>NC_141675.1:151734230-152934230 GCF_028749965.1 Puma concolor | reverse complement strand
ACAAACTCAGGGTTGCTGGAGGGGTGTTAGGTGGGGAGATGGGCTAAATGATGATGGGCATTAAGGAGAGCACTTGTTGGGATGAGCACTGGGCATCATATGTAAATGATGAATCACTGGATTCTCCTCCTGCAACCTTTATTACCCTATATGTTAACTAACTTGGATGTAAATAAATAAAACTTAAAAAAACAAAACAAAACCAAAAAGATGGACTGGGGTGGGCTCTACTCAATTGCCTGGTGTCATTACAAGAAGGAACTTTGGACATAGAGCAGACACCCAAAGGAGGAGACCTCCATGAGAAGACAGAGTAGATGTTGGGATGATGCATCTACAAGCCAAGGAATTCCAAAAATTGCTGGTAAGCACCAGAAGCTGAGAGAGGCATGGAAATGGGTTCTCCCTTAGAACCTCCAAAACAGCCCACCTGCTGACTCTTTGATTTTGGACTTCTAGCCTCCCAAACTGTCAGAGAATATATTTCTAGTCCTTTAGCCACCCATCTTGTGGTAACTTGTTCAGCAGTTCTAGGAAACTAAGACACTGAGAGTGAAGTCCGCTCTAGCAGCCGCCTTCCGGCCCAGGGATCGTGCCTGTCCTGTTGGCGATAAGCCAAGGTGTCCCTGTGCCTTTTTCCTTAAAGATCATTACATCTGGACAGCTCAATCGTTGTCAAAGGCTTAGTCCAGAGCCAGCAAACTGAAAGTATCCACCCACACCCATCCCTACCCTGACTGTAAAAAACTCCACAGCCAAACCTTCTTTTGTTATTATTAGTATTGTAGAGAAAGAACACGCACATGTGTGAGTGGGGAGAGGGAGAGAGATAGAGGGTGAAAGAGAGAGAATCCTAAGCAGGCTCCACGTTCAGGGTAGAGTCCTACACAGGGCTCGATCCCATGATCCTGGGATCGTGATCTGATCTGAAATCAAGAGTTGGATGCTCAACCATCTGAGCCACCCAGGCACCCCCTATAGCCAAACCTTCTAAGGCAGAGGGCTTGAGAGAACTTTCAAGATCAGAATTCCCAACCATCCTTAAAGATTCTTTCCAGTCTTTTCCAGAGAAACATTGTCGTTCAGGCAAGTTCTTCCTTAAACCCATCACTCACACCCGTCTTCCTTGCAGAGGCAGAGGAGACAGCGGAAGGTAGAAGGAAGCCATTTCTCCTCCAGCTCCAACAAGCTCTGACCTCCTGAGCCATACTGAACATCCCTTCCTTCAAGGTGGCTACAGTCCCTGAAGCTACTGGCTTTCCAGACCCCCTTTTAAATTCACCTCATTTGCTGAGACCCAGCATAAAGCAAAAGGGGATCATAAGACGAGATAATTTGCAAAGGACTTCAAGAGGAGAAAATGATTTTGTTTTAGAGTTAGCCAGCAGATTCATTGTTTACATCGGCAGCTCTTTTTTCCACAGGGTAAAGAGAAAGCTGAGAAATACTGAGCTGGAATATAGATGTTGGAATTGAGCTGTTCGTATTAGGCTCAGTTTGTTGGGGACGGGGGAGAAAAAGGAGATGCTGACGGCTTCTTGGCGATGCTCCCTGGTTTCCAGTAAAGGCGAAATGGGGTGGCCCGCCTTACGACTCAGTGATATTCAGAACCCAATCCTAAAAAAGTGCATCCAAACTCTTTCCCCCGTTCTGGTCCCAGATGAGCTATTTTGCAACCTAAAACCTGGTACTTTGGTCGTATGCTTTTAAGAATTCTCATAGTATTTAGGGGCGCCTGGGTGGCGCAGTCGGTTGAGCGTCCGACTTCAGCCAGGTCACGATCTCGCGGTCCGTGAGTTCGAGCCCCGCGTCGGGCTCTGGGCTGACGGCTCGGAGCCTGGAGCCTGTTTCCGATGCTGTGTCTCCTTCTCTCTCTGCCCCTCCCCCGTTCATGCTCTGTCTCTCTCTGTCCCAAAAATTAAAAAAAAAAAAAAAAAAGTTGAAAAAAGAAAAAGTTTCATATATTTAAAAAAAAAAAAATGAAAGAATTCTCATAGTATTTGACACAGTGATAACTAGACATCTGTCTCTTCTCTTGACTTCAACTAAGGCTAACTGAATTGGAAACAACATGCTCCACGGTGAGGAGAATGATTTGTTTTGGACTGAGATTTAGAGAAATGGCAGGTCGTGGGGGAACGTGTTGTGCCACGTCATGAAAACCAAAACAGAGTGAATCTAAGAATACCATTTTCGTTCTAGACCCCATGAACTTTATCTAAACCAGGGCTTGGCAAACGTTTTCTGTAAAGGCCAGATAGTAAATATTTTAAGACTTGCAACCATGTGATCACTGTAGCAACAGTTCAGCTCTGCCTCTGTGTCAAGAAGAGCCATAGATGACAACCTTTACAAGGAAGGTGCTGGAATAAGAATCACCAGTGCAGGAATGAGATGACTGCAGAGCCAAATGATCTGATGGAGAATAACGAGTTCATCTATGGAGAGTGATTAAACACTCAGTGAGTGTTTGCTTCTCTTACCTTGGCCAATAAGGTTAGTAATTTGGCTGCCTTACAACGTCCAATCTTCGGAAAACACTATTCCTAACCAGTTTTCGGTCACAACGCAATGGCCCGGTGAAGATACTTGAAGACAAACAATAGAAGCGATTGTTTATTTTTCTCATATTTCGTCCCTCCAATCAACTCAGCAAATTTAGTTCTATCATCTTTGATAGGCTGAGTATTAAAAAAAAGAAGTTGGTATAGTATCCCACAAATAGATATGATGATACAACTTTGGATAATAAGCTAAGCATTGAGAGTTTCTTTTCTTTTCTTCTTAGTTTTCCCTCACTATAAAGAGCAATGATTTAGGTGAAAGGATATCATGCAATAATTTGAGAAATTGGAAATTGTCACCTTGTTGCCCAAACAGTGCTTCATACCATATGATGTACTTATAGATGATTGCAACCTAATGTGGTCTTTTATGTGATGGTAATCAATCTAGAAACTATTAGCATGTAACATTTTTATTGATGAATCATAATCTCAACTGAAAGAGGCTAACTCTTCAGCTCTTGGAACTCATGAGTCTTTATGGACGGCCCAGAATGTTAAGTAGAATTCTAACAATTATGGAGGAGAGCCAAAAACAAATCAGAGAAACCATTTACTGCTTAATGTATTTATCCAACCCTTCTACCAGAAATATTTTTAGTTTTGAGAAGAAAATGTCCTTTGGCATTAACTAAATACCTGCATTCATTTAAAACATTCTACTAAGAATAAATCACATTATACAACCATTAAAGGACTAGATCGATACATTATGGTTAGTGGTTGGGCTTGATGTAATAAAGCATTTTAGTACATTTGACTATAGACACATAAAACTATTCAAATGATGAGAAATTTAATTATATAACCAGTACTCAATGCTTCTGCACCCTCTGGAAGACAAGGCACCCATGGTCACTTTGGCAGTAAGAGGCAGGCACCAGCTCTTAGAAGTTTTGGCCTAGAACTGGCATTTGTTACTTCATCTTGCAACATATCGGTCAGGAGCTCTGTCCAAGTGAGCACATGGACAGTTGGTGGGTAATAATTACAAAATGTGATGCTGTAGAAACCAGTTAGAACTGCAAAAGACGTTTAGCAGGTGAATTTGAGTCTGGGTTATTGGAGAGAGATCAAGGAGAAACCAGTTAAAGGGGAAGAGAAAGAAATCCATTAAAGGGGAGGGAGAGGGAGGGAAAGAGTGAGGGACAGAGGGAGGGAGAAAAAGGAAGAGGGAAAGAAAAGGGGACAAGAAACGAAGAGGGAGTGGGTGGGAAAGGTAGAGGGGGAGGGTGGGGGGAGAGGGGAGGGAGAGAGGGAGAGAGGGAGACAATACCCAAGCTAAAGCCCCAAACCTGACCACCAGCCTGAATTTCATTTGGGAGACAGGCTTAACAGTAGCAATGAGAATTATAAAACAAAACCTACAGGTCTTGGGAGCTTCCAGACACAATACGAAGCATCCGAAAATACATTTTAAATTAAGTTGCACCAGCAGAATTATGTTTTTAAGAAAAGGGGGACGTCTTCTGGTCTGTCCAAATTACAGTCAGTGTACTATATTCAGATCTAAGTAACAAGGGGAAACAAAACTGGGAAATTCTAGAATATATGCAAACTGGATACATCAGGCCACAGCATTGCCCTTCTCTTTGGTGGCTTGGAATACAGGGAGTGTGTGAGAGTGTGTGCATGTGAGACAGCGTGTGTGCGTGTGTGCGTGTGTGTGTGTGCGTGCGTGTGCGTGTGCGTGTGTGTGTGTGTATCCTAGGCTACCAGTGACTTTGTTTTAGCTCAGCAGAGGAGACGTGAAACCTTCCCTACTCTTCCCCCGTGAGAAACACAGCCATCACCAAGGGGAACATAAACCTAACGATTTGTGTGGGCTGCTGATCGTAGTCAGAGAGCAGGGAATCCCTCACATATCCTTCAACGATAGCACCATTCTCAGTGCCTACATAAATAATCTATTGGGTGAACCATTTGGTTCTGATAGAAAGACATACGTCTCTCTCACGCAGTAACGGTATTTTAATTGCTAGAAGTTAGTCCCGGTTTAGTGGACTGACCTTAGCTGCAGGCAGAAAGCAGCTGTCATGAGAGAAAGTAAATCCTTGGCTTGGTTTTGCAAGCTCAGAGCCCAGAAGGATTTCAACCAGCCTGGACGTTTTCCAGAGGAGCGACTGCCTTGCCACTGTCTCCATCAATATTGTATTCTTCTGTCAGATTAACTATTGCTCATGTAATTTTCAACGTAATACAAGTTAAATCGGAAGGGGTAATAAAATTCAGTATCGTCGAGCCACGGACAGAAGGCAGTAAATTTTCTAAAAGTGACTAAAAACATAGACTTTATTGGAAGACCACATATGTCACCGTTGATATCGACTATACGTGGAACTGATGTTGATCGCCTGCACAGCAGTCCCTTCTGTGTCCCTTCCCCTTGTTGGCGGGTGCTGCCTCCAGCAGAGAGGCTACAAGTGCCAGAGACAACTTCTCGGCCAGGATTGGGCTTATAATCCAGGTGCTCTCAATGAGAGCTAAGGGAAATTCTGCAGGAGAGGATTTTAGGGGGAAAAAATTCCCCCATGAAGAGAAAATGAGGTAGAAGGGCTACTGTACTCTACTGTTACGTTTTTCGTATTTGTTTTTATTCATTTTATCCTAAACGACACACAAGATGTTCTGGGTCAGACTCAGGTTTCTTATGAAATACTTCGTAGTAAAGAATACATGTCTGCCCCTGTCTCAGTGCTGAGCCAAGATGCAGCACGGTGACCGTCTATGGGGAACCTTTCCTGCACTCGTGGCCTGATGGCCCATAGAAGGGGCACAACTAGAAAGGATTTTTCCCTGTTAACGAAGAAAAGGAGGCAGCTCCCCCTCCTTAAAGGATCCCTCCAACTCCAGCCCTTGGTAGACAAATAAAATCTCTCCCAGAAGCCAGACAACCCCAGGCGTGTCCCTGCATTTAAGACCTTGGGGGTGTTCCAGGTGTCCTTCCCCTTGGAATATAAAACCTAGGCAGGTAGCATCTCCAGCCTTCCTGGTACCCAGGAAGGGCTTACCCTAGACTCTGGGCTGTAACCACTGGGGTGTTTGAGGAGAAGAAAAGTTTGAAAATCCCTTTGAGTTTTTTTCATTTTCTTTCTGTATTTTCATCAGATGATCACATGTACCTACAAGGTCAATCAGAGCCGCTATGTGCTGTTATTCCACAGCCGCGTGCTGTTTGTAGCAGCCAAAAGCTGGAAACAACTCAAATATCCATCAACAGTAAGATGTGTGACGTTGGTATATTTATACAGGGGAATGATACACAGCAACGAGAATGGAGCGTGGATGATCTCACATATCTGATGCTGAACAACATATATGTTGAAGCCAGATGGAAAAGGGTGTATTTCTTGAATGATATGCAAATTAGGGCCAAATTAGAAAGCAAAAAGATTTATTAATTAAAGATACTGGGTTTCTTTTTTTTTTAATTTTTTTTTTCAACGTTTATTTATTTTTGGGACAGAGAGAGACAGAGCATGAACGGGGGAGGGGCAGAGAGAGAGGGAGACACAGAATCGGAAACAGGCTCCAGGCTCTGAGCCATCAGCCCAGAGCCTGATGCGGGGCTCGAACTCACGGACCGCGAGATCGTGACCTGGCTGAAGTCGGACGCTTAACCGACTGCGCCACCCAGGCGCCCCAAAGATACTGGGTTTCAAGGTGTCGGGTAAGTATTGGCTGAGGAAGGCGGGAAGGTTGCTTCTGAAATGCTAGAAAGACTGTCCGTTTTTTCTCTCTTATTTCTTTTTTTTACCGCGGTTAGAACACGTAATACGAGGTCTCCTCTCTTAACAAAGTTTTCAGTGCGCACCGTGTGGGGTTACGGGGAGGCACCGTGTGGTACAGCCGATCTCTTACTCATCTCGCTGAACAGAAACTTTGTACCCGTTGAACCCTAACTCCTGTTTTCTCCTCCCAGAAAACCCTGGTAGCCACCATTCTGCTCTGTTTTCTGGGGGTATGACCGCTTTAGATACTTCACGTGCGTGGAATCGTGTAATATTTGTCCTTCTGTGGCTGGCTTATTTCACTTTAGATAATGTCCTTAAGGTTCATCCCCGTTGTAGCAGATGGCAGGATTTCCTTCCTTTTTAAGGCTGAAGAACACTTGATCGTAGGCATCGACCGCATTGTCCTCATCTATTCATCTATCAACAGACATTAGCCAGATGGTTGTAGAACCCATTGCCCTCATTTGTGAAGAGTCTTAGGAGGTCAGACTTTACATAGGAGCACTGAGAAATCCAGGGGAGTTTTATTTCCCTACACATACCTTCCTACTTTTAGACATTATTTGAGGATGTGCTATGCAGACTCCAACAGCTGTCTGGCAACCACAGTGGGGAACATTCTTGGCACTCCGGGCTTCCACTGTCACAGATGGTAAATGTCATTTCTTGAAGCCACCTTTAGTTGAATGTGTGTTATCCACAGCCAAAAAGTGTCCTGATTCATATAAAATTACAGGAGAAGGTCTTCTCTTTCTTCTCTTTCTGCCTTAGGTTGTTGTTGTTGTTGCCAGTGAGTGCTTAGGGAGTCACTCACAAATCACTTGATCCTTGTGGAAAACATCCCTAAAAGTGGACCCCAGAAATCTGGAGACTTAAGGAGAGTCTGGCATCATAGGAGGCTAAAGACCAGAGATGAATGGGAGCATTGTGTGATGGTGGTCAGATTCATGACCTTTTGAGGCCCCTGAGGCCAGCAAGGGAAGCTGAGACTTGAGCTCTGCCCCTGCCCCCACGTGGCCAACACCCAATTCAAGATCAACCCTCAGACATCCCAACTGGCCACACCTTTCCTCAGACTTGACCTGAGAACACAATAAACATATGGTGACAGGTGCCTCTGCCCACCTCAGTCCTTCAGTCCTAGGCATAGATGCTGGGATGTGCTGTCAGCAAAGCACGCAGGAATCCTAAGGACATCGGGAGGCACTTGAAGGTGCCATTTGATTCCATTTGCTTTTTAAGAAGGTGACACTCTCTACAGGAACAGATCCGAGGGAGGCAAAAGTAGATTCCTTCACATTTCTGATATTTCCTATGAGGTGTCTCATACCCGGCCAAAGTGTTCAGGTAGAAAATGGATCTAAGAAGCCATCCAAGGTCGTAACTTTTCATTAGAAATTAATTTGGGGCATGTCAACTGCCAACTCTCTAGAAAGACTGCCAGAATTTTCCGTTGGTCAAGCAAAGCCAAGTTTATTACCAACTGCAGTGAGGAAGGGCGCCATCTTGACAGAGTAAAATGTGTCTCAGAAGGGCGAGATCACACTGAATATTTATAGGGTTTCAGAGTCTGGACTCTAGAGGTTTAAAGCATGTCTTCCTATGCAGGGATTTAACTGGGATTGGGCAAAGTTCACAGTATATTCGTTTAGGTTGGAAGCACAGCTCAACCAGGGTTTCAAAGCAAGTCTCGATAGGCAAACTGTGGGATGATAAACCAGGAACTTACCCTGCTAGGTGATCCAACACCCAGAAAGGGGGCTGCTTGAGGTATCTGGTGTTTGGATAAATTGATCTGGGAAATTCCTGAAACAAATAACAAGGTTATTTACTGGTATAGGTTTCTCCCACTGAGAAAGAATTTCCTAGAAGAAAAATCAGGTATGTTGATATAACCATCCCTAGATACCCCTCTTGATGGTTAAGTTATGTGATGTAGAAGGTCTCCATTCTCAGGTGTCTGACATATTCTGCTCATGAAACTCTACACCGTGTGATGTTTGTTCTCATGCAGACATACCATGGGGCACTGTAGGTTATTAGCCTAGAAAGTTCCCCTTTGGTGTCGTAACTGCATCCTCACCCTAAAAGGAGTGTTATCAGGGATGTGAAGTCCACAGGCTTTCGATCCAAACAGATAGAGGCTCTCCTTGCTTGTTTGTTTGGGGGATTTGAATCAGGAGAGGCTAACTTGCTCAGTCCTCATACTCTATGAAGGAGGTACTGTCACTGGGAAAGAGGAAAGTGTCCTGACCCTCCTCTGCTCTTAGTCTAGGTCTGTCCTACATTGAGCATGTCATACATGCCAACCTGGGCGCTTGGGAAACATTCATACATCTGGGAGGGAAAGGCTTCCCTCCTAAACTTTTGCGTTCTGAGGTAAACCCCGAAGGGCAGAAATTTCCTAAAAGCAGCCTTGCATCACAAAGACATCACAATACTGCCACAAATCAAAAATTCCTTTCAGCAGTATTTAATATGGTCCATGAGCTTTCTGGTTCCCCTCCAAGGGAAGCTCATCTGTCTCTCCATCGTGCAGAAGAAGAGTATCTTATCGTGCTTTAACATCTAGGCCCGCTGTTCTGGACTCCTGGGTTGAGTCCCCTGGGCAGCCCTTGTCTCACTATGCGTCTGTAGTACTTCTGCTTCCTAGCCATGTGGCTGTCTGGTTATTTTTGCCTGGGGCACTTTGAATAGCTTTCATCTCCACTGCCCATATCTCTGCATGAGTACTAGGGTAGAGGACGTGGTCCTGGGTTCCATCCACCATTCTCTTATAAGACCCTCCCATCTACCATTACTGCGTGAAGCTTCCAAATTTCTTCAGGGACACCAGCCTGCCTCTGGAATGTCCTAGAAGAAAATCATAATTCTGAGTTTCTACTGCCTTTTCTTGGGTCTTAAAGTAAACTGGTATTGGCTTTGGCTGCATTGATCCAACCTCTGAGAATGGCCGTGGGCCATCCTTGACTCACTGTCCAAGGGGGACTTTGGCCATCCCTGAAAACCAATTCTGTACCTATTACTTCAGATGTTTCCAGGGGCTCCTCCACCTCCAGGGCCAATTTTTATAATACTGGTGAAGTCGAAGTCCAAGTAGGATGCTGCTATGGGCTAAACTGTGCCCTCCCCAACTCATACATTGAAGCCCTTAACCCTTAGTGCCTCAGGATGTGACTGCATTTGGACATCAGAATTTTAAGCAGTAATTAAGTCAAAACGAGGTCGTTAGGGTGGCTCCCCTTCCTACATGACTGGTATTTTCATAAGAGGCGATTAGAACACGGATGTGCACACACACTGAACAAGAGCTACATGAGGGCATAGTGAGATGGGTGGCCAGCCACAAGCCAGGAAGAGAAGCCTCAGAAGAAACCTGCTGATACCTTGACCTCAGAAATCCAACCCTTAGAACTATTCTGTCACCAAGTGGACTTTGACCCACTCGTAATTTTACTGAACATGTAGTCTGCCCTCTACCTTGTCTAGAAATTATTCTCTTGAATGAGAGTAAGGATATCTATCATTTCGAATGAGCAAAGGAAGCTTTAAGCTATGTTTTCATGTAGTGTCTATCACAATAATGCTGGGCAGATTGATAAGGTGGGGGCGGGTGCCCTTGCAAACTAAAAAAAGAAAAAATTCCAAGAGGAAAAGCTTACTATTTCCCCAAGCAGGTGGAGTCTGAAGAGAAAGAAAGACTAGAAGCTCTGACTTATTCCAGAATACATAGTCATTGCCTTAGGCAACCCCGAAGGCAGCCACAGGAACTTCACCCACCCCATAAACAACTATATAGTAAGGAACTGCCCCAAGCCTCTGCCCGAGGAATTGTGCCAGATAACAGAGAAAAGATTGCATCTAAATAAAATGCTAATCACGAGGAGAAATAAACGATACATTGTCTAAACCCACAAAACAGTAGTAATGAGTTGTGCAAATACTAGCTAGCAAACATCCAGCTACAGGGTATGAAGCTGTCGGCCAAGTTAATTTAGGTTATGTTTTATGGTGCCATATATCTGGAAACGATTCTTAGGGGTTACGTTCTGATGCAAATAATTTAGAAGGTTGTAAGACTGGAATGGATCCAACAGTCGTTGTGTGATTAGTCTTCCCATTACAGGTAGGTAATATTTGTGGCATCTGTGAACTGAGTCGGAAGGCCAGGCGCTCCTGGCTGCCTGCCTACATTGCACTCAAGGTAATGAGGACTTGATAGCAAGGGAAAACCTGGTCGGGAAAGACAGTATTCCTTAGAGAGTGAAATACAGAAGGTACTGAGACGGTGGCCAACCCATCTGTGTATAATGAGGCCATCCTGGTAAATACACTAAAATACACCAAATGCACAATTGCTTTCGTTCTTATGTCTTCACGGCAATTTAAGGTGATGTTTCCATTCTTTACCTTGAGAGGAAAAACTATTACTTTAATATGCATGCATCAGTTATTTATTACTGTGGAACAAATGGCCACAAACTTCACTTTAAACAACTCACATTTACTATCTCACAGTTTTGGTGGGTCTGGATTTCAGGCATGGCTCAGCCTGGTCCTCTGCTCATAGTCTCACCAGGCTGAAATCAAGATGTTGGCTGGGCTACATTCTCATCTGGAGGCTTGACTGGGAAGAATTCACTCCCAAGTTCACACAGGCTGTTGGCAAAATGTATCTCCTGGTGGTCGTATGACTGAGCTCCCCAATTCCTTGACGGATGTCGGCCAGAGGCTAATCTCAGTGCCCAGAGGCCTCCAACAGCTCCCAGCCACATGGCTTTCTCCATGGACTCTCTCACAAATGGCACCTTACGTCTTCAGAGCCAGCAAGGGGAGTCTCCCTTTCCATCAGAAAGGGCCTCATCCCTTTTTTCAAGGTTTTCACTGACTGTCAGGTCCACCAACAATAATTTCCCTTTTGATTAACTCATAATCAACTTCTTTGGGATCCCGATCGCTTCTGAAAAATACATTGACCTTCGCCATATTCTAGAAGTTGTAGGGTCTGTTCCTACTCAAGGGGAGGGGATTATATAAAAAGGGCATTGATAGCAGAAGGTAGGTCACTGGGGTTCAACTTAGGGTCTGTCCACCACCGCACAGTTTAGTATTTTGTTTCTAAAGTTAGTACTACATGCTAGTATTTCTACTGAATCCTTGTGAACGTTGAGTGTAACAACTTTCAATGTATTGTATCCCCTCACTATCCTTCATACGTGTGGGTAGACCATTCATGTATTCTTTAGATGCTGAAGGGGACAGAGAGGGGAAAGGGGAGGGGTTGAGTAGAGGTGTCTGACCACTGACGGATTTCAGGCCCCACCACACCCTCTTCCCCTTCTGCCCCACATCTGGGTGGTTAAAGAAGTCCAAGTGCTCCTATCATTAGCACCAATGGGAAGTGCAAACCATTCAAGATCTAGCCCATGTACAGCCCCTCCCACCATAAATGCCCTAAAAGTTCTGTGTGCTTTCTCAAGCCTGTGTAGGAGCCCGTCCCGCACTCCCAGAAAGCCTCGCTGTATGAGTACTAAACTCTTCACACCCTCTTGGCATGTGGCCTCATCAGTCTCAACATCCAAACCACATTGTGGAGGCAAGGTCCAACCTGTTCATGTAGGGTAACCACACAAAGGGAGTTTGCTTTGTACCTGTTGAATCCTGACCACCCCCCCCCCCCACAAATACTACTAAAACAATCTGCTAACAAGACAAGGCTGAGTTTATTGCTTTCCAGCATCACAGTGGAATCTGAGTAGAACTTAGATTAAGACAAGGCAAACGGTCATTGTATCCGGATTGGACGGCCCGGCAAAGGGAAGATTTCAAAGGCAGGGTTTCATAAAGTCACGGAGAGTAAAGAGTTGTTTGATGCTATCCATAAAAAGTCTAACAGTTTTAGGGCACCCAGGTGGCTCAGTTGGTTAAGCATCCAACTTCGGCTCAGGTCATGATCTCATGGTTTATGAGTTTGAGCCCCACTTTGGGCTCTTTGCTGTCAACACAGAGCCCACTTTAGATCCTCTGTCCCCGCTCTTTATGACCCTCCCCTGCGTGCAAGCACTCTCTCTCTCTCAAAAATAAATAAACATTAAAAAAAAATAAATTTAAGGCTAGATTCATTTGGGGCTGGCTTTTGGAATTGAGGAAGTTAACAGAATCTGAATTTAGGAAAGATGGTCTTCTCCCGGCTCAAAATACATTGTTGTTGTTGTCGTTGTTGTTGTGTGTATGAATATTAAAAAAATCAGTGCGAATAGTGTTAATATTCATAATAAGAGTTAATGTCTGGGAGACTCTAATGGTCTGGGCTCTCTTTTCTTCTTTGTTATGATTAACATCCGTTCAGCACCCTCAGGGAAATGATCAGACTCAGACCTCCTGTGCCATCGCTGGGGGAATAGGACTTAATGCCATTCCTCTTTGGTTGTAAATCCAGCTTTTAAAAACAGAACATCAGGGACACTCTGCCCGTAAACAATCCCAAATACTGTGAGATCATCACCCAAGCCAAAAAAAAATGAATATTAACTAGACTGTGTTCTTCCCATTATCAATCCTACAATGTGTCCCATCAAGTCCTCTGTGGCCTATGGCGAGTTTTACCTCCACAGAGCTGGGATTTATCACAGTATCAGCTTCCCATTGACGTGCACTGAACAACTTTGGAGTAATAACATCTTAGCCCAGGATGGTGCAATGAAAGGACTCTCACCTCACAAAACACTGCATGACCTAGCTCCTTAGCTGCCTTCCCAGGCCACTTCATAAACCACCTCCCTTCACCTACTAGGTTTCAAGAATACCAACCTTATGGCTTTTCAGACCAGCCAGGGAGTCCGCATGTACTGTTGGTCTTCTTTCTTTAACTGCCCCTGCTCTGACTCCTTCTTGACCTTCAGATGTCACTTAAGTTTCCTGGCCAACTGGTGCAGAGTGGCCACCACAGTCATTCTCCATGATGTCACTCTGCCTCAGTTCTTGCAGACGTCGCTGTCAATAGTTTCCTTATTGCTTCACTGATCCACTGGTCATCTGTCTCCTTCAATCCTCCCACTAGAAGGTCTATGACAGCAAGGACCACATGTGTCTGGTTCTTTGCTGAATCCCAGCGCCTACAACAGCATATGACTCTTGGAAGGGGCTCCACATTTGCGTTGAACGAATGAGTGGGTGGTGGGATGGTGGAATCCTCTCCTCCCCCAAAAATAAATAAATAATGATAATAATAACCTGTTTTGCTTTGCATTGCTTAATTTTATTTAGTTTTCCAGATATGAGAAAGCCCTGGTTAAAGGTATCACTGCCGAAGTCTGACAACCATTCCTGAGATATCTAGTCAGTTCTTTCGAAAAACCCTTACTTCTTTGGTGAATTAATTATACATCTTGACTGTTTTATTAATTCGATTTCCTTAGCTGTACACGTTTCCATTTATTGACTCTGTTGTCTCTCTCATACACTGTTACTGCTCAAATATTTTGGAGAAAAGAGAAGGGATGGAGTGAACCTTGACAGTGGCCACCACAGTCATACCCCGACAAACCAGCCTTCAGGTTTCTTTGACACTCTACCTGCCTCCAATCCACACTAGAAAGGGCCTGGATGTTTCTCTCAACTTCTATGGAAGCATAGGCATGATCTTACCCTGCCCTGTGGCATCCCTGTTCAGTCTTAACCTATCTGCTGTCAGTCTTTTAGGGAGTATAGAGTAAGTAGGAAAGGGTAGCATGATTCTAGCCCATCATTAAGAAAACCAGTCCGATAAAACCTGAGATTGATCTCAAGAATTTGATAAAGTTTAATAAGCTAAGTAAAGATTTTAGGCTGGAGGGACTTATCCTGTCCCTGAAATTAAGTCACAAACATTGCTGCCCACTCTACCTATAAATTATGTTGCCCAGAGAAACTGCCCCAGAAAACTGAAGGAGAGCTTGTTTTGAGATGTCCATAACGTGATTGCTTATTGGATATCGGTTTGGGCATCAAAACAGAAAAACAAATTAGCTGGGAGTTCAGCCATCTGCAAGCTAAAAGGCCAGGAAGGCTGGCGGTATAGTTCCAGTGCAAGCACGAAGGTTCTGAGAAGGAGCAGAGCTGACAGTTTAGGTCCTGGTCCAGCGGGGAAGGGGAAGATGATATTCCAGCTCAGCAGTCGACAGAGAGACAGAATTCCTCCTTCTCTGCCTTTTTGTTCTACTTGGGTCCACAGTGGAATAGACAAGGCTCACTCACACTGGGGCAGACAATCTGCTTTACGCTGTCTGCCCATTCAGTGCTCCTCTCTTCCAGACACACCCAGAAGGCATTTCTAACCAGCTCTCTGGGCAACCCATGGTTCAGTCAAGTTGACACATAAAATTAGCCACCGGTGTCCAAGCAGATTTTCCTGTGATGATCTCAATTCTGTAAAAACCATGTCCTGGGAATCCTTCCATGTAACTGTGGAACAAAAGGTGCTCCTTGTAAGAACTAACTCAGGTTAGTGTGTGGGCTGGCCCGGAGGGTGAGGGACAGGGGCCCTCATTGGAGGACTGAGATCCCTGTCCTCACCTCCACTTGGATGCTTAAAATCACAGGTACTCCTTGAGGTCAACACATTTACTTCCCGGAGCCGTTGTGAAAATACCAATACATTTTTACATGAGAGGAAGTTTAATCTTATGGGGGAACCAGTGGATTTAAAGTGCAGAATTAAGTTCTTCCTGGCCCAGCTGTGTGGCCGTGTGCAAGCATCTCACCTCCCTGGAACCTCATCCATGGCCCAAGGGTTCTGTACCGAAGTCAGGACAGCAAGTGTACTTACCCCCAGATCAGCTCGGACAGGTAAGTCCAAACTCCTTCGAGCACTGTATTGGGAGGAATTAATTCTAAGGCCATGCCCAGAGCAGAGCTGGCCCACGATCAGCGTTTTTGTCCTATTCAGGTCTGTGATGGAGAGAGAAATGGGGAAAAACGAGTGAGTGAGTGACTGACCGAGCGAGCGAGTGATGTCGCCAGAAAATGGAGAAAACGCAGGCGGTGGTGAAAGCTCAGCCCAAATGGTCATCTGTGGATGACTCCTAATGATTCCTTGTGTTCCGTCGTCTCTTGGGTGTTCTATTCATTGTTTGGAAAGACCCAGGCTCTGAGACAATGACAAATAGGGTAGGGCCATGGAAAAAGCTGGAAAGGATACAGGAAGTTCTGGAGAAGCAGCTCCTTCACCTGAATGGCCCTGTGGACTGGAAGGGGCCAGGACAGCATCGTCCTGAGGCACAGGTTCTGCTGTCCCCATTTATAAGCAAGGGCTGTGTCACAGAGCGCTTGGACGACGTGCCAGGAAGTCAGGCAGCCGGCAGGTGCAAAGCAGACCCAGAAGCACGTAGGCAGGTTGGCTCCGGGCCCACACACGTGGCATTGTCTCCCAAGAAGCGTGAGACCCTCACTCAGTAGAGAAGACACTGAAAACGCTATTGCACAAAACCAAAAGCACAGCAAAGAACCTCGCTTCCAACTGAGCAAAGGTGTGAGTGACTTCGCCCTCCTGTTACCAGCTTGGCAGGGGAACGTGAGAGAAAACTCCTGAATCGTGCTTTGTCAAAGAAAGGTCAGGACGACATTCTGGAGAGGAGGTAACAAGGATGTCAGCCGTCTCCGAGTGATGGGTGTGGCAAATAGCCTGTGTCCCGCCATAATCTGTGAAGACCAATAGTGGTGGGACAGAGGACGTTACCAGGCCAGGAAGCGTTGCTACCTGTGAACCTAACTCTGGTTCTGCCACCTCCATACTAACAAGTAAAATTCCGGTCTGTAGCGGGAGGCTGGGGGTGGGGGTGGGGGTGGGGGAGAAGCGCCTGCACTGTGGGGCACATGGCCCTGGCCTCTGTTTCCCTCTGGCAGTCTTTTGTGATTCTGGGACGTGTCCAGCATCTGAAACAAAATAGGTATTTCATGAAAGAAAATTCCCTAGTTTTTGTTAATGTTTTTATTTAATTTTGAGAGAGAGAGAGAGAGAGAGAGACAGAGCATGAGTGGGGGAGAAGCAGAGAGAGAGACAGAGCATGAGTGGGGGAGGAGCAGAGAGAGAGAGAGAGAGAGAGAGAGAGAGAGAGACAGAATCTGAAGCAGGCTCCAGGCTCTGAGCTGTCAGCACAGAGCCGGATGAGGGACTCGAACCCACAAACTGTGAGATCATGACCTGAGCCGAAGTCGGACACTTCACCGACTGAGCCACCCAGGCCCCCCGAAAATTCTCTATTTTAAGTTAAGGACACGGAAGCTCCAAGGAGTGCATTTGCAGCCCTTGGAGATGCCCTGCTCACCTCCTACTGCTGGGACTGTAACTAGCCGGGTCCTCGGGATTGCACTGAGATCCATCATTGCCATGTTTTCACGGCTTCCCCGGGCTGCTCCCAGCCAACGGCCCAGGCAGGCTTGCTCCTGAGGACACAGGGCACCCCCAAAGCCCCGTCGAACCTTCCAGAAACTAGCAACAGGTGGTCCAGCCTTCCCTGCTTTCCTCTCACACAGTAGCTTCCCCTAATAAATGCCTGTTTAATCCCATCCCGCCACAAGCTTCTCAGACGACCCAGACAATATACGACTTGGCGTGATGTGTCAGGAGATCCTTGCTCGAATTCCCTTTATAGTCCAAAGCTCCCTAATCTTTGCTGCACAATTAGACATCGTCTTCCTCTCTCTTTTGGGGAACTGCCGTAACCAGCAAACTGTCAGAGTCGTACGTCAATGGCCCCGAGAAATGTGAGTCCTTTCTTCAGGAGAGAGTTTACACACTCCGCTAACGCAAAAAGCACATAATGCTTCAGCGATGCTTAACAAAGAAGGGGTTGACTCTTCCCTCATTACTAAAGAGCATCCCCTGGAAGACAGAAAACTGCAGTGGAGCCAGCTCGAGGGAGGAAATGGAGTTACAGAGTCAAGTTCAATGCCGTAGCCCAAAGGTAGGTCAAAAACAGAGTCGGGACAGCTCTGTAGATAGGCAAAGCCATCCACACCCACTTTCCCCAAATGGTAGGGGGGCTGTCCATTCGGAGGCTTGGAAAAACCATCTCTCCTGCAGAGATGTGTGCCTCTGAATGCCACGTCCTACCATTTGGATTAGAGGACATTCTCAGGGCTTCTAGGACTCCTGGTGTCCTGAAAATTCCACCAAGGTATTTTATTTATTTATCTACATATATTTTTTAACATTTTTATATTTATTTTTGAGAGACAGAGCGTGAGCAGGGGAGGAGCAGAGAGAGAGGGAGACACAGAATCGGAAGCAGGCTCCAGGCTCCGAGCTGTCAGCACAGAGCCCGACGCGGGGCTCGAACCCACCTACTGTGAGATCATGACCTGGGCCGAAATCGGACGCTTAACGGACTGAGCCACCCAGGCACCCCTCCACCAAGGTGTTTTAAAAACCTTAGAATTAAAAACAATCAGGTCCGGCCCAGAAGAAGTGTGTCACCCCTAATCTTTGTCCAGCATGAAAGCACGATTCTGAGGTCCCCGAGCTACACCTTAGCAGACACCGTGGGAACAAAGGGCTGATTGTGGAGGGTGGCACAGGACGGCCAGGTCACATTGAAGGGCTTTTCCAAGTTCAGGGAGCACCGCAGAAGTAAACATAGATTAAAAACCGTTTCTCCCTGCCTGGCTAGCTCAGTCGGTAGAGCAGGAGGCTCTTATAACTATCTCTCTCCGAAAGTTCTACCAGTCCTGGTCTCAAGCCGGCTGCTCCGCCCCCAGACCGAGCGAACGCCCGCAGGTCACTCGCACTGCAACTCTCGAATGGGGACATACGGCGGGCGCCCGGATTCCCCCATCTAACTGTCTACGTGGCTTAAGGAAAATGAAGAATGCGCCTCATAATCCCGGCAATGAGGTTTGTTATTTGTTTGAGGTTATTTATTTGATGCCCACCCAAGCTTACAATTCAATCATTAATAGTAATTCTGCCCAAAGCCTGCAGCGTCTGCACCAATGGCCAGGATACAGCCTCATTAATATTCCTTTTTTTTTTTTTTTTTTTGGCTGAGGTGGTGATCAGTATCTGCCATTGTTTATGGACAGAGCTTTGCGGTTCTGTTTTGAAAAGCTGGATTTACAACCCAGGGAGAAGGGCATTAATTCCCATTCCCCTAGCAACAGCACGGGACGCCCGAGTCTGATAATTTCTCGGAGGCGCTAAACTGATGGTAATAATAAAAAAGGAAAAAAGAAAGCCCAGACCATTAGAGCCTCCTAGACATCAAGTCTTATTATGAGTATTAACAGTAGCACCTTCACGCTGACTTTTTAGTATCTGTACACACACAACAACAACAGCAACAACATAATATTTTGAGCCAGGAGAAGACAATCTTTCCTACATTCAGATTCGGCTAACCTCCTGAATTCCAAAATGCAGCCCAGAATGAATCTAGCCTTAAATTTCTTTTTTTTTTTAATGTTTACTTATTTTTGAGAGAGAGAGAGAGAGAGAGAGAGCACTGGCACACAGGGGAGGGGCAGAGACCGAGGGGAGCAGAGGATCCAAAGTGGGTTCTGACAGCACAGAGCCCAATGAGGGACTCAAACCCACAAACCACGAGATCATGACCTGAGCCAAAGTCTCAGGACGCTTAGCTGACTGAACCACCCAAGAGCCCTAGCCTTAAATTTCTTAATCCCCTTCACAGCCACCGTTGGTTCCTTCAATCCTTCCCCACCTAAAATAAACCAAAACAATGTTCCTTTGCCATGAAACACAACAAAGGGAGCGTGCCTCGGAAAATAACAGCCAGGAGTTTCCAGTGCTGTTTCTGCGGCTCCCCGACCTCTGTCACACAGAACCCACCTCTTAGATCGGCCTCCTGTTCCAGTCCATTCTATTCGCCCTGATTCTAACCCAGCCCTTAGGTGGGTTCTGGGCCATCCTCAGGACACCTCTCCTGCAGGAAGACTGTCGGAGAACGGCCACTCTCGCAGACCGGTCACGTGGATGATGGAGTTCATCACCTAGTCTCCTCCTGTAGCACAAGTGATGAATGAGCCTTTCAAGCAAGCTGGGTGTAAGGTCATAGAACAAATCATGGAATCATGGACATTGGAGTCAAGGGGACCGTGGTTCCTGCCCTGCCTTCACCATCTACTGCGTGACTGTGGGCGAGTCGCTCGGCCTCTCTGAGCCTCATTTTCCCCATCTCTTCAGTGAGGTTACTACTCCTGCCTACCTTGTGACATTGCTGTAGAGAATAAATGAGAACATTTAGCAGAATGACTGGCACAGAAGTGCTGTAATAACAGTGTTGTAGTTGATTTTTGATCTTCTCTGCTTGGGGTGAGGACAAAGGCACAGAGGCGGAGGATGTCCTACGTAAAAGTACGATCAGCAGGAGCAGTGTGTTCAACAACCGAAGCCCTCATCAATGATAAAGTATCTACTGATTGAGTGACAACCGATTGTTGGAAGTCCAAGAAGCCATTGCAAGCCACCGTCCTTGAAAGTTTAATTCCTGGCTGCTCAGACGGCCTCACAAGCTCCAGGAGAAGGGCAGGGGATTGTAATCCACAAAAGTGGCAGCTCAGAGTTTCTACCGAGAAAGATGTTGAGGTTGAGTTGGGGTGACATCACCATTTAGCAACGTCACCCAGCTGAACAGGGAGTGTCGTGATACCGACTTGTCATCCCCTCCCGAGACGGCCCAGAAGTTCAAACACGCTACACAAACACGTGATGTTTGGAAATGTAATAGTCTGATCAGCAGTCAGCTCAGCACCGTCAGCCAATACAGGCAATACTGAAAAGCTGTAGCTATCTCTTAACAAACAAACAAACAGAAAACAAAAAGCAGGGGCACCTGGGTGGCTCCGTCGGTTAAGTGTCTGACTCTGGACTTCGGCTCAGGTCATGATCTCACAGTTCGCGGGCCGGAGCCCCACATCAGGCTCTGCTCTGACAGCACGGAGCCTGCTTGGGGTTCTCTCTCTCTCTGTCTCTCTCTCCCTCCACCCCTTCCCGGCTCTTACGCACACGTGCATGTGCTCTGTCTCTCAAAAAACAAAAACAATGGGGTGCCTGGGTGGCGCAGTCGGTTAAGCGTCCAACTTCAGCCAGGTCACGATCTCGCGGTCCGTGAGTTCGAGCCCCGCGTCAGGCTCTGGGCTGATGGCTCGGAGCCTGGAGCCTGTTTCCGATTCTGTGTCTCCCTCTCTCTCTGCCCCTCCCCCATTCATGCTCTGTCTCTCTCTGTCCCAAAAATAAATAAACGTTGAAAAAAAAAATTTTTTAAAAAAACAAAAAACAAAAAACAAAAACAAAACCATACAAAAAAACTACACAACAAACGCTGAAGACATTGGCTCGTGGCTTTGCAGTGACACACTGAGAAGGCAAAGTGGTGGAGAAACCAGTGTGTGTTAGTTCGCCAACCCCCAGTGGGGAGTGGAGCCCAGTGGCTGGGCAGTTGAGTCAGCTGCAGTCCCAGGATGGCTCACGGCGGAATTGCGGAGCAGGCCTGGGAAGTTCTATTGCTTCTAGAGCCAGAGGGTGTGTGCCTACCCCCGTGAATCCTGCCCACCCCTCAGGTGAGCTAATGGCTGACTGGTTTCACCATGTCCCCTCGTATCGGTCAAGTGTACCATTGGAAGCAGCCCTCTACTCCGCCCTTGGAAGCCACCCGTCGTGGGCCCGCCAGCCCTGGCCTCAGAACTGGCCCCGAGGGCCCCTTCTCACCCACGCTACTCTCTGACAGCTCTCTGATCCTTTGGTGCATGAACCTGAATACACTGCATCCAAAGTAGTGCACCGCCCCCTTCTGCCTGGTTTCCCCAGACTCTCACCGGACCCTGCCAGTCCTGTGCATTCTCTGGGTCCAATCTCTGGCTCGCCTGCAGTCTTCTTATTATAATAGCAGAATCTACTTCATTTGTGAGTCTCAAATAAGACTGAAATGTAAAGAGCTTAACACAGAGCTGTTATAGCTGTTTCCAGCCCAGCTATTCAGACTTGTCCAACGCAGCCCCAAGGGTCCCCCAATAAACTCGGGTGCCATCCACGTTGAGGACAATGGTGTGGAGAGCCACGAGACGCAGGATGTTCTCCCAAATTCTTGCTACAAATGACTTAGCTCCTGCTCAGACGTTTAGTGTCGGGGAAGTCACCTAGCACAGCAACGTGTGGATCTTCCTGTCCCCGCCATTCAATAAACTAATTGATCGGCTACTTTGTGCTCAGGAAATGTGGGAGGAAGACAAAAGTCGGTGTCAGGGTGGACCCTCAGGAAACCAAACATTTCAGACAGGCCTCTGGAACACACTTCAGCGAAGACAATGGGAGAAAAACACCACCTCCAAGAAAAAGATGGATGTGACGCTTCAAGCATATTCCCAACATCAGCGTTTGACGTGAGCACAACTGCATTTGAAAACTGAACGGCATTCAGGTGAAGACGTTTAACACAGCTTATGTTCTGCAGAATAACCAGTTTCCTGGCACTGCGTCAGTGTGAATAATAGGCAGCACATAGTTTTATGCTGCAGTGGAATTCTGGACACCCAAGGAAGCATTTTGAACTAAGTGTCATATTCAGTCAACCCCAAAAAGGGTTCTTTAGCTGTGAGGATAAATGGGTGGCAATTAAGTAAATAGGAAAAATAAGGTATTTGGATTTTTATTGCCTATACTATAGTAAAGTCTGTCAAACTTACCTCTGTCACCAGTGTTTGAGAATAATATGAATGAGTAACAATAATAGAAGAAAATAAAAATCAATTCTCTTTTACGGCAAAACGGGAGTTACTAGAATCCTGTGTGCCTCCTTCACTTTTCCTTTCTTCTTACGATCCATCTTCTCATCCATGGGGTGTTTTTTTAAGCTTATTTATTTGTTTCGAGAGAGAGAGAGAGTGGGAGAGGGGCAGAGAGAGAGAGAGGGAGAGAGAGAATCCCAAGCAGGCTCCATACTGGGTACGCAAAGCCCAACGTGGGGCTCGAACTCACGAAACACGAGATCATGACCCGAGCTGAAATCAAGAGTCGGACTCAACCGACTGAGCGCCTCTCCAGGGGAGTTTTTAATTAACTTGTGGCATGTTTTCTCCAAATCAATCCACTGATTTATTTATGTACGCCTTATGTCGAATTTGTCCTGGAAAACAGAACGCGTGTGTGTCTACCATTTCACTGCATCGAGGAGCTCACGAAACTGATGTGAGATTTGCAATCATTTTCCACAAAACAACAGAATCTCCAGTTTCATTAATATCCACTTACAATAGGCTCCATTTCTTATCCTATGTGACCGGATTCTCCATAAACCCACCACGAGTGGAAGTCTCTGTGCCCGGAGGTCTCCTACACACCCAGGCAGATGGGAGCACGCTCCTGGGAGCTTGCTGGTGGGGTGGGAGCTTGCTGGGAGGAAGACATCTCAGCAGAGAGTCGAGTCGTAGTGTTCTCATGGAGGCTGTGGCTGGGGAACAGGCTAGAAATTCTCTCAGAGGCAGCCCCCGCACCTCCCTGCTGACGCTTCTCACACCGTTCACTGTGGAGGGCGATCTCAAGACTCACCAGCAACAGGTCAAGTAAAAGTACACTTTTCCAAGCCCTTCTGTGTTTCCCGTGAACCAAGTTTCACGGCCATTTTTGAACAAAGGCAGACGTTCCTGGCAGTAAAGAACTTTGAGCTTACACACCAGGTTTCTTCTTACCTTTTTTAGACTCTCAAATGAATAAACGTAGATGCAGGGAGCCAGGAGGCAAACAAGAGAGCAGGGCAAAGAGGGAAATATCAGAAGAACAGAAAGGAGAGAAGGAGAAAAGAATGGAGGGAAGGAGAGGATCCTGGACGAGGGGAGACCTTGACAAGAGTCATGGCCCTGGTCCCACATAACACGGCGCAGGATCCCCATGCGTGTGTGTGCACAAGAGTGTGTGTGTGTGCATGTGCACAACGTCAGCTACCTAAACTGTGACCACCTTCCACTTCTCACTTCCTGACCTCAGGGAAGTGGCCGCTTTTAACCCCACAGCGAGGAAGCTTCTCAGAGGCTTCTAACCTCCTAGCCTTGACGAGTGTGGCTTTGGGGAAGGAAAACCAGTCCATTTCCACAGTTACACAAAAGGCACTTTTCAATGCATCGTTCCTTTGAAAGCTTGGCCAAACAACCACTGTTGTCTACCACGCAGAATAGATCCATTCCGCTCTGATGACAAATATCCCTCGCCATTGCGTATATGTGTCTATACGCGTATATTCACCGCGTCACATGCTGCATATTTACATGCAGGTGTAATATACTATGTGTGTGTGTGAATATACACCTATTTACAGCTAGTGCTCGCTGAGCACTCACAGCGGGTCTGAACAATCTCGTGCTTTTCTACGTGTCGTCTCATTCAGTCCTCGCAACCACCTTGTGAAAAGGGTGCTGTGACAATCACCCAGGTACGGGAGGGAAAACTGGGATGTAGTCAGTTCTTCGTCTGAGTTGCAAGACAGCTGAGCGGTTGACGGCCCCGCGTTGACCTCACCGCGTGTGTCCCCGTATCCTGCGTGCGGTCTTGACCCACGGATATCCTTCCTGCTCGCGGAAGCAACGACCGGGCTGCAACCTACTGTGGATCGTGCCCACCCCCCTTATCAGTTTAAAAACGAATGAGGGGGCGCCTGGGTGGCTCAGTCGGTTGAGCGTCCGACTTCAGCTCAGGTCACGATCTCGCGGTCCGTGAGTTCGAGCCCCGCGTCAGGCTCTGGGCTGATGGCTCAGAGCCTGGAGCCTGTTTCCAGTTCTGTGTCTCCCTCTCTCTCTGCCCTTCCCCCATTCATGCTCTGTCTCTCTCTGTCTCAAAAATAAATAAACGTTAAAAAAAATTTTTTTTTTAAACGAATGAGTTTAAATTATGCCCGGAGGATGCGTGGGAATCCATCTCTGTTTCATCAAGCTGTGACTCCCCCCCCTCCATCCTCCTTCACCGACCTGGAGCTCCAGAGCCGTCTCAAGGAGGGTTCCCATTCACCGCAGCAGGTGACAGTCCCCCCACCCCACCCCCCACCCCCGAGGCTATAAACGGCGGCACGGAGCAGCCTCGCGAAGCGCGTGCTGCCTCTGAGTTTCCTGAAGTGTCACAACAAGCTGTGTCCTGCAGAAGCCAGGAGACGCTCACGCAGCCTCCGGCACGTGAAGTCCGTGGCACTTAAGTGCCTGCACAGCCTGCTTTCTCGGGCTGAGAAAGCCTGGGCCGGGCATTCCAACCTTCCTGGGCTCCTACAAAGACAAAGCACAACCCAGCACCACCTGAAGGAGAGCAGTCTCCAACCTGACCCACGTTCTCTTCCTCAAAGAACGCAAGGAGCCCATTTTTTTCGTCTTCTGGAACCTTCCTACCGGTTTCCACGGGGGCGACACCAGTTTGCGTTCCCCCCAGTGGCGCACGAGGGACCCTTTTTTCTCCGCATCCCCACCCGCGCTCGTTATTTCTTGCCTTTTGGATTTCAGCCATTCGGACAGGCGTGCCGTGGTATCTCCCTGCGGTTTTGGTTTGCATTTCCCTGATGATGAGTGAAAACAAGCGTCTCTCCACGTGACGGTATTGCAGCAGCCCTGTCTGGTGACAGAGGGTAGCTACCCTCGTGGTGAGCATGGCATCGCCTGTAGAGTTGGTGAGCCATTGTGTGGGCCAACTGCACTCACATTAAAAAAAAGAAAAGCCCGTGGGATCTTCCAGGCCCAACCCCAGCTCTCTGCCTGACCGTCCTCCAGCCAAGACACTGGTCTTCTCCTGCCTTTGGACCCCAAATTAGCCTGAAACGGTGCCACGGGTTTCCTGGGCCTCCAGCCTGCCAGCTGCCCATCTGGGACTTCCCAGAAGTCCCGTCGTTTCTGCTTCTCCAAAGCGCCTGACGGACGCAAGGTGGTGGCCGGTGGGCCTCAGCGGGAAAGCTGCCGCCCTCACGACTCACTTGGGGCACAGCCGCGCGTTGTGGGTTTCGGGAGGGCGCCGCAGTCACGGCCAGAGCCCTCCACCGAGACCCCCGCCGAGACCTGCTCGCGGGGGGTCCTCGGTTAAGGAGCTTTTGTCCACCTCGAGTGAGTACCTTTCGGCTCCTGACCTTTCCCACTTCCTGCCCTCTGGCCCCCACATCCACAAAGAGGCGGCACCCCATCGTTCGGAGCTCTTCAGCAGCGAGATTGTTGTCCCCATGCACCTGACCCTTACCTGCTGCCGTTCCTTGGAGGAACGGAATGCCAGCACCTCCTTTTCGCCTCTTGTGTGTGCTGTTCCGGTCAGAGAACCACACTGGCTTGTCACCATCAGTTCAGCTCATGGTCCTAATTGCCCACCTCGACGCCTGGCACCCCATCAGATGCTTTAGGGATGACGCGCTTCTCCGTGCTCAGCCTGGTGTCCTGACTTGAGTGTGACCCTGGAAAGGACGTGACTGCAGCCTGTTCTAGGACACCTTCCACTGTAGTAATGACTTGGCATCTTCATGTGGTATAATAATGCATGAAGTACTTACATGGGGAGGCAGTGACCCCTTATTGGACAATCTCAATCTTCCAGCCAGCTCAGATACAAGAAAAGCCAGATTTCTCGGCACTAACCGCCCCTCTTGTCCCCCGTGCGGCCAGCCCCAGAGAGGCCTACAAATGCAAATTACAGCCACAAAAGGGAAATGTGTGTCCTCCTTTTCCCCCTGTCCCTCCAAACCACAGTCAGCTTTTCTGTCCCCCGCTCATCCCTGCAGAGGCCTCTTTTCCATGTGGGCTTTACGACAGCCTGACGCTCCTTACTCGGGCCCTTCATTTGCTCAACACCACAGGGCACCTTCCTGAACTTTTTAAAACCTTTATTTCACAATAATTGTAAATTCACAAACATATTTGCAAGTATTCTTGCAAATTCAGAGTGCTCCCCTGGGCCCTTTACTCAGATTCATCCATTGTTAATATTTGCTTCATCATGTTCTCTCAAAGTCTCAGTAAATGACTTTGGACACACACAAACCTACACACAATTTATTTTCTCTGGATCTTTTGCCTCTTTGCCTAGTAACATTTCAGTGTGATTTCCTACGAATAAGGGTATTCTCTTTTAAAAAAAAAAAAAAACCACAGTGGGGTGCCTGGGTGGCTCAGTCGGTTAAGCGTCCGACTTCGGCTCAGGTCGTGATCTCACGACCTGTGAGTTCGAGCCCCGCGTCGGGCTCTGTACTGATGGCTCAGAGCCTGCAGCCTGTTTCAGATTCTGTGTCTCCCTCTCTCTCGGCCCCTCCCCTGTTCATGCTCTGTCTCTCTCTGTCCCAAAAATAAATAAACGTTAAAAAAAAATTTCTTTTTAAAGCCACAGTATAGTTATCAATTCGGGAAAATTAACGTTGGTAAAACACTTTTATCTAAATTTAGACCATAGTTCAATGTCAACAGTCACATAAAAATTCCGTGTGCCATTTTCCCTCTGGCATCGGGCCCAGCTTGGGGTCATGCGTTCATTTATTCGTCACATCTCTTGACTTTGTCACTTGGAACACGTCCTCGGCATCTCTCTCCATCATAACGCTCCCCTCTGGGGAGAACGTAGGTCATGCGTTTTTGAATGAATTGCTCAGAATGGGTCTCTCTGATGTTTCCTCATGATCGGACTTAGGTAGTACATCCCCAGCTGGAACTCTACGCGGTGGTGATTTGTCCTTCTCGGGGGTCACATCTAGAGGCACAGAATGGCCAATGCTACTCATTGGGTATGTTCGTTTGGGTCGGCCAGACAAGGAGCTGTCCGGCATCTCTCTCCATTGTGAGGTGCCATTAATGACAGCATCCTCTTTCAAAAGGGACCTCAGAAGATAAATTATGTAATCACCTCTTCTTAAATCTCTATTTTTCAAATAAATACTTAAGTACTTATTCTGGGCCCATGGCAACTTTTTCTGGATGGAAATTACCATTTTTTCCCAATTATAGGGATGATCCATCTTCTTTATGAAAAAGAAATCAGAAAATACAGAGGCGTAATGAAGAAAACGAAACCTCAGGCTCGCTGCCATTCATTAGCTCGTCTGCACATAACAATAACTGCTGTGGCTTCGGAACCCTCTCCCATCCATTTTCCCATTTAATTTCCATCCGACACCGTAACACAGCTGAGCAGAGATTTAACATCTGAAGATACTGAAGCTAAGGGACACGCGGCCTGGATATTCTGCCGCGAAATTCCATTTTCCCTCCAAGATGTCACACTGCCCGGGAGACAGCCGGGAAGAAAAATAGAGTCACAGTTGTTGCAGAATAATGGCTAATAGGATGGGAGTTGCTGCTAGCTGTGTGGCTTTGAAGCTCTGTGCACTCTCAGGCCGTGGGCACTAGTGGGGAACGTGGTGCTCGAGGACGATAAACGATTGTCCGATAACCGCCTCGCAGCTCACGAGGGTCGGATTCGGTGTCCCAACCTGTTCCTGGGCTCATGACCGCTGTGAGCTAACCACCTTACAAAATCAAAAATCAACCCGATCGAGGTATAGTTTACATACAGTCAAACGCACCCAGGTCAAGTGCGCAGTTCCGTGAATTGTATACACAGTGCAACCATCACCGCAGCCAAGATCCTGAACATTTCTATCACCTCTAGAAGTTTCCCGGTGTTCTTTTACGGCCAGCCTTCACTTCAACACTGTCCCAGGCAGCCGCCCCTCTGCTTTCCACCACGGTACCTTGGTTTTGCCTTTTTAATTTTTTTAAGTTTATGTATTTATTTTGAGAAAGAGAGAGAGAGAGAGAGCTCACACGTGCATGATCAGGGAAGGAGCAGAGAGAACGAGGGAGAGAGAGAATCTCAAGCCGGCTCCATGCTGTCAGCGCATAGCCGGATGTGGGGCTCAATCTTATGAGATCATGACCTGAGCTGAAATCAAGAGTCAGACACTTAACGGACTGACCCACCTAGGCACCCCAGTTTTGCCTTTTTTAGAATGTTGTGTAAAATGCAACGTTTTACTTTTTAATAAGACAGGGTGGAATTTTATTCAAGCCCTGGGCTCACAGAAAACAGCAAGGGTTCAGGGAACTCCCTGCCCTTCTGTGTTCTGGAAAACAGCTTAGTGCAAAGAACACCCCTCCTCGTGTGACTTAGTAAGATTCAGAGATGCCCCCTTGTTTATGTAAGACACAGCCCGACACAGACCCTGCGAATTTCCTTTTCTTTTTTAAATGATTAGCTGAACTGCTTGGTCCCACTAACGGATCAAAATAAAATGCTTGCTAATCAAACCTGGGTTAAGAGTGTCTTTTTGCCCGGGATGTGAACTCTGTCCACCCGCCTCAGCCTGAGCCAGCAGACAGCCCCTCCCAGATACACAGCCCGGACTACGTTGTCGCCCCTAAGCACAGGCTGACCTCAGGGTAAAACCTTCTCCCTCTGCTATGCAGCCACCCCCTTCCCCACACCAGCTCCTTTCGGGCTTTGTTCACTCCTCCCGATCAAGAAGAATCCTGCACGCTTACGCTCTGACACCCTCACTGATCTTAGGGTCGGAACGGTCTCCCCGCGGCACAAGCCACCCCCCCCTTTGCAATATTCTCTTGAGTATATTCTCTCCGGATTTGACATGCGCCTGGCTTCACTTGGCGAGCATACTGTTTTTAAGATTCAACCGCACTTTTCTATGTGTCAACAGTCTGTTTCTTTTGCACAGCTGAGTAATATTCCACTCTGTGACCACACAAGCTAGCCATCCATTCCCCACTTGATGGCCATTGGAGTCATTTCTTGGGTTTGGGCTGCAATGAACATTCTCGAGCAAGTCCTTGTGTGGACGTGTGCTTCGCCTGCTCTGGGAAATGCGTAGGGGTGTGATTGCACGATACGCTTTAAGATCAAAACATCCTCTCCTTGGATACAGCATTCCCCCCCCCCCCCCCCCGCCCCTCGGTGAGACAGGTGGAGAACGGCATTTTTCTGATTAAAAAGCTTCCAGAAGCGAGACGCGGCACAGTCTCCTCATTCACGTTTTACTTGTGCACGAGCATATGTGACACTCCTTTAAAAACACCAGCTTCACATCAAATGCCCCCATTACCACTTAGCTCGACATTGAGCGCGATGGCAAAGAAGTTGGAACACGCGCATGCGAGTTCCGAGCAATACATATGTCCCTTCTGCTGACGGATTGTTACAATTCGCCCGTTTTCAATGTTTCACTCACAGTGTTATAAACATCATGTCCTTTTCTCCGTACATCTGCTGCTTCCCCGTCACATCTCTCCCCAGCAGAGCCGGGTTTATTGTGTTCATAAATAAGACATGGCAAACATTCCTTCTTTTTAAGAAAACAAAGGCACATTGCCTTTCATTCCATCACATTAAGTTCTTATTCCAGCAGCTAAAATTACATAAGACAATCCCAGCGAGGAAGAAGGAAATCAGCCTTAAAAAAAAAAAAAAAAAAAAATTTGACTAGGGAGGGGGAAGAATAAATGAGGTTGCAATGCACGATTTCCCTTGTGAAATGTTCATTTCTGCCTAGAGTGGCTTCTGCTCAGATGCCCACTTCCTTCTCCTGCCTGTGACCTGGGCAGAGGCTGAGGACCGGGGCTTGGATGCAGCCTGGGGACGTGCAGGGAGACAGGACACCGGCCAGCCTGTGGGGAGAGCTGGCACCAGGTCTCACTCC
Source organism: Puma concolor (assembly GCF_028749965.1). Classification (NCBI taxonomy): domain Eukaryota; kingdom Metazoa; phylum Chordata; class Mammalia; order Carnivora; family Felidae; genus Puma; species Puma concolor. The sequence goes on along the minus strand of NC_141675.1, from coordinate 152,904,293 downwards.
GTGGTCTGTGGTTCTGGGAAAGAACTTGCCACATTCCCTCGTACTCTGAACATCTCCACCTACGCGGATCAAAACGCTGTCCAACTTCCTGGCTTTCCAACCCAGTCGCCCAGTTTGCTGCTTGTCAGAAGCACTGGCGATGGTCATCAATAATTTGCAGCCTTTAAATGTTTACAATTTACAGCCTTTAAATGTTCTGGAACACGGGCTCACCTGGAAGAGGTTGATTTTTAACGGAAGCCCACGTTCTCAGGTTAATGAAGTTATATGGCTCCGCTCTGCAATTAATGCCATTGAACCGCCACATAAGTGTCCCGCCATGTCCTCATCGGGGCAGCGCGAGTTATGTGCGCTTCAGATTTATAGAACAGAACAGCTAGCTTCACATCAAGATGTTCCAGAAGACCGAATACATCCACGCCGGGTTCAACGTCTGTGTGGGGCTTGTTTGGGTTTGTTTTTACCGGTGGGGGATTTCTTTCTTTCCTTGTCTCCCACAACACAGCAGTCGATTTCTTTGCTTTGATTTTTCAGCCGGAGCAGTCCAAATTGCAGCCACTTTTTGTGGGTCCCTTAACCGCCCTGTGCTTTTCAACCTGTCTCTGGTGTTTCATAACATGTGGCTGAATATTGTAAAAATGGAGGCCTGCTAGTCTCTGGCCACGCTGCCTCTTTCCAGGTGACACAAACACATCCCAAGCCCCCACCCCAAACGCAAGCAGACGTGGCTTAGATTCAGGACAGGGGACCCTCCTCCACTACGCAGAGCCAATTCCTTCTCTCCAAAGAGTCATGTTGTTCAGGTAGTAAGATTGCCAGATTTACCAAATAAAATTTAGTTTATTTATTTTTTTAGTGTTTACTTATTTACTTTTGAGAGAGGGAGAGGGAGAGAGAGAGAGCGAGCACACAAGCAAGGGAGGGGCAGAGAGAGCGGGAGACACAGAATCCGAAGCAGGCTCCAGGCTCTGAGCTGTCAGCACGGAGCCCGACGCGGGGCTCGAACTCACTAACTGGGAGACTGCTAAGGGAGCATAAGGCAGGCTGCCACGGGGGTGCAAACACTGCCCCCACCCCCAGGTGGGATGCCCGTGACATTCCTCAGGCACCCCTGGCTGCCCAGGAACAAAGGAAAGGGGAAAACAAAGGGTCAACTGACAGAGGTCACAGACAGGAGTCTCCATCAGCTTGTAAATATCTTAGTAAATTATAAGAAGAAAACAATCTTATCAAGAGCCTAATCTCCAGAAACCCATGGACTCGGGTTCCCTGGAGCCCCAACATCACCCTCCCTCCACAGTGATGTGGGGAACAAAGGCAGAAGGAAATGGCAGGTAAGATTATTTTCCTTACAACCTGCAGCCCATTGACAGACTCTGGAGGCAAATCCAGAGTAGAACGTTTCTGCCGTCCCAATGTTAATGCCTTACTAGAGGAAGAATAGCCTTGGCTTGACCATAGCAAGGCCTCAGGTAACTTAGGAGTCCTGTTTAGCACATGAAAGTCCTTCTGGAGGCCTCCCTCTTGCCTTTACCTCCCCCCAACTCCCTAGTATATAAGCAGTCACTCCGCACAACCCCAGTGCAGCTCTTTCTGCCCACGGGTCCTGTCCCCGTGCTTTAATAAAAATTCCCCTTTTTGCACTGAAGTCGTCTTCAAGAATTCTTTCTTGGCCGTCAGCTCCAAATCCCAACCGATTTCCCAACCCCATCAAGATCGTGACCTGAGCCGAGTCAGACACTTGACCCACTGAGACACCCAGGTGCCCCAGTTAAATTTAACCCAGATAGCAGCAACAACAACAACAAAAATTTAGTGTAAGTGGGTCCAAATATTGCATGAGACCTACTGATGCTGAAAAAGTTACTTGTTTATCTGAATGTCAATGTAACTGGGCATCTCCGTATTTCATTGCCTCTACCAGGCAGAGATGCACACACATACCCGGAGAGTTCCGTGGCGGTCTGTGGTCAGCCTTTGAGTTAAGTGTCTAAATGGACATAAGTAATAATGATGAGGTTTTGGGGGTGATGGTGGGGGTTCGGAGCTGATGGCCAAGAAAGAATTCTTGAAGACGTCTTTGGTGCAAAAAGGTGAATTTGTTAAAGCTCAGGGACAGGACCCGTGGGCAGAAAGAGCTGCACTGGGGTTGTGCACAGTGACTGATTATATACTAGGGAGTTGGGGGAGCTTAAGTCAAAAAGGAGGCCTCGAGAAAGACTTTGATCTGCTAAAGAGGACTCCTAAGTTACCTGCAGCCTTGCTATGGTCAAACTAAGGTTGTTTTCCCTCTACTAAATCATCAACATTAGGACAGCAGGGGGTTCCTGGAGAAAATCCTACTCTGGATTTGCCTCAAGTGCTGTCAGTGGGCTGCAGGTTATAAGGAAATGAAATCTTACCTGCCATTTCCTTCTGCCTTTGTTCCCCACATCACTGTGGAGGGGAGGGTGATGTTGGGGCTCCAGGAAACTGAGTCTATGGGTTTCTGGAGATTAGGCTGTTGATAAGATTGTCTTTTCCATGTAATTTACTAAGACGTCTTTGTAAGATTGTCTTTTCCATGTAATTTACTAAGATATTGGCAAACTGATGGAGACTTCTGTCCTGTATGACTGTGATCTCTACCAGTTAACCATTTGTTTCCTTCCTTTGTCCTTGGGCAGCCAGGGATGCCTGAAGAATATCACACAGATCCCCCCTGGGGGGGGTGGGGGGCGGGGGCCAGCCAGTGCTAGTTTGTATTTTGCCCTCAGCCTGCGTTATGCTCCCTCCTCAACAATGATCAGAAATGTAACTTGATTGAGTCCTTGTTTTTTACTGGTTGGATCCTATGCTAATTACTTTCCTTGACGTGTGTCCTTCAAGCTGAGAGCCCTCTTAGGAGGCAGGTCGTAGGGTTATCACCAGGCCACAGAGGAGGAAAAAAGAAAAGCCTGGAGGGGTAAAGTCCTTTGCCCTGGGCTCTGACCTATCTCCCAAGCTCGTGCATTTCACATGTAGGTGACTCTTGCCCTCTGTACGCATTACTGCTTCCCCTGAAGTCATGGCCATTGAGTTTGACGGAGAATCAGAGACACACACACCACCCAGCCTCTGTGATTATTTATCACTCAGTGAAGACTTAAGCACACCATGTTGCAGGGGTGATAATTTGCATTTCTAACCCACTCCGGCTGGCTAGATGCCAATGCTGCGCTTCCCTTTGAAAACCGCAGGTTTAGAGCGCAGGCTCTGCCACGAGCCGCCCTGGATTCGTATCTCAGCCCAGCCACCTAGCAGCCCTACAACCCTGCACACACGACTCAACCTCTCTGTGCCTCAGCTTCCTCACCTGCCACGAATACAGAAGAATAAAACGGCATCGCGGACAGATGCGCCGTTCCGTGAGATACTACACGTAAAATGCTTAGCGCCATAACGGGTACTCACAAAATGTCAGCTCTCATTGTTATTACCATTATTTGATCATTAGAAGAGAATTTTGCTAAGGTTCTGACCACCAAGAAAGAATTCTTTGGTGCCAAAAGGAAGGCAGGGGGTGCCTGGAGAAATGTTCTACTCTGCATTTACCTCAAGTATTTGTCAGTGGGCTGCAGGTTATAAGGAAATTTAATTTTACCTGACATTTCCTTCTGCCTTTGTTCCCCACATCACTATGGAGAGGAGGGTGATATTAGGGGCTCCAGGAAACCGAGTTTATGGGTTTCTGGAGATTAGGCTGTTGATAAAATGGCCTTTTCCATGTAATTTACTAAGATATTTGCAAACTGATGGAAACCCCTGCCCTGTGTGGCTGTGATCTCTATCAGGTGGCCCTTTGTTTTCTTTTCTTTCCTTTCCTTTGTCCTAGAGCTGGGTCCTAGATTCTTCTCCATTATATACCAGCACCTTGGGCCATTCCCTTTACTTTGCTAAACTTCTGTTCTCTGAAATGCAAATTGGAGGGGCGCCTGGTGGCTCAGTAGGTTAAGCATCAGACTTGGACTTAGGTCATGATCTTGAGGTTTGTGAGTTTGAGTCCCTCCAGCGCAGAGCCTGCTTCAGATCCTCTGTCACCCCCTCTCTCTGCCCCTCTCTGCTCGTGCACCCAAACGCTCTCTCTCCCTCTCTCAAAAATAAACATTTTTTTAATCCCCCACCTCTCTCTGCCCCTTAGGGCCCCCAAGCCCTGAAGGTTTCAGTTTTCTGCTTTACTCGGAGGACTAATCTTACTGAGTTCAAGAGCTCGTGTACAACTACAGTAACCAAAACGGGGTGGTATTGGTGTACAATTAGGCACATAAAACAACACAGCAGAACAGAGTCCAAAATTAGACCCACACATAAGTGGACAACTGATTTTTGACAAAGGGGTGAAGACCATTGGGTGAAGAAAGGATACCCTTTTCACCAACTGGTGCTGAACCATCAGGTCTCCATATGCAAAAACAGAAAATGCAATTTGCACCTTGTGCCACACACAAAAATGAACCTAAAATAGATCTCAGACCGACATGCATAATCCAGATCTTTGTGACTAAGGCAAAGATTTTCTTACATAAAACAACACGAAAGGACAAATTCATCATTGTACTTCATCAAAATAAACGCTTCTGGCAACAACCAGTTTGTCCTTTGGAGATCAACAAAAATACTTTTACTATGAGTACGCCCCAAATACTGCATGCAATATACATATATAAAAAATTACTTGTTTCTCTGAACAAAATGACTTGATTATCTCTTCCCACCTGTCCACTAAGATGCACAAGAGACTTAGAATCTCAGAGAGCATTTGTTACCGTGGACTTTATTTTTTTATTTAACTTTTAGTTAGTTAACATGCAGTACAATGTTGGTTTCAATAGTAGAATTCAGAGACTCATCACTTACGTACAACACCTAGTGCTCATCACAAGTGCCCTGCTTAATGCCCATCACCTATCTAGCCCATCGTCCATCCCACTCCATCAACCCTTAGTTTGTTCTCTATTCTTAAAAGTCTCTTGTGGTTTGTTTCCCTCTCTTCTCTTCCCCCTACCTCCCATATAGTTCATCTGTTTTGTTTCTTACATTCCACATATGAGTGAAATCATAGGGTATTTTTCTTTCTCTGACTAACTTACTTCGCTTAGCATAATACCCTTTACCTCCATCCATATCACTGCAAATGGCAAGATTTCATTCTTTTTGATCACTGAGTATTATTCCATTGTGTGTGTATATGTGTGTGTGTGTGTGTGTATGTATATATACACATATGTGTATATATGTATACACATACACACACACACACACCACATCTTCTTTATCCATTCATCAGTTGATGAACATTTGGGATCTCGACATAGTTTGACTATTGTTGATAATGCTGCTATAAACATTGAGGTGCGTGTACCCCTTTGAATCTGTATTTTTATATCCTTTGGGTAAATACCTAATAGTGCACTTGCTAGATCGTAGGGTAGTTCTATTTTTAGTTTTTTGAGGAACCTCCATACTGTTTTCCAGAGTGGCTGCACCAGTTTGCATTCCCACCATCAGTGTAAGAGGGTTCCCGTTTCTCCACATCCTGGCCAACACTTGTTTCTTGTGTTCTTAATTTTAGCCATTCTGACAGGTGTGAGGTGGGATCTCATTGTGGTTTTCGTTTGTATTTCCCTGATGATGCAGGATATTGAGCATCTTTTCATGTGTCTGTTAGGCATCTGGATGTCTTTGGAAAAGTGTCTGTTCATGTCTTCTGCCCATTTCTTAACTGGGTTGTTTGTTGTTTGTTTTTTGGGTGTTGAGTTTGATAAGTTCTTTACAGATTTTGGATACCACCCCTTTATCAGATACATCATTTGCAAATGTCTTCTCCCATTCCACAGGCCGCCTTTTAGTTTTGTTGATTGTTTCCTTCTCTGTGCAGAAGGTTTTTATCTTGACGAGGTCCCAACAGTTCATGTTTGCTTCCGTTGCCCTTGCCTTTGGTGACGTGTCTAGTAAGAAGTTACTCTGGCTAGGGCCAAAAGGGTCACGGCCTATGTTCTCCTCTAGGATTTTGATGGCTTTCTGTCTCACATTTAGATCTTTCAGCCATTTAAAATTTATTTTTGTGTATGGTGTAAGAAAGCGGTCCAGTTTCATTCATTGCCTATTGCCGTCCGGTTTTCCTAACACCATCTGGGTTTTCTCTTCTGTTCCATTGATCTACGTGTCTGTTTTTGTGACAGCACTATACTGTCCTGATGACAACAGCTTTGTAATATAGCTCAAAATCTGGAATCGTGATGCCTCCAGTTTTGTTTTCCTCTTTCAGGATTGCTTTGGCTATTTGGTGTCTTTTGTGGTTCCGTATAAATTTTAGGATTGTCTGTTCCAGCCCTGCGGAAAAGTGCTAGTCGTATTTTGACAGAAATCGCATTAAATGTGTAGACTGCTTTAGGTAGTATAGACATTTCAACAACATTTGTTCTTCCAGTCCATGAGCGTGGAAGGGTTGCAGTGTGCCGGCTGCAGTGCCCCGGTCACCACTCACGGATGGGGTTTCCACCGGCAGGAAAGGCCCTCTCTGGATGACCGCAAGTGCTGGGAAATCTTCCCCGGGGAGCTGGGCTTCTGCTCAGACCAGGAGGGCAGTGCTGTCTAAGCTTTCTGAAACGGGGGTTGTCGCAGCAAACGTATCACCACATTCGCCATCCCGTTCCAATTCCACGACTCTGCGACACCCCCCCACCGTCCCCACACGGGTGCCTCTGTTCACAGCACAGACCACGGCTTTGCCAGGGACGGGCCCACCAGCCACCCGTGTGGAAAGCACAGACTCATGTCTGAGCGGTGACACCCCACAGCTGAGGACGTGCTCACGGCTGCACAACCCGGGTCTTGTTCTGGGTCTGCCGGAGGTAGAGAACCAGAATTTTGTCAGCACCATCCTAAATCCCTGTGGCCCAGAGGCCCAGTCCACAAGCTACCCTTTTTTCACAGAGCACCATCTAGGGGGATGTGGAGCCCAAGGACTCAGCAGGTGGCTCTGCTGAAAGGGGTGACTTACAGCCCTGGACTTACACCTCACCACCCCGTCTTCTCAGAGAACCTGCTCGTAACAGCCTGTGCATCCGGGCCCGGCAGGGAGGTGAGGGAGAAAGCACTGAAATGATTTTCTACAAATTAATTTTCCTGCCAAGGCGGCAAGCTGTTTGGGCCCAGATGGGTGGGCTTTCTTTCAGCATCTGAGAAGTTCTACTGAAAAATAAATATGTACATTCACATCTATTCACTGAGCTCCCTGTGGGAACTCCTAAACTATCACATTACCAGGCAGGAAGAAAGAATCCAGAAACAAGGTCCCCACTCGTTCTCAGTGACAAGCTCATAGAGCTGCAGATGCTAGAAATCACGTCCATTTCACTGATGGCGAAACAGAGGCCCAGAGGCGAGGTAACTTTCTTGAGACCTCACAGTTGGTCACTGGCCAACTCGTTCCCTGATTCTCACACCACCGTAAGGTCTGGCCAGTGCCCCCACAGGATTCCTGAGAGACAGGGATGACAGACTTAGCTAATAAAAATATGGGGCAGGGGCACCTGGGTGGCTCAGTCGGTAAGCGTCCGACTTCAACTCAGATCATGATCTCACGGTTCGTGAATTCGAGCCCCCGCATCGGGCTCTGTGCTGACAGCTCAGAGCCTGGAGCCCGCTTCGGATTCTGTGTCTCCCTCTCTCTCTGACCCTCCCCCACTGATGCTCTGTCTCTCTCTCTCTCAAAAATAAATAAACACTAAAAATAAATTGCTGATTGAAATTTTTGACAGCTTTATTGAGGTACAATTGATATACAAAAACACTGCACATATTTAACGTACTCAGCCTGATGACTTTGGACATCTGCACCCCCACGATACCATCACAATTGAGGTAATAAACATATCCGTCACCTCCCAAAGTTTCCTTGTGTCCCTTTGCTTGTTTGAAATTTATTATAGCAATGTATATTATCGAAAGCCTTGGCTTGTTTTCACCGTATTTATTCACATCTTTCCAAGACCCGGTATGGGATGGAAGGCCAGGATTACAGGTGCACTCTCCTGGCCACCCTGGACGGCCACGGCTGGGATACAGTGAATTATGATCACTCCCAAAGGCAAGACAAAGTCACTGGTACTCAAGAAAGCTCCTCAGCAGTCAAGACAGAAGCAGGCTTTAATGAATGAAAAGTACTGGAAGGCAGGGGATGGGGGGAGCCTGTGGATAAGGGCCAGGGGACACTCAGGGAAGCGCACGGGGTGTCTCTCTGATCTGGACTCTCGTGCCAACGGAGAGAGAAATGAGCCAGAGCCTTACATCAACACGGGCTGGGCGCCTTGGCCTTTGCAGGCCGTAGGCTGGGTTTCTTCTCACGGCCCGTAGAGACGCAGAACTGAAATGTTCTCTGAGCAAACCCCCCCACACCACTTTCTAACCTCATTCTCACGTCACCCAAGTTTTCCAGGTCTTCTAAGCTGGACTTATGCCAAGGCTCCTGGACAACCAACACGGTAGAGCATCAGTGAGGCACCAAGCCCCTGCCCAGACCCGAAGCACACAGAGTCCCGTTACTCGCAGGTTTCGGTATTCACAAATTCACCTGCCCCATTAAATTTATCTGCGGCCACAAAACCAACGCCGTGGTGTTTAGTAGCAATTTGCGGGCGTGCGCAGAGCGGGGACAAATTTGACTCGCCCGGTACTCTTGTTCCCAGCTGGGGCTGAACAAGGCAATACTCTGCCTTCTCGCTTCCGCTCTCACACCGCAGACAAGGGTCCTTCTCCTCGTCTGTTCAGTGCCAACCCCGCCGTTTTGCACTCTTATGCTTTTTATTGGTGATTTTGCGGTTTAAAATGGCTCCGCGTGACGTGTGGTGCTGAAGTGCTGTGTGGATCCCTGAGAACAAGAAGGCCATATGTGCCTGCGGAAGAAAATGTGTGTGTTAAGTAAGCTTCCCTCAGGCAAAAGTGATAGTGCCATTGGCCATGAGCGCCATGCTAAAGAATCAACAATATGTATTAAATAAGGTGTCTTTAAACAGACACATGGGGCCCCTGGGTGGCTCAGTCAGTGAAGCATCTGATTCTTGATTTCAATTCAGCTCATGGTCTCAGTGTTTATGAGATCAAGCCCGTGTCAGCCCCTACGCTCAGTGTGGAGCCTGCTCGGAATTCTCTCTCTCCCTCCCCCACTCTCTGCCCCTCCTCCACTCGTGCATATGCTCTCTCTCTCTCTCTCTCTCTGTGTCTCTCAAAATAAATAAATTTAAAGATAAATAAATAAATAAATAAATAAATACACAGACACACACCTAAAACAAGGTTAGGTATCGATCTGTTGATGAAGAGGTTGTGGCCAAAGTCTCCCGGGAACCTAGCCCATAATTTCTTCTGGAAGCAAAGATGGATTCGCTATTCACTAATTCAGTGTTTGCGGCAACTTTAGAGAACACGAGTACCGTGCGTGAGAATTGGTTGCACCAGGAGAGACTTGGGCTGGGCCATCAAGTCCACGTAGGAGAACACGCAGGGTGGGGAAGAAGCAAAGCTCCCATGGCCTTAAGCCATGGCCCGTCTCCCCTTTGTCCACAGCCCTCATGCCCATTGACATAACACACTGCGGACATTTTCTAACAGGCTTCCTAGTTTAGAGCAGGTGCGGATTTAGAGCAAAAATGAGCAGAAGAGACAGAGACTTCCGACACAGCCCCTGCTCTCACACATGCACAGCCTTCCCCATTATCCACACCCCCACCAGTGTGGCATGCCTCTTACAACCGATGAACCCACACGGACACGTCAGCACCCAAAGTCCGTAGTTTACATTATAGCTCACTATGGGTGTCGCGCGTTCTGTGGGTTTGGATACACATGTGATGATGTGCGCCTACTCTTGTAATATCGTACAGAATAGTGTCGCTGCCCTAAAAATCCTCTGTGCTCTGAGTACTCAACCCTCTCTCTATCTATCAGCGCCTGGAACCACTGATTTTTTGACTGTCTCCATAGTTTTGCCTTTTCCACACTCTCATGTAGTGGGGGTCCTACAATAGACAGCCTTTCAGACTGTCTTCTTTCATTCAATAACATACATCACTGCGTACATTTTAGAAATATCAATGTTGGGGCGCCTGGGTGGCTCAGTCGGTTGAGCTACCGACGTCGACTCAGGTCATGATCTCACAGTTTGTGAGTTCGAGCCCCACGTCGGGCTCTGTGCCGACAGCTCAGAGCCTGGAGCCTGCTTCGGATTCTGTGTCTCCTTCTCTCTCTGCCCCTCCCCCGCTCATGCTCTGTCTCTCTCTGTCTCAGAAATAAATAAATATTAAAAAAAAAAGAAATATCAATGTTTACACTCAACGTTTTCTGGGCACTAGCAGCTGAATCAGTGGTGACTTCTCACTGACCACTGGAGATCTTGGGCTCACAACTGATAATATGCAGTGATGGAAAACAGCAAATGAACCCCATCACGGGCTCTCACTCTGATGGGTTAAGTGCTGTATAAGCTATTTTTCTTTTTTTTTTTTTTTTAAATTTTTTTTTTTTCAACGTTTTATTTACTTTTGGGACAGAGAGAGACAGAGCATGAACGGGGGAGGGGCAGAGAGAGAGGGAGACACAGAATCGGAAACAGGCTCCAGGCTCTGAGCCATCAGCCCAGAGCCCGACGCGGGGCTCGAACTCCCGGACCGCGAGATCGTGACCTGGCTGAAGTCGGACGCCCAACCGACTGCGCCACCCAGGCGCCCCTGTAAGCTATTTTTCTAAAGCAGCTTGAGGATGATAATTCCAAAAAAAAAAAAAAACCAAAAAAAACAAAAAAAACCCCAGGAGATTTAGAGTTTTCAAGATTGCTGGGTTTTTTTCATAGATTTGGGGAAGAGGGGGATAGTATTTAAAACATATTATTTTCTTGCTGTTTACAGTTAAGCCTTCCCTGGAAATCTTCAACAACACTGCGGGGTTCTTTGGAGCACATTCTCCTACCCCCCCCCACCCCCCCCCCCCACCCCCAGCAAGACCGAGGCTACCCTTGGCCGTCAGTGCCCAATGGTCCTCTCAACAAGCAAGCTCCACGTCTCTCAGTGCATCACGTGGAACACGACACAAGGATCGAAAGTGGAAAACGTTTAAGTTAGGACCATATACACCTGAAAGGCCATGTCACAGTATTCCAGTCCCTTCCGATGTTAATTCCTCATGCTGCCTCGTGATGCTGAGTAACGCTGGAGGTAAGAGGCCATCTTCGGTGTTCTGGAAGACTGAGCCCTGCCGTCCATCAGAGTCCTCTGGGTCAAAGCTGCTACTCACTCAGATTTTGTCTGCCTCGTAATATGCTTCCAGGACCTCAAGGCCAGCTCACTTCGTGATTATTAATTATTAGCCCCATTGTTTTGAAGCTTGAAGGCTCAGGAACACATTCTTGGGGATGTTTGCAGGGGCACATGGTGGTGACAAAGACACCGTCCTTGACCAAATTTTAGTCAGGCTTCCCTGAGCCCTCTTACCAACTAGGCCCATCCTTCCTGAGCCCAGTGTTAGCAAAGAATCCTGGTGTCCTGTGCCAAGGTCTTAATTTATAAAGGCACTGAATGATGACAAGGAGAGGTCAGTGCCCTAGAAAGAAAAGCTGAATGTTATTCACAGTTCCCGTAGAAACAAGAGGGATGGCTTGCTACATAGGGTCACAGGAGGCCCAGCAAGTTTGGGCCTCAGGAAGCAGAAGCAGGAGTGAGGGGAAGACCTTGACCATAGACTTTCTCAGGGTCTCTGCAAGGAAGGCAAGGCAAGGCACAGTAACAGTTTAGGATTAATTAGTTTGAATAACTTCAGCAGGCTTTAGATAGACCGGTGGTCTCCAATCGCCAGGTACCTGGCCTTGGGCTGATTTAGAGCAGGGAAGTATTGGGTGGCTGAGTGAGAGTTGGATAAGAAGGGGAAGTTGGGGAGCACGGCTTTGGAACAGGTATCTGCTCATGAAAGTCAAGTTCCAGGCTTGCAGCCCACCACCCCCAACAATTAGCTGAGCCTGGGAGACACAGTGTGTCCCCAGGACTGTAAAATCCCTGAGCGATGTCAAAACATTGTAAGATCCCTACGAAAATTAGAGACACAATTAATGCACCTGCTATGTCAGTTTACTGAATCCCCTACCCTTGATATCTGATCAAATTCCTCATCCCTCCCCCTTGATGTCTAAATTCTTGTCCTGCCTTTCCCAAGAATCTCCCTCCCCAGGACGGCTCCCCTGGCGATTTTCCATCCACTGACCCCATCCCTCTGCTCATCAGTCATGTCCCAAGAGTCTTTGCTGTATTTGGAACTGGGTTCAGTCTCTCTCCCCCATTGCCATAGTCTTGAATAAAATCTCCCTTACCATTTTAACAAGTCTCAGAATAATGTCTCTTTAACAGTAGCCAAACTTTAGCTCAATGGTTGGCCCCCTCCCCACTGTTCTTACCCTCGTGGGTTATGGACAGGAAAGACATCTGTCAAAGCCCTGTGCCAATATCAGACAGAAGAATCTGTACCAGATGTTTCTGGCCTCTCAGGTAGAGATTTTATTAATTCAAACATATCTTATTCAATTTGAAAGTTTTTTTAAGGCGGGGGGGGGAGGAGAAAAGAACGTTTGTTTTCTATCTAGAAGTGATTTTTTTTTATACAACCAATGGCAAAAATCAGTAATCTAAGAATTTAGAAATCCAACATGGAGATGAGAAATATTCTGCAAAGATGAATAGTACGGTTATCAAGAGCAGTGGCTCCCGGAGAATACGAAGGAAGGACATTGTTTCAATTAAAGCAATCACCATCACACTGAAGCAGCCCCCAAATTCTAGAACTGCTCAGAGAATGTATAGAAATATCACCAGGTGTAGATGCTGTCAGTGCCGTGCCCGGACGGATCCCTGTCATGCAGTCAGTGCACACGTCCCTCGGGTGGGGACCAGTAAGTGTCCACAGCTCCCCTTCTCTGGAGGGTCGAGAGACAGGCCACCCTCCCCTCCCCAGCCTGCAGCCGATGATTGACACCAGGATCAGGAGCCACCGTCCCTCCAGGAGGCGGGGCTGATTCTACGGTGTGATCTCACTGCACGAATGAGGCCAAAGCAGGCCTGCAGCTGAGCCTCCTCCCTTCCTCAGTGTCTCTCTCGCCTGTCCCGTCCTGCTTCCTTCTCCTGAGAACGGACCAGGGCTCCTGAAGCCCAGCCCATCTCAAAGGCATAAGAGGCCACCTGCCTCCCCGCTCAGGCAAGGTGCTCTGAGGGCTCCCTGCCTGCCTATACTTGCCCCACGAGGGGTGTGGGTGTGGGTGGGGGAGGCACCACCCTCTCTGTGCTTGCAAGGACCAGAGGTCGCAGGCTGTAAGGAGTGTTAGGGGCTCAAGCCAGTTCTCTGAGATCCCAGTGCTGGAAGAAGGGGTCCCGCTGTCCCCCAGTGCTGCGATTTCCTCCCCTGCCACCAGAAGGTTAAAGGAGGCAGTCAGTGTGCGTGGATGAGCCACTGCATTTCTTTGCGCCCAGCCACCAACCGGGTGTCAATACCGGAAGCTACAGTGACAGAGGGACCACATCTTTTTTCTTGGGGGGGTGGGGTGGGGGGAAGAGCGCAGTGGGGGAGGGGCAGGGAGAGGGTGGCAGAGGATCCCAAGGGGGCTCTGTGCTGACAGCCTGACAGCAGGGAGCCAGAGACGGGGCTCGAACTCACAAATCGTGAGCCAAAGTCGGATGCTCAACCGACTGGGCCACCCACGCGCCCTCTGAGCACCACATCTTTAATTCACTATCTCAAGACGCACCTGTGCCTACTCCACCGACTCTCCCTCCGACCCTGGCCCAGACCTCCAGCAGGGAAGCTGGAGGAGGCTGCTTCACCCCTATTTACTGCTCCCTCCTCTGGCTTGAGGCTTTGCTCCCTGTGCTATCCCGAAAGGGGCAGAGAGAAAGAGAGCCTGTGGTAACCATGGTTACCCAGAAGGAAGCCGGCACAGCCTCACCTATTAAAGACATCGTTCCACAGGTTGCTGCGCTCGTGACAGTCTGTGGTCTCAGGAACTTGGCAATCCTGCAGCCTTCTCTTCCCTCCCCTGTAAGGCCCCACCCCGAACCCAGTAAATCAGAAACTCTGCGAGCGGACCCAGCAATCTGTCTTGATGAGACTTGCAGACCATTCTGATGGCCATTAGAGACGAGAGCCACTGGATTACAAGATAAGCAATTATAATATCCCCATCTCTTGCCTGCCATCAGAGGCTTGTCACATTGATCAATGAGGAGAGTCCTTGAGAAGGAGAATTACAGCCGAAGAAGATGAGAAGAGAGCGAGGAAAACTCATTTGCTCACTTTCTCTTCGAGGCCAGCCACCCTCTTGCATGTTAAGTAGACAAGAGTACCAGCCGCCATTTCCTTCTTGCATTTTTGGACTGATCAAGATTCTTGATAACCAAGGACACTGGATTCTAATAGAAGGGATCTCCAATGTTCTCCCTGGGTCTCCTGACCACAGAAAACATCAGAGTTTGTGCCGAAAATAGTAGATCCATCAGAACACCCCAGAGACGCAAGCAAAAGCAATCGGGACCAATTACAAATAAGATCACAGATTACAAAGAAATGGCATCAACCCTGGGCATCCCCATTGCAACATCTTGGGAAAAAGCATATGAATAAGGTGTCTCGAGATTCCGGTCAAAGAAGAACCAAGGGGATTAGGGATAGTCCTCGCCCTGGGAGAACCAGAAGAACTAGAATCTTCCAGCTCCCCAGGGCGGGGGTGCAAGATGCAGTAAGTTGTAGGAAACAACTTAAAAGACCAGAATCCACCCAAATGGCCCCACAGCTATTAAAGGAACTGAATTTTAGGTTTTAAATCTCCCTACAGAAAAATCCTCCAGGCCCAGATGGCTTTACTAGTAAATTCTATCAAACATTTAAGGAATAAGGAATGCCAGTTGTACATAAACTCTTCCAGAAAACTGAAGAGAAGAGAACTCTTCTCAGCTCAGTTTTGGAGGCCAGCATTGCCCTGATATTAAAACCAGACAAGAACATCACAAGAAAAGAAAACTTACAGACCGATATCCCTCATAAATAAACAGGGAAGTTTTTTTTTAACTTAGCAAATCAAATTCAATAATATGTAAAATGGGTAACACATCATAATGAAGTGGGATTCATCCCTAGAATGTATACTGATTTGATACTCAAAAAACAATGGAATTCACCATATTAACCAACTAAAAAAAGGAAGAAAGAAAAGAAAAACCATACGATCATCTCAATAGATGCCGAATGCATTTAACCAACTCCAACATCCATTCCTGATTTATTTTTTTTTTTTAATTTTTTTTTCAACGTTTTTATTTATTTTTGGGACAGAGAGAGACAGAGCATGAACGGGGGAGGGGCAGAGAGAGAGGCAGACACAGAATCGGAAACAGGCTCCAGGCTCTGAGCCATCAGCCCAGAGCCTGACGCGGGGCTCGAACTCACGGACCTCGAGATCGTGACCTGGCTGAAGTCGGACGCTTAACCGACTGCGCCACCCAGGCGCCCCTCCATTCCTGATTTAAAAAAAAATAAAAACTCTTATAATCTAGGAACAGAAGAAACCTTGTTCCATCTGATAAAAGAATTTACAAAAAAAAAACCAAAAACCCACAGTGAACATTACACTTAATGGTGAAAGTCAGGATGCTTTTACCCCTATGATCAGGAATGAGACAAGGGTGTCCACTCTCAACATTCATAGTTGACATTGGACTCGAGGTTCTGGCCAGTGCAGTCAGGCAAGAGGAAACAAGAGACATTTAGTTTGGGGAGGAAGAAGTATAACCGTTTATTCACAAATAACAGGATCATTTGCACAGAAAATCCTATGGAACAGACAAAAAAGCTATGAGAGCTAATAAGTAAATTTAGTAAGACACAAGAAGCCAACTGTACTTCTATCTATTAGCAATGAACAATAAGAAAAAGTTAGGCATAAATACGACGAAAGATATGAGTAACCTCTACACTCCAAACCATAAAACATTGCTGACATGAAAGACATAGGGAAGGATGGGGCGCCTGGGTGGCTCAGTCGGTTAAGCGGCCGACTTCGGCTCAGGTCATGATCTCACGGTCCGTGAGTTCGAGCCCCGCGTCGGGCTCTGTGCTGACAGCTCAGAGCCTGGAGCCTGTTTCAGATTCTGTGTCTCCCTCTCTCTCTGCCCCTCCCCTGTTCAAGCTCTGTCTCTCTCTGTCTCAAAAAAAAAAAAAAAAAAATTAATAAATGTTAAAAAAAAATTAAAAAAAAAAAAAGAAAGACATAGGGAAGGAGAAAGCTCTTTTATACAATATTATCAAAATGTAAAAGTCTCCCAAATTCAACTGTAGAATCAGTGCGATCCCAATCACAATCCCAGAAGCTTTTTTTGCAGCAATTGGTAAACCGACCCTGGAATTTGTATGGGAATGTGAAGAACCTAGAACAGACAAAACAACTTGGAATAAGAATAAGACAAGAATAAAGTTGGCCCACGTTACCTGATTTCAAGAAATGCTATAAAATGACAGCAACCCAAACAACATGGTATTGGTGTGAACAGCAAGAAAAACAAAACAGACTAAAGGATCCAGAATGAGACCCTCAGGTAAATAGGCGTCTCCCACCACGGAGCAGGTGTTTATTCTGTGCCGCACACTGGGCTAAGTGCTTGAACGTGCTGACAAATTCTCTCTTTTAATCTCAAACAACAACCCCACGGGTAGGTGCTACTGTGAACCACATTTCAAACATGAGTGTCCTGGAATCAGAGATGTGAACGCACTTGCCTGACTCACCCAACTACAGTGGTGGAGAGTGGATGTGATTATAAGATCGATGTTCTTAACCACCTGCGGAAGGAGTGGACCGCATTCGATGACCAACTCAGTGACCGTGGCAGATGCCCATCTGATTAGGCCCTTGCTTCCGTCTTACATTGTTGGGGTCATTTATTCATGTGCAGGTAGGCGATACCTATTCTCAAATACCGGGTAGGTGAGCACCCACTGTCCCCTTGGCCTACACATAGCCCCGTTGCAGAATTGGATCTGAAAATCCACCCAGCTGCTTTCGTGTCTTGGGTGTTTACCTTGCTGGCCTCCTACCGGCTTTGGGGATCTTATTTCCAACAGAAGTGTAGCCAGCCTCCCCCAGGAGCTTCTTCCCCTTTTTGGCCTTAGCTGCTGGGTGCCTCGTACACACTCCTAGTACACAACAAAGGTGTCGGGCCCAACGCCAGGGGCACTGAAGTTGCCTTCAAAAAAGGCCTGTTTTGCTGCCCTTCTCAACAAAATGGTAACCCAGCCAGGAGCTTATATCACAGAGGACTTAAGACTGACCACGATTTGTCTCTCACACCTTACCTCAGTGCGGAGAATGCCTAATCGCTTCTAGGCTGAATTATTCCACTGGCACTTATGATTCCCCTTCTGTCTCCTGAACAAAAGCCCTGCTCTAGTTGGAATTTTTGAAGCAGGAACAATGATTTTCTATGAGCCATTGCAGTTCAAAATCCACATACTGTCTGAGGGAGTTCTCTGCAGAAGACCCAAAGACACCTGCTATGGTAAAAATACTTTCCAGAATCTTGGCTCTAAAGGCAGATCCATGTTATGCAAAGAAATTGAACAGCATGAATAAAATAAAATGTTTACGGAGGAGAAGAGGAAGAGAGGCATCCTATGTTAATATCCTGGTGCTACGTTAGTACCTTGGTCATTTGGAATTATCAGCTTCTGTTCATATATGAGTTACCTCCAGAGAATCAAAACTTCATCTAAAAGAAGACGTGATATGTGTGTGTGTGTATATATATATATATATATATATATATATATATATGTTTTGTTTGTGTGTGTGTGTGTGTGTGTGTGTGTGTGTGTGTATACACAATGGAGTATTACTCGGAAATCAAAAAGAATGAAATCTTGCCATTTGCAACAATGTGGATGGAACTAGAAGGTATTATGCTAAGCGAAATTAGTCTGTCAGAGAAAGACAAATACCATATGACTTCACTCATATGGGGACTTTCAGATACAAAACAGATGAACATAAGGGAAGGGAAGCAAAAATAATATAAAAACAGGGAGGGGGACAAAACAGAAGAGACTCTAAATACAGAGAACAAACTGAGCGTTGCTGGAGGGGAGGTGGGTGGGGGGATGGGTTAAATGGGCAAGGGGCATTAAGGCAGACACTTGTTGGGATGAGCACTGGGTGTTCTACGTAGGGGGTGAATCACTGGAATCTACTCCTGAAATCACTGTTGCACCACATGCTAACTAACTTGGGTATAAATTAAAAAACAAATTAATTAATTAATTAATTTTTAAAAATAATAAAAGAAAACTTCCTTATCTAGCATAAGAATTAATTTAAATTATTGAACTATTTTAATAGAAATTATCCTAAAATACACAGCATAGTTTCCATCTTTCTAGAAAAAAGAACAGTGAACATAATTTACACTGTTAATGGTGAATCATGGTTATTGAATATAGTACAGTAAATAAATACAGCGTTGTGGGGATTTTTATCAACCATATGTCTGCTGTTAGTAGGTATTCTCCCAAAACTCCACTCATTCTCACTTGCTGTGGGCTGGAAGTCCAAATAAGCAAGTTTGTTAGGATTGTATGTAAAGTAAAAGTCAATAAGGAATAAAAGTAGTAAAGTCCATACCTAACACCAAAGGCTCTGGTCTTCGTATAGCAGTCTACAACAAATTCTGAATTAATTTTACGTGTGTAGAAGGTAACAATCAAGGTACTTTCTCCTCACACAGATGTCCGGTCATTCCATCATTATTTATCGCAAAGACTTTTATCCCTCCTCTGACATCTTTGACAAAAATCAATTGACTATATATGTGTGGCTCTCTCTCTAGATTTCTCATTATTATTCCATATATCTGTAGGATCCTTCCTTCTTAGTTGCTGAACTTTATAGTAAGTTCCAGAATAAAGTAGTATCAATTCTTCGGACTTTGTTTTTTATAAAATCATTTTGCCTCTCCCAGGTACCTTAGCTTTCCATATGAATTTTAGAGTCACCTCATCATTTCTAAAAATGGTTGTTGGACTTTTCCTTGAGACCGCATGAAATCTATGGTCAAGTTGAGCAGAATTGTCACCTTTACAATATTGAGGCTTCCGATCTTCGAACATTGAGTGTACTCTCCATTTACCTTGGTCTTTTTAAACGTCCCCAGCAATGGTTCGTGGTTTTCCATGTACTGGTCTTGCACATCGTTTGTTAAGCTGAATTCAGAGTATTTTGTTGTTGATGTTATTGCCCAGGGAATTTTTTTATTCTCTGTTTATATTATGTGTTCAATTATGTGTTAGCATATAGAAATACGCCTGATTTCTGTATGTTGCTCTGGGAGCCTGTAACCTTGTTAAATTCACATAATAGTCCTAGTAGATTTTTTTGTAGCTTCCTTAGTTCTTTCGTATTTGCCAAATCACACCCTGTGCAAATAAGACAACGTAACTTCTTTTTCAACGCGTGGACCTTCTGTTTCTTTACTTTGGCCTCTTGCACTAGCTGGGACATGTCCAGGACAAGCTTGAAGAGAAGTGGTCATCCTTGCATTGTCACCCGGGTGGAAAACATTCATTCCTCCACTCTTAAATACAACGCTAACTGTAGGCTTTAGGAAGATGCTCTCTATCATACAGAACTTCCCTTCTATACCTAGCTTGCTAGGGGATTATATCACAGAAGTGTGTGGGATTAAAGTTTTTTGCATTTATTGAAGTGATTATATGTTTTTCACCTTTATTTCATAAACGTGCTGTATTACTGCGATGATAAATTACCACAAACTTAGTGGCTTAAGCGAACACAAATGTCTTCTATTCCAGTTCTGTTGTTTAGCCTTCTGAAGTGTATGTCACTGGACTAAAATGAAGGTGTCGGCAGAACCGCCTTCTTTTCTGGAAACTCTAGGAGAGCACCCATTTTCTGCCTTTTCCAGCTTCTAGAACCTCCCACATTCTTTGGCTAATGACCGTCTTTCTCCACCATAAAAGTCAGCAAAGGTGGGTCAAGTCCTTCTCACACTGAATTACTCTGACCTCCTCCTTGATAGCCATATGCCCCTCTGCCCTCCTCTGTCACTTATGAGAGTCTTGTGGTTACACTAGGCTTGCCCGGAGAATTCAGGATAATCTCCCCATAACAAGATGTTTAATCTGAATCACATCTACAAGGTCCCTTTTGCCACGTAGGGTAATCTAACCACAGGTTTGGCAGATTTGGGACACGGATATCTTTGGGGGGGGGGTCGTTAATTCTGCACATCACATACGATGTATTATATTAACTGATTTGGGGATTTTCAGCCAACCTTGCATTTGTATGCTGAGACCCAGTTTGTCATGGTGTATATCATTTTTACATAATATTGGATAAAATTGGCTAAAATCTGAAGAATTTTTGCATCTATATTCATAAAGGATATCAATCTCTGGTCTTCTGTCCTTACGGATGTCATTGTCTTGTTTTGGTATTAGATTAATGCTGGCCTCATAAAATGAGTTAAGGATTTTTTCTTTCCTCCTCTCTTTTCTGGGGGAGAATTGGTATTGTTTCTTCCCTTAATGTTTCACAAAACTCACCACCAAACTCACACTGATTTCTTTTTTTTTTTTTGTAGGGCTATTTTAAAGTACTGATTCCATTATTTTACTCTATACAGAAAGATTCAAATTTTCTGTTTTCCCTTGAGTGGTCTTGATAGTGTGTGTGTTTTCAAGAAGTGTATCTAGTTCACACAGGCAGTCAAATTTGTTAACGTAAACTTGTTGGTAATAGTCTCTCGTAAGTTTGTTCACATTTTTTTTTATCGTTCTTTGAATGTCTGTAGGGTCTGTAGTGATCTGTATCGTTCAGGTACTGATAATATGCGTCTTTTTTCTTTTTTTCTTGATCAATAAAAGCTATTCTATCTGATTAGTCATTTTTTAAAAAAAAAATTACTAGCTTAGGTATTATTGATTTTCTCTACTTATTCACTTTCTATTTCCTTTACTTTACTTCTGATTTTTTTTTCTTTCTTCCACTCAGATTTAATTTGGTATTCTTTTTCTAGCATCTTAAGGTGGAAACTTCAAGCACTGATTTGGAACCTTTCTTCTTTTGTCAGCTTCTGTTTTCTCACTAAGATCTACCTCAGCCACATCCTACAAATTTTGTTATATTTATATATTCACTTATTTTATTATTTCCACTTTTGGGGGGCTTTGCCATATCTCTCCTTTTCTCTTCTTGATTTCTAACTTATGTTGTGACCACAAAATATTACTCTGTGTGATTGTTGGTTTGCAAACCAGCCCCTGTATGAGGAAGGCAAGGAGAAACCAAAGAAAGAGGCAGACCACTTGAGATTGGCCAGGTGGCTTTTTCCAGCCTCTGGCTTGTTTTTTCATTTAGTTAATAGAGACTTTCCAAAGGCAAAATATTTTAAGTTTAATGAATTCAAATTTATCAATATGTACTTTATGCTTCCTTGTGCTTTTTGGCATCATATTTAATTTTTTTTTTTTTTTTTTACCAAATTCAAAGTCACAAATTTTTATTCTGTTTTCTTCCAGAAGCTTTATACTTTTAATTTTTTTCTAGTGTTTATTTAGTTTTGAGAGAGAGATAGAGACAGACAGACAGAGTATGAGCTGGGGAGGGGCAGAGAGAGTGGGAGACACAGAATCCAAAGCAGGCTCCAGGCTCTGAGCTGTCAGCACAGAGCCCGATGTGGGGCTCAAACTCACGAACCGTGAGATCATGGACTGAGCCGAAGTCAGACTCTTAACTGACTGATCCACCCAGGTGCCCCCAAAAGCTTTACAGTTTTAGAGTACAAGTTTAAGTCTGTAAATCTATTTTGAGTTAATTTTTTTATATGATACAAGGTATAGGCCAAAGCTTATATTTTTACATATTTTCTGGGAAAGGCATTCTCATGAGGATAATCTTTCTCCCACTCGACTGCATACAAATGGGCTTGGACCTGGAGTATTTCCTTACCAAGAATTAAAGAGTCCACACAGCCTGCCTTGGGCTTACCACCTTGGGTGAGAATATCTATGCTTGTTTCAGGCTCACTGAGTATTCTTGTCTCTGCTTAAAGTGTGTGCATTGTATGGCTCTTGGCCAGCCCCACTGCTACCTCTGTCCTCTGAGGGAAGGGGACAGGCCTCCTTCTACTGCAGCACAAGAGAGTTGCACTCAGGCCAGTTGCATTGAGCCCACAGATCAGTGTGAGGAGAACTGACAGGTTAAAAATATGGAATATTCCAATTCATAAGCATGATATACATCCATCTATATTTAGGTCAGGAGACCCCAACTTCTTCTACAGAGGATTAGATAGAAACACTATCTTTTTTTAATGTTTATTTAGTTTTGAGAAAGAGAGAGAGTGCGAGCAGGAGAGGGGCAGAGGGAGAGGGAGACACAGAATTGGAAGCAGGCTCCAGGCTCCGAGCTGTCAGCACAGAGCCCAATGTGGGGATTGAACTCACGAGCTGC
Source organism: Puma concolor (assembly GCF_028749965.1). NCBI lineage: Eukaryota > Metazoa > Chordata > Mammalia > Carnivora > Felidae > Puma > Puma concolor. Next base: position 152,881,726 of record NC_141675.1, on the reverse strand, counting down.
AAGATCATGACCTGAGCCAAAGACCGTGGCCTAACCAACTGAGCCACTCGGGCACCATGAAATACCGTGTCTTGAGTGGGAAGAAGCAAAGTCAAAGGTATTACGCTGCTACTTACGTAAGAGAAAACAAATTTCTACGAGAGTTTTATTGACAAAATTCAAAATCTAATCCAGGTATACTTCGTTTTATTTTGCCCAACAAAGGTTGTGGCAACCCTGCGTCAAGCAACTCTATCAGCACTATTTTTCCAACAGCACTGGCTCACTTCATGTCTCTGTGTCCCCTTTTGGTAATTTTGTCAATATTTCAAACGTTTGCATTTTCATTATATTTGTTACGGTGATCTGTGATCAGTGATTACAACTCACTGAAAGTTTAGATGATGATTAGCGTTTTGTTTTTTAATGTTTATTCAATTATGAGAGATAAAGGGTAAGCAGTGAAGGGGCAGAGACAGATGGGGACAGAGGATCTGAAGCAGGCTCCACACTGACAGCAGTGAGCCTGACACAGAGCTTGAACCCGCGAACCATGAGACCACGACCTGAGCTGAAGTCAGAGGTTCAGTGACTGAGCCACACAGGTGCCCCAGATGGTTAGTGTTTTAAGCAATAAGGTATTTTTTTTAATGAAGGCATGTACGTTGTTTCTTAGACATAATACTATTGTTCCCTTAACAGACTACCATAGACTTTGAAGGTGACTTTATATGCACTGAGAAACCAACAAATTCATTTGAATCGCTTTGTTTGTGATATTTGCTTATTCACAGTGTCTGGAACCAAATCCACAACATCTTCAAAGCATGCCTGTACTAATAACTGAGTGCGTTTTTTTGCAACATGAGTATACTAATAAAAAGAATAAAATTCTCTTTATAAGGGATAACATTTTACTTAATCAAAAGCTTGGCCTGGTGATACTGATGTACACTGTATCTTTCAGCACAGCTATAGTTATTCCAAGTATAAAGAAAACACGATGCTTTGCCATCTAGTTGTAAAAAATCCACTTTCAAACTTAACTTTATTATTTCTCATTTTGACATGATGGTTACGCACTGTGAATTAAGAACATATCCATAAATGTCGCAATACATCTCATATTTATGCAGGTTTATAAATTTTCCCACCTAAGTTTTCTTCTGACCCACTCATACATTTATCGGCATCAGTTAGTTTCTTTTGCAACAATAGCTGACCGATTCAGTTACCTTAGGTATAAACCCAGACATAGGCCAGTCTACTTCCCACTCTCAACTCTTTTGGATAGACAGAAAAGAGATCTTTTCTTTCCAGTGTCTTCATATGTCTGGTTTGGGAAGCAGAATGATACGTCTTGAATCCTCTTGGACTGTCCATTTGAAAGCCGTCCCTGAGTACTGCGAGTTCACTCCTCACGGCCACTGTCCCTGGGCTGTCAGTTACCACGTAGAATTCTGGGACCAGGAGATTGATCTGCAATAGGAAATTGCTCTCTTCTCCACGGATGTCAAAAGAGATAGACTGGGCCACCCGTTTCGTGATCAAAAGGCACTTTCATCTGCCTGAGCCTGAGACACCTATGCCAGCATATATGAATTTCTATTGAAAGGCTGGAAAAATTTACAAAAGAAAATGATCCACATGAAGAGGAAAGGACGCAGCTACGGGTTAAATAAAACTCTTCCAAATTCACAGGGAAAGCACATACAGTTTGCTCACAACGGTGACATCCTAAGTGAGTCCCAACTGTTCGTTTGCCATCAGAAAAGTGCCTCCGTCCAAAAATTCTCGCCAAACTTTCCCCTCCGGAATTTCCTGCCATTTCTTGAAGACCATCAGCCTGACCCAGAGGGTCCCCCCCTAACACACAAAGCTCCGCAGACCATCATCAATTCCTCTCTCACCATTAGTGCATTTCCTGAACTTGAGTCATTGACCCTGGGGTTTAGTACTAGCCAGATGCTAATGTTGCTTCTCAACCTTCCAGGTTCCAGACAGGCTGATGGCAGGCCCCCAAGGATAGACCTGGGGGGAAGGGGTCTGTTTAGGGTGGTTCCAGCTCAAGTTGAAGACACACCTGCTTCTATCATAGACATCTATCTCTTGCAGCAATACCACACACACACACACACACACTTCTCTGAGCCAAACACGCATTTTCAGGGCTAACACGAATACACAGTGAGGAAGGAAACTCTCTAACAATCTGAAAGATTTCCTTCTCCAACATCACTAAGCTGGTTTCCATCTGGGGTTTTTCAGAGTGAGAATAGCTCTGTATATCCTTAGTATACAGCTGTCCCCTTACTGCACCCATCACCCCCTAAAAGGACCTTTCTAATAATGGCTTAAGTTCTTTTCCAAGGGCCTTGGCTCTACATAGTTATAATTCAAAAGAAGGAAACGATGTGTCTTATTAAATTCATCAGTTAAAAATATAACATTATAACAGCACCCAAATTCCACCTGAAAATATTTCTTGATGGATGATAGTCAATTACTTGAGGGAATGGAACTTTCTGATAAGTCTGTGTGATTTGTTTTTTTTTTAACTGTGTTGCTTTTTTAATTCCCTGGAACATAGAGCTGCTTAAAAATACATCCTCTGAGTATATTTTTTCACCCTAAAACACCATGAATATTTCAATAGACCGATGAATAGCTTTAAGTTCTTTGCTGCGCTAACAGAATTTATCATTAAAGGTACTAGAACAGTGTATGATTTATTTCATTTCAAGGAAAATGAAATATAAACTAGAATTCCTCATTTCTGTAAACCCACGGGTTTATGGCTAACAATGTTTCAAATAAAATCATACAATTCTGGCCGTGAAGTCAGTGTCTAAAGAAAAAAGACATAAATCAGGAGAGAAATAAAAAGTAGGAAGATAATTTTATGCTTCCTCCAGGAGCTGGACCGTCAGACTCTGTGTCGCTGTGACAGCGACAGTCTGGAATCCGAGGTCTTCAATTGTGGTGTTCTTGTAACAAGACACGCACTTGACTTAGTCCTAGTTTCTGGATCCTTGCAAGCCAGTAACGAATGAAAGTTACTTAATGATGCAAGTCTGGGTCCACTGGACACTTCACTCTCTAGCAATTTACTTCATATTTTACTGGGCTTAAAACAGTTACGTAAAAGATCGAGGGGGCTAGTTTCCTTCTCACCTTCCTTCAAATAAATATGCTCCAAAATTATTTACATTATTACAATCTATTCCCATCTGTCTGAATCTATTAGCTGATAATAATAATTTGAACACCCTTTGGTGTCCCACGCTGAGCTAAGAACTGTGCTTATAGAAAAAAGGCAGATTTACTCTATTCGCCTACGTCCTGAGATATGAAGTCTAACAAAGGAAAGACAAATAAACACAGAAATAAATAAACAAACCAATAGCAAGGCACACTTGTAAAGACTGGCTTACCAAGAGAAAAGGTCTAGCTGTTTTTGCAGATGCGTGAATCTGATGTCCCCGCCTCCCGCCCCCCAGACTTCAGCTTTTCCAGTATTACTATGATGGAATTAATCACCTAGTGTCTCCTGATATTTGTAACTTTTTTTTTTGACTATTGAGTTAGTCATTTTAAAATTAATAACTGGTTACTCCAAGATTCCTTCTGTTTTTACTGAGACAATCAAGTTGTCTAGAGTTCCAAAAATCCAATAATAATTAAAAAGCATTCAAGATACATCAAACAAATCCTAAACCTACATTGAAATAATAATGCTTTGGAAGCCATAAGCTGAACCCCCACTCCATTATAAGCCTCAGGAATGTGGTCGTGGTCAGTGTTTTGACCTTCAGGGATCTGACCGGTGATGGCATCCCTAGAAATGAAATAGATACTTCTTCCTAAGGTTATTATTCTGCCATAAAATCAGAAAAACTCTAATCTGGAGGGCGGGTCTAGTCCTAACTCGAAGTTAGCTTTGTGGGGATTCACAGCCTCTTGTCCAGTTCCCAGACCTCAGTCAGCTGTGGACCCAAAGCCATCTGATGGAGAGGTGATGGTGATGTTCTGTGAGGAAGGATTCTATAAGTACATGGAGACTGGAAAGTCCCTGTAGGAGGATCCCAGAACAGAAACTTAGGCTTTAAGAGTAAAGCCGCTAACAGAATTTTTCCATTGGAAAAGCAACTCCTTGCTTAATTTTGGGCTCTGGTAAAGACAGAATGTCCACCATGGATCACCAAGTGACCATGCCACTCAAACCGTCCCTCGTTACCTGAAAGTTATCTGATCCACTGACCTATCCCCAACTGGATGTTCATAGCGACTTTTCACCGTGAAATGCAAATGGCACGGCATCAGCTATCCGACGCTGTGCCTTTCCCTGGTTTTACTTAGGCACATAAGGGCGTAGTGTGGCTCACTGGAGACCATTGGTGTAACAATGCACCAGGTGTACTTGTAAAGTGAGTCCAATGGAACGTGTGGGAAATCTGCCCAAGTAAGTGGCCAAAACTATGACAGCTGACAGCACTCTTCACCACTTCACATGTAAGGCTTCATGGAGAATTCTGCATGACCGATCTTACATAGCCTCTCCACCTCACCCTCCAATCCATGTGTTTCCCACATGCAAAACACATTCACCCCTTCCAAGCCTTCTAAAGTCTCACCCAATCATGTGATCAAGCTAGAGGCCCATGATCTCTTTATCTGCATTAAAGTCAGATATAGAAAAGGCTCCTTAAGATCATCAACTCTTGGGGCACCTGGGTTGCTCAGCTGGCTAAGCGTCTGACATGTTCTCGGCTCAGGTCGTGCGCTCATAGTTCATGGGTTCAAGCTCCACATCGGGCTTTGCGCTGGCAGCACGGAGCCTACTTGGGATTCTCTCCCTTCCTCTCTCTCTGCCCCTCCCCTACTCGTGTGTCTGCCCTCTCTCTCTTTCTCTGTCGCTCTCCCAAAAATAAATAAACTTTTTAAAGAAATTTTTAAAAGATCATCAACTCTTAGTCTAGAAACCCATGAACCAAAAAGTCAAGTTATCTATCCCCATACACCTGATATACAATGTTGAAATAAGAACAGGATATTTGCAATCAACACTCCCATTTAAAAATGAAGTGAGGAGAGGTATCTGAGAGTCACTGGTCCACGGCGATTCCAAAACACATCCAGAAACGGGTCAGGACTCCCTAAGGACAATAAACGTTCCATGACTAAAGCCTAATTCTGTTCTCTAGCAATTCTTCATGGTTCTTGGCTCCTCTCTCAGGGAGTCGAAGCTTTGCCCCCTCAGAGATCGTTGTTCCCCCCACCCCACCGCTGAAGAAATGTCTCGCGTTTGCTCACAAGTAGCCTCTCAACCCATTTCCTGCCCATAAAAAGTTGGGGGGATCCAGAACCTCTTCAAATTTTAAATTGATTCTGTCTCTTTTGGTTCAAGTTGGGAAAATCCTTTGAAAACATTATGAGCTTTCTACAGAGTGACTGGGATTCACCCTGTACCCCAAGCTAAAACCGTAATTTCTTTCAAGACATATCCCTCTCCACTTGGAGCTTCGTGTAGAACTGCTGGAGGGTTATGCCCTTAAGATCATTTAAAAGCCCTTCTGCCAGCTGAAGAAGTGGCTAGCACCATCTCGAAGCTTTCAGAGGTCCTACGGCCATATCCCTCATTAGATCTCTGCCCTGTAAGTATTTTTTAGTTTGAGACTCATTTGCCGGTAGGAAAGGCTAGATAGAGATGAGAAACTATTTTATTTTCCAATAGCAGTTTCTGTCTCTTGAATTTCCCCTAAATTCTGCTTACAAATGGAATAGTTTGCTCTCTTATTAAGCATTTCCTTAGTAGACACAGCTAAAAGAAGCCATGGGCATTGTCAACATTCTACCTGGAAATCTCCTTAGCGAGATCCTTAATTTCAGGTACGTTTCCTATCTCCCAAGCTACTTGGGAGATGGATTTGCAAACGAGTGACAGATTTGCAAACTGCTTCCCTACTACAAGCCTTCAGTTATGCTTTTCCCAGTCTCCCACGGCAGATTCCTCACCTCCCAGACCTTGCTCATTGCGTGGTTCCAAAGCCGATCCTTCATGTTTTAGGTTCTTACGTAGAATTGCCCCACTAGAAAGTACTAATTTTTCTCCAGTTATCTATTGCCATGTAACAACCACCCCAGAACATAGAGGCTTCAATCAAAACAAACAAATGTAACACAGTGGTTTATTATCTCTCATGATTCTGTTGACTTCTTAAGAGTGGTTCTCATGCTGGTTTTTCCTTCCTTTAAAAAAATTTTTTTTTAACATTTATTCATTTTTGAGAGACAGAGAGAGATAGAGCATGAGCAGGGGAGGGACAGAGAGAGAGAGGGAGACACAGAATCTGAAGCAGGCTCTGAGCTGTCAGCACAGAGCCCGACACGGGGTTTGAACCCACGAACCGTGAGATCATGACCTGAGCCAAGGTCAGACGCTCAACCTACTGAGACATCCAGATGCCCTTTTCCTTCCTTTTTAAGCTAAAGGGTCAGCTGGGGGCTGGGCTCAACCAAGACAGCTGAGAAAGTTGGGTCTCTCTCACTTTGGCCCTTCATTCTCAAGGGAGGCCACACAAGGTTTCCTCACATGCCCTCTTGGGGCAGCATTCCAAATGGATTAAGCAATGCAGGTCACCTGTCAAGCACAGTCAGTGTGAGAGTGGACAACGCAAGGGCTTGGATACCTAAAGACACGATCCATTGGGAGCCATTAGTGCAACAATCTAACACAGGTAAATAGGACTGGGGGTCCAAACAGAATGCAGGTTCCAAGTAAACTTCACCAGGAAGTTGGCCAGATGTTGACTGATTCTACTGCTCTGCCTTGTATCTGTCAACACATGTGAATGGCTTGATGGGAATTTCTTACGACCAGTTAAAGAAGGAAGAAAAATCAAGAACCTGATTTGTTTATACCAGACAGAAGCTGCTTAGGAAAGACGGTGGTGAAGGGAAATACCCCCAGGGGCAGGTACGCGGGTGGTGCTTTTATTTTCTTTGTAACGTGAGAGGAAAAATGAGTTACAGCTATGCCCTGGTTCATGTCATCAGGATTAGAAAATTGGTAATAATGAGGTCTAGGAAGAAGTATATGTATGGGCCTCAACAAATGGGCACAGAAAGTGAAGGCATTTATGTCTTATATCAAAGCCACTCTCTCCTGCAGAGGACCGGCCTTTGAGGGAACCAGGAGGACTGTTTGTAGCAGAGGCATGACACTGAACCTCTTCCATAAAACCTCATTGCTTCAACAACTTCTCCCTTACTCATTGTCGCAGTATCCCACCAAGCAGGGGTCAAATGCGTGGTCAGCTAAGCGTCATCCGGGGCTCATGCCGGTGGAATTGACTGATCTCACCATGCTTCCCGTCACCAGGAAGCCGCTGCCTAGGTGGGATGGTCTTCTGAAAGGGCTGTCATGGCACCAGCTGGGAAACCGTCCCTGTGAGGTTGGGATTCTCTCCTACGGGGTGTGATAAATGTCCTAAACTGGCAACCAATACCCACGCCGTCAAGGCCATAGCCGGCATACGTGGAATGCGTGGCGGGTAACCAATGGGGGGGATCGAGGAGAGTGGCGCCGTCTCTATTTTACCAAATGATGTTCGCTTCTCATCCCTGCTACCTTGACCTGATGGGTCTGGAGGGCTAATGGCCAAGGGAAGAAGGCATCTACTACAAAACATGGTAATATTTCTAATGCATTGAAAGCTGAGATTGCACCCTGGCCTTCGGGGACCCCTTACGCGGCTAAACTGGCAGGCAGAAAAGGATTCCCCGGCTGTCGGGAGCAATCCTGATGACCAGAGACAACTTGAGTTTCTATTCTATAACGTGGACAAGAAGGTCTATTTTTGAATTCAGGAATGGACTAGGGCACCTCTTATTATTCCCTTATTCAATAGTCCTAGAAAATCATGGCAAGTTCACAGTGATAGCACCACCGAGGGCCCCCGTCTTAACCCACAAAGGCTGGGGTTACCTGTCCAAGTAACGAAGTCTATCCTGTCAACGTGCGGACCGACAGTAAGTGGAACACAAGACGGCAAGAGAAAAATGCAGCCACTACTATGATCTTAGCCCCAGACGAGCTAGAGAGGGCGGCAGCAGTAGCCATAACATGGCACAAACAGGCTGGAACCCACAAGCAGAGGCTGGAACCCCACAAGGATGAACCGAACCTCACATCAGCTCTTCCTGCCTCTGGCCTTGGTGACAAGAGGGTTCTGCAGAAAGAATCCTTCATCACAGAGCTAGAAACACACGCTCAGGAGTCAGAAAAGCTGGAGGAGGAGTCAGGGCAAAAGGTGCATCAATGAATTGCGGCCTGGCTGCTAGGTCGTGGCAGCGAAGTGAATCAGCAGCTCAACAAAACCATGCGTATCGCTCGGTGTTTCCGTTAAAACTTCACTTTTATTTACTTTTTAAATGTTTTTTTAATTTTTTTTTAATGTTTATTTATTTTTGACAGAGAGAGAGAGAGAGAGAGAGAGAGAGAAAGCATGAGCAGGGGAGGGGCAGACAGAGAGGGAGACGCGGAATCCAAAGCAGGCTCCAGGCTTCCAGCTGTGAGCACAGCCGGACCCGGGGCTCGAACTCACGGACTGTGAGCCCATGACCTGAGCCAAAGTCGGATGCCCAACTGACTGAGCGACCCAGGCGCCTCTTAAATGTTTTTTTTTTTCTTTTTAATTCAAGTTAGTTAACATACGGTGTAGTCTTGGCTTTAGGAGTACAACCCCCAGGGCTCATCCGGAAAAGTGTCCTCAGTACCCATCCCCCCCTTAGCCCATCCCCCACCCCACCTCCTCTCCAGCAATCCTCAGTTTGTTCTCTGTATTTAAGAGCTTCTTGCGATTTGCCTCCTTGACTGTTTTGACCTTATTACTTCCCTTCCCCTGTGTTCCTCTGTTGAGTTTCTCCAATTCCACATGAGAGTGAAATCACGCTAAGGGAAATAAGTCAGCCAGAGAAAGATAGATATCACAAAACTTCACTTTTAATATACTGTTTACCCATGTGTCATCCCATCTAATAAAAACCCTCTGAAGCAGGTATGTGATAGGCAGAATTCTAGAAGGGATGTTTCAAACATAATTAGGGTCCCTACTCAGGTGACCTTAACACGGAGAGATTATCTAGACGGGCTTGCTCTCATCCCATGGGTCTTTCAAAAGCAGTTTTCTCCCCCTTGTAGTAGCAGAAGTCATCAGAGAATTGAAACGTGAAAAGAAATCTACGCAGCTCCCGTGGCCTGAGGCTGGAGGGACTACATGAGGGAATGTAGGCGGCCTCCAGAAACAGAGGACGGCCTCCTGCTAGCAGCCAATAAGATCATGGGGGACCTCAGCCTTACAATCCCAAGAAAGTGAATTCTGCCATGAGCAAGAATAAGCTTGGAAGTGGATTTTTCCCAGACCAGGCTGACGGCTTCGTTCCAGCATTGTGATACCCTATGCCGAGAACCCGCACGTGCCCTGTTGAACTGTGGACCTACAGAACTATGAGCTAACAAGTGGGCATTTTTTAAGCTACTAAGTTTGGAGTTGTTATGCAGCAACAGAAAACTAATAAGAGGTATCATAGTTATTCTTGTCTTGGAGGGCCTAAAAAGTTAAGTAATTTCCCCAAGATCCCTTAAATTTCTAAAGGCTCTATTATTATCTTGTTGCCCATGAAGCATTTGGGCAAAAATCCATTCCATTATCTCATTGTCTTGTATCATGTTTCTCTCCTGAATTATATCTGTCGGGAAAGGATGGTATAGCTCTATGGGAAATACGCCTTTCATATTTACGGTTCGATAAAGAATCTGTTTAATGCATGAGACAGAATGAGAAGACAGGCACCAGAAGGCACAGGTCACTAGGGTCAGAGTTGAGAACCTACGGCTTCAAGAAGAGGGGAAATTATTCTGGGAGGGTCAAAAGGTAAGAAACAAGCTAAAAGTCTGAGAGGAGGTAGGCGTTCGCACCCTGGACGCGGTGAAGAAGCGACCGACATAAGAGCTGGGAAGTAAAAACGAATCAAGGTGATTCGGGGGGAGAGGCAACCTGGGGGCCTTGGGTCGGGGTCAGAGAGAGGCTCGTGGGAGCGAAGAGGGACCAAATAATCTCTGAGGTGACCTCAACATCCTCTAGTCTGTGGTTTCCTCACTTTCATAGCGTCTTCATCACCAGTGTTCTCCTTCCCGCTGCCAGGTGGGTCTTGAGTCAGCAGATAGGTACAAGTAGTGACAACAGCTCGGGGACTTGAGGCTGCAGAGGAGATCTGTTCTTTCTTGGCCACCAGCAATCAACTTCACGGAGCCCGTGCTAAACTGCGGCATCACTGCAACTTCCGGGCGGGGATGTTTGTCTTTCTCGTGGAATTTGGAATTTTTACGGATTCTACATTCCATCCCTCACGCTTCCATTCCACATAAGGAGAAAATGGGAGGAAAGAACTCCCTAAATAAATCCCTGGGTGTTGAGAATGACAGTGCAAGGAAAAACAAGCCATGATCTGTGGCTACCAGGGTTTCCTATGGGCGTACAAAAAGATAATTCTTACCACCGTTTCCCACAAAGTGAGAGCCAAACTTCCTTGTGTAATTAGAGGATTATGTAACATATACCGAACACTTACTCCTGTCTAGACCCCTTCCCTTTCAGACGGAAGGAGAAGCAGTCGATGCCAGAGTCTTGGGCTCCTCCTCTTCCAGGAAGTGGTGCAGTAGGGATGAAAGGACACAGGGACTGATTGGGCTTAGCTAATCGGAGACAATATGAAGCCTTCTCAGTGTTTTTCTGGTGCTTGAAGAGGGACTTAAACCTGTGTGGATACAAATCTGGAGGTACTTGAAAACACACAATCCTGAGTTTGTGTAATCATAAAAATGACAAGCATCAGCCGTCAATAAAGAGCTGACATTTATTAAGCTGCGACTCTATGGCAGACTGCGGGCTCGACCTCTTATATGAATTATGTCACATATGTCGTATAATCATCACAAGAACCCTATTCAATAGGTAATGCTATTATCCCCATTTTTGGCAGATGTGGAACTGTGTCACTAAGATCCTCCTTCGGGAGAGGGCTTACCGACTAACTGCTAGAAAGCTCTTTTTAGCCATCAGATGCAGAGTACCTAAAGCCTCCTTTCCCACAGCCGTGCCTTCCCAGACGGCTCCTACCAGGGACCAATCCTGTGGGGGCAAACTTGGCTTAATACAGGACGACTCTAATGGTTTAGTTTATCTTCGGAACTTCCTGTGGGATGGGCCAAGATGATGTCCGCCCTGCTGCTCACTCACACTTCCTTACCTCATCTTCCGTACGTGTTGATCCCTGAGACACATCCCTAAAAGCACCCATTTCAGAGTCTGCTTCCCAAAGAACCCACCAGCAACACCATTTTACAGATAAAACGATAGAGCAAGAAACCCCTCGCTAAATCCATCACTTGCCACGGACCAAGTGCCATGGACCCTTGGGGCCAAGACTGCTTAAATATATGAATCTCGCTTAAGACCACCAAGGCTGATCTGGAATTTGGAACTGGACTCTGGGATGTGTCTCCAAGAAAGAAGGCTGGGAAGGCCCTGTTGGGACAGCCACGGAAGCCTGTGAATGCTGGCTGGAGCTCCACCTCTACTGAAGACAAACAAGGTCTGTCTGCTTGGTGCCCATTGTGACCACAGGCGGTGACACACAGACCGTTGTGACAGCATACAAAACAACGAACTTGACCTCGTCCTCTCCAACTCATAGCCTCTTTGCTAAGAGTGTCAGTTAAAACAAAAACAAAAACCTGAACCACAGAATCCGGGCATCTTAGCACGTTGTTAACTACGCAAAGAGTGTCTTACAAACTCAGGTCCTTTATTTTGGCCCTCTGTGTTTGTGTTGCACAGATTTCACAGTAACTAAAATTATTTCCAGTAAGAGGTACAGGAAGACTAATTTATGCAATTTTGTTGTAAACATTGCTTCTCATTGTCTTCTGAAATATTGTATCTGAAGCTATTATGACTTTTGAAAATTGCATCTTGATGAGTTTCTTGGGGGACACTGTGAATGAGAGGCATGATACCTACCAAATGATGAACTAATAAAACATTCTATAAGAAAGAGTTTATCAGGGCTCCTGGGTGGATCAGTCGGTTAAGCATTCGACTCTTGATTTGGGCTCAGGTCAGGATCTCACAGTTCCTCGGTTTGAGCCTTGCATTGGGCTCTGTGCTGACAATGTGGAGCCTGCTTGGGATTCTCTCTGTCCTTCTCTCTCTGCCTCTCTCACACCCCCTCGCCCTCTCTCAAAATAAATAAATAAACATTTTTTTAAAAAAGAAAGAATTTAGGGGTGTCTGGGTGGCTCAGTCGGTTAAGCGTCCGACTTCAGCTCAGGTCACGATCTCATAGCTTATGATTTCAAGCCCCGCGTTGAGCTGTGCTGAAAGCTCAGAGCCCAGAGCCTGCTTTGGATTCCGTATCTCCCTCTCTCTCTGCCCCTCCCCAGTTGCTCTCTGTCTCTCTCAAATACAAATAAACATTAAAAAAATTTTTTTTAAGGTATGTCCAAAAACAAAACAAAACACAAGCAACAACAACAATAAAATGTCTCTAAATTTACCATCCAAATCCAAAATGGAAATATAATAGCTCTTCTTGGATATTCCCTCAATACGAAACATGGATGGAATCCATTCAGTCCACTGGAAGCAGAGCAGTAGAATGGAATAATTCTCAAATTTCTTCCTTGAGACTCTTTAAAATGCTCTATGATAGTTAAAATAAGTTATTTAAAAATTAGACACCCATCTCTGCACTTTAAAGATGCTTTTAGTGTTGGGGTTTTGCAGGGGGGAGGGGGAGAGGCGGGTGGGGAAGCGAAACGAAGAGAAACGGGTACCCTCAGCAGCTGTAAAGGCTTAAATATCGGACAAGCAGACAGACATAAGACAAAGCAAGATGAGACGGAGGCCAGAAACTGCCACCCACCACAGTTCTGGTGTCGGCCTGTCCAAAGCTGAGGCCAGATCTACACAGCGGGGAGGGAGATAGATTGGGTCGTAAATTGCCACCATCGATGATGGAGAAAAATGAGATTACACACAGCAAATGACACCCAGTCGGGATAATTCAGTTTGTCAATCCTCCTAGCTAATAAGCCTCCGTTACAGTTTGATGTGTGGGGGAGAACCCAGCCTTGTCCACACAGAAGAATCAATCCATCACTAGAAGCCGCTGTCTTCGTCATCTTTGGAGTCCTGACCCCCCCAGAGGTGGGAAGAGCTAAAGACTTGGAAGTCCCCAGGGGCAGCCACCCCACCCCTCCACCCGAGGCCTTGGCCTCATCTGAAATCGTAAAATAGGTACGTAAGGAAGATTCCAGACACGCTGAATGCATCGTGTCCCGACAGACAGGTCTCTCGTAAGCTCAGAGGAGCGGCAAAGCACAGGTTGCCTGATTTTCAGATGCCACGGAGACTCAACTTCGTTACGGCGGTGACGATCACCACCTGAGATCTCTCAGGAATAAACGAATCTAGTAAACCCAATTGCTGTCTCTGGCTTTGGTCAAATCCCATGCCGTGCTAATGTGATCCGCTTCATTCCACACAAGCCACTGCACCGTTCAGAAAGAGCTGTAGCCCCCAGCACTCTGGCCAATGTCAAGCCAGGGGAGTTTTCCAAACGTTCAAAGGAGAAAAGCGGGTTATTGCCCTCTCTTGACTCACCTACTTAGTCTGATGTCTTGCAAGGAATAAATGTTGGGAAATCCTTCAACTGGCAGAAATACGTGCAGTCAAAATTAGCGGGCACATCCAGAGCGCCTTCACAGACGACAAAGAATGCTCTGTAGGCAACTACAGTCAGCGTGAGTTGTTCTTTTAAGGCTCTAAGGCTGTGTCCCCCGAAACCCTGCATCTTGCAGACTTGCTCAAGGATTCCTCAGGGACTGTTGAGTCTACTTGTCTTTTGTCTATCTTTATCTCTAACACAAGGACTAGATCCGGGAAGCCCTGTGGAGCATAAAAATCACGTATTACACATACTAATATCTTCCGTATGCAGAATTTGTGACCCCAAGGGAAAGCCAGTGAGATGATAACCTCTCAGGGAAAATCAGCAGCAAAGAGGAGCTCACAGGCCACCCGGTTGATTTGTATATAACTGTTGATGCAACTTAAGGCAAACACCTCTCCACACCAGTCATTTTTAGAAAGCAGACAGCATTCTTGAAGAGCTGAACTGCTGTGTAATTAGAATGCATAAATGTGGAATAAAACGGTCTTGGAAACAAGAGGTCTCCATCAACCCTTTTTTCTGGAATAGGGTCGTCCCCTTGGAGATAGAAATTCCACGCCTTGTGAAAGGAAACCCGCTTTGTAAAGTTGCAAAAGAACAGCCAGTTATGAAACAGTCATGACACAATTACCAGTGAATGGTCGTCATTGCTCTTAAAATTTAGTGGCCAATCGATGTATCCCTAGGGGAAAGAGGGCATAAAAGAGTGGACTGCGCAGAGGTCGCGGCAAGCTGTGGAACGGCTTTGGAAACGGGGAAATATTGTTGACGGTGACCATAAGAAAAAGAAGGGCTGCAGAGGGGAGCATTGTGAGGCGGCCCCTGGAATAACCATACAAAGCAAGTTAGAAATCAAAGGACGGGATCGAGTAGGCAATAGTCCAAATCCTGACAAAATCAACTTGGAAGGGGAGCCGAGGTATGCATGAGAAAGGTCACGGTCCCTTTCTTTGTCTCCAGTGCCTGTGAAGAGACCTCAGGGTGGGGTAGGATGGGGCAACAGCAGCGACCCCAGCTGCTGTGGACAGGACGGACTGAAGGAAGCAGCGGGCGGGGCTTCCACTGGGTTCCACTCGGCCGTCCCCCCCCCCCCCCACCCCGCCCCCAACCCCAGTCGCTCGCGGCGCCCCCTCCTGGCCACGCGGGCAGTGCGCGCCCAGCTCCTGCGCCCAGGCGGACTCCTTGATTTCAGCCCAGAGCGAGACAAGCCCCTCTTCCTCCCGCTTTCACAAAACCCAAAAGACGGAGCCCCTCCAAGCAGCAGACAAAAACTGATCCCCGAGCTTCGGCTTTTTGCTGCTGTCCAGGCTCTTCTCCAGGAATAACTTACTCGGTGACATAGCAGGGAAGGTGGGAACCGGAGGCTGAACCCAAAAGGTTCCCCCAGCGTGGAGCGCCCCCACTTTTGCAGCTTCATCTTGGAGTGGCGGGGGGGGGGGGTTGGTTCGGTGGCTTTCGCGCCGGCTCTGGCTTGGGAAGGGGTCGACGGAGTGTCCCCCAACCCCCACCCCCACCCGGGGAGGGGTGTGGGAGGCGGGTGGGCGTCTCCCGGCCTCCCGCTCCTCCCCTCCGCGTCCCCACCCCCTGCCTCTCGGGGACACACTGTGTGGCCGCTTTTCTCCAGCGCGCGGCGCTGCGCTCGTTTTTATCCCCGCAGCCGCGCCGGTTCGTGCGCGGCCAGCGGGGCTCAGCCAGTCCGCTGGAATTGAGGAGCGATCATTGAATCTGCGGCTTTCATGACGTCTCCCTGCGTGGCCCATCACTTTTCTCCCAGCCGGGAATTTTTTTTTTTTTCCGCCACTCTTGCCTTTTCCCCGTTCCCTCCACCGGGTCTCCCGCCCGCGTCCGAACCCGACGCACACCCCTCCGCCCCTCCGCCCCTCCTTTGACCCCGCGCCCAGCCCTCCTCTCCGCTCGCGGCCAGAGGGAGCCAGTTTGCAGACGGCCGCACCTGGCCGGAGAGGTTGGGCGGGTGGAGGGGTGGGGATCCGCGGGAACCGGGAAGCCAGACCCAGAGCTGGAGGCACCGCCGGGAGAATGGAGTCTCCTAATAGCCTCCCGGGGCTGGTGTGAAATTTGACCACCTGATTCCAGTTTTTCTTTCCTTTCCTTTTCTTTTTTTTTTTTCTTTTTTCTTTTTTTTAAATTTTCTCCCCTCACCATCCATCGTGTAGTGAAATATTAAATCTTGCTCCGTTCCAAGAGAGGAGATCATGATTGAGTGAAACCACCCTGTCCGCAACAAGGTAAGCGGTGCGCTGAGTTGCTCGAAGGCGAGAAGCTGGCATCAGTCTGGGCAAAACGTTCCGTGCCCGCGGGTCCCCACCTCCCCCTCCCCAGGCTCCGCCGCCGCTGCATGCTCCACGCTGATGAGAGAAACATGATGCCCAAGTCAAGGGAAAGGCGAGGGAGAAGCCGGTTACATAACAGAAGGGAAATCTGTTTCATATGGTTTTCATTAGCAACTGAAAACTCGCAAGGGGGGGGGGGGGGACGGCGGGGAGAGGAGGGGTCTGCATGCCCTGGGCTCAGAGAAACCCAGTCAGTTATTGCAGACATCATTTCAACATCCATTGGCAAAGAAGAAATGCACTGATTAACTGGCAGGGGCGGCTTGCGGTGTAGTCATTTCCAGTTGGGAAAAGCCCATTGTCTTTATGGAAAGCTGTATCCGTGTTCGTTTTTGCATAGAAGGGAGAGACAGAGACGGAGACAGAGAACATGAGAAGGAAGAAAATGAAAAGTGAGGGGTGGGGAGAAACAGGCAGAGAATGGGAAACAATAAGTCCTAACTGTTCTCTATCAGTAAAACCAGGAATGTATGATATGATGGCTACAAACACTTCTCCCTAGAAGTGAACTGAATTGTTTTGTAATTGGAAGAAAAGAAAAAAAGAAAGAGAGCAAACCCCTTCAGATAAAATGAGATGTTTATGGCATTTAGGGATTGGACAAATCCCCTGACTTGCTTCCTCCTGGGTATATTTTCATTTGCATCAAGACATTAAGCTTGAATTAGTTTTTAACAGAAATAACATTAGTATTCCCCAAACCCAATAAAACCTTGGGTCGATCCACAGGTATATCTCTTGTACCAGCCTCAATATGGAGAGACTTTTAAGGAGGAAACATGTCTTAATAGAAACAGCCACAGAAATGGGGTGAGGTTAATGGAGAAACAAAATACCAGAATTTTCCAAAGAATCCCGCCTCCACTCCCAAAAAAGGAAGAGAGAGAGAGAGAAAACTCCAGTGTTTGGGAGTTGGAGATTCATTATATGTTTATAGAGTGCCTCCTGCTTGCCTTTATCCAAAGTCTGAAGGTACTAGGCAGCCCCCACCATGCAGGGTGCAATGCCACATCCTTACTAGCTCCTCACCCTGCCCTACCTTTCTTCTGCTGAAAAGAGGAAGGGGATGCCCAGGAGCTGATTAGAAAGAAAAATGGGCTTGCTATAGTCAGGGCACTGCTAACTAAGCTTCGCCCATTTTGCCTGGAGAAAGAAAGAGCTGAGTCTCCATGGCGACCCAGGTGGGAGGGGAGAAGGCAGCTCCAGTTACAAAAATGCGTTGGACAAAACTTTCCCCGCTTCAGGCTAAGAAATAAGCCAGCCGCGTACCCTCTGGAGGGTCCCAGGGAATCGGCTGTGCCCAAATTCCTGCCGGCGACCCGTGAGGGGGCTGCCAGAACTGGCCGGCACCCTCTCAAACCTCCCAAAGTTGCCCAGAGGCCACGGAGATGGTTCCGGCAGCAGGTTCCGAATTCAGCACCAAGGCCAGAGCACAGAAGCCAGGTTCCCACCTCCCAGTTGGCTGCCCCGGGAACACTATCAGCTCCTTTGGTGGCAGGAGCAATCACTTTCTATAAAGGAATGATTCTCTTGCCCGTGCAGAATCTGGATATCTGATTATCCACAGAATTGCGTGGGACAGAGAAGCTTGCAAATCATCCATTTCACGCATGGCGGTGCATCAGAGTAACTATTCAAAATCAAGAGCACTAAAACAGCAAAAGATGCAAGCTGAACGAAGAATGGAGAATGACCCTGTCCTCGGGGAGAAAGGGGGTATGCGCACACACACACACACACACACACACACACACACTCACACACCCTGGATCAGTCTTTGATGAGAGTTGCCTAGTTTCAACCAAGTCCCTTTGGTTTCAAAAGCATCCATTCATTTCTTACCCTGTCACTCTCCTCTTCACTTTGAATGGGGCTTCGATGACAGAAAGACTGTAGGAGCACCCTGTCAGCAAGATACCAGTTAACCAAATCCTGTCTAGAGGTCCTGAGACCACAGAGGTAGAGAAATAAATTACTCTTGATCCAGACCTGACAGACTCTTCCAAAAAAAGAGCCAGTGAGCTCCAGGAAAGGGAAGTAAGTGTGCTAGTGAGGTGAGATGCGGTAACTGTATCTTTAAGCCAGGATGTGAACAGGGCAGCTACATTTCCAAGGTTGCAGGCATAGGAAACAAGGAGGAAACTGTGCAAGAGGGGAGGACTTATTATCACCCGAGTTCCATTTCAGCATCCATTGAGTGAAAGCAGGTAAGTCTCTCTCGCCATTCTGCCTTCACCTTGGGCAAAATTGGTCTCTGTCCTGCTGTCCTCATCTTTGGTCATAGATCCTCACGCCCGCCAATACTGATGAGGAAAAATAGTAGAGAAAAGTGGCAATCGCATTTCTAATAGACAGCTTTTCAGAGTAGCATCCAGCTGTTCCAAGGCACAATTTGAATTGCAGAGCCCAGTCTAAGTCTGACAACTGGTGGGAAATAACTGATAACGCCTTTACAATGCACTGGGCTGCTTTTCTCTTTTGAGGATATACTCACGTGTGTTGGTTTAGTCTTGAGCTGGTTCCGGTTTGTTCTCTATGAAGGTAAATAAGGTAAATCCTGATTTTCTTTGCTGGGCTTTCCAACTGTGTTTCCAAGCTTGCCATTGCTTTCTAAAGGGGACGCATGCAGAGCACTTAGGACTTGGTTAAAGCAGTGTGCTTATACCTTCCAGTTTTTATGGGGTTTTTTCACGATCTCGACTGAAGGCAGAAGCAGTCTATTATAAACCTGGTCAAAGGGTGAGATGTTACACGATTTCTTCCATTTCCATTCCTGATAGATATTGCTAAGTTTATCCATGATGTAATTTATAGAAGAGTTGCTGCCTAAAGTGGAGAGAAGTGGTGCATGGAGTACTGTTAGCACTTAAAACAACTGTATCCTGGCTTTGTGCCATCTGAAGCTATCAGTAGACGAGAAGTCGAGATTAGTTAGGAGATAAATCCATACAAAAATATAGATCATTCCATAAAAAAAGATCATTTCTAAAGTAATGTACTGGTGAGTTCTAAAGCTCAATTTCTCTTGTGAGTTAAAAAAAAAAAAAAGATGGGAATGTAAATGATCTAGGTATAGGAAATTACTCAACCAATGATCTAAAGATTCTGGTAGATTCTATGCTCGTATATTTGGTGCTAATTTATCAAACTAGGATTTGCTTTCTTCCTGGGTGGCTAATTGTTGAGCAAAGCATCATTATGCCCTGATGGCAGTCAATGGCATACTCCAAAATAATTGGTTTACCCATTTCAAGTAAGATTTGTTAAGGAGACTTAATCTTTATCCCTGTGCACTTTGTATAATTTTTTTAAAAAATAATTTTGTCACCTTACCCTGACATTTCCTGAACATCATCAAATAGTATATGTTAACTTTTATGATCCGGGTCTCCATTTAATACAAGGATCTACATAGGCTGTTGCCTTTCAGTATATAGAAATGTGTTCATTCCCTCTCAAATCCTCCCCCCATCTTGTTACAAACTATCTCTGCCTTTACATAAAACAAGACATCAGAAGAGCTGTTGAATGAGCAAAAGGAAAAAATTATTGGCAATGAAAAATACATAAATACACCCTTATTGAAGCTTAACCCCATTCGCTGATTTCATGGGTAGAAAGTATTGCTTTTCCCAACGGTTGAATCTTGACTATGTGAATCTTCATGAAAATACGATGAAGCTTCTTTACCAAAATGGGCAAGCAGGCAGGGTGAGGCTCTTTTCTTTTTCGACAACTCTTCCTTAAACAAATGGTATGTAAGCAATATGCAGATTAGTGAGGGAAATAGACCAGAGAGAGTGGAAACAAGGGGAAGGAAGCTGGGGAAAAGGCTAGCGTTGTCCTGTATTTTTACCAGCACTAAAGTAATGACACTTTTAAAACCAAGGTTTTTTGTTTGTGTTTGTGTTTTTGTTTTGTTTTTTAACTCATTGTATCAAGACTTTAAGGTTTGTGGAATTGAGATGTTTAAGTGTAACATGTTTGGATTTATAGTTTATTTAGATGGCATTTATTGTTTCTATTTTTTATTTTCAAATGTCATTTTATTTTTTTTTATTTTTTTATTTTTTATTTTTTTTATTTTTTTTTTCAACGTTTATTTATTTTTGGGACAGAGAGAGACAGAGCATGAACGGGGGAGGTGCAGCGAGAGAGGGAGACACAGAATCGGAAACAGGCTCCAGGCTCTGAGCCATCAGCCCAGAGCCCGACGTGGGGCTCGAACTCACGGACCGCGAGATCGTGACCTGGCTGAAGTCCGACGCTTAACCGACTGCGCCACCCAGGCGCCCCTCAAATGTCATTTTAAATATCAAAAGAGTGGAGTCCCTCTGGATTTTTTCAGAATTATTAAATTTAGTAATATGAATTAAAGGGAAATTGGTAGTTAGGTTGAAAAATCATCGAGATATTTGTTGAATTAAGATTTTTTTTTAGTTGTAGTTTGAGGGTTTAAGGAGATTAAAAAAGATAAAATGCAGTCATTTGGGATAACGCATTTTAAAATGTATTTTAAATAATTGGCTCTAGAAATGATTAGGGTCTTATACAAAGAAGAGATTATCATGATAGCAGTTAGTACTCTAATGGTATTCTTACCCTCTTTTGACAAAGTACTAGAATATACACATACTTGATATCACTTTACTAGCACTAATTAATAACACAGTTATTTCCTTCAAATAAAGAAGGACGGTGTCACCTTTTTATTTAAATTTGAGATATAGGGGCACCTGGGTGGCTCAGTCGGTTAAGCATCTGACTCTTGATTTCAGCTCAGGTTGTGACCTCACAGTTTGTGAGTTCGAGCCCTGTGTCGGGCTCTGCACTGACAGGGTGGAGCCTGCTTGGGTTTCTCTCTTGTTCTCTTTCTACCCCTCCCCAACCTGTGCGCTCGCTCTGTCTCTCTCTCACACAAAATAAAT
This sequence comes from Puma concolor, assembly GCF_028749965.1. NCBI lineage: Eukaryota > Metazoa > Chordata > Mammalia > Carnivora > Felidae > Puma > Puma concolor. Next base: position 152,860,671 of record NC_141675.1, on the reverse strand, counting down.
AAACAAATAAATGAATACTTAAAAATAAGATAAAGTGAAATTTGAGATATAACTGACGTACAATAGTATATTCGTTTCAGGCACACACCATAGTTACTTGACATTTGTGAACATTGTGAAGCAGTTGCCATAATAAGTCTGGTTGTTGTCCGTCACCCCACAAAATTAATACAATATTACTGACTATATTCCACACGCTGTACATTATACAACCATGACTGATTTGTTTTATAACTAAAAGTTCATATTTCTTAATCCCTTCCCCCCATTTCGTTCCTACCAACCACCCCCACCCCCTGCAACCACCCATCTGTTCTCTGTATTTGTGTGACTGAGTTTTGTTGGTTTGGGTTTTTTTTTTTTTTTTTTTTTTTAATTTATATATGAAATTTATTGTCAAATTGGTTTCCATACAACACCCAGTGCTCATCCCAAAAGGTGCCCTCCTCAATACCCATCACCCACCCTCTCCTCCCTCCCACCCCCCATCAACCCTCAGTTTGTTCTCAGTTCTCAACAGTCTCTTATGCTTTGGCTCTCTCCCACTCTAACCTCTTTTTTTTTTTTTTTGTTCCCCTCCCCCATGGGTTTCTCTTAAGTTTCTCAGGATCCACATAAGAGTGAAACCATATGGTATCTGTCTTTCTCTGTATGGCTTATTTCACTTAGCATCACACTCTCCAGTTCCATCCACGTTGCTACAAAAGGCCATATTTCATTTTTTCTCATTGCCACGTAGTACTCCATTGCGTATATAAACCACAATTTCTTTATCCATTCATCAGTTGATGGACATTTAGGCTCTTTCCATAATTTGGCTATTGTTGAGAGTGCTGCTATGAACATTGGGGTACAAGTGCCCCTATGCATCAGTACTCCTGTGTCCCTTGGATAAATTCCTAGCAGTGCTATTGCTGGGTCATAGGGTAGGTCTATTTTTAATTTTCTGAGGAACCTCCACACTGCTTTCCAGAGCGGCTGCACCAATTTGCATTCCCACCAACAGTGCAAGAGGGTTCCCGTTTCTCCACATCCTCTCCAGCATCTATAGTCTCCTGATTTGTTCATTTCGGCCACTCTGACTGGCGTGAGGTGATATCTGAGTGTGGTTTTGATTTGTATTTCCCTGATGAGGAGCGACGCTGAACAGCTTTTCATGTGCCTGTTGGCCATCCGGATGTCTTCTTTAGAGAAGTGTCTATTCATGTTTTCTGCCCATTTCTTCACTGGGTTATTTGCTTTTCGGGTGTGGAGTTTGGTGAGCTCTTTATAGATTTTGGATACTAGCCCTTTGTCCGATATGTCATTTGCAAATATCTTTTCCCATTCCGTTGGTTGCCTTTTAGTTTTGTTGGTTGTTTCCTTTGCTGTGCAGAAGCTTTTTATCTTCATAAGGTCCCAGTAATTCACTTTTGCTTTTAATTCCCTTGCCTTTGGGGATGTGTCGAGTAAGAGATTGCTACGGCTGAGGTCAGAGAGGTCTTTTCCTGCTTTCTCCTCTAAGGTTTTGATGGTTTCCTGTCTCACATTCAGGTCCTTTATCCATTTTGAGTTTATTTTTGTGAATGGTGTGAGAAAGTGGTCTAGTTTCAACCTTCTGCATGTTGCTGTCCAGTTCTCCCAGCACCATTTGTTAAAGAGACTGTCTTTTTTCCATTGGATGTTCTTTCCTGCTTTGTCAAAGATGAGTTGGCCATACGTTTGTGGGTCTAGTTCTGGGGTTTCTATTCTATTCCATTGGTCTATGTGTCTGTTTTTGTGCCAGGTTTGGGTTTTTTTGATTCCACATGTAAGTGAAATCACACAGCATTTGTCTTTCTCTGTATGACTTATTTTGCTTAGCATGTTTTTTGCAGGTTACAAGATTTCATTCTTCTTATGGCTAAGTAGTATTCCATTGTATATATACACACACATATAATATAATACACACACACACACACACACACACCACATCTTCCCCATTCATTCATTTATCAGTGAGCACTGAGGTCGTTTCCGTATCTTGGCTTTTGTAAATAATGCTGGAATGAACAAAAGGGTGCGTACGTCTTTTCAAGTTAGATATTTTGTTTTTCAGATAGGTAACTACTAGTGGAATTGCTGGGTCTTATGGTAGTTCTACTTTTTTTTTTATTTTTTGAGGAGCCTCTGTACTGTCTTCCAAAGTGGCTGTGCTAATTTGCATTCGCACAACAGAGCACCAGAGTTCCCTTTTCTCCACATTCTCATCAACACTAGTTACTTATGTCTTATTGAACTAGTCATTGGTTGGCATGGAGTAAGATCTCATCGTGCATTCCCCTGAGGATTAGCGAAGCTGACCGTCTCTTCACATGCCTGTTGGCCATCTGTACATCTCCTTTGGAAAAATATCTGTTCAGATCCTCTGCCTATTTTTTTTAATTGGATTGCTTTTGCTATTGAGTTATATAAGTTTTTAAATACATTTTGGATGTTACCCTCTTCTTGGATATGTGACTTGTGAATATCTTCTCCCATTCAGTAGGTTGCCTTTTCAGTTTGTTCAAGGTTTCCTTCACTGTGCATAAGATTTTCAGTTTGATGTAGTTCTGTTGTTTATTTTTGCTTTTGTTACCCTTGCTTTGGGAGACAGATCCAAAAAAAAATTGCCAAGACCAATGTCAAGGAGCTTACCATCTATGTTTTCTAGAAGTTTTATGGTTTCAGGTCTTAAATTCAGGTCTTTAATCCAATCTGAGTTGACTTTTATACATATGGTGTAAGATAGTGGGTCCAGTTTTATTCTTTTGCATGTAGATGTCCAGTTTTCCCAACACCCTTTATTGAAGAGACTGTCGATTCCCCATTGTATATTCTTGCCTCTTTTGTTGTAAATTGACCACATATGTGTGAATTTATTTCTGGGCTCTCTATTCTGTTCTATTAATCTATGTGCCTGTTTTTATGTCAATACCATACTGTTTTGATTAGTATAGCTTTGCAGTATAGTTTGAAATCAGGGAGCATGACACCTCCAGCTTTGTTCTTCTTTCCCAAGATTGTTTTATTTGGGGTCTTTTGTGGTTTCATACAAATTTTAAAGTTATTTGTTCTAGTTCTGTGAAACGTGTCATTAGAATTTTGATAGGGATGGCATTGAATCTGTAGATTGCTTTGGGTAGTGTGGACATTTTAATAGTATTAATTCTTTCAATTCATGAGCATGGAATATCTTTCCATTTATTTATGTCTTTTTAATTTATTTCCTCAATGTCTTATGGTTTTTGATGTACAGGTCTTTCATTTCATTGGGTAAGTTTATTCCCAGGGATTTTATTAAGTTGAGGCACATTCCCTCCATACCCACACTGTTGAGAGTTTTTATCATAAGTGGTTGTTCAATTTCATCAAATACTTTTTCTGCATCTATCGAAATGATCATATGATTTTATCTTTCATTTTGTTAATGTAGTGTATCACACTCATTAATTTGCAGGTATTGAACCATCCTTGCATCCCTGGAATAAATCCCACTTGATCTTAGTGTATGACCTTTTTAATGTATTGCTGAGTTTGGTTTGCTAATTTTTTTGAGGATTTTCCATATACATTCATCAGGGATATTGCCCTGTAATTTTCTTTCCCTGTAGTGTTCTTGTCTGGTTTGGGTCTCAGGGTAACACTGCACTTGTAAAATGAGTATGGAAGCTTTCTCTCCTCTTCAGTTTTTTGGAAGAGTTTGTGGATAGGTATTAAATCTTGTTTGAATGTTTGGTAGAATTCACTAGTGAAACCGTTTGTTCCTGGACTTGTGTTGGGAGGCTTTGGATTACTGATTTAATCTCCTTACCAGTAATCAGTCTATTCAGATTTTCTGTGTCTTCATGATTCAGTTCTGGAAGATTGTACATTTCTAGAAATGTATCCATTCCTTCCAAGCGGTTCAATCTACTGGTGTATAATTCTTCATAGTCTCTTATGATCCTTAGCATTTCTGTGGTATCAGTTGTAACTTCTGTTATATTTCTGACTTTATTTGTTTGAGCCCTCTCTCTTTCTTTCTTGGTGAGTCTAGCTAGAGGTTTGTCAATTTGTTTGTCTCTTCAAAGAACCAGTTCTTAGTTTCATTGATTTTTAAATTGTCTTTTTAGTCTCTATTCCATTTATTTCCACTCTGATCTTTATTATTTCCTTCCTTCTACAAAATTGGGGGGGGGGGTTGTTCTTCTTTTTCTAGTTCCGGGAGATGTAAAATTAAATCGTCTATTTGAAATTGTTCTGATTTCTTGAGGTGGGCCTGTATTTGTTATGAATTCAACTCTTAGAACTGCTTTTGCTGCAGAGACTGTGGTATGTCGTATTTCTATTTCCATTTGCTTCCAGGTATTTTTGGATTTCTCCTTTGGTTTCTTCTGTGACCCGGTAGTTGTTCAAGAACGCATTGTTTAATCTCCATGTATTTGTAGATTTTTCAGCTTTCTTCTTGTAATTGATTTCTAGTTTCATATCATTGTGGTTGCAAAAAATGCTCACTATTCTTTTGGTCTTCTTGAATTTATTAAGACTATTTCTGTGACCTAATGTAATGGTCTAACCTGGGGAATGTTCCTTGAGCACTTGAGAAGAAAGTCTGTTCTGTTGTTTTTGGATGGAATTGCTCTGTATTTATGAAGTCCATCTGCCCTCATGTGCTGTTGAAGGCCAATGTTTTCCAGTTTATTTTCTGTCTGGATGAGTTATATATCCATTGATGTAAGGGGAATGTTAATATTGCCTACTGTTGTTGTATTGCTATCAATTTCTACCTTTACGTTTGTTAATATTTGCTTCATTTATTTTTGTGCTCCTAAGTTGGGTGCATATATATCTATAAATGCTTTATCTTCTTGCTGGATTGACCCCTGTATCATTACGTAGTGCTTCTCTTTGTCTTTTGTATCTCTTTCTGATAGAAGTACAGCTATGCCAGCTTTCTTGTCATTTCCATTTCCATGGAATATCTTTTTTCGTCTCTTGCTTTCAGTCAGTTTGTATCCTTACTTCTAAAGGGAATTTCTTACAGGTAGCATATGGATATCTTTTTTTAAATCCATTCAACCACTTTTTTGATTGGGGAATTTTGTCCATTTATGTTTAAAGTAATTATTGATAGGGTGTACTTACTGCAGTTTTGTCCATCGTTTTCTGGTTGTGTTTATAGTTCCTCTCTTCTTCTTCTCTCTTCCCTTGTGGTTTGATCGTTTTCTTTCTTGTTATGCTTAAATTCGTTTTTCATTTACCTTTATGTACTTACTGTAAGTGTCTGGTTTGTGATTACCATGAAGTTCACATATGTCATACTATGTATAAAACAGTCTATTTTAAGTTGATAGCAATTTAAATTTGAACATATTCCAAAACTCTACATTTTTACTCCTCCTTCTATGTTTTACGTTTTTGATGTCACTTTTTATATCTTTTTGCTTTATGTATTCCTTAAACTTTATTGTAGTTTTAGTTCGTTTCACTATTTTTGTCTTTTAACCTCCTAAGTACCTTAATAAGTGATCAATCCACTGCTTTTACTGTATATTTACATTTTCCAGTAAGGTTTTTACTTTCATATGTTTTCTTATTATTAATTAGCGCCATTTCTTTTCAGCTTAAAGAAGTCCCTTTAAGATTTCATGTAAGGCTGGTTTGGTAGTGATGAATTCCTTTAGCTTTTGCTTATCTGGTAAATTCTTTCTCTCTCCTTCAAGTCTGAATAACCTTGATATTTCTGTTTCCTCATTTTGCTTGACTCTGTGTCTGTGTATTAGGCCACACAGCTACCTCTTTCGGGCTTGAAGAATTGTCCTTGTATGGGTGATAAACCTTGTTCGATTTTGTCCTAACTCATGGTTGTTTCTTGAAACTTTGTGATTGTCTAAACTGCCTAAGTTATTATCGATACGTTGAAGACGTGCCAAGACCTGTCAGCCTGTTCTAAGGTGGAGGGGGGGGCAGAATCTGTTTAGCACCTAGTTGCAGGGCGACTAAAAGCCAGATCTTCGGGCAGTAGTTTGTACACTATGCAAAGATATACAGTCTTGGGGGACTGCAAGCATAATCCGTGTTGGCCTCTAGGCCAGGAGATCTGGAGGTCTCCCCTGGGCAGCAGTTATAAAAACTGGGCCGTGGGGCGCCTGGGTGGCTCGGTCGGTTGGGCGGCCGACCTCACAGGTCCTTTTCACAGGAAGACTGAGGTTGTGTGTGTCTGCTGTCTGTGCCCTGGGGTGGTGGCCTGCCAAGAGCTATCTTTCTACTTGTTACGGTCCTGTGGAGCTCTGGAATGTCAATTCTCTTAGCCACTAGAGCCGGGTGATCAAAGAGTGTCCCCTGTGTGGGTTGAATGGGCCTTCTGGCTTTAACAAGGCCATTGGAGGGGGCAGGGGGCAGGGCAGGTTCACCGGCTTCGGAAAGGTAGTGGGAAAACGTCTGATCTGCGCCGGTGCAGCAAGAGAGTGTCTCGCCTGAGTGTGCGCCCTGGCTTTGGTCTAGGAGTGGGGGAATCCTGTGACCACCAGGGCTGCCAGCCCCAGCCGGGGAGCAGGGGAGCGCTGCAACTCCCCCACCCTCCAGTCTCAGCGAGCAACACAGCGGCTCACCCTGCCCTTCCAAGCCGGTCAGCGGGAGGGCGCCTTGTCCAAGCTCACTTGGCTGTACAAGCAGGCTAGACAGAGGGCATAACAATGGTGTCAGCACCTCCATTTCCCGGAGCATCTCAGCTGTGCCCCTGCCCCTGCAGCAGATGCCTCCGATCAACGGATGAATGCCCCTCACATATAATCTAGGTACTTTTCAAACGGCTGTTTTTTTTTTGCTGGGTGAAGCCATACCCCAGCCCCCCAAGAGGGGAATCTGTTTCCCACAGCACTTTGGGACTTCCGGACATCAGCCTGATTGGTTGCCCAAACCAGACATCCGGAGGGCTTGTCTTTCTGGCGCAGATCCCAGAGGCCAGGGTGCCCCGTGAGGGGCACCAAACTCTCACTCAGAAAGAAGCACCTGTCTGGTAAGATCCCTCCCTGTTGTGTGCTGCTGCTCCAGGGATGGGGTTTCTTTCAAGACTGTCTCCGCCTCTCCGTCCCATCTTAATGTGGTCCTTTTATTCTCTGTTGTGGAGAGCAGCTCATCTATAGTTTTCAGATCTTTTTCAAAGGGAAAGGATCCATATGTAAGTGTAGATTTGATGTGTCTGTGGGAGGAGATGCGTTCACAGGCTTCCCATGCTGCCATCTTGGACCCTATCCTCTGAGGACAATGTCATCTTAAAAAAGAACATTCCGTATTCCCTAAACTGTCTGTAGCTTTGATCTAACCATACCGGCTAATCAATTATAGATATCTCTTTCTTTATTTATTACTGAGCTGCACGGTTATTTAAATAAGTCTTGAGAGAATGATTTTGCGTGGCATTCAAGTGACCATTCAAACCTTCATCCTGTCCAGATGCCTTCAGGCCATCAATCAACTTTTCCAATTGCAATGTCTGAAGTTAATTCCACATTTTAAACAAACGGCACCTTAATTCATGTCTTTACAGATTTATGCTGGTCAGATTAAGCCCCCGAGGCCCCTTCAGTCTCGTATTTCACATTTCCTCTCTGTGGCCGTACTGAGAACCAGAAACCATATGGCGCTGGTGGTTCGTTCGGTGAACGATTTTTGATGGTCACCACCAGTCACGTTCCTAGTCACCGAGACATGGCTTCTAGCGTGAACACTTTACAAAATTCACCAGCAACTGAATCTATGGGTAAAAGGATCCATATCCCTGCCCGCAGTTGTTTGGGGGCACGGAATCTGAACATATATGCGACGTGAGAGACAAGTCTTTATAAATGAAGTTCAAATCCTGCTGCTGTGACAGTTGCCTCTTTAAACTTACAGACATCTACTTTCTTCCTACCTGGATGAGAATGGAGTTGTTTGGTTGGTTGGTTGGTTGGTTGGTTTTTGAGGATGCTTTCCATTCTCCTCATAGCGTCCAACCAGAATGTGTGTGAACGTGACATTGTGCCTGGGAGGCGTTATTCAGTGATGAAAAGCACAGACCCTGGCGTGGCACTGACTGCATCTGAATCAAGCTTTAGGTATTAGCTAGCGTCGGTGCGGTAACAGCAGGTCTCAGCATCTCAGTGGCTTACAAGACAGATGTTGATTTCCCCCTCGGGCTGCATACCTTCGCTGGTCGGCTGTGGGCCCGCCACCCCGTGTCTTCCTTGTTCTGGGGTCCAAGCTGAAGGACCAGTCTGATCTGGGACATTCCATGCTAGCGTCAGAGGGCAAGGAGAATGCCAGAGTAAGCCAGGGCCCTTAAAAGTCCTGCTCGGGGATGGCCCAAGTTATGCGCTCGGAGACTGTGGACCAGAAACAAGTCATGTGTCGCGTCCATGTCAACGGCCGATGAGATGGAGACACATATTTATCCCACACTGAAGCATCTGCATACAGCAACAGGTGCAGATGTATAATCTTCTTACAAAGAGGGAAATGAATAATTGGGGACAATTACATACTCCACTACACTAATTATGTGACCTTGATCCACTTTAAGCTCTGGGTTTGCCTGTCTATAAAATGAAAATGATAGCGTCCACCCCAGAGACGTTATGAGGATTAATGTGATAATGTAAGGTTCCTGGCACAATGTCCAGCACAGAGTATCCACTTTATGAATAATAGATGCCGTCATTCGTTTGCTACAATATGTCATTGAATGCGGTCCTCTGTGCGGCCGTGTAAACCGTATTAATTAGATAGCTGTTGTAACAGAAAATCCCTAAATCTCAACAGCTTAGCAAAATAGAAGGTTATTTCTCATTCTCGTAAATCTAATTGGCTGATGCCATACAGGGACCATACTCAGGAGATTTTTAATGATCCGGGCCTTGGAAGTAACGTATATCACTTCTGCCCACACTCTGTGACTTCGCCTAACTGCAATGACAAGTTCAGCTCTGCTCCCGGGAGGAAATACACTGGTAGTGTAAGCACACTAGAGTCTTTGGATACGTATCCAATATCAAACATACCCATTTGGCTGCTTTAATACAAATGTCTGGCATCAAAGAAATACAGCTATTGTAGGTCAGGAATAAAGGGGGCGGGGCAAATGATCTGTCCCGGTGGTGGAAAGATCCCTGGCGGAAACGGTATTTTGTTGAGCTCTTGAATCATTCTTCAGCGGTGTATTTGTTTTTAAGAAATTAGTTGGGATCTTTGACTTTGGAATGAGTGTATTTGATGCTTACAAAAGAGAAGTGAATCCATATTGTTTGACGCTTGGTAGCTGAACCATGAAAGTAGACACAAAGAAGAAAAACTGACCTCACGACCCATGCTGGAGTGCAAGCGTCTAATCCTGACCGTTACGCCCACGTTGTGTTGAAGAAAACTCAAGAATTAGATGCTGTCTTCCAACCTCTCGAACTTGCCGTTGACTGGTAATTTGCAATTTGTTTCGAATCACATAAACATCTATAGGGTAGACCCATGCTCTAAGTTTGGGGCGAATTAATCTAACAATAGTTTGTGTTTTCCTCAAAATAGACCACGTATTTTGTAAGTAGCCCTTGAGAACTCCTGCCTGCCTCGAAGAAAGCGGGTACCCTTGGAAACTAAAGTCTACCCCTTTTCACGGGAAGGGAGACACCATAAACTTTTTAAAGTTTATTTATTTTGAGAGAGAGAGAGGGAGAGAGCAGGGGAGGGGCAGAGAGAGGGGGGGAATTCCAAGCAGGCTCCACACCGCCAGCACAGTGCCCAACGTGGGCACGAACTGTGAGATCATGACCTGAGCTGAAATCAAGGGTCGGACGCTCAACTGACTGAGCCACCCGGAGAGACACCAACTTTAATGCTCAACTTACAGTCTAGACAAGATGAATATTAGGTGGAGATATACAAGAGAGCTATGAGACAAAGAGCCGGAAGGAATACGACGACCACACAGGATGCTGCCAGTTACCCTCACTCCCTGCCCTCCAGCATGGTGCCGAAGCCACAGTCCACGCACGCGGGACCCAAAGTTACCAACCTGGAATAGTGACTATATATCCTTCCATGGGGCAGCTATACTGGATTAAAGAACTCTTGAACGCTTTAAATATCTTGCCATTCTGGATAAAGAAACTGTGGTTTATATACACAATGGAATACTACTTGGCGATGAGAAAGAATGAAATGTGGCCTTTTGTAGCAACGTGGATGGAACTGGAGAGTGTTATGCTAAGTGAAATAAGTCCTACAGAGAAAGACAGATACCGTATGTTTTCACCCTTATGTGGATCCTGAGAAACTTAACAGAAGACCATGGGGGAGGGGAAGGAAAAAAAAAAGTTAGGGAGAGAGCGCAACCATAAGAGACTCTTAAAAACTGAGAATAAACTGAGGGTTGATGGGGAGTCGGGGGGGGAGGGCGGGTGATGGACATTGAGGAGGGCACCCGTTGGGATGAGCACTGGGTGTTGTATGGAAACCAATTTGACGATAAATTTCATATTAAAAAAAAAAACTGGTAAAGCCGTACAATGGAGTACTAAAAAAAAATAATAAATAAAGAAAATAAATAAATAAATAAATGTCTTGCCATTCTAAAGTGACTGATGTCTAGAGTGGAGCTTCTGATAAATGAAGAGAGTGTTTTTGAGGAGCGGGTTTATTTCACTGCTACCTCCTTTCATTTCTACTTAAAAGGGGCACAACCCAACTCAGTCACCTGCAGAAGGGGGGAATCAGGGCAATCAGTGAGGAATAGACAAAGGAATTGGGGGTGTTTCCCCTACAGAACACGTGGGGGTGGGGAGGCATGACAGTTCTTTTCAGGAATTCTGATACAATATTTTAAGATAAAGGGAGGGATTAGCAGGGTTCCGCTAAACTCTAAGAAATACAACTAGGACCCAGTGGCGGAAGCTACAAAGTGACCCATAAGGAAGACCCTTCTGTAGTCACAGCTGGGAAGTGGCAATGTGGCCGGCCCTCTCTGTTGGCCCGGCTCCGAATTCCCCACCACTGGAAGGCAGGAAGAAGCCGGAGGAGCCAGGAAATGGTGTTGGAGCGCATGTGTTTTAAAGTCCCCACAACACAAAGGGCTTGCAATCCCCCTGACGGCAGTGACCGTCTTCCGTGTCTGTCAACACGTCACGCTGGACCTCGGCACTCTACGAGGTCATGACTTTATTACTGGGGAACTATCATTGCTCTCTGTAAATGAAATGAGTCCTGTCCCACCAAATGACGTTTTGGCCCGTACGTGAAACGCGCGGTCACCGCGAACGAGCCTGGAGCAGAGTGACCCCAGGACGAAGCTACGAGTCTGTCAAATTCCCCACGCAGGGGAAAGACTTCCCTCCTGCTTTATATTTTCCATACAACTCTACCTTCGGTCAACAGACAGGGGAAGGAATAGCTCTTCGGAGGCTTTTCACAGCGCTCGGAACTTATTTGTAAATAGCCTCACGTTCTTTTCAGAGTCCTGACCCATGACCCGTCAGCCAGAGTGCCTTTCAGATCTGTGGACATCTCTTACGTGCAAGATAGGATAGAATCCCCACTCTGACAAAAATCCAGTTTCCGTAATGGCAAGGAAGGAATGGATGTCTTCCTTCTGGGCTGCGTCCCGAGGTATTCACCAGGGAATCCCTTAAATGTATATTCACTGCTTTGAATTTTCCTTAGCCCTCCTGGTGCGTCCAGCGTCACCGCAGGGAAGCATCTGAGAAGAGGCGACACCGACAGGGAGCCGTAGAAAGAGCCTATAATAGGTGAGCTGTCATAGAAGGGATCTCTTCATTGAGAAAGAGGCTGAATTAGGCGGCTCACTTTCTTATCGGCAGCTGAGGAGTGTTGAGCCCCAAACCAGCGCCACTCCTGCCTCCTCTCCGACCATGAGTCACTCTCTGTGGGCAGAAAGAAGCATCAGAGCTGACAGAAGTCATTCGAGGCCAGCGGTTCCCAAAGTGTGTCCCTGAACCAGCAGCAGCCGCGTCACCAGGGAAACCGGTTACAAATGCGCATTCTCGAGCCCACCCCAGACCCGGTGAATTCTGAGCTCTGGGGGGGCTGGGGCCGACCACCTGAATACCACCCCCCAGAGATTCTGAGGCGCCGGGAACGTTCGAGAACCCCTGCCTTAGGTTTTTTTCTCAACTCTGCCCCCTTTGGCAGGCTTCTTCCCGTAGTAAAGAGGGAGAGGGTGCTCTGCTGGGGGGCCTCGCGCAGCTGGAAGACGGCAGGCCTGCCCTTGTCCTCCACCCCACGAGCAGACCTGACCTGGACTCCCCAGCCCAGAGGAAAAAGACAAACACAATAGGCTTTTGTTCCAGCCGATAAAACCGGCACAGAGCACCCTAAGTGATGAAGATTAGGGCGCAAAGCAAGAGCTTCTCTGTTGCTGCCATTGTATAAATAGACTGCTCAGTCTTCTGGAATTCTGGTTAATCCATGCAGAAGTTCCCTGGCACTTATTTTAAATTAAGAGTCTCATCTATTATCCTTCAAATAAAAGACGCTATCGGTGAATGAGAAGGGTGTACCCTCGAGAAAAGCCACACTACAAACACTGAATAGAGGGATTATCATAGCGGACCCCCATGCAGTCAAGTGAAGACTAATTAGCTATGTCACATTTGCTTTTATTTGAAACGTCTCTTGACCGCCTACATATTGCCGGAAATTAACCTTTAATGGCTACACCCTGTATCGTCGTGGCTCTTGGCACAGGTCAGTCAACAAGACTGACTCACAACACTCAACAACACTCACAACTTGCGTGAGTGTCTACTGTGTCGAGAAGACTGAGAGGAAACAGGAAAAACTTTTCCTCAAAAAAAAAAAAAAATAGGGACACTTATCTGGCTCTGTTGGTTAAGTGTCCAACTTGGGTTCAGGTCATGACCTCACCGTTCATGAGTTCGAGCCCCTTGTCGGGCTCTGTGCTGACAGCTCAGAGCCTGGAGCCTGCTTAGGATTCTGTGTCTCCCTCTCTCTCTACCCCTGCCCTGCACTCTCTCTCTCTCTCTCTAACTCCATATGTGTCTCAAAAATAATAAACATTAAAAAAAAAAAAAAGAAAGAAGGTCAGCTGCCTGGGTGGCTCAGTCAGTTGAGTGTCTGACTTCAGCTCAGGTCATGGATCCCATGGGTTCGTGAGTTCAAGCCCCACAGCAGCCTCTCTGCTATCAGCACAGAGCCTGCCTTGGATCCTCTGTCCCCTTCTCTCTCTGCCCCTCTCCCATTTGTTCTCCCTCTCTCTCTCTCTCCACGTAAATAAATAAACTTAAAAAAAATAAAATAAATTAAGAAAAGAAGGTTTTAACTCGAACCCTCAGAGGCATTAGACTTGAAGGAAACAAGAGTGTCATCGAAACAATAATACACAAAAAAGCACAGCATCAAACAAGAGAGTGCGGGACTTTAAAGTACAGGCTGGTGTCGGTAGGGAATCATCCGAGGATATGGTGGAACTTCTCTTGGGAGAAGTAGGGTTTTGGCGGGGAAATGGGAAAGGAAGGGTTTTCCGGACAAGCACCCCATGTGCACCCAGGGAGCATTGGCAGTGAGGGCTCATCGGGCAGAGGTACTGTCCGGGGAGAAAACGGAGAGCCATCCTTGGGCGTGGAACTTGAGGTCATAGATGATTGAGAGCGAACTGCTTTGATCAGGGGCGGGGGGAGGATACACGGTCGATGTTGATCTGGCGGCTCTGGGCCAGGCGGACTTGAGCGGAAACCCTGGGATCAGGACACTGCTGGGCCCTGACAGGAAGGGAAGGAGCCCGGAACCCGCCCAGAGTAGTGAACTGGCCATAGAAAAATTGTCCCTCGGTCGTGCCGCTAGTGGTGCTGAGTCCGATCACTCATGAGCCGGGAGACCAGGCTGATGATGGACTCAGCCCAAAGAAAGCTCGAACGTCACACTCCGTGAACAAGAGGGATCGCACGAGGCCACGGGCCAGGTGCGGAGGGTCGAGGCCGTTCCGGCAAATAACTCACACGCGGGGAGGGAGGCCGGGTGAGCCCCGCGGCAGTGACCGAGCTGAGGGGAGAGCTGCTCTTTGTCGCCGCCTGCAAAACCCGTGTCGCTTGATAGCCATCTGACAGTCGTTCGTGGTCACGGATGTCGCGCTGCAGCGTTTTCTTTGCCCGTGGAGCAAAACCCATTTATGCCTCGATGGGAGTCGCTGGGGATTGGAGCCTGGCTCCGACCGGCAGGAATGGAGGCCGAGGGGAACGTGGAGTCTTAGGTGAATCCTCTCAGCACCTGTCCCTCACCCAGAGCTGCCACTGAGCTCCCACCAAAGGGAACGCGGAAAATGGGCTTTACGTGAACCTGCCTCAGTCCAGGAATAACATCACTGGCTTGGCCCACTTCAGCCCAAGATGAGCTGGGGGTCAGATCCGGAACCGCAGAATGAGTGAAGATCATTTTTACAAGACACCAAAATCATCAAGGTGATGAGCTAAAATCCCTTTCTGTCGATGAATTTTGTTTTTCAGGGAAATGGTTTCTTTCGTGTGCACCATCGAGATAATGGGCTTCTCCGTTCTCGTGTGCATGAGTGAAGTTTATGTTCAATTCGCAGTGCCGAATCTTTGCGGAACTTGGCCGTTGTGGGGAGAACAGAGGGGTTACGTTGGGCACGGGGTGATCATGGCTATTATGTGGGGTTCCCAGATCAGAAAGTACATCTCTCCTGGAAATTCGTGGTCACGAATAACCACCAGAACAACACCGAAGTCGTCCATGATAACCCACCCGTAAAGTGTGTAGAACTTGGGTTTTAGAGCAGCTGGTAGAGAAGATGATAGGGTGGTTATAGTGACCCACAGAACATGCTGGGATGAGAGAATTTAGTGACAATCCACCAGTCATCTAACCAATCAAATAAACTTCCAGTTTCTGTCACTGAATTAATACGATTTCCTTAAAATAACCAATTGTTAAACTATACTATACTAGAGGTTTTTGTTTTTGGTTTTTTCCCCCCAGCCAATTCAAAGTAGATTGTCCTTTTACGGTGAAGTATGGGGAGGTTCTTAGGATGGACCCTGGGTGTCCTTGTGAGAAACTGTAACCTTTGTTCAACTGCTCCAGCTCTTGTAATGTACAAGTCTTGTTCTAGCACGTTCCTTTATTCACGTAAGGAATCTGGACTCAAGTCCCTTCTTTTGTTATTAAGTTTCCAGGTGAGCGGTTGGTATTGCTAAAATAAAGTGACGCTGGGTACGTGGAGGGCGGTAAACAGAGCACTTAAGTGACAAACGCTGCCCACCCCTCCTGGCTTCTTCCCGTGCCCAGTTCTAGGCACAGGGTAGAGTCATTTGTGCCTCCTGTGCTAGCCACAAAACAGATCAAATCCCTGTGTGCTTCCACAGCACCCCCAAGATTTTATAAATGACCGATGACATGAGAAAAGACAAGAAAACCCCATCGAGTTGGCAAAGAAATGGAAAACGTTGAGTAGGGCCTTAAGCCCTTAGCACGAGAGAGAGAGATCTCAGATAGTGATGGGAGGGGGAAGGGACACTTGTCAGTAAGAAAAGAGGGAGAAAAGAACCCTGAGATGTGTGCCCAAATCAGAGCATCTGACAGTCCATTTCTTTTTCCTGGGCATTTCTCATCTGTTTCCTGCACCAGTAAGCTAAGTACAATGTAGAAAAATGTGAAAATTGAAGGAAGCTTAAGAAAAAAAAAAAAGGAAGGCAGGAAGTCAAGCAGGTGTCAAGAAAGTTAAGGAAGTTAAGAAGTTAAGGAAGGAAGGAGGGAGAAAGGAAAGGGAACAGCACATACAGTAAAAATATGGGCTTATTTATGGTTTTTAACTAAAATTGGATCATCTTCTACACTGCTGGGTTGCCTGCCTTTCTTTGCTGTTAACACATCCTTAACTTCTTTCCAAGGCAGTGACTTGTGGGTGTTGGTAGCTTTGTTGGGCTGCATTTCCTTCTGATGTGAGCCTCACTCTCTACCCTCAGCCACCTCGCCGAGGCCCCTGGCTGCTCTTGAACGTGATAGGTACTCACTCCCTATCCAGGCCTCTTCACTCGCTATTTCCATCGTCCGGACGTTCTTCCTCCAAGTTCCCTTTGCTCTACAGAATCTTTATGGCAATTGCCACCTTCTCAGGGAGGGCTCGCGTTACCGTTCCGTGGATCTGTCACCCCACAGGTCCTCTACCCCTCTCCAATGTGCCCTCCTTCCCTGATTTAATTTCCTGCCCACTATTTGCTATCTCCTGACCTGCTGCATAAATTAGATGTTGATTTGGGTTATTTTCTGTCTCCCTTAAGAGAGTATAAGCTCCCTGGGAGCACTGTGTTTGTCTGTTTTGTTTCCTGGTCATATTAGAGTTCTCTAAAGATACGGAATATATACATATATGTGCCGGAACCAAGAGTCGGACGCTTAACCAACTGAGCCACCCAAGCACCCCATGAGTCCACTGATTCAAAGGCTGCCTTCATTCTGGCACACCCAGAAATATCTAATCTGGGCACCTCAGGGCGCAGTCACATTGACACATAAAATTAACTGTCGGGCCAGTATACCGCCATCGTTACAAACGCTGCCCAGCACCTAAGAAGTACTCAACATTGCTGAATAAACATAGACTGTCATTATCATGGCTGCACTGTTAAATAATTCTAAAACATTTACTGTGTAGTTATTACATCCTTTATTTCGGACAGTTGGGTTGTTTTCCTTTCCCGTTGGTGTCAACACTGCTGTTATAAACATCCTACGTACACCGTATCTTTGTGCACACCGTATCAGAATGTCTCATTGGTATAGATATATACATGCAATTGTATTAGCATAATGTATGCAAATGTATTAGTATAAATATATACATGCAATTGCCCGGTAAAGGGGTAGGCAGGTTTTTTGAAAGCTCTTGTCCTCCAGAAGGCTGCACCTGTTTGCATCCTACCAGCGCCTGAGAAAAGGGCGATCTCAGGGGCGCCTAGGTGGCTCAGTTGGTTGAGTGGCCGACTTCGGCTCAGGTCACGATCTCGCGGTCCGGGAGTTCGAGCCCCGTGTCGGGCTCTGTGCTGGCAGCTGAGAGCCTGGAGGCCGCTTCGGATTCTGTGTCTCCCTCTCTCTCTGCTCTTCCCCTGCTGGTGCTCTGTCTCTCTGTCTCTCAAAAATACATAAATGTCAAAAAATAAATTTTTTTTAAAGTAAAGGGCAATCTCTAATCCTCTCATTCACTGACCACTCAAGCAACATTAACCGGAAGCAAGGATGTTTGAAAAACCTGGTCGAGGGACTTCTCAGCCGTGAGCCCCCCCTGCCCACTCAGGTCACTCAGCCGCACAGACCGGCCCAGTAATAAGGACGGAATTCGTTGTAGACGTTGGGCAAAAACTTTCCCGTGGTGGAACTCACGCGCTACAAGTTTTCAGAAATCCTGTCCCACTCATTCGGCCAATTGATTCTTGCAGGAACCCACGAAGGAATGGCTCACGTTGATGTCCTGTTTAGTAGATGGTGAACCAAAGCCAAATTCACACGGGTGGATTGTGCAAGATAACCGTGATCAGAGTGAGGGGTCCCAGCATATGGCCTTGAACGCTTGTTTCAAAATTCTCCCAGACTTTATTAAGATCCACACTCCAATAACCAAATTATGGAAAGAGCCCAAATGTCCATCATTTGATGAATGGATAAAGAAGATGTGCTTTATATAAACCATGGAATACGGCTTGGCAATGAGAAAGAATGAAATCCTGCCATTTGCAGCAACGTGGATGGAACTGGAGGGTATTATGCTGAGTGACATAAGTCAGGCAGAGAAAGACAATATCCTATGTTTTCACTCATGTGGAACTTGAGAAACTTAACAGGAGACCATGGGGAAGGGAAGGGGAAAAAACAGTTTCAAACAGAGAGTGGCAAACCCATAAGAGACTCCTAAATACAGAGAACAAACTGAGGGTTGATGGGGGAGGTGAGGGAGAAGGGACAATGGGTGACGGGCATGGAGGAGGGCACTTGTTGGGATGAGCACTGGGTGTTGTATGTGAGTGATGAGTCATGGGAATCTATTCCCGAGACCAAGAGCACGCTGTATACACTGTGTGTTAGCTAACTTGACAATAAATTCTATTGGAAAAAAAAGATCCACTCTCCAATCAATATTCACGCTGGCTGCCTGTTCTTTAGAGGAGGTTTTAAGAGGGTCAGCCGTACTGGCTTCTTAAAGTATTATCACAATGTTTGGACTCGAAAGCTGGAGAGAGAGAGGGGATTCGGGGAGACCAAGAGAAGAGCGGGAGAGGAGGAGAGGGGAACAGAGAGGGGAGGAGAAGGAGAGAGAGAGAGAGAGAACAATCCAGTGAGGAGCAGTTTCATTAACAATAGCTTTTGTAGTATCCTTGGCCATATTTCAGGACCAAAACAGCTTTTCCCTCTGAGTTCACCAACTATTATTAGTTTCACATGTACAAGAATATCATTAGAGAGATGTCATGATTCCTCCTGAGATTATAAACAAAAGATACAAATCTCTTCCTCTTGCCAACATGGTTCCAAGTCCTCCCAGGAGCGTCTCAGCATAATATTTTCTCAGGAGACAGAATCGTTTCTCTCTTTATTAGCTGATTTCCCCCTTGTGACATAAATGCACTCATTAGAAGATGGAAGGTTTTTACTTTTAACCAAAGGGGAAAAAATCTGGTTGGTTTTTTTTCTATGTGAGATTTTTACCTGTCTTATTTTAAAACTGAAAATACTTTCTTGTCAAAATAGGAGATTTAAAAGTTTTGTCTGCATTCAAACATCAATGAAGAAATAGTGAAAAGATGGCAATCATTATTAACATCTATAAATAATGCATAAACGAACAGGAAAAGATCTCTTTCCCTGGCTACGTCTTTCCTTTTTAAGATGCACGGTTATGTAGATATTAAAATGATTCAATTCTGCCCGTACCTCTGCTGTCCAGTGCTTTGGCGTTACCTCCGTTTTACAGATGAAAAGACTGAGGCTCAGAAGGAAATAGCTTTTATTCCATGACGTCTGTGGGTTCCAATCTGTAACTCGATACACCACCCATAGCCTTTCTAGAGCAATTTTTAAAAAGAGAATAAAAGCAGTAATACAATTATTGACATTTTTTTTAATTTAAAAGAAATGAAATCCACCGGGAACAACTCTTGAAAGGCCCTTTGCAGTGGCCCATATGGAGTGGAATTTTCCATGATCAGAAAAGACTTCGGAGCCAATCTGATGGCCAAATGAAAAACAACAGATTCCATAGACACCAGGCTAGATCAGACAGTGTTCTTGGACAGCCCTGGCCACCGGGGCCACGCAGCTTTGACACATCTGTGCTACCTTCCCCCAAACATGAGTGCTTCTTTACCGACAGTAATGGGCATGTTGTCTTACATTCTCCCATGAACTCCCACTCAGGAAGTGCGTTCCCCTGAGTCATATTACTTACTTCAGTTCCTGGGCAAACAGGGATTGGGTCCTGCTGGGTCCTAGGTGCTCTGCAATGCTGGGTCCTAGGTGCTGTGCAACGCTGGGTCCTAGGTGCTGTGCAATGCTCTGGAACCAAGTGAAAAGGCTTTTCTTACTGATGGGCGGAGCAGAGTCCGTCTGTTGTGCTAAGGAGATCCCCGAGCTGGCTATGGAGCAGGTGTTAAGGGTGCACAGGCCTCTGGGGAGCCAAGGGTTAGAGGGCAGAGACATCACCCGATGGACACAGCCATCCGAGGTAACAGGAAGAAGGACAGAGGTTTGGTGGGATGGGGAAGCAGAGGGCACCGTGACCTTGAGGTACAGCTCAGGGAGGGGGTGAGGGGGGGCGCTCCTGGGCCAGGACCTTAGATTTCATTCCAGACACAACGGGGAGCCAAAGCGAGACTTTAGACAAGGCAGTAGAAAGGACAACCTTGCTTCTAAAAAAAAAATGATCATTGTGTTTATCCAATGGGGATCCCGGCCACAAAACTAAACTTGTCAGTAAGACAGGCAGGAATAGAGTTTATTTTTATTTATTTGTTATTTTTTTTCATGTGTATTTAGTTTTTATTTTTGAGAGAGAGAGAGAGCACACCAGTGGACAAGGGGCAGAGAGAGAGGGAGAGAGAGAATCCCAAGCAGGCTCTGCTCTGGGGGTGCAAAGCCCAACGCGGGGCTAACCGTGAGGTCATGACCTGAGAGGAAATCTGGAGTCCACCGCTTAACCAGCTGAGCCCCCCGGTGCCCCTCGTTTTGGAACCAACATTCCCTGGCACCCCCAGTGGGCCCCACCCCTGCCGAACCCACACCCGGGACTCCTCGTCTCCGGGATCTACGTCTGAGGGGCTTCTCCTTGGGGATGGGTGTGCATGAAACACCCACGCGGGTGGTTTGAGCCCGGAGGGCCCTGGGCCCGACGCGGCCACTCATTTCTCCCCCCCACGGGCTTCTCTGTCCCCGTTGCCCCAGCTTCAGCCCGCATGGGTTTGGCGGTCATTGGCGGCTCCTGTCCTCGCATGTCGCTACACCCGACTCTTGTCCCCCCCTCGCGGGGCAGAGACAGAACGGACGTCCACACCGCAGCCGGGGGGGCTGCAGAGCAACAGAGGGCCCTCCTTTCGGGGCTGTCTCCAAAAGACTCGGAAGCCAGAGCGGCCTCCTGGAGCGGGGAGAACGCCAGCGTCTGGGTGTTCGGCTCAAGTCCCTTAGCGAGACGAAGCCACCGTGTGGGTTCCCGCGGGCAGGTCTCCGGCTCCCCTCCCGGCTCCCATCCACTCCGACCCGGGGACACGGCGCCGTCCTTTCCCTTTTGCAGCCGGAGTGCGTTTCCCCGGGCAAAGCTGCGCTGCAGACAGACAGGCGTCCGTCTTCGCTCGCCTCTGGCTGTGGCGCGGACGCGTCCGCCGCCTCCGGGCCCGGCTTCCTTCCCCCGGAGGCTAACAGCTTGTCTGTTCCCCTGACAGACGTTAACTCCTGCCGCAGAAAGCCCCCAAGGCTTTGCATGAGTTCGTTCACCCCCCAGCCCGCGTGCCGCCCCCCGCGTCTCCGCCTGCAGGACACGGTCGTGCAGGTCGTGCAGGGCTCCCGCCCCCCTGGACCGCTGCGGCCTGGGGGCCACATTGAAGCCCAGGAGAGGCACCTGCGTTCCTTCGCGGCGCCCAAGGAAACGCATGTCCCACCTCGGACACCCAGGGCACAGCGGAACCGCGCTGTCGGGTCGGTGAGAAGCGTCAAGGCCCACACGAGCCCGAGGGTTGCGGGTGGAGACGGGGTACGTGAGATCGCCGGCCGGGGCAAGGTGCTTCGGGAGCATCGGCAGTTCCTATGGGGCAGCAGGCACCTGTCAGGCCTTTGTGAGACACGGGCCTGTTTTTAGGGCTGGGACGTCACCTGGGGGGGGGGGGGGCGCTGAGAAGCGACAAGATTCTGCAGTGAGGCTTCGCCTGGCGTGTCCGACTTTCAAAACAGGCAACTGTCAGGCTTTGGGGTGGGGGTCAGGGCATCTCTGATGCCCTCTGCCTCCACCTCCCCGCCCCCCGGGCCTCAAAGAAGCAGTCAGGACCACGCACTGGGAGGCTCACCTCTCGCCAGGTGGGAGGGACGGGGGCAGAAAGGGCCGTCCAAAACGCGACCTCCAGGCGGTGGAGGGCCAGCACCCCGGGGAGGAGGAGGGAGGAAAAAGAAATGAAGGTAGAGATGCTGGATGGGAGGGATGAGGAGGAGGGAGGTTTGTAAGGCCGGGAGGTCATCTTGAGTCACAAGCAGAGCTGGGTCCATTCGAGGGTCCCGTGATGCCCCCCGTCCCGCTAGGAGCAGACGCCCCAGAGGGGCTGGTAATGGGGTTACATTAAGGTTAGCTGCTCCCCACTCTTCCCTGGCTGATTCTAGGCCTTTCCGTCTTCCAAGCAGCTCAGCTTGGGGAGGAGGGTCTTGAACATCGGGGTCTTAGAGGACAAGCCGTGTGGCCTCCTGAATCCTTAAGAAAAGCCCGTCTCGCGCTCATCCCTAAAGGTCAGGGACTGTTTATTTGGGACTTAGAAAAAGGCAGGTCTGCTCTAACGCGGAGGTTGTAGCAATCTCTTCCTTGCTGAGCTCACAGAATTTTAGTGAGACAATAGTAAATGTGGCACTGTGAGCACAGTTTAAAAGTGAAGTGACGAGCTCCGGGTTGTTGTGAAAAACATAAAATTGGAATCATGTCTCTCGTGTTAACAAGAGAAGTTTGGAAAGAATGTGGACGTGTGGGTATTTTTTGTTCTCCTAAAACTGCCTTACACATGGGGGCCCCAAGAGTGGTCTCAAAAGTTGTAAGACAGATTTTCCAGGCAAGTTAATATTGCGTGTCGGAGCTGAGGGGCACGAGTGTTGACGCCGTGCTCTAAACGAGTGTTTCTCGAACTTTAACAGGCATAGGAACCATCTGGGGCTCTTACAGAATGCAGATTCTGAGCCCGTGGTCTGGGGTGGGGCCTGGGATGATGCATTTCTGCAGGCTCCCTGGGCCACACGGATGACGCAATAAGAAACTTCCACTATTTGTCGCATACCTTGCTCCTTTTCTGAGTTTAGACAGACATCAAGGAGAATGAATAAGCTTCCCAGACCATTCCCTCCATATTTTTGTGGATTGTTTTTTTGAATGGTTGAGGAAGAATTACAAGGCTTCTAGAAGTTAAGAAATGACAGAGGATGACAAGGTTTTGATTATACCATCATTTAACAGATCATTTTAAGATTTCAGAGGGCATGATGTTGGAGAGAATCCTAGGGAAAAAAGGAGAAAGGAAGAGGCCAGCAGTGAGCACGGCCTGTTTGTATCTATTTTTGACAGTGCCCTGGGTTATGTATACAGCATCCCTCTGCCAAAGTGGATTACAGAAACTTGGAAGAGGTTACTTATTGAAGTATTTTGGAATTAAATTTGACCCTTTACGATTTTTTTTTTTTTAAATCAACATCTTCAAGTTCTGGAAGGACCAAAGAAATTTCTGCTGCTGTCCTAGGAATATAATCCAGCACCCACGGCAGACAGAAGCGTCAGAAAGCATCAGGTCTAAAGAAGGGAGGGCAGCCAGCAGATCAGAACAAGAGAAAGACCTCCCCCTGCCACCAGTGAATGCCTGCATACATTTCCATTTATACGGACCGTATGCTAGTAGGTTCTCACCAAAGAAATAAACGGCTTTCTACTAAAAGGGGATAGCAGTAAAAAGAATATCCAGGAACTTAATGAGAAGCAGTGAAAGGAACCAGATAGATGGATGACAAAGGAACCCAAAATTCTGGGGATCGCTCATTTTCCTGAATAGTGATTTCCTCTTAAAACCTGAATAAAAATATTATGACCTCATTGCCAAGGCCACCAGTAGACAAGGTAGGGGTTTCCTTAGACATCCTAAGCCTAAGGCCCATTCTGCACCCCTTTTCCTGACTTATCTACCCATCTTTGTTCAGCCTTCCATCTTGATCATTGCTGCCATCCAGTTCCCTCATTTATACTAAAGTGTAGGTGTCCCTGTATTTACAGGGGACCCAAATGAGCAACCTTCTTCTAAACACAATCGCCCAAATATGCTCCATATTTCCCAATCCATTAAATCTATCAGATGTTTTGTAAAAAGCTACATTTTCAGGGGCGCCTGGGTGGCCCAGTCAGTTAAGTGTCGGACTCTTGATTTCAGCCCAGGTCGCGATCTCACGGTTTGGGAGTTCAAGCCGCACGTCCTGCTCTGTGCTGACAGCATGGAGCCCGCTTGGGATTCTCTGTCTCCCTCTCTCTCTGCCCTTACCCCACTCACATTCTCTCTCTCCCTCCCTCCCTCTCTCTCTCTTTCTCAAAAATAAATAAATAAACATTGGAAACAGAAAACAAAAACAGCTACATTTTCAAAACGGATACCGGAAGAAGAAGAATAAATAATAACAAGATCCATTAAATCAGGAAGTGAGAGCACGTGGATCCTGCGTCCCTTCCTGATTTTTTGAAATAATTTGTAACAGCTATTGAGAAATGAAGTGAGTGGCTTTTTTATCAACCAGGACGGTGACACGATTTCTCCTTCACGGGAGGTGGCCCTGAGTGTCTCTGTCACCATCGCCTGTGCCTCACTGGGATGCTGCGTTCCACCCGCAGCGGCTCGACGCACCGCCTGCACATTAGCGTCTCCTAGGAAGCTTTTAAAATATAGCCATGTCCGCTCCTCACCCCAAACTAATTACATCAGAACCACAGCGGGAAGCAACTTCCACGTTGGTATGTTTTAAAAGCGTCCCACATGGCTTTCTCGTGCAGCCGGGGTTGAGAGCCACTGCTTTAAAGAATAATGATCATGGTGCTTCATAAAGGTAACTGCCAGTTGTTCAGCATTTAAGCTCTCAACGTGAAAATCTTCCTTCTTACAAAGAACCATTTGAAGGCCATGTGATGTGTATCCCCAACCTCACCATCCTAAACCCCCTTTTCCCCATCCCACATCTCCCACCCTCAACCCGCATACACCACGCCATCATCACCACTAACAATAACAACCCGAAAAAAAGCAAACTACAGGGGGGAGGCACTTGCCTTCAATTATCCATTTTTTAACTGGGCCATTCAAACCTTTAACTTTTTTTAAACGTTTATTTATTTTTGAGAGAGAGAGACAGAGTGCAGGCAAGGGAGGGGCAGAGAGAGAGGGAGACCCAGAATCCGAAGCAGGCTCCAGGCTCCACGCTGTCAACACAGACCCTGCCGCGGGACTCGAACTCACAAACAGTGAGACCGCGTTCTGATCCCAAGTCGGACGCTTAACCGACTGAGCCACCCAGGCGCCTGGACATTCAAACCTTTACAGTTTGTTTGGGAGTGATCTGAGGTTGGGGCTTGTTAGCTGGGGGCGAAAACAGTTGCAAGCTGGGCCCCCAAGGGTATTTTTATATTTAATTAGGTACAGGAAACCCTGGAAAAGCTCCCTCTTATTCAAATAGCCTACAAGCATCAATCTATCAGTGTCCCTTTACATAAAATTAAAATAGGGTTGTTGGTTTTTTTTTTTTTTTTTGTAGCATTGATGGACACATTTCTTTCTTTTTTTTTTTTTTAATTTTTGTTTTTTACATTTATTCATTTTTGAGAGACAGAGAGAGACAGAGCACAAGCCGGGGAGGGGCAGAGAGAGGGGGAGACACAGAATCTGAAGCAGGCTCCAGGCTCTGAGCTGTCAGCACAGAGCCCGACGTGGGGCTCGAACTCACAAACCGTGAGATCATGACCTGAGCCGAAGTCAAACGCACAACTGACTGAGCCGCCCAGGCCCCCCTTAAGGACACATTTCTAAGCAGTGCTTAATAATTCTTGGTTTTCTGCTGGTACGAAACCTTGATAGGTGTGAGGCCAAATTTTGACCAACGTATAAAAGGTATTTTTGCTACAACCAAAATGACATACCCTATAGGGTGGAGGGGGCGGGGTGGGGGGAAGAAGGAGACGGAAGAGAATAAGTTCCCTAACTTACTTCTATAAAACTCGTATTTACCTTTTAATCTCTCCAACCCACGAAACCGTTCTATGAAGACAAAAGGAAGCTAAAACTCCTGCCCTTTGACTTCTCTTCTGCTCATTCCCTCTGTGCCTCACCGTTCTGGGGTCACTGAACGTGACTCACTTAGATTCGGGAGATCAGGTTCTATGCCCTTGGAATTCCTTGGGTTTGACCTCAGGGAGAACTTTCTAGAATTTATGAGCAGACTCTCAATACGCGTTATTTTTCAGGAAACATTCTTACAAAGTTGCCCCACATGCCATCGTGCTATATTCGACCTTGTAAAAAAGCTTTTTGGGGAAAACACAGTAGGTCACAGCCTGGCGTGGTGTTGTTTTGTTTGTGCCCTTGCCCGCTGCTCGCTCGGACGTGGGGGACGTGGGGAGAATTATAGTCTGCGTTCTCCTGAACTGTACCCGCACAGTAGGCTTCCCGAGTCCGCAGGACGTGCAGGGAAAAGCCTTTTGACGCCCGGAACTCGCACATCCTGTTCCTCTGTATGTGATTTACATTTGCCTGGTTCTCCTCAGCCCCAGGAATCAGAAGTCTCAGGGGGTGTCTCCCCACAGAGGAGGTTCGGGTCCAGCCAGGAGTGTGTGTGCTGTGTGGACAGGCGCGTCTCACAGGTCAGAGCTCCCGGAGCTCCGTCTTCTAGAGCCACAGGAGGGGGCCTGGCGGCCTAGGGATCGTGTGATGTCAGTTAAATACGCTCAGGAGGAAATGGGCCTTTCGGGTTAGGAGCAGGTTTCTGGGGCTCCAGTGCTTTGCCTTAGAAACATGAACGGATCGTAGAAGGTTTCTGAGAGCAACGGGGGTGCTGCCTTCTGATTTCTCTGAACCCGGAGCCCAGAGAACCAGGAAGCAAGCAAGAGGAATGCATTCCTGCAAAGTAGCTTCACTGCTGTGAGTTGAATCGGGCCCCCGTCCCCCAAAGTCCCAACCCCATCCCTTGGAAGGTGGCCTTATTTGGAAATGGAGCTTTTGCAGAAGTCAGGGAGTCAAAATGAGGCCTTTGGGGCGGGCCTGAGCCAGCACGACTGGCATCCTTACAAGAGGAGGGGACAGTGTGCTCACAAGGAGGGCAGAGGCCACGTGAAGACGGCAGCAGAGAGAGGAGTGATGCGTTGACAACCCAAGAAGTGCCAAGGCTGTTGGCAATGGCCGAGACCAAGAGAAAGGCACCGAACAGGTGCTTCCCCATACTTCCCTGCAGCCTTCGGTTGGCTCTGCCCACACTTTGATTTGGAGGCTTCTAAGACACCTCAACCGTCAGGAGCACAACTCTGTTGTTTTGGGCCACCCGGGCTGGGGTACTTTGTGATGGCCACCCCCCACCTCTCCCCCCACCCAGGAAGCAGACACACTATCCAAGAACTGTCCCGTCGGGAAGGGTCAGCCTGCCCTGAGCATCACCAGAGGCCCAGCCCTGAGCCTCCCTCCCTGCCAACCCCCCCCATTGCCCCCCCCGTCTGCATGAGCCTTACCCCTCATCACGAGAGGCTCATGGAAGCCTCTTCTGCCTGTCAAACGTTGACTTCTGCCTGTCAACGTCGCTTCCCCAGGCCCGAACCCCACACAAAGCCCCACTCTTGGGACGTAGCAGAAAAACTCTTGCCGATTTAAGGTACACCCTGTCCCGTATGGTTTGCACGTGCCCTTGGGGCCACTCCCCAGACAGCGCCTCCCTTCTGGCTTTTGCAGATGCGGGCGGTTTCGGGGGAGAGGCCGACACGGTGATGTGTGCCCCAGCCACCCGGTCCCCAGTGGGACCACGGCCCTCCCGGCCCTTCAGCTCCCAAAGCCAGTCTAGATCTAGGCGTGGGGCTTTCCAGAGGGTTTGCCGGTTCCCTGGCCCAACTTGATTGAGCAAAGCAAACGCAGAGCCCCTCTGCTCTGCAATCCCCGGGCTTGCCACCTGCCCGCTCCAGGCTTCCAACTTGAGGGAGCCGGCTTTTCTTCTCTCCCTGCCAGGCCTTCTCCACCTGCCTCCCACCCCAGACGAGGGGGCCCTTCTCTCTTATCTGGTGAGAAAACAGCTGCTCTGTCATCATATCTGCTTTCCAAATCTGGAATTTATAGGCTTTATGCTCCTCTGAGTACCTCCCCCCCCCCCCCCGCCAGGCTTTGCGCCTGGGATCCGAAGCCAAACTTTGGAGAACTTAAAAAAAAAAATCTGTCTGGCTCTCACATTCCTAAACCCAGGCTCCCCAGACTGTTTGGATGTCAAAGCCAAGAATGTTGCCATTTAATCTTACAGTGTTCTTTTGCGCCACCCTTCCCTGGGCTAAAGACCTGTGGCTCGAATGGTGGCAAGGCAGAGGACAAGAAGGAATACTGCGAATGCCACAGAAGCATCAGGAACTGGAGGGAGGGAGAGGTCGGGGGGGAGTCACCAAAGGTCACCAGCACCCCAAAATTGCACCCTATGGAGAGACTGCGTACCCAACCTCCACTGTCCTTCCTCTTGCCAACCTAGCTGAGCCTGGAGAGCCAACCCTATCTGAGAACTGTTTATCTCAGTTTCCATGGATTCCCCACCCCAGCCCTTCCCCAGATTTGCTACACGGTCACCAGATATCCAGCCACAGCAGCAGGAAGAGGACACTTGGTCTGGCTGGCCCAGCCAGCTGTCTCAGCCCCACACGGCTCCTGAACGCCCCTTGCCCTGGTGGGGTTGGCATTTGTGCCCAAACAGGTGGGAGACTCTAACCTTCGTCCGATCCTGCCTTCCTTTGCTTTATCCCAGTATGCCTGACTTTCCTTCCACATTTCCAGGGGGAAGAAAAGAGAAGCTGTGTCCAAATCAACGAGGCGTTACTCGGGGTGAAGTGCTTGAAGTCAAGCTATTTCCAACCTCAGGACCTTTGCACCTACTGTTCCCTCTGCGTACATCACTTCTTCCCCCCAGAAAATGTGCAGTCTATTCCTTCTCAAATGTCATCTCATCAGAGGGGTGTTGTCCCCTTAAAATAGCCACCTCCCCATTACTCCTCATCTTCTTCCTCTCCTTCCTTTAATTTATAGACATCCCATTTTCTGAAACTTGCATTGCATCTATGGTGTGCAGCTATTATCTCTTTTTCTCTGCCACCAAAATGTAAACTCCATGAGGGTAAAGATGAGCCTTGTTCATCGCTGGGTTCCCAGGACCTGGAACAGTAACTGGCATAGAGCAGACACTTAATAAAGATTTGTTGAGTGAACGGTGACAGCTCCCTCTAAAAATTCTAGCCAGCCTTGAACAGGGCTGGTTTTGCAATGTGCCTACATATGGTTAATAACCGAGGTGAGCAGGGTGTCTTAGCAAACACGGGACCCCGTGCCAACTCTGGGCTAAGACATGACCATAAAACAGAATAATCCTACCTTGATCCTACAAAGTTGGCCTAAGAGTTTTTTCACTCAGGACCTCCCCACACACGGACCTTCGCCAAGGGTCTTGGCAAAGACCTTGATCATGAGGGGACCACAGCAGAGCACAAGCCAATCTGGGAACGTGAAGGCAGTGGGGGAGGGGAGGGTTGGAAGAAACCATCTGTGGGCGAGTGGGGGTCGGCACACTACCATCCATCAAGCTGGACAGAAGGACAGCAGAATTTAGGAAAGAGCAGAAACCCACGGTTGAACCAGGCAGGGGGGAAAAAAACGAGTGAATTTTAACTAATTAACACAACATAGCCCCAGCCCTGTCTAAGCCAGCACAGTGCCGGGGGCTTGGGATAGCACACTCGAAAGTCACCATTCCAGCCCTCAAGAAGCATAAGCCAGGGGTTCTAGAAAAGGCTGTGAAACCAGAGTGGTAGCTAGACTTTGAAGGAGGCTAATGTGTGCCAGTGAACACGGGAGGCTCTCAGCCCCGGCTTCCTCCAGTGGGCACATCCACAGACTTAATCATAGGTTATATTTAAAAGGAGCTTACGTGCACGATGCCTTATTACAAGGGCCTTTTGCTGACTATTTTTAGAGGAATGTTAATCACGTTACCTTTTGATTTGAAATGGGGACAGGTGAGCTCTAATACAGGAGATTCTTTAAGGAGCTTGAAAAAGACCCAGGTGACCCATCCCCAAACCCACGTGGTTGCTGACCGTCTCCTCCTGCTGTCGGGGGGAAGAGGGACACAGGAGATGGTGCCGCGTGCCTGGGTGTCCCCGGGCAAAGCTGGGAACAACAGGTATTGCAGTAAGAGGGTGACAGCCGCGTACCCTAGTCCGCCATTGAACGCATGACCCAGACTCTGATGTGGGCTTACGTCACCTTGAAGCTTGACAGCAAAAGATAAAGGGGCTTGTTTCATATATAACCTTTTGCGCCCAGTTTTGTAGAGGGCTGCGGCCGGCAGGTTAGAAATGTTGGCAGCAGGACACAGAGTATCTAGAGCGTACCTCGGACCCGCTTCCCTTCGGCCCCACTCTGCTCTGCGGGAATGTCTTGCCCATAACAAGCCACGGACCTTCGTGTCATGCCGTCTACAGGAGGCGACAGCCTTGCCAGGATCCTTTGGTGCAGTTCACGAGCCTGGGTGGGGGCAGAGCATTTGTAAATGCAGAGGAAAACAGTCTGGAGAAGGGATAGTTTGGAAAGGAGCGAGAACAGCACCACACATCTGTCGCCTCGCGGGCTCTGTGGGTCGGAGGCCAGACGCAGCATGGCTGGGTCTGCTCAGGGTTCCACAAGGCTGCAGTCAAGGTGTGGATGGGGATTGCCTTCCTTTCTGGGTCTTCTCACAAATGCAGGTGACTCTTGGCAGAATTCAGTTCCCTGAGGCTGTGGGACTGGAATTCCCTTCCTTTGCTTCAGGCCCAGGACTGAGTTCAGCACCTAAAGGCTGCCCACAGTCCCTTGCCACGAAGCTCCCTCGCACACTCATACCCTTTTCTCTCTTTTTAAAAACTTTTTTAATGTTTGTTTTTGAGAGGGAACAAGTGG
Source organism: Puma concolor (assembly GCF_028749965.1). NCBI lineage: Eukaryota > Metazoa > Chordata > Mammalia > Carnivora > Felidae > Puma > Puma concolor. The sequence continues at coordinate 152,830,255 of NC_141675.1, read as the reverse complement.
GGAAGGGGCAGAGAGAGAGGGGGGCACAGAATCCGAAGCAGGCTCCCGGCTCCGAGCTGTCAGCACAGAGCCCGATGTGGGGCTCGAACTCACAAACCGTGAGATCATGACCGGAGCCAAAGTTGGACGCTTAACCGACTGAGCCACCCAGGTGCCCCACATACCCTTCCCTCGTTTCAAATCTTTCCTGCAGGGAAGAGCTCAGTCTCCTTTAAGTGCTCTCCTGATTAGGTCAGACCCACCCAGGGTATCTCTGCTTTCTCTTAAAGTCAACTGATTTTTCAGCCTTAATTATATCTACCAAGTCCCTTTATAGAAGTATCTAGTTTAGCATCTGAGTGGGTGGGTTCCTGGGAGAAGGTATGTATACACCAGGGGTGGGGATCTTGGAGAGCACCTTAGAATTCTGCCAGCCAGGAGCCAAGAGCATCTCCGTTCATGTCTTCTAGGGTTCAGCAGGATATCTAACAATGGCTGTTGTGAAACTTTCCTGCCCCCCCTTTCCCCCTAGTCCCACGCTGAATGGAGGAACCAGCCAGCCCTGCTGTGTGTTGAAGGGGACTTTTCTAAGGATCAGTGTTCACCTCAGCATTAATTCTCATCCATCCCTCTGCCAAGGTCTCCAGGAGCGGGGGTGGGATGGGTATGCAGCATAGATGGGATCTAACACATGGTATCATCTGCTGTGCTCAGGAAGCATGGCTGAGCCAGTACAGTCCACAGGCACACAGAAGAACTGGATTCTTTCCCTGAGGATGCGAGACTCTAGACCAGCTAAAGAATAATGGAGAAAATGCAGGTGGAAGACTGTACAGCAGAAGGACGTGAGGCCAGAGGGTGCTTACGTAGCACGGTTTTGGTGATTGATCACTAATGACCTTCACTATTTCATTCTGACTCTAGAGGTGACACATACGACCATTTAGAAGTTCAGGGACTGGATGGGGCACCTGGGTGGCTCAGTTGGTTAAGCGACCAACTTCGGCTGGGGTCATGATCTCACGGTTCGTGGGTTCGAGCCCCGCGTCGGGCTCTGTGCTGACAGCTCGGAGCCTGGAGCCTGCTTCAGAGTCTGGGTCTCCCTCTCTCTCTGCCCCTCCCCTGCTCGTGCTCTGTCTCTCTCTGACTCTCAAAAACTAAATAGATGTTAATAAAAAAATTTTTTTAGAAGTTCAGGGACTGGTGAGTGGCCTAGCCGGGGTTGAACAGGCTGTGGTTCTCAGTCCAGTGACAGCCCAGCCCTGGCCAGGGCCCCAGGGATGAGACCCAGATGTGTGTTTATGATGATATTCTGAGGTGATAGTAGACAGGTACGTTGGGAACAGGGACAGTGTGGGAGCCTGAGATGTAGTGACATTGGGGTTTTGCTTTAGGCTTCGAGTAGTTGTGAAAGTTTTCTGAGTAAAAGCAACTTGTGACATCAGTGGACAAGTCTCCACCTTCAGAAGGTGAAGCTGGCAACCGGACTGGAGGACAAGATGGAAAGACAGACAACAGACTGGAGAAGAAGGCAGAAGGCGAGGGCAGAGAGTTGATGGAGGCAGGTAGAGGCGCCCAGAGAAGCTCAGAGAAGAAGGAGACAATGGAGATGAGGGTCCAGACTCCCCTTCCACGCCTCTTGGGCCTGTGAACTTTCACGCAATAATGATTGACTCTCAGACTCCTTTCAAAGCCACGGAAGGCATTTACATCACCGACTCCTAGACGCTTTCCTACGAGAGAGAGGGATGCCGAGGTGTGGACATACATTAACGGAGCCCTGACGATGTGACTGGTGCATCTGGCTCTGAAACACGGAGCCCCCGCTCAGCCGAGACCCACGGGGGCGGGGGGGGGGGGGCGGTCAAGAATCCAGATGAGCAGTTCCCCCGAGTAGAAAGGGTTCTACTCCAGCAAAAGGGCAATGTGGCTCCCTCGCTTTAGACATTTTAAACAGATGCCAACCTTCTGGAAAATCGTTCTCCCACAGACATTCCATGAGGCACAAAAACAGGTCCTCCGGGGTCACAGGCCTGGGCAGCCACAGGGCTCACATAGGCTGCAAAGCCAGAGCGGCTGGAGTCTCTGAATATTTACCTACAAAGGACCTCAGGATTCTTAGCCATCAAGCACCACTAAGGATACATCAGACAATTTCAAATCTAAAAGGGATTGGAATGGCTTTGAACACAATTGCCCAAGCAACCAGAGAAATGCCCAGAAGCCACACAACTAGGAAGCCCTAGAATGAGCATTCAGACGCTTCCTCCTCTCGGAACAGAAGCAAAGAGAGTGCCGGCCTCCCAACCCCCAGATCAGGGTCACGGCCCCACCATCCCTGTATCGGCTGCTTGGTCAAGTGGGACCATCAGATGACAAGGTCCCCATCCCCGCTGGTGGCCACCGATTTCCTCAGCCACGAGACCCAGTCCTGCTAGAGCCGTGGGGCCTTTGGAGATGCTGCGGCCACATTGCCACCTATTTTTATGATGCCTGAACGAAGAATGGCTTTCACGTGTTTTAAAAGGTTGGAGGGGGGCGCCTGGGTGGCGCAGTCGGTTAAGCGTCCGACTTCAGCCAGGTCACGATCTTGTGGTCCGTGAGTTCGAGCCCCGCGTCAGGCTCTGGGCTGATGGCTCAGAGCCTGGAGCCTGTTTCCGATTCTGTGTCTCCCTCTCTCTCTGCCCCTCCCCCGTTCATGCTCTGTCTCTCCCTGTCCCAAAAATAAATAAACGTTGAAAAAAAAAAATTTAAAAAAAAAAAAAAAAAGGTTGGAGGGAAAAACAATATTCGGTAGAGACTACATGTGGCTTGCAAAGAATAAAGGACTGTTAAGTGCTTTATTTAAGAAAAAGCATGCCAACCCCAAGATCCCAGGGCAAGCCTACCTCTTCAAAGAATGGCCAAAGGTTGAGGGAGGGGGAGAGACTTCTAGAATTTCATGCGGCTGTTTGGCGACCGAGCTGGAAAGTAGGACCCAAGTCTCTCGTTCTGCTGTCTAGGGTGAGGGCTGCCGTGGTGTAAAAGCGTGTGACCGCACACACGCACGTACGCACGCACATACAGACACCCACACGCACACATCCGCACAGCCACACTTCTGCATAAACACACACGTGTGCACACATGCACATGTGCACGCGACACACTCATGCACACACAGGCCCCACAGACCCCATGGGGACTTGGCATCAGGCCCTGGGATCACAAACTAATGATCCGGAGTTTTCTTTGCGGCCTGCAAGACATTCTTCGGTGAAGGCAAAGCGCCCTCCGGGCGGAGGCCGTTCTTAGTATAGTCAGACCTCAGCCGTCCAGTCCCAACGGGGTGTTGGCCGTGGAGCAGGTGTTGGAAGTGCCCTGGTGACGGCCCCGGGACAGATTCCTTCATCAGCAGGGGCTTGTCTGTCCTCAGAAGGATGCCTCTCGCTGTTTTCTACAAGCCAGGAGGAGCTCGGTCAAAGTGAGGAGATGCGGGGCCACACTGTCTGCCCCCTTCCGTTAGTGAGGGACTTTGCAAGGGAGAAGGCTTGGGGGCACCTGCTTCCTGGGAGATCCGAGAGAGAGAGAGAGAGAGAGAGAGAGAGAGAGAGAGAGGGACGGGCATTCGTGGAGCACTGAAGTGTATGGTAAAACCCACGCCCTCGCGTGGTGGATTTCAGACACCAAGTACGCATGCGCAGTAGCTTCCGGCGCCCGTAATGTCGGGTTTTTATCCAAGGACACTTTGCGCAGCAGAACGGCCGCGTTTCCCCGGCATCCGTAGCGCACACTCAGCACACTCTGTCCGCCCGCTGCCCCCTCCACTGGGGACACGGGAGAGAGAACCGTTCTGGACACAACGTGGGGAGTAGAAAAGGAAGACCAAGCTTATGGAGTGGATCCAGATAAAATCCAGAACGGAAGACCCGGGAGCCTCCACGTGAAGCGTATCTCTATAGGAAACCCACCTCCAAAACTCGCCAGGAAAAACCCCAGCCTCTGTTTGGATGCTTCCAAAGACGGGAGGCTTGCTACCTCACCAGGAAGCCCTCTTCTGTTTAAAGGAGCTTTAGCCGTGAGTTTCCCAAAGCTCCTGTCTGAGACTTCGCCCTGTTTGTCCCAGCCCTGCCCCACCCCTCCGCGTGTGAAGCATGTCCCGGGACCCAGCTGTCGTCTCAGTCACTACGCCCTGAGCGCTGTGTCCCTCCAAAATTCACCCCGAAGCACACCCCCACCCCCACCCCCCCACCAAGTGACGGTGTTCGGAGGCGGGTCTCTGGGAGGTGATTAGGGCTCCATGAGGTCATGAGAGGGGGGCTCCCTGGTGGGCTTCGTGGCCTTAGAAGAAGGGGAAGGGAAAGGGAGATCTCACGGTCTTTTTGCACACACGCACAGAGTGAAGTCCATGCGAGGACACAGCGAGAAGCTGGTTGTCCACCGGCCAGGCGGAGAGCTCGGGCCAAAAACAGAACCCTTGCCAACACCTTGATCTTGGACTTCCCGCCTCCAGATCTGTGAGGCATAAATGTCTGTTGTTTAAGCCCCCCAGTCTGCGGTATTTTGTGAGGGCAGCCGGAGCTGACTAAGACACAGACTAAATATATTTGCTTTCCGCAACCTTTCTCTGTGTCGGGATCCCAAACTTTTCGGCTCCCAGCTGCTTTCCTTTGGATGTGTGCCAGCTTGTCGACCACACGCACGCATTTCTCCTCCCAGAGCGGGCACCTGCTTCGGTAGCACCTTGTTTCCTACGCTGCCCTGCCGACTGAACCAGGAGCTCCTTGGAGGCACGTACAGACACACGTTTGCAGACAGATACACGCAAACACAAAATCGCGTCTTATTTCCAATGCGTCTCGAGTGCTAGGTTCAGTACCTGCTACAGAGAAAGTGCTTGATGAATATTTTAATTCTGTGCATCTCTGAAAGAAGAACATAGCAGGAAGATGACCCATCTTACCCACAGGCTCTACGGGAACCTGTTTTCTGACAGTCTGGGCTTCGAATCTTCTTCCTCCTCGGTGTCACCCGAACGTCCCTCGTCAGAACCCTCCCTCCCTCCTGAGCCATCTCTACCGGTGGGTTCTAATCCCCACATTCTCTGAAACCTTTTGGAGTTAGCCTTCCAACAACTTGGACCCGGGTTCTTGACTTTCCTCGGAACACAAGGTCCGTGAGCCCCCCATGTGTTTCCCACCAAAGGACTCAGGGTCAGACCAGCTTGGGAAATACGCTGTGAGTGGAGATGCCCGGGTGAAAACACTATCTTGTTGAACCCCAAGAAGTCCGTCGTTGCGAACACTCTGTTAACCTTTGAAGGATAACGGAACTTCGAATAGTCTGGCTGGCCTTTGCTTGACTGCGTGCTTCCTTCCACCTTCTCACTATTGCGTATCCCCTGTTGATAGGACCACATTCAGTGAGGTCCCAAACACACCCAGTTTTGGGCGGGTGACTCAAAGTCCACTGGAGCATCCTCCCCACGTTCCCCACTTCCCTTGAATGGGCCGAAGATAACGACTTGGCTCATGGTCCCGGAGCCATCTAAGCTCCCCTGGTACGTAAGAGTCTGGGTTCCCCCCCAAATCGAGACTCCCTTTCACGGAGCCTCTCCAGAAGTGAGAGATGGTGTACGGGTGCTTCACGAAAGCTGGTACGACTCCCTTTTCTGCACAATGCCTGCATTTTGTCCTTTGGGGATAAGAAATAGAGGAGGAAAGTTTAGGACCCCATGAATTGGTGTATATCAGTCGAATGCCATTCTGCCGCTCCTTGGGCTCTAGCAAGACCGGGCCACTTTTGCATCCCAGCTTGCAAGATTCTGCTTTTTTCTGAGTATGGTTTTGTCCAACCTGGAGCTACTGCCCGTCTTTCCTCCCTATCCAGCTGTGTACGTGTGTGCATGCAAACACACATACACACACACACACACACACACGCACACACACACACACCCATCTTTGCAAGGCAGGCATTGATTTTTTTCTAGCAGCTGGGCATTTGCATCAAGCTCTATGATTTCTCATTGTCTGTAATGCTAAAAGACAGAACCCACACTGTAGTAAAGGGAGAGGGTGATATGACTTAGGGTAACAGGAAATGACCTTGGGTGAACCATGGCACGATGACCTTAAAGCTGTCCTGTACTTAAGTGACCTAGTGATGGATTTAGGAACAGCCAGTGTTTGTCATAGCCCGTCCCCTTCACCACCACTATGCTGCTTTGTGCCAGTACAGAGAGGCCTCCTAATTAAGAGCTTCGTATTAAATGGAGCATCACTGGAAGCCATGGGGAACGTTAAGTGACATCCTGGTCCAACAACAGAACTCAACTTTGTTTTGGAGATATTTTACGCTCCCTTGTCCTCAGAGTACACGAGCTGTTCGTGTATCTGCCCTGGCCCTACCTAGACTGTGAGCCTTGAGGGAAGGGGCAGCGTTTTGCCCTGCCTCGCCTCCCATCGCTCAGTACTCGGCTGATGATCGATACTGGGTGCATAGCAGGATGTAACCAGCATTTGCTGAACTGACTCTGCTGAAGATTGGACTCTTTTTGCCTTTCTCGATCATTCCTTCTACAAGTCTTCCCGAAGAGCCGCATGTGAGTGTGAACGATGACTAACGCACAGTGCTTGTCTTCCAAGAGCCCACAGTGTAGGACCGGATTCAGGCACGTACACAACCAGTTATAAAACTAAGTAGTATGAGCGACAGGTGAACGTATTGGGAGCGTCATGGATGGCTGCCATTTTCAGACTGGACGGGTGACAGGGAAGACAGCCCACTAGTGGGTATCAGTCCTGGTCCCCCATATGGTCTTGGCCTCCTCCCACATGAGCCTTTCACTTTTCTTTTCGATTCCCCCATCCTGCCCTACTCTTATTTTTCCCTTTGTGATTCAGTGGCTGCTAGAGTTTACTAGAGACACTAAGTGCCCTGATAGGATCTCTACTGAGTACAAGTGCAGGGGCACCTGGGTGGCTCAGTCAGTTAAGGATCTGACTCTTGATTTCGGCTCAGGTCATGAGTTCATGGTTTGTGGGATCGAACCCCGTGTTGGGCTCTATACTGACAGCACAGAGCCTGCTTGGGATTCTCTCTCTCTCTCTCTCTCTCTCTCAAAATAAATAAATAAACTTATAAATGCAAACAAGCAAACATGATTGGAACAAACAGGTTCCTTGCTTTCTGATGCTGAACCTTCTTCCACCGTCCTGGCCAGTCCTGGCCTCCTGCCTGAGCTCTGCTTGATAAGAAGGAGGGTGGTTGACCAGCAAGCCCGCTGGAAGGCAGCCCAACCCATTCAGGGATGTCTAGAGAGCTGTGCGCGGAGCTTGTTTTCAACGCTTGCTGACTTAAAATGCTGCTAAATAAATCGCTGCAATCTCACAAAGCTATCCGCCCGGAATTTCAAGTCACAGCGCAAGGAGAGACACAATAGAAGTGGACATATATGTGAAATAGTAGCTCTGTTCCTCTCTAAAGAAGGTAATTCTTTAAAAAAAAAAAAAATCCCCATCAACACAGCAATAGTCACAATGGGGTGTGACATTATAACTCCATGCCCAGAAATAATTCAATTATCCTCCAAGGCTACTTAGTTTGAAGCTAACATTTTGCTCTTCTCTTCCTCCAGCCTCAGTTATTCAGAGCTGAATGCTTATTGTTCTCACAGTGCAGATTGACAGCAGTCAGGAAATCAAAAAGAGCTCAGTCTCCAAATGAAACCATTTAGCTGTCCATTCCTCTTGAGGATATTTTCAGACGTGTCATTCTTCTTTTTTTTTTTTTTGACTTACGCTTTCTTTAAGAAAATCTCATGCTCCGTTTTCTTGCTCTTTAATTTTCTCGTCTCCAACTTGTGTTTTTATCTTGCAAAATGTCAAACACAGTAAGTGTATGAACTTCTGGTATGCTCCGAAGAAAGAGACAGACAATATACACCCACGCTTGTTCTGAAACCTGGTATTCTGTTAAGTTCAATCTAAAACTGCAGTGTCCAAATCTATCAGATAAAAATCACAGGAATGTTCTTAAGCGGCCGGCTCTCCTATCAACTGTGGACTGGGAGAAATTGCAGGTGATGCCAGTGGTCCAGAAGAAAGGCCTTCCTGCTCTAGACTTTCAGAGTTGTCCAGACAGACCTGGGCAGGAAGAGTGAGCGAGAGGGGGCTCACGGTTGAGCCATCATGACTGAACCGGTTGTTGCTTGTTTTAAAACCAGGCTCTGGTCCATTTCCCTCCCCTCCCTCCTTTTTAAGTTTTTTTTTTTTGTTTTTTTTTTTTTTTTTTAGAGAGACAGAGACAGTGTGAGTGGGGGAGGGCCGGAGAGAAGAGGAGACAGAGCAGGCTCCGCACTGTCAGCTCAGAGCCCGGCAAGAGGCTCAAATCCACAAACTGTGAGATCGTGACCTGAGGGGAAACCAAGAGTCGGACTCCTAATCGACTGAGTCACCCAGGCGCCCGGGTCTGTTTCCCTTTTTAGTTAATCCTGCCACTGCGGGTTCACTGCTGTAAGGTGTAGCATGTGCAGATAGTGTGTGTGTGAGATGCACAGGTGCAAAACAGGTGCAAAACAGGTGCAAACCAGTTTCTTCGAAACCATTCAGTATCCATTCAGGGGCTGAGCCCTTTGGAACGTGACTTGTAAGAATACAAGCGTTCAGTCGCCTTGGGCTTGAGCCAGACAAGATAAACTAAACGGTGAGGCTGTTGGTGTTCCAGGTGCACTGGCCACGCTCCGAGCCCCAGCATTCAGTGGTTTCCTGGATAGTTGAACCCAGGCAGCCCCAGGTCTGATGCACTTGGGCTCTTACGTGGTCTTGGTGTCATGGATTAAATCGTGCAAAACGCTGCTTTGAGCTTGGGCTTGGCCAACTTGCCTATTTCCTGTTATCCAGACTGTGTACACGCGAACCTGGCCACGTACATTTCAGAGCGTGGGCTTGCTCACTCACCAACACACACACACACACACACACACGTACCTCTGTGACTGGTGTCAGTTCTCATGTGTAGAGGCACAGATGTGTCTTTGAAGACTGTGGCTCTGCAGCCACCGCCTCAGTTTGAATCTTGGCACTCCCCCTTATTAGTGGGGTGACTTTGGTCAAGTAACTTAACCTTTGAAAGGCTCAGTTTACTCATCTGTAAAATGGAAATCAGAAGAGTTTCTATCTCGAAGGGTTTTGGTGAGGATGTAATGAGATTGTACGTGTAAAGTGTGCACCTCAGAGTTTCGCACAGTCCGGGCCCAGTTGTGGGCTTTCGTCCCGCTTGCACAGGGGCCAGTGCCCAGAAGGAGAAGGGCCCTGCGCTTGGCCTAATGATCTACCGTCATTGTATTGAAATTCTTAACAATTTCCGTCGTTGTATTGAAATTCTTAACAATTTTTTTTAATTTAAATTCAAGTTAGTTAACATACAGTGTAGCCTTGGTTTCAGGAGGAGAGCCCAGTGAGTCATCTCTTACATTAGGACACCCAGTGCTCATCCCGACAAGTGCCCTCCTTCGTGCCCACCCCCCATGTAGCCCACCCCCCACCCACCTCCCCTCCAGCAGCCCTCAGTTCGTTCTCTGTATTTAAGAGTCTCTTATGGTTTGTCCCGCCCCTGTTTTTATTTTATTTTTGCTTCCCTTCCTTTATGTTCATCTGTTGTGTATCTTAAATTCTACATATGAGTGAAGTCATATATTTGTCTCTCTCTGACTGACTTATTTCACTCAGCATAATACCCTCTTTTTCCATCCACGTTGTTGCAAATGGCGGGTTTCATTCTTTTTGATCGCCGAGTAGTATTTGGCATATATATGTATGGCGTGTGTGTGTGTGTGTGTGTGTGTGTGTGTGTGTACGTATACACACACACACACACACACACACACACAGATATATACATATATCACATCTTGAACAAGGGACCCTGCGTTTTCATTCTGCACCAGACTCCCTCAAATTATGTAGCTGGTCCTGAACCCAGTAAATGTTAGCTGATATTATCAATCATTGCTTTTGGTTCTTTTTCTTTCCAAGCTCAACACACAGTCAGAACTTAATGGATCTTTACTATTATCTTTCAACTATATAAACCAGCCAGCAACGCTCTTAGGGCTCCGAATTATTTAGTAATAGAATAACTAAGCCGGGGCTCCCAGCACCACTGGAGGGTGAGGCACAACCCCCCCGCCGGCCCTAAGAAGCTGCTATGGAAAAGGCCAAGGTTGACTTTCTACTGTTGAGTCGAGTTCAAAGAGGAAATGACTCCGCTTTAACCTCTCAGAAGCACAGATTGCACCAGCCACTGAGCCCGAGGAAGCTCAGGGTGGACAGTGGGAGGGGGAGATCTCTGCCCGCCACCCTCTCCCCACCGTCCTGCAGCTCGGCCTCTCCTGGTCGGTAGGGGACACAAGCACAGGCCGGAAGGAGAGGAGGAAACAGCACGACAGAGCTTGGCATCTGGAACACACGGGAAAGGCGGTGCTCGGCCCCACCCCCACCCCACCCCAGAAAACAAGGCAGCTCTTGGCCAGCAGGCTTCTGCTTTTAAGGTTCTTCTTCCTTTTACAGAAATAATGCCTGTTCATTGGAAAGAGCTGGGATTCACCTTGCAGGGGTGACCATGTTCAAGAGAGAGTTCCACAAACCCTCCATTCGTGTTTCTAGAACCCCCGGTGGAGATGAGCGGGCCCCCAGGGTGGACTGACACCCCCTGGCTGGTGGCCAGGATGCCCTGCTCCCCAGCTAGTGTCAGTGACACAAAGGAAGACTTACCTTGTGAGCTTCCCGGATCCAGACTCCAGGTGGCCAGAGGGTTTGGGTTCATCCACACATTCAGTCCCGGAATGTTCGGTGAGGACGCCTTTCACACCCGCGGCTTTGATTTGATCCGACGCCTGGGTTGGGCTGCTCCCCCGGAAGATGTTTTATTTATTTATTTATTTATTTATTTATTTATTTATTTATTGTTTTTTAAATGTTGATTTATCTTTGAGAGAGTGGGAGACACAGAGGGCAAGTAGGGGAGGGGCGGAGAGAGAGAAAGAGAGAGAGACACAAAATCGGAAGCAGGCTCCAGGCTCTGAGCTGTCGGCACAGAGACCGATGCAGGGCTCGAACCCACGAACCCTGAGATCATGACCTGTAACCGACTGAGCCACCCAGGCGCCCCAAGATGTATTCTTTCTCGATGCCCTTCTGCAGCTGTTACTTCACCTGCTAGGTACTGAGTGATTAACCAGCTTCACTCTCAAAGCACAGCCTCAAACCGCTCCTGGCCCTGTACTGATTGATTGTTCAAAGCAGCCCTTAGGGTGTTTGTGCCTCGTACATATTTATTTTCATCTGCATGTAAACGTTTGTTTGCTTAATAATTAAACTCCCTCCCCCCCCCCCAAAGAAAAAGTTACACTACATTTTCAGGGGGAATTTCCCTTTCGTTGAAAAATCCACACGTTTAACTTCCAAAAAATGAGATCCGTATGTCTCCGACTTATCCTAAATCCATCACAACATTGTAACAGCTGCCTAATGCCCAAAAAACATTTTGATGTTTCTTGATAGGTTTTTTAAAAGCTTTTTTCTTAAAAAATAGAAGAAGGAACAGGTGGCTGTACTCTGTAAATGGGAAATACACCCAAACACCAAACTTCTGCCGCTGGGGACACATTTCACGCTATAGACTCACCTCTCCCTCGCCGTTGATGGAGCAGTTTCCCCATCTGTCTGCCAGTTTACTCATCTGTCTGCAAAAGCACATTGTTCTTTGAGTGACTTCTTCCAGAAGTGAGGAGGGAGCCATGAGTCATGGATGAGGAATACCCAAGAATACAAGTCCTGCTGGGTGTTAATTCAGGAAAAAGTCTCAGAGCCCAGGGCGTTATTGTGCACACACTTTTGTCCTCTTGTCCAGGGTAGAGCTGGCCTCGGGGCCTCCCCTGGCTTTCTTCCAGCCCTCCACCTGCACGTTCTGCTAGGAAAGTGGGCGGGAGGTACCCAGGCCCACATCAGCCTCGTCCTTCACACCTCGATTCCCGTCCACCCGGAACACTCAGCCCACGCTGTCTGAGCTCTCGCTCCAGTCTGAGTTATGGGTGCCGGGCCGAGAACAGGCTCAGAGGGGTGGACACAACCCCCATGCAGTGACAGTGGTGGCTGGGATGTCTCCCGAGCCGTATTCTCAGTCCAGAGCCCGCAGCTGTCCTGACTGCATCCGTCTGTCTTTCTCCATGTGAGTTGTCCTCACCTCTACTGTCCCCTCTGATGTTGTTAAACTCTTGTGTCGGTGGACAGTGACAGTCTTGGGAGCCCTCAGTGTCAAAAGGGGAATATGCAAGCAGGAAGTGGAAGGCAGTGGATGGGAAAGAAGGTTCAAGATCGTGGGAAGAACCCCTGAGCATGACAAAGAAATCCGGGAGACAGAGAGAACAGCGCGTCTCCCAAGACTTGCCCTCCATCTGTGAGACCCACAGACGGTCCCCCGATCCTACCACGAAGCTCCCACGAGCGTCCAGGCCAGGCTGCGGGGTCCAACGCAGGGTCCGGCCGAGCAGCAGATGCGGTGGATATGGGAACAAGAAAGCCCATGACGGACATGGGCCTCACCTAGATCACCCTTTGATTTTGGTGGGGTGACGCCCTCGCAAAGTCACTCCGAGATTTCCAAACCTCTCCATCAAGTGTAAACACGGGATAATAGAGAAGCCAAACCGTTCAGGCGCACCTCGTACCGTGCACACATTCTCCTTCAAATGATTTAGAACTGCTTTTAATCCCTTCCCAAGAGCGGCACTTGAAGGCAAAACAAGAAATTATTGAATCGTTTCACGTTTTTTGAGTGCACTATGTGCACTACCTCAGGATGATTCTCACAGAGTCTGAAACCCACAGCGGCAGCTTTCCGTCGTGGCAGACTGGGTTTTGTAGATTCCCGAGAGGCGACGCCGGGGGTGGGTTTGGGTCCCTGCCAGCTAGGTACTTGGGCTTGAGGCCAAAGAGATAAATACTGGGCTTCAAGTAAAACAAATGTTGAAAAGGTCTGTTCCGCTCCTAAGATCTCTGTTTAATGGTGGCTATTGCTGACATTATTGCTTCCAGATCTTTAATTTATCTAACCAGACGCATAAAGCGCCGTGTCCATCTGCGTTTCAGCAGGCCAGGGAGACTCATCCATCGTGTGCCCTCTTGGTTACCGCAACACGCATAAGCCACAGGACGGGGATAACTCAGCGTGCAGCAAAGCCTCCTGCCTCCCACGCTTCGGGGATGCAAGGACTTGCTCCGCAAGATGTCCACTTTGGAGGGCTGTGGCCCTTCTTTTTTTTAATCCCCCACATCCTCCCAAGGACCTGTGCCACTCTCTGTCTTGGCTTGCCTCTGCCTGTGCAGGTGCGTCTTCCGACTGCCACTGTCCACAGCACCTCACCCCTCAGGCTTGTCCGCAAGCGAACACAGTCCCTCATTTGAACTGCCTGGCCCCGGAGCCCACGCTTTCCTACTTCGCATCTACTGGTGGGGCCACAGCCATCTGGTCAACCAACACAGTGATGGGAGATGGGCTGGTTTTCCAGGCTCACCCTCTAAAGGATCCCGAGTAGGACTTTGATGTCTTGCTTGGAAGTGTGAATGACACAGGAGGTATACATACGCCACACCATACGTATAAATTGCTCCCACCCCCATCCAAGCTCTTGATGGGGTTTGAAATGAGCAGTACGAGCTAAACTCAAATTATACACACATGTAGAAGCCTGAGGTGAAGGCTCCTATCACAATCCAGCTTAACCAGATCCAAGAGTCACGGAAACTGACAACTTAGGAGAACGGTTATACGTTTAAAACACAAGCTTGGAATAGTTCTATGAACTTGGGCATGGAAAGCACAGAAAGCAATCCCTGGCATATAGTAGGTGATCAATAAATGTCAGCCATTATTACTATTATTTTTTATTTTAACTTGTTTTATTTATTTATTTTTAATTTACATCCAAATTAGTTAGCATATGCCAGCCATTATTCAGATCAGAAGAGGGGTCCCCTAGGAAGAACGTGGCTTAGAGTCCATGGAAACGTTGATAACAGAGCAAGAACTCTGGCTTCTTCCAGGCCCCCACAGCATGTGATTCATTATTTACTCCCGAATCCTGCAGATGATTGACTCACGGCTGGTTTGACAACCCCAAGAAACAATTCACTCACTGCCTAGAGCTCCACTCAGGGACCCACAGAACCTCATCTCCGCTCTGCCCGCCTGTTTGAGGGTCACTGTCAATTTCTAGCACCACATGCAAAGCCCACCCTTTCGTCATCCCTTCCTTCCATCCCCCCCCCCCAAACTTACGAGGGAGACCTCAAACACACAGCTTGAGAGCCATGTTTTAAAACTGTCACCCACGTAAACAACTTCCAAGAATTTTCTGTACTGTGAATTCGGAGGCACATTTTTGTTTCACTTGAAAACTGCTGGTTCCTCTTCCCTCCCCACCGGTGTCTGCCCATCGTAGGAGCCTGCTGCCATCCTGCTTAGGCTGTTAAACACAGGACTCGTGCTGCGTGAGTTGTGTATTGCCCCGGCACGTCCCGGAGAGAAGTTCTTTGCCTTGGTCTGGAGCTCTGCTTCAGTCTACGCCTCTTAACAGCAGCCCCTAGAGAGTAAGGGAGTCAGTCCTCCCACCTCACTTTCCCAAATGCTTTTCTCGATAAGATGCACAATTTACGTCACGGGGGCACACTGTTTCTAACACAGTTACACACGTATTCAATTTAATTCTGTGATCTTTTCCTCAAAAAGGCCTTCGGGGAAACTTTTTTTTTAGAAGTATGTTCTGGAAGGTATAGATCTCTAATCGCGGATCCCATACAACTCACCCCAAAATCAGCGGTCCTTCTCTGTGTACGTAGCCCTGTCAATTGAGAAAAGGAGAGGTAGGATGTGTCCCCCTCTGTTCCGTTTATTGCAGTGTTTACAGGGTGCCCACTGAGCCCTGACGCTTCCAGCCCCACCATCACTGGGGCACCAGGACACCAGACAGGTGGGAGACCTGGAGTTCCTTCTTTCTTCTCCTGCTGGCCACGAGGTCCGTCCCAGGGAAGGGACAGTCCCCACCCCTGCCCCAGTGTTTCCGGCCACCCAGGAGAGTTAGCAGCATCCGCCGCCCCACCCACCCCCCACAGGAAAGCCCAGTGATGAAGGCAAACTCCCCCCGCCCCCCCACTTAGCTCTTTGGACACTTTTGACACAATAAATCCCAAGTGCCAGGTACCGCTAGCATCTCAGAGCTGGTGACCTTGGATGATCCCCTCCCCCAGCTCTCCCCTCTGTTCCTCGGTCTCACTGGCTGCCTGCTTGTTGTCGTAATGTATTTACCACGCGTCCTTCTGTTATTTTTATCATATGGTTTTTCACCATCTGCTGTGTGGCTCTCCAAGCGACATTGCTCTTTGCAAGGTGAGGTCTGGCCCGCTACACGATCTATTGAGTGTCTCTCTTTTTACCATTTGATCCATTTCAAATGCAGCATTTGGAAGCAGATAAGCTATAAGCACACGCGCATAAACGAATGTTTGTAGGCATATGAGAGACGGAGAGTGCATTTAACTCTTCTTCAAAGAAACTATAGCAGCGTCTCTGGTATCAGTCTCAGAGGACAAGATAAGGGATCTGTACGTTACCCGCATTTAAAAAGAAAAATAAAAGAGTATATTTGTGTTCACGTTGTCCCTGCTGCAAGCCTGCTGCCTGGGCCCCCCGGGGGCCTGGTGACCCCTCGGCTGCCCTCACTGGGCAGATTCTTATCTCTCGCATCCGAAGACGACGCAGCCTGTGGCATTCCTGCCTGCATGTACCCAAGACGTGTCAGGCATCGTTAGAGGATACTTCTTCAAAAAAGTTAAGGGGCACCTGGGTGGCTCAGTCGGTGAAGCCTCCGACTCTTGATTTCAGTTCAGGTCGTGATTTCACGGTGCGTGGGATCGAGCCCGAAGTTGGGCTCTATGCCAACAGTGTGGAGCCTGCTTGGGATTCTCTCTGTCCCTGTCTCTCTGCCCCTCCCTCGCTGTCTCTCTCTCTCTCTTTAACTAAATAAATAAACCTTTAACAACAGGTAAAATTATGACTCTCACCCAAACCTAAAATGAACACGTGCCAAAGATTTTACGGGACTCCTTCCTCGACAAAGGAAATCATCTAGATGTCACAACACGTTCAAAGAAGTCAGAGAACCACAAAGTTATACGGGGTCCAGGAACATTGAGATGGTTCTTCTATGGAGAGGGAGACCTATTGAACCTCTGGGGACAGAATTGGCGTGCGGGTCTGCTCACGAGGATTATTTGCCGTTGGTAAATACACTCGCATTGCCATCAGTTGTCCACAATTCACAGATTATAAAAATCGCTCCGTGGCAATAAACAGCCAGAAGCAGGGAACCTAGAAGGGTGTGTTCTAAGCAATGCATCGTTTTCCACTGAAAACATCCAGCTTCATCACTGTTTATTCCTAAATGTCCACACACAAAGCCTGACTGCCTATTCTTGGCCCTCCGTTCTCTGTCTGGCAGCCATTAGCCATCTCCACTCATCCAGTGACCACCCCCCCTTGACCACGGCCTTGCGGCAGGTGAATCTGAGGTTCTGGTCATCTGGGAGTTGCCATTTACCCATTCAGCTCCTTTCTGTGCTGCATTTCTGATCTACACGTCTCTTGCCCATTCTCCCTTTTCCACCCAGTAGCTGCTGGGCACTGAGCCAATGTCCAATAAGTCATTACATCAGAATGCAACCCTGGCCTCAATATCCAGCTAGGGCCAGGTCTGCTCCTTCAATAGGAGCTGCACAAAGCTATTTGAAAGATCGGGCTCCTGGTTCCATGAAGTAAGAATCAGTGGCCTGTGGCCACACAAAGCCTTACCTTCTCTTTCTGTCTTCTATCCATGTATGGAAGCCTTAGGATATGATCACAGTATTTCAGACCCGTGTATTAATTACATTTGCTCCCTTGGGTATCAGTCAAGATTGAACCGGAGAAGCAAAACCCACAAAAATTATATAGGAAGAGGCTTACGGTAAGGAATGAGCTTCCATGATTGAGGGGCTGGTGAAGCACGTCAGGCATCCACAGGGCAGGCCGTCAAGAAGGGAAGACCAGAACCCTGCAACATGGACTGAAGTTCTCTCTGTCCGCAGGTGGAATTTCTTGTCTCAAAGAAGCCTCAACCTTACTTTTAGGGTCTTTTCCCTGATTAAGCCAGGCCCACCGAGGTTACCTAAAACAATGTCAGCTGATTATAGACGTTGATCACACCTACAAAATACTTTCACAGCAACACTTTGATTAGCATGTGAGTGAGTAGCTGGGGCCTGTAGCCTAGACAAATCCACACACGACTCGGGAAACAGACCATTGAGTTAAAGACACAGATTAGGTTCTGTTGCAGTGAAAAAGACGAATCACTTGATCGGTGCTAGTTCCAAGCCTTGGGTTCCAGACGGGCGCTGTCCCCGGAGCCATCAGCCTCCGTGTACATCCTTCATTTGTGAAATGAGCCTACCCGGTCCGGGTAGGGTAACCTGATCTACTGAGCTGGTCAGATGCGATGTCGTGCGTTTGTGCGGAGTTGCTACTGACGTGTGTAACTGGCAACTAACTGGGAACTGGCGTGTGTCGTCCAGTTTACTCTTAAGACATCTGCAGGCCCCAACAAATTTGCTCAGTGTAGCCTGCTTCCCACAGCGGAAGCGGACGAGCAGAGAAGACCCAGGGAGGGGAAGGCAAGAATAGGAAGTAGAACAGCAGGTGCATTTTGCCTCCGTGTCCTCTGACACGTACAGGGTAAAACAGGGCTACGTGGGATCATGAAGAAAAGTTTAAACCCAAGTTTGTGGAAGCTGGTTTCAATCCCGTGTCATGCAAACGCCAACCAAACACCGAAAGAAGCTTCTTCCCATGTCCCCTGTTTTGGAGCTCAAAGGCTGTGAGGATATGCTCTCTAAAATGGAGAAATAATAGACTCTCTATTTAGAGAATTTGCATGCTACGAAATTTGCCTTTCGCACGGGGGGTGGGGGGTGGGGGGGAGGGATGACGGGTTTTGTTTCTTCCTTCCATTTCTTTAATCGGGAAAAATTAAGCTCACATTTCCAGTGCATATAGTGCCTTTAGCCCCATCGGGCTGCAGTGAGGAGGCATCGGGGCTGGACCCAATCGGAGCATATTTGTTCATTCATCTCTAAGGTACTGAGAGAATCCACTGTTGAAATACGCCCTCGTTTGATCAAATTCACTCATCCTCAACAGAAAACCATCACTCCCTTCAACGCAGGCTCTTGGTGTTTCATTCAGTCATCAAATTATAAGACACGCCGTAGAAACCAAAGAAACTGACTGGGGCAAGGTCCTGAGTTTGTCTATGTTAGACTGTCAGCAAGAGCATAGCCTCTTAAGGTCCTTTAAAAGAGAACTGCATCGGGGCCCCCGGGTGGTTCAGTCGGTTAAGCGTCCACCTTCGACTCAGGTCATAACCTCGTGGTTCGTGAGTTTGAGCCCTGCGTCGGGCTCTGGGCTTACAGCTTGGAACCTGGAGCCTGCTTGGGATCCTGTATCTCTTTCTCTCTCTCTGAACATTCTTTCTCACACTCTGACTCTCTTTCTCAAAAATAAATATTAAAAATTTTTTTTTTAATTTTGCAAAGGGATTTGCATTGAACTCTCTATAAGATCATGTGTACGAATTCCTTCTAAGCTGGCTCCCCCATTTATACAGTGGTGAATTCCATAAGCCAGGGTTGGTTCTGCCTCTGGCTCCCAACGGAGGAGCTGGGATCCTCATCCCGCAGAACAAGTGCATTCTGAAAGGTCAGATACGTCGCTCCTTCTCCACCTCGGGCCTCGGTCTTTCGTCTTCTTGTCTTGCGCCCTACAACATGGCCAGGAACTGGACATAGATGTGGGTGGCACATGGGTAGCAAAGAAGAATATCCCCAGCTACCTAAAAATGTTCGTGCCATGCCAGTGCCATGTTTTTCTGTACAATGGTCATTTCTGGCTTCCATGTGAACTGAAGTAGACTATGCCTTTCAGTCACATTGAAAGCACAGCTCTCCAACAGTATGCATGTTTAGTTGAATTCACATATTCAAATGATACATGAGTCACCCGGTTAATGGTGACTCCAGCTTTTCTAACACTCCAACAGAGATTGTGTACGAGTCAGGTTTGGGGGGAAGGCTGGGGCTCTTTCAAGGAGCCCCTGAAGTCTAGTTCTAAGTAGTGAAGGCAAGGAAACCAGGGTCCTGGAGCCTCCTTGGAAATCGTAGGGGTGCTAACGTCCCCAAAAGCACTCTGAGTAAAAAGGAGATAAAGTGTCATCGCCTGCATTATGAGAGGGGTGTCGGCAAGGCATACGTTTGCAGGGAGCAAGTGCTTTTGAAGACACCTCTCCTGTGACAGTTCAGATCCAATCACGTGACCTCAGCAGAAGGCTCTGACTCAGTGCCACCCCTGAGCCCCGGTCATACTTTCACATCTTTGTATTTAAAGAGACTTAACCACAACCAGAGCTTAACGGGCCTGGGTATGTTGCTCACTTTGCAAACAAGACAGACTCGTTTTGCAATGAAGTGAATGAACTGAACTGCAATGAATTGAATTGAGTGAACAAACGCTTCCCTCAACCACGGACATTTCGAAAAGAAAATCGATTAAGGATGCGGACGTTCCTTTCCTGCGTCTCCGTCAAACGTCAGGTGTGAGTGGATGTGTTGCCACGGACTGCCGTCACACCAGCCCCAGCCCTCCGGTGTTGTGTACCTGTGACACACTGGCTGTACTGAGCCTGTGTCTTCAGAGAGTGTCTCCTGGGCTCCCCAGGCAGTTCAAGCCCAACTCAAGGTTGTCAGTTCATGTTCTTAACGAACTCAAACAAAGACAAACTAACGAGTCCGGAACTACTCCTGCAAAATATTCGTGAATAAAATAATACAAAATACAGCAAAGTTTTTAAAGAGAAGAATCCGAAACTTGTTTAAGCCCTCAGTTTTGCCGGTTGATCTTCAGCAACGGTTTTTTCCCAGCTGTTGGTTTTAAGTGTGTCAATTCCTCACGGGCATTGCTCTGCCATTAGCTGTCTTGAATTCACCTTGTCAGAATCTTTTTTGCCTTTTTAAGAGTCTCTGTTCGATCTCCTGGAAAATCTCCCCGCTGTGGTTATTGTGTGAACCTGACCTCTTCGTCTTTGACTCAACTCTGCTTTTTCTACGTTGGCAACAAAAGATGTCACCTGCCAGTCAAGACTTCCACCCTAGCTCTTTCCAGTTACACCTTGGGGCTGTCTGGAGGGATGACTCAGCAGCTTAACCTTTTTAAGGCATTATACTCCATCACAAAGCCAACACATTGCACCCAACTAAATCAGCTTACCAGACAGCAAAAATATAAGAGGGAGAAACCCAGTTTCTTCACCTGTCTTTCTGACAATCCACACCTGGTTAGCACCTGTCTCTGTAGCAAAGTCAGGATTTACCAGGCTCGTGCCCAGAGGAAAGCAGGGGCCCCAAAGTTGACAGGTGCTGTCTCAGCTTTTCGTGATTTTTAGCTTCACCTAGCTTCCCTCTAGGGCGGGAAGAGGTCAAAATATTCGCTGCAATTCCGGCGGCTTAATACAACTCTCCTCTTTTATGGTTAGATCTGAGTTGGATAGCAGGTCAGGTCCTCACCAAGCCACAGGCAAAAAAGCATGCGTGTGTGCGTGTGTGCGTGTGCGCGTGTGCGTGTGTGAAAGTCACAGTTACAGAACAGAAAAGATAACTTGCAAGGCTTCCTTGCTTGTCAAAAGAAGGCACACTTGGCTCTTTAAACGGTGAGCCTCCCACCTCGCCCGTTGTGCAAGTAAGGTAGCCCTGAATGTAAAACTCACAATCAACCTTTGGGGAATTCAACTGTACTGGAGAGTGAGGTCTGCGTAATCATAAAGAACCGAAGCTTAGCCCTTCCCCACAGCACTCGCAGGAGAAATGCCAAGCACTGGCGACTCTGACCCCTTGTGATGGAAGCCTGTTCCCAGCAAGGCTGTCTTCCAAACTTCAGTCAAGGTGTTGAGGAGCAGGGCCAACGGACGGACACTGGCTGTTTCATTAGAATGGAGATCTGTCCGGCTGCAGGGCCCCAGCCACCTGCTCAACTGTGTGCTGACCAGAAGTCCCGGGGAATTCTGCCTCCCTTTCCTTTCCAGTCTCTGGGTCACCAGAATCAGCTCGACAGTGCGGCTGGCGGCCCCCTACTTGCCCCAGGACGGTGAAGGGGTCTTTTAAATTTCAGGGGGCCAAAATCAAGGCACGAGGTATCCCCATCTGGTGCTTCTCAAGGACTCAGCGTGTTCCTCAAATGCCTCCTCTCGTCAGTGCTCAGCTGCTCTGTGCTTTGGGGACGTGGAACACAAAGCAAGGATGGGTGGGAGGTGCTCGCCCGCTTTCAAGAGGTAGTTAGCGAGAAACTGAACACCCTGGGTGTGTAAGAGGGAGGGATAGGAGGCACTTCCATCCCGTCCGGAGATAGTCACTGAGACACTGAAGCGTGCTAAATTCACTTCTAACGATTCAGATACGGAGTTCGCTGCTGATGCGGGTTGGGAGCGGTCGTGGGGGTCCGGGGCCAATGGCCGAGAAGGAATTCGTGAGACGTCTTTGGTATAAAAAGGGGGTTTTATTAAAGCAGGGGGGGACAGGACCTGTGTGCAGAAAGGGCTGCACTGGGGTTGTGAGGAGTGACTGATTATATACTTAAAGCCAAGGGGAAGTATTGGTCAATGGGCCACAGGTTATAAAGAAAGTTAATTTTATCTACATTTTTTTCTTGCCTTTGTTCCCCGCATCTCTATGGAAGGGAGGGTGATGTTAGGGCTCCAGGAAATTGAGTCTATAGGTTTCTGGAGATGGCCTTTTTTTTTTTTCCTAGTAAATCATTAAAACAGTTGCAAACTGATGGAGACTCCTGTCTGTGATCTCTATCAGTTAACCATTTGTTTTGTTCTTAGGCAGCCCGGTGCCTGAGGAATGTCACAAATATCCCACCTGGGTTGCTGCTGCCTGTTCACTTGTGCTTTGCCCTCAGCCTGCCTTGGGCTCCCTCATCAACTACCTCGTAATCTTGTCCTGCAGACGTTAAGGGTTGAATTTTGTCCTCTCCCCCCAAATTTATATGCTGAAGTCTGAACTCCCAGTACCTCAAGATGTGACCCTGTGGATTTTACAGAGGCAATTCAGTTAAAATGAAGTCATTAGGGTGAGTGCTACTCCGATATGACTGATGTCCTTAGAAGAAGAGGAAATTAGGACACAGACGGGCACAGCCAGCCAGCCAGACGAGGACACGGGGAGAACGGCCGTCTGCAAGCCAAGGAGGGAGGCCTCAGAGGAAACCAGCCCTGTGGACACCTAGGTCCTGACACTTCTAGCCTCGGAACTCTGAGGAAATAAATTACTGTTGTTTAAGTTCCACCACCCCCACCACCCACCCTAGTCTGTGGCGCTTTGTCACCACAGCCCTAGCGAACTAAAACACCAGAGGGACAGTCTAAGGTGTGGAGTCGGGAAGCCATGAGTAAATAAATACCGACATTATAATAATAACAAAACCTGTGTCACCCTCATCTTCTGCCCATCACCCTTCTGAGTGCTTCTCATTCCTCGTGATGTTCCCGTAGGCTGAGTGTCACATCACCTCCATTTTACAGATGAGGAAAGAGAGGCAGAGGGAAGTGAGAGACCCACACGGTGTCACACAGCCCTAAGCGGTGGAGCTGAGATTTAAACCCGAGCAGTCTGACCCCTCGAGACGTTTTCCACTCCCATCTAGAGTGAAGGTGAAAGTTGCAAGATAAATAAAGCAGAGAGAGGGCTAGAAAGTGATGGGGGTAGAGAAGAGCTCTACACTAGGTCAGGCGTCAGGGAAGACCTGGAGGTGGGGACAGAGAGAGCCATGCAAAGACCCAGAGGAAGAGCCTCCCCGATAAGTGCAAAGGCCCAGGAGGGAATAAGCATGACGTGCTGGAAGGACAGCAAGGAAACCAGAGAATGAGGGGGTCCGTCATGGGGAGTGTGCTCGGAGATCCTGCTGGGGCTTGCAAATCACCTAAAGCTTAAATCTCGTCACAAGTGTGCTGGGAAGCCATCGGTGGCTTTTCAGCCGGAGAGCAAGGCCCTCGGTTTCATGCTCAAGGCCAACAGTCACTCCAGCTGCCATGTAAAGAACGAACTGCAGGAGGCACAAGAGGGATGGCAAGGAGACCAGTTAGGAACAGACGAGGCAAAGAGTGATGGTTCCTCCAACTAAGGTTGTAGCTGTGAAGACCGTGGGAAACGGTCAGTTCTGGGAGTTACTCAGAACATAGAGCCCCATGGTCTTCCCCCGCAGGGGTTAAACTCACGTTGGCGAAAAATGATCATGGGAAAACAGTTAAAGGCCAGCTTGTGAGATATTGACTGTGAGTGTAATAGGATTCAGGAAAGAAAGGAATCAACGTGGGGCTGAATGGCAGCTGGCTTTGGGATTGTTCCCAACCGACGAGGCAACAGAAACGAAGACGGAAATGAACTTGATGCATGTGGTGAACAGTCCACCTGGACAGCATGGTGGGTAGACTGGCGCCACGTCGCCGTGGGTATTCAGACAGCAGAGTGTGTTTGATGGAGTGTCTACAGGGAGCCATGGTGGAAGGGACCAGTGAGGTGAAAAATGAGGAAGAGTGGGAATTGAAAGACAGAGGCCAGAGACTAGGAGATGAGCTAACGGGCCGTTCGATTAGCTCAAGGGAGTTTAAAGGAAGGTTCTCTAGCATTAAGAGACAAATATAAACTGTAACAGAGAATCCAAAGCCCTAGCACATTATAACCTCATGATTGAGATTCTGCTTTTTACCTTTTTTAAGTTGACTATAATCTACTGAAACCAGGAAATGTCAGACACAAGTAAATCAATAAGACCGTTTGCTGGTCTGCCACAACCCCCCATGAAACAGAGATGGCAATCATCATCTTCATCCCTACCACTGAGATACAATGAAACAGCCATCAGGTTGTCAGAAGCCCTAAAATGAAAAACCAGGGCTTCTCAGCCCCTGATGCAGGTGGCCCGTGGAGCTTTTGAAGTATTATATATATTTTGAAAAAAGCAAGAAAAATCCATAGTTAAAATAAAAAGTACAAAATCACAGATAGTGAAAACCCTCCCTAGACACCAGTTCCCAGCCCTCTGGCCCCGAGGCAACTCCTATTAGGAGTTTCTTGTGTATCCGTCCAGAGATCATCTATTCATATGTCCACATGCATGTGTGTGTGTGTTTATATGTTCATTGTTTTATATCCTATAAAAATGTAGAATATATACATATATATGTGTATATATATATATATATACATAAAATGTAGAGTGTATACATATATATGTGAGTGAGTATACACACACTAATATATATATGTATACATGTATATACATATGTGTGTGTGTGTATATATATATATATGTATACACACACACACACACACACACACACACACACACACACACACGGTCTTAAACACAAGTAGAAGACTGTCCATACACTCTCTTTTATAAATACCTTTTTCGCTTAGCCACATATCTTGGAGATTTTTCCATAAAAATTACCTAGAGCTATATGTATATTTAGAATTGTTACTTACATTAAACCTTAAAATCCTACAAGTATTTGTATTTTTTTTTTTTTTTTGGTCTTTCATGTTATGTTCTGTGTTTGCTTTGCTTTGTTGTGTGGGGGGGAGTTGTTTTGAAATTTGCAAATTTGGCAGACCAGCAGTCTCGTTTTGTTCTTCTATAATATATACTATTGACAGAATCTATTGCCTCCCCATCACGAATTTTATTTAATTCAGGTTCTTTGATTTTCATCTACCTTTCCTCCTTCTCTTTCATTACCTGATTTTGGCTGATTATGTTGTCATTCCTGGTTCATCTAGAAATAATTCCCTTCAATAACGTTCTTCTAGTTTCCTAATGACCTTTTTAGTTTTAAACATATCTGATCTTCCTGGCTCTGTAAGGTAAGGAACTTAAGTGTCTTTTACTACCATCATGTCTTTCTCTTGACCACCTGGATTTTGTTAGTTATGTTATTTTAACATTGCCTTGGTTTTCCCTTCTCTCTTCTTTTCTATAGTCATTCCCATGACTGTTTTATTCTTAGATCTGTATGTAAATAGATTCATCATTTACTGCATCCTTTGTCACCATTTCTCCTTTATTCTCTTAGATGGCTGAGGTGTGTTTTCATGGTGTCTTCAAAAAGGCTCAGAGAGAACTAGATTCCTTGAGTGCTTGCATATCTTTCTGTTGGAATGTTCATTTGGCTGGGTATAAAATAGTTTTGTCTCACCAGCTTTCCCTAAGGACTTTAGATCGGGTTCCATGTCTTCTACCATTGAATGTGTCCAGGCAGAAGTCTCAAGACAATCTGGTTTTACCCCCTTTTCAGTGTGTGCTTTGTGCTTTTATGCCTATCAGATTACTTTTTTTCTTTAAAGCCCAGTAATTATATCAGGATATATAACAACGTCCATGAATCCTTCCTCCTCCAGGATATAGTATCTTCTGTCAATGTTAAGAATTTAGCTTTATCAGAAAATTTTCTTAAATGATCCGTTCGATATTTTGTCTACTGATTTATTTTTTTTTTTCTTCTCCAAGGATACATACTATATGTTGAGTCAATTTGGTCTGTAATCCATGTCCATTATGTTCTATTCAGTCTTTTTTTTTTTTTTTTTTTTTTTTTTTTTTTTTACTTTTTGTTCGTTCACTTTCTTTTCCTTTTGCTCTATTTTCTCAAGTTTGGCCCCATGTCTTTGATTGCATTTGCATTGATATCATTTCTCTTTTGGCCAAATCCAATGCTGCTTCTCTTATCATATTCATTATATTTCTTCTTCTAGATGAGGTTTATGTTCATTCAGTTGTTTTATCATTTCCTCCTCCAGCTCCTGAGTATCTGCTTTTAGCTCTTGAAATATCGAAGTTATTTTTTTCACTAGTTCTCGGAGTTCATGGAGAATCATTTTGCTGTGTTTTCATCCACTGTATCACAAAATGTTTCTTTGTGTATTTCCTTGACAGCTTCTAGGCTTTGGGTTTTGGTTTTGGTTTTGGTTTTCTGCTTTGGGTTTTTTTTTTGTTTTTTGTTTTTTTGCAATATTTTGGATACGTCCCTGCTCATTCTTCATGAATGAGAGGAGTCCTTCCTTCCTGGATCAGCTGTCTCTGAAAGGATGGTCTTGACAGCAGCCAAAACAGCACTGCAAGTCAGCAGGGAGTCTCTCTGGCTCCATGTGAAGCTCTAACAGTGGGTTTTGTCAGAGTTTAGTCCTTACATCATTAGAACTAACAAAGATTGACAGCCCCAGAAATGCTAAGCATCACAGCGTCTCCTTTACTCAGCCATACAGGGAAATGGCTTCTTGCAGATCCAAGCATTTTCTAATTTCCTTCCGCTTCCTCTAGCCCCTCTGTGGTGTCACACACTATCCACGAGGGCTTTCAGAGCGGATCTTACGCCTTTGTCTTGTTGTTCTGAACGTCACTCACACCCTGGATGTGCCCCCAGGATGGAGAAGGCCAACCTGTGTCAGCTCTGCCATGGATATTCAACATCAACCTCCTTCTTCACTGACTGCCTTCGTCCTGGCCCAATTTCTGCTGTATATGGTGCATATCCCTCTGCTTTGAGATCATAGACATTTCCTAGTTTAAAAAAAGATGATTCCTCGATTCCTTTTATGCTTCTTGGTCTCTTTACTATTTTTGTTTTAGAGAGAGAGAGAGAGAGCACAAGCAGGGTTGGGGCAGAGGGAGAGGGAGGCCCCGGACAGGGGACTCAATCCCATGACCTTGGGATCATGACCTGAGCTGAAATCAAGAGTCAGATGCTTAACCAACTGAGCTGCCCAGAAGCCCCTCTTTACTATCTTCTAAAGGAGGTGGAGAAGCCCTCGTCTCACCATCTTAAAATTAGGTATCTCCACAGAGAATTATTTAAATAAATGCCTATTCTTTGCTTCTACACCCAGAGATTTCAATTTAGTACATCTTCAATGGAGCACAGGCATCTCTAGGCTTAAAAAGAGCCCACAGGCAATAAATATCTAAAGTGCATGTAGGGAAGCATTTAGGGTGCCACCGAACACTACTTCCATCCAGAGCATTGACTGATGAGCCGTGCAGGAGCATCTCGGAACGGAAAGAAATCAAGTCACCATTGGATCTATCCGTGTCGGCATCCTAGCCAGACCCCTCCCCCAGTGCAAAGACCGCCGTTCCCGCGTGAGGTTGAAGAGAGGCAGCTTATGCTCACTGTGCTGGTTTTGCACGGTTTTCTAATTTTGAACAATTTCAAATCAACAGAAGAGTTACAAGACGAATGCAGTGTCCATGCTTATACCCTTCACCTAGATTCCTCAACTGGTAGCATGTGTCACATTTGCCTTATCTGTACAGCCTCTCTCTTTTGAACCATTTGAGAATTAGGTGTAGATGCCAGGATACTTCACCCCCCGAATAATTGAGTGTGTATCTCCTGAGAACAAGGACACTTTGTACACTGGTCTGAAGTCTACCTGGTGCCGACTTGCCCATCTAGGTAGAGAAAGAGATTCAGGAGCAGAGAATCTGGCTCCCTCCATAAGGGCCAGATCACAAAATCACCCGGAGTTCAAAAGCAAAAGCAGGGAGTAGGGAGAGGGCGAGAAAAATGGTAGCATCTCCAGGAGAAAGAGTCCAGGCCAGAAGAAGGAAATGAAAATGTTTAAGCTGGTTGCTGCCTTCAGCAGAGTAATTTTGTCCCTACCCCCACACTAGGGGATACGGCCCAGTGAATGCCACGTTGCATAGAATTGCCTCTCTGATATTTAGAAAGCAGAATTATGTGATTTTAAAATGCAAGGAGCCTGAAGAACTTCAGAAAAATGATGTTTGGACACCCCCACCGCCCAAGCTTCTGGCCATGGCTCCCTGACTGATGGAAAAAGCAAACACCATCTGCCCCAGCGCCCAGTCCCAGGGAGGATCCAGCCTTAGGAAAGAATTTTTGCCTTGAGTTCCCTGAATCCTACCTCCACTCCCTCCCCCTTGCCTTCTGCTGTCCTCTGGGACGGGGAGCCTGAACAGCTGCTGCCTGTCAGAGACCAAGGCTCCTGGCCATGCTTGGCCAATAGCCTAACTTGTAACTAATGATGGTAGGAGTCGTCTTTCCTTTCCCTTGGATAAATGTCAAACAATTAGGAACCACTGAATGGTCGGTGAGAAGCTCATTACTGGGAATACGTGGTCTTGAGAAAGATTCACTGTGTTTGAGCAGAACCAGGTTTCGTGGCTCAGCAGCATGAGAGAGCCAGATGAACGCAGCACATGGTTATGCAACGACTGGTCCGCAGGGAGAGGGTCCCCAGCAGATGCAGTCACTCTCAATTTCTGCCTTTTGAATTGGAAGTTTATGGTTGAATTTTTAGGTCTCATAAGGCATAAGGAAAGCTATTTTTTCTGCTCTATTTAATTTTTTTTTTTTTTTTTGGTCACAAAATGCTTAAACTGCACAAATGATGCAAAACCATTTTCAGCGACACAGACGCAGAATCTCAACCATCCTCCTCTCGCCTCTGTCTTTATATAGGAAGGTCCCAGGGACAGTCCGAACAGAACAAGGTGAGGATCGTGGCAATCCTCTAAGAGGAGGGAGAGAGAGGGTTCAAAGAGAAAGGCTTATGAGCAGGAAAAGTCCTAGTCTCTCTTTCCTTTAAAGCCCTGAGATATGGAAACCACATTCCCCTCCAAAACATTCCCATTAACTGCATCCTCACTGCAACGCTTAGAATGAGGGCAGACCAGAGTGGCTGAGTAGGAAGGGGGTGGCACAAAGTGGGGAAAGAAGGAAAGATTAAAAGGATAGAAAAAAAAAAAAAAGAAACAGAAAAATAATTTTTTTTATGTGTTGGAGTTTGACTCCATTGTGGTCAGACAACATAATCTGTGTGATTACAATTCTTTTAAGTTTGTTGACGTTTGTTGTGTGGCCCTGGATGTAGTATATCTTGATGTATTTTCTGTGGGCACCCAAAAAGAGTGCGTATTCTGCTGTCATTGGGTGAAGTTTTCTATGAATGTTGACCAACCCTCCTGGTGGATGGTGGTGTAGAGTTCCTCTGTATCCTTGCTGATTTTCTCATTCGTTGTTCCAGCAATTGTTGAGAGAGGAGTGTTGAAGTTTTCAACTGTACGGGGTTTGTGGGTTTGTTTCTTTATCCTTTCAGTTCTATCAGTTTTTACTCCACATATTTTGCATCTCTGTTGTTTGGCGAGGATACATTTAGGATTGCTGTGTAATTGCTGTGTATTTTATTCTCTCCGTCCCTGGTATTTTCTTTTTTTTTTTTTTTTTAATTTTTTTTTCAACGTTTATTTATTTTTGGGACAGAGAGAGACAGAGCATGAACGGGGGAGGGGCAGAGAGAGAGGGAGACACAGAATCGGAAACAGGCTCCAGGCTCAGAGCCATCAGCCCAGAGCCTGACGCGGGGCTCGAACTCACGGACCGCGAGATCGTGGGTATTTTCTTTATTCTGAAGTCCACTGCATATAATAGAGCTACTCCTGCTTTCTTTTGATCAATATTTGTGTGGTAAATCTTTCTCCATCCTTTTAGTTTCAACCTACCTATACTATAATAGGAAATAAAAAGTCTATTGTATTTGCCTACATATTTTCTCTTTTCATGTCTTTCTCCCTTATGGTATTCAAAAATTCTTTCTTTTTCATTTCCTCTTTGTTTAGATCGCTTCCTTTAACCATTCTTTTAGTATGGGCCTGCTGGTGACAATGCCATTATCTTTGAGGTGAGTTTCTTTTAGACAGCATATGATTGTGGAGTTTGCTTTTTATAAACTCCGTCTTTGCATTAGTGCATTTAGACCATTTATATTTAGTGTAACTATTAATATCTTAAGGCTTAAGCCTGCAGTTTTATTCTTTGTTTTCTGGGGTTTTTTTCTCTGTTTTTTGATTCTCTGTTTACTTTTACCTGAATTTCTGCGGCTGACTTGAACACTTTTTAGAATTCTATTTTGATTTATCTATAATGTTTTTCAGTGCATCTTTGTTTAGCTTTTTCAGTGTTGTTGTAAGCGTTACTTTAATAACTTATCTACTAGTGCCAACATTTTCCCAGTTCCAGGGTAGTGTAGAAACCTTAGAGCCCTTTGTGATCATTTACCCTCCCCAATTTATGATATAATTGTCTTAAATAGTTCCTCTATCTACATTGAGAATCACATTGCACGATACTATAATTTTGCTTTCAACCATCAATATAATTTGGAAAACTCAAAAGAAAAAGGAAAATCTACTATATTTACCTATATATTTGTTCTTCCCATATCATTTCTCCCTTTATGATGTTCCCCAAATCCTTATTTTATTATTTTCTCTCTGTTGGGATAAGTTCCTTTCACTATTCTTTTAGGGTGGTTCTGCTGTTGATGAGTTCTGTCTTTTCCTTCATCTGAAATGCCTTGATTTCACCTCAATTCGTGAAAGATACTTTTGCTTATATGGAATTCTAGGTTGACAGTTCTTTTCTTTTAGTAACTGAAAAAAAATTGTTATTACCTTCTGGCCTCCCCGGTTTCTGATGAAAAACCCACTTTTTTTTTAATTCTTTTTTCCCTAGGGGCAATGTGTCATTACCCTGGATGCTCTCAAGACTTTCTGTAGTTCTCAGAAGTTTGATTACGATGTGTCTTTGGGTTTATCCTGCATGGGATTCACTCAGCTTTTTGAATCTGTAGGTTATTTTCTATCTGGTAAAATCTGGGACTATTTCAGCCGTTATCCCCTTGAATACTTTTTTCAGCCCCATCCTCATTCTCCTCTCTAGCTGGTACTCTATGACATGAATATTATATATTTTGTTGTAGCCCCACATGAATATTATATGTTTTGTGGGAGCCCCACATGTTCTTAAGATTCTGTTCATTTTTTGTTCATCCTATTTTCCTCTACTGTTCAGATTGGATAATCTCTATTAATCTGTCTTCAAGTTCGCTGTTTCTTTTCTCTGTCCTCTCCACTCTGCTGCTAAGCCTACTCGCTGAGTCTTTCATTTCCGTTATTATCATTATTAGTTCCAGAATTTCCACTTGGTTCTTCTCTATACCTTCTAAAAATTTTTTGCTGATGCATGGCTGTTTCTTTGCTGAGACTTTTGAATGACGGCTGATTTAAAATCCTTCCCAGATAATTCTAAAATCTGTGTCACGTCAGTGTCAGTGTTTCTCTTTTCTCATTCGGTGTGATCGCTTTCTGACTCCTGTTGTGACAAGTGATTTCTTTTTATCGCAACCTAGACATTTTGGGTGCCACGTTATAAGATTCTAGATCTTATTTACAGCTTCTTTATGGCAGGGCCCCTCTGACACCATTTGGGCGGGTTAAGGGATTGCTTATTGGGATGTCAGTCTCCATTGACAGGGTAGGGGAGGATCCTTGTTGCTCGTGGGTGGGGACGAGCGTTCAGGCTCCCCACTGGACCCCCAGTGATACCACCCTGGCTGGAATAAGAAAGGCAGCTCATTATGCTTCCCCTATGGTCTCTGCCACACTTTGGAGGAGTTGCATTGTTCCTGTTCAGCAGTGAAAGGAAGTGCTGACTCTACACTGGGATCCTTTTAATGCTACCCCGGTGGGAATGGGAAGCTGCCTCATTACTGCTGATTTTGAAGGTTAAGTCCAGGCATCCCATGTAGTCTCTGGGGGACCCATTACCCCTCAGTAAGGATGCAAATCTGGGCTTCTTTCTCTGTCTTCTCTGAAACCACCCTGGCAGGAGGTTTGGGGCACCTGTCACAGCCTAGTAAGGGTGAAAGTCTAGCCTTCCCATATCATCCTCTACTCTCGGGGGGCAGGGGTGGGGTTGGTAATTATTTTCTGTGGCGTTTGGCTCGAGTAGAGGAGTTGAGGTCTTAAAGTTTTCTTTCTAGGTTGCCTTTTTTTCTGGTCTTTTTGCTAGAGGTGGCAGACTTCCCTTGGGATGTTTTTATCTGTACCTGCTGACATTTCCAAGTTGCTGGCTTCTCCAGTAGGCACTCTGAGATATAAGAACAAAACAAAGCAAAAACCAGGAAACTCAACACCCCAAGATCCCTGGCTGGTGTCCCTTCTTCCCCCCACTTTTTTTGAGCCTTCTTATGTTTGTTATAAAATATAAAATACAATCTTCAAGGAGTTTTAGCCGTACTTAGTGGGGGGAATAGGGGAAAAACTACATCCACTCCCATCTTCCCAGAAGCGGAAGTCAGGGAAATTTTAAATAAAAAGAAGGAAAAAAAACAAAGAACGACAAAAAAGAAGAAGAAGAAGGAGAAGAAGAAGAAGAAGAAGATTGGAGTGGTGTTTTCTTACTTTCCTTTCTTCTCTGAGATCTATACTGCTGAGAATCAGCTGCAAAGTACCAAATAAAGGAGTCACTTTCGCTCTCTTCCCTCCTCTTCCCAAACAGAAGTTCAAGCTGAAAATATGTGAAAAGGAGCACCAGAAAATGATATGATGTCTATCAATAAATGTTCCTCATTCTCTAGCCCAGTAAATGTCACATTTGGTTATGAAATTGAATTTTGCAAAGTAACATTTTAAAAATACTCCTCCAACTTAGTGTCTTTTATAACTATCGACACAGATGAGAGATTGAAGAATCAAATCCCTTGTCCCCTGTACTCTTTCTCACACGCGTACGCAACAAGCTGACTTCCTGGGTGACTCCAGTAACGGGGGTTCTCAGCGGCCCTGGAGGCTCTGCTGTGTCACAGTGTCACTTTCCTGGATGCTGACAGTGCCCAAGATTGGTCCGGCCTGGGCAGGAGCTGCCATTGTACCCCACTGGTTACCCATCTGATTGGGGGATCCCCACGTGGGTCATCCAATATCGGGCAGCTTCGTCTTAAATGATTGGGTGAATCTCCTGTCAAAAAACATGATCATAACCCTCTCAAAAGCTCTGCAATATCATTGCCTCACAAGCCTGAGCCACGAATGAATGAATGAATGAATGATTCATTGACTCCCTTCCTTTGCATTACAACCCAGCCAGTTCTTGAAGGGAAACATAACGAATGGTCTCAGGCGGTACATAAGAGCACAGCCCCGGGGGAGGAAGCTGGCTCATTCCTGCCATTGGAAACTATAGGAAAACATTAGGAGGCAAGAAAATCTTGGGCACTGAGCAATTGCTTTCTTTGTGTAACCAAGATCCTGCCACAGTACCTTTGCACAGGGCTCCTTAATACAGCGTTGCATCGTTAGACAAACATAAGGCCTTCTAGTGACCATGTCAGTCCCACCACTTGAATGACTCCTTAAAACAAAGTCAATCTGCCGGGTCAGGTGATTCGTTTCTAAGGGGTCCATTCCTTGAATGGACCACGTCTCCAAAACAATTTTGGAACGGCTCTTCATAGGTCCTTTCATCGCACCACATCCCGGAGCAAAAACCCTTTTGGAATGTTCTGTACAAATCATCAGTCAGCAATCCATGTCCAGAAACTCCTGACAACACAAGGAAACAAACCCTATTCATGCTACTTGTATTTTAGTTTTCCTTCGGGATTTTATTTTTTCTTCTTTGGAAACAAAGGGATTCATCCTTTTTTTGCTCTCCAGCTGTTCCTGAAGTTGTCATGAGTATTGCTTCTGAGGTGCCCTGTTTTGACAGCCGCGGGTCCAGAAATGAGAAGTCCTGTGACAGAAGCACGCGCAGGTGCTGGGGTGCCGAGAGCGGACACTAGGAAAGGGACAGTCGGGGACAATGTCAAGACAATGTCAAACACACCTGCGCCAAAGTCCTCAATGACGAATAGGGGGTAATTGTGCAGGCAGAGAAAGCAGGAGGAGGGGTGAGCCCATGCGATGTGTTCAGGTCCCTAAAGGGGCTCCTTTGGCTGGAGGATAGTTTAGAAGCGAGGAGGGGTGGGAAATGCTCCTGGAGGAGTACATGGAGGCCAGGTTTTGAAGCGAAGGTGCTGACCTACCACGGAATGGAACAGAGCTGGGAGGGCAGACCGGCCATTGCGACTCCCCGGGCCCAGAACTTGGATTGTGGACCAACCGGGAGAGTAAAGGGAAAAGGAAGGAAAGAATACGGCATCTGCTCACCCTTTCTGGTCAACAGAGAGGAGTTAGCAAAGCTTGTGCCTCGGATGAAAGCAGGTAGGAGCGGCAGTGGCCGCTGTGAGGGGTAGGTTTCCTGCAAGATGGCGCTGGAGGCAAAACGAACCTTCTGAGAGCTGCTGACCCAGAAGAGAAGCAACGGATTGGGTGATGAGAGACGGACAGAAGAGTCCCTGCTGCTTCCGAGACGCAGTCCTTGGCAGTTGAGTCCTGGGGAGGCTGGGGCTGACCCTGGCAGAGACGCCTCCTAGAAGCAGGAGTGCTTGCCTGGGAAAAAGTCCCCCGATGGCTGCCGGCTACAGGCTCTGCCGACTTCCGCTGCCTAGAAATCCTCTGTGCCCTTCTGCAGCCTGGCTCGGTATCTTCTTTAAAAGGAACTTCTTGGTATGACTTTGGGGATAATGCTTGTCCTACATTTTATGATATTTCCAGGAGCTCTAGGAAAGGAGGAATGAGTCACTCATCCTATTCAAAGAAACCAACCACACTGGGCATTCAGGAAACGTTGCTGGGATGTTGGTGCTGGGAGTCTAGAGGTTGGCCCACAGAATTTCAAGCAGGGGACGACGCAGGCAGAGGTGGGGTTGGAGGTGTTCCGCACCTGGAGGGTCCACCAGTTTCCCAACTGTTAGCCCTTCAACCTTCAGAAGTCCATGAAGTCCATGCTTCCCAGGAGGCACCAAAGGACGTCCTCCAAACCCCTTCTTCCAACCTGAGCCCTCATCCCGAAGCCCAGGTGAATCAAGGGGATTTAGTACAAGCACAACCTTGAGTTTGATTTCATTTTTTTATGACCTTCTCCTACCTCAGTGCATTAGAGCCATTGCCGGTCTGGTCAACGTGGCCATGGTGATGTCCTCATCAGGAACCCGGCAGGGTGACCTGTACAGAAGGGACCTTAGAAAGGGTGTCTGGGTGGGGCAGTGGCCCTCCCCACCTTGTGCAAAGGAGGCTGTATCCCCAAGGACATCCTGCATGGCCCTCCTTCAAACAGTTCCCTCCGGGTTTTTCAGCCCAAACCATGAAAACTGGAGATCACTGTAGGAGCCTTGACTGAATGAATCAAGGAGGAATACTATCTGGGTAAAATTATATCACATTCTGATGGGCAAGTTCTTAATTCTTCAAACCCCTCTGCACCTTGGTTTCCAGGAAAGAGCTGTTTCCCCAGGGTGCTCTTGGAGGTTCAGACCTTGGCCCCCGTCCTCCCCTCGCAGCTTCAAGCACCGCCCCAGCCCCAGCCGAAATCTCCCCCCTGAGCGACTCAGCCTGGCATCACGGCACCCGGCACCATAGCCCTCCACGGCGTGCACCCTGATTTTCAACGTCGGCCCTGTATCGTCTTCTCGTGTTTTGCCACACGAGGCACCTGCTACACAGGCACCGGGTTCCCCCACGTTTCCTTGCGCTGTGTCTCCACCTAAGATCCTCTGCCTCACTGTTCCTCTTCCCTCATGATTCTTCCTTTCTTCTTGACACATCGCAGCCCTTCCTCTGTGAGCCCGTTCTGGTCCCGTGGGTTAGAACTTCATTCTGTCTGTCTGTCTCTCTCTCTTTTCTCCCTTTCCTTCTCTCCCCTCTCTGTTCTCTCTCCCTCCTCCCCCCCTTTAGGGACGCAGGCGACCCCAAGGTGAAAAAGGCAGGTGCAGAAGGGAGACTTCTTGGGCCTGACACCTGTCTCTGCTGCTCTGCCAGCTGTGTGGCCCAGGGAAATTTGCTCAACCTCGCCGTGCCTCAACCTCCCCATCAGCAAAGTGTGGACACCCGTGCCCATTTCGTGGGGCCATTGTGAGAATCCAGTGGGATGGTCCAGTGATGCGCTCTCCACGCCGCCAGGCTAGATACTAAGTGGGAAAGAAATGTTAGGGGTTACGATTTTTATTGTCCCAAACCATGCTTGCATGCTGACAAAGAGCTGATGTGTGGTTCTTACATCCCCCGCCTTTATATTTTAGTGGCTACTCAAGACAATACATACGGTACCATTTATAAGGGCACTCATTTGATTGGCTGTTTGAGGATGTGGTATTTTCCTTTTAGATCAGCCCTCCCCCCCCCCCCCCCCCCCCGCCGTGACCTGCAGTGGCATCCCGTCGGGAAAGAGGGGGGAGGGACGTTGAGGCTGGAGACCACAGCCGGCGCATTTGTAGAGAACCCTGAGAACAAGATGGGAGATTGGAGGGCCTCAGCTTTCACCTGGAGGTGAGGTCCAGTTGAGGACACAAGTTCATAAAATAGCATTATGATTTCCCCCTTGATATAAATGTTCCTTCAAACAGTTGTAACTTGAAAAAAAAAATC
Organism: Puma concolor; assembly: GCF_028749965.1. Classification (NCBI taxonomy): domain Eukaryota; kingdom Metazoa; phylum Chordata; class Mammalia; order Carnivora; family Felidae; genus Puma; species Puma concolor. Next base: position 152,793,766 of record NC_141675.1, on the reverse strand, counting down.
ACAGTTTGGTGACGAATAGAAGGACATATTTTAGAGAGATAAAAATACCCAAGATGTAAATATGACTGGTTTGAAATATATCAACTATGATGAGTTTTCCCCCTCATCCATAACGGCTCGGTTTCTGGGGAGCAGAAAGCGAGGCAGTTAGCACCACTGAAGACACGGGCGTCGCTCAGCCCCGCCAGGTCTTTGCCCGGGGTGCCAAGGAGCCCCTGGTGGCATGGGCAGAAGAGCCCCCTTCCACCTTCTCCAAAAGCTTTGCCCATATGACTCTCTCTGCCTCCCTCCACGCCCCCATGCACACACACACACACACACACAGAGTTTCTTAGGCTTAGCTTTGAGCTACAGTTAGACTCAGTTATAATTGCCCTCATTAAAAACCTCTCTGTCATGTCAGACAGAGAGAAGTATATCTCTGGCATGGTCCCAGCAGAAAGCTACGCAGTCCTCAGCTGAAACAGGAGTGTGGGCATAAATCTCTCTCTCACACATAGATACACACACACACACACACACACACACACACACACCAATAAAAGTGTTGAGCTTTTATTTACATCCCCAGGTATAGCAGAAAGAACACAAACAATAAGAAAACTAAATCCCCGCTATCCCTGAGGGCCTATATTCTACCTGAGGGGTTTGATGTGATTTCAACACAACAGAATTTTTTTCAAGTATCTGTGGGCATGTTTTGCTTCAACACGTCATCATGATTCCTCGAAACTTTAAGTGTTTCTGTTATTCCATTAAATGCATGACAACACAATGGTAAGTAGCGTGGCTCCCAAAGCAAAAGAATTCAGCTTTTCCAAGAGGAACCTTGTATTCTGGTGGAAGGTTCTGGAAATGGGGATGTGAGGTGCGTGGCCACAAGCCACTGACACTATTCGCCCTCAAATAGCAAGAACAGACCATAACCCTCAGCCCTCACATGGTAGCCAAAGAGAATAATGACTACACGCACACACTCACACACAGGGATATAATCCATGAGTGTATTAACACACATTTTCTCATTTTTCTCACAACGGGCTTGTGAGCGAGGAAACACAGAGAGACACTATCTATCCCACTTTACAGATGAGCAAACTGAAGCTCCCAGAAGTTCATGGGAACTGGCTAAGAAATGGCAAAGCCAAGGCCAACAGCTTTCTAGACCTAGGTTTGTTCCTGGACTCTCCACCTTCTGTACTTCTCACTCACGCTCTCTCTCTCTCTCTCTCTCTCTCTCTCTCTCTCTTTCAAAGTGATAAGAACATGCAAGCACCACAGACACAGTAAATAAGAACAATAAGATTTCAGGCCAAAATACAGATGCCTGCATTTCCGGTTTTCTTTTCATTTTACAAGGGGTAAACCTGTTCTTTATCCCCAGTATCGAAACTCTTGCTTCCCGGAAGAAAGATATTTCGTAAGGAAAATTCTTAAAGCAAACACATCTGTTTTTTAAATCTTAAAATATTACCAATACTCACACCCTCTCCCAAGCTAAGCACTTATAGACATCCTCTTCACATGGCTCCCTTGTCCTGGGGGCACCTTAGCGAACAGCCGACCAGCCTGTAAAGAGAAAACCCAGGATGCTGGCCAAGAAAAATAAAATGACTTGCTCAGGACCACAGGGCTTTTCAGTAACAGAGACTTCTGGTTGACCACGCGTGCGTCCTGGCCGTGATAGCGGCACTGGTGGGAGCCTTCAGAGGAGGCTACGGAGAGGCGGGACTTGACTTTCCCAAAGGTTCTGGAATCTCTTACCCCCGTCACAAATGATGCGGTGTGATACAAGGATGCATGAACAGGCGTAGACGTAAAAGTCAGGAAACGTGGTCAGTAGAATAGGGGGGGAAATGCACAGATCTACTTGTGTCCAGTGGAGTTCTTGGGGGTAAATTTGGGCGCACAAAGAGGAAATGGAAACTGGGGTGTCCAGGCAGAAGGAACAGCGATGGCCAGGGAAGGAAAGTAGCTACAACAAGAGAGTGAGCGTGGAGGACAGAACCATCCCCGCCAAGCGGCCCTGGCAGAAAGACCAGGACTGACTGCTTACTTGCCAGACAAGTCTGAGAGATTTCGAGCTGGGCGTTCCTGGGTCAAGTCTGCATTTTAGATAGACCCCCGGGGCTGCTGCAGGATAAGCCCTTCGGTGTTGAGGTGCGACCCGAGGCAGGTGGAAGCAACACTAATGGTCCCTTTAAAAGGTAGCAGCCAAGGGGGGTTAGATTGAAGACATGTGAACTACTGGGGGTGTGGAAGAAGGAGAGGGAGGTGTGTTCTCAGGCTTCTGGCTTAGGCGCAACGTGGGTGGTGATGCTATAAACTGAAGGCAGAAAATGGAGAAAGAAGCCCGGGTAGGAGGGCTGGCGGAAGTGTGTGTGAGGGACAGAGGAGCTTTGGCAGGTTGCTTTGGAACATCCATTGAGCATCTGGGTGGAGTCGTCCAGTACCTAACAGAAGCCCAACGGAGAGGTCAGAGCCGGTCACCAGCCGTCTGTAGACAATCAGAGATATTGTTGTGGGACACAGAGAAGACAAACGCCGCAAACCCCAACGTGACACCGAGGTCACCGGGTGAGGACTCCTGTCTCGGTATCCCCGCGGGCGGTGGCCTTTCCTATTTCCGGGGGAGTAGAGGCTGTCGACCAGGAGAAGAGACCCGCACGGTGGCACCTCCGCTCTGGGCAGGGGCTTCGGTTTCCTCGACTGTGTCCCCGCAGGGTTGGACTTGACGATCTCTTAAAGAATCTCTTCCAGCTTTCCTTCGCCGTAATTCTAAACCTCTCTCCAGTGTTGTAAGGCTGGTAACCGGAACGTTTGGTTTGGAGGAAGCTCTGAGCTTGAGACGAGGTGGAGGATTTGCTGGGGGCCGAGAGTGGGATGTCAGTGCTTCAGCGGGGTTGCAGGTGCAACCCTCCGCCCTCTGATGATAATGCGGGCGGGACAGGAGTTTGAAGACAGCCCGTAGAACGACTGAACCACTGAACACGGAAACAGATGCCATGATTCCCAGCATAAGTTATGATATGGATGAGTCAAACTGAGAGAGCTAAATTTAGGGTTTCTAAGGTCCCCTCCCCCCCTTGGCGTCAAAAGTTTCCATTCGACGACAGGGAGGAGAGAAATGCTGATACAGGCAGTGTTTGGTTTCCCCAGGACTGGGACATCCGACACATCTGAATGAAAATAGCTGCGAGGGGGTGGGGCGCCTGGGTGGCTCAGTCTGTTGAGCTTCTGACTCTTGATCTCAGCTCAGGCCGTGAGCTCACGGTCGTGGGATCGAACCCTGCGTAGGGCTCTGCACTGAGTGTGGAGCCTGCTGGCGATTCTCTCTCTCTCTCTCTCTCTGCCCCTCCTCTGCTCATTCTCTCTCTGTGTCTCCCTCCTTCCCTCAAAATAAATAGCTGCAAGGCCGACCCACCAGCAGGACCAGGTACAAAAGGTGGCAGGGTCCTTGGGTCCCAAGAATAAGGTGGTGCCACCCACAGGAAGATGGACGAAACTGACAGGGCCTCAGAAGGATATAATGCCTGGCATCTGGGTGCCGGTGCTCTGGGGACTTTCACCACTGGGGCCATCGCAGGAGGGCCAAGCTGAAGTGAGCAGTGATCCAGGGTGAGGTCCTAGGAGCACGGAGCCAGAGAATGAAGGAAAAGCAGGCCACACACCAGGATACCAGGAGGCACCGTGTCACCAGGGGGGGTGACAGCAGAGCTAGGCACAGGGTTGTTGTGGATCGTCAACCCAGAGCAGGCGGAGGCAGAACAAGACCTGTCCTACAGGTCACGGATGATCGTCATGGAATTCTCACCTTGGAGTTGCTTTCATGCACAAATTGTCAGCAACCGCTAGAGTGGGCCCGCTTTGAAGCAGCCGCTGTGCCCATCCCTGTGAGCCGCGACGAGCTTCTCTTCGCCTGCCCCGGTTGACACTCTTAGCCCCTCCATAGTCATGCCGTTCCCGCATCCGGGCAGCAACCACGCGGCAGGCTGCGTATCGTGGGTCAGATGCCCCCGCAGGTAGGAGGGTGGGTCGCGGTTCCCGGGTCCTTCTGTTCTCAAGGGCAACGATCAGTTTAAGGAAGAGGCAGCGCGCCGATCGCGTGGCTGTGAGTTCAGGCCTCCTGAAAATCACGCGTACCTGCGATGTACAGAGTGGTTTGTTGACACTGAGAGCGGACTCTTCTAGTTTGGGAAGAGTGGCGCCAGCAGGGTGAATAATCATTCTGTGAGCCGCGTGCCAGCACCCGAGCCGCGACGACTCAAGCGTTAGCCAGGCAGCTGTGACTTGCTCAGCGCTCTACTGTGGCCACGGGGAGTGATAGATGCCACGTTGGCTTCTAGGAACCGACATGTTGATGGCAGAGGGGCTGGAGCACGACCACGTGAAACCGAGAGTCCATGAGGTACTGATTGCACGTGAAGGAACGCTGTGGTTGTTCAGAAACAAAAGGGCAGGGAAGGAATAAGGACAATAAGAAAATAACAAGAAACTTGGCTTTTCGCCTATCAGTTTGGCCAAGATTGAGGGGGGAAATGTTCTCATGCTATGGGCAAGTTGGCAAGAATGTAAGGAAATGAAGACTTTAAAAAATCTTTTCTTAATGTTCACGTAATTTTGAGAGAGCGAGACAGACAGACAGACAGACAGAATGTGAGCGGGGGAGGGGCAGAGAGAGAGGGAGACACAGAATCCGAAGCAGGCTCCAGGCTCCGAGCGGTCAGCACAGAGCCCGACGCGGGGCTCCAACCCATGAACCGCGAGATCACGACCTGAGCTGAAGTCAGACGCTTCACTGACTCAGCCATCCAGGTGTCCCAGAAATGAATACTTTTATCCACTCCCAGATCCAGCGTTTTGGGGGACAACTGATATGTGTCAAAATTCTTAGTACCCCTACTTCCTGAACAATTCTAACCCTAAGATTTGTCCTAAGTAGTTAACAGGACAGGTGCACCAAGGTGTGAGTTCAGGGATGCTCATCACAGCATTTTATAAAATAGTGGAAACTTGTGAGCAAATTAAATGGAATCTGCTTGAAGAAATCCCGGTGCCTTCATCCACAATGAATGCTATACAGTCTTTTAACAATGTGCTGTAGTCTACCGCACTGACCTAGAAGGATGTGGGATGTGGTGTTAAGGGAAAAAGTAGCTGATGATGTTGTACGGATAGTGTAGATATTTATATCTATAAAAAAGGAATTACATTTCCGTATCTGCGTATTTTCATAGGTACAGAAACGGGAATAAAAAGGTTTTCACCAAAGTGTAAACAGTGATTTTCCTCTGGGGGGGGGGTGATTTGGGGGAGAACTGTATTTTCTGATTTATAATTTTTCAGTATTTTTGGAGTTCTTCAATAATGAGCATGTATTCGTTTCATACTCAGGAAAAGAATCAGGCTACAAAAAAGTGAAACAATGGCCAATATTTCAGTTACTGCACATGTTAAGAACCCAAGGAAATTAAAGAAATCTGAAAAAACTGAAGAGAACTTTATAGTCGAGATGACCATTATTCTTAACAGCTCAAAGTAATTTTTCAATTAGGACAGATTCCATTTATGTATGTATCATTCTGGCTCGCAAACTCAGTGGGTAATAACCTATATCCCAGCTGAAACAAAAAGTTTCAACCCAAAATAGATACGGTTATAAACCCATCAAAAGGGATAACTTTCAAAAGACCCCAGGAATTCAAAAAAGTAAGACAAAGGAAAAATGTATAAAATCTACTTAGCTTTTAGAAAAAAAAAAAAAAAGAAATCAAATGACTGCAAAAATACCAGCTCCAAAAATACCAAAAAAGCTTCACCAGGAGAAAATAGAAAGCAAAGATTGGCATATGGATGTCAAAAATCCAGTGTCAGAGAGGTTTTGAAACTGGTTGTGCGTCACCAATTATATATATCCAAAATCAGTGTGACAGACACTCCCTTCCAAGAGCAATGGCAAGGTTTTTTAATGCCCTAAAAGTCTCTTTTCGGTGACTGATTATGTAGTAGCCAGAACATGAGATTTTTAAATTCGGTTCATCACCGGTGACCAAATTCTAATGTAGGAGGAAGAAAAGAAAGAAAGAGAGCTGTTATCTGATCCTTTGTGTCAGTTCCCATTTCAGAGGTGTCTTCTACATGAATGTCTTTTCTTCTCATCTCCAGAAAAAGCACAAAGAAGAAACTACAGCGATGGCCAGGTTGACAGAATCCATGAGTGAGTAACTGGAAATTTCTTCTTTATTTCTGGTTTTAAATGGAAAACCACAAAGTCACACAAAACCCCCATTGCTTTGTGATTATCTGTCTTTCTCGTCCATTCTTGTGATCACCGAGGTCTATTTCACGTAGACGGGATTGTGTTGCTGTTACAAGGTGCTTTACTTGAAAGTCGTCTTGTGTGGGACTGAACTCTGTGCTGAAATTGTTACCCCAGTATGGGGTTTTGTTTGTAGGTCTGTGTTGCGGATCGGGACCCACCATAATTCCAATCTCGCTTTTCGGAGGTTTAGGTACAGTCAGCTCACGTTTTATGGGCAGATATTCCATAGGCTGGATCATCAGCCTATGGAAAGAGAAGAAAGAAAGAATGGCTTGTCGTTGTTAAACCTTTCCGGTGTGCTTCCGAATTTTCAGATTCGAGGATTTAAAACTGGGGTGTTTGATGTGGAAGTAACTGGTAATGATTCGGGTTTGGAACAGATCAGTGGTATCAGGCTCTAAGCGCGTAAGTTAGATAAACGGGACACACGAAGCACTCTTAAGAGGAAAGAGGGATTAATATAATACCTCCTCCTGCAAAATGAGACATGTGGCTTTGTACGTTGAAGTTTAAATATTAAAGACCGCGTGGATATGAAATAAACAGACAACGCGGGGGTTTTTTCCCCCTTTGGAAATATGCATTGTCCTGGTGATAGAATTCATATCTCAAGTTACAAGGGAAGGTTGCAGACACTTCTCCATCATCATTCGGGCCATGAACACCTTATTAAATTCGACTGCGTTAATCTTGCCCACATTTATCTTGGCCCCTGCTTTCTCCTTCGACTATTCCTAAATCATGAGACTATTAAAATATGTGTCTTTCTGTAGCATAGTCAATGAATCCTCATCCCCCAAAGTGTACCCCCTCCCGGAAAAAAAATGATGGTAAAGTGTTCTTTACATTGAATTTTTTAATTCCTGACCCCAAATCCCTAATTTCCTGATTTCCTTTATCTCGAACGCATGCTAATTTCACCATGTAAATGATGACTCCACAGGGGGACTGCACAGCCACCCCCAGCATTTACACGCCTCTCTTACACTCATTTCTGTATCATCCCTGCCCTGTCTCTGCCTCACCCGTCTTTCTGACAGTAGTCTTGCAGACTGGAACGTTGCAAAGCATTTGCTCCTTGGTTTGAAAAACCCCAAATTGGTTCTCTGCAAGGGAGAGGAGCTAAGTCACGGAATGCACTCTTCTCAGACCTAGAAGGAAAGAGTGAGGTGGCCAGTACCGTCACAAAACTGACGAACCTGGTCAAAATATGCAGGGACCGTGGACAACACCAGCTGATTGACGATCCACAGCACGTTTGCAGATTTTGTTCTAATCTCTAACTCCAAAGTCACCAGCACAAAAGACCTGTAGATTCTCTGAATGCTGGAAGGATCGATGGCCTGGAACCCAGCATCATTTTCAACAAATGGAGTCTTGAGCGTGGGGGCAAATTGAACTGGATGGTGTTGTGTGTGAGTTGTGATGCTAATAGTTTTTATAATTAGTTCCGTGTTAGAAATTGATACTCTAGTTCAGTGAATTTTTTAACTAGTCTAACTGAATCGTAGATAAAACATTAAGGGTGCTATATGAGTCAATATTTTCGACACGGTCACAATTTCTGATAAAGGTGTTTTAATTTTTCTATCTCTGTGGGATCCAGATGCATTTAAATAAGAGCCCCCCACTGGACTGCTGATTTGTGGGGCTTCGGTTTCCGGGTTACCTCTGCAATAATTTTAATGACTTTGATCTATGAATCCATTGGCTTAAGAGAAGTCTGTAAAAATTGAATTCCAAACCCTTGGGGCAGATGAAAGGGTATTGCCATTCTTCTATGAAAACGATTATATGGACTTGTTCAACACACAAGGAAATTTAAAGAGTGAGAACAGATCTTGGAATCGCACCCAACAGTCCAGTCGCCTGAGCCTTACAGAGGTAAAGAACACTACTATAAAAAATGCAGAATTCTTGTAGGCCCTCGCTATGAAAGTTAATCATGCAGTCAACACTAATAAACATTTCATCAAAACTAAACTCAGGAATAATGTACACAGCTATACATTGATTCTACATAGGAAATCTACAAGGAAATAAATACATAATTATGTAGGGAGATTCTATCCGTAGGCTAAGCAAAGAATTAGCATACAATTACGACACAATGCATTTGATGGGAACATCAAATCCATGGCCACTGGGGAAAAGGGACATAAACAGAACCACAAATGCCCAGGACACAATGCACTGAATGGTTTTTCAGAGTCAGTAAACACTTTGCTTGTTAAACTGCCAAGCGAAAACCATCTGGTTAGGAGAACATCTCTGTGTTGAACCAGAATGGGATTGCAATTCTCCTGTCACCATACGGGTCCAAATGTGATCAATGGATATGCAAATACTGTAATGAAGATAGGTAACTTCTTCATCTTCCAGAGCAGGGAGAAGGAATATATTTTTCCGGGGGCTATTAATCGCCACCTCAAAAAAGCCTATGCGGTGTCCCAATTTTTTTACAAAAAAGGGCAAACAGAAGACACAGAAATGGTAGCAGGTTTTTTTTTTTTTTTTAATTTTAATTTATTTTTGAGAGACAGGCAGAGACAGAGCGTGAGCGGGGGAGGGGCAGAGAGAGAGAGAGGGAGACACAGGATCCAAAGCAAGCTCCAGGCTCCGAGCTGTCAGCACAGAGCCTGACAAGGGGCTCGAACCCACAAACCGTGAGACCATGACCTGAGCCGAAGTCGGCCGCTTCACCGACTGAGCCACCCGGGCGCCCCATGTGAGCAGATTTTTAAATGTTTAATTAAAAGAAACTTTATTTGATAAAAGTGAGATGACTTTTCAAAATATGTTTATGTCGCACGGTTGAAATGAGGAGGGACACGAAAAGGAAAAAGAAAAATAGAGAAAGGAAAAAAATCAGCTGTGTGGAGGAAGAGGGAGACAGCAAAAGTTCACATGAGAAAAATACCCGGGAAAAAAATATATATGAAAAGAGACCCAGAGGAAAGGTACAAAATCACAAGGAGCAAAAGAAGACAAGTAGGCAGAAAGGAGAGGAGGCACGGAGAGGTGTTCACAGACGGTCTAAAATTAGGAAACTGCACACTGGCCTTAACCAGCTGTGGACTTTCAACCTTTCAAAGGCTATTGATTTTTTTTACCACTGCCTGTTGACATTTTAATCTGTGTCTGCACCTTGGAAACAGATATACTCATATTTACACCACCAGAAGCCCAGTTCCAAATGGTGCAAAACAAAACCCACATTGGAAGAGATCACTCTGAGCTTGCCCCTCGGGTACCAACCCTTTACTACCCCAGCCACTAAGTGAAATCAAGCTGAAAGGCTGACCCAGTGGGGACTGCCAACCTTGTCTATAAATCGGCATATGGTGACCCAGACGAGGGAATCCCATCTTGCATCGCGCTGTCATTGGAGATGACGTTGGGGAGGGCAGGGTCTGCCCTAGCTGCTGGAATCTAAGTCAGACAGTGACAGATTGGAGATGTCCAAAGGCGTGCAAATGACCTGGGGGCTATGGGATCATGGTCTGTCTGAGCTACCTTGGTAGGCTGTGCTTATGTGGATTCCTGTAGATAATTCACTTCCCGGGCAATGCGTGCTGGTGCATCTTCCCCACACCTCGAGCTCCAGGGCACGTGTCAAATATAGCAGGGGGTGGAGAGCCGTACGACCTGGGTCCGTGAATAACGTGGATTATAACCAAATATCCGTCTTGCGCACCGTGATGGGGGTTACAGGGCGGAACGGGTAGGGACGCTGGCCCCGACGCCTCCTCCAGGACGCAGGGCCCCTTTCCAAAGCCCCCCACCCAGCACCCCGCTGGCGTCACACTTCTGCCTCCTTCCCCACAGCGCCGCGCGTCTTCGGTCGTCACCGCGGTGGCAAATGGTGCACGAGGCCGGCCGCGGCTCGCTCCAAATGCTGGCAGGGGTTGACTTTCTCGGCTTCCTGCTGCCACCTGCCCAGCGTCTCTCAGGCACACGTGCCCTGAGCGTTCCCTCTGCCAGCCACAGGATCCCTTTCCGGTCCTTCCCCAGGAGCCTTTCTGCCAGGCCGCAAGGCCAACCCCGGCCGCCCTGCTGCCTCTGCGGGGCACACCTGCACAGGAAAGAGGAGTGCCGCTCGTTGTTATTCCCAAAGACACAGCTGAACGTCAGCTGTGCCCCAAGCGTTCCAGGACGGTTCCTTCCCAGCTCGGCGCAGAGGACGAGGGGGCTGGGTGGTTCCCCCCACCGCCCATAACCAGAGCCGGGGGCCTGTTCTGTGGGTGCTTGGAGGTCTCGGCCGTCTGCATCAACGCAGAGGGGATCCCTCCGGGATGCAAGACGCCGCCCAAAGTCAGCCTAGATTGGAAACGGTTTAGTGTCAGAAGAAATGAAGGGGGAGAAGCAGCTACAATCACTGCACATTGAATCAACCCCGTGCAAATGCAGTGGCTTCTTTAATCATTTCTTCCCTCCGTGTGGAGACGCTGTCCTAACCCTGGCGTCGTGTTAAGGCGGGAGAAGGCGGGAAAACAGGGTCCCTGGCCGCACCGAGCACGGCGTTCTGGGGAGGCAAGGGACACCAGCCGCTGTGCAGAGTCTGGCCCTGGCAGAGGCTGCCAGACAAGCGTGCAGCCTGGGGACGGATGGCCCGCAAAGCTCTCCTTCCACGGACTTGCAGCGCGCATGTGCATCATAAAGGCACCCAAAGGGTGTGGGGGTGCCACCAGGCGGCCGATGGGAATCTGAGTGTCAGGCACCCAGCACCCGGCACAGGAACGGACAGAGGTGTGAGGGAAGAGCAAAGTGCTGATGTGGGCTCGGCGAGGAGCCCGGGTGGCAAGACAGCAGATGGCTGGGCACGTGGGCACGAGTCAGATCGTCAAAGGACTAGGGCGCAGCTCAGGTGTCTCCCAGGGGCGAAGGGGTGAGGGGCGGATCTCTGAGCAGAGGCAGACGGGAGCTGGGGCCGCCGTCGAGGATGGACCTGAGTGTGTGAAAGAGGCCGTGACCGGGGACGTGACCGAGAGGAGGAGGAAGGATGTGCGCACGCTACCCAGGCTCTGCGCTTCGGGAAGGAAACTGGCGGAAGCTTCCACCAGCCCCCCCGCTGGGCCGGGAACGCTGGCAGAAGAGTGATTTGAGGCACTGATGTGATGGGTTCAGATTTGAAGGTACTGAGTCAAGGGAATGCTTTGGTTGGTCAGGGTCCCCTTTGTAGGAAAAGGGTCCCCTCCTCTCGCAGGTGCAAATGGGGCGGCTGTGAAAGTGTCGGGAGAGGCCAGGTCATGCTCTGCTAACAAAGCATTTCTGCCACTTCGCGCACACACAGGCACACATTGACACAGCCACACGTGCCCACGTGCGTGTTAATTTCTCCTTCAGGCCACGTGTCCACACTGGCCGGCCACGGCTCGGCTCACCTGGAGGGCCCATCTCCACCGCCGCGAGAGAACACGGCAAATCGACACGGCACCTTAACATTCCACCCAGAAGGGACACGTGTCACTTCTCCTCTCGTTGCCTTAGCCACACGTCAACGCCACGCCCAACTTCCAACATGGAAAGGGGTGCTTGGAAGGAGGGCGGAAGGCCAGCTCTAACCCAACACAGAGGGATTGGAGCCTGAGGGGACAGGGAGATCACTCACTTCTGAGCAATGGCAGGGGATACCGTAAGTCACCCCCGTCACCCCTAGGTCAGGGGATGGAAGGAGGCGGCCCCTTAGAGCTACTCAGGAAATGGGATGGCTGTTAGAGATTCCTTCCGAGGCCTAGAAGAGAAACAAAGATCCTGAAGAAATACCTAAGGAAAGGAAACCAGGTGGGAACAAGCAAGACAAAGAGAATTCCAGGAAGCAGGTATCAGCATTCGCCTTGAGGGTCTCTTTGTCCCCCAGCTGAGGGTTCCTGAGACCAGGAGAATGGAAGCAGGATCCCCTTTTATGTTCCGCCCCCGGGGCCTGTCCTGCTTGCTGGGATATTGTAAGCCACTTATCCCCTGGGGAAGGTGCCCGCCCTCCCAGACACAGGGTGTCTGTGCCCCAGGCTGGGCCCCCTTGGGCAGGGTGTTAGGAGAACACAGCACACCCTGCAGCCCCCTCCCCGGCGGGCAAGGACCAGAGCCACTGGTCCAAGCACACACGGCAGGCCTTGACCTCTCAGCTGGACCGAGAGCTGGGGGCCGTGTGGGACAGTTGAGGCAGGGCAGAGCTATTCTTTGAAGTCACCAGGGTGCTCAATCGGGGTCCACCGGGGAGCGCGTTTTCAAACATACCTTCTCCCTTCCAATAAAACTCAGACACTTTAAACGCTGAGATCCGTGCCGCAAGGTCACGCCCACACGGGAAGGCACAGCATCATCTCACGAGTGACCAACGTAAAGTCCAGCTCATTGCTCTTGACTACTCCGTCCTGCCATTACACGGTCTGTGTCAGGCTGCATTACCTCCTCCTCTAAACGACCTCCTCGGCGAAAGCCATTCAGGGAATTAAAGGGTCCGTCTGATAGGAAGTGTCAGGTCTCCCGGAAGCCCCCAGGGCTCTGCCAAGCTCAGCCCTCCCTGGCTGCCCTGCCCTCTCTTCTCCTCTGCCTTCCCCCTTGGCGGAGGGTGTTTGTCCTTGTGCCCGCCTGGTCTCCCTTCTGCCTCCCGTCCGGTGGCTCCCCACCCGCCTTCCTTTCTCATCTCCCAGCCCCCCATGTGGATGGGGAGCCGGCCCGACCCCCTCCCGCAGGTGCACGGACCCTAATGAGCTACGGGGCTGGGTGCAGGCCAGCATTCAGACTGACAGAAGCAGCCTTTGCCTTATTAAGCAGCTCTGACAGGTGCTTCTGGGGATAGGTTCTGGAAGTCCTGCCTAGAGGCCGGTTCTCTCGTTCTCCCTGGACCCTCGGAGCTAGATCATATCCCTAAACCGGCTCACCCGCTCACGCCCACCAGATTGGCTTTGCCACCTCGCCTAGTAACTCAGGACCCATGCAGCCTCATTTCTGCGAATTCATTCCTGGCTGCCCTGGGGGATGAGGGGAGGGAGCACAAGGGTGGCCGCCGAGAGGGGGACCAGCTCAGAGGGGCAGCGGAACGGAGATCTATCCAGAAGGTCCCACTGCACATATGGTCCCCTGGCAATACATCATGTCAGTCCTACCACCCGGCAGCAAAGCTTCCTTTGATCCAAAGCCGAAGACAGTCAGCAGGTGCTTCCCTGTCTGTGTGCCTCCAAAAAGCGGTTATCTTTTTTTTTTTTTTTTTTTCCACTATGAGGCACACGCTTGTCCTTACTGGAAAGCATCTTTCAAATTCAAGGATAATTGCTCTCCAGTTGAGATCAGGGGCGTGTTCAGTGGAATCAGAGCTCTCAGCTCTGAGGCCGAAGGGCCTGTAATGGACTCTAATCCTCATTCCGCTCGGTGGCCTGAGCCTCGTCCCCGTGAAGGTAGGCTCCTCATCCCGCCTGGTCGCCCGCCTCTCCCTGCCCATCCCTCAAGGCAGGACCGTTGCTCCCGTGGTTTCCATCTGCCTCGCACCGCCCAGCCTCCTTCCAGCAGTCGGCTCCTCCCTCGCCATCCCCAGAAGAGCCTGTCCCGGAACAGCTTGTAATTCAAAGGATTTCACTGGTAGAAACACACAATAGTGTTCAAAACGGCAAAGTGAGTAAATTTCCACATAGGGTGCCTGATATTTGTATAATTGATTACTGATCTTGGTGCCAGTGGAGATGGGGCTAGACCCGTTTTCTCAAGCTCATTTCTGTCCAAGATCTCGGAGATCGCTTTGACCCCCACCTTCTGACCCGTGTCAGACTTGGTCACGGAGAAACTCTTCTGATATCTGCACTTTTCCTCTGGAACCCGGAGGACTGAGGTCGGGGTTTCTCAACTTGGGCACCATTCGCCTTTGGAGCTGGGTAATTCTGAGTTGGGAAGTTTTGTGCATGGGAGGATGTCTAAGAGCACCCTTGACCTCAAGTCACCAGATGCTGATAGCTCCCGCCCCGCCTTATGACAACCAGTCTTCAGACATTACTTCATTTGCCTTGGGGAGCAAAGTCCCCGACTGCTGAGAGGTTGGGAATCACTGTTCTAGATCCAAGCGGGAAGAAAGCGAAACAGACCCCAGTGGCTCATTCTGCAGCAATGGTGGGATTGGCCAGTCGACTGCAGAACTCTCCTGAGGCTTCCGTCCGCAATGTCCACCCACACCACCGCTTCCCACCAATACATGCTTCGTGCAGGAGTGGTCAACCTGAATGTCCCCCGGCGGCCACCTCGGGAGTCTGTCTGCCTAGGCTGCCATGACTTTAGGGACAACCAAGTCATTTGTATTTCTGTTTTATTGATGAGGCAGTTGAAGCTCAGAAAGAGGAAGTGATTTTTCCACCAGTGTTCAAGAGGAGAGCTGGAAGGACCACAGCTCTTAGGACTGGTAGAAACAGGAGAAGTGGAAAGTGGGCTGAGGGGAGGGGAGGCTCCTCTAGAGTCTGCCGGGACTGTTGTTCTTTCCAAACAGCAGTTTTTAGGACCTCCCCACTGGCTCTCTCAACAGTAATTTTTCTCGCTCGTTTTGCCTTTCCAAGCCACTGACGGTGAAAGCCCAGCTCTGGGGCAGCCACGTCCTCTCCAACCTTCTTCACTATTTCCTTTTGTCCCCATCTCAGGGAGCACCCGTGTCATTGGCATTTCACTGGAGGGGCTTCCTCTCTTGTTTGGGAGCAAGGGGATTTTGGACCTCCCTCAGTTTCCACTCCTTTGACACAAGGCGATCACACACAGGGGAGATGTTCGAGGCGTGAGTCACCATGGTACCAGCCCAGCTTGGCAACGTGGAGGCAGCTGCCAGAGCCAGGCTGCTGTCACCATCCACTGTGGCCACAATCAGCCAAAACTCCGTCTCTATCCCGTCCGCCAACCCACACATGCCCCAGCAACAGGCTGTGCTCCTCAGCCAGTGGGGTGTTCAGGTGACTCCCCAGAGCGATGGAAGAGCCATGGTTCCCGATCAAGACCCAGGTGTAGAGCCACCTGTCCAAGCTGGGGACCCAGATCCCAGAGGGAATGGGAAACACGCCCACCACTTGCCTTTGCTCCAGCCCAAAGTAAAAAAGTAAACAAATACATTTTTAAACTCTCTTCCCTCACACTTCCTCCCTCGCCTCCCTCCTCCCACACGTTGCCACCCCGTCTCACTGTCCCTCCCCTCCCTCCTCCCACACGCTGCCACCTGGCTCCAAGAGTCTGCTCCAGCCTCCCACCACCTGCCACCGGCTCCTGATCCTTCCCTCCTCCTCCCCCCACGCCCATTCCTCCCCCTCTCCCCACATCAACTGCTCTGCAAACCACAGGTTTCATCAGGAAAGACTGAGGAGGGATGAGGGGGACATCAGAGGCTGCGTCCCCCACGGTGGGGTCACCCCGAGGCAGGCCGTGGGGCTGGAGGGTAAGACAGATGCCCAACCCGGCACCCAAGTGTGAGCACGCAAGTGTGGGCAACCCCGAGTAAGAGAATGCGGGCATGTGCGCGTTTAAGAAGCCTGGGATAAGGCACCGGGGACACGAGTGAGCAGGTGGTTGGAGGGAACAGTGAAGAATACTGAAATCTACCGACTCCAGCTCGGGACACAGCACCGGAACTGGGGAGGGGACGCTGCCCGGGTGGAGCGCACAGTGTTTCTCACACCCGGACAAATGTGACCTCCTGGGCAGGGGAACTCGGTTTACCTTGTGCCACCCTCTTTGTCTCACTGATATTCCCAGTGAAGGGAACCCGCCAGCCCCCTCGCTGGGCTGCTGCCTCCCTCCCCCCTCCCACCCCCAGCCCCCTCTCCCTCCTCGCGACAAGCTGGGACAGCCCTGGGGCTCACCACTTCCCACTGCCTCCCTGAATTTGTCTGGGGAGGGGAGGCAGGCAAGGGAAACACCTGCCTTCTGGCGCGGGGAAGTCTAAAATCAGGTGGAGGTGCGTGGCACCTCGTGGGAGAGAATCACTTCCCAGACTCACCAAGTCTGGCTTCGCCAAGAGGAAAGAGCTAAGGGGATCAGCGGTAAAAACATCGCTGCCTACATTTGTCGCAGGCTTTTCTGCCTTGATTTAATCTCCCTCACAAGCTATTAAATTTCAGGCCCAAAGGCTTTAAAAGGAGGGAGGCATCTTGATTTTAAATATTGACCCAGAGAATTGCTTTGCAGCCCAGAGGTGCCTTCATCAAGGTTTCTACACAATTAGCAAAACCTTCCTGATATGCGTGGGGAGGCCAGCGTGGTCCTAGGGAGAGGTCTGTGTCACCGTGATCCTTAGCACCGCGGGCGTCCCACGGCCCCACCTCCTCGCTGTAAGCCCACCAGCAAATTAACCATCCCTCTCTGCAACTGAGAATAACAGCCGCCCAGCGCCGTTTTGATAATGTACATAAAACGATGTATATGCATATACGAGCTAACATGTATATTTGTGTACATAAGTATAGATAAATAATTGTATTTCGGTATGAATTCACGTGCATAAGCTCATAGGTACCTTGAACGTTTGTATAGAGAGAGAATATATAGTCTTATGCTGAAAGCTAACCTAGAAAGCACTTGGCACAGCAGTTGTCCCGTGAGACTTGCTCTTATCCTCACACCTTGTTTTACTTACTCTTCTCAAGCTATTAGAAGAATATTCATATTGTCGGGGTACCTGGGTGGCTCAGTCAGTTACGTAGCGGCTCTTGATTTTGGCTCAGGTCATGATCTCACGGTTCGCGAGCTAGAGCTCCGAGGCAGGCTCTGCTCTGACAACGGGGAGACTGCTTGGGATTCTCTCTCTCCCTCTCCCCCACCCTCAAAATAAATAAATAAACATTAAAAAAAAGAATATTCACGTTGTCAGGTTTCATCACCTTGTACTATATATGTACAACTCTCGTAAAGATCCAAGGGTTAGGACAAGGCTCTATGATTTTATCAATTGGCATTCGGCACTAGAAATTTCTTGTTGACTGATCTGGGCTACTTGGGGGCTTTTAATATGTGGTGTTGGTTTCCTGTGGTACCTTTGTTTTGACAGGTAATGCGGCACCTTACACATGACCTTCCGAAAGTCTCCTTATGGGTTTCACTGCCGCACACACACCTCCATCTACAGACACTTCCTTCCCGATATCCCCTGGCACAGATGTGATAGCGATGGGGTCTGCTGCCCCGACTCACAGCCCAGCTCACGACATTAAGAGAGAGAGAAATCGCTGTTGATTTTCTGAAGTCAAACCCAAACGAAACATCACTCCGTTCTGGGTCACTAGGGATGCTCCTTACCAGATATTTATTTAACTCAGATCACAGCTCTAGTTCCCACCTAAGTGTCCGATTTAATCAAAGAAGGGCACCCAGTGAGCTGTGTGCCCTGACCACGAGACAGTCCCCTTCCCCAGATCGTCTTCTCCTCCAAGATGCTAAGCCCCTGGGCTGCAGGGACATGCGCTCCTGTTTCCTAGCACACAATTTCAACCGGAGCGCTCTCTGTACGATAGTGGGTAGGAAGAAACAAGTCTGCATTTTTTTTCCCCCAAAATCCAGGATGCTAGTCTAGATTGTTGTGTTTTTTTTTTTTTTAATCCAGAATGCTCTCCTCCTGTATATGTTCCAAATTCTCTTTCCTTGGCTTTAGTGAAGGGAAAGGTGTCAGACGCATCTCTAAGACTCTCCCGTGGAGATTTTCTTACCATTTTCTTTCCTTACCATTCTTTCCCGTCAGACTTATAAATATCACTCTGTGGCCACTGAGGAAAGAAGAAATAAGTTCTTGCGTAAATCAAGACTCGTATTCTTCAAAATTACTTTACGTGATCCTTCTCTGCACCCTCTTAAAAAATAACCTGGACTTTTTTTTTTTTTTTTTAATAAATCGAGAATGAGTCCATCACAATTAATCAAGTAATAGCGAAGGGCGTACCAGGAGGCAGCATGAACCTGTAGGGGAGGGGAGGGGATTTATAGAACAAGGGCCCTGCCCTGAGGGCTGACCGAAAGAATGACACAGTACTTTGGACAACAAGACGAGAGCTCTTGTCTTGTCATAGGGAAGGTGGGAAAATTTCTAAGGACTGCGGCTCACCTGCATTTGAGTTTCTTAAACCAACACACGATATCGGATGAAGTTTTATTCGCCGTTGCACACTTCTTGGAGGAACCCTGCGTGTGTGTTATCATTTCCCTCCGGTCTTTCCATATCGGAAAGACAAGATCATCCACAAGGATAACCCTGAATCCGCTCGCGGTGAAACAAAAAGGTGACAATTGGCGCACGGCTGTGCTTGATTATTACTGACCCCAGACTTTCTCAGCACTGAAGCGGAGATTCGAAAAAGGAGAGACTCTTTCCTAGGGGTCCCGGAAGGCTTCGGGAAAGCTGGACCCTGGAGAGTGAACGGGCTCTCCCAAGGAAAGGAAAAGGTGGCTACAGTGGTGTAGGTTAGGGGGCGGTGGAGAGCGCGGGGTTCGGATGGGGTGGGTGGTCATTCTCTTCGGAGAGAACAGCGGAGACAAAAGAGCAGAGGTGTGGATGGAGAACAATGAACGATCAGGACACATTGACTAAAGCTGGACATTTTAAGTGGGGAAATAGTAAAAGTCTAGAGCAGTGGATGGGGCCAGGGAGGCATTGAATGTCAGATAAGAAGTTTTTAAGTTATCTGACAGATCAGCATTTTCGGACGTATATTCCTAGGGACGTTAGTCCCATGACATCTCCAGAATAAATTTTAGTAGAGTTGATGCAGAGGGTGTTGCTGATGGAATTATTTCAGGAAGACCTTGTTCCTCCATTGAGATTCCCAAGGTGTACTGGTATTAAAAAAACAAACAAAAACAAACTTTAAGATGCCCTGGAGTAAAGAAATCTGCCTAACTTCTGCAGCCAGGTGAAAAATGGGTCTCCCAGGAGAGCCACACGCTAATCCCTGTGAATGTGACCTCGTATGGAGAAAACGTAGGGGGAGGTCTTGGCAAATGTAATCGATTTAAGAATGTGGACTTGGGTAGATTACCCTGCATTATCCAGATGGGAAATCGCATGTACCCTCCCAAGAGGAAGGCTGAGAGGGATTCGACCTCACACAGCAGCGCCGGCCGTGTGAAGACAGAACAGAGAGATTGGGAGGCGCTAGCCTTAAAGATCGGGGCGATGCAGCCACAATGGAGGCAAGGAGGCGAGGAAGAGATTACCGAGGCCTGGGGCAGTGCTGACGCCTTGGCCTCAGGGTTTCTCAGCTCCAGAACCGCGGGAAAATACGCCTCTGTTGGTTTATGCCACTCAGGTTTGGGTAAATTGTTATGGCAGCCTCAGGAAACGAACACAAGAGAGATGGCAGCCGAATGACCGTTCTGCTTCACTATTACATTTGTTTAACAGATATATCGTCGTAAAGATTATAGAGATGTTAAATGTGACATTAAGAAAAGATTGGGGGGGGGGGCGCCTGGGTGGCTCCGTCATTTGAGCATCCGATGTTTGATTTTAGCCCAGGTTGTGATCACAGGGTCATGGGTTCGAGCCCTGCATCAGCTACACTGAGCGTGGAGCCTGCTTGGGATTCTCTCTCCCTCTCTTTCTCTTTCTCTCTCTCTCTCTATCTCTCTCCCTCCCTCCCTCCCTCCCTCTGCCCCTCTCTTCCACTCAAGCTCTTGCTCTCTCTAGAGAAGAGAAGAGAAGAGAAGAGAAGAGAAGAGAAGAGAGAGGAGAGAGGAGAGAGGAGAGAGGAGAGAGGAGAGAGGAGAGAGGAGAGGGAAGGGAAGGGAAGGGAAGGGAAGGGAAGGGAAGGGAAGGAAAGGAAAGGAAAGGAAAGGAAAGGAAAGGAAAGGAAAGGAAAGGAAAGGAAAGGAAAAAAGATTTGGCAGTAGGAGGTCTGGTGTATTTATCAATTGGGAATTTTGAATTTTCCTGATACTCACTGACCCTCTAAGTTAACCAGAACCAAAATAGGCACTATTTTGTATAAAAGCCCCTTTTTGATGTCGATTCCACTAAATTAATTGGCACTGTTATATCAGACACAGCCTACTTGTTTGTTAGAAAGGGTTTGACTCTATGGCCCCTGCACAGAGCAGCTATCCTTCGGTGAACCTAACGTGGGAAGAGGGTTTTATTATAAAAGAGACACGAATCCACGGAGATTCAGGGTTCTTTGAGAAGTCTCCCACTCACTGGTCTTTGGGAGCCAGCTCTGGCAGAGCTGTGGACCCTAACATCTAAAGAAAGGCATTTCGGGGACACCTGGGTGGCTCAGTTGGTTAAACCTCTGACTCTTGGTTTCAGCTCAGGTCATGATCTCACAGCTTCACGTGTTCGAGCCCCACTCTGTGCTGACAGTGCGGAGCCTGCTTGGCATTCTCTCTCCCTCTCTCCCTCTCTCTCTCTCACTCTGCCCCTCCCCTCCCCAATAAATAAATAAACTTTTTTTTTTTTTTTTAAGGGCATTTTCTTGTACAAACATCCTCTCAGCAAAACCATGCTTTTTAACACTGGGGAGGAAAACACAATTAAGGAGTTTCCTTGGACAGATAAAAGCAAGAGCCGGTAGCCCTTTAGAGGCTGTGAGCAGCGGGTCCTGTGGGTTTTCAGAAAGGAGAGCTGCCAGATGTAGAGGCCCCAGCACTGGTCCGGGGATGCCGGCTGCCGAGGGGAGGGATCCAGGCACCTGGCTGTCCCCCCTGCCTTCCCAGCCGCAAGCAGTAGGGGTGACCGCCACAGCGGTCTGGGGGCCACTCGCCAACCCTCAGACCATCCATAGCAAGGGACTCGTCCCCCTCCTTACGCATCTGGATCGTTCTCACGAATGCCTCTCAAAGGGCAAACCCAGGGCGACCGGTTCGTCCAGAAACAGTAGTTAGTTGTAGGTTGTACTCAGTTCAAAAGGTCTCATTTGAACCACTGTGAGTAATGCACGTTTTTGACATGTAGGTGTGACAGTTGCCTGTGCATCGATCCTCCCGTCAGTTGGAATCCTTGGATTGACTCAGAGATGAAGTCTTATCTCTGATTGCGCCTGACCTCTGCTCGCCTGACATCTGCAAACTGCTCGCGGCCGTTCTAGAATTCTAACCCAAAGTGATTACAGTAAAACTCCGCCATGCGGCATTTCCTATGTATTTGCTGTGTGTCTGCCCCTTTTAGCTGGATGAAATGGATGGTGTAGACTCTATCCATGGAGTAGAATTTTCTAGATGATTAACCCGAATCCAGTTGACCGGAATCGTCCTGTAGCTATATACAATCCATTTGGGAAAAATAAGAAAATGACGGAGAAAAAAGTATTCGATCTGTATCCCTCACAGTGTGGGCAGAAATATTTGTGAAGTGGATGACTGAAAATACAGACTTTGTTTACAGGGGCGCCTGGGTGACTCAGTCGGCTCTTGATTTCAGCTCAGGTCACCATCTCGTGGTTCGTGAGTTCAAGCCCCGAGCCCGGCTCTGTGCTGACAGTACGGAGCCTGCTTGGGATTCTCTCTCCTTCTCTCTCTCTCTGCCCCTCCCCCGTTTGTGCTCTCTCTTTCAAAATAAATTAAAACTTTAATAATAATAACCTTCTGACAGTGAGTAACTCCTAATAGGTACAGGGTTTCCTTTTGGGGTGATAAAAATGTTTTAGAACCAAAGGAGGAGGTGGTTGCCCAACACTGTGAATGTATTAAATGCCACTGCATTGTTCACTTATAAATGCTGAGTTTTATGTTATATGCCTTTTGCCTCAATTCTGAAACAGTGACTTTCCATATTCCCTTCTGATGTACCAGGGACAAAACAAATCTAGCCATGTCTTCACAAAACCGTGCAGCAGAAAGGTCCACGGGCTGATAAATCACTGTGGGAGAGAATCCTCTAGGCTGTGAAACCTAGTTGATAAAACACACGTACTTCTAGAAAACTCCATGGGCCCTGTCAGTTTATGACCTCCTCAGTTAGAGTATCCATTTCTGAGTCTGGATTGCTTGAAGCCTTTCCCATAAATACGTAACCCTCAAAATGCAAAGGAGATTATGGCCTTAAATTCTCGAGACCATAGTTCTTTCTGTAAGAGAAAATGTCATTAATTGATGAAGCCACTGATGTAGATAAACCACTGGTTAATTTATTGGTGAGATTGGGGGTGATAAGGCAGTGGGGGTGGACAGAAGAAACAAGTTGGCGGGGGGGGGGCGCCTGGGTGGCTCAGTTGGTTAAGCATCTCACTTCGGCTCAGGTCGTGATCTCACGGTTGCTGAGTTTGAGTCCCACATCGGGCTCTGTGCTGACAGCTCAGAGCCTGGAGCCTGCTTCGGATTCTGTGTCTCCCTCTCTCTCTGCCCCTCCCCTGCTCGCACTCTTGTCTCTGTCTCTGTCTCTCTCTCAAAAATAAACATTAAAAAAAATTTTTAAGAGTACTTCAAAGGCATGAGGTACTCTAAGTATCTTAAGAGTACTTCAAGGCAGGGGCGCCTGGGTGGCTCAGTCGCTTAAGCGTTCGACTTCGGATCGGGTCACGATCTCACAGTTTGTGAGTTCGAGCCCCACATCGGGCTCTGTGCTGACAGCTCAGAGCCTGGAGCCCGCTTCGGATTCTGTGTCCCATTCGCTCCCTGCCCCTCCCCCGCCTGTGCTCTGCCTCTCTCTGTCTCTCAAAAATGAATAAATGTAAAAAAAAATTTTTAATAAAAATTAAAAAAAAAAAGAAGCAGCAGCAGCAAGCTGGAACCGGAAGCTTCCAAATTTCCATGTTGAGGCAAACATTTTTTACATAAAAGTCCGAGTTGGGAAAAATGGAGTCCAAGAACAAAAATAATTAAAACTGCAGCTTTGAAGATGGGCAGCACTCAGACGTCACGGTATTTTGATGTATTTTGGCAGGGATCAAGACAAATAACCAGATAAAGGATTAGGTACTTAACAACAGTGCTAGAGGGAAAGTGACAAATTCGTCAGTGACAGCACAGCTGGGGCAGGAAGAACGGACATCTGGAGTGATTTGTCCTGCCAGTTACGTGTGGCTGTGGGATAATAATCAATGTATCTGGTCCTTGTCCCCGGGTCCTGGCCCAGAACTTCAAAACCACTTCAAGTTTCCTGAGTGATGAGTGTCTTTGCTCTGCTAATGAGGTGACGCCTGACGGGCCCCTAAGTCACTTGAGGATGGCGGCTGGTCACCCGAAATACCGAGCCTCACCTGGGGGAGGGAGAGGAGGCTGGAGATTGAAGTCAGTCGTGTGGCCAATGATTTAATAAAGCTCAGTGGAGCTTCTGGTTGAGGAAGACGTTGACATCCCAGGAGGGTGATGTGTCCCGACTCCCCAGGGAGGGAGCCGGGAAGTTCCCTATGTGCATCCTTTTTACAAAGGACTGAAATAGAGCTTTCTTGAGTTCTGTGAGTCATTCTATCAAGTTATTGAACGTGGAGGGGTCATGGGAACCCCGGAATTTATAGCCCGCAGCGTGGTCAGAAATATAGGTCAAAAAAGCAGGTGGCCTGGGGACCCCTGAAGTGTGGCTGGCCTCTGAAATAGGGCAGTGTTGTGGGCAACTGAGCGTTTAATTTGGGGGGGCCAATGCCATTGCCAGGCGGTGTGGCAGAACTCAATGGCAATACATCCAGTTGGAGTGGAAACATTTTATATCATTTTTATTTCACATTTATTACATATATCATAGTTCAATCTCCCCCCTCACCAAGCAAGGTGCAAAACACCCTTAAACAGGTAAAAGTTCTGGCAGTTTCGCTTGGGGAACCAACACAAGAAAAGCTACTTCAGAATTAAAGTCATTTATTTTCATTCATAATTATGAATTCTGAGATATTCCTAATGCAATTTTTGGCTCTTTTTTTGGTCAAGCAAGAGAAATATTGTTTCTACTCACATGAAATTAGAAACGGAGGTGGGTTATTTTTATCTTATTTTTCCTCTCATCTTTTATCCCAGGTTTTTCTGGTAGAAAATTACTTAGAATGTAATCAATGCCTTCTTGGTAACCTGGCTTTCTTGACAGCCAAATATCAAAGATAAATGAATCAACTTTCTGCAATTTTAAAAGGCAAACCTGCATTCTTTTGGGGGCCTTTACTTATGTCAGAACCAGCAGCATAAAAATACAAGAAAGGGCCAGATTTAAGAAGTCTGACAGATTTACTAAAAAGCATAACCATATAATTTTATAAGTACAGCCGACCCTTGAACAACACAGGGTTAGGGACGTTGACCCCCTGAGCCCCGCCCACACACAGCTGAAAATTCACATGTAACTTCTGATTCCCCCAAAACTTTACTAATAGCTTACGGTTGACCGGAAGATCTGCCGATAACACAGTCGATTCACATCTATTTTGTGTGTTATATATGTTGTATACTGTGCTGTTACAAGGTCAGCTAGAGAGAAGAAAATGTTACTAAGAAAATCATAAGGAAAGGGGCGCCTGGGTGACTCCGTCGGTTAAGCGTCCAACTTCGGCTCAGGTCACGATCACACGGTTTATGGGCTCGAGCCCCACGGCGGGCTCTGTGCTGGCCGCTGGGAGCCTGGAACCTGCCTCGGATTCTAGGTCTCCCTCTCTCTCTGCCCCTCCCCCGCTCATGCTCTGTCTCTCAAAAATAAATAAACATTTGGGGCGCCTGGGTGGCACAGTCGGTTAAGCGTCCGACTTCAGCCAGGTCACGATCTCGCGGTCCGTGAGTTCGAGCCCCGCGTCGGGCTCTGGGCTGATGGCTCAGAGCCTGGAGCCTGTTTCCGATTCTGTGTCTCCCTCTCTCTCTGCCCCTCCCCTGTTCATGCTCTGTCTCTCTCTGTCCCAAAAATAAATAAACATTGAAAAAAAAAATTAAAAAATAAATAAATAAATAAATAAATAAATAAACATTAAACAAAACTTTTTAGAAGATCATAAGGAAGAGAAAATACACTTACAGCATACTGTATGTGCCTAAGTGGACCCACGCAGTTGAAATGCAGCGTTCCAGGGTCAACTGCAGTACGTTATTTAACAGGGAACATGGCTTCAAACAAGTTTTTTTTTTCCCCCTTAAATATATCATTTCCTTTCAAATTTGCCAAATAAAATTTCAATCCCCAAACATTCTCAAACTGCTGCAATATCTCACCGTGATCACCTTAGTAACTACTTACAATGGTTCGACTTTACGATGATGCGAAAGCAATAGAGACCCTATTTCGAATTTCGAATTTTGTTCTTTTCCTGGGGACCTATAGGCAGTCGCACCTTCTTTCGTGGTGCGGGGCAGCCCCAGCCCCGGTGGCTCCCAGGCAGCCGGCAGTCACGACAGCAAACGCCCAATACGCTAGCAAGGATTCTGCAGCCGTGCAGCCATATTCAATCAATTACATGAGACAGTCAACACTTCATTATCAAACAGGCTTGATGTGAGCTGATTTTGCCCAACCGCAGGCTAATAGATGTGTTCTGAGCCCAGTTCAGGTGGGCTGGGAGAAGCATGGTGTTCGGTAGGATAGGTGCGTTAATGCGCTTTCAACTTAACGATATTTTCAATTTAGGATGGCTTTGTCAGGGTGTAACCCCTGTTATAAGCCGGAGACAGGTAACGGTGGTTTTTCAGTGTCAGGAATCGACGCGTCTAAGCAGCCAACAAAAGAACAGCCTTCAGTTTTGAGGCAGTGATGCTGTGATTTCAGTTCTAAAACCACAGACAGCTTAGCACAATTTGCTTCTCAAATGACCTCATCCTCTGTTGTTGTTGTTGTTGTTTTCCCCAGAGAGATGGTCCAGGCAAAATGTCAAATTAAAAGGTCAAATTGAAAAAAAAAAAAAAAAAGTGGAATCTTTCTCAAGTTGCTGCCAAAAGGATCCAGAACAACAGAAGGAACTGTAAACAAAAAGTTAAAGTTGGCCCAGGGTGGATGAGATCACTTATCCGAAAAACCGTTCAAATGTTCAGACAATTGTAACGATATGAAGAAAGCTTTAGTGTTAACGGAGAGATAAAATATACCGGTGAAACGTGGACTTCATTTTTTTGGCTCATCAAGTATCTGCTTTATCCCGTCTGTTAATATTTATAAGTTACTAACAAACCTTTGAAGTCTAATATCCGGTGGTTTAACCCTCTTATCAATGGGATACATAGCAATTTTGATCCCTGTCCAAAATGCAAAAAGATTCAGTATACATTGCCTACAGCCTTAATACCCATGCTGTAATGGGGAGGAACACAGGAGGAGGTGAGAGCAAGTTTAAAAAAAAAAAAAAATCAGGAATATTCCTCTTGGAATCACCTCCCATTTTTTCCAGTGAATTGAAAAATATCATTGTGGGGAAAGAAAATAAAAAGGGGGGGGGGAACACATTATGACCACACAGGAGACCCAAAAGGCAACTGGAGGGTGATGGGTGGGTCTCAGCACCATGGAGAAATGATGATTTGGAATTGGCTGTGTTGTAGGTTCCTGTAGAGACCTCCATGTCAGGGCACGATCAGGGGTCGTGAACGCCCCCACGGTGGCGTGGCGGGCAGAGCTCGAGCACACTTGCACTTCTGTGGAGTGAAAACACGGGATTCCCTCCTCATTCAGATGCCACTGGCTGATTGGGAGTCCCGGGGAAGGGGCCCTGCCTTCGAAGATGGCACATTGTGTTCTGTTAAGTGCCTCACCAGTCCCCGCCCGCCTTCCAGATGATGTATTCCACACCGCAGAGGCCCGAGGGATGGGGAGGCTGGTTTCCATGGAGATGTTCCGCAGCTTTGCTGGTACTCCCTACAGAAGGGAGACACTGCCCCAGTGCTCAGCGTGTGCACACGTACGAACACGCGCGCGTGCGCTCTCCTCGGCGGCACAAACTGGCTGTAGATGAGCAAGACGTGTGGGGTCATCAAAAGGGGCAACTGGGGTCTGAAAACTCAGGACCCGATTGGGGAACGTTTTGCGGGAAAGAGACCTTTTTAAAGCATCTGCAAGGTCTGGATTCTGCGTTCGGCTGGGGGTGAAGCGAGGTTGCCGTTTTGGCCGCATCCTGGGCACAGGCAGATGGGCTTTCTGCAATGACCCGTGTCCCTGAGTGGGCAAGACTTTCTCCGGGGGCTGAAGGGCCTGGCCTGGCAGGAGCCGAAGCCCAACCCCATTACCCCACCACCCCAGGGGGCGGGGAGACCGTGGAATCACTTCCCAGAGTAATTGTCTGGGTGCCTCAGCATATCCGTATCGGACCAGAACAACGTCAGCAAATCCCCCTCAGGGGTTTCTGGACCATGATGGGGGTTCTGCTGTTGGCCGACTTGGAAGGGGCTGTTCCAGCCTGCGGGGAATTTCTGGCCTGTGGTGGAAACTCCCTTGCCCTCTCCATCGAGAAAATGCTTTAGAGACACACAAGAGAATCTCCCCTTTTTGGGGGGGAATCTGGTCTCCCTGTGGTCTCAGCACCACCGTATATTAGCTGTGTGACTTCGGGGAAGTTACTTGACCTCTCTGTTTTGGCATCTGGAAAATCAGATTACTAAATTGGTATGTGGAGAGCGCTTGGTATGTGTCAGGGGCTTTTCCGAGCACCTTATTTTCTCGTTAATTCATCACAGCAACCCTCTGGGATGAATATGGTGCTGTGG
Organism: Puma concolor; assembly: GCF_028749965.1. Classification (NCBI taxonomy): domain Eukaryota; kingdom Metazoa; phylum Chordata; class Mammalia; order Carnivora; family Felidae; genus Puma; species Puma concolor. The sequence goes on along the minus strand of NC_141675.1, from coordinate 152,765,907 downwards.
GGGAGGAGCCTCAAGCACAGAGTGGTTAAGAAACTCGCTCAAGATGACACAACTAGGAATGAACAGTCCGGATTCAAAGCCAAGCTCTATCCCCAGTCGCTTAGCTTCCACACTGTAGCACCTCGTACAAGGCTAACAACACTGAATCATAAAACAACTTGCCCAAAGGTACACAGCTAGCATGTGAGGGCTCTGGGATTTGAGCTCATGTATTCAAGCTCCAGAGCAGTCGGGGTCAAAATTCTGAAAGAGTGGCAAAAGAAACCACCCGTAGAAGAATAAGTGGCCAGCGACCAGGGTCAGAGTGGTCTCTCTGGGGTTCGGCACGGTTGTGTGAGTCAGCCTGGGGAGGCAGGGAGCTTGCTTCCCTGGGGACCGGAGCAGCGGGCCCGGCCCACCGCGCTCAACAGGGTGAGAAGGCCCCCGCCCCACGCCTCCCTCCACACTCAGCATACGTAGCACCCTCCGCACCCCTTCCCTGGCAGGGGATCCGCGGTCTGCAAATTTCACTGCGAGAGCCACGGCGGAGCCCCCCTCTGCCAACCAGCCCCATGCCACCCCCCCCACCCCGAGGTCTAAGCCAACACTAACCGCGTCCACTGCCAAGACCACTTTGTAACCTCGGTTCGAGAATTCACACAAGGGCGTTAGGAGAATGCGTGATGACAAAAAGCTAAACCAACTTGATCCCTACACATATCATTTGTTGTCACAACAGCGTATATTCACATGGACTAATAGTAACATAGATATGGGCTGGAAAATCAGTTATTATACCCGCAGCGCTTAGTAGAAGTATCTTCAAACCCTTGACATAACTCCTCTCCCTAGTGACCGGGAAGGATTTTAGGGCTGGCGGTCAGAAATCTAAGGCCACCTCCTAAAACACCAGGGGCCTCATCTGTCGCTGGTCCCTGGGACACTGCCTGGCACAGAGCAAGGATCAGTGAAGGGGTTCTGGGAAGGGCTGGTACGGAGTCCCTGGGTGCTCCCCAGAGACCCTCCAGAAGTCCAGGTGGGGAAGCCAGTGCTGCTCAGGGCTTGGCCTCTGTGCCTGGCTTTGTCCCCTTCAGGGGGCCAGCGTGGCCACCACCTTTTCTACGGTCACCTCAGATGCGGGGGTGGGGGCTGGGGGTAGGCACGGAGGGAGCAGAGCCCGCGTTCACCAAGATGCCAAGCTCTCCACACTTTGCTTTTGCTGCTGTCGGGGACTCACCGCCATCTCCCGTGCCTTCTGCAGGGGGTCCATGTGGCCCCTGTGAGACACCAGAAATATTCTGAAATGTTGTGTGCGTGCTCGAGTTTATTTACGTGATGGGGGTTGAAGCCAAAGGCACAACGCTTTTGTCGGAGCCCCCTAAGGGGAACAGTTCTGGAAAACTAAGGTCCCTGTTCCCTGAAGTCTGGGCTCTGAATATTCTTCAGAGTCAAAGGAGTCCTCACTACTCCACGAGAGACCACCCTACCTTCACCCATGCCTGCTCTAAACCACTTGCCAATATGGAGCCAAAGCCCTTGCCATCCATCCAGTCCCCAAATTTATGGGGAACTGACTGCAGACTCATCAGCCCTGTTACTGACCCTGGGAGGCTGCTCTATAGACCTGCCTTGTCCACTGCAGAGCGGATGGGGTCAGGTGATCTCGCCAGAGCGCCAACCTTCCATGACCTTCCTGGAGGACTCTCCAAAACCCCATTCTGGAGACTCAGCCCCATTACCTGCCCCCGGTGGCTTATGGGGCTGGCAAAGGCAAAATCCGGCTGTCACATCACATGGTGTCAGCCCCTCCCCAACTTCCACATCCATTTTCTAATGACAGAGTCAGGTGACCCTTCAGTGAAATTCCCGGCTTATCTAATGCCAAATTAGATGGACATCTTTCTTTTTCTTCTTCCAGCTAGCCATTTGCAAGAAAATACAGACTCTCTGAGACTAAAAAAATGCTTACTCTGCTCAGCACTCCGTTCTAAGAGGAACACCACCGTGACTCTCCAGCGTGACCAAGGGGCTAATGGGGTTGACAGAGTAAAGGTAGCCACGAGGATTCCCCAAAGGCTTGCGTGACAAGCATTTGCTTCATAATTCAGACAGCAATGTTACATTCTTTCCAATTTACCGGCAAGGAGGGACCGCGCGTTGGCCAATTTCCTTCAGTAATTCAGCTCTTCCGAGGTAGGAGAATATTGCTTTCCCTCTACCTGAGCGATAAAAATAGCCCTGCCATTCAATTATCTTGCCAAATTGGCAGTGTTGTGATTTATCCTTCTGAGACGCCTTTCTATTTGCAAAATGTTTTACCAGCGTTCCGTCTCTTGGCTAATTTCCTGTCTCCCTTTTGCAGAATCGCCTTTCAGCCTTTCCCCAGGTGAGCGCTGCTGTGTTAACCACAGAATGGCAATGAACTCATTGCCTCCTAACATATCTGAGGCTAGGAAGAGGTTCTGCTAAGCCCCCAAAGATCATTTCAGTTCTAGTGCTGGGTACTTATCGGTGTCAAAGCACATTTCCCTGGCAATAAAAAAAAAAAAAAGGTTAATTAGGACAAACTCTTGCAAATGTGTAAGAACAAGACAAACTTCCCAGTACAAAAATTGTTGAAAGACACACACAGGTGATGCACAAAAGAAGAAACACACACGATTCTTGATCGACAGACATGTGGAAAGAAGGTCTGTATCAAAGACAGTGAAAGAAATGCGGATAAAATCACCACAGTGATGACTCTTTGCCTATTGAATGGGCCGAGATTCTTAAGTCTGATGGTATCTGCTGGATGGAAGAGAGGGAGACAGATGCTTTTCACTGCCTGTTGGTTCACAAGTGGATCATCCTAACCCAAGTGGCTTGAGCCGTGCGGATCAAACCTCAGTCTTGCCGTTCCCCTCCCCACACCTTGTCCTGCAGCTTTCGTTGGACAAGTGCCCAAAGAGGTGTATACAAGGTTGCTTATCTATAATGATGAAAATTTGGAGGGGCGTCTGGGTGGCTCGGCCAGTTGAGCGTCCGACTTAGGCTCAGGTCATGGTCTCGCGGTTTGTGAGTTCGAGCCCCGCGTCGGGCTCTGTGCTGACGGCTCAGAGCCTGGAACCTGCTTCGGATTCTGTGTCTCCCTCTCCCTCTGCCCCTCCCCTGCTCGCGCTCTGTCTCTCTCCCTCTCTTAAAATAAATAAATAAATAAATAAACACTAAAGAAAAAATGAAAATTTGGAAACGGACTGCATTTCCACCGATGAAAAATTAATTTCTTTAATTGCGATATAATCATTCAACAGAACAGCCTGAAGCCCTTTGTAAGGATGATACATGTTAATGATCACAATATATGGAAACAGCCACAGCAGATACAGTTGAGTGAAAAAAGGTATCGTGTATAGTGTGATCCTACTAGGAGAAAATTGTGTTTGTGTGCATGCGTGTGTGTGTGTGTGTGTGCACGCGTATGCATGCACCCCCATAGGTGTTACTCATAAAGAAATATCTGGAATTATATTTACAGAAACGTTACATTGTTATCTCTGCTGGCAAGATATTGCGCTAGGCAGGGTAGGATATTCTAGGCTGCATTAAGAAATAAACCCAGGCATGACATGATGCAATACGATGGAAGTTTATTTCCCATTCATGTAAAGTCCAGATGATAGGACTGGCCACCTGTAGAGGGAATTCAGACTCCTGCCATTTTGCACGTTGCCATCTCCAGTGTGGGAGCCCGCTGTCACTTTGCTGGAACTCTCCATTCTAGTCAGGCTGGAGAGGAAAAGAACGACTATGCAACATCACAAGGAAGGAAGGCTCTTACTGCCTCAGGCTCACGAGGAGCACCTGCCCCGCAGTCACGGCCCAAGCTAACTGCAAGGGAAGTGGGATGTCAGCACCTCCGTGTCCCCACAGGGAGAAGAAAGGCGGTGAATAGCCCAGATGCCAGATCCCAGATATACCAAGATTTTCACTTTTATATATTTTTTCCGTATTGCTTGAATTTTCCAAATGAGCTTCCATTATCTTTATATTCAGGAAAAAAATTAGGGCATGTTTCTTTTTTATAGAGTCACGGTCTCTTTTTTTAAGAGGAGAGAGAATAAGGGAGACAAATCTAGATCACCGAATGCAGGTGCTCTCAGGCAGGTAGAGCCAGCGTAGCTGTGTATCTGGCTCTCATTCCGGGGGTCAGGTGGCTTCTCTCCTCGGGGGCTCCTGTCTTCAACCTCAGTCAACAAGCCCTCAGAGAAGGGAGTGAGCTCAGTCTTCAAAAACTCATCCTTCGGTTTTGATATCTTAGATCTCTGGGGCATAGGATGATGTTATTGATATTATTGATATTATTGATGATATACTTGATAACCCATCACTGAGATAATCAGCCCTTTAGAGGTCATGCACGGTATGACAATGAACACTCTTAACATCACACCCCCATGCCCTACGATCAGGTGAAGTTCACAGATTTCAATGCACAGTTACAACATAAAGTCATCTCGCTCGCAGATGCTGTTTATTATTTAAGTCATGACAGGATTCACACACCTCCTGTTAATCTTATCACGTGGCAAATGTGTGACTACCTTGAATTCTACAGAGAAAGATTTTTTCAGAAGGGAGAGTCCAAGGGGTCATATTCTTAGACGTGCCAAGTGCCATTGACTCTCCCACAATCCTTGACCGTCGGAGTCACATATTTGCAACATTTAGGCTGGAGAGACTCATTCCAGGGCTGAACTGTGGCATTTCTTTTTACTGGCTTCATTTAATTATGGCATGTAGTTTTCTGCTCATTTCTCTGAAAGCTGGGGGGAAATGGGCTAAATCATCCCCAACTACACGAGCAATCACTCTAACGAAAGTAGTTCTTCCAAAGATTATAAAACATTAGTTCAGCTACACTCAATGCTCTTGATATGTGGGCAAGCATAGGTCATTAGATCTTGAAACCTATTCCCAGATGCACAGATTGTTAGCAAACTTCAAAATAAGCCAATCCTCATAAAGATTTTGTGGAAAAATGGAAAAAAGACATTGAAAACAATCTGTATTGCAACAAAATATTTTTTAAATTAATGTTTATTTATTTATTTTTTAAGGGGGGCGTGCAGAGAAAGAGAAGGAGACAGAGAATCCCAAGCAGGCTCTAGGCTGTCAGCACAGAGCCCGATGTGGGGCTCGAACTCATTAACTGTGAGATCATGACATGAGGCAAAGTCAAGAGTCAGGCACTCACTGTAATTTTGAAAGAAATTATGCCAAAAAGAAAACATCTTGCATATCTTATTAAAAGTTAGTTCCAGGGCACCCGGGTGGCTCAGTCGGTTGAGCGTCCGGCTTCGGCTCAGGTCATGATCTCACATTCTGTGAGTTTGGCCCCCGCATCGGGATCTGTGCTGATGTCTCAGAGCCTGGAACCTGCTTCAGATTCTGCATCTCCCTCTCTCTCTGCCCCTCCCCTGCTCACGCTCTGTCTGTCTCTGTCTCAGAAATAAATAAACATTAAAAAAAATTTTTTTAAGTTAGTTCCATTTATTACTCCCAAAATAATAAAACAATATAGCCTACAAATATAGGCTTTTATCAAAATGTTTGTCAGCCACTTCATCTACAAAAATGAAGGCAAAAAGTATAACTATTCATGTTTCACTGCCTGGTCATACTATTTATCTTTGCAATTTATTATTCTCAAAAGGGCTAAAGTTACACTGGATTTATGAAAATAATATTTTTGTTCTACTCATCACAGAAAAATTTTACACTTGTGAATTTATAATCATTACAGTCAGTGACTAGAAAACAGGGATATTGAATTTTTCATCCCAAACTTGACTTATAAGGTAAATAGATCCTGGTCATTTGCCAAATCAAGTTGAAAGGCCTTCCTGAAGTTTGAAAGCTGTCTGATCAATAGATCCCCTTAGTGAGATCAAGGGAAGCTAGATCCGGAAATCCTAAAGACCTGGGTTGGGCTTTGGCTTTGCCATTTACTAAGTGATCTTGGATATGTATCCTAATCTGTGTTTTCATGGTAATTACCTAATTTTCAGAAAGGCAGATAAGAATACATGTGGCACAGGCTGTGGAGAGAATTGAATTGGATTATGTTCCCAGTCACCTGACTCATAGTAGATTCTTGATTGGCTCATTCTTTTTTTTCCACCTTCCTTGGTTGACTAAGAGTTGAAAGATCTAAATGGAATTCTAGGTCCCCCGCTCTGTTCCCTAGGTTGGGTAAACCACTTCAGCTCTCTCTAGATCCCTCATTTGTAACAACAGGACCACATTTCCATTTTTTAGCAGCCAGTTGCTGGGATTCCTTTCCATCTCAGCCATGACAGCTCACGTGGAAGCGGAAGACTCTTGTGCTGGGCACACATGCCTGGGTCTCTGTGTGCGAGGCTCCACACTAGAGGCACGTGTTAGTTTCCTAGGGTGATCGTAAATTATCACAAAGTGGATGGCTTAAAAGAGTAGGACAGTTCTCTCAGAGTTCTGGAGGGTACAAGTTCAAAATCAAGACGTTGGCAGAGCCGTGGTCCCCTGAAACGCGTGGGGGAATACCCCTTCTCGCCCATTCCAGCTTCGCGTAGCCACTGGCCATTCTCGGCATTGTTCGGTTCATAATTATAGCCCTTCCGTCCCTGCCTCCCATGTCACATGACATTCTCCCTGTGTGTCTTCACGGTGTCTTCCCTCTGTGCACATTTATGTGTCCAAGTTTTACCTTTGGTGAGGACACCAGTCAATGGATTAGGGCCCACTCTAATCCAATCTGACCTCATCTTACCTCGTTACTTCTGCAAAGACCCGATTTCCAAATAAGGTCACATTCACAGATCCTCGGAATTGGGGCTTGAATATATCTTTCTGAGAGACACAATTTAACGCCCAACCCAGGGGGAATACAGTGGTTACAAAAGGCCCTTGGGGGGCTCACAACCAGAGAGATAGGCTCAGATAGCAAAAAGACCACATTCAGAGGCGCAAGCCCCCGGTTCTTGTGCCCTGGGAGTGATACTTAGGCACTGAACGCCAACCCAGGAGGGAGACAGCACCTGAAGCTGACAAAGCATATTTTCCTTTTGCAAATATCGTTATCTTCATTAAAATAACACAATTTTTAAAATTCAAGCAGAAGAATAGGACCACACTGGGCACCTAGCATCACTCCTCGGAGGTGAATTTTTTTGTCACATAATTTTTTTTTATTGAAGTATGCCATAAAATGTATGCTTCCAAATGTACAATTTAGTGGGGTTTTTTTTAACATGGATGTTCACAAAATTGCAGAATCATCACCACTATCCGATTTCAGGACATTCCATCATCCATCGTTCAGGATCACTCGACGCTCCCCTCCCCACCCCTCCAGCAATCACTAATCCACTCTCTGAAAATCTGTAGATTTCCTGTTATGGATACTTCCTATAAATCGAGTTGTACAATATATGACCCTTTGCGTCTGCCTTCTTTTACTTATAATGTTTGCAAGGTTCATTCATGTTTATACACCTGATAGCTGGATGACATTGCCCTCCGCGCATGCACCACATTACATCCATCCATTCGGCAATTGATGGACATTTGGTTGTTTCTACTCTTTGGCAACTGTGAGTGATGCTGCTACGAACACTCTCATAGTAATTTTTGTGTGGACACATGTCTTCTGTTCTCTTGAATATATACCTAGGAGCGAAACTGCTGGACCATATGTTAACTTTATGTTTAACTTTTTGAGGAACTACTGAAATGTTTTTCAAAACAGCTGCATCATCTTACAATCCTGTAAGCGATGAATGATGGCTCCAATTTCCCTACATCCTCAACAACGCTTGTTACTGTCCGTCTTTTTGATGATAGGCACTCTGGTGGGGGGATGCGGTATCTCAATGAGGTTTGATAGGGAAATGATTTGCATTTCCCTAGTGACTAATGATGTTGAGCATCTTTTCATGTGTTTATGGGCCATTTTTGTATCTTCTTTGGAGAAATGTCTATTCAAATCCTTTGCCTGCCTTTTAATCAGGTGCGGAACGTTTTTGCTCACACAGATTTTGAGCCCAGAAATTAAAATTCAGAAAGGGAGATCTGGAAAAAAAAAAAAAAGTGCAGGACAGACAACATGAGCTAGAGTTTTCCCTGAAAGCGTCTTCACTCACTAATGCCTCACCTCCTCCCTCTGTACCCGGGCCACCATGAAGTCAGGTCAGGAGTTAAGATGGAAAGAACCCAGCCCAAAGATGAGCCCAGCGCAAATGCTGTGAAGGAAACAGAAACAAAGTGTTATCTCTTTGAGTGGGGAGTCAGTGTCACGTGTTCATTTCAGTTTTCTAGGATACCACTTTCTTGTCACTCTGCCTCTGGTCTGTTGTCTGCCATGGGGCGAGGACACTGCGTCTCCACCAATCTCAGGAAGCAGTCATCAGCCACAGTGGTGATGTCTGTTACAAATCATCCCCCAAAGCAAATTGCTGTGATGAAATGCTGTCCAGTACTGTGCGAAGAGATCTTTCAGCCAATTCGAGTGGCAGGGATGGTGACAGATTTTGTGACTGTGGCCCAAGCAGACTGACTATAACCCATGAATCCTCTGCCCACTCTGGCCCCTGTGTCCCACAGACTTATTTCTATGGTGGAATGATGTCTTGTTCTATTAAGTACGTGTTGAGATCTCTCAGATGCTGTGTTATGGGACATGTGGATTCGAGGTCATAGAGTCTCAGCCAGAACTGTTGCCCGAAGGAAGGCACTAAAACAAGAAAGGAAGTCTCACAGTCTAGGCAGCTGTTCTGTGGCCACTAAAGAAGAAGGACAGTCCTAGGCAGGGTGATGGGTTGGCTTTTTGTTCCCCCATCACATTCCTGGTCTTCTAACTGGCCCTAGAGAGAGAAATATAATTTTCAAAATAATTGTCAAAGGGTTGAAGCTTGACTAGCTCCTGCTGCTTTGACAACAAGGAGCAGAGAAAGTCACCTACTTGAAACTCAACGACCTTCCAAAGGTTTTGAAATTCTTACTGAGTCCGGTAGAGTGGAAAGTCCTGTAGGCACTCCTGGGTAAAACAAGTCAGGAGTGAAGGGTCTGAGTGAGTGGGCACAAGACAGAGGAGCCCACTGGCCTCTGGGTGGGAGAGTCTAATGTCTACACCGACAAGTCATTGCTGCCATGTTGAATTGCTACTTTAACTACGGTAGACGCCGCGTCTCTTCCTCCTGTGGATTTGTTTCTGAGCAGCTCTTTCTTGCCATGGTCTCCTATCAACCTTTAAATGATTAAAACATTCTTTTTAGTGGGACGAGTACAAAGCACCTAGACTTATGTTGTTTTCAGCCACTCAGTTTGTAGTAATTTGTTACAGCAGCAACAGGAAACTAATATAGATTCATTCTCATATGGTCCTTGTGGCCGGAAATCTAAAATGGGTTGGCTTTGCTAAGCTCCTTGTGCAGATTCTAGGGAAGAATCCATTTTCTTGTTTTTTCCAGTTTCTAGGGCCACCTATCCTCCTTGGCTTGTGGCACCATTCTGCATCTTCAAAGCCAGCCGTGTAGTATCTTCAAATCTCTGTCTCTGTCTCAGTCTCTCTCTCCCTCCCTCCTTCTGTCCTCTTTCTTTTTCTGATGATTTTAACTCTCCCTTATAAGGACATATGTGATTGCAGTAGGTCCATCCGGATAATCCAGGGTAATTTTCCCGTCTAGAGATCCTTAACTTAACTTAACCCTATCTGCATAGACTCTTTTGCCCTAAGGTGACATATTCATGCATTACAGGGACTAGGAAGACAAGGACATTTTGGGGACGTCTACTGTTCAACCAGCCAGTCTCTCAGAGCTGAACACCAGGGGATTTAGGGACTCTTCCCCTGCAAAAGAGTTTGCTTCTTGCTTAGAAAGCAGACCGAAGAAAGACCTTCTGATGAGTACATGATGAAAGGATGCTTAGATACCTCATCCTTGCCTTGGTTGATCCTTCTCACCAGAGGCGGTAATCAGCCCTAAAACCAATGCAAAGCCCTCAACACGCTCTGTGTCTGTGAAAAGCACCGAGGGTATGGTGTCAGCTCCAGCTGTACCATTCACAGGCCACATGATCTGGGGCAGTCACGATAGCTACTATTTTATTAACCCACTTAGGGGTCAATATCTTTCATACTACAAAAGGTGACCGGGAAGAATCATTCTGAAATAATTTACATGAAGGGGCTTTTAGAAATAAAATGCCAAATAAATGTGGCTCGTTCAGGGTTATCTCCTTTGTCCTGACCACACCCCTATGCTTTAGGGGAAAGGCGTGTGTCTCTCGTTCCGTGGTGGAGAGAAGCAGAGTCGGAGAACCAGGGTGGAGATCAGTTGTCCAGCCACTTGGCCTTTCCATGGTGGGACAGTGGTGGGGAGAGGGCGCGTTTGTCCACCAGCAGCCACAGTTGTAAGAGGCAGGTGCGTCCTGTGGAAAGTGCCGAGGGCGCCCCACAACCAAGCTTCCCAGCTTGCTGCTTTGAATACGAGTGGGTGGAGCTCTCCGGGGATGGCGTCCAGGAGAAAACACGTGGGCGGGGCCTGCGTAAAATTGTAGCTGTCTTCTTAGAGTTTTTGTAGGCAGTGGATGCTCGAAAGATGGTCATTTGGTGTCAAACCACAAACAACAACTGAGGCAGAAATTTGAGACTCTGTGCAAAATGGACTCACACAAAATGGAGGTGCGCTTTGATGCAAAATATCCGGGAGAATGAGGCCAGGTAATTTAGAAGAGATCTTGGTCATCTGAGTCTGAGAAACTGAAAGGGTGAGTAAGGAAGTCGAAATTGTAGTAAACAAGAATACGCTGTAAGGAATTGGCTGCTTTTACCAACTGGTTCTGCCTTAAGCATCAGCTCTCCCTGTATCACCAATATTTCTCTTCTCTGTCCCTCGTCAACCCCCAACCAAGGCGTTAAATCCTTTATCGGTTCTGTCCCTCTGAGTCCCAGATGTGGTCTGGGAATCCGTCGCAAGTGGGTCACGAAGTGAACTGTGGAGTGTTGCAGATGCGGGGCTTCATAAAGTCACTGACAGTGATCAGATTGGGGTCTCCTCTGACCCCAGGGGGAAACCATTGATGTATGATGACCAGGCAGAGGTGGGCCCCTGACAACCAAAGAGGAGGAAACAATGAGGAATGTGGCAAATGAGAAGTGTCTTCCAAGAGAATGATAGCAGAGGCCCTCGAGGAAATAAAGACCCTGCCCATTTTTGTAGGACGGACCCTCTGTATGACCCTCCTGATAAGCTAAGTGTATAAAATGAGGGCTGTCTGATTAGTGTTTCCAGAAAAATCATGCAGAAGAAAAACACTTAATTCCTACTTTTTCCCTAAGAACTTGTGCATAGTTATAATTCTAATCAAAACCACCATCAATAGAAGATACTATAGTCTTACTTTCCTAGTTTCCATTTCAGTTTTCAATATAAAGTCCCAACAACCATACCTTTCTTTTCTTTGTATATTTTTTGCTGTTCAGCATGAAGTTTTGGTCCCCCTTGTATGTCAGGGGATTCCCTCATGGGCTCTCCCCAACCTAAGGAGGGCTTCCTGCACTCTATCTTCCCTGCCCACGATCCAGTGTGGGAGACATGGCCACCTTGGCACGTCACCAGCTCATACCTCTTGGAAGTAAGAAGTCTGCCACAGCTCCACGTAACATATCCTGCCTCAACCAGGTTCAAAGGCAGGACAGAGCAGGAAGAGGCTTCCCTCTCATTTGACCTCCACTCGTGTCTTTTGCTGACTTCCTCTAAGGATTGGAAAACACAGCCAACCCCTAGTTGTAAGGGAGGCTGGAAAAGTGGATGTCTGGCACTTGCAAACTCTGTTGTGGAGAGTAGACTGGTTTAAAAAAGAAAACAAAACAGGTAGAGAATGTCCATGGGTAGTGAGTCAATAATGTGACCATCTTGTTTTTAGTATTGTTATCATTGCATCGTGGAAATGCAATCAGATAAATTACTTATTCTGAAACTGAGTATTCTATTGCCCATTCACTCCAGATGGTGGGTTCCACACATTGCCACGATTACATAGGGAATCTCCCTTGCTTCACTCTTTCTAATCCACACCCAAATCCTTCTGCCCCATGGCAGCTACAAAAGGCACAAAGGACAATCCGGAAAGGCCACTTATTGCCAATAGCGACCATAAAGACTAATAACCTAGGTTATATGGTAGGGAGACCCGATTAGGGTTAGGGTTAGGGGGTGGGGAATGTGGAAGGTCCTATTTTGACCTCCTCAAATCTCAGCATTAGAACCAGGAGGGGTCTCAGACCATCTCATTCAAGTACCTCACTTTGTATAGGGGAGAACTGAAGGTAGAGAGTGAAGTAAGACCCCATGATTCTGAATGACATGAAGCTTGGTCCTGTCAGTGGCCACTCAAGTCAGGCTACTGGCCTTGAATTTGCCACCTTAGACTTCCAAAACAACCGTTTTTGCCCTTGACCCTGAAGTCGAGCTGCCCTTTGGGTCCACAGGCTTAATCCAGTTTAATGGATTAAACCTTTTTAATATCCCTTTAATTTTGCTTAGTTTCTAATGCACCAAGCTCCTAAGAAAGGTTTGCTTATTTGTCTTGACAACATTGTAGCCTTTTCACCTCCATGCAGTGTCCATAAAAAAAAAAAAAAAAAAAAAAAAGAGACATGAAGAAAGATCTAGAAGCAACCTTGGGTTAAGGCAAACATAAACTGCACTTTCCGGCCTCAAAGCAAAATGGTGGCCAGTCACCGTTATGTTCTGTCATGGCAGATTCCTGGTCTTTGCCATGTTGTGCTTGACATGTCGTCCCTTCACCTCAGTCTCCCATAGAATCTATAATTTTTCACCTTTTAAATGCAAGGGGCAGGATGAGACTATGTCAGACTACATCAAACAGGGAGAAATCCCAGAATGCCTCTGATGTCCCGGATGCATAAGGAAAATTCCTTTACCCTTTGTGCCTCCATTTCCTCATCTATAAAATGGGCATTTTTATAGTGGCCATTGACATTTTCCCCCACCTTCTTTAGACTAGGTGTAATTTACAATCTCCTGTCTAGGATTCCATGTCTGTATTATGAGCTACTTGAATCTAAAACATAGTTATGTTTGAACTTTAGTTGCTCTGTCTCCTACTTCATATCAGTTGTGTCTGCCTCTAAGTGCCAGAAAAAATGGGGTTTTACATGGTCATTACTAGACCTCTTACCCACTCGCGAACAGAATGACATTGCTTCTAATAGATGCCCACTGCCTTAATGTTTTTTAATTTTTTTAATGTTTATTTATTTATTTTGAAAGAAAGAGAGAGTTTTAGCAGGGGTAGAGCAGAGAGAGAGGGAGAGAGAGAAAGAATCCCAAGCAGGCTCAGTGCGGCCAGCACAGAGCCTGACGCGGGGCTTGAACTCACAAACCGTGAGATCATAACCTGAGCTAACACCAAGCGTCGGACGCTTAACCGACAGAGCCACCCAGCCACCCCAGAGTTTTTAAAAGGTTGTTAAACAGCAGAGACAGAAGCTCAATTTACCAAAGTAAATACCTACAAATAAATACACGCAAAATAAATACAAACTCCCACTGCAAGTGGCAAGTTGCTGAAAAGTAGTGTGTGATAATTAGGAAATAATAATTAACATTAATTAGGTATTTTCGTTTACCAGCCTCTGGTTTAAACACTCCATCTGTACTGTTTTGCCTACTTGCTCTAACAACTTTTTCAGGTGGATATTATTTTATTATGTCCAGTTTATAGACGAGGAAACTGAGGCATAAGGAGTTAAGGAATGCTCCCAAGGTGAAGCAGTTAAGGAGTAGAAAATCTTGGGGCGCCTGGGTGGTTCACAGGGTTAAGTGTCCGACTTCAGCTCAGGTCACGATCTCACGGTTCGTGGGTTCAAGCCCCGCGTCGGGCTCTGTGTTGACAGCTCGGAGCCTGGAGCCTGCTTTGGATTCTGTGTCTCCCTCTCTGTCTCTCTGTCTCTGTCTGTCTCTCTCTCTCTGCCCCTCCCCCACTTGTGTGTGCACTCTCTCTCTCTCTCTCTCTCTCTTAAAAATAAATAAACATTTTTTTAAAAAGAAAGAAAAGAAAATCTACTCTTCCAGCCCCGTCTACTCCAGAGACACGGTCCCACTAACCAGGGTCTGTGACAGTAACCAATTTGACGAAACGGATTTAATCAGCATTGTAACAAAAAAATGAAATGGAATAAAAAGGAACAGAAAATCTTTCAGCGTAGAGTATATGATAAAGAAGAAAGAATTACTCCACGAAACTTTTGGTTTGAGTTTACACACACACTCACACGTGAATCACACACTTGTGTGTGAATATGTCCACTGAACCATGATAAAAAATATATTTCTTATTGTGAGATATCGTTAAAAAAGTTGAACAATAGTAAACTATACGACTTCCCTTTTTAACAAATGGATTATCCTTTATTTTCACGGCACAGGGGTGATCCCTTGCCTTCCATTTATGGTGAAGGAGGCGGTATTAATTGATTTCAAGCAAACTCCCTCTGCAAGTGGCAAGTTTAACACCAGCCCTGTCCCAGCTGTGTGACAACGTGTCTAAGACCTCAGGCTCTGGGATCAGAATGAGTTTAAACCCCGGCTCTCGAACTTCTCACTTGTGAACGTTGGGCAAACTTCCTAGCCTCCTTGATGTCAGGTTCCCTTAGAACGAACACCTCCCTTGCGGGAGCTCTGGCCAAGACTGAAGGTGATGACGCTCGTCACGTCTGTCAGAAAGCCTGGCACTTAGGGAGCCTTAGAGATAACAGCACCTCTCGCCCCCTTGACCACACCCTTCACTCCAGAACAGGTGTGCCTGGAAAGTGGTGGCTTTGAATTCTGCGGTGTCTGCCCGAGAAGCCCAAGACCTCTCAGCCCACAGCCGGGAGGGATGGGGAGGGTAGAGGGAGGTGACTCCTGGCGTCACAGATGTGGTCTTCACGGCGTGGCCCTTCTGGTTTAGCAACAGCCATTACATTATCCCTGCAGGTGCAAGTGAAACAGCCTACTTTGCTTGACAAGCCCTGAGCAATCAGTTGCTCGAAAAGAAGAGCTGTTCTTTAATGGATAGAGAACATTCTAGAAATAGCGTCTAAACCCTGAAGATTTTCTAACTCTAAATCCCTTCCGGCTTCCTCAGGATTAGGCCATTCTCCTCCATCCTAATAAATGGAAAGAATGACTTTTTTCAGGCTTTAATGGGGTTGAGACATCTTCTTCCCTAATAAGACTCCCAGTAACCCTGAAAGTTCCCCAGGGGGGACCAGCAGAGTTCCCCAAGGGGCACCCTTACCTAGTGCTGACAGTCGGCACCTCCAGAGAAGTGGCTCATGGCTTTGTGACCTTGCCTTTCGGCCAGGCCTCACACATCACAGGACCCTGGTCAGCCTACTTTGCAGAAGTGGCCAAGCCACCAGGAACCGGAGGATTTCGGTGCAGAAAGCGACAGCAACCGTCTTTAGTAGAATGCTCCAGAGCTTACAAAGATGGTTTGTGTATATTGTCTCACGTACCCTTGCCGGAAAATGCCCCTTGGTTAAACTGGACAGATACTGTCAGTTTATGTCAAGAAGATGTCAAGGTCAAGAAGATGAGAGGGTGGGGCGCCTGAGTGGCTTAGTCAGCAAAGCCTCCGACTTCAGTTCAGGTCATGATATCACGGTTGGTGGGTTCGAGCCCCACGTCAGGCTCCACCCTGACAGTGGGGAGCCTGCTTGGAATTCTCTCTCTCTCCCTCTCTCTCCGCCCCTCCCCTGCTTGCACTCTCGCTATGTCTCAAAATAAATAAATAAACTTCAAAAAGTAAGGTCAAGGAAGAGTAAAGGGAGCCAGGCTTTGGTGTCCTTGTGGGATATGGGAGGAATTACCTACCCTCCCAGGGACCCACATGCCTTAACAAAAGGCAGTAATGACTAAACCCAGTGTGAGGGTTTTTTTTTTTAATCTTTAATGTGTATTTATTTTTGAGAGACAGAGAAAGAATGGGGGGGGGGGGTGGGCAGAAAGAGAAGAAGACACAGAATCCAAAGCAGGTTCCAGGCTCCGAGCTGTCAGCGCAGAGCCCGAGGCGGGGCCTGAACTCACGAGCAGTGAGATCATGACCTGAGCCAAAGTCAGTCGTTCAACCGACCGAGCCACCCAGGCGCCCCCAAACCCAGCGTGAGGTTTGAGTGAGCTAACCTTTAGCGTATCGTAGGTGCTCGATGAATCTCGGCCACCGACTCCCCCCCTCGCTTCCTCTCCCTCCCCGACTGGACTCCAGAGCCTGCGTGCTTCGCTCAGTGCTGCCGAAAGGGTCGATCTGCTGCTTGCAAATGATTAATACGGCGCTCTTTGAAGAGAGGGACAAAGACAGCCACTCTTGTACTTTTCACAGTAGGCCTCGGGGATGAATGCAGAGAGGGCAACCGAGTTCAGAGAAAACAAAAATAATTAACTTGGTGATTGATCTGGGCAGCTGGCAGCCCACCAGTGTGTGAGCTGAGACCAGAGAAGCAGAGCCACCTAGAGTCGGGCAGGGTTTGCTGGGGACCCGGGGTCTCTGTCGGGTGACGACTGATCGACACCGACAGATAAACGCACGGCTCTCCAATACCAAGAAAAAGCTCCTGCCCCCTTCCCAGGGAGAAAATTAGACGCGAGAAAGAAGGACATTTTTAAAACAGACTCAAAACAAAACAGAACAAAACTCCTTCGATCTTTGCCAACAGATTCGAAAAGGAAGGCTGCTTGTCACCTCAGAGAACTGTAAAAAGCAAAGATAGGTGGGCAAGAAAATCTCCCAGCAAGGAAATCTTCCTCAAACAGTAGACAGCCAGGGTCTAGAAAACCATTCTAGAATCACTTCTTTTACGTACCCTGGTTCCTTCTTGTCTCAAACGTAATTTATGCCGATAAAAATAACATTGGCCCAGGGGGGCCTGGGTGGCTCAGTGGGTTAAGCGTCCGACTTCCACTCAGGTCGTGATCTCGTGGTTTGTGGGTTCGAGCCCCGCATCGGGCTCTGTGCTGACAGCTCAGAGCCTCAAGCCTGCTTCAGACTCTGTGTCTTCCTCTCTGTCTGCCCCTCTCCACTCACTCTCTCAAAAAAAATAAACGTTAAAAAAAATTTAAAAAAAATAACATTGGCCCAGACTGCCAGTCCATCTCTAAAGGTATTCTCAAAACCTGTCTTCTTGTCAAAGAGCAATATTTTGTCCCCGCCGGTGCCCTAGCAAGCATGGGCACTTGCTCAATGCCCAGGTCACCCCAGCGTGGACCATGAGATAGAGGACAGTCAGATAACGGAAGCACTTATCTTTCCTCGGGGTGAGTCTGGGTTCAAGAATCCCAGAGCAGACGCATTTGGGAGTATCACTATCATTTTTCTCCATTTTGGAACGCACAAGGAAATCTCTTTTTTGGTCCTTTAATGTAAAGTTAATCAGAAGCTGCCCTGGAGGAGTGGGACAGAGCTGGCGATGTGTTCAAGGACAGAGTCCTCCCCTGACCTCACGGCTGGTCCAGAGGACTCTGTGTGGCTGGAGGACAAGGTGCCTCTTGGGGCTGGCGTTCCAACAGCAACGTGGGGCCAACACTTTGTGATGAGGCACCCAATTGGATTGTGAGACAAATTTAAAAATAGACAGCAAAGATCTAGCAAAGGAGAAATCGCAACATAAATTGGCTTTTGCAATCCAACTGTGATAAACAGTGGGAAGTAATGGAAATGTAATTGTGGAGCCCTTGGATGAGGCATTAAACTTTGAACAGAAAGGATTCACATTAGCAAACACCAGTATGATCCTTGGAAGGAGGGAGGGTGATATCGATTTGATTAGCTTTACTGTTCCAGTCCTGCTTACAAAGTTTCCTCCAAATGACTGCAAAAGGGGTTGGGGATAGGAGGAAGTTATCCAGCAAAATCTCCTCTTGCAGTTTGAAGAGACGAGAGCCACCAGCCCCTCAGTCCTATGTAGGTCACCCGCAGGTATCAGAAATCCACATAGGTTCCAAATCGCTTGGTTTCGTCATACAACCTACGTAGCGTGAAGGTGCTAGACGTTTTAATCCTGACTCCGCCACCTGAGTATGCACAACCTTGGGCAAGGAATGTAATCTCTTTAAGCTTCAGGCTTCTCATCTACGAAACGGGGATCACAGCTTCTGGAGCGTAAGGCTACTTTGAGAACTAAATGAGAGACGACGTGTAAAACATTCAGTGATCCTGCCTGGTAAAAGGAAGGCATCATCAGTGCTCAGTACTGTTTTCCAGTTTTGTGTGGCATTAAATGACGGATTCTTTGCTGCTTCCTCAATTTCCTTTCATCTCCCTTTGATAGGATCCTCTTGGGGACTGACATTTTCTCCCTGATGCAGTCAGTGCTGGAGAGGACATGTCTGTCAGTCACAATTCAAGGAGTCACAACCCTGTGCCCCAAGAAGGCCACAAAGAGAGAGACTGATCCCAACTGCAGTAATCGGAGATGGGGAATGAGAATGGCCACAGCTGAGACTAGACTTTCGTCTATCCCAAACTCACCAGGATCTCAGGATTGCCCTTGCCACCCGCACTGACCTCCAGCCCTTCCCTGGCTTTGAGTTCATGAGTCCCGTGCCAGTCTTTAGAGCCATCAGTCCCCACTCTGAACACAAGCCAATGGATGTGTGCCCAAAGGGGCCCGAGACATTCAAAATTTGGAGCCAGAGGAGACTAACGGCTAACCGCATCATTTAGGAATGCTCTGGGCTGCAAATAACAGAGAAGACTGTGGACAATAGGCTAAACCATAGGAAGGACTATGCTTTTTGCACATACCATGAAATTACTGGTAGGAGTGATTTATTGATTCAGCCGTCCAGAAGTGCCATCCAAAGGCCTAGATTCTTCTTTCCCTCTCTTCCAATCTTAGCAAGCTTGACTTGCATCCTCAAGCTTGTCACCTCAGAGGGAGCCTTGTTCCTCCGCTGGAGCTGAGTCCCACCATAGGCTAGGGGCTTGAACAACAGGAATTTCTTTTCTGGAAGCTGCAAGTCTGAGGCGAGCATGGTTGGGACTCTGGGAAGGGCTCTCTTCCCGACTTGTAGACAGCTGCCTTCTTGCTGTGTGTTCACATGGCCTTTCCTCGGTGCGTGTTCCTGGAGAGAGAGACAGAGATGTCTCTGACTTCCTTTTCTTGTAATACTGTCAGATTAGGATCCCACCTTGAGGTCAATTGATTAACCTTAATTAATTAACCTTAATTACCTCCTAAAAGCCCTATCTCCAAATACAGTCACATTGGGGGTTAAGAATGGGAGGTACGCATTACGAGGGGGACACCATTCAGTCCGTAGCCAGGAGGGGAAGTGGTTGCCATAGCCTAGGCATTGCCTCTCAGGTAGGAAGGAGGAAAGGAATACAAAAAATATGTCCCTTTTTCAGGAAACAACTCTTTGACGGACTTCCGTTGATGTCCCGGGGTCGTCCCTGGCTGCAAGGAAGTCTTAGAAGTGAGAGGCAGGTGGCTGAGGAAGAAGTGGCTGGGATTGGCTGGGTACGCAGTACACCAAGATCGATGTACCTGTTTATCGTGACTTTCCTGAGAATCGTGAGATGGCTAATCTTGCAGAAGGGCTTTCATTGTTTTGCTCATGAGTCTGTAATGAGAGTCATTTTTGTCTTTGAGGAGTTCTTGACAGATTAGCAAAGAATCCCTCCCAGACACTATATTAATTAGCGTTTGCTACATAAAAACAAACAAACAAACAACCCCTCCCAAAGGAAGAAAACTGGCCCGCCTTCATTTCCGCCACATTTTACTGGCCAAAGCAAATCATGTGGTCATCCCAGATTCAAGGGGTGGGGAAGCAGACACTACCTGCTGGTGGGCAAAGCTGCAGAATCCCATTGCCAAGATCATGAGGAATGCAGGGGTGGGGGGGGGGATTGTGGCCATGTTTATAATCCATCACAGGTCACGTTAGAGGAAGCATGTTGAACAAATGCGTAAGAGTAAGAAGGATGCTCCAAATCCGTATTTTGTTGAATTATGTTAATAACCACTCCCAAAGCAAATTAAACATCCTCCACTATGTCAAAAAAAAAAAAAACAAAAAACAAAAAAACTAAAAAGAAGCTCCAAGTTCCATAACAAGCTACTGGAATTGGGCCCAAACTCTGTTAAACCTTCATGTACGTGCCTTGCGTCAAAGCAAAAATGACAAGAACATTGATGAATATTATTTGTTGAAAATGAATGTAGGACTCTGGGGGAAAACTGGAAATTCATGAGCAGCTTCATTAAGTGATCAACAAGCACTGAATGCTATTAAAACTGCATGAGCCAGTGCCTTGAGCGAAAACAGATCTTTCTTCTCATGTCCGCACCCGATTGGTACTTGAGAAATGTAAGAGCCAGACCGTGATGACATTAGCTTTCTGGCCATGACGTGCAGGAAGTCTCTCCCCCGAGGATGGTAGAGACACAGGGAGAGGGGTGGAGGTGATCCAACCCCATTATTCTTAATTAAAGTCGCTGCTGATGGACTCGTGACCTTAAGGAGAACATCTCTGACCTTTCCATGACTAGGCTCGAACCCGTAACTCTAATTAATATTCCTCATAGTTCTTCTGCCAGTTCTTTTTAATCACATTTCAGAGTCGTATGCTGATCTTTTGGAGGCCAGTTCCCTTAGGCTTTCAAAAATAATCAGCATCAGATTCCCATGGGCATCAGGCATCACCTTGTCTGCTTTATTCCCAGCGTGACTGCATTCATTAAAATTCACTGCAAGTTCCCAAACATATATGTTCATGTATTTGGGGATTCCAAGATAGACCAGCATACCTCTCCTTTGGGATAAGCCACGTAAAAATACCATGTATGTGGCTCAGAATGGGAGAAGGCTGTCAGAAATCGTCTCCTTTCAGAAGAAAGCGAAGTTTCTTGACATTCTTTGGTATTCCCCAATGTGAGAACAGTCAGCATGCCGGACAGAATCCCTGTTGGGAGAAGAATAAGCAGGCCCTGGTCCTGCCTGCCAACAAGTATGGCCCTGCCCCCAATTCCCACTCCCAAAAAGTGGGAATTCTGCACAGAAGGAGCCAGAGATCCATGCAGACCACGAAGCTGTCCTGCTGTCTACCCCCCTCCACCCCCAGACTCCTTCCAGGCTCAGGTCTTCCCAGGGAGGCTCCCAGGAAAGTTTTTATACAACTTTGGACAATTAGTTTCGTACACAGATAATGAGAGATGCGTAAGTCCTCAACTCCTATTCGTGGGTTGTTTTTTAAAACTATTTTCTGAGATGCTGGCCTGGACTCAAGGTTGAAGATCAAAAACAGAATCCAGGTCAACTGAGACCAGAATTTAAAAAATAGTACATCCACCATGCTTCAGGGAGTATGTCTCTTAGGTCCTACTATGTGCAAAGCTGTCCCTGGAAGGTGCTCAGAGGGAAACACCCTGCTTTTAAGGAACTTCCCGTCTACGCAGAGAAATAAAACACCAACAGAGAAAGTAACTCTCAACGACCATAGCTAAAATGTCTCACCCGTCATTTACTGAGTCGCTGCCACCTGCCACGATCCGCGTTGGGCACATGGCTCATATTCCAATGGCTAGTCATCCCAACAGCCTCATTTTAAACTGAAGAGACCACCCCGCAAAAAAACTAGGTAAGATGTCCGGGGGCCACAGCGCTGGGGAGAGGCGGATCCAGGAATCAAACTCTGCTCAAGCTCACTCTAGATTTTCTCCACACGAGATGAGTGGCATTAGCCGAGTGGAAATAACGATGGAGAAGTGGGTCCAGGTTGTGCATGTGGCCGCTGAGCTCCCGCGGCTGAGATGCTTTGCATTCATGCCTGTTGGCCTATTGCTGAGCTCGAATGTGAACCAGGCGAAGGTGACCAGAGTCTGATGCCCCAAGTGGAACAGGAAGGAGCATGTGCGATCCAGGCCCAGCCCCTCTGACTTGGTCCACCTGAGTGCTCGCCGCATTTCAGGAAGACTCCCTGTTGAGCAGGACGAATAAGCTCAGGAGATCTGTATGACATCGTGCCTACAGTTAACAATACTGTATTGTACACTTAAAGTTTTGTTAAGAGAGTAGAGCTCACGTTCAATGTTTCTACCACCATAAAATAATTTTTTTGAATTCAAGCTAGTTAACATACAGTGTAGTCTTCGGGAGTAGAACCCCATGATTCATCACTTACATAGGACACCCGTTGCTTATCCCAACAGGTGCCCCCCTTAATGCCCATCCCCCATCTAGCCCACCCCCCACCACTCCCCTCCCCTCCAGCAACCCTCAGTTGCTCCCTGTATTCAAGAGTCTCTTATGGTTTGCCTCCCTCCCAGTTTTTATCTTATTTTTCCTTCCCTTCCCCTACGGTCATCTGTTGAGTTTCTCAAATTCCACATATGGGTAAGACCATATGATTGTGTCTTTCTCTGACTGACTTATTTCACTTAGCTTACTACCTTCTAGTTCCACCCACGTTGTTGCAAATGACCAGATTTCATTCTTTTTCATCACCAAGTAATATAGTATTTCATGGTATATATATATATATATATATATATATATACACACACACACACACCACATCTTCTTTATCCATTCATCAATCAATGAACATTTGGGCTCTCTCCATACTTTGGCTATTGTCGATAGTGCTGCTGTAAATATTGGGGTGCACGTGTCCCTTCAAAACAGCACACCTGTATCCCTTGGGTGAATGCCTAGTAGTGCAATTGCTGGGTCATAGGGTAGTTCTAGCTTTAATTTTCTGAGGAACCTCCATACTTTTCTCCAGAGTGGCTGCACCAGCTTGCATTCCCACCAACAATGCGAAAGAGATCCCCTTTCTCCGCATCCTTGCCAACATCTGTTGTTGGCTGAGTTGTTAATGTTAGCCGTTCTGAGAGGTGTGAGGTGATATCTCACTGTGGTTTTGATTTGTACTTCCCTGATGATGAGCATCTTTCCATGTGTCTGTTGGCCATCTGGATGTCTTCTTTGGAAAAGTGTCTATTCATGTCTTCTGTCCATTTCTTCCCTGGGTTGTTTGTTTTTGGGGTGTTGAGTTTGATAAGTCCTTTATAGATTTTGGATACTAATCCTTTATACATATACATATACATATACATATACATATACTAATCTTTTATACATATACATATCCGTATATCATTCACAAAGATCTTCTCCCATTCCGTCGATTGCCTTTTAATTAAAAAAAAAAAAAAAAGATACCCGCCCTACCTCTTCCTCCCCGTGGCATCGCATATGTCTGGGTTAAGTGCAGTGGGCCAGCATCATATCAATATGGGAAGTGTTAACATCACCAGGAGGGCAAAGAGTTTGCATCTCCCATGGCACTCCCAACTCCAGCTGGTTAATACTGGCTGCTTGGAGAACTGAGCTCAAAAGGGTTGTAGGACCACGTCAAGGCTCATCCGGGAAGAGGGCCATGCCCGTGAGCAATGTCTGCCGTGGAAGAGGGAAAGGGAGTTGTCACATACGCACTACCTAGTGAATGATCCTAGGAGGAGGCCATTCACACCTGTGTTCACCCCCCACCACTGCCTGTGACCTTCAGCAAGGGAATTCAACCTTTCTGACCCCCAATTTCTTCACCCGTAAAATGAGCAAGCCTTCCTCAACGATTTCTTTTGAAGATTTTTTGTTTTAAGTAACGTATGGTCTGAATACTTGTGTCTCCACGCATTTCATATGCTGAAGCCCTCATCCCCAAAGTGATGGCATTCAGAGGTCAGGCCTTTCAGACATGGGTAGTTTTAGATGACATCATGAGGGTAGAACCCCCATGCTGGGATCAGTGCCCTTACAGGAAGAGGAAGGGCCACCAGTGAGGACACAGTGAGAAGGCAGCAATCTACAAGCCAGGAAGAGGGCCCTCACCAAGACCCAAATCTGCCAGCACCTTGATCTTAGATTTCCCAGCCTCCAGAACTGTGGGAAATAAGTGGCCGGTGTTTAAGCCCCACGGCGCATGGTATTTTGTTACAGCAGCTCAAGCTGACTAAGACAAACATACAGAGTTCTTTGCACATCGCCCTTCTACTCTCTAGTGTAAGCACTCAAACAAGGATAGATGTTGTTTCTCTTTGCTAATAGTGCATTCTGACTAATGCGTGCATTAATTCTCTTGTGTCGGCCACACATAAACAAAATGTCACCGCAGCAAAACCCCGACGCGCTGAGAGAATGCAACTTCCCTGCATTATCATTCCCCGATATTAAGATGTGGGTGCCCATTAGATATGGGAGTGCCTCCGTGGGTCTTTGGAAACTGCCATGTGGCTTACGTATGTCAAACAGTGGAGATCTCCCTCGGCTTATACAGATAGTGCCAGTCTACGGTCTCCTTTTCAGTGAGTTTCGAACATTCTCTGTAGTGCTCAGAACTCACTTGTAACACTGCGTTCTGGCCCTCCTTGTTCTTGGGCGCATTTAAAATCACCCCAACAATGATAACCTGAATCCACTGGTTCTCACCGCTGGGTCTCAGCCTCCATCAGTGCCCCCTAAGCTCTCCAGGAGACAACCAAGGATCTCAGGGACAGCACTGTCCCGCGAGGAGCCTCCTTTGCTCCTCTTTACCGAAATACCTCCTTTCAAAACGGGACAGACATGAGTCTGGGGTTTCTTAGAAGATGTATCCATAGGATGGTCCCAGACTGTGCTCAGAATCACACATCCTCTTGCTGGCGGAAGCTTAGAAGAACTTAGAAACCTACAGTGGGTTTCTAGAGGAAAATATGAACTTCCCCCAGAAGAACCATTTTATGAGAATCCCGAGAGCATTTGTAAGCCATAACAAGCAGATGGAGAAACTGGGGTGCTGGTTGAGAATTTTAACATCCAGCTCTGCCAGCAGCTCACACATCCTTGGAGCCGGGCAGGCACTTGCTCTGTGCTGAGAAAGACAGACTCAGCCCCTGGACCTCTGAGGAGCGGAGTGAGTGACAGCATCCAGAGGACGTCCTCTGTGACTCAGCACAGAACAGTTTTCGAGCTCGGCAGGTGCTGAGATGCTAGGGGCGGCCCTATGCTGACTGGAATGAGGCACCTGGCCTGAAGGGCAGGTGTGAAATCAAATACCTGTAACTCACGACGGACTAGTTTTCTAGGGCGGCTGCGACAGATTGCCACAAAGTTGGGGGGCTGAAAACAACACGAATTTATTCTCTCGCAGCTCTGGAAGCCGGAAGTCTAAAATCAAGGGTCGTACTCCCCCGGTCGTCTCTGGGGGAGAGGCTTTCCTGCCCCTTCCAGTCTCTGGTGGCTCCTGGTGTTCCTCGGCTTGTGGCCACGTCCCTCCGATCTCTGCCTCTGTCCTCATAGGGCTTCTTCCTTCTGTCTCTGAGTTCCTTCCTCTTGTGACTAGGACGATTTAGGATTCGCCTGAAACCCAGGATGACCTCATCTCGAGATCTTTAACTTAATTACATCTACAAAGACCCTAGGTGCCTAAGGTCACATTTTAGGGCTCCAAGTAGACACAAAAGTGGAGGACCCTCTTCAGCCCCCTACACGTGGCAACTGGGAAGCCCAAACTTCTAGCATCAGAGGCAGAGGGATGGGTCTGGCTGAGGATGGGAAGGGCCACGGACAAGGCAGACTTCAAGCAGGCCCCCACGGGGTCGGGGGTGGGGGAGCGGATTTTAACACACGGAGCCGGAACAGCAGGAACTCTAGGTCGGGAAGCAACTGACAGTCAGCAAGACCGTTGCGGGCCAGGCCGCTGTCTGGACACAGCAATGCCCTACTTGTCAGCAGTGAACAGTTTCTGTTTGGAAGCAGACTTGTGAGTGGGATGGCCAGAGAAGCCGGAAGGGAAGGAGGCAACCGTGGAGGCCATAAACACTCAGTAGATACAGACTCAAAGGGAGGTGTCTGTAGCAGTCTGCTCGCGCTGCTGTAACAAAAATCCACAGCAGGGGGCTTAAACAATGGGCATTGATTTCTCACGGTTCTAGAGGCTCCAAGTCCAAGGTCAGGCCTGGCGGGTTACACAGATGTCTGATGCACAACCTCCTTCCCGGTTGGGTCCTATTGGGCCAATACCCCATCACCAATACCCCATCAATGTGCACTGAGCCCTACGAATCACTGGGGAAGATTCTTCTCATGGAAGTGTCTCTGGAGGATTCCGGGGCCCAAGGCGCAGCTTTGGCACCGACTGCATGTGACCCGAAGCAATTCCCTCTTGACTTCGGTCAAACTCAGCGTCTTCCTTTAAAAAATTAAGATGTTGAGACTGACAGTTCTTTTGGATGATCCCATGATTCATGGAGGTGGTATCGGGGACATGCTGGGTGGCAGGAGGAAGCCGCCTGGAATTAAAAATGTTCGGGGACTAAGTCACAGGCAGGTAACCAAGAAGTGGGTTGAGGTGGGACAGCCATATCATTTATCATCCAAATTAGGTCAAAATTAGGGCCCCCAGGGTAGCAGGGGAGAGATTCGTGGACTTCGTGAAAGAGGCCAGGCACCCTGAGGAGCCAGCCGTCTAGAGGAAGGCGAAAGGGCTGAGTCGGTCAATAAACACAGCCCTAAACACCTGTGACCGTGTGTGTGTGTGTGTGTGTGTGTGTGTGTGTGTGTGTGCAACAGCCCCCTCATCTACGGTTTCACTTTCCGAGGTTTCATTTGCCTGCGGTCAACCAGGGTGTGCAAGTGGATGGTCCCCCTTCTGATGTATCATCAGGAGGTCAAGGGTACCCTAAAGTCACAGCGCCTACATCACTCACCTCACTTCACCTCATCACGTGGGTATGGTATCATCTCCCATCATCCCAAGAAGGGTGAGGACAGTGCGACAGGCTATTTTGAGACAGACCACAGTCACATAACGTTTAGTACAGTAGATTATTGTAATTGGTCTGTTTTATAATTAGTTATTGTTAATCTCTTACCGTGCCTAATCTGTAACATAAACTGTTATCATAGTACTTCCGTGTAGAAAAAAACATAGTATGTATAGGGTTCAGACCTATTCATGATTTCAGGCATCCACAGGGGCCTCGGAAGGTACCGCCCACGGACGAGGGGGGACGGCCATATTGTGCATCTATATTAGTTTCCTGTCACTCCTGTGACAAATTACCACACCCTCAGTGGCTTAAAGCAACACAGATTTCGCCTTCTATGTTCTGGAGGTCAGAAGTCCTGAGATCAAGGTGTAGGGCAGGTTCCTTCTGGGCTCTCAGGGAAAATCCTTCTTACTTCTTCTGGCTTATAGAGGCTGTCCACCTTCTGTGGCCTGGGGCTTGGTGGCTTTCTGACAGCCACTTCCACTTGGTCTCTCTCTCTCTCTCTGACTTTGACCCTCCTTCCTCACTGTTATAAAGACCTTTCTGATGTTTATAAAGACCTTTCTGGGCCCACCCAGATAATTCATGATAATCTCCCCTCTCCAAGGTCCTTGACCCGATTAAATGCAAAATCCCTTTTGCCAAGCAAGATCACCATACTCACAGGCTCTGGGAATTAGGACAGACACCTCTTCAGGAGGCCCTATTCCTATTACTGTCGCATGAATGTTTGTATTATGTACCATGTAGGTAGGTGTTTCCAGACAGAAGCTGTTTGCTCTCAGCCCCCCTGGGTTGGGTGGTGCTGGGCTCACAACTGTGACCTGTTAACAGGGGCTCATCAGAGGCCACAGAGTCTTGAGCTAGAGGACTGGATTTGAATTCTGTTTTGCTTCTTACGGACTACACAAACACATCCAAATGACTGATCTTTCTGGCATCAGTGGCCCAATCTGTAGATTAGGGTGATGGGAGACTCCACTTCTGTTACTATCATAATTAAGTACGTCTGAGTTTATAAAGGGCTTAGCCCGGTGCCTGGCTCATGGAAAACTTTGGCAGATGGTACTTTATTCCTCATCACGATCTTCATTTGTGCACCTCCATAAGCATGAGTTATCACCTTCTCATGAGAAAAATCCTGCTCTGACCTCCCGGGGCTCTTGCGTCCAGAAGGCGAAAACACGTTCCTTCTTTCTGAACCTAACACTTCCAGGCTCCAAGAGCACATGTCCCTGTCTGCCTCCTCACCCAGCCTCTGCCCAGGTTTGGATTATGCCAATGCGTGAAAATATTTGTCACGTAATCGAGGCAGCTCAGATACTCTGCAAAAGAGAGGGATCAAACCTGACATCCCGAGGACAACATTGGCCACATCAAGAAGCTTCCGTCACGATCCACAGTATCGAAAACTCCGTTTGACTAAGTGCAGTGTGGCTGGTGGTCCGGAAACAATCGGGCTGTTGTGAGCCTGGTTATGTCGTGCGACAGACCCGGTGCATGAAGACACTGTGCCCCGCTCCATCCCACCCCCCTGTGACTGTCCCTCCCTGACGCGCTTCTTTTTTTTTTTTTTTTTTTAATATTTATTTATTTTTGAGAGATAGAGACAGAGCGCGAGCAGGGGAGGGGCAGAGAGGGAGGGACACACGGAATCCGAACTTGCTTCTTAGAACGAAGGCCTTTGTTGGAAGGGGAGACAGATTTGTTTCTTTCATTCTCTTGTCCTTTTCTCTGTCTGTTTCTTCCTTTTTAATTAATATGCTTGATTTCTTAGCATACTTTTAGCTCTACAGGAAGACTGAGCCGAGAGCACAGGGAATTCTTTTTACCCTCTCACCCCCAACCGCAGTCTCCCTGTTAACATCTTGCGTCAGCGTGGCACCTGTGTTACCATGGTAACAATGTAGCTGAACTAATATTGGTACGTTATTATCACCTAGAGCCCACAGTTTACTCCAGGGTCCCCCTTTGTGCTGTACATCGTCTGGGTTTGGACAAATGTGCAATGACGTGCGCCCACATTACAGTGTCACACAGAGTATTCTCACTGCCCTAAAATTCCTCTGGGCTCTGTGTTCTCCTCCCTCCCTCCCCCTTAGCCCCTGGCAACCACTGATCTTTTCTCTGTCTCCATAGATGTGCCTTTTCCAGCGTGTCATAGAGTTGGAGTCACACAGTACACAGCCTGTGCAGACTGGCTTCTTTTACTTAGTAATATGCACTTTTAAGTTTCCCCATGTCTTTTCGTGGTGTGATTGCTCATTTCGTTTGATTGCTGCATAATGCTCCCATCCCTGCTTTATCTTCTTCTCTCAAGGTAAAAATTCTGATCCATGTTCCGTGTCCCATTCTAAACCAGGCAGAATGACCCCACTAACAAAGGAATAGCAGTTAGTCAGGGACCCCTGCCCCCTACCTTGCCCCCCCAACACACACACACACACACACACACACACACACACACACAACTGTGCAGAGAGATGATACGAGAAGTCTCTACAACCTGATAGGATAAGAACCCAGCCATGAGCCCACCTGAATCACACCAAATCCAACAGAACCACATTCTAAAAGCACACATCACACGCTGTTACATTTTTATTTCGAGGGTAGATGCTTTTCGGTAGATACACTTTCATTTGTGGCTCTAAACAGTTCATCTCAGGGCCACATGGCTGTACAGGCAAACCTTTGAAGGTTAAAGTCATTCTGGAATCAATAGCGGATATTCTTTTACAGAAACATTAGCCTCTTCTTAAGGAGCTTGCTCTTGAGGCGCCTGGGTGGCCCAGTCGGTTAAGCGTCCGACTCTTGATTTCAGCCCAGGTCATGATCTTGCAGTTTCATGAGCTCGAGCCTTGCATCGGGCTCTGCACTGACAACACGGAGCCTGCTTGGGATTCTCTCTCCCTCTCTCTTTGCTCCTCCCCCATTCGCACTATCTCTGTCTCTCTCAAGATAAATAAATAAGCGTAAAAAAAAAAAAAAGGAACTTGTCCTTGCTTGACCTAGAAGCTCCAGGGACCCAACCGATCTCTGAACTCCCTGGGAGCCCTTGAGGGGGTTTCTTCAGTCAAATTCTTCTCTCCCAGACAGTCTCCACGACTGTTCCATCAAGTGAGTGCTAAACCTTTGAAGCGGAGAAAATTCTCTCCCTGGGTGTGCAGTGGGGTCTCCAGGCAGACACGCGGCAAGAATTAGGCTTTTGACAAGTTCATGGTCCCCACATGGCAGAACAGCCAGCCCTCTGCAATCCTACTGCTGCGTGTTCAAGTAGATTCATCAACAGGTACCTCAACACGCTGATCCAGAAGGGCTGGAAGAGAGTCATCTGCCCCCCACAAAGCTGCCCCCGCAAAGCTTGGAATCAAGCATGAGAGAAGAGATAGGCCTGTGGTGCCCTACGCACCCCTCACGAAGGACTCAGTGACCAGGATCAGGGACGAGCACCCTAGGGGGTGAGGTCTTTCCTCGAGTGCAAAATTCCAGAGGGCACCAAAAAAACTCAAGAATCAAGGCAAATACTCTCTTAAGACAATAGATTTAAGAATGACCGGGGCGCCTGGGTGGCGCAGTCGGTTAAGCGTCCGACTTCAGCCAGGTCACGATCTCGCGGTCCGTGAGTTCGAGCCCCGCGTCGGGCTCTGGGCTGATGGCTCAGAGCCTGGAGCCTGTTTCCGATTCTGTGTCTCCCTCTCTCTCTGCCCCTCCCCCGTTCATGCTCTGTCTCTCTCTGTCCCAAAAATAAATAAACATTGAAAAAAAAAAAAAAAAAGAATGACCACGAATGCCAAAAAAAAAAAAAAAAAATCATGGCGAACAAAATAACATTCTATTTTTTTAATGTTTATTTATTGTGGGAGGGGAGGGACAGAGAGAGAAGGAGACAGAGAATCCCAAGCAGGACCCACAGCCGTCAGCACACAGCCCTACGCAGGACTTGACCTCACAAACTGTGAGATCATGACCTGAGCTGAAACCAAGAGCCAGACACTTAACCTACTGAGCTGCCCAGGCACCCCCAAAATATCAAGATTTTAAATAAAGGCAGAACCCAACCAGCCCTCGCATGACCCTGAGAATGCATGCCTCACTATCCCCACCCTGTTTCCAGCTCTGAGGTGAAACAATGGGTGTGAACATGCTTCCCACATCGCAAACGCAAGGCACTAGATCACTATGAGCAAATCATTCTCGCAGGTAATAAGGTCAGTGACAATTTGGAGAAGAGACAGCTGTGCCTGGATGGCCCCAGATGGCTCAACAAAGTGTGAATCAGAGATGAACTTTGACAGGCAGGGGGGCGGTTACAGAGCCAGAATGGAGGGTGCTCCAGGCGAGGGAGCCAGAAACGGGCAGGGGCAGAACAGATCCCTCCGTGGATGCCAGGAAACAGGGGATACAGGAGACAGATGTGGTCGTGATTCCAACAGAAGATGGGTATTGAAGCATCAGAGGAAACGATGTAGGAAGGGGCCAAGGTCCAGGAGTCTGAAAGGTGTCACCCAAAAGTTTGGGGTGGATGTGACAGTCAGGGTAATTCCTCGAGCACAGAATCCTAACATCACTTCAAAAGCAAGAGCTAATGAACAGAAGCAAAGCTGTGGGTGCTTTATATATACATAGAGCTTATGGTTCCGCCGTGCAAATAACACAAGCTCATTCTGTAAAATGGGAAAAATACAAAAAAGGAAAAGAGAAGCAGATCCAGAACTTTGATCCATTCTCTTTCCCTGTCCTCGAGAAGAGACACTTCTCCGGGAGGAGGTAGTTCTGTTTGGAGGCTACGTGCCACAATCTCAGATCAGAGGAAACTGAAAAGTTGGGTATACGGAAGCACGTACTTTGAGAAGACAAAGTAGCCGTGAGTGCGAGGAATAGGTCCTTCCTCAGGGGATTGTCACTCAAGCAAGCCGCGGGCTGAAGACACAACCAGACCCCGATCGGCATCCTCAGCCAACAGACGCCCCTAGGAAGCTCCTGCTCAAATAAAACCTTGCTAGAGAACACACTCGGTTCCTTTTCTGGCATAGACAAAGGTGAATGGCCTTTGGGTCATGTTTTCATTCTTCTTTTCAAGTATCTGTTACCAGCTTGATGGTTAAGAACACCAGGAACACTTCCCCATTATCTACAATAGGGGGTCATCCTTGGGTCTCCGACTGGCAGAGAGCGAGGTTGTCCTGGGCTCCTGGTACAATATTATGGACTCCAGGCGCACTGGGCTGTCGTCCAGGGTGGCGTCCCCGATTCCTTCCTCCCGATTCCTCCTTTGCTTTTCTTTCTTCTGCAAAGGTTAAGGTTCCTTTCCAAGCACTCGTGAAGCCTCTCTTTCTATCAGCAGCTACCAGGGACCCCGGTAAAAGAGCCAGATTGGGAAGTCTGCACCAAATACTGATTTTCCTTTCAGCGAGTAAGCTAGATTTGTGTTACGTGAATCCCCGAAGTGACAGCAGATATGTGGCCATTAATTGCACCTTATCCTAATCTTTAAACATGCAATGCGAAAAACATAAAACATAAAAGAAATAAAAATGCAATTCAACCTATAGAAAAAGATGCGAATTCTTCACCTTTAAGTAACTAAGCGGAATACTCAGCACTTAGTTCTTAATAAAAATACGAACCATGAGCTTAACTCTATTCTAAGTGCTGGGTTGCGCGGCACAGGTTAACGTCTGGGAGACGACAAAACGCAAGTTAGCAAGCGTGACAACGCAAGCAGTCGTACAGACCAGACATCAGTCCTAAGGGTCGGCATGTGAGCGCTGGGTCAGTGCTGAGCAACCTCATTGGAGAGGGTGGGGAAGGTGAACTATTCTTTGGGGAAAGAACAACAAAGATAAGACAGAGCCAGGGGGGAGGGGCGAATGGCAATGACCTTCGTTCGTTGGGAGAATAAGAAGGAACCCTGTAGAATTATGAGTTGCTATTATCTCCTAAAACTCTCACCACAATTATTTAACATCTTAAACAATCCTATAAAGTAAAAGCTCTATTGTCATTTTACAGTTGGGGAAACTGAGACCCAGAGGGATTAAGGAACTTCGCCTGAGGTCACACATTTATCAGAGGGCGGAACTGGGTTTCCAGACCGGCCTTCTGATTCCAGAATCTTTGTTCTTAACTGCTATGCTAGGGACAAGGATAAGACATGAATAATCCATACTGTCACTCAGGTTGGTAAATTTGATTTGTTAAGCAGGGAAGAATGGTCAAAACAAAACAAAACAAACAAACCAACAAAAAACAGCCCATGGGGAAATCACCACACCGGAATGACCCAGAGAGGGCCAGAGGGTGAAGAAAAGTGGAGAATCTGGCAGGAAACAAAGAGGATGTGGCTAAGGGGAAAGGAATCACACCTGGAGGGGCCGCTTCAGACTTGAACGAGGGAAGGGTCTTCAGAAAGCCGAGACTGGATTGGGGGGTCCGGGAGGGCTGGCTCAACAGTGGCCCCAGAGTCCTGAAGGCATCCTATTCCCAGTACTGTCAGCCCTGATGCAGGCATCGGGCAGGAGGCCCGTTAGGTGCCCACAGAGGGTGGCTGGAGAGAAGCAGAAGTTTGGTCTCCATGGGCAACAAAATCCCAGTTTCCCAGTTTAGGAACACAGTTACGAAGGAGAGTGGACTATCCATTCTCCCCTCCAAAGAACCCACCTCCAACGTGGATGCATTAGCCCATGTCACCTGGGCATGGAGGGGGCAGGATGAAGGACAGCCTTAGTGCTTTCATGCCTGTTTCTACTCCCTACTTACACGGAAGAGAAAATAGCTATATTTTCCTTACCAGGAACTATGCTGGTCCCAGGGAGATCACGATAAATAGGATTTGGTGGAGGGCCGCCTGGGACATCCCCTGGCTGGAACCCAGCAGGTTCCAGACAGGTCCAGAGAAACTCCTCTGAGCCACCTGCCGTGTCCCAAACTTTCTCAGCCCCTCCCATGAGGCCAACCCACCTAGGCGACAAGAGTTGAAGGAAAACGACCAACAGGCAATTATTTAGCTCTTACTGCACACAGCCCGCTGTATGGCCACACCCCAGAGACACAGGAACCCACCCGTAAGGCCCTGAGACTGCCCTGGAGGGGCCAAATCGTTTGTGGGGACAATAGATGGGCACAGAAAAAGATGGGTTTTCTCAC
This sequence comes from Puma concolor, assembly GCF_028749965.1. Lineage (NCBI taxonomy): Eukaryota > Metazoa > Chordata > Mammalia > Carnivora > Felidae > Puma > Puma concolor. The sequence goes on along the minus strand of NC_141675.1, from coordinate 152,731,934 downwards.
TGATTATGAATTTGCAGATGTATTGTGGATGAAAAAGATCTTTCCCACAAACTCATCATTTTCCCCCCGGAAGATGCAATGATTTCACAGTGTCCTTGTTGAGTTAATGCTGTGGCATAGCATATATACGGCGTATGTGGCATAGCATAAGGAAATGGTGACAGAGATCCTCATGGTACCAAAATATGTAAATTGTATGTTTATACTGTTTCAAATGTACTTTATCAGATTTAGGGAAAAATAAAATGTTTCGAACGGAAAGTAAAAGATGTAACAAGTCAAGATAAGACAGCCAAAGAAACTTCCCAAAATCTTTGGCTGGGAGGTAGTAAAGACCAAGAGAACATATGCCATACGGATAAAAATTGGAAAATACTAAGGTGGCAGCATAATCATGAGACATTCTAACCAAGTCTCTGAGCTTTAGAAATTTGTCTTTTCAAATTAAACCCATTCAGAATCTTTAATTCTGCAGCATTGCTTTAAATTCTCGTCTCTCCCTGTGGAAAAATTCGCAGGGTAGAATTTATGAATGTGATGATTCTGAAATAAATATTAAGTGCCTGAAAAAAAAAAAAAAACAGGTGACTTCCATCAGCTGTTACCTGGTTGAATTTCTACTGTCAAATGTGCACGTATACACACGTGCATGTGCATTTGCACATACGTGTGTCTGTTTCTATCAAGGAATTCTAAGTTTACAAACTGGAAGGTTTCCAGTTCACCAAGTGGGTATAAACACAGTGATATGTGCAACTAGTAATCGATTCTCTCCTAACCCTCTATTTCCACTGGGCAGCCTTTTGAGATTAGGATATGAAAACTCTTCTTTCAAATAATATCATTTTAAAGCACTCTTTAATTTCTGATTCTTTGTTTTTATGATAACATGTCTTGCAAAGTAGGGACCTAGTCAGATTTACCATGAGTCAAGCAAAGGCAAGCTAATGAGATAAAATTCTTCCCATGCAGAACTTTATTTACAGACTATAGACATGGGGATAAGTATTTCCTAAAATACCTCTCATGAAATTCTAGTGTTGCAATTCCCGGTGGGGGGGGGGGGGGGCGGGGAATGTTGCATATTCAAATAAAATTAGTAAACACCTCCTATTATGTCCTTTTGGAACCTTCATACCCAGAGGTGTTGTAAAGGCTCTGAGAAATCCTGAGAGAGAGTCATCTCTTAAAAATCATTTCTCAAACTTAACTGCCCAGAGAAAGTCTTGCCTTTTTTTTCCTACCAAAAACCATGGTTTGGGAAGTTTAAAGTGATGCAGATAGGACTATAGCTACCTCAACCAGAAAACACTCATTGCAAACTAGGTGGTCATTACATGATTTACTAAGGGTTAGAACTGACCATCTGCAAAAACCTCCTTGGATCCAACAGTGCCGGCATTCCCATTTCTGAGACTGGTGAGCAAATAGCCATCCACACTCCCACTGGAAGGTTAGGTCAAGTGTTATCAGTCAAGTTTTGCCAGAGAAGCAGAATGAGTAAGAGAAACATATTAAGAGCTCCTACAAAGAATTAGTTTATGTCATGGTGGAGGCAAATCTGAAATGGCTGGGGCAGGCCCTTGGTAAAGCAAAGGAGAACTTGTGGGGAGCAGAACATAATGTACAGAGTGGTGGAATCACTATGGTGTGCGCCTGAAACTAACGTAACATTGTATGTCGACTATGCTTGAAGGGAGGAAGGAAGGAAGGAAGGAAGGAAGGGAGGAGGGAAGGTGGGAAGGAAGGAAGGAAGGAAGGAAGGAAGGAAGGAAGGAAGGGAGGAGGGAAGGGAGGGAGGGAGGGAAGAAGGAAAGAAGGAAAGAATGAGCAAAGCAAAACTTGGCCACAGGCAGAATCTTCTTCTCTGAGGAAAGTTTCAGCCCTGCTTTTAAAAGATTTACAACTGATTGAATCAGGCCCAGATAATCCTTTACTTAAAATCAAATAATTATGAAATTGAACAACATCTAGAAAATACCTTCCCAACAACATCTAGATTGGTATGTGAGTGAATAACTGGAGACTGTAGTTTAGCCATGTTGACATATCTAGAAGATCCCCAGCGTCCACTCCATGTTAACTTGGCAACCATGCATGTCTCCTTCGACCATAGTTAATTTCTAAATAAAGACACAACGATCATAATTCCCCTTGATGGGACATACATATCCTTAATACAACCAAAAACATACTTACCTGTTCCCTAGAAAAGGATGCAAAGCCCTGGGGTGATGTTCTGTGTTCTTTGATATTCTGTACCTTAAACGCTAAGATAGAAAGTTAACTATTAATATATCTTACGTTAAATGATAAAGGGACAAGAGGAGAAAGGAAAGGAAAATATTTGACATTTATATATATACACACACATATATATATTCATAAAAATATTAGGAAGAAATACCCATAACTATTACAGTCCTCATTTCTGCAACCGTTCACCTGACCAGAATATCTAGGGTGGTCTTCACTTGAAGTCAACTGATTATAAAGTGTAATGGTCACATCTACAGAACACCTTCATAGCAACTTCGAGATTAGTGTTTGAGTGAAAACTGGGGACTCCAGCTTAGTCATGTTGGTGCATCTAACAGACCATCATCTTTGTCTAATGGGAGGACCCAAATCTTCATTCTTGAAGAGTCTGGATCATTATCGGTCCTGCGAGTATTGGTTTTGTGGTTTTTCATTGATTTTAATCACATATGAAAGACGTTGGTTTAGAGTATGTACTGCACCTAGAGGACAAGTATTTCCACCTAGCTAATGTTAGAACTGAGTCTTTAAAAGGCCATTCCACCATCTCATCAGGCCAGCTACTTCAAGACGATAGGGAAAATGGTACAACTAGTGAATTCCATGAGCGTGGGCCCTTTACCACTCTTCATTTGCTGTAAAGTAATTTCCTTGACTAAAAGCAATGCTATGTGGAATACTGTGACATTGGGGGAGCTACTCTCTAAACCCATGGGTTCTAGCTTTGGCAGAAGCACTGAACACAGGGAAGGCAAATCCAGACCAAGTATCTATTCATGTAAAAGCAAAGCGCGGCCCCTTCCATGCTGGAAATGGCCCAGTGTAGTCACTCTGCCACCAGACAGTGGCTGATCACCCCCATGGAATGGTGCCGTATTGGGGAATCCATATTGATCCAATCTGCTTCTCATAGATTGGACATTCAGCAGTGGCTGTAGGCAAGTTGGCCTGGTGAGTTTCTGACTCATCCATAACCTCCATCCCCACCACCATGGCCACTTTGTTCATGAGTCCATTGGGCAACGACAAGCAGCTGGGGAAAAAAGCTGACTGATATCCACGAACAGATCATCCTATCTACCTCATTATTAGGGTGTTCCTCTGCTGAGGTCACCCAGTGGTGAACATTTACGTGGAATACAAACACCTTCACATTCTTTGCCCATTCAAAGAGATCTATCCACATACCTCTTCCCAGACCTCCCTGTCACCAGTGTTCTTTTTTGTTTTAATGTTTGTTCATTTTTGAGAGAGAGAGAGAGAGAGAGAATGTGAGCGGGGGAGAGTCGGAGAGAGGGCGGGACAGAGGATCCGACGTGGCTCTGCACCTGTCAGCAGCAAGCCCAATGCGGGGCTTGAACTCACGAACTGGGAGATCACGACCTGAGCTGAAGTCAGACGTTCAACCAGCTGAGCCCCCCAGGTGCCTCCCTGTCACCAATTTTTGGATCATGTTCCTTCTAAGTCCCTGCCTATCCAGCCACACTACTGTGCACAGTACGTGAATCCTTATAAGCTCGTACTTCTGGCCACTTCTTCTTCCAGACGACATGAACAATCAGCTGTACTGAGTGTGGAGTTCTTCCCACTCTCACATATACCCATCTGATATACATCACTCCCATGTTATAATAGAGTGGTACTGTGCGTGCCCAGCTCTCTGGTTTGGTAGATCAGACAATAATCAATCCATGATGTATATAGCTGAGTTCACATGGTAATTGGGTGGCCCATGGTTAAGTGTTCGGTCTCTACGGAGTAGTGGGCCAAAAAAAAGGGGGTGTTTTTTTTTTCCAAAAGGAAAGTAGCCATCCCAGAGGATGGCAGGGCTTTGCTACAAAATGGTAAGGATTCAACTGTGATTCAACTCTAGAAAAGCCTGCCAACAGCTTCAAACAGCATTTCTCTCTGCCACTGACACCTCAAGCGTGATCAGATCTGCTGGATCATATGGCTCAAGCGGCAAGGCAGCTTGCACGGCAGCCTGGACCTGTTGCGGAGCCTTCTCTGGTTCTGGGTCCCACTCCATACCAGCAGCGTTCCAGGTCACTCAGCACATTGGCCAGAGTAGCCTCCCCACACAAGGCATACGTTGCCTCCGGAATCTAAAGAGGCCCACTAGGCGTTGTGCCTCATTTTCGATTGTAGAAGGGCCCCGATGCAGCAATTCGTTTCTCACCTTAGAAAGGCTATTTCGACACGCCCTGGGCCACCGAACCCCCAGGCGTCCCATCGAGGTGTAAATCTTTGTGGGATTCATTTCCCAACATTTGGCATTCAAGTGTCCCCCTGACAAGACTAGAATCATTGCTACTTCCTGGCCACCAGGTCCAGTCGGCGCGACGTGATCAATTCGATGAGCCGGTGAGACGTCCCGTGGAAGGGAAGGGTCACCCAGATCCCTGAAGACTGTACCGTGACATTAGGCTGCAGAGTCGATACAGCCCTGAAGTAGGACAGTGGAGGGGTACCACCAGCCCAGTTGGAAGCGACCTGTTTCTGGTGGTCTTTATTAACAGATATGGAGTAAAAAGCACTTTCCTAACCAGTAGCATCACACTAGCGTGCAAACAGCTACCAAGGGATGTGTTAATTTGCCCAAGCAACAAAACTGCATCTGGACCGGTCACCACAACTGGAATAACGTTCAACCAACTGTTCAACCCCGGTTTCATCTGATTGAGCTTGTGATGATCCATTGTCATTTTCCAAGACACATCTGTCCTTTGTACAAAAAGGCAAGTTAAATGGGGAGGTGGTGGGCATCACCACCCCTGCCTCTTTCAAGCCCTTCCTGGTGACGCTGATCTTTGCAATCCCTTCAGAAATGCAATATTATTTTTGTATTTGCTATTTTTTAATTGTTTTATTAAAAAAAAATTTTTTTTACATTTATTTATTTTTGAGAGACAGAGAGGAACAGAGCATGAGCAGGGGAGGGGCTGAGAGAGAGGGAGACACGGAATCCGAAGCGGGTTCCAGGCTCTGAGCCGTCAGCACAGAGCCCGACAAGGGGCTCGAACCCGCAAACTGTGAGATTGTGAACCGAGCTGAAGTCAGACGCTCAACCGACTGAGCCACCCAGGCGCCCCTTTATTGACTATTTTTGTAGGTAGAGGCAATTCTCTTGACTTCCACTTGACCTTGCCCATCATAATAACCTTCACTCCATAGATCAGGGAGCCAATGTGGAGATTCTGCCAGTTACTGTGTATATATATTTAAATTACGCATTCCAGAACTGGGGAAAGAGCCACAGGATGGCTCTGGGGACCTGAGCCCACTGCGAGACAGACCTGACATTGATCACCTGACCTCCACAGGCTCCTACTCTTACTGCTGGACCACAGTGATGTTTCGGGCCTCCTGGAATCGGGGTTGGTCCAGACAGTGTCCAGGGAACTCTAAAATGTCTGATTATTTCCTTTCCCCAACGCATGATTACCCTCGTAAATAGCTTAGGGTCCTTCTGAGGAACAGTGGGAGAAAGATTAACAGCATTAAATTTTGGCAATATGCTAGGGTTCTCTGTCAAGGGGATCTGGCCTCCCCCTCATTTAAGAAGTTCCGGGTCTACAAACTGGCCCAAGTCTGGGAATTGATCAGGGGCCGTGATTGTGTTTTGGTGAGTCAAGGTAGATTTCTGTTCACTGGACCTAAAACTCTTCCACCCATACAGATAAAGTTAAGAATTTGACCATCAGTCCATCTGTTCCTTTTCTAGAGACAGTGATCAACCAGCCGGTGCCGTAGGTCTTTGTGAATCAGACTATGATGATTACTGCTTTGAGTCCACTGTCCTCCACCACGGTAACCATGGCCATCTTGTATTTTGCAGTTAAGTACCCACACTTGGCCCCTGCCACCCTGGGATCCAATTATCTTCATTGCACTTAAGGATTTCAGTTCAATGGTAACAGTTATCACTGTAATTCCTGTCCTGCAGAGAAGAGTGAGCCCAGATCTCCTCCCGGACATTGCATTTCCCCACACCAATTGATTTCTCACGCTCCTGATGGGAGGAGTGTCCTATGCACCCTCCGCGAGTGAACGAGCAGATCTTATGTGATAATTCCTCTTGAACATTCCAATCTCCCCAAGACTTTGGTCTCCTCCCTCTACGTGATACCGAGGCCGTTCTGCCATTTTAACGTCGCCGGGCTTAGGCCGTTCTTTAGTCTGTGTGTCAACTGAACAAATAAGCAAAGTGTTAGGGTCCTTTCTAGCCCTCAAGGTAAAATATTGAATTCAGAAGTTCTGCCTCGGGCCATATCAACGATAGGGTAAGTCTCAAAGAGAATCAGCAGCGTCTTGAGGCAACCGTGGCGGGGAGGCCATGGTAAAGCAGGGAAACCCCCTCAGACAATTGCAGAGGAGCCCTTCCACTGGCAAAGAAGACCAGGCAGAGTGTAGGGGTTTGGGTATCCCCAGTTTCATAAGAATCTGCTCACATGTCCCCAGGAGAATTCTCAGGACCCGGTTCTTAATTTTTTTTTTTTATTTATTTTTGAGAGAGACAGTGCAAGTGGGGGAAGGGCAGGGAGAGAGGGAGACACAGGATCCGAAGCAGGCTCCAGGCTCCAAGCAGTCAGCACAGAGCCCGACGTGGGGCTCGAACCCACAAACTGTGAGATCATGACCTGAGCAGAAGTCGGACGCTCAAGCGACTGAGCCACACAGGCGCCCCCGTCTATTTTTTTTTTTAATGTTTATTTCTTTTTAAGAGAGCAAGAGACAGACTGTGAGTGGGGGAAGGGCAGGGAGAGAGGGAGACACAGAATCCGAAGCAGGCTCCAGGCTCCGAGCTGGCAGCCCAGAGCCCGACGTGGGGCTCAAACTCACGAACCGCGAGATCGTGACCTAAGCCGAAGTTGGACACTCCACCGACTGAGCCGCCCAGGCACCCCTCTCAGGACCCAGTTCTTAATGATCAGTTCCCTACTTGAAGCAATTTTCAAACTCTCTTCTCTGGAGCCCTGGAATTTCTCAGAGGAAAAGGAGCCGTAGGGCGCTGGGTCGCCCTACCATCTCATCCGGAGATGCTTGGCTTTTATCTGTTACAAACACTGAGTTCCTGCGTAAAACTGTATTTGGAAAAGGAAATTTGAAAACAAGACCAAGTCAGGCCACGAGTCTTCCTCGACTAGGAAAGTCTTCAGTGATACGAAGCTGCACACAAGGCAGTGTGACTGAAGGGATGCTCTTGGACAGTCAGAGGCTGGCAGAGATCTATTAGCAGCTTTTGCCCCCACCGTGCGTCTTCTGGAGGAGTAGAGAATCCAGTCTTCAGCTCTAACGTGGCAGGAGCTCTTAGGCGAAACAGCTTTCACGCGTAGGGCTGTCCGAACTGACATGTCATCGGTGGAGCTCAACCTCAACCTAATGCCCTCACCCCACCCCAGGCTGCCCCGTGCCCTTTGGAACCACATCACCCACCTGTTGGTCCAGCTGTAGGTCTGACCTTGGAACAAGCCGACCGTATACCCGTGCTGGGGCCTGGTGAACCCCCAAGTTCCCACAGAGGAGGTAAGGGCACTGATTGCACTAACCAGAGTCCAGTGGGAGACGAAGAACTGAGCAGTGCCTGTCACCAGCCTGCGGTTAATACTTACCCCTACGCGACACTCACGGTCACTCCCTGGGACAGGATCCTCAGGCTAATCCATCACGGCTGCTCTCCCCTCTTACGCGCGACACCCACACACAGATAAACTTCCACCCGAGCTGCGGATTCACCTCCAAAGAGCGGGGCTCCCCCCCCAAACACGTTTCCACGCCAACTCAGAAGATAAGTGCCCCTTCCACGCAGTTGTGTTTTACCATCGCCCTGCGCCATCCACCTCGCCCTAAGCGGCAGTTGGAACTACAAAGTGTAGAGAGAAGTCCTGAGTGTGAATCCCAGGCCGACTTCATCCTAGAAGCACTAGGACGGTTCCACTCTGAGCCTGTCACCTCACGTGCTTCTTGGAGATGACGCCTGCATCAAAGAGCATATATGTGCTAAGTAAATCAAGTGTAACAAACCCGTGATACGGTGCCTGTAGCATGTCACCTTTTACAGTTCTCACCTTTTACAAAACAGCAGAAAAATCGAGAGGGCTCGAGATCCTGTGCGTTATGTAACCCCAGCACCACTTCCATCTTGTAAATTCAACTGTTTTATTTTCGTTGCTCAGTTTTTCATTTTTCTTCTTCCTTACGTCTTTCTTTAGCTTGATAATTTAGTAAGAGTAAGGAACTGCCAGAAGTTTTAGAAATACAAGTGTAATAACTCTGAAACTAGCTTAGAAACGTCTTCCCGTGGGGTTACTCTTAACGTGCTGATGCAAAAACCAAAATAAAAGCACATGACCCCTCAGAGGGTCCCCCGAATGTCCCAGATGTCCCTGACTGCCATATCATGCATTAGATGGCCCTGAGGATCACGTCACACAGAGACATCCCTGACTACCAAGTCACATGGAGGACGGCCCCAATTGATACGTCACATGGCAGACGTCCCTGATTGATGTCCGTGACTGCTCTGTCACAGTGACCTGTATGGATGGCCTCAGAGAATCAACTTCACTAACCAACCAGCTCAGGAAGGACGAACAGGCTGACATATGGCTGAGACGAAAAAGTCAGACAACTTGGAATGACTCATGCAGATGCTTGAAAATAAAAAATCCATACACAGCCACCTACAATATTTTAATTTAAAAATTTTACCCAAGTCCTTTGGAAATACAATTTGCATGAAAGCCCACATTTCTAAAAAGGTTTTCAGTTCTCACATATGATTTCCCAGACCTCCAGACTCCTTTCTGTGTCTCCTTCTAAGTACAGATCATTTTCCAAGCTTTGGGGTATGAGATACAAACGTCAAGTTAAGCTGAAGTCTAACCAATGCACTCTTCTGGGGGAAACGGGAAAATGAAACTCAAATTCTCCTCAAACGATTCTAAAAGGCAGCTTCAGGAGTTGGGGAGGGAGAGGAAAAGCAATCTCTTGCCCACCATCCCTTCCATCTACGTTTCTAGCTTCCCTGCCCTCTCCCGATCCTTCTCCTCCCAGCTGGGAGTTGGTGAGAGGAGGGTTGGCAGCTGCAACTCTAACATGGCCAGCCTGTCCCCTGGAACAGGCGGCTAATCTGCTCTGGCTGCTTCCTTCTCCGTGAGGGATGGAACTTGAACTAGAGGGTTTGAAGGCCCCATGCAGATCTTACCTACCACAATCCTACTCTCTGTTTGACACCTTCTATCCCATCCTGTGTTGTCATTAGTAGATTTGAGAGCCAGTCTGCAAACACAGACGAGGACACATACCTAGGATTTCTCTAGGGTGAGGACGAGGCCGTCTGTATCCCTCCAAGTCCATTCTTTCCCACCCGGACAAAGACGTGTGCGCCACAGTTCTAAAGGCTATCAGATATGACATCCAGAAGCATCCTGATCCCATACACAGAGTGCCCAGCACTAAATGTGGTGTAGAGGGAGCAGGGAGACCCTCGGAACATCAGAGTTGGCCTCAAAAGACTTGCGTCTTGTTTTTCTGGATTCCGTCTTCATTTCCTTTGGTGCAACTGACAAACACGTAAAGCATGTCTCTTCCCTTCGAGGGGAGCTCGAGTGCCCTCGGGGCCGTGTGCCCTCTGGATGCTTCCGCTGCCCGGGGTCCCGTCACAGTGCCCCTTCTCACCCGGGGCTGCCCGTCCTGTTTCTGCTACCGAAGTTTACCATTCCTTTTTGCTCTTCCTCTGGCTTTTGCTCCAAATGGACTATAATGGGATCTAACAGATTCAATGTATGAAAAAAGTCCCGCGAGAACCCCAGGCAGTTACTGTCCCCCACTCCCTTGCCTTCTGCCCCTGTGCCCATCCAGCGACAACCCAGAAGGCCTGGGTCAAACACTGGAGACAAGCCCCTGGAGCAGATGCTTAAGGAGTGGCAGGTAGGCTTTCAGTGTGACCGAACCACATTGCGAGAGAGGCATCCCAGCCCACCCACCCGTGCTTCCCAGAACCATACCTTGCTTTCTCTAGAGGTAAGTTTCACGAACACAGCGCATAAGGACACGGAATGAGGGTGGTACATTGAACATCAGGTGACTTTGCAGCTTCTATCCAATGGCGTGTTGGTAAACGTTTATCAACAAGCTCTCCAGGAAAGAGAAGGCACACACACTTACACACACGTACACACGCGTCTGTTATACATTTCGCTGATCCAAAGGATGCATATATAGCACTTAATGTGCTACTCATACTATACATAATCATTTTTTTTAAATTTTTTTAATGTTTATTTATTTCTGAGACAGAGAGAGACAAAGCATGAATGGGGGAGGGGCAGAGAGAGAGGGAGACACAAAATCCAAAGCAGGCTCCAGGCTCCGAGCTGTCAGCACAGAGCCCAACCCGGGGCTCGAACTCACGGACCGTGAGATCATGACCTGAGCCGAAGTCGGTTGCTCAACCGACTGAGCCACCCGGGCCCCCCTATACATAATCATTTTTATTGTGAAGGCCACATAGCCAACTGATTTTCACAAAAAAAAATTTTTTTTTTTTTTTTAAATTTTGCTGCCCTCCTGTGTCTGCAGCCAACCTACGGCTGCAAGTGACAAATGAGTATAGGATCCAACACGAATGTTGGTTGAGACCTTCATTTAGCGAAACAAAGGAAGTGAAAATGGATGTTGGGACTTCGCTCATTCATCAAGGTCTTGAGCAACTTCTCTGCCGAATCGAAAAATAGTTTTCTAATGCTGGAAGAATATTTCCTCAGTTTCTTTGTGGTAGTCACTATGGAATGGGTATGGACATAACATACTTTTAAGTATAATCTACATTAATTCATCGCTTCCTTAAATCTAGACCAGGATTTCTCAACTTCACTCTTGACATTTCGTGCGAGGGAATCTCGTTCTTTGCGGCAGGCTTGTCCTGAGCATCTGGGGTGTTTCGTGGCACCTCTGGTCTCCACTCACCAGATGCCAGCAGCACCCATTCGTGACCATGTGAAGTGTCCCTGGGGCTCAAACTGTCCCTAGTTCAAAATCATTTATCTTGACGATTAACAGAACAATCAACCAAGCCTTGACTGATTGCATTTGACAAATTGCACGGTATACACAAATACTCCCGCTCTGACCAATTTCCAGCTATCGAAGTGCTGTCGCCATTGGGAAAAGGTGTGTCGCGGAATGCTGTTTCCACCGTATGGGTGCAATAGAGGGAAATAACCTCCAGAACACAGACACAGAACGATATGCAGGAAGGCGATGAGTTTTTTTGCATTGATTGCCTTGGCCTTCAAGACAATTAACTTGTAAGTTTACATAATTTAATTTTTAACAAGGACTATGGCTGACAACCAGCTCACACGTATTCCCGAATATTTAACGGTCAGGTCTCTAAGCCAGGACAGCGGCCCCAGCCAACCACCGCTTCTCCCTTCTACTGCAGAGGCACTACGTGAAAAAGTGCACTTTGAGAGCGACATATTTGTGGTGCCTCTGGACCCCCACCTGGTGGCAGAACTTCCGGTTTGTTCGCACGATCTCGTTCCATTAAGGCATGTTCGGGAAGCGCTTTCAAAGTCTGAGATCACTCGGTGACCCAGCACACGTTCCCACCTAGGAAACAAACCAGCAGCAGACTTCCTGGAAACCCATTTGGAGGACTCCCATCAAAAAGTAACACACTCCTGGGGCGCCTGGGTGGCGCAGTCGGTTAAGCGTCTGACTTCAGCCAGGTCACGATCTCGCGGTCCGTGAGTTCGAGCCCCGCGTCGGGCTCTGGGCTGATGGCTCGGAGCCTGGAGCCTGTTTCCGATTCTGTGTCTCCCTCTCTCTCTGACCCTCCCCCGTTCATGCTCTGTCTCTCTCTGTCCCAAAAATAAAAAATAAACGTTGAAAAAAAAAATTAAAAAAAAAAAAAAAAAAGTAACACACTCCTTCAAAATTTTCTTCTGAACGTGCCCGGCCACAGGCTTCCTGTTCCTTCGCTCCCTCCCTCATCTGCCAGCCTTCCAGACACCCTGCCAGGAAGGCTTCCACGGATCCATTTTCTTACCCTGTTACCGTGGAAGAAGAAGGTCCCTTCAAGCCATTGCTTTTCTACTCATTTCCACAACAAGACAACCCCAGGCTTACAGCCTCCTTCATCAGTGTCTTTGCAGAGAGACAGTATCTGGTGTCAGTTTCCACAGGTGCATTCGACCTATGACTCAACCGCATGTTAAACACACCCTGTGTTAAAATAACCCATTTTAGAGGCTCCTGGGGGGCTCAGTCAGTTAAGCGTCCAACTTCGGCTCAGGTCATGATCTCACAGTTCATGAGTTCGAGCCCCGAGTCAGGCTCTGTGCTGGCAGCTCAGAGCCTGGAGCCTGCTTTGGATTCTATGTCTCCCTCTCTCTCTGCCTCCCCTCCCCCTCCCGACTCACGCTCTATATCCCCCTGTCTCTCAAAAATAAATAAACATTAAAATTAAAAAAAATAATAATAATAACGCACTTTACCAGTCAAGGACTTGGTTCCCCTTCCAATCAAGCATGGCCTTTGAGTATATAGTGATAAACGCACGAATCGGGGGAAAACAAAGGTTTTTGAAAGAGCAAAGACCAGTCATTCGTTAAAAAGACATTCATTAAACACTTCCTATGTGCCGGGCCCAGTCCAGATGCCAGAGGTACAGTCATGAGTCATATGGACATGTCCCGCCCCTCCTGTAGTGGATAGTCTACTGGGAAGGCCAGTGGTCGTGCAGATAATCCCTCAAACACATCATCACAAACAGTGCAGGGTGGAGAGAAGGAGATGGTTTGGGAAGGTGTGTAGGGAGACTCCTGATGTCATCTGCTCAGAGAGATTTTAATTGGGCAACTCATAGAAAAAGAATGGTCCAGCCAGCGGGTCCTGAGGCTAAATTTTGACCCTCCCCTCCGCCCTTCACCATGCTGCCTGGGAGGATCTCAGGGAAGACTCAGAAGCCTAAATGTGGCCCTGCCAGCCTCAATTTCTACCCCACCCACGTGGAGGGAGGGTGGCCTTGTGCTCCCAGAAGGCCTGGCACGCGGCCAGTCTGTCGCAGCCCAGAGGAACGGTTTTCTCGGCCATCATGAAGCCAAAGGAGAATAAAGCCCTGGACACGAGGCCCTGTCCGCTTCCCCCAGGTGTGGAGGGCGAAGGGCGGCTTCGCCCATGTGTGGGGACAATGGCAACCTGCCAGTTCCCTGCGGGAGACCATGCATGGCAAGCATTCAGCCACTGGAAAACCCCTCTCCAGGCAGGAACCCAAAACTCCCCTCGCCTCTCAAAATAGCAAAGTTGGGCTTGGGTCGTCTCAGGGGGGCTATTTGTCCCCCTTTGCCTGATGGATACACTGCAGACCCTGCTCAGACAGCCTGGCTGGCAGGACACAGAAGGGCAGGGCCAGCCCCAGGAACCAACCTTGCCTCCGTGACAGTCAAGGTACGAGACCAGTCCATGACCTCCAGGCCTGAGGGCCACATGGATTCCAGATGCCCCGGCTGAGGGCCGGCATCGCTGTCCGGGTGGTTATCCAGATCCCGGGGGGCCAGGGTGTGGGCTCTGATGACAGTTTGCAAACATTTCCATCCAGGAGGTGAACTCAGTCTACCTCCACCCCTGCAGGCAGGTCTGAGGGCAGAGTGTTGTGTGTTTAGGGATGAGGGGGGCAGAGTTCCACGAGTCAGCCTGGCATCTCCTCACCCAGCACGGAGGTCACGGCTGGTGGCAGGACGGAGGACATTATGGGGTATGGGGCCTCCAGGAACCCAGTGGGTCAGGTTCAAATCTTCGAAGGGATCATCGGGACCCAGCAGACAGGGGCAGGGACACCGCTGGGCGGACGCATCCCCCGGCTCCTTCAGACCCCGCCCTCCCAACACTCGGTCACCCCTGAATCTCAGCCAGTCGCTGTCACACACAGGCCTCTGTCCGCCACTCGTGCCAGTCTTGGGGGGCCGGCTGGGGGTGGCTTCCAGGGACAGACCAACAGCCCGCCCCTGAGGGACTGGACCTCTGAGAAAGAGTGCCACGGGAGCAGCGGGCAACAGAACTCTGACCTGAAATGCAGAGCGTGGCCCTCCCAGAAGATAGAAGGCCAGTGGGCTTTGCACCAAGTAACAGGGAAAGCGAGGGCAGCAGGTCCAGCCCCCCCCCCCACCCCGTGCCCGGGAGTCACCCCTGCCTGCAGCAGAGGGCCCCGGGGGGCTGGGCCGGCAGGCTGGGGCCACCTCCCTGCACTAAGGCTTAGTCGTCAGGCTGCCCAACACCCCAGGCTCCACCATCCCCCAAGTCAGGACCAAGGTGCGGTGAAGTGAGGACAGAGAAGGTCCCAGGAGAGGGCCCAGCAAGGACCTCATGACACACGGAGCCACCGACCCAGCTGGCACGCCCCAGCCACACAGAGCGGCCCGAGGGGCCAGGACGGGCCCCGAGGTCCCCCCAGCATCAGGACTGGGAAGCAGGGCAGGGGCACGTAAGAGGGGAGGCTGTTCAAACGAGAATCATCTCATCGACTGCACCCCCCCATCTCCCCCCATGCCTTCAAGTCTGGGGGCCGAGGAAGGAGTCTGCAGGTCCCCTCCTGTGGGCAGCAGCGTAGGCCGGTCGGGGGCAACAGGCTCTGTCCCTCGGGAATGGCACACGGCCGGGGTGGGGGACGCCAGCCCGTGTGCTCTCCAGACACTTTGGAAAATTCCTCTCTCATGCTTCCGATCTGTCAGTGGATCCCACAGATCAGTGGTTTTCGATGACTCGGGGCTTCTCAGAAGCCCGGGGAACCACAGGGAGGATCGCGTCATTCAGAGCAGGCCTGTCCTCAGCTGCCGTGTTCATTCCTCTGAGCAGATTCTGGGAGAGAAAGAGTCCCCTGCTGGAACGAGATCTGAACATCTTTCTTCTCAGCCGCTGCCTGGGGGAAACAGCTTGGGGTTTCTGCAGACGGGCCTTGCCGGGGGTCCCCACCCCAGAGATGGCTTTCATTGCTTTGCGGTGGGGCTTAGACGGTGGAATTTTTTTTTTTTTTAATCTCCTGGGATCCGGAAGTATACAGCAGGCCGGGGGCACGAGCTCATCAGAATTAATCATAAAACGTAGCTACCTGCGTGCCCAAAGATCCAAGGGCAGGTGACTCCTTTCCAGACAGGGCCTTGTAGGGTGTCCAGGCCACGGTGTTATTTATCCGCTGGCCTTCTCAGGGGCCCACCCCGCATCTTGGTGGCTGGCCTTCTCAGCCCTCGTCAGCAGGTGCACCAGTCTGGGCTTCGGCCTACAAGTGTTGATCTCGCAGGCGTCCTTGTGACCTCTTTGTCGGAACACCAATGAGCGGGGCAGGCAGCTCCTGGAAGAGGGCCCACGTCCCACGTCCCCCCTGAGGCTTGGGCCCAGCCAGCCTGTCAACCCAAGCTGTGTCCAGACTGATCTTTAGATTTCTTGAATTTCTAGCAACTTGGGCAGGAAGGCTTGCACGCTGTTCCTTTTAGGAGTTTCCTTCCACAGGCCCGGGGTCTGCCCACCCCCTGCCCCAGGAAGGCACTGGCAGCGTGACTCTG
Source organism: Puma concolor (assembly GCF_028749965.1). NCBI lineage: Eukaryota > Metazoa > Chordata > Mammalia > Carnivora > Felidae > Puma > Puma concolor. The sequence continues at coordinate 152,716,110 of NC_141675.1, read as the reverse complement.
GGTGGGCAGTTCATGCAGAGACACTAAGTGCCGGGACGCCCAGGGCCGCAAAGCTGAGCAGGGCCCCAAGAAAGCAGAGAGGCCACACTGGATGGGCTTTTACTCTCACGTAAGCTTCCGTGGGACACGGAGCGCTTTCCTCGGGGCCTCGGGATGAGGGGTAGGGACACGGAGGGGAGGCTGCAGGCTTCTTACCGCCCACTCGGCACCAGCTATGGACAGGTCTGTGTCCAGAGAAGGGGGAGTCTCCTTGACAGAGTCTCACCTGGGAGCGGGTTCCAGGCACTCCTGACTTGGGGACGCTGCCGGGCCACGTTTTACAGCAGCTGCAGGGTCACCACATCCTCTGGGTGACTGTCCCGCTAGTGGGGAGCGGAAGAGACGGCTCAGATGGAAGTCGCGGGTCTCCTGATGAAAAGGGAGGAGGGTGTGTGATGCTCTTGCCAGAAAAAGGCCTCGACATCCAGTAACTCAGATTCCAGGTCAAATCTTGTCCACACATTTGAGGGAAACTAGCAAATGACAGGCAAACATCGCTGCCCTCAGGGGCTAAAAGTCCCCTGGCTGTCCCAAATCTATCCCAGCGGCTCCTCTCCTGTTACTTTTCGACTCATTTCAGCGCATGTCACTGCCCTCCCCCCTGGACTTTATCAGACTCGGGGGGGGGGGGGGAGGAATGCATCAGAAGTTCGGCATGGCGAGCAGATGTACACACACACACACACACACACACACACACACCACATGCACACCATGGCAACATTTGCTGGCCGGGTTTCATGGGCCTAAACCCAGATCCCCAGGACCCATGACGCCTGCCTGTCTTCTGGCTCCTTCTCCAACACCCTGGCTTTGTCTGAGTGTCCCTCTTTGAGCCCAGACACCCCACCCGAGGGCCTCTGGCCATTCCGTTCTCCACTCAGGCCTCACAGTGCCCCCACCCCCACCCCAGAAGGGCGTGTTGGAGGGAAAGAAAGGCCCATTACCAGCACAAGTAAGGAAGAAAGGGGACCGAGCTCTCTCCCTTCTGGGCCCCGGTTTGGCAAGCTCTGATGAATGGCGGGAGGCTGGCCTCACCAAGTCTGAGAGGAGGCTCTTGTGCCCCAAAGGCCGCAGACGCAGACGGGGATGAAAGAAGAAGGCAGGGTGGTTAGCAGGAAAAGCTCGCTGGAAGTTTGAAGCAGACACAGAGGCAGGGACCCCAGCACATGACAGCGGGACGGCTGGCACTCCTGAGGCAGGGCTCTGAGTCCCTGAGGGGGGGAAGGCCATGCCGCAGAAGCCCGCCTCCCGCTGGCAGGGCCCGGATTCGCATCTGGCTGTGGAGGGGAGGGCCCCGGGCTTCCCCACCACCGGTCAGCGCCCTGTTTGGGATACAGGGTCCACAAGTGCAAAGGGTTTGGGGGGCAGCATGTTGTGGAGACAGCGTGGGTTGCACAGTCCAGCCGCCTCTGTCTGAGCTCTGCTCTGTGTCATCTTAGGTGAGTTCCTTCACCCCTCTGCACCTCTGTCTCCTCACCCACAGAACGAGGCCACTGGCAGCCTTTTGTTCTGCAGACCCCTCCAAAGACAGTGGCTTGAATAGCAGGAAGCATCATCCCTGGCCGTTTCCGTGGGCCGGGGATTTGGGACCGGTCAGATTCAGGACGGCTTTAGGCCCCGGCTGATGTTGGCTGGGGCCACGGTCATTCCAAAGCTCAACTGGCCGGGGGTCGGCTTCCAGGGGACTGGGGCCCAGAGCTGGCCAGTCGGGGCTGGCTGTCGGCCGAGGCCGGGCCTCCTGACGGGGGCCTCCCTGCGGGGCGATAGCCCTGGTGCCTGGCTTCCCCCAGAGAGAAAGAGCCCGGCAGCAGCCGTCATCTTTGTGTCCCGGCCTCAGAAGTTCTGCCACTGTAACTCCCACCACGTTCCCTTTACCGGAAGAGTCCCTCAGTCTGGCCCACGGCCAGAAGGAGTGGAATTAAGACCCGCCTTATGAAGGGAGGGCGGTCGAAGAATCACGGATGTAGTCTGAAGCCACCATGATGTGTTTGGGCAGATGCACACACAGTGAGCAGGTAGATAAAATGCTTGCAGGACGATATCAAAGCCAGGAGGGAAATCTGCTATATGAGAACGACCAGGAGAGCTACTCACGTGGCCTGACGGGTCGGGGGCGGGGGAGGCTTTCTAAAGGACGAAGAGAAGCCAGAGATGGGGTTGCCAAGGCAAGAGCATTCTGGGTTGGATGGACCTGTGGCTCCAAGGCCCTAAGGAGAGAAAGGACTTCGTGGCTTCTGGAACATCTGGGAGGGCAGGGTGACGGCCACCGGTGAGCACGTGGGTGTCACCAGACCCCAGGGCAGGGAGGCAGCCTCCGGCCTCCCTTCCTGGTGGCTCTTCCTTCAGACTCTATCTCCAAGTTCTCAAATATTCTGCCGCTGGGTGTGGGGGGGGGGGGGGTCACCGCCTGTCCCAGTGTGACGCACTCCAGGGTGGTGGGGGGAGGGGGAGGGCGCCAGGAGACGTCAAGGGCACCGAGGAGGAGACAGGCACAGTGGCAGGCCAGCTCAGAGCCAGCAGGGAGGAAGAGGGCGAGAGCCAGCCGGGGCCGGGGATGTGCCTAGAGACGGTCAGCTCTCCGGGGCCGCTGGCTCCGTCTGAGAAGCTGAACCGGCGGTGGGGCGGGGGGTGGGGGTGGAGGAAGGATGCGGGGGTAACCTCCTCCCAGCCTTGAACTCAGCCCAGTTCACGGTGGCCAGGAGGCCATGAAGCAGAAGGCTCAGACTAGGGTTCTGGTCTCGCCACGTGACCTCTACACCTCAATTTCCTGGCCCACAAACTTGCTCATACTTAGCAAATGATTCTTAATTAAATGAGCCGGCTCCTCTGGCTCACGGGAGCTGCCTGGTAAATATTCGGGGACTTTGTGAGCTGGCTAAACCGCTAAGCTTGAAATCAGCAGCCACGGGTGCGCTTCTCCCATGGAAATCGGCCAACAACGCACATCAGGGCGTCCCCCCCACCCCAACCCCTCCGGAGGGCCGGTTCACCAGGCTGGCACCGCTACGGACTCTTGTTTTAAGAACTGAAGGCAGAGGCCGGATCTACAGTTCCTGGCACAAGGTAGCCGCTCCCCAAAGGGCTCCCAGTCCATACACTCCCACCCACGCAAACATGAGGACCCCAGCGCACCCTGTGGGCGTAAAGACAGTACAACTACAAGGACCCCCGAGAAGTGACACCGCATCAGCCCTGCAGACGTCTGTAAACAGCCACCTTCACGGCGACCCCCCCCCCCGCGCCACACCCTCGAATTCCTACTCTGTCAAGGACTTCACGCCCGGGACCGAGAGGAGAGACAGGGGAAGCCAGCCTCACCGAAACTCTCTCCACCTCGGCCGGGTAAAGCAGGCCCCCCCGCAGAGCAGACCCGGGGACTCCTCTCTCACCACCCTCCACACCCTCCACCTGCCCACTTAGGTCCTGGGAGCAACCTCTTCCCTCCACGATGCGAGACAAGTCATTCACAGGAGGTGACAAAGGCAGGGACGTGGGATCCAAAGGAATCAAACGCTAAGATGTGAGATTCTGAGGCCGTGGTGGTGGTGGTGGTGGTGGTGTTTTAGTGAAGAATCATTTGCTAAGGGAAGCATTTTGGGGTGCACTCGGAGTTCAGGCCTGACCCCCGGGGCTCAAGCCGGCCGATTACTAGATGTGCGACCTCATACACGTCTGTAACATGCAGCGAGTGCTTTGACAACAGACGAGATTACCGGCCTGTGACCGGGCGCTCACTACGGCCTAGACGCTCGGCCCTTGACGCTGTGCATAGCTGCAAAGCGGGCCAGGCGGGCCCGATGCCGGGCAGGCCGCCCACCCAAGGGGAAGGCGGGGAGAGCTGTGGGCGCGCATCGAGGGCCGGAGCCCCCTCCCCAGGCTGGCCCTCTGTTTCCATGCTGTCATCTCCCCGGGCGGCAAGCCAGCCGGATCCCGAGGGCGCCTCTCCGACACTGGGGTCTGCGGCCCACGCCCTCTGTCAAAGGATGGTCTCACGCTGCCCCGTGCGTATTAGAAAACGGTACCCAGGCTCTCATTTCTGACATGGAATGAACAGTTGTCGGTGGTATCGTGTGTTTTCTTTGAGCCAATTTTATGCTTTTGTTCATGTTTAATGATGGCTCCGCCCGGGTCATGGTGGAGGCCAGGAGGCTCCGCCCAGGGAGCAAGGAGTGGGACAAGCTTATCTCCCTGAATCCCCACGTGGCCTCCAGATGTGTGTCACCTCCGAACGAGGGAGCCTCGGTGCCATCCAGCCAGCCAGAGAGCCCAGAAGAGCCTTAATCCAAAGGCGTCTCAACGAAATGAACCCCGCCGGTCACTTATTTTCCCTCTCAGGTGCTACCGAGTGACCATTTACAGACAAGGAATGAAGACTTCAGACAGCCTGTGCTTTCTGCACGAAGCGCTCCCCCAACAGAGGTCCCCAAAAGTCGATGGCTCCGACAAGGGCCAACAGGTGCTGCGTGAGAAGCGACTGGATGAACCAGCAGCCTTCCCTCGACTGAACACTGGACTCTGGGGACCTACACCACGTCCTTTTCTGCATCCCTCTCGCTCCGGGGTTGGCCCCTTGGTAGCACCCACCCCGGCTCAGCCTGGATTCTCGTGAGCTGAGCAGGAACCCAAGGTAGCCGCCCTTCCTTCCTGGTCCAAGGCAGAGAGAGGACGCCTTTGCAGTCCCTCCCGGTTATGAGCATGGGAAACACGGAAGTTCCAGCTCCTTCTTCCTGGAACTTCTTCCTTGCCTCGTGTGACAAAATGCACACAGATTTGCTTCTCCAAAGCCAGTGTGTTGGTTTAGAGAAAACCTGGCCTCTCCCTGCTTTCTCTTCGGTTTTGCTTTTTAAAAAAAAAGGTGGAGGGGGGGCGCCTGGGTGGGTCAGTCAGTGAAGCGTCGACTTCGGCTCAGGTCATGATCTCGTGGTCTGTGAGTTCGAGCCCCGCATCGGGCTCTGTGCTGACACCTTGGAGCCCGGAGCCTGCTTTGGATTCTGTGTCTCCCTCTCTCTCTGACCCTCCCCCATTCATGCTCTGTCTCTCTCTGTCTCAAAAATAAATAAGCGTTAAAAAAATTTTTTTTTTTAAAAAAGGGCTTTCAACTATAGATGAAAAGCACTCAGGTAGCATTTGAAGAATTGCAAGACTTAGAGAACACGGAAAAAGTCTCAGAAAAGCGTCTTCTAGCCCTGGGGCCGGCTTTTCCTCGCCTTCTCTGAGAACCTTTGTGTGTATGTGTGTGTATTTTTTTTTTTAATTTTCATGATGCCCCTGAGCATAGGTTGCCCAGAAATAGACAACCAGGGACTATAAAAGTTAGCCAAGCTCCTTTGGATTCTCTTCCTTCTTTCTTGTAATTTCTGCCGATTCCACGGCATTAGAAAATTCTGCTTATCTTGACTTTTGATCGACGAAGCCGGTTACTCCTTTTCTCAGATTTACAAGGGGGTCTCTCGCATGGTGTTAGAGGAGTGGAACTTGGTTTCCCGAGCAGACTTGCAGCCTCTGCGTTTTATTGTTTAGCACATGTCAGAACTGGCTGGAAGGTGTCACCCTGCTCCCTGGTGAAACTTTGGAAGTCCTGAGATGCACCTCAACTGCTCCCATCTCACGTGCTTCGCTGCCCAGATGTGCTGACACGTGCCAGCCCCGTGGCCCGTGACCCTGTCACAGGGTCGTGACCCTACGCCGTGGCTCAAGGGCTAGGGACAACCCCAGAAAGGAAAAGAAGTTGTCCCCAATCCCGAGAGAAGAATCCCAGGCCTTTCGTCCACCGTCACAAACATCGCCGGCAAGACACGTATCAAAATTAGGGAGACGGGGCTTCCCACCCCAGAGCAACACGCTGCCTCCCATCTGGGCTGCGATTCCTGGCGTGCGCAGTCCCTTCACGTGCGTCATCGCCAGAACCTCACGTTCCCGTGTATGAGGCACGCGATGGCCGGGACTCTGGCGTCCTGTCCACCAAGGCACAGCCTCAAACCTGATAAGCCAGAGCCACAGGAGATAAGGACAAAGTGTGTTACCTTCATTTATATATTCAACATAGTGACACACACTGGGTACCTACTAAGTGCCAAGCTCTGGAAAGATGCAGTCCACACCAGAAGCTTCAAGCTATCGTGACCAATTAGAAAAAACTCGATGAGGGGGTGCCTGGATGGCTCAGTCGGTTCAGTGTCCGACTCTTGAGTTCAGCTCAAGTCATGACCTCACAGTTCGTGAGATCAAGCCCCACATCAGGCTCTGTGCTAAGAGGGCACAGCCTGCTTGGGATTCTCTCTCTCTCTCTCTCTGCCCCTCCCCCCATGCCCATGAACTCTCTGGCTGTCTTCCTCTCTCTTTCTCAAAAAAGTAAACTTAAAAAAAATTTTTTTAAAAAAGAAAAGCAAAGAGCCAATGAAAAGCCTTCTACTTCAGCTGCCTCATGGTTTCATAAAAAGCCAGTTTCATTTTGCCCAAGGAAACAGCACTGCAGAGTCACAAAGTTTTGTCTCGTTGGGATCCCAGAAGCTCTCCTTTCCGGGGAAACGTCACTATGCTGAAATAAACAAACGGGAAAAACAAACAAACCAGGAACGCATTCTCAGGGACGGCCTGGCACAGGCCGTCCTTGCCCTAGAGATCGTCTTCCTCCAGTAACTGCTCCTTTACATGCCGGTCTTCGAGAAGACGTTTGCGGATGACATCCACGTTTAACTCTCTGTTGGTTCCAGTACCTTATATACTTCCCAGGCCCCAGATGGCTTTAAACATTCGTGAAAACTAGCTGTGGGCATGCCATCTTTTAAAATTATTTTTTATTTTTTTAAGTTTATTTATATACTGAGAGAGAGAGAGAGAGCAAGGTGGGGAGGGGCAGAGAGAGAGACAGAGAGCAAATCCCAAGCAGGATCCACACTGCCAGCACGGAGCCCGATGCAGGGCTCGAACTCCCATACCATGAGATCATAACCAGAGCTGCAATCTAGAGTCAGACACTTAACCAACTGGGCCACCCAGGCACCCCCAGGCATGCCATCTTTGGTCTCAGACCTAAAGGAGCCGCCCTGTGCTCTAAAGTCATTTAGCACATGCTCAGGGGTCCAGCCCTGTTCCCAGTGGAATAAAATCCAGCCAGGGAAGAAGCGATCATTCCACAGGAGTGAAGGCAATGACATCAGACGCCTCAGAGGTCGAGGAGAGTGAGGACCGGGGCCAGCCCCTGCTTTGACAACCGGAGGGCCCCAGTGACTCTTTCGAGTGCAGTCTTTTACTTTGCAAAGGCTCACCTATAAAACACATCACAGTGACAGTGTTCCTTTGTTCGGCGAGTAATAGGTACTTCAAATGATGGAAAGGAACAGAGAGCTCTCGGAAACGCGTTCTTTCTTAACATCATCCAAGTAGCCCTTCGCCGGCTTTCTCTCCAGGTTTCCCTTTCAGCACCAGGGGCTGAGCCTGGCCAAGAACTTCTTGTTCCTACATGCCTACCAGGCCGACCACCTCTCCGGACCCAGACCTCTGCTTCATTTTGTTTATGAGGCTGGGTGGATCCGTGCTGTGTGAATGCTGCAGCCTCTGCCAATTCTATACCTGGCCAGAGTTTCTTACGCTGTAGTCTGTCTTCCAGCAGAAATCCGTGGGTCCCAGGGTTCTGATTACCGGGCGCTAGGGAACATCCAAGATCACAGCTGTCATCCAAGCCAGGAAATGCCATCCGGGGCCTTCACTGTTCGCTCTGGTTGTTCCCAAAGTTCCGAGTGTCCTGCTTCCACCTCTGGGCACGAGGAAGCCCCCGCAGATCTGCAGTGACCCAGGCCGCCTTCCTCAGCATGGTGCAGGTCCGTACCACTCGTGAACCCGTTTTTGCAAGGCGATTTCCGTGTGGCCATCTCAGCCCCACTCAACACGCAGCGCCGCCTCTGGGACTGCTGTCTCAGAGGCCTTCCCCCTACTCCCTGCCCGACAATTTAATATATACCACCTTGGGCTGCATCCCCAACTCGAGCACAAATTCCTTCCCAGGCAGAGGCACAGTCCTACAGTCTCCCAGAGTCCGCCGGTCCCCAACAGCTTGCAGAACCCTGAATTCACATCTTAGTGCTGCTTCTAGACCAGCGTGGCTCGCTGTGTAGACACCGAGGCTCAGAGAGTGAAATGCGGGCACTGGGCTCCTTGAGGTCGCAGGAAACCAGTCTGGTCGCCAGTGGCCACCTGGCCAGGCTTCCTGGGAACAGAAGCTTCATTCGCCATCAGGGTTTATCAGCCCCGAGGGGGTCTGCTGGCTCTGGTGACCCAAGAGCAGTGAGTCAGCCATGTCTGGGACCCAACGTCTCCACCTCTACAACTCTGCCTGCCCACATCTGCTCCCCTCACCCTCCTCCACCCTCAAGGCTCCTGCTTGCCGCCTTCTCTGTGTCCCCCCTTGGCTTTTGCGCCCCCTACTACTTCTCCGTCCAGCTCACGCTGACTTCCAGGAAGAGAAGAGACCAGATGATTGGCCACCACCCAGTGTAGTCATCTCCTATTGGACAGCGCTCCACATCAGGCCACCTCATTGGCTGCTGATCGGCCAATAGCAGCTGCCTGCTTGGTCAGATGTCCATCTCTGCTCCAATCAGCTGTGAGCAGAGTAACTGGGCCGCTTGGGATGAGTCGGGGCAGCTCCTCCTGGAACCCTCTGGAGGGGGCCACGGGCGTGACAGGCTCTGGTTCCCAAGGTCTTGTAAGACACCGAGCAGCCTGCGTTGCAGATGCAGCGCTTCTCTGCCTTCTATGTGGTGGACAATAGATCCTTCAGATGCCCGGAGGGTTCTTCTTTGGGCGGCACGCCTTCAATAGCCAGTGAAGGCTGGACTGAATTTGCACAGGGACAGGATTACTATACATTGTAGACAAATCGCTTTCCACGGCCGTGCTTTCTGTGTGCGGATACACTCTTTTGACCTTCATGCATTCTGTTCACACAGTGAAAACGTCCCCCTTCCTTCCTTCCTTCCTTCCTTCACCAAGAATACACTGAGGACTTGCCGTCTGTCATTTGTGCTGGGGCCTGAGAATACAAAAGTCAAGAAAACACAGTTCCTGGCTTCAGAGACCTCATCATAGGAAAGAGCTGACAGTACTTTGGTTTGTGCTATGTTCCTTTTCTACATCATCCTCCTTTCTGCTGAGGATTTGGGAGGAAGTGTTCTCAAAGGTGCCACAATCACACGTTTAAACTCAGTGCACAGGAACCGGATCGCTTTTAGGCATGACCCTTCTGTGGCACCATAAATATTACATTTAAAGGGAAGCCCATCCTCGGAGGTGGGGCGTCCAGGGACAGCTGGACTCCCTACAACTGTCCAGTCCTCTGGGTGGGCTGAGCAGAGAAGCTTCTCGCACTACGCCCTGCACTCAGCCAGTGCAGACTCACCAAACACAGGCATGGCAACCCTTGCGCTTCAGCCCCGGAGCACTTTTACGTGTAAGTGTGAAAACAGGCACATCCTCATAATAACGTCAGTGCCCACTTCTCTCCTCTTCCCCCGGGGCCCCGCAAGAGCACGGGAAGAGACCAAGCCTCTGCCCCTCAGCATGTGAGCAGGTCACACTTTCCGCATTTGGCTAATAGAACGCCCAGCAGTCCAGAACGGCTCACGCTACAGCCACATCCTGACGTTCAGCATGAAATTCCAATGAGAAATTAGACAAGTAGCAAATGTTCGCGAGATTGAGGGCATGAAGAATTCCAATGAGAAATTGGACAATTAGCAAATGTTCATGAAATTGAGGGCAACTGCCGTGGCATTTTCTCTGTGTGCGCATCTCTGTCTCACTTGTTCTCGGCCGTCCTGTCCAAATAAGACTATTCCTTGCTGGCTCTCAAAGATCTTCTCTCAATTGTCTGGTCAAAGGGACATCATGGAAACCCAAATAGAAACAGGATTCTCTCATTTCAGAGGGTTTGTCGTTAGTTTCGTTAATTTCACTAACCCTAAACACATAACAAGGGTTTTTTTTTTTTTCAGTGTGTAACAAGATCATAACTCTAGACAATTCTTACCATACTTGGCTTCTAATAAAACTATTACAAAAACGTAGGCTTCTATGCTTTGCTACCAATAAAACAGCAAACAGGCTTTTTTAATGTTTATTTTATTTATTTTTGAGAGAGAGCATGTGCACAAGCGAGGGAGGAGCAGACAGAGAGAGAGAGAGAGAGAGAGAATCCGAAGCAGGCTCCGAGCTGTCAGCACGGAGCCCAATGCGGGCCTTGAACCCTTGAACCATGAGATCGTGACCCGAGCCAAAGTCGGATGCTCAACCGACTGAGTCACTCAGGTGCGCCCAAACGGTTTTTAATATATACATCCAAATGTGTTATCCCCCAGATAAGCATTCAGATCCGTGGCCTTTTAGCCCAGCGCTTACCTCTCCTAAGACAACATCCTACTGATAGTCTGTTCACACTTGCTTGGAGGTCCCTTGATGACAGAATGAGGCAGAGCAGGCAGGTAGGGTTATACCCTTTGACAGATTCACTCACTCTGGCACATTGGCTCCAAAGGCACTGGTTTTCCCTGCATCCCATGCCGCCTCAATAGATTATATCCTCGTACCAAGCTAAAGAACTTGCCTGAGACCATTTTTCAACCTCCAGCGTCTTTTAGATTCAATCTTTAAGCTAATGCACTAAAGTCACTTCAGATCATGTCCCGCAAACATGACTTTCCTAGTTCCCTGAAATACCACGAACTCCAACGTGAAGCCTCCCTGTGTATTTGCATCTAAATCCTCTTGGAAAGTGGCCAGGACAGCCCTGACATCCCTACTTTGTCTCACAGCACAAAGAGTTACGGCCACGCCCCGGGCTTGGGGGCAATAAAAGTTCATCTCACGCAGCCAATGCCAAAGCAAGTCCATGTGTGTGTCTTAAGCAGCTCCTGCGGGGCTCCTGGCACAGCCCACGTTCTGTCCACCGCCGGAGGATGTTTCTTCCGGTTCTGTTGGTGTTTGCCCAGCCTTACCCACATATATTCATTCTCTGCCCGGCTGTTTCCCAGGCAGAATTGCTCCTGGCTCTGCTCCATGCACAGGCCCGGCTTCCTGGAAAGAATGCCAATGCCTGCTCCTGCCCTCTCTCCCTGGGCAGATACGCCCTGTGACCCGCGACGTACCTGCTGCTGTGTCACCCAACCTGACCCTTACCTATCACCTAAACTGCCCACGCCCCAATGCAAAAACTCAACTATAGAGAATAACGTATACATTTCTAAAATTAGTGCCTCCTATCAAAAAAGTGTGTGTGTGTGTATGTAAGAGAGAGAGAGAGATACAATTTGAGGGTTGAGGGTTAAATATCCCTTGTTCACTCAGGACGAATCAATTCCTCCTTACCTGGTAAAATAGCACAATGCCAAATCACCTCGGAACACGTCACACGTAGGTCTCTCCTACAGTTCTATCCCCCGGCATTGCAGTTCCGTGCCTTCCAAGTTTCAGCTCAATAGAACCCCAGTGAGGGCGCAAAGCCGAGTCCGACTTTGAGTGAAGTGGGCAAAAATTGCATGAAGCCACAAGTTCCTGGATCAGCCATCAGCCTCAGCATAGCCCGTTGGGAACTGAGAGTCATGGCAGGAGCTGGAGCCCCAGTCTAACACTCAAAGAAATCGCCTCTGAAACCTCCTGCTGAGACCTGACCCTTGTGATTATGAACACGGCCATTTTCTATTACCAGTATACTGATCCTGCCGTATTGTCATCAACATAAAACCAAGCTCTGAGGGGGAAAAAAAAACTCAAACACTGCTGCGATTTCTGGGGTTGGACTCCTGACATCTGTCTCTGAAAGACTTGTCTCCTCCTGTCCTTGAAGCCATGGGGCCCGGCTCCCACCCCCTGGCCCGCCACCCCACCCTGACCCAAACTGAAGAGCCGTCTTTTACAGGCTTGCTCTGACAAGTGCAGTTCTGCAACAATTCACATATTCTTTTAGAAAAGCCTCAGTAAGCACTGCAGCTGTGGGTCCGCTCACAGCCCTCAGGTACAAGACACGTCACAACCCTAGATTTCCCTCCGTGGCACTAAACTGGCTTTGAGTGTCTGCCATCCAGGGCTGGGGAGCCATCTTGTGTCAGCCATCACTGAGGGACCTCACCTTTCTGTGGGGTCATACAGATGGCCCAAGAGGCTCACACGGTCCACAAAATGTGCGGGGGAGGGGGGGACTTCTGGTCTGCACAGTCCATTTGAAGGCGTGAGACTGCGTGAGCATGAGGTTCACTCCTCCCCATCCAGCAAATCCACCAAGACCTTCGCCGTGTCTCCCACGGTCTCGGCACTGTGGCTTAGTTCCCGGGCATTCCCGGTGTCCCCCTGTGTTAGTTTCCTCATGCTACTCTAGCAAATGACCACAAACCTGATGGCTTTCACAACACAAATTTACTCTCTCAAGATGCTGTTGGTTGGAAGTTTCATGCAGACCCCAACTTTTCAGCGAGACTTGTGTCCCTTTGGTAGATTCTAGGGAAGAATTCATTCCCTTGGCTGCTCCGTCTTCTAGGGGCTGCCCACATGACCAACAACATAGGGCTGAATCTTTCCTGTGCTACAGTTTCTGGTCGTCCCTCTTCTGCCTCCAAGGACCCTCTTGTGATGCCGTTGGCCCACCAGGAGAACCCAGGATAATCACTCTATCTTAAGGCCATCTGATTAACAACCTGAATTCCACCTGCAACCTTAACTCCCCCTTGTCCTGGAACCTACCATAGTCACAGGCTCCAGAGATTAAGACACAGACATCTTGGGGGGGGGCATTATTCTGCCTACCACACACTCCCACGGAGATCCTTCCATGTCCCCATATACTGTTCAGATGCTCAGGTACACACTTGCAAATCCAGCCCCCTTCTCCAGGTCTCGGGGTCTCTGCTCCCGGCAAGGCCCCTGCCAGCTTTTCCTGATTAAACCCCAAAGCTTCCCCCCTTTAGAATGACCCAGCTCGTTGCCTCCCACAGCCAAGGCTTTGGAAAATAAAAGGACTTCTCTAAGGCAAGACACAAATCCCTTCTGGCTCTCTCCAGAGGGGACAAATAGCGCCCCTTTCAGGGAGGGAGAAAGGTCAGCCAGTTTCTCAGTTGTCTTTCCTGCCATCTCCCTCTTGTGTCTGGACTCCTGCGGTGTGCCTGTTCTCCCCATCGTGTTTGTTTGGGTTTGGGACCGCATCCTGTGCCCCTGGAATCTTCCACCGGGGCTTACCCCGTGCTCTGCACATATGTTCAAGTGTTCCATCCATTTCACACCAATACATGCAACAGTAGAGGCTTTAACTTTATCTGGGCAAGGCTCCAAAGTCATAAATAATCTAAAAGAACGCGGGGCTTTGCCACCATTCCCGATAGCCAACAAAATCCTATCGCTGGAAAGCTTAAGACTGTTGTGTGGCTTCTATTTGGACCTAGTGCTAGAACGTTAAAAAAATCAAAAAGCCAGAGAGGCATCAAAGGGAATAAAGGACAATTTAGGAAGCGTGAAAAATTTTGTAGACTGCCGCTCCAGAAGTTTGGTCTTGAAAGAAATGATATGACTCATTTATTTATTCAAGAAACATGTATTAAGTTTCTATGATGTGCCAGGACCAGCTTTAAGCTCTGAGTTTAGGGTCACAGGAGATCTCGTGCTCTGTACCTCCCCAGGGTTTTATCAGAAGGGATTTACTCAGAGTGCCGTGGAGGATACGGGCTTTGACCTGAGTCAGGAGGTCAGATATCCCGGCAAGTTGGGGAACTTTCCAGGTTAGTGAACCTGCTGTGCAGAAAGAGGGAAACGGTGTTCTCGAAATTCCATGCTTTGTTTAAATCCTCACTTGTGATGCCTGCTAACTGGTGGGATCCTTACAGCCCCTTCTGCTGGGACACGTGTCCCCGGTAAGCCTGGTCTCTAGTCTTGAGTGTCTCGGGGACTTTTCCTGAGACACATAGCCTAGGAGAGAAGTCACCAGCCCTGCGACGCTCACTTTATTTCTTGCTGGCCTTACTTCAGCAACCACCTAATCTCCCTTCTTGCGTTATTACTGTATGAAGGGGAGTCTTTCAAGAAAGGCATTGGGGGGGGCACCTGGGTGGCTCAGTAGGTTAAGCATCCGACTTCAGCTCAGGTCATGATCTCACAGTTCGTGAGTTCGAGCCCCACATCGGGCTCTGTGCTGACAGCTCGGAGCCCGGAGCCTGTTTCAGATTCTGTGTCTCCCTCTCTCTCAGTCCCTCCCCTGCTCACGCTCTGTCTCTCTCTCTCTCTCTCTCAAATAAGTAAACATGAAAAAAAAAATGTTTAAAGGCATTGGAATGGGGGTCCTGCCACTTTTTTGTCCCTTTCCCCTTCCCAAGAGGACATGCTTGGGGAAGTAGAAACCCCGGAGGAGGCCTGCACCTGATCTGTGCCTCTATCTCTTAGGATCTCTAATTCTTTCTACTTCGAGAGAGTCATAGGTCCTCTGCATCGCTTCCCAGCCATCTCTCCCTAAGTTCTGTCATCAGGAGAAATAGGTTTTCTTGCTATCCGTTATTTAAGAGGCAGTGTGGACTCCCTTATTGATTTAGGGAGAAGTGAACTTTCCTGGAAAAAGTTCAAAGCATTTTCATGAATAGAACATTCTACTCCTCACAGATCTTTGTCAGATTATAGACAGGAGGGGGAACAATGGAGGCAAAGTAGAGAGAAATAGCACTGACCACATTTAAAAGTCGTAACTGAGAGGGTTTTTTTTTAATGGTTTAAGTAGGTACCCTGTGGAAAGTAAGTGTTTGGATTTTCCAATCGATCCCCCAAATCAGCCTGATACACAACCAGCCCATCTACAGACGTGTGTGTGGAACACAACACACACATTCATATAATTTCATCCACCCACCAACTCAGTCTTTCGGGCAATGTCTACTGAGCCTCCTCTGTGTTTCTGGCTCCTTCACAGACCCTGGGCTGTGGGGAAAAAGGGTGAGATACAACCGTGTACCCACCACATACCCTTGCGAGTTCAGGATCTGTCAGGGCAAAGTGACGTGGAAGCCGGCCACAGTCTTGGATATGCTGGGTGCTGTCTTTCGGCAGGCACTGGGTGCTGAGATGCAACTGACCTTCTGGGGATCCTCCTGGGAAGGGAAGTTAGAGCTGAGTCCTAAGGACTTAGCTAAGTTGTGGGCAGCGGGGAAAGCAAAGGTGACGAAGGAGGCGTCACGTGAAAAGACACCGCACGGAAGAGCACGGGGCCTTGGAGAACCCTGGGTCTCTCCGTTGTGGAGGAAAGATCGAAGGCCCAGGCAGAGGGAAAGCCTCACTGGCATCATCAGTGGCATGCAGAGCCCTGCCGAGGAGCGTGGACCTCACCAGTGGGACCACTGAACAGTTTGCAGCGGGGCAGGTGCACGGTCAGGTCTGAATGGAAGAGAGATCTGTGGAAAAGAACGGGGAAGTACACGAGCCTGGAACCGTGGCCCAGACTTGGACGCGACAGCAAGAATCCAGATGGAAACTGACGAGGGAAGTAGAAAATACATGAATGGGGTGCCTGGGTGACTCAGTCTGGCTCCGTCGGTTGAGCGTCCGACTTTGGCTCAGGTCATGATCTCACGGTCAGTGAGTTTAAGCCCCACATCGGGCTCTGGGCTGATGGCTCAGAGCCTGGAGCCTGCTTCGGATTCTGTGCCTCCCTCTCTCGCTCTCTCTGCCCCTCACCCGCTCATGCTCTGTCTCTCTCTCTCTCTTGCTCTCTCTCAAAAATAAATAAACATTAAAAAATTTTTTACAAAAAGAAAAGAAAAGGTTAATGGTGCCTATGGCTTGCGGGAAGAACCCGGGGTGAGGTTTTTGCCCTCTTCTTTATACCGTATACTTTCCTGGGTGGCTTAAACTGTTCTCCAGGAGGATATATTATCTTTATAACCAGGAACATAACAGCTCTGGGGCTGCTGTTTAGTAAAAACTGGCAATGACCCCGAGAGACTGAAGATGCAAATGGCCAGACCGCAGACAAAAATAGAAGCCGACCCACAGGCTGCAGCAGGCCGGCCCCGGAAACCCTCTCCCGCCGGGCAGGTACAATCCGCAGCCCAGGACGCCAGCCGGCTGGACGTCACAAGTCACCTCTAGGAACGACCCAGGCGGCCAAGCGAGGACTTCCCTAACCGCTGGCCCAGAATGGCCAGGATTCGATGGATAACCTGCCGCCTCCCTGGTTTTTGGTTCTTCTGTCGCCTTGGCGGCAACCAGACAAAGGCGAATCCGTACCCCCTGATTAATCGATCGCTGAGGGGGCCCCACTGCCAGCTGCCCACGGCTCTTCCAGGCCTATCGCCCCCATCAGGGCCCGCCTGCAGCCCTTCCTTTTCTCCGGCCGAAGCTTTCCTACTCCCCTGCCTGCCTTTGGGTCTCTGCCAAAGTGCAGGTGACGCGGCTGACTACCTCGCGGTGGCAAATTCATTTAGTCCCACAACTTGAACGGTTCTGTTAAGCGGAGAGGGCCAAAGGGGACCATGAGGACAACCTATGAGGAAAAGGTTATGGCACTGGGGGGTCTACTGGCAGTGGGGTGAGGGAAAGAGACAAGCATGTCTCCGGCTTCTGGCTTGGGGTTCTGACCGCGAGCTGATGCCGTCCGTGGAGTCAGTAAAGGGAAGGCACACACGGGAGAGGTATGTGTCGGGGTCTTTGGGAGACAGGAAGCACACATGGTGGGACGGACGGAGGAGGGTTAGAAGATTCTGGAGGCGCGGGATAGGCCAGGGGAGACCAGCCGCGGATGCGGAGGCACCCCGGGGCCGGGAACAGCTGGAGCCATCACCCTGAGCCTCAAGGTGCAAAGGGAGAAAATTCGACAGAACCACTGAACGAGAGTATGGTGGCAGGAAGAGCTCGGTCCGTTTCAGCTCCGCCCGGGGCCTACAGGAAGAGTCCATCTTCCACCTGCCCTTCAGTCTCCTGCCAGTGCCTCCCATGAGCCCAACCCAGCAGGAAGCCAGAGCACGTGAGAGGTGGATGCAGGTGCATCCATAAGAGCCATTCTACGGGGACGTAGGGAAGCTCCGTGGGGGCAGGTGGGGAATAGTTAGCCCACACAGCATGGGGGTGATGAGTTCCATCTTGAAATTGTCCACTTTGAGGATCCCACAGGGTCTCCAGGTGGGTATGTCTCACGAGCAAGTCAACCTGGTGGTGTAGAAACTAAAAGAAAGACCTTAGTTGCAGAACTCTATGTGAGAGTCATCTAAATATAAGAATTTTAGAATGGGGACCTCTCCCTGAGAAAGGGTGAGGTATCGGGGCACCTGGGCGGTTCAGTCAGTTGAATGTCCGACTTCAGCTCAGGTCACATTCTCACGGTCCGTGAGTTCGAGCCCCGTGTCGGGCTCTGTGCTGACAGCTCAGAGCCTGGAGCCTGCTTCGGATTCTGTGTCTCCCTCTCTCTCTGCCCCTCCCACACTCATGCTCTCTCTCTCTCTCTGTCAAAAATAAACATTTAAGGGGCGCCTGGGTGGCGCAGTCGGTTAAGCGTCCGACTTCAGCCAGGTCACGATCTCGAGGTTCGCGAGTTCGAGCCCCGCGTCGGGCTCTGGCCTGATGGCTCAGAGCCTGGAGCCTGTTTCCGATTCTGTGTCTCCCTCTCTCTCTGCCCCTCCCCCGTTCATGCTCTGTCTCTCTCTGTCCCAAAAATAAATAAACGTTGGAAAAAAAAATTTTTTTTTAAATAAATAAATAAAAAATAAACATTTTAAAAAAAGGGTGAGGTATGAGAGGAGAAGCAGGCTGAGGACAAACTCTGGGGCGAGGAGGTCCGGGAAAGGAGGTCCGGGAGAGCCACTGAGAAGAACCAGTCAGAGACCTAGAGGCATGATCGAGAATGTCATCAGATTTTCAGTCCCACTTTTCAGCAGTGAGGTCCACCAGTAGGTTGGGCAACGATGTAAGCCAAAGGTATAGACTCAGCCCAAATGCAAATAACTCTTGATGTCCATGATCTTTGGGGGATCTAGGGGTGGGGCAAGGAGGAATGGGTGACTGGCGACTACGGCGTTTGCATTTCCGTGAACATATTTTGTAAACTAATCCCAGCAAGCATCCTTGACAAGCCAATCTGGAATAATTCACTGACTTGGCGGGAAAGAACAGGGTGACAGACCGTGTGACTGTCTGTATAGGTGATGTCACAGTGCTTCAAAGCTGGGACCATGACTCATTCCTTCACCACTGGAGGTCTATGCCTGGTAATTGTTGTTATTTAAGGAGAAGAAGGAGGAGAAGGAGGAAGAGGGGGAAGCGGGGGAGAAAAGAAACAAACAAACAAAAAACTTTAAAAAAAAAACCCTTTTAAAAAATATTTTTTGGGGCGCCTGGGTGGCTCAGTCGGTTAAGCGTCCAACTCCTGGTTTCCGCTCAGGTCATGATCTCATGGTTCATGAGTTTGAGTCCTGAGTGGGGCTCCGCACTGACAGTGTAGAGCCTGCTCGGGATTCTCTCCCTCTCACCTCTCTCCCTGCCCCTCCCCTGCTCACTCTCTCTGTCTCTCTCTCAAATAAATAAACTTCAAAAAAAAAATTGTTAAGAGTCTCTTAAAACAATCTTTCTAAAGGACAAGAAATTAAAATTAAACAGACAACATCCATTAGTAAATCAAAAGACCCACTCCCTTCTTTCACCTCACTTTTTCTATTTGCAAATGTTCGTTTTTCCATGAGCTGCCTTTCCCAGCTTGGGATGCACAGCAGCAGCAGGAAATGCGATCCGTGTCTGATGTCTCTAGCCAGGCACAGCTTAGGTCCGGCTGGTGTGCAGAGAGCCAGCACACGCGTGAACAAGCTGGCTGAATGGCCACGGCTTCCAGACTGAGCTGGAAAATTCTTTACGCTCGTATGTCGGGCATCTCCTAAACCCTCTTCAATCAGTTGTGCTCTGTTCCAAACCCTTTTTCATTTTCTTCCCCGATTACGGGGTCCTCGAGTTAGCCTCTCCCATAGGTGATCCTTCTCTTTTCTGACCCGGGATGGCACATTGGCTGCCCCTTGGCATTCATGCCATTTCCAACGTACCGGAAGGAACGGGCACAGCTGAGGACAAATGCTCTGTAACAGCCCTGCCAGTGGATGTATAATACCAGCTACGTGTATTATCTTAAATTCTCTATTATGCACACTTAAAAATAAAACGAAATGGGTTAAATTAAGACAGTGATATATTTTATTTGACCCAATATATACAGAATATTGTCATTCTAACATGTAATCAAATGAAAACCATTGATGAGAGGTTCTCCGTTATTAGTTTTCACATTATGACTTCAAAATCCCGTTGAGTTCACGCTTATACCGCATCTCAATTCAGACCTGGCTCATTTCAAACGCCCAGTAGCTACACGTGGCCGGCGGATGCCACATCACACAGCACGGATCTGTGAGGTCACAAGAGACCAGGGAGCTTCCTGTCTCCTCCTCTGGTGACAAACGCTGGAATCTTTCCAGCGGTAGTTACTCATTTTTTCCAGATAAAACGAGCCCATCAGTCCATCCAGACTAAAGAGAATCTCTTTCTTTTGTATGGATCAAGAAGTTATCAGAGAGTGCTGGCCACGGAGGGGGTTAGCGGGTACGTAATGCACGTGCCTCCCTGTGTTACCAATATTATCAGCATTCTCCAACTCAATGCAGGGTCCATTTAAAACAAACACACAAGGGGTGCCTGGCTGGCTCAGTCAGTTGAGCGTCCGGCTTCGGCTCAGGTCATGATCTCACGGTTTGTGAGTTGGAGCCCCACGTCGGGCTCTGTGCTGACAGCTCAGAGCCTGGAGCCTGCTTCAGATTCTGTGTCTCCCTCTATCTGCTCCTCCCCCACTTGTGCTCTGTCTCTCTCTCTCTCTCAAATATAAATAAACATTAAAACACATGAAATTTTTCCTGATCCACCTGAAAATTTGTTGGAAAAATACTTCTTGGGGTTCAGGGAAAAAGATATAAACAGGAATACAGTGGACCCTTAAACAACGCAGCGGTTAGGGGCTCTGACTCCTCCCAGTCAAAAATCCTTGTATAACTTTTGACTCCCCCAAAATGCACCTACTAATGGCCTACTGTTGACCAGAAGCCTTACCAATAACGTAAACAGAAAAGTCAATTAACATATTTCGTGTGTTTTATGTAGTGTATACCGTGATCTTACAATAAAGCAAGCTAGAGGAAAGAAAATGTAAGTAAGAAAATCAAAAGGAAGAGAAAACACGTTTACAGTCCTATACTATAAAAAAAATCCGTGCGCCAGGGGCGCCTGGGTGGCTCCGTCGGTTAAGCACCTGACTCTTAATCTCAGCTCAGGTCAAGATCTCATAGTTCGTTCGTTCAAACCCCACCTGGGGCTCTGCGCTGATGGTGTGGAGCCTGCGTGGGATTCTCTCTCTCCCTCTGTCTCTGACCCTCCCTGGCTTGTGCTCTCTCTCTCTCTCTCTTTGCATGCGCACATGCACGCTCTCTCTCAAAATACATAAATGGATTTGAAAAAAATCTTTTTAAAAATCCGTGTGCTAAGTGGACACCTATTCGTTCCAACCTATGTTGCTCAAAGATCAACTGCACTAGGTTTAAGGTTAGGAACACCAACATCTGTGAATTTATGACAGAAGTCAAAAGTTTGCCAAACTGGCTAAAACGTAACTTTCCAAGGACACGTCATTTGTTGAATTCCCCTGGTGAAGGCAGAGTCGAGAGAAGGGCACAGATTTCTGTTTTTCCTCTTAAAGAGAGCGGATGGAATTACTTCAGCGCCTGTACTCGTGTTGAGAATTCGACCAACTGACTTTAAAGAAATCAAATAAACCTTTGCTGGAGAACCGAAAGACAAGAATGATTCAGTGCAGGCTGAGCAAAGCACACAACGATGCCAACATTGGCCTCAGGGGAGGAGCGCAGAAGCAGGAGAAAATGTAATTTTAAAAGGACTGGATCCCAAGTGCATGAAACCCAAACAGCGCTGCAGCCCACGGACCACAGGGGCAGGGAAACACGAGGCCATTTGTAATCTATGGGCTATTAATAAATCAGCTCCTGGAGACACAGAATGCCAAATGGGGCATCATCGTTCCCCCCAAGGGCTGCCTGTCACCAGAGCCCATGCCAATTGTCTGTGAGCAGAGAATCAGAAAGCTCACAGTCTCCCTGTTGAAAAAAAAAGGGCGTGATGTAAACATTGAACAAACACAGCACTAGAAGGCCCTAGAAGCCCCTGGCCTGGAACGCGTCTTTCCAGCCAGGCCTCCCTGAGAGCTGAGCAGGTACAGAGCCCGTGGAGAATTTCCTCAGGCTGAGGTCAGAGTTTTCTCCCTTTCTACACATCTTCCGTAAGAAGCACATCTCAGCCACACATCTTTCCACCTCAGCCAGGCTCATTCACGGTCAGCTCAAAATGGTGACCTGAAGACCCCAGGACCACAAGGGCCTGGATACCCTGGACAGGATCACGTGGTGCTATAGTGATTTGCTGTGCAGTAATTTGCGTCTTTCTTTTTTTTTAGAGACAGAGAGAAAGAGAGCACGAGCAGGGGGAGGGGCAGAGGGGGAGAGAGAGACTCTTAAGCAGGCTCTGTGCTCAGCACAGGGCCCAATGTGGAGCTCCATCCCATAATCCTGAGATCATGACCTGAGCTGAAATCAAGAGTCAGATGCTCAATCAACTGAGTCTCCAGGCCACCCCGACCCCTTTCTGTATAGAAACAATCCCATTCCAGAATGTCAGGTTTGGTAGACAAAGAACAAGCCAGAACCTTTGCTCGGACCCTGTCCCAGAGCCCACTCAGACTCACCCTCACTAGGCTAGCAAAGGACAGAAGGGAATCAACAGATCTTTCCAGACCTCTTCCCCTTCTAGAACTGGAGACTCAATTCAAGATCAGTTGTGGTCAGAGCTGCCTAAAGGTGTTCCCACAGGCAAGGTGATTTGCTGGGGAAACTTTCTTCCTTTGAGCGAGACGACATCAGAAACAAACGCATAAACAAACTGGCAAAAATCTGCAGAGAGAGCGCCCTCTTCCCTTGTCCTTCGACTTCACTTTACAAACACCAAGAGACACCCTCCACCTGAGCTGGGAGAAGGAAAATGCAAGTATTTCCAGAGGCTGGTGAAAACTTGTGGTCAAGTTAAAGCAGGGCACTGTCTCAAGGAGCGAATGAATGATAAACACAAATCCAGCTGACTTCCGGCCATTCTAATGTGGCTTCCTCGTCTAGCAAATCTACCAAAAGAGAGACAAAGGGAAAGAGGCCTAATCTTGGCATCAGGCTGTGAGATAGAATGGGGCCCTCAAGGGAAGAAAAAGCAGTGCTTTCTAAGGAATTACGCAAACCCGCCCCCCCCCCCCTCCCGACATATCCATGCCAGCCTAGGAAGAGTGTTGAGCGATAGAAGGAAAAATGCGACATCACAAGAGGGAAAACATGGTGTGCCCAGGTAGATTGCTGGAAAATGGATCTCAGAAGAAAAGCTCAGTGTCACCCACTCAACCACAATGGTCCCGGGGGGCAACTTATGTCCATTTGGCCTAAGACCATTATTAAGGGTGGGATCTCCAGTCGAGTGACCACTAAACGCTGAAGTTGGTTGAAGTTCATGGGCCTTCATCACAGCCACCCACTATCAATGACTTGCCAGATGTTGGGGCTTCAGAGCATGGAGACAAAGGGTGGTACGTGCCCAGGGAGAGGCTTCTCCAGCCGATGATGGGGGGTCCACCTGCCTGGTGCCCTTGCCTCCCTCCATCTGCCCCTGGGGACAGTGGCCTTGGGCAGATGTTCCAGTATGCTCTGTCTCCCTGTTGCCCGTGTAGTTCTCAGGCTCAGGCAGATAGAGCGGCCATGGCTTTCTCGGGAGATCACACTTCTGGAATTTTACCATCCAAAGCAAATTCTTTTTATGGTGAAATTCATGTCCCTTTAACACTGATCATTTTATAGTACATTTCAGTACCTTTTAGTACACTGACAACATTTACACAACCGCCTCCACCAAGTTCTCAAGCATTCTTATCACCCCAAAAGGAAGCCCCCTGACCACCAAGTTGTCACCCCATCCCAAAACAACTTCTTTTTTTTTTTAATTTTTTTAGTGTTTATTTATTTTTGACAGAGAGAGAGAGAAAGAGAGAGACAGAGAATGAGTGAGGGAGGGGCAGAGAGAAAGGGAGACACAGAATCCAAAGCAGGCTCCAGGCTCTGAGATGTCAGCACGGAGCCCGTGGCAGGGCTCGAACTCACGGAGCACAAGATCATGACCTGAGCCGAAGTCGGACGCTCAACCGACTGAGCCACCCAGGCGCCCCCCAAAACAACTTCTAAAGGAAGTTTAATTTAATTCCAAAAAACATCTCCCCCTACTTCCTACCCTGACCTCAGACCAGTTTCCAGCCACAAAGGAAGCTCCCTTGGCAGAGATATACGATTTATTCATCTTTATGTCCCCACAGCCCTAGTACAGTGCTTGGCATGTGGTGGCACGCAGCTGAAGTTAGGGGACCACAACGGTAAAGACAGGACGCTAAGGGCAAAATGGCAAGATGGCACTTCATGGGTCAGGGATGCATATTTCAGTTCATCTGCTCTGAGGGCAGGCTCCGAACTGCATTCTGCTTCTTCACATAGACCCTACGTCAAGTTTGCCCACAGCCGCGCCGCCTGGGAAGCCAGTGAGAACCAAGAGGAGAGAAGGCTCCTCCCTTTAGGGAGTCCTGTCCCCCAAGTGCGTCCCAGATGGCGCACCCCATAGATGGGCTCCGTGACGCCATTCCGCCTCCCCTTGAAAACCCAGCCATACGTGGCCCACGGAACGTCGTGATGGGCAACCACATCACAACGGAGATAGCAAGCATTTTTCAGGGCAGGGCACTTGATGATGGCATGTTTTCCTGCTACGAGTTCTGTCCCACTCCAACAGCAGCAGCTACTGCTCTGGAGATGAGGACCTTGCCCTCGGCCTCCACCAGCGAGGCTATCGGGGGCCTCGTTCACAGCACTACCCCTCTGTCTTCTGCCTCCAGCTCTGGGTTTCCACAAAACAAGTCACTTCAATAACTAGAAGTTACTGAAGGCTTTCACCACCCCTCCCTCTGGGGATCTCTGGGGCGGGGATGGAGGGGGTCAGGGACTTGCATGGGGCCTCCGGCACGGGGCCTGGTCTGGATACTACACCAGGATACTGGCACCAGCTCCCTCGTTGCCTGGGGGCCAGGGTCTGGGGGCCCTGAGAGGGACCACCACACTCAAACACGGACTGATAGGAAACGCCGCTTGGGCAAAAGTGGAAAAGCACCACCAACAGTCTGTAGGTAATTCCCAGCCTTGGGCTGTCCCCATTTCTGGTTCTGTGATTCTATTTTAGATTCTTTACTTTCATCCTCCCCTCGGAGTCTAGCAACAGAGTCTAAGCTAACGTCCCATTTGTGTCGGAGAATCTTCCTCTATTTGGATAATATGTCACTCTCATCTTCGCTCCTGGCTGGTGACTGAGTCACGTCTCTTTACGAGGGAGGCAGGGAGGCAGGTGCATGGATGTGCTCGGGGAACAAGGGAGACGCGGAGGGTCATGTTGGCAGCAGGGGGAGTGGGGTCGGAGGCAAGGGGAGAGCCAGGCACTGGCCCCGAGCCAGTTGTGAGGCCGCCTAAGTGTGGGCCTGACGCTGTCCAATTCCGTGTGCCTTCCAGGAACCTACAAACCAGATATAGTTCAAATACGTGCTCCTTGGAACATGGTCGTCCTGAGCTTAAATGAGCTGGAGAATTCTGGGAAAAACAAATTTGAGCAATTATATATAATTGCAGTATTACCTATAATGATAATGTTACGTGTATAACAGGATGTCTCAGAACCGCGACTATGCTAACTTGTTCTAGAACTCTCTGAGAGGGAGGCAGAGGAGGCAACATTTCCTAAGCCCATTATCGGTTCATGTGCCTTCCCCTCCTCCCTCATTCCCCACCACCTCTCAGGCAAAATAGGATCCCTTCGCCTTCGCTTCTGGGAAGTAGGATTTGATCCGGTAGGGTGCTGAAGTAAGCTCCTTACGGCTCCTGAGAGCTGATTGTTAAATACTTGGGAATTTGGGATCACCTGGGTGGCTCCGTCGGTTAAGCGTCCAACTCCTGATTTGGGCTCAGGTCATGATCTCACGGTTCACGAGTTCGAGCCCTGCATCGGGCTCTGTGCTGACAGCGTGGAGTCGGCTTGGGATTCTCTCTCTCCCTCTCTCTCTCTCTCTCTGCCCCTTCCCTGTTCATGCCCCCCCCAATAAATAAACTTGAAAAAAAAAATTTAATCTAAATAAATAAGTAAATAAATACTCAGCTATTTTGAGAGCCAGTGATAGTCTGAAATCGGCCACGGTGGGAGTTTTTATACCACAGATACTGGCAAACACTCAGATCGGGGAGTGTGTGCGTGTGTGTATGTGTGTGTGTGCAGTCACATTAATAGCACACCAGTGGACCTAGCCCAATTTGTAGAGTCCGCTGAACTTAGAAAGGGCTTCCGGGGGGTGGAGGGTCCCTCACATCTTGCTGCCTCCCCCATGCGTCCTTGGACTTGGTCCCCCTTTGCAGGGGGGAGACACACGCACGGAGCCACATCCCACGCAGTGCCTCCCAGGTGGGAACACCTTGAAACCACGCCCCCACTCGCAGCCCTAAGGCAGGGTGGGGAGCAGGGGGAACCCACCGCGTGCTGCTTATGAATTTCTTCAAAAGAAAAATTACACCCTGGGAACCTGGCGAAACAGAGAACCAGAAACCCACATCCAGCCTCAGCATTCAGACCTTGCCTTGTCAGCCCCTCGAAGGCTTCAGTGCACAACACGCGGTGATTCAAACAAACGAGAAGAACGCCGAAGGCATAAGGGACGGCCGCAAAGGAAGCCTGGGAGATTGGACGCCCTCTCAGTCAGCTGGCGGCCTGCCAGCAGTCAAGTGCCTTTTCGAAGAGAACCCAGAGTGCTGGCACGCGTTTACAGAAACCCCAGTTATCCAGGAAATGAAGGTGCATGTGACAGAAGGGCCCCACCTGCCTGTGTGATGCAGGAGGGGGGAGTCCTCTCCTTCCCTGAAACCCGAGAGAGCTACGACCCCCACGGAACCCGACCGTACGTGGGAGTAGATGGCATGGCTCTCACATCGGCTGAAACTTTGCTGAGGCCTTTGGGAACTTAGGGCTAAAGCCCGATTTCACTTGCTTCCCAGAGAAAATAATGCACTTTGCTGAGCAAAACACATCAAGCTCCGTTTTAAAAAGAAATCTCTTGGGGCTCCTGGGTGGCTCTGTCAGTTGAGCATTGGCTCAGGTCATGATCGCATGGTGTGTGAGTTCGGGCCCCGCATCCGGCTCTCCGCTGTCAGCACAGACCCCACTTCGGATCCTCTGTTCCCCTCTCTCTCGGTCCTTCCCCCACTCATTCTCTCTCTCTCTTTCTCTCTTTCTCAAAATAAATAAATGAAAAAGAAATAAATAAAAAGAAATTTCTTATTTTATCCTAGAAAAAATTGTGGGTGGTGAATATTTTTTGAGGTGGAAGGAGGTAGGTAGGGTACGTTGTCGACCCGCAGTCACTGGAAGACGGACACCATGATGCAGGGAAGTGAGGGCAGCAGCTCAGGACAAGGGACCAAGTGGTTTAGTGAAGACTTGGGTCTTTAGACCCCAAATCCAATGCATTTCCTCCCCCACACAAAACCCCACGCTAAGGAAGTGCCCACTTCTGAGTGCTAACCCAGTGATTGAAGAGAGCCCGCTTCTCTTCAAAAGACTCTGAGATCCCGACTGCAGTTCTTTCCAGAACAACACGGATTTAATGAAGTGCACACTGGAGGCTTTTCTGCATTCTGATCGAGGCTCCCTGGGGATTCAAACCACATCTCAGCAAAGGTAATTCCGGGTTATTGATGCAGGAATTAGTGTAATCACTGAAATACGTTCAGAGGACAGGTCTTCATAGGGAAGGAGGGAGTCGGCATTAATCTGTTCAAAACACATAAATTTCAAGTGTGAAGCTAAACAACATGATGCCTACGGTGTGTGCATTAAACGTGAAGTCAAGGGGAAAATGACGCAGGGAAAGAACAGTTTTCTTGTGGACTTAAACATACCTTGTTAGAGCAGAGAAAACCCCTCCGAGCCTGTTCTCCAGGCCCCCTCTTTTTTTTTGCTGGTAAATGGTGGAGTCTCCCAAGAGGTGTTTGGACGTGGGCATCCATTATCTCAAACCCTCAATTATGTGGTAGCTCCTCTGAGTGAATCGCCCCCGACCCTTCTTGTCCTTCTGAAACCTAGTGATTGCTGCCCCCAGGGGAAGGACAGCGAAGGGAATGAAATTCAATTTTCCACTCACTGGAATTCTTAACAGAAAGGGGTTTGTGGGAAGTGGACCAAAACGTGTGTCTAAAGTTGGGACTCTGGCCAATGTGAGGCTTGGAGTCAGTGTTCATTCCTCTTTTGCCAAAGCCCGTGGCGTGGTGCGGTCCGAGAAGCCCCCATCGGTCTTGCCCCAGCGACTCTACAAGGAACCAACACACCCACAGTCAAGGGACTTGGTGTTTTGAAAGGGCATCCCCTCTCCTCACTCCGGAGCTGACCAAGTCCCTCGTAGAAGACCTGGCTTTCCATGATTTTAGGATCTGAGGGAGCAGGTCTTGTGTTTCGGCTCTGCTGAGGAACTAAGAAACCGGCCCTCCTCAAGACCAGAAAATCAGATGATTCCGTGGGCTCGCCAGGAGGGTGACCAAGTCCACTGACAGGAAGAAGAAAGAACCAGAACAGGTGTCCTCATTCTGAGCTGGCCACGGCCTTGGAGATCCCTCCCGGCCTCGCATGGTGCCTGGGGCGGACAGGAAGGGACCGGGCTTCTCTCTGAGGGCAACGCTCAGCCTCACATCCCATTCCTTCCAAACCCCCCGGAGATCCTGCTTGCCCATCTTTGCTTCCCCTCCTGGGTTTCCCATGGCTCCTTCCCCGTCACTTGCGAAACCAGGCTTCACTCCCGCTGTCCCCAGCTACTCTGCCTCCTCCCTCCTTTGCCTACAGACAGAATGACTCTTGCAGCTTCCGCCATCATCAGCTCCATTCAGAGTCACCAGTGGTCACCCGGCCACCAGATGCAAGGACCTCTCCTCTGCTGAATGCACTGCCGTGGCCTCCCTGACCTGGACCCCCAGCCCCCACCTCCACTGACTCGCTGTTCCTCCCGACTTCCTCCACCCTCTGCTCCTCCCGACCGCCATCCGTGAACACCTGTGCTTGGTGGCCTCGGTGGCCCCTCTTGTCCCCTGGAACAGCTCATCCATCAGCCCAACACCACCGGGCTGAGGTGTTGGGCACTTCTGTGCCGTGTGATGAGCGGAAAATGCCCTCGACTCGGGCTCCCACTCCCCGGACCAAACCCAATTCCGACTGTAACCTTGGGCAAGGGGTTCACCTTCCTCAAATCAGCGACACCACACAGCTGTACTCAGGATGGGAAGAAACAGGAAGCATACGTGAAGCCAGACAGCCCAGTGCAGGCACAGAGTAGGGCGTCCATAAATGTTCATGCCGCCCTGTCGGTCCTAAAAGACACCAGAATGTTCCCACCTACCAGACAGATGACACAAGAGGTTCTAGAAAGGCTTTTTTGTGCCCTGGCCTTTCTCCCTGGGGTTGGCCTTTACCCCCAGAACAACCCCTCAACTCCACACACCTCTGTTTCCCTTCCCTCACCACGCTAGGGCCATCCACTGCAATGGCACGCGAGTAAGGGGACATCCTTCTTGCCACCGCGCTTTCCTTCACGTCACGTACACACGTGCACCCATTCACACACGCACGCACGGGAACACACCCTTCCTCTCCTCTATCTGCAACGGCAGAAGAGAAAGATTACGAGCTTCAGGATCTAGGCCAACCCGGAATCCAATCTCCACCCTATTTGGGAGGCGTAAGCTTCAGCACGTGGCACAACCCAAGAGACCTCCTTGTGTCAACCCTAGCCCAGCGCTTGGCACATAGTAGATGTTCGGCGAGGGCTGGCTTTCTTCCTGTCACACTTGAGGGTCACGGTCACGTCTCACCTCCCTCACGCTGCCTTGCCCATTAGTCCAGCCACTGCCGAACTCTGAACTTCCGGCATGCCAGAACGTTCTTGTCTCGTGTCCACAGTGTAGAAGGCAACGGCACATTATATGGGACGGTGTGCAGGTCTCATGTTACCAGGCAAGCTCTTAACTTCCAGATGGGTCTACCCATCTGTGTCTTAGATTGCTTCTGAATTTCCCACAGTTTCCAGGACAGTGTCGAGCTTGTAAAACTCGTGATTATTATAGCTGCCAGTTATGTACCTTCCTGGACCCAGACACTATCATAATTGTTACCATTTGTTCCACGTCTGCTAGGGCCCAGGTGCTATGTTTGCATGATTTATTGTTTTCTCGCAGTAACCCTGCAAGATAAGGTCTTATGATTCTCATTTCATACTTGGAAGTAGAGGACTAGAGGAAACTGAAACTCAGAGGCCGAGGCGGCCTGAACAAATGCACACAGATCAGAGGCAGGAGAGCAGGCTCCGATCCACGCCTTCCCCGGGCCAAACTTGGTCACCCAGGCTGCACTGCTGGGCACGTTTCATGCCCTGTAATTCCCCCGTCAACCCAGCAGGGTAGCACTGAGCCTGTTTTGCAAATAAAGAGTCTAGATGAATCACTGGGTTCTCCTCCTGAAACCAAGAGTACACTGCATGTTAACTAGCTTGAATTTAAATAAAATAAATTAGTTAATTTTAAGAAAAGAAGAAGCATCTGTGGTTAAGGGGGCTGAGGAGCAGGGACTCCCCAGGTCTGGCTAAGTCCCAACCCCGCCCTGGAGTAATCAGGAGCCATAAAGGATTCTTGCTCCAGCAGGAAACCAGCAAGTCAAGGCTCCCAAGGGAGGGAAAAGCCTGAAGTCACCACCACTGCAGACATTAGGAAAGATACACAGGTATCCAGGAGAGCACAGGCTAGAACCCAAGATCTCAAAGCTCCCTCTAGCTCCGCCTCCCGGTGTCGGCTGGCTCCCTGGGACCTCAGTCTTTTCGTGTCAAAACAGGAGGAGGACGAAAGAAATGACATCCAGAGTTCCAGGACTGCTGCTCTCCTGTACCATGTCTGAGAGCAAATGACAGAGGCACCCTTTCCTCTGAGCAGAGTCAGGCCTGAGAAAGGGCACATGGGTTGGCAGGCAAAGCACAGGGCTTGCAACCCTTCTGCTTCCCTTCTGTGGGTATCCTTGTGCAGTGGACAACCCACACCACTGGATGCAGTGATCCTAAGAGGTTCCCAATGGTTCTAATTGTCTAAGGTTCTGATTCCTGAAGTTCTTTGAGAAGGAAATCAGTGGGATGTCACTCTCCTTCATCCAGCCCAAACTGACCTGTCACTTCTCTCCTTTGAGCATTGAAATTGCACATTTTACAAAGCCATAGCCACACGCAGAGCAGCCAACATTAGTCCTCTGACCTTGCGGTGGGTACCAGACATTCTAAATTTAGGTTCACCGTTGTGGAGCCCCCAAGCTAAAATTTTAATAAGAG
This sequence comes from Puma concolor, assembly GCF_028749965.1. NCBI lineage: Eukaryota > Metazoa > Chordata > Mammalia > Carnivora > Felidae > Puma > Puma concolor. The sequence continues at coordinate 152,685,500 of NC_141675.1, read as the reverse complement.
CCTTTGCCCTTTGGTAGCTGTCACATGTTTCCAGCGGGATGTAAGAGCCGTCCGTTCTTCCACACAGTGACATTAAACTCTCCAGTCCCTCCGGATCTCTGACTACAGTCATCTCTCAAAGTCCAACAGCTCAAAGTACAGGGCGAACAAAACCCGCCTCGCCTTCTCATGACGCATCAGACATAAATGCCCCACATCACCAGTCCCGGGGACAAGCTTCAGCTGAGGGACTTACACAGGAAGGTGAGCATCCGGGCAAGGGACCAAAGGAAACGAGTCCTGAACTTCGGGCACCACTGGTAACCGCAGCTCTGAATCATCCGCCAAATGTGTCTCGGCCGTAAAGTGGGGAAGGTGGGGGCAACAGTTGAACCATGAAACGATGGCAGGAAAATCCCACCCCAACCTCAGGCTGTAGCATTTTAGAAACACGAATCTTCTCTCATTTAGAAAACACGTATGCTTTTCTTTTGTTAATGCAATTTACTCGTTTATTGTGCTAAAATATACGAAACACACAATTTCCCACTCTACCCATTTTTAAAGTTTTTTGAATATTTACTTGACAGAACGAGCAGGGAGGGGCATGGAGAGAGGGAGAGAGAATTCTAAGCAGGGTCTGTGATGTCAGTGAGGAGCCTGACGCGGGGCTCGATCCTACAACCGTGAGATCGTGATCTGAGATGAGGCAGGTACTTCACCAACTGAGCCACCCAGATGCCCCTACCATTGTAACCATTTTTTTCTTAATATAAGTTGTTGTCAAGTTGGCTAACATACAGGGCGTTCAGTGTGCTGTTGGTTTGGGGGGTAGATTCCTGTGATTCATCCCATACATACAACACCCAGTGCTCATCCCAACAAGTGCCCTCCTCCATGCCCGTCACCCATTGTCCCCTCTCCCCCGCGCCCCCCCCCCCCTCCGTCCACCCTCAGTTTTTCCTCTGCAGTTAAGAGTCTCTTACGGCTTGCCTGCCTCTCTGTTTGTAACTATTTTCTCCCCTCCCCCTCCCCCATGGTTTTCTGTTAAGTCTCTCAAGTGCCGCATGTGAATGAAAACATATGGGATCTGTCTTTCTCTGACTTATCTCACTTAGCGTAATCCCCTCCAGTTCCATCCACGTTGCTGCAAATGGCCATGTTTCATGCTTTCTCGTTGCCAAGTAGTATTCCCTTGTGTATATAAACCACATCTTCTTTACCCATTCGTCAGTGGATGGACACAACCATTTTTAAGCGTATACTTCTATCGCATTGAGTACATTCACATTGTTGTGCACGTATCTTCCTACCCCGGAGCCCCATACCTGTGCCACTCTAACCCCTGCCCCCCTCACCCAGTACCCGGTAGCAAGCACTCTACTTTCTGTCCCTCTGGATCTGACTACTCTAGGGACGTTACGTAAGTGGAATCATACAGTATCTGTCCTTTTGTGTCTGGCTTATTACACTCGGCAGAACGTTCTCAACGTTCATCCACGTGGTTGCAGGGGTCAGAGTTTCCTTCCTTTTTAAGGCTCGATAATACCCCGTTTGATGTCTGTCCCACATTCTGCCTGTCCGTTCATTTCGGTGGACGCTTAGGTGGCTCCCACCTTCTGGATGTTGTGAATAAGGCTGCTGTGAACAACAGTGTAACAGATTACCTGTTTACACATGCTTTTCCTGCCCACTAAGCCGGGGCCGGATCTTCGATTATGCTGAGTTCAGTTGTTTGCCTTGCTAGACGCAGATTTAACCCAATGGGTCTGCTGCAGTGTGGTTTTCTTGACATCTACACTGGAAAGTGAGCCAAAGTGAAGCCCCTTCACCGCCCATTCACCCATTTGAAAACCTAAGAGAGATGTCCCCAACATCCCCTTCCCATCTTTCCCTCCTGTCCTTACCATTGCTACCTCTCTGGGAGGAAGTTTCGCCCTTTTTCTGCATTAACCCAGCCCTCCATCTACAGCGCCTTGGACTGACCTCCACTCCATCAAACACCTCACTCCGTCACTGCCCCCTTCCTCACAGGGGCAACGTCTCCACTTTCGATTCTTCTCAGCACACACACACACACACACACACACACACAAGGTCCCCATTCCATCCATTCCCTCCTGCTGTCGGACTTTAAACACGCTGTGTATACTTCTCTTTTCTCACCCCCTTCCTGACGGATCACCCCTCAAACCACCGGAATCCGACGTTCGACCCCATCATCAGATGACACAACCCCCCCCCCACCACCGGTTGGATTAGTTGGATTCGTTTCCTGTGGTGACCGCACAAGTCAGTGCCACGTGAGTGGCTTACAACAACAGAAATTTACTCTCTCACCCCGTCCTGGAGGTCAGAGTCCAAAATTACGGTGTCCGCAGGGTCACGCTCCCTCCGAAAGCTCTAGAGGAGAATCCCTCCTTGCCTCTCACAGCTTCCGATGGCTGTCGCCGCATCACCTGAATCCCTGCCTCTGCCAGCACGTGGCCTTCTCTGTGTCTTCCTGTGTCCTTTTCTCTCCCTTGCGGGGACGCTCTAAATTGATTTGGGACCCACCCTGATCCAGTGTGATCTGACCTTCATCCTTACTTGAACGATATCTGCAGAGACCCGACCTGCAAATAAGATCACATGCTGAGGTTCGGGACAGACGTGGGTTGGTGGTGGGGACGCGGTTCAACCCACTACACTGGTGAATCCCAATCGCCAAGCCCAATGGACATTGCTCTGTAGCTCTGTCTGTGCCACGTTTGCTTTGGTTACTCAACACTGAAAGAGCTTTATGTTTCCTGCTGATATTTTAGATGCTAGGAGCACATTAAGAGAAAATTTCAATAGAGAAAAATTGAAAGAAAGCAAAAACACCCATAAATGTACAACTCAGAGACTGATCAAACTAATATTTTGGATTACATTCTTCACACACACACACACACACACACACACACACACACATTAATGCAAGATGGCAATCAATATATGCAAAGGACTATAATTTTCTTATTCTGCTTTTTCACTTAACACTGTGACACGCACAACCTGTCGGGTCAATAAACACAGGGGACCCGTGCATTCAGTAGACAGGTGCCGGGGTTTGCCATAAGCCAGGCACTTTTTCCAGGGTCTGAGATCCATCAGTGAATAAAATGCACGGATCTCAGCCCTTGGGGAGCTCACCTTCTGACCGGGGACCAACAGACAGCAAGAAGTTCACATAATATGGGGCACCAGGGTGGCTCAGTCGGTTAAGCGTCCGGCTTCAGCTCAGGTCATGATCTCCCGGTTCATGGGTTCAAGCCCCGCATCGGGCTCTGTGCTGACAGCTCGGAACCTGGAGCCTGCTTCAAATTCTGTCTCCCTCTCTCTCTGTCCCTCCCCTGCTCGCACTCGGCCTCTCTCTGTCTCTCAAAAATAAATAAACATTAAAACAAATTTAAAAATTTTTTCTGGTGCACCTGAGTAACTCAGTCAGTCAGTTAAGCAACTGGCTCTTGGTTTGGGCCCAGGTCATAATCTCCCAGTTCGTGAGACCAAGCACCACGTAGGGCTACATGCTGATCGTAGAGCCTGCTTGGGATTCTCTCTCTCTCTCTCTCTCTCTCTCTCTCTCTCTCTCTGTCTCTATCTCTCTGCCTCATCTCCACTCACTCTTTTTCTCTCAAAATAAATAAACTTAAAAAAAAACTTCACCTAATAACTAACCCCTCTGATGCCAAAAGTGAAAAGTACTACAGGAAAAGCAAACAGTAGCACAAGAAAGAGCGACATGGAGTCCAGGGAAGCAACGAATGCAATTTTAAAACAGGAGGGGGCTTCAGTCGAAGCTTCAGTAAGAAGTTGATCTTGACACGAAGAGTTGAAGACCCCCCAAAATACTGGGAAATCATTTTTAACGGCCGCATAGTATTCCATCGATTATATCTGCAACAACATGTTCAACCAACGTTCGATGACAGACATTTAGGTTGTTTGCAAGTTTTCACTATTATGAGCGAGGCTGCAACATATCCGCCACGTTGCGACATCATTTCCTTAGAAAAATGTCTAGACCCTGAATGGTTGATTCAAGGCAACCAATCATCCCAAATTGTAAGACCTCCTGTCACCTACCCTCCAGAACGATCTTTCCGGTTACACTGCCCAGAGAGCATATGAGTTCACAATCCCTCTGCCTCTCCCAACACACACACACACTCCACATACTACATTTGTCATTCAGTTCTAGCTGTGCCAACTTCAGGGTAAAAAAAGAAAAAAAATGTTATTGTATTTGCATTGCTTTCACTTGGTTGAACAGTCCTTCCATATGCCTTTTAGCTCTGTGTATTTCTTCTCTTATAAACTCCTTATTCATTCCCTACGATCATTTTTTTTTCTGTGGAGGTATTTATTGCTTTTGTAAATTGGGAATATGTATGTTATGTGTTGCAAATATTTTTCCTGGTTTGTCTTCTTACTTTTTTAACAAACACTTAAAATTTTTATACTGACAAAAATACCAGCCTTTGAAAATAGTTTCTGGATTCCTATCATGGTTAGAAAGGCTTTCTCAACTCTTACAATTATAAAAATATATCTTCTACGCCTTCTGTAGGGCTTTTTTTTTTTTCTTGGCATTTAAATCCTTAATCCACTTGGAAGTTATTCTGATATAAGAAATAAGGAAGGGACTCATCACTTCTCTTCCAAGTGGGCATACAGTTGTCTCCACAGCGTGTGCCGAGTCATGTCCCCTTTGCCTGTCCCTGGGCCGCAGTTCCCCCTGGCTTCCTGCCCTGCTCTCTCCTCCTGCCCCTCACATGTCTCATCCCTTCCTCTGGTTCTACTTCTGACTTCTTAATGTAATTCTTTTCCAGGAAGGATCCTCTATAATATTCCTCTAAAGAAGGATATCTTTCCGTATCCTCCTTGAACTCCGTGCGATCTCCCCACGGAACTGTCGTCCGTCCCTGCAATGGCAGCCTCCCCTTGTATGAGCAGGTGACCTTCCAAACCCGGAGCCCAGCCCGGGTCACTGCTGAACGCCAGCCCCACACACCTGATTCCCCATCCTGCCCACTCCCCTCTGCAGTCGCCAATCTCCACGTTATCATAATTCTGCTTCTTTTTTTTTTTTTTTTAATTTTTTAACGTTTATTTATTTTTGAGACAGAGAGAGATGCAGCACAAGCGGGGGAGGGTCAGAGAGAGAGAGGGAGACACAGAATCGGAAGCGGGCTCCAGGCTCCGAGCCGTCAGCACAGAGCCCAACGCGGGGCTCGAACTCACGGACCGCGAGATCGTGACCTGAGCCAAAGCCGGATGCTCAACCGACTGAGCCACCCAGGCGCCCCCATAATTCTGCTTCTTATTCGATCCTAAACCCTTTGCCACGTCTTCATCCTCACGACTGCTCCCTTCATCCAGCACCTAGCTGTTTCTGCCCGCGGGCACCCTGTCTCCAAAACTCAGCAAATCCAGCCGGCGGCCTCTTTTTGTGCTGCCCATGAGCCAAGATTCATTTTACGTTTTTGAGGAGCTATAAGAAGCTTTTAAGAAACCAAGAAGAATATGCAAAAAAGACACCTAGGTTGCCTACAAAGACTAAAATATTTACTATTGGCCCTTTGCAGGACAAGTTTGCCAACACTTGCCGCTGGTCTATACTCCACGTGACTACCCTCCAGGAGGATCCTTCTAAAATAACATAAAACATCGAATCATATCACTCCTCATTTTAAGACCCATCTCCATAGCCTGGTACAGAGGCCTTCGGGGTCCAGCCGGGCTCTCATCCCCCGCTCTCCTAGCTCCCTCCATTTCCCCCGCACGTGCTCTATTCCAGAATCTCTGCCGTTCCCAAACAAAGCCGCTTCACGCCTTCAAGACTTTCACACGTGCTGTTCCTGCCTTGCGAGTGCCCCACCATTCCAGCTTTCGTCTATCAGGAAGCAAGCACACACTCACCACTTCCTTGAGCAAACCCATCCTGCTTTCCACCCAAGACAGATTTAGGTTTGAGCTTGCTGGTATCTTCCCAGTGCCCCTCTCCCTCATCTCCGTTTTCACATCATATTTTAATTTGTTGCTTGCCCCTGACCAGAGAAATTCCTTCCCAATGAGGTCTGACCAGAGCTCAGTAGCAGGCCTCACCTGGCAAGATGCCCTGCATTTTAAATTGCCTCCTTTATTCGGGAGTGCTCAAGCAAATGTACCACATTCTTTCGATTCAGGGGAGAAAACGAGAAAGTAAAGTAAAAGAAAAGCGAGCCACATCTGACAGACCATCTAGGGACTCTCAATAACACAAGGACCGTTTGAGTAGCTCTTTCTTTTAAATTGTGGTAAAATACACGAAACATAGAATTACCATTGCAAACACTGCAAATGTACGATTCGGTAGCTTTAAGTACACTCACCGTGTTGTGCTACCGTGACCACTATCCATTTCCAGAATTTGGGGGATCATCACAAACAAGTAACTCCCCCTTCCTCCCTCCCCCCAGCCCCTGGCAACCTCCATGGTGCTCCCTGTCTCCATGCGTTTGTCTAGCCTAGATACCTCACGTCGGTGGAATCGTAAGATATTTGTTCTTTCGTATCGTTATTTCACCCAACATAGTGTTCTCAAGGTTCGCTCCTGTCATAGCATGTGTCAGAATTTTACCCCTTTTCAAGACTGACTAATCTTCCATTGTGTGGCGGGACCACATGTCGTTTATCCCTTCCTCTGCCGATGGAAATTGAGGTGGTTTTCCCTTTTAGCTACTGTGAATAGCGCTGCTATAAACACGGGTGTGCAAGTTTCTGTTTGAGCCCCTGCTATCGGTTCTTTCGGGTTTATACCTACAAGTGGAATGGGGGGATCACGTGGTAACCCTCTGCTTACTTTTTGAGGAACTTCTATGCTATTTTCCACAGCAGATGCACCATTTTACGTCCCTTTCAGCAAGGCACCAAAGTTCCAATTTTCCGCATCTTCACCAACACTTGAAATTTCCCCTCCCCCACTTTTTTTTAACAGTCATTCTAATGGGTGTGAAGTGATAGGTTGGTTTTGATTTGCGTTTCCCTAATGACCAGTGACCTAGTCATGTTGAACATCTGCTCGTGCACTTGTTAAGCCATCGGTCTTTGGAAAAATGTCTGTTCTAGTCCTTTGCCCATCTCTGAATCGGGTAGTTTGTTTTTCTGTTGCAGAGTCGTAGGAATTCTTTATATATTTTGAACATTAGTCTCTTGCCTAAAATATGCTTTGCAAATATTATCTTCCACTCTGTACATTGTCTTTTCATCAAGTAGGTCATTTCTTTTTAGGTTTTACTTAAATTGCAATTAGTTAACATACAGTGTATTATTAGTTTCATGGGTACAACATGGTGATTCAACACTCCCATACATCACCCAGTGTTTATCACTACAGTGCACCCCTTAATTTTACCCATCCCCTCACCTCCCTCCCCCCTGGAAGCCATCAGTTTGTTCTCTATAGTTAAGAGCCTGTTTCTTGGTTTGCCTCTCTCTCTCTCTCTTATTCTCCCTTTGCTCATTTGTTTTGTTTCTTAAATTCCACATATGAGTGAAATCACATGGTATGTATCTTTCTCTGACTGACTTATTTCACTTAGTGTAACACTCACCAGTTCCATCCATATCGTTGCAAATGGCAAGGTTTCATTCTTTTTGATGGCTGAGTAATATTCCATGGCGTATATATACCACGTCTTCTTGATCCATTCATTAGTCAACGGATATTATTAGGAGGTAATTTTTAATGAGGAAGTAACCATGATTCTGTGCCACTAAGGGTTCTCCTGAGCAGGTGACGCTGAATGAAAACCACCAGGAGGCTCGCATCTGCTCCTTTTCTCTTACGCCTCGTTGTAACAGGTGTAAGGCCTCCCACACTCCTTTCTCTCGTGGAGACCGCTGGCCGGCCCCAGGGACAGCTGACTAGTTTTGTCCCACGGGTCTTGCCCCTCACCCCCCACGGCATTCTGTCCCAACAGTGGGGGTTGAGTTATGATTTTTCTCAGATTCCTGAAGTCATACACCAGAAGGGTCTCAACGCCGTCTTGGAAAATTCCTTTTTTTTTTTCCTTTTTGATGCTAAAAGTCATATAAACTCATTCTAGAAAATTTGCAAAAATCAGAATATTTAAAAGAAAATTTTAAAGCCCCCATAAGCCACCCACTCAGAATTACCTACTAACATCTGTGTGTACTTCCTTCCAACTTTTGATTTTTGCACATGCGTTGGAGATCTCTCCTGTTTTCCTGTCGGGTTTTCCCCAAAGCATTAAAAACTCCTGAAGTACGTTCTGAACATTTCCCTCGGCAGGGGAAGCATCACCCACAGAACTCATACATAGCTTGAAATGTAACAATTTCCCAACAGGAGAACATCTCAACTGGCTTTATCCCCCAGACCCATATTTACTCTAAGCCAAAGTCCGGAAAAGCAACTCGTCAAGTAAATCATCAGGATGCTGGCGGTTGCTGTTGGGTCCTCTTGCACCCAGTAGGGCACGTCACAGGTGGCAGAGAATTCCTCTACATTCTCTTTGGTCCAAGCACCTGCACAGAGGGGCGCGTGTGGTCAGTGGGTCTGAGCACGTGGCCGCTGTGCATGTCCGTCGGGGTGGGGGTTGGGGGGAGGCCCCAGGGCCAGTTTCTGAGCAGGGCAGTGGGGCGAAAAGCTAGCATCATGGGGCTGTGCAGCCCCCCTGCCCCGGGGGGCGAGAAACATCAGCTTTGCCACGTGCAGCTGCTCAGCGGCTCAAAATGCTCTGCAAATGTGATTCAGATCACCCCTCAAATCCACACCCGGGGTTTCAGGCAAGAAAAGAGCCCTTAAGAGCCATCATTAGCATTCCCTTCTCTACTTCCCCTGCTCGCATTTGCATTCCCGCTGAGGGTGCTGAGTCTTGCTCCTGGCTCAGAACTGGGAAGCCCTGCTCCCTGGTCCAGGGCTCCCCGCGATTGCTCTGGACGCAGCCTGGAGGCTCGGCACCCCCCCCATTCTGCTCACTCCACACACCCTTCCTTATCGGCGCCCCTCTTCCTGCCCCTTGGGACTCCTACTCCAGTGTCTGCTATGCCCCAAGCCCTCCCACACGTCCCTGGCTTTTTGGTTTCTTTCACCCCTGTGTCTGCCCCCTGCGCCCTATTAAGCAGGAGGCCAGCCTTACCTCCCACTGCCGGAGGCAACATTCTCCTCTCCCCTCTCTGGCTCTCTGGCTGGGCCTAAGAATTAAGCTGACACTGGGGCTCCCGGGCGGTTCCCCTGGTGAAGCACCCAGTCGATTTCAGCTCGGGTCATGATCCCAGGATCGTGGGGTCAAGCCCTGTGTCAGGGTCCAAGCTGGGCGTGAAGCCTGCTTAAGATTCTCTCTCCTTCTCTCTCCACCTCTCTGCTCTGCTCGCGCTCGTGTGCCCTCTCGCGCTCGCTCTTAAAAAAAGAATTAAGCCAACACAGAATCACAGGAGAAAAGCACAACACGTGTACATGGGAGCCTCACAAGAATACAGACAGGGAGAGTGACCGGAGCCGGAAGCTTCCATACCATTTAGACGAAGAAACCATCGGTGTGTAAAGAACTGGCAAGACAAGGGGGTTGGGTAATAAAACATAAAGGAGTGACCAGGAAGATGTGGGTTCGTTTAACGAAGTTTGTTTATACAGCCTTCCCAGCCCCCAATTCCCCGCCTCTGGTGAGGAGAGTGTCTCCCACCCGCTTGGCACAGGGAGGGCACCTTTCCCGTGGGAGATTCATCTCCTGCTTTCAGGAGGTCGGGAGGGTCAGAGTATCCTTCTTTCGCTGGCTGTTTCATAAGTACCTTCAATTCAAAATAGTCAATATGCCAAAGTGGCATGTTTTGGGGGCGACCTGTTCTGAACCCCTTCACCATCTTCCCATGGATGCACCTTGCCCGCGTGCACTGTCTCACCTGCAGGGGCACCTTAAAGGCCACCTTCCCCTCTCACCCCCCAGGAGGCTGGGCTATCTTTGTTTGATTACATTTTTATTTGTTTTAAAAAGGCTCTTGGGGCGCCTGGGTGGCTCAGTCGGTTAAGCGTCCGACTTCAGCTCAGGACATGATCTCGCAGGTCGTGAGTCCGAGCCCCACGTCGGGCTCTGTGCTGACAGCTCAGAGCCTGGAGCCTGCTTCAGATTCTGTGTCTCCCTCTCTGTCTCTGCCCCTCCCCTGCTCACATGCACACGCTTTCTCGCTCTCTCAAAAATAAACATTAAAAAATTTTTTAAGCTCTTAAGTAGCATATGCATTTACATTTTGCCCAACACCAAACCCAAGCATTTGACTAACCACACGCTAGTTCATTATAGATGCTTAGACTCAAACATTCCATCCTGACTTCCTCTCTCCCTGCTCTTTCCCACACCAGCCCCCCCTCAAATGATGACACTTCTCTCCCCATGTCAGTAGTGCTGCCCTTAAAATGAGACCTAAGACTATATTTGACAATAGACACGACAGACATAACAGCCCAAACATTTTTCTTTCTTGTTTCTAGTCAGATGGCGGCTTTTTGCCACTAACTCCGGCCCCTCCACCTTCTGACTCCACCGTCCTCTGTAGAAGGGGCAGGGGCCTAGGAGAGGCTACATCCACTCTTTAAGGCTTTGACCCGGAAAGACCAGCTCCAGACCTGCCAGGACTCTGCACTGGCCACCTTTCAATACAAAGAAAACTGGGAAATGTGGTCCAGTCCTGAGCTAGAAAAAGAAGAAACAAACAAACAGAGAATGTGGAGGACCAACCAGCAGGCTCCCGGGACGACCCAGAGCTTTTGTGTCTACTCACTCATTAGCCTTTCAGACAGGTTCCTCCAGGTCAGGATAGATGCCTGGATTTGAAGGTTATAGCGCAGCCAGAAAAGGCAGAAAACCATCTTCAACTGGGGGCCCGGGGAGGAGGGTTGTAGGTTTCCTCTGTGACATTTGAAAGTATGAAATATCACTGAAGATTGTTAAGGGCCAATCGATCTGACAAACCCTCTTCTTGGGGGGTGGAAGGACTGAAGGACTCAGGGACCCAAGGGCTCAGGGTGGCTCTGCACAGTCGGAGGGCTTAACTCCCCCCGCCCCCCCTCCCCCCCCCCCAGATCAAGGCAAACCCCTACCTCAGGTTCAGTCAGGCCCTTGCATCCTGTAAACAAAGCCCCCCATCCCAGTGGGTTTGAGCCCTGAGTTTATCCCCCATGATGTCGTATGGAGAGACTCCCAGTCAGGGCAAAATCAGCAGCGAGAGCTCAGGCGAGACCTTTCCGGGTCACAGATACCCCACCGGGTAGGGGTGCCGGCAGCGAGCAAAGAGAGGGCCGTGGCGTCCATCCAGATGCCCCACCCCCCCTCCCTCCCGTCCCGACCTCAGCTGCTTCCCTTTGACGCCTGTCCTGGTTTCTCTGTTCGAAGAAGAAAAAGAATAAGCAAAGTTTCTCTTTGACACATGAGGGCTATTGAGGGCAGTGATCTAAAAAGTCAAAGTTGTCAAACCAAACAGCAGCTTTTGCAGACCGGATGCTGTCTCTTCCTTGTGCTGCAATATGAAAACAGATCTATGGGATTGATTTTTAAGGAAACTAACCAACCGTGAACAAGGTTAATCCATAAGTGAAGTTGGTACCTCTCCCGTCCTATCCACAGCTATGTTCTTATTCAGATAAATGTTTTCGCAACAAACCGCGTTTCTCCTTTAACCCAGGAGAAAACGTAGTTACCGCAGAGAAAATGCACTGCGGACCCAAAGGCACAGAATGAAAGCCTGGGGAAAGAAAGTGCTGATGAAACTTTTAGAAAGCTTTAAAATCATTGGCTGAAAAAGTAATTTCATACAGTGGTTGATGTGTTTACTGGCAGTATCATTTCCAAATTTCCCCTTGCACTCAGATTCTAGAAGAGTTTTCCTAATGCACTGTTAACTAACGACTGTACCAAGGCATGAGTCATGACGGCCGTCGGAAAGGAAACAACCACGAGCCAAAACTGCAGATGTTACGTGTTGAGGCAGAAACCAGATAAAACGTGTAACACACAGAAAGACGGAGAACATTTCCCCACACTTTTTTTAACCTGGGCATCAAATCAACCCTCAGAATATAATGCACGCATCCTTACCAACCAAAACCAGAATTTTCATTCTTCAGCTCTGAAATTCGAGTAACAATTTAGAGAGTTCACTCAAAATTCTTGCCCCAAATGTAAGGAGAGTACCTGCTAGGAAAGTGCTGGCAGGCACGTAACACATACATCGTTCCGTTCAACTTGAGAACAACCCTATAAATTGCGTATCGTGATCACCATTTCGTCAATGTGGATACTCGGGCTCGATGAATCTGGATAGTATATTTGGTCTACCCAGGCTGCCATAACAGAAGACCAGAGTGCGGGGCGGGGCTGGAGGTTTAAGATCAAGATGCTGGCAGGATTAGTGTCTGGCCGCCTCGCGTGGGTTGGAAGACCTCTCTTCTTGGTTTGCAGATGGCCACCTTCTCATTGTGTCTTCACATGGCCTTTCCTCTGTGTGCACACCCCTGGTGTCTCTTCCTCTTCTTATAGGGACCGCTCCTATCAGGGTGCCTCCCTTATGACTTCATTTAATGTTAGTTATCTCTAAAGGCTCTATCTCCAAATACAGTCACAATGGGAGTTAGATCTTCAGTATAGATTGGGGTGGGGTGGGGGGCACAATTCAGCCCATAACAGCACGCCCAAGAGCCTGCAACGGCTGGGGGGCAGAATCAAGACTGTCTGAATTCAAACATTTCTTTATCCAGCGTGTGCTGGAGGCCACGTGACACCATCTCAGATAAGAGTGGGCAGGCATCCCACGGAGGGGCTGGCTCTTAGAACTTGCTGGTAGGGAGACAGTTTCACAGCAGTAAGCTCTGTCCCGGTGGGAAGGGTGAGGAGGTACCCACACAAGCTAGATGGCAGGGCACAGGAGTCCAGGTCAACCAAAGGCCCACCCAGAGATGCCAAATGAAAATGGCTTCATCTATTCTGGTAATAACTACACGAATGCCGTGTACTGTACACAGTGTGGTTTCCGTGACCCCCAAAGAACCAGAATTTCATTCAACTTTTCTTTTCTTTCCTCCAAACCACCAGCTAACGTCCTGGAGGGCGACTCCATGGACCAGGATGTTGAGAGCCCTGTGGCCATTCACCAGCCAAAGTTGCCTAAGCAGGCCAGGGACGACCTGCCAAGACACATCAGCCGAGACCGGACCAAAAGGAAAATCCAGAGGTACGTGCGGAAAGATGGAAAGTGCAACGTCCATCATGGCAACGTGAGGGAGACCTATCGCTACCTGACCGACATCTTCACCACCTTAGTGGATCTCAAGTGGAGATTCAACCTGTTGATCTTCGTCATGGTTTACACAGTGACTTGGCTCTTTTTTGGGATGATCTGGTGGCTCATCGCATACATCCGAGGAGATATGGACCACATAGAGGACCCCTCGTGGACTCCCTGTGTCACCAACCTCAACGGGTTCGTCTCTGCTTTTTTATTTTCGATAGAGACAGAAACCACCATCGGTTATGGCTACCGGGTCATCACAGACAAGTGCCCAGAGGGAATTATTCTCCTCTTAATTCAATCTGTGCTGGGGTCCATCGTCAATGCATTCATGGTGGGATGCATGTTTGTAAAAATATCACAACCCAAGAAGAGGGCAGAGACCCTGGTTTTTTCCACCCATGCGGTGATCTCCATGCGGGATGGAAAACTGTGCCTGATGTTCCGAGTAGGGGATCTTAGGAATTCCCACATCGTAGAGGCTTCCATCCGAGCCAAGTTGATCAAATCCAAACAGACCTCAGAGGGTGAGTTCATCCCCTTGAACCAAACAGATATCAATGTAGGGTATTACACCGGGGATGACCGTCTATTTCTGGTGTCGCCACTCATCATCAGCCACGAAATCAACCAACAGAGTCCTTTCTGGGAGATCTCCAAAGCCCAGCTGCCCAAAGAGGAGCTAGAAATTGTGGTCATCCTAGAAGGAATGGTGGAGGCTACAGGTAAGACGTGTTCCGTGCTGGGGCATCTGTGGGATCGACGCTCTTTGTGAGCTGGCCCTGACTTATTTATGATGAAATATGAAAAACTGAACCTCCCTCACTATCGATCTCATCCCCTCGTTTCATGACATAGTATATATACCTCTGTGTCCTCTAACCTCGCGTAGCCACCAAGAAGTCTAACCATTTAGCTTTTTAAAAGCTTTTGGAGAATAAACTAATAAGTAATTTTTCGAAAGCACTATGTACTATATTTTAAATTTCCAAGTGTTTCTGTAAGTTAAAATCTCATCTGTCTCTGAAGCACTTTTAAATGGCTCTAAAACATTACCTGATTTAAATACTTGAGGTGATTTAATAGCAAGCCAAGAGGAAAAAGTTTAGCCTTTCAAAGGAAGGCTGACAAATTGCTTTAATAAAAGTGCAATTACACCCCTTCTTTGAGAGCCATTTGCAAGACCCGGGGCCCTGGCTGTTCTTTGATACCAAGTGAAAGCTGGGTGTCTTTCTGTATACTCTACCTGCTGAACCCCCAGCTGATATAATTACTGCAGTAAATAATCCTAACAGGAAAGGGGAAAAAAATTGAAGATCCGTTCATCACAATCCCATTGACCCTTCTGCTGTTAATGGCTGATCATTGACGCGTTCTTGGGAAAACGATCTGTTCTCAAAATAGCGAAATGGTCTGTCTTTATTGAAGTCTTCACTCATATCTGAGTTTGGCACGTGTTATACATCCCAGCAGCAAAGCAGGTCCTGCCTACGTTTATCAGTAACATTGCACAGAATAGAGCCAGACATTCTGACTTAAGCTAAGAATAGCGCCCCACTATAAAGTATAAACCCGAATCCAAATGCATTATTTTCTTTCCTGTTCTTCGGAGTTATCGACAGTAGCCTTAAAATCCTCTTTAGATGTGCAAGCTGCATTTCTGTGCTTTGAAGTCTGCAGCCTGCGGTTCTGGGTTCATTTCTATAATCTGAAAATGCGCGGCCAACAGCCTGGCCCCAGATTCTTTTTCCACCCATAACCTGAGCTCAGTCATCCCTTGAAAGCCGTCGGTCCCATGTTTCTGCTTCCCTGTACCCAACAGCAGGCAAGATCATTACCTCTAACTAACTTCTCTTGGAGCGGTGGAAACTTTCGCCGTCGGTTTTTTAAACGCAGCCAGCAATGAAAATGTGAGTAAAAGTCTTTGCGTGGGGCTCAACGGTAGGACTGTGCTCCTTTCCGTAGAACAAAAGGAACACGGACCAGATTCGAAACTGGCTTTACAGAATAACAAAATAATTCACGTGAAATACTAAGAACCGCACATGTGAACGGGTTATCTGCACCTTGAGCCTGACTCTCCCCGAGTACTCATGAGGCAAGGCTGTGTGGGGGGAGGAGGAAGAAGGGGGGGGGGAGGAGAGAGGGGAGGAAACAATCCAAAGCAGGAGCCCGGTCATTTTCTCGCCGACCAGAAACTTCTCCCACCTCGGCTCAGCACGGGGACTCTGGATCCCCCTAGTGGTGACCAATGCCATACAGCCGCTGGCAGCATAAACCGACCACTCGTGATGTAGCCTTTATATCAGATTCCTCCTTACAAACCCTCCCGGTAGGACATGAGGGAGGGGAGTGGACAAGCCTTCTTATCGTTGCGTCTTTGAGCTCAAGGAGCAAAAGCCACTGAGATGTCCCCTCTGGTGACTGGTGCTAATCAGAGCCGCAAACCGCAGGAGCTCAGCTTCAGGTTCCCTCAGGCCAAAGCCCGATCTTGAGCAAAGTAAATGAATCCAGAATGAGCAAATTATCTTTGTAATGTCCCTGAGTTGGAATTCTCCCTGGGGCAGACTCTGTCTTTCTGATGGCAGCTTGTGATGAGTGAGACTTTCTAAAGGGAAGAACAACGTTTTCTTGGTAATTAACAGTGATACTCCGCCTCTGAACCGTCAGCAGCCTTTCTTCCTGCTTTTCTTAGAGAAAACTTGGTAGTTGCCAGCATAACAAAAATCAAAACACTTATCGCTGCTCCTGGGGAAAGGCAACTGCTCCTAATTTAAAAACATAAAATAAAGTTTTCTAATTTCTGTTATGTGGAGGGAAGAATGTTCTAGAGAGTTCTGGGTTTGTCTGGAAGCTGGATATGTCCTGATCTTTTCCTAACGGGATTCATACAGTTCAATACTTCCAGCACATCTGATCTCTGAAGCTTCAGCAGGATACTTTTTCTGTGTGAATGAAATGCACAAATGGAATTTGTGGGTATTAAACAGACCCGTGAGGGATGGGAAGAATGCTTCAAGGAGTCAAAGCCACAGGAAAAAAAAAATAATAATAAGCGTGAACCAAATGCACACCAAGGAAAACAAATTCACAAGGATCTAATTATTCATTACAGGGCTAGATGGGAAGTCAGGAGCCTTGAAAACGGCAAGCTGACCCAACACGATTTCCGCTTTATTCATGCCTTCTTTCAAAAATGACTTAGTTGACCTCAAACCACTGTCGGTGATCCCAGTTAGCAGGCATCTTCCAAGGATGAGCCCCACGCTGCAACATCACCACAGTGCTTTCCTCCTTTCACACACGTTGTGGGTACACAGTGATTCCAATATGGTGTTTTCTGGAAATCTGAGCTATCCTGCAGTAAGCCGAGTATCCACTGGGTCCTTTGGTCTGCTGAGCGCCCGGGGCCAGAACACGCCAGTTGGTCTTCTGTGGATGCATTATGTTCTCTACTGCAGCCAGCCTGCTTTGCCCCATCACTCAGAGTTAGGCTCGATTTTAGAAAACGAAAAGTAAGCTCCTTGAAGACAGGACGTGATCTTGCCCAACGTTGATGCCCTGCAGGTCCTAGCCCGAGTCCCCCACTCAATAAGTCCCCTAGCCTCATAAAAGACAGACTCGCACCCACCAAAGACAGACCCACATCCTCGGTGGGTGGCTCGCGGCCGGTCCAGCCCAGGGTCAGAGGGATGTGCACCGTGACCTCTCGAGAACCTTTCAGTCATGTGATTCTATTTTTGAAAACGAATCAAACCCTGGAAAATTCTGACACCAGCCACCCAGACATCTGGGAACTGGCCGTGGCTCATCCTGCAAATATATTTTTAAAGGGGGCCCTTTATGTTCCTGACACATGGGCAATTTTGAGATAGTGATGTTTACAAAAGGGTTCACAGCTACGTAAACAAACTTGCTCAGCAGCTGTGGCAAATGTGCTTTAAAATAGTAAAGCGTTCACATAGACTGTTATTTATAGAGGGCAAATTGGCCTGGAGGCTAGATGACAGCTACACAGAGCTGGGCCTCTTGCCAGCCAGCTCCCCACTAGAGCCTCTCTGATTGATGAACTTCCATATTTACCCCCCAACGATTATGCAACTCTGACAAGCAGTCCTTTCCAACACCTCAGCAAATGTGCCTGGTTAGCTGGGATGAATCCCCATTAAGCTTTTTTGTTGTTGTTGTTACAGAAATCATAAAACTTAGACAAGAGTAGACCAAAAAGGATAATTAACTCTCATATACCCATCATTCGATTTCTAGGATTGTCAATTCACAGCCAAACTTGTTCCATTCTAGACCACCACTCCCTAACCGCCCCCCCGGCCTCGGATCTTTTTCTCTACAACTCTTTCCTGTGTGTTTCTAAAAGGCAAGGGCTCGCACATACAACCGGAACACGGTAGTGACACCTAACATACCTAAAATCGTTAGTGATCATTCCTTAAGATCCAATATTCGGGTGTTCCAACTTCTAATTGTCCCACAGATGTCTTTTTTTATTGTTTTCAAAGCTGCTCGTTTGAAGCGGGATCCAAATAGAGGCTAGCACGCTGTGACCGCTTAGGATCTCGTGAAAGCCTCTTAATCCAGGAGCTCCACCTCCGTCTCTTGGGGGGTGTTTTTCTTTCAAGTTTTTCTCAAAGAAGGGAACTTCTGAAAGATTTAAATAATGCACAAAAAACTGGGGAAAGTGGAGGATGGAAGGAAGCCGACTCAGTGGAGGTACACTGACACGGGACCGATGAGGACACAGGGCTGACAGCCCCGCAGCTGCCGGCTGTAGGAGGAGAGGGAGTGGGCATCCTAAACCCGAGAACGCAAACCGGAAGCAGGAAACCGGAAGTGGGGGGCGAATCGGAAGTAGTTGCCGTCTTTCGCCACAGGAAAACTCAGTGCCGTCTCTAGAATAACGTGTAGGCGGAAAGGGTTTTGTCGGTAAATCACGTGACAGATCACAGGATTTTTGAGTTGGAAGGGATCTTCACCAACTCTTATTTTACAGAGGAAGTGGAAGCCTGACTAGTGCCTGGGCCCAGGTCAAATAGCCCCTGGCAGCGTAGGACCTTGAAACCCAGGATGGCCGATGTCACCCAGCCTCCACATCCAGTGCTCTTTGCGTGGTGAATGCTGCTGGTTCATGAGGATTCAAGAGAGAAGTGTGCCCCAAAAAGAAGTGTCAAAGCAGGCTGCCCTCTCTCTTCCCCTCCCATTGGTTCCTCTTTTTCTTTAAGGTTACTCTGTTGGTCTCTACTGTCACCGATTCGCTTTAAAACTCTCGATGCATTCACATGAATTTTTAACAACCATGTATTCCGATGAAATGTGCTGCAAAGAGTTCTGAAATCTAAATTAAGTAAGCAATGTCTACACAAATACCCCTGGAAGAGTATGATGTTCTGTCAGAGCCGATTTCCAAATACCATTTTTCTTTGCTGTGATCAAAATGCCACTTCACTGTAATAGAGGAGACTATGAGATCGCAGATTTTGAAAAGGTGGCATTTCGCAGATAAGATGGTTGAGTGTTAGCACTACAGTACTCTTAAGCTATTTCTGGTAACGATATTTCATACCCATTACATTTTTCAAGTCTTATTTTCTCCTCTTGATAAGTTTCTGCTGATCCCTCCATTGGCAAGTCATTATCTCAGGATTTACCACTTTTCTCTTAGGAGTTACAACCCCAGCTACCCAACCTGGGAAAAGAATTAATTGAAGTGATCTGAAATGTTAAGAACGTGGGTGAAAACCTCTTGGTAAATCTATATAAGGAGGAATGCAAAAAATTTCAAGGACACATGAATTTATTTTTCCTAGGTAGAAATCTACCATTCACCAACATCAAGAAATCCAACTACGCTTTCTTCCGTGAGCGTTAGGTTCAAGTGATTTATTCAGGGCTTCCTTCCAAAATGTCTACCTCGATATGATATATCCCAGGAGTGTCATTGGCTGGCTAAAAACTGATGATAACTGCTTCCCCCAAATATGGTAAACATTTTGTGATCTTCAGCAGTTTGGGAACACTGTGTTCTGATTCATCGCATGTCCTAACAATCTGAGACTGGATACTGTAGACCGCACACAGGGTTTTAAGCTTTTCCACAACTCCTCTAAAAGGAAGAATATCGTAACTCTGTTAAACAGTATCACTTTGTTAAATACACTGGGGAAAGCCGTGTAAGTTGTTTACGCACACACGCACACTGAGCCAAACACCCAGAGGTGCTTCTTCTCCAGTTAAGCACGCCCTTGCTTTTCTGTCCTACACCAGTCCACCTGCAAATTCTGTTTGTTATGCGAATCATTTAGTATGCCTCTTTTCTAAGAGCAATCTCTCTCAGCTACAGCCAAGCTTGTGTTTCTTCAGTCATTTATAGGGTCGGACCATCCTGGGCTCAAGCCACAGTTACGCCATTCACTGGCTTCCTTAGTCTCTCTATGCCTCGAGATTTCTTCCACGCTAACGTTGAAGCAGTAACGGTACCTACCTCACAGGTGATCTTTCGACTTCTGGTTTTGTGAGAGCGGATCATTTCTTTCCCCGTAGACTACACAGGTGAAAGGCCATATAGAACAAAACTTTGCGAGGGTGGGAAGCCTGGCAGTCCAAAGGGCCAATGCTGGAGAGTGGCTCCATTGGTTTTAGGGGCCTTGCCACGGATGCCTCGACAGAATAACAAATGACCCTCTGAAGGCCCTCTGCACAGTCAAAACGGCAAATGGTAACTTAGGATAGCCAGTTCAAGAAATGCATACTCACAACTGAGAGTAAATGCCAGCCTGGCCTCTGCCCCAGTTACTTACCGTGAATTACAAATCGATGGGCTGTGAATTAATGTGGATCACTGGACTCTGAAAAGACTTTGCATTCCTATTGATAGTAACATTTCATCATTATAATTTCTGCCCAAAGTGAACATGAATATAGATTATGCTCAGGTCTTCTAAGGCAACGGCTCCGTGAGGACAAGACCAATAGTCTGCCTCTGAAAACAGTATTTCTGTGTTCCCAGTTCTCCTCCTAGGTTTCCCATAACAACTCTAAGGTATCCGTTGACATCCCAACTTGAAGAATGTAGTTTTGTGCTGGTAACTCAACTAAATTATATTTACTTGCATAATAAGTCCTTAGAGATACTTCTGCCTTAAACTATCGATACGTTTCAACAAAGCAGACAGTCAGTTGACCCCTAAATGACACGGGGGTTAGGGACACTGACCACCCCCCATGCAATTGAAAACCCATGGATAACTTCAACTCCCCAAAACTGAGCTACTGATGGCCTCCTGTTGACCAGAAGCCTGACCAATAACAGTCGACTAACACGTATTTTGTATGGTATATGTGACATATACTATATTCTTATAATAAAGTAAACTAGAAAAAAGGAAATGTTAAGAAAATCACAAGGAAGAGAAAATGTATGTACAGTACCATATTGTCAAACAATCCACGTATGAGGGGACCCGCATAGTTCGGACCTGTGTTTTCAAGGGCCAAATGTAAATAGTAATTTCTGTATAATCAACTTTGTTGTTCTCTATTTATTAAGAAAGAATGATAGAGATACCGTGGCAGTCTGCCCCCTGTAAGTTATGCTTCAGTAGCAAACAACCCTAAGGGCTTAAAACACATGGGTTTAGTTCTCATTCACGTTCCACATAAGTTACAGCTCGGTCCACCTCTGGTTTACTCCAGGATGCCGACCGAAGGAGCAGGCCCTAGGGAGGACGTGTGGTTCTCATGGAGGGGAGAAGAAAGAAATGGCAGGACACCTCACTTCTACTCATCATGTATTAGTCATACCTAGCAAGTCACATGGCAGCGATTGATATCCATGGAATGGGGAAATAGATTTGCTTCACAGGACATGGAACAAGCAAACGAGAACAGAATAATACAATCCACCCCAGATAACCAAGTGGTTTTGAAAACCACCGGTCTGAGTTAAAGTCATTAGTGCTGTTCACCAAATATGTCCGGCTTTCATTCCTGCCAGACACACGTTAGGATCACATCTCCCCGTTCCTGTTGGGCATGGCCCTGTGGTACACATTCCTCCAGAAGTCTACGCATAAGCCATGCATATCGCTCTGGTGGAAAATGCTCCCTTCCGCTCGTACGGTCCCCAGAGCCCACGTCACAGCAGAGCCTCCATCATCCCGGACCAGAGACTGGCTTTGAAGGGAAGACCCTGCCAAGTCGCTCAGATCATATAGTACGACTGAGAGAAAGAGCCTCACGTTGTTGGTTACCATTGGGTTAAGCCACTGAAATGTGAGTTGTTTACTAGGACGGAGAAATCTAGCCTATCTTGTCTGATACAAAATGTCACACAGGGGCGCCTGGGTGGCTCAGTCTGTTGGGCGTCCGACTTCGGCCCAGGTCATGATCTCGCGGTCCGTGAGTTCGAGCCCCGTGTCGGGCTCTGTGCTGACAGCTCAGAGCCTGGAGCCTGTTTCAGATTCTGTGTCTCCCTCTCTCTCTGACCTTCCCCCATTGATGCTCTGTCTCTCTCTGTCTCAAAAATGAATAAACGTTAAAAAAAATTAAAAAAAAAGACCAAAAACCAAAAAACAAAATGTCACACTAACATTTTGACAAATTGGCTGTCGCATTGCTACTGGCTAGTCTAGACTGGCCCTGAAATGAATCGGTAGCTAGCTACTCTGCAGAACCCCCTCTCCCTCCTTTAAGTCCCATCTTCGCAGGGTAAGCCTTTCAGTTCAGACAGGCTGACTTCAAACTCTGCCTCCACGCCCGACTGCCGGCGAAATTGCGCACATCTCCTTCCTTAACTTCACCAAACCTCTTTTTCCATTCTGGAACATGAGAATGTTCCTTAAACCTGCAACATGGCTCCACGAGCTAATACATGTAAGTCATTCATCATGGGACCTGATGCACAGTAAGTGCTCAATAAATTTACAGAGTGCCTCTGTAATTCTGTGACTCACACTATTTTCACCCGTCATTTCTGGAGTGCCTATCAGATGCTGATTACTTTAGTAGGTGCTCTGCACATAGATTATTTTCAACCCTCAAGACAATTCTGAAAGGTAGGTGTCCCCCTCGTTTGACAGATGAGGGGTTGACTCTCGAGTGGGGGGCTAGAGAGCAACTTTCCCAAGATTACCCATCTGGTATGGTGAGAAAGCCAGGATCCAGTCTCAGAAATGCCCACCTCCCCAGTCTGTCTGCCCCACGCCTCTCTGGAGGAGACTTGGTGCACACAGCCACATTTTAAAGGAGTAGTTAGTGATTCAGTGTCACTAGCACACTGACAATTATGGCTCCATGATGTATTCTCCTTTGATTACTTACTGGCTTTCGTTTGCCCATCAGGCTCCCCTTCCCCGACTGTAACCGACGGGAGCAATCTGATCTTCCATAACATTTAGCACTGAGTCTCTTGAAAGGACACTTACTGGCTCATACTCCAGGTTCCGCCCAGCTCAGTGTTATCAGGTGACCATGCCAGCTGATGCTCTGGGCCAACCCCCTCCAAAGCAGCCTCCTGCCATGCCAAGTATAACCCAAAGTGCAGTCAAGCAGCCGGCTCACAAACCCTGAGGGGAGGAAAAAATAATATTTAATATTGAAAGGGAAGGATCAACTTTGACTCTGAGCGCCCTGCCCGAAAGCATGATGATAAAAAGATTTAGGCTTTGACCAGCCTCATTAAACCTTGTTGGGGTTTCCATTTCATTGTGAAATGTCCAACAAGACTCTTTCTGGGGTTTGATGATGGTGATGACGGTTTTTCTCTGGGCACTGAGGTCATCCTTAGAAGGTTTCAAGTAAACGTTTGCTGAGTAAATGGATTTGCTTTTACATTTTCGCAAGCATATTTTACATAGGGTGACTATTAATAGGACTCTGGGAAAGCCGGTGGATGAGAAGGAGTTAATGGGTGATGACATTGGAGGAGCACCCATGGTACAAGCACTGAGGGGACGAGGCTAAAGCTTGAGTCTAAAATGGATTAATGCCCTGTTCACACTGGCCCCAGATTAAGTGTGCTTAATTACAAGTCAGAGAGCTTACAATAGCAGTAAAGTATGAGTCCATTACTTCCTTGAGATCCTTGGTTTTCTATATCGTCTGTCTCACAAAACCAAGTTGGAAAAGTTGTCAAGCTTCCGAGGAACAAAAATGATGCCGGTCCGTGACTCTGGCAGAAGCTCTTAAGAATCCACAAGGTCCAAAAATGGGCGAGAAAGATTTCCAAACACCTCTGAGTCTTTCCAGCATAATTCCTTCGTGTTCACCCAGAGGCACCTCAGCATGTTCAGCCTGGCCTGAAGACCCTGTCGTCAACCCCCACAGCCAGGGAAAGAAAGAGGTCACGCTCATTAAGCCAACAGAAGATGACTATATTTGGGAGGTAGGCAACCTGACTGGCCATGGACAGACCAGGCCAAGAGCAAGGAAGGGCAGGGATCCTTCCAGTACAACTTTGCGGCCTTCACTGCTATGGGGATCTGGCACAGAGTCACCCCCTACGTTTGGTGGATGAATTGACAAAAGCCTCCCCTGCGGCTGGAAATACCCTTCTTGACTTTGAAGAAGCTACCTGAGGATGCCACGAGTTTCCACGTCAACAAAGCAAGGTGTCCTCTATCGCCATATTGAGGGGTAGAACGTCACCGTGGCATTTCTTCCCTTGAGTTCAACCCGATACCCGCTCAACCTGGTGGAAAGGGGGCATCTCGTGAGTAACGAGCATCCGTAATCTGGGAAGGCAGCGGTCCAGCAGACAGACAGAAAAGACATTAGATCAAAATGTGCCGTTGCTTTCACGGCATCCCACATTTGCTGCCCTAGGGTCTGTCCTTAGGATGAAACCAAATCTGTTGATGAATCCAAGGAGTGTGCATTTAAGTTCAAATGCTTAGTCTGTTCATGTTCTCATCCACCAAAATCATGATTTCTACTTCCTCCTCTCTCTTCAATCTCACACGACTTCTTAGACAGCAACCTGGCTTCACACTAGGTTGAGAAAAGAGACGTAATCACAATGGACCAATGGTCCTCACTCGGCCACATCTACCACCCTACCTGGGCCTTTAACCCTGTTTCTTCTTCCCTCCGAGCCCATTCTATCTGGAATCCTGTTGTCTATTTTCCCTCTGAGCCATTTCAGCCAGGCCCTTGGCTTTGATTACCATCTTTTTTTTTTGCTTTGCATGTGACATCAAATTTCTGTCTCTGGCCCCAACCTCTCCCTGACGTTCTAGCTGCCTAGAGATTCAGAAATCTAGCTGCCTCTTGGCATCCCTATTGAGATGCCTAACAAGCCTGTACAACTAATGCGGCCAAAGCGGAAACTAAAGATTCTAGAATCCTCTATTATTTCTTCCCCTCTCCATCTTCCCCATGTCCATAAATGCCATCATCAATCATGCAGTGACTTACATCACAAACTGTAGCAGCATCCTTGATTCATCTCATCCCCTTACCATCTGGAAGTCCTTCCAAAATACGTCTGCGGCCATGGCTACCACCCCAGATCAGGTCGTCGTATTGTGGAGGGAACAGCGTTCAACTGAGTCTCCCTGCTTCACTTGGACCATCCTACAAAACTCCATCTTGCCCATAGCGTCCAGAGTGCTTTTAATAAATGTAAACCAGAGCAAGACATCCCCATGCTTAAAGCGCTCCGACAGATTCCCACAGCGCTTGGAAAATCCAGATTCCTTGCCATGGTCCACAAGGTCCGTCTGGCCCGGCTCCAGCCTGCTTGTCTGCTTTTACCTCTAACCACTTTTCCATCTGACTCACCACGCTGCAACCGTTTGAGCTCTCCATTCTGAGCACAGAGAATCTTCCTCAGGGAGGTCTCCTCCAACCACCCAACAGAAACCAGCTCCAGTCACTGTGCCTCCATCATGCTATGTGGGACGTGTCACCAGCTGACATTCTCTTGTTATGTGTTTATTAACAATCAGAATGGAAGCTCCATGACAGCAGGGCCTTGTCCTGTCTTTGCTAGGCTCCCAGTACCAGGAACAGTGCCTGGACCATAGCAGGCACTGGCTAAATATGTAAGTGTCAGGGTAAACAAATGAAGGAACGAGTAAGATTCCTATATGATCACAAAGTGGTCTCTTAAGCACTAGAGAAAGTCTAGAGTCATTTAAAATTGCCAAAAAAAAAAAAAAAATCCATCTGGCTTGCCTAAAGCCTCTGCCTCCTGACATTGGGAATCACTCCAGGGACAAGCTCCTCAGTCTTCTTCAAGACTCCCTTCTACTCTCTGCCACTGAAAACTTTCAGTGGGTCCCCAGGGCTCTGTCCTGAGCTCTGATCACTTCCTTCTGCACATCCTCCCAGAGCAACCACTCCCTGCCTCTTGGAGTCAACTCCTGTCTGCTCCCTCGTCTGTAGTCCACACTTTGAGGCATCAAACCACCAGTCTCCCAGTAGCCCGGGTCAGAAAGCTGGCTGTCGTCTTACAGTGTGCCTTCCCTTGGGCACTTCAGCTTTCTCACGCCCAACCATTTCCCCAAGTCCTGGACTGCTGCTAGCCCAGAGGGCACCTTTGTGCGAAAGAGGAAAAGCCATCCCTCCTCAAGACACTCTACTGCCATCTGCTGGGAAATTTGTGTAACAAATAAACAAGCTGATACTCAGATGTAATGAGCTGTCCAAGGTACATCCTGCACAACCATATGCGGCAGCCCCAGCTAAGCTGGCCCCTTCCATCTCTTACCCGTCTGTAGCATCCGGAGGAGCTCTCCTTTCCAGCATCTAGGCCACCACACTGGTTCACAGCCCCACTCCCTCGCCCTGGACTATTAACCCGCCTGCACAGGAGTCTTGTTTTGGCAATCCCCCTCCTTACAATTGTCAGAAGAAACTTTGTAACCTACAAATAGCATCTTCTCACTCCCCAGTTCATTCTCAGCAGCTTCCCAGCAGTTGGAGAATAAAGCCCAATCTCCTCTGTATGTCTCAGTCGTGCACCTGCCCAGGTGCTCTGTCACGTCCTCCGCTACATGCACCTGTGGCTGAAATTCCTGACCATGCCACACGTCATTTCGCCGCTGGCCTGCGCATATGCTGTGACATTCTCTCCATCTAGAATATGCTTCTCCATTTTTACCTTTCTGATAACGCCTACTCATCTACCGAATTTCCCTGCAAATGCTGCTTCCCGACATACATGAAACATTAATGACTGCTTGGTTCTCCCTGTCTGCCTCCTCTACGCTTCCACATATTTCCATCACATCTACTGCATTGTGGGTGATTGACCACACGGCTGGGTGCCCCCGGCAGACTTTACATTTTTAGGGATAAATATTGTGCCTCCCCCCCCCCCACCCCGTTCTCAACAACTAGCACAATTTGGCACATGGCAGGTGCTCAGTAAAAGGGATGAATACCTAAATGATTTTTTATTCTTTTATTTTAATTTTTTTTAACAGGTATTTACTTTTGAAAGACAGAGAGACAGAAAGCACAAGCAGGGGAGGGGGAGAGAGAGAGGGCGACACAGGATCTGAAGCAGGCTCCAGGCTCTGAGCTGTCCACACAGAGCCCAACGCGGGGCTCGAACCCACGATCCGTGAGATCATGACCTGAGCTGAAGTCAGAGGCTTAACCGACGGAGCCACCCAGGCACCCCCATACATGATTTTTTTTTTAATCAGGGTCTGGCCTTCCCAAATGTGTCTCAGGCTCTCCAGTACATTTCTTCTTCACCTGGTACCATGTTATCTCAACTCTACCAAGAGCCAAGGGCTACATCTGCCTTCCCTATGAGGCTGTTATATCATTTAATTTAAAAATTAAAGGGGCAGCTGGGTGGCTCAGTCGGTTAAACATCCAGCTTCGGCTCAGGTCGTAATCTCATGGTTCGTGAGTTCGAGCCCCACATCGGGCTCCGTGCCAACAGTGCAGAGCCTGGATGGGACCCCACTTTGAGTTCCCCACCCAACATTCAGCAGGCATCTTATAAACTCCGTCTGATACATAAATGCGGATAGTTTAAGGCAAAGACCCAAAAGGTAAACTTGTCCCAGAATTTGGTCTCATATTGCACAAGGGGCTCCGCCAAGTAGAAATACCCTTGATCCCCTTCTGAAAGTAGGTCTAGTCCAATGGAGACTCTTGGGCTCCCAGAGCAACCGTCCCCCCTGGCTTTCATGTCACCTCGTTCCACACACAGAGCGTTCCCTCTGCGATCGCCTGGTTCCGCTCACGAGCCTCCTCCCCTCTGCCAGGGGAACAGACAAGTGTCTCAGAAGAGCAAAGCATGGGAAAGGCTGGACCCTTTGCCCAAGTTTCCAGTCCATAAGGAAGGATCTCCCTACACAACCCTCGCTCGCCACGGTTATGAAGGGTGAGGGGCGATGCTAAATCAGGACACACCACCGCACCCCTGACACCTCCTAAGAGGCCTTTCTGAAGGCAAAAACTCAGCAGGCAGGGCGTCTTAGGCTGAGGTGTATTCAGTGAGCAGGCAAGGATTTTCCAGAAACTTCCATGTGCGTGGCATGGCACAAAGTTAGAAGAACACAGTCCTGTCCTTAGGGAACTCACATTTTAGAGCAGGGGGTTGGCAAGATGTTTTCTGTTAAAAGGCCAGGTAGTAAATATTTTACACTTTGTGACACCTCTGTCACAATGACTCAACTCTGCTGCCATTGCATGAAAGCAGCCACAGGCAACAAGGCTAAACGTGAGCGTGGCTGTGTCCCAATCAAACTTGATTTATGGACACATAATTTTCAGGTGTCATAAAATATTCCTCTTCAGGGGTTTTTTTCCAGCCATTTAAAAATGTCAAAACCATGTTTAGCTCTCCCGGGCCCTAGCCATCGAGACAGACACAAACAAATCACAGTACGATACAAAGTGGAATCATGGAAGCTAAAGGGAACATTTGAAGTGGGGGTGGGGGGGGTGCGGGGACGGTATCCATGGGCTCTGCTCGGGTGATCCCAGTCGGCACTGCCCTGCAGACCTGCTCCACATCGTCCCCGTCGACCAGAGCGGCAGGCAGGACCCCTCCCTGGGAAAGGAGACGCAGCCACAACCCATGGAAAGATGAAATCAGTCACATCTGCCTCCCCCAGAATGAGAACACAAGAGGGGGCAGAGGCTTCTTGACCTTAGCGAGAGAGCTAAACCTGAACTTCTGTTCAAAAGCAGAGACGCGTCACTCAACGGTACTATTAATAACATCATGCTTTAAAGAAAAAAAGAAAAAAGGACGTGAACGGTTTTGTTTCATGAGGGTGTGTGCCGACTCCCCGTTTCCCTTTTTGCTCGTTCTGTTTTGCTCTGGGTGGAAAGTCCTCCCGCCACTTCAAGTTTTCTGACTCTTCTCAGGGCAACATGCATTTTTTTTGTTAATGTGTATTGTTTTTGAGAGAGAGAAGGTGCAAGCAGGGGAGGCCAGAGCGAGAGGGGGGCAGAGGCGGCAAAGCAAGCTCCACGCCGCCAGACTCACAAACTGTGAGATCGTGACCTGAGCCGAAGTCAGACGCTTAACCGAGTGAGCCACCCAGGCGCCCCGTGGGCAAAATGTATTTTTAATACCATCAGTCCATCTGGAGGATGAAGGTTCTAAAGTCCGTTCCACCCTGAAGGAGACTCTTTTGGTCCAAACTCCACTCTGCCCCCAGCCCGCCCCCCGCTTTCTTTAAGAGATCGAGAGGGGGGCGCCTGGGTGGCGCAGCCGGTTGAGCGTCTGACTTCAGCTCAGGTCACGATCTCACAGTCCATGAGTTCGAGCCCCGCGTCGGGCTCTGTGCTGACAGCTCAGAGTCTGAAACCTGCTTCCGATTCTGTGTCTCCCTCTCTCTCTGACCCTCCCCCGTTCATGCTCTGTCTCTCTCTGTCTCAAAAATAAATACACATTAAAAAAAAATTTTAAGAGATCGAGAGGAACATACATTAATTAGCCATCAACAAAGACCCTCAACCTTTGCTATAAATTACACATCCACACAAGACAACCCTACACGCTAT
The DNA here is from genome assembly GCF_028749965.1 of Puma concolor. Lineage (NCBI taxonomy): Eukaryota > Metazoa > Chordata > Mammalia > Carnivora > Felidae > Puma > Puma concolor. The sequence goes on along the minus strand of NC_141675.1, from coordinate 152,656,220 downwards.
CAGGCAACCCTGAGACACAGTCTGGACAGAAAGGTGTCCTTCTCAATCTAGTCCAAAATGCCTCCGATCGTACAAAAGAGCTTGCTGACGAGACAGCCCACAAGTGAGATCACTCAACCTTTCCAGTGTCACCGACCAACCAAACGTGGCAGGGGTGAAGACCTCACACAGCCTCGCTGGCATGCTGTGGCTGTATTTCTCTCTAACTGCAGGATTTTTGATCAAAATAATTGTACTCATCTCTTGAATCACAGTAGCGTTTAGGAACTTTCCTTGATAAAAAATTGTTTCGCCGGGGCACCGGGATGGCCCCGTCAGTTAAGCATCCAACTCTTGATCTCAGCTCGGGTCATGATCTCATGGTCTTGGGATTGAGCCCCGTGTCGAGCTCTGTGCTGACAGTGCGGAGCCTGCCTGGGATTCTCTCTCTCCCTCTCTCTGCCCCTCGCCCACTCACTCCCTCTCTCTCAAAAATAAATACACTTAAAAAAATTGTTTTCCCTAGAATGGGTGTTCATTGGAAAATACACAGCGGGAAGCCTCGGGTTCTCTCCTGGCTCATATTTATTCTCTGTCTTTCCACACTGCCTTCTGTGGCTCCCTTTCCCCACCAGTCTGAATTCTCCATATGGTTCAAGGTCCAACAGGTGCCACCTCCTCCAAGAAGCCCTCCCATGATGCAGCTGGCCCTGCATTCTCTCCTCTACTCAGGTCCTGTACTATTTCCTATTTTCCTGAGTGCTGTTACCTTCTCCCCAGTAGACTGTGAGCTACACTAATCTTCTGGTCTTCTCTCTCCTTTATCCCTTGGCCCCATGCTGAGCACATGAAGACCACAGTGCCTGTTTGCAACAACTCAGGGACCTGTCAGGGGACCTCTTGGCCTGCCCCTGTGGGTCTGAACCATGCCAAGGGTTCTGCGACAACTGTTGGGACAAGAATTGGTTGTGAGTTCATTTACAGACATTGAACTTAGCTGACCCATTCCTCAGACTGATCCTGTTAGCCATGATCTATCACAAGTCAGGGTAGCAGAAACAGTCTTCCACATTTCACTGCATTTGCTTAATCATCCTCTCTAGATCTGGATGCAGATACCAACACAGGTGTGTGTGTGTGTGTGTGTGTATTGAAGATTCTTTTTAATCATTTGAAAGTCAGCTATACACATGACTCCACTTGACCCCTGTATTCTTCAAGGTATGTTTTGTAAATGTGAAGACAGCGTTAGAAAACCACAGGGTAGGGGGTGCCTGAGTGGCTCAGTTAGATGGGCATCCGACTTTGGCTCAGGTCATGATCTTAGGGCTTGTGAGTTCGAGCCCCACATCGGGCTCTGTGCTACCAGCTCAGAGCCTGAAACCTGCTTCAGATTCTGTGTCACCCCTGCCCCTGCTCGCACACTGTCTCTCTCTCTCTCGAAAAAGAAATAAACATTAAAAAAAAGAAGAAGAAGAAAAGAAAACCACAGCGTAATCATCAAAATCAGAAACTTGATACTGATACAATGCTATTATCTAGCAGACCTGATTCAGAATTTGCCAAGCTTCCAAATAATTTCTCTTGCTAAAATCCCAGATCATACCATGTTGCCAAGTCTTTTCATCTCCTGCAATCTAGCGGAGCTCCTCTGTCTGTGTTTAACTTTCATGACATTAACTTTTTTGAAGAGGGCAAGCCAGTTACTTTGTAAAATGTCCCTCGATTGAGATTTTTTTTTTTCATGTTTCCTCATGACTGTATTCCGTTTATGCAGTTTTGACTAGAATAAACAGCCGTGGTGCTGTGTCCTTCTCGGTCCATCATATCAGGAGGCACATGATGTCGGTTGTTGCTACTTGGGTGATGTTAACTTCAATCACAGGTTAAGGGGGTGCCTACCAGTTTTTTCCACTGTAAAGTTACTACTTTTCACTTTGTAAAAACTATCTTATGGACAGGTACTTTGAGACCTTGGAAATATCCTATTCCTCCTCCAACTTTCATTTTAGCACCCATTCATGGTTCTTATTTATGTCAACTAGGTACTACTAGGCTAGTTACCAAATGGTGATTTTTCTAGCTCCATGATTCTACATTTATGTGTTGGCTTTCAACTATAAAGAATAGCTTTTCTCCCTCCATTACTCATCTATCTATCTATCAGTATGGACCCACTGAGTCTTATTCTGTTTAATGGATTACAATCTGCTATCATTATTTATTCACGATGCTCTAATTATCCCCGATTTGACCAGTGGCATCCCCTCCAGGCAGGCTTCTTGTCTTTTGAAATTTTCTACACCATTTTTTGTGTTCTTCCTTCCTTTATGGCACAAAAAAGATGTTCTAAGCTTCCCCTGTACTTTCCCAGTGCCCGCTGGAATGGAATCGGACATTTCTCCAAAGATTCTTCATTCCCTTTAGGAAAGCACGGTCTTTAGAAGCCAAGACCTGGGCACCAGGAGTGCAGAGCAAGATGTCCATATTGGGCTCCTTTGGTTACAAAAGAGAAGGTCGGCTCTTCCCCAACTCTATTGACTGCTAAACGTTTGTATCTGAACTAAACCAGTAACTCAAAAACACTGCACTCCAGGAACTTGTCAGGAAGAAAGCCCAAACTCTCATCACCTCCAGTATTTATCAGAAAGCTGATCTGGAGTGAAACAAATGGGGAGGACTGCGGGCAGCCACACAGCACTGCGTTCTTCCAGAAAGTCTAAACCCCAGCTTTCTTACCTACCAGAGAGGCAGAGGATGACCCTGCCCCCTGCATGACGGAAGAGCGCCCCCTTCATCTGACCCTGGGTCTGCTAGAAGGTGGTGCTAACTATAATTCAGGGCCCCGCCACCTTGTTGCAAACTCTTAGGGGAAATCTCCTCATGTCCAGGCACTAAGGGGAGTTGGACTTTTGCTTGGCAATTGCTTTCCCCGTCCGGGATGGATGCTGTAAATCCTGTAACGAGCCAGGTCTCCCTCGTGGTTGCAATAATGCCTCGAACCAAAGGTGCCGTGCATACAGCAAGGTTGTACCTGGTGACGTGTAGGTTTCATAACGCATGGATCCTGGTGCTTCTCACAGCCCCATCCTGGGGGGCGGGGGGAGGTTCTCTCCACGGCATCCCCCCCAGTGTGATGGGAGCTATTTACATACTCTGTGTACTAGTTGTCTAGGCCCGCCATGAAACATACCACAAGCTGCATGGTTTAAACAACAGACATGTATTTTCTCAGAGTTCTGGAAACTGGAAGCCCCAGATTGAGGCGGCGGCAGATTCGGTGTCTGGTGGGAGGTCTCTTCCTGATTCTGCAGACAGCCACCTTCTCCCCGTGTCCTCACTTGGCCCCTTCTTCTTTGCGCTCAGAAAGGGAGCTCTCTCCCTCTTCTGAAAAGGACACCAGTCTTGTGGGAATCAGGCCCCACCGTTATGCCCTCATTTAACCCTTATCCCTCCAAATAGGCTGGATCTGCAAGTACAGCCACACTGGGGCTCAGGACTCCCACGTCTGAATTTGGAGGTGGGACACAAGCCCCTAACGCTAGGTCACCTGTTTCTAGCCTTTGTGGACCAAGTCAGAGTAATGATGAGTGAACACTGCTTTCCTCCCAGCCAGGAGTCTGCAGGCTTCACAGAACTTCCCCACTCTTGACTGGCATGTCGAACGCCTAACCTCCCATTCCGCAGCCTGAAACGGAGCAAGGGCCACGCCTATGACCCGATTAATTGTACTTTATCTTAAAATTACGTGAAGTCAAATGCGCTGAACTTGGCTCATTGTTCCATAATCGAGCGGGACGGAAAAATTCTCAGGTGTTCCATCATCCCTCCCTCAAAGTTCCTGCACCCCTTTTCTCTTTACTGTAACCTCTGAACCTGTCGTTGCTACGAGAGCCATCCAGGATGGGAAGGTCAAGAGCGCTGCATCGCTGTCCTGGTGCAAACCACCGACGCAAACATGCCTCAGGGCTTCACAGAAAGTGCCTTCAGGAGAAAGCCTGATGGCATATGGCTACACGTCACACATGGCCCCCAGCTTGGACTTTTCTCCCTCCAGAAATTTCTCTACACTCACCTTCCATGGCCCTCAGGCAGGACGCATGGTGTCTCTACCCAGTGCCAACCACAGCGCCTAGAGTTGTTTGTCTATAGGCCTGGGAAGCTGTGTTCCAGCTCATCCAATGGTGTTTCTGCATTTGTTCCAAGATCACATAGCAATTCATTTTGCACTATCAACCCTGCTATGTCACTCACTCTCCCCCAATCTTTCCTGCCCACTGCTGGCCGAGGGGCTCTGTGCTCTCAGGGCACCTGCCTTCTAGAAAGGCCCAAGGGTCCCATACAAAACTCCCACCCACCCATACGGTTGCCCTTCCCATCTTCTGTCTTGGCTCAGAGCCATCCAGTCCACCTTGCCTGGCCTCTTGCTCACCAGATTTGGCCATTTGGACCACAGCTGCCATTTCTAAGACACAGCCCAGAATTCTCTCTTGTAGACTCACCCATCATAACCCAGACCTACATGCTCCTTCATTCTTCAACTCCAACAGACCCTGGGGCCACCGTCTTTCCAAAGAGGAAGTTCTGACACCAGCCCCCAATAGGTTACGTTAATCTAGAGATGACAGCATTTCCGCGTACCCTTGTTTATGCGGCATTGAACTAGTCAGCTCTATCGTCAAGAAGCAAGAAAATACCTACAACATAGCACTCAGTCCCATCTATTTCAGAAGGAAAAATTATGACATTTAAATAATTGATATGATAGATTTCCAAATTGCATTACTGTTATTAATTGCCTGCTGTCAAAATAGAAATTATCACAGGAATGTTTCCCTCTACCCATTAAGCCTTTTAATAAAAGCTGGAAAACAGGATGGAACACAAACAGCGTAACTAGTCGTTACTGAGACCTTGTTTACAAGGTTGCTTACAGAATTCATTTCTCTGGGCTTATTCACAACACAAAGGCTTGTATAAAAAGCTATCCCTTTTTGGTATCTATCATTAAGAGCAAAATGTATCTAATGCAGCTCTTCTATTCTAGCTTTAACTAAATAACCATTTACCTGAGGAAAGTGACTTCAGAACTGGGACTAACTAGTTGGTTCCTTGGCAGGTCACTGGGTGACCGTGGGGCTCGATGGGAGATCTGTGTCGTAGAGAACGTCTGCTTGTCAACATCCGTGACTCTTTGAGAGTGAACTGGAAGCATCCTCCCATTTCCTGATTCCCTCCAAAGCCAGGGTCTAAACTCTGTATTGCAGGGAGAAGGAAGGGTTCCACCATGAGGCCCCAAAGTCCTACCAGAAGCAGGAGAAGGTAGCACGTCCAGCTGACGCATGGCTCACGTGGGCCCCCACATTCCCGTTATCTTACAGGCTTTTCCACCAAAATGAGACTCGTGGAGAGGGAAGTTAGCGTTCCAGCCAGTAAGTGTAGGAACGGGCTGGTACAGCTGAAGAGATCGTCCGTGCTCTCGTGTCTACTTTAAACTAACAAGCTTTAAACACAATTCAAACTCCGTGTGTAGCACCTTGGAAATTATTCCGAAAGGGGAGAAAGAAGTTCAAGTCATTTATTTCTCCAAAGTAGAGGGAGAGGAAGCTGAAACACAGAAGTTCAGTGGAAAGGTGGGTGCCGCTCAGTGGTTTTTTAATCTCTAGAAGCAGACGTGTGGATTGCCACAAACACCAAATTGCCATCCAAGTGTGTCAGAATTCAACTACATCAAACATCACTCGAAATAGACAAGCAGTCAGCTGCGGTTAGAGACATTTGTTTAATGGTACAGCAAAACTTCTCGAAAGAGGTATTTGATCCGCAGGGGTAGATCACGGCACGAGTGCACTGAATGAACACATTCGGTCGTCATCTATTCAACTTACCGAGTCCCGCACGGTCCGTGGTGTCCTGGTGGCCGTGCTTCCTGGGCAAGCACAGGTGTGCTGGTGACTACAGACGAGACCCCTGCCAAGTGGCCTCCAGCCGTGTCTCACTACACCCCCCACTGACATTGTCAGATCTCGGCTCGTGCCGAAAACCGCAAAGCACCTTGAGCTGTTCCTGGAGGCTGTCGCAGCCAGAGGCCAACGTGTGAATCGGGCAGGGAACACGACGTCAAGCAGAACTCCGGGAGCCAGGCGTGGCTGGTGGCCCCACCCAGCGGGTGTCAGCTCCTTCCAGCTTCCAACACGAGCAGCCGGGCGCCACGTGGAATGTGCGGGGCCGATGGTCAGAACCCAGTTTTGTGGCCCAACTTTCACCCACACTGACGGTAGAGGGTCAGAAATTGATGATTAGATCCTGTGACCCCAGGCCACTCTATCCCCATACCTGGCCAGCTGCCGCCGTGATGGCTTACCAGGCCAGCAAACCTGTGCTGATAGCCATCACGCACTGCTGTCCCCAGTCTTCCTCCTCAAAGGTACAGCTTAAGAGGGCTTGGCGTGAAAATGAAAATAACCTGATAGCGTCACCCGTGAACCACTTTGAGCTATACTCGCTTATGACCCATTTCCTGTTTGGAAAGCAGAGGGCTCTGTGGCTTTTTTTTTTTTTAATTCGTGTTTGTGCCCCGATTGCAGCCTTAGGCGATTATCTGAGCCAGCTGCCGTTCTTGGTAACCATGCTACTGTCCCCAGAATTCGCAAAGATCTTCATAGGCCTTTGGCAAGTTCAAAAGTCCTGAGGTTTCCCAAGATTCCCACAGCCCTTTTCTCCTACCAATGCCAGTTACAAATGCAAAGATGGGGAGCTCCCCTGTGGACAGTTGCTGAAGTCAAAACTCACCGCACAGAGCGCCCACTTATTTCTCTGCAGACGGACATTTTATGAAAAGTCTTGGCGTAGACAGTCCTTAAACTTCTACAAACTTCAACAAGATTCAAGGGGGAGATGATTAGTGTCAGGTGCAGGTGTCAGGTGCATGCTATAGAGTGGAGAGGCTTGAATGTAAATAATAATAATAATAATAAATGGAAAATGAAGGGAGCCTGGGTGGCTCAGTCAGTTAAGTGTCCAACTTTGGCCTCAGGTCACGATCTCGCAGTTCATGAGTTCGAGCCCCGCATCGGGCTCTGTGCTGACAGCTCAGAGTCTGGAGCCTGCTTCCCATTCTGTGTCTCCCTCTCTCTCTGCCCCTCCCCCGCTCATGCTCTGTCTCTCTTTCTCTCTCAAAAATAAATAAACATTAAGAAATTTTCATAAAGTATAAAAGCTATAAACCTGAAAGATCTGCAAAAAAGAGACTTCTCACTCTGCCCTGTACTTTCAGGGACAGACATGGATTTCTGTCCGTATTACCTACACATATATGTACACAAACATACATATATGCACAGTGGTGTGAATCCACAGTACATATATTTAATGATATCTTCACTGCAGTTGAATTATATTGGTTCAGTACATACTGGAAGACGTCTCCATTTGACCTTCATCATGCTCTCTTTGCCAACATTGCCATCCATAATGTCACTGTGTCTGCTAAATACCTTTTCTTTTTTTTTTTAACATTTATTCATTTTTGAGAGTGAGAGAGACAGAGCATGAGCGGGGGAGGGGCAGAGAGAGAGGGAGACGCAGAATCGGAAGCAGGCTCCAGGCTCTGAGCGGTCAGCACAGAGCCCCGACGCGGGGCTCGAACCCACGGACCGTGACATCATGACCTGAGCTGAAGTCAGATGCTCAACCGACTGAGCCACCCAGGCGCCCCTAAATACCTACCTTTTCTAGAACACTAGGACAAGGAGAAATTACTTCCTAAGCAACCGGGTCTGGTTTCCAGCCAATACCTGCAAGACGGGTCTCATTAATGAACAATCTCTGGTATCTTAGCTGACACCCGGATCCCTCTTCCCCACCTCTCTGGCCGTTAGAATTCAACATCCCCGAACAAGCCTTGCCACTGTTAAAGAAAAACCAGAGCCTGATAGTAGTCAAGGGGGTAAAGGCAGATTTTTAATAGGGGAAAGAGACCTCAGTACAGAGCGGGACTCAAGTCCAAATACATCACAGATGGGCAGAGATTCTAGCTAAGGGTAGTCAGTGGATGGGAGATACCCAGAGGGAACATCGGGGGTCAGGGCATTCTGGCTAAACCGACCCAACAGGATCCTTCCTGAAGGCAGGCCAGGTGGTCAGACCTCACCTGCGGATGGTGAGAAGGATGAGAAGCCCGATCAGGTGCTGAGGGCGATCGGATATCAGCATGGGGGATTCTGGGTAACCTGACTTCACAGGACTCTGGCTAAAACTGGACAATACAAAGACAAACACAGAAGTCCAAAGGTCCAGGTCTCTTTGGGGAGGGCGCTTGAGAAGAGCCTGACGGAAGTGGGGTCAGGAGGGTCTCTGTGGCCAGCAGTGGGTCATGTGTCCCGGACCCATGTTATTGTCAGGCTCCATTAGGCTGACAGATGAAGGGGGGTTCACAGGGAAAGCCCTGGGCTTGTGATCAGAAGACGTGCTCACGACTTGACCCGGCTCCTTGTGAGCCATGTCCTTGACCAAAACATCTGGTTTACCCGGACCCCAGTTCTTCTGTCTGATCAGGGGCGATAATACCTGCCTGGCTTGGTTTGGATGATTATTAAATGAGATGATGCCAAAGGAAAACAAAATCTAGCATAGAATCTGAAATGCAGTAGACATTTGAGGAAACGAAGGTGCTTTGAAACTACTGGTGTATCTGCTCAAAGGTTCTTCTCACCTATAAAATAGCAGGTGGTTTAAAGATCTAAAAATGTCAAGTTAGAAAAAGCACTCCCCTCCTTATTAGCAGGCAATTCTTTCTTTTTTTTTTTTTTAACATTTTTTTTTTCAACGTTTATTCATTTTTAAGACAGAGAGAGACAGCATGAATGGGGGAGGGGCAGAGAGAGAGGGAAACACAGAATCGGAAGCAGGCTCCAGGCTCTGAGCCATCAGCCCAGAGCCTGACGCGGGGCTCGAACCCACGGACCGCGAGATCATGACCTGGCTGAAGTCGGACGCTTAACCGACTGCGCCACCCAGGCGCCCCGGCAATTCTTTCTTAAGTTGAATTTCAGCAAGTTGAGCTGGGGATCCCATCATGTATAATTCAGACACGTTAGCACACTTTTGCTCTAAAATTATCTTTATAAGGGGGAAAAAAGCCGGGTCTGCCAAGCCCATACGGAGGGTTCTTTTTCTCATTCAAGCCTCTTATACCCAAAACAGGTCAGGCAAAAGGGACGCCTTCCGTCTGGGATGGAAGGATTCCGGGAACAGCAACCACAAAAAAAAAAAATCAATAAAAAATATAATCATCCAGAATCATTGAAAAATAAATAGAACAAGGAAACTTTTCCATCATCAGGCATTTGTTTCTCTGGCAACTTGATCCATCAAATTGCAGAATACAAGTTAAGAACCCAGAAGCAAGGACAGAAATGCAACCACAAAAGGTACCAGAAAGTCCATTCGTTGAACATTAATCACCAAGCACAGGGTCCGAGACCGATGTGAAGAGAAGCACAGCCTGTTTCTTTCTTTTTGCTAATAAGAAATCCTAACAAGTTCCGTTGACTGAACTGGTCCCAGACCAGAGCAGAACGGGAAGCAGCAAATAAATGGAGGCCATGGGTTTAGTAAAAGCTGGTATATGGAAAGCAGGGAGGATCGACTCTGACAGCAAGTGAAAAAAAGCCCAGAGCTACCCATCAAAGAAACAAAAGCCCAAACGTGTAGGGGTCTGGAAGCTGTCGCGAGAGAAGGAAACGCCCCTGGCCTTGCGATCTCCCGAGGTCAGGTGTGCAGTGAAGGACAGAACGGTATCTGAGGTCTTCAGCAAGATGGCCCTGAGGCGTGAAGAACTTAGGTTATACAAGGGGTAGTCTGCTGCCCTACGGTGGGCTTTCCTTGCTCCCAGCGGCCAATTGCCCCCCGGCCCAGGCTGTCCTGGAGTGAGGGCATGCTGTCCCGGTGTTCGGGAGCGTGGGAGTGGGATGGGAGAATGGCGGGCTTAGAAGGAAGAGGTCAGCAGGGCCCAGAGGAGGGGGTTCCCGCTGTCAGGGTGGGCACCAGTCCGCCAGCACCACACAGGAGTCACCCCGGGCCTCAATTTCCCCATTTGGCAGAGTATTGACTCTGGCCGTGACTCTTGACCTTGACTCTTAGGAGCTTGACTCTTGACCCTTTAGGGCCCTTTAGGAAGGAAATGCACTATGGGTTTTTCCGCAGCCCGCCCCACCCTGCCCCAGCACCCATTTCCACACCACGTCTCCCGCCTCCCTATGATGTGCCCGGGTCTCCGCGTGCACAGGAGTGTGAGGCCCGTGACCAAATGCGTAGGTCCGTGTCTGCACTTGGGATCCAACGGCCTCGAACACAAGACAGGGGGTGCATGGAGGTGGCGGGTTAGGAACGCCAGATTCAGCACGTAGTTTTTAAGCCACAGTAGCTTTTTCCCTCCCAGACAGTCGCTGTCTTCATCTTCTGCCCGCATCGGCGATTTGACTCGGGTGATGAATCTCTCTTTATTTGCTTCGGTCTAAGGCAATTCAATTTTGCTTCTCACTGTCCTCAACTGTGTATTAAGGGAGAGCAGAGAATAGTAGCCCAGAGCAAAACCTCTTTATTGCCAGAGAAAAACTGATGTCTTATTTCTCATTCTTTACTGTAATTTGGATGTTTTTGCATTAGAAGTAATACTTGTGAACGGTAAGAAATTCAAATAGCCTAAGAGAATACATAATAGAAACACATCCTTCTCCCGTCCTCTATTCTCCAGCCCCTCTACTGCTCAGTCACCTGTATGCCTTCCGGAAATAGTCGGTACTTATCCAAGTCTAGGTACACACATTAATACGTACTTATATTTTGCTACACAAATGGGAGCATGCACTTTGCCCATGGTTAATTGTGTTTTTAAAATGTAATAGATACTGTAAACCTTTATTAACATATTCTCTTTTTTTTTAATGTTTATTTTTGAGAGAGAGAGAGAGACAGAGCATGAGTGGGGAAGGGGCAGAGAGAGAGGGAGACATAGAATCCGAGGCGGGCTCCAGGCTCCAAGCTGTCAGAGCCCGACGCGGGGCTCGAACTCACCAACTGTGAGGTCATGACCTGAGCTGAAGTCCGACACTTAACCAACTGAGCCAACCGGGCGCTCCTCAGTTTATTTATTTTGAAAGAGAAAGAGAGCATGGGGAGGGGAGGCAAGAGAGGAGAGAGAATTTCAAGCAGGCTCCGTGCTGACGGCAGGGGACTCGAACCCACAGACCATGAGATCATGACCCGAACCGAAGTCGGACACTTAACCAACCGAGCCACCCAGGCGCCCCTAACATATTCTTTTAAACTGCAAAATAATATTCCAGGTTATGGATGTGCAGCTTTTTACGGAACAAGGGCTCTGTTGGTGAATACGTAGATAGCTTCCCACATGGAACTCTGATTTCCATAGGATAGATCCCTAGAGGTAAAACGGACAAGGCAGCAGAGGACATGCATATTTTTCTTTAAAAGATGTTGCCAAATGGCCCCCCACAGGGTTGTGTTGATTCACAGTCTTCCCTCCAGAAGGGAGTACTTCCATCCACACTGGATAAAATGACCCATCAATCTTTGCCAGTAGGATGAGTGAAAACTGGGTGTCATTTATGTTTCCTGGAGTGAGTTGTGCATCTTTGAATATATTTGTTGGCGTTTCTTCTCCGGCCCTTTGCCCATTTTTCTAGTGGAGTTTTAGCCTTTTCTTATTGATTTGGAAAGGCCTGTCTTGAATAAAGGAAATCAGACCTTTGTCAGTTACATGTTTTACAGATAGTTTTTCTAGTCTGCCTTTTGTTTCATGGCCTTCTTTGTTATAGTTTTATGTTTTGTGTCTTTGGGCTGCAGAATATTTTTCTTTTACGTAGTGAACATCAACATTCTCCTTCATGAGATCTGCTTTAGGTCAATGAGATGTTTGTGTTTTAGGAATACAGAAATAGCTTACGTCGTGGGAATAGGCCCTCCCTGTCCCTATGTTATCGATGTAAAACAAGTCTGCTTTGTTTTCCTGTAGTCTTTTGAACAGTTTAACTTTTGAGAGACACAGACGGGGAGGGGGAGGGAGGAGCAGACAGGGAAATAGACACAGAATCGGAAACAGGCTCCAGGCTCTGAGCTGTCAGCACAGAGCCCGTCGTGGGACTCAAACCCACGAACTGTGAGATCATGAGCTGAGCTGAAGTCGGACGCTTAACTGACTGAGCCACCCAGGTGTCTCCAGATCCTCCAGACTGAGATCTCTGAGCCAGCTGGACTCAGCTGGAGAGCACGGCTTTCGTCGTTTTCTGCATGACCAGCCGATCGGCTCTAACACCACCCACCGACTAAGCCATTTTTCTCCACCGACTTGAGTGCCCATCACTCAAGTGACGGTGCCCACTTTGCACTTTGTGATTGTTGTCTGATCCCTCTTCGGCAAAAGACAACAAAAGTCAATAAATATTCCTGTCCTTTGGCGTATGGTGACTGTTTCAAATATCAGTCTCAGCTCCTGTCAGTTGCCTATGCCAACACAGCTTTTCACAATTGTTATTGCGGACAGGTGTCCCCCAAAATTCACAGGGTAAAGTCCTAACCCCCAGGGCCTGGCCTTTTTAAAAGAGGGAATCAGGACACAGGCACAGGCTCAGGGAGAAGGCCATGTTCAGATGAGGGCAGAGACTGGGGGACTGCACAAGAGGGCAAAAAATGTCAACCAGCAAATCATCGGAAGCCCAGAGAACCCTGGAGCAGATCCCCCACCCCCACCCCCCACACACACACAGCCCCAGAAGGAACCAAACTGCCCACACCTTGATCTTGGCCTCTTGAGCGTGTCTCCGGAACTGTGAGACAACATTCTTCTGTGGTCTCAGCCGCCCAGCCTGCAGTACTCTGTAACAGCAGCCTGAGCAATCGAATACAGCCATTATGGGGAAAGTTCCATGATTTCTTACTTAGGACTGGAGACATTGGACTGGAGGCATTGGCTGTGGGAGAAGGCAGGGTGAGGAACACCTGTGCTCGGTGGAGGCCAGCCTCCCAGACAGGGTCAGTGTGCCCTGGGGACCACCAGTGAGGCAACGCACCCCCAGGCCGGCCTCCAGCAACCACACAGGATGGCCCCAGCTCTACCTACCAGCTCTACCTACTGAGGAGGAGATCCCTCCTGGGGGCGGGGGGGCGGTGACACAGCAGGAAAGGGCCCTGGGCCCAGGTGCACACACTACCCACCCACCGAGGCCCCTCCCAGCCGATGCACAGGGACTCTGCCCCCTCCCCCCTGCTGGGCTGACCCTGAGCTTCCTTTCCTCTTCCTGCAAACAAACAAACATGCTGAGCTGGGGAACACGAACCATCCTGACCCTCCAAAAAGAGTGCCTCTGAGGTTGCTCAGCCGGGAAGCAGCGTGTGCAATGGCCAGTAAAATGGTAGAGGAGCCCACGGACTGAAGGGGGAGAGGAGGGAATGGTCGCTTCAGGGAAGCCTGAAGAAGGATTTATTCGAAGCCGCTCTCTTTTAAAAAAATGCTGTTTTTAAAAAGCAAAAGCCTTGCAAATCCCTCCGGGAACGGGGCGGGGGGCGGGGCGGGGGGGGCTTCTCCAACTGCCAGTTCGCACCGGCTTCTGCAGCCATTTCTGTCACCGGGGAATCCACATTTGCCACACTGGCTCCTTCTCTTGCCGCAAATACGATTTTTCTTTGGGGCCGACTTTGTGCGTATGTGTGAATTTCGGGTGATGTCTTGTAGCTGGTTTCCTCCCTCTGGGAATACACAGCTGAAGAAATTATAATGTAAATCAGGGTGGCGGAATGATTCAGAAGACACTTTTCCAGGAACGCTTCCCTCGCCTGACGCCACAGAGGGAGCAATGGGCGGGAGGAAGCTGGATCCACTTGGGGGACAGCAAGGTGGGTCTGAACAATGCTGGAGCTCTCGTGCGGCCGGAGCGCCGTTCCCCAGGGGCTTGGCGCTTTGCTCCCCACCCCTCCAGAGCTGATGGTAACTGTGGGGCTCACAACACGTCCCCAGCAGGCTGCAGGGACAGGTGGAGAATTCCAGAAGTTCTTGGGTCGACAGAGAACCACTCCGGTCCCTGCTTGGGCACCAGCCCACCTGCAGCGGGTTGACTGATGGCCCCCAAGAAGATACATTCACGCCTTAAACCCCAGTGCCTCTGAACGTGACCTTATTGGGAAAAAGGTCTTCGCAGATGGAGTCAAGGATTTCAAGGGATTGCTCTGGATTACCCAGGTGGCCCCAAACCCTGTGATGAGTGTCTTTGAAAGCGATAAAAGAGAAGACACAGACACAGAAAAAAAGCCACATGAAGACAGACACAGAGACTGAAGGGACACAGCCACAAGCCAAGAGACATCTAGAAGCCACGGGAAGCTGGAAGGAAGTAGGAAGGACTCCCCCTCTAGAGTCCTCAGGGGGGCACAGCCCTGCGGACAGCTTGATTTCAGACTTCTGGCCTCCAGACCTGTGAGAGAATAAATTTCTGTTGTTTCGAGCCCCCTAGTAATCTGTAACAATGTGAATTTGTTACGGCAGCCTCAGGAAAGGAATAGACCATCCCTCCAGTGACCCCTCGCCCTCTGCTGCCTCCACAGAGACCAAAACCATTTGTGGAACCAAGGAACCAACAGGACAATAAAGCGGCTGGCCAAGACCGGTCCCTTGACACGTGGGCATGCCGGACCTCTTTCCCCTTAAAGAAATAGACAGCAGGTGTCCCTCACGGTCAGCAGTCAGCCAGGACCAGCATCACACATCTTGACCTCTAATTTCACAGGAGTGGTCTCCATGGGCCAAAGTGGCTGCCCAGAGCTTTGACCTTCCAGAAAACTTGCTTTGGGTCACTCCTTCTTTCTCCCTCTGTGCTTTTTTATGTTGCCCACTGCCCTCACTGGAGGATTGTTCCAGCACATACACATTCACAGAGAGGAAGTTTAATGAATGGCAAGATGAGAAAACATTACTCATGTTTTCACTTCCTTCAGAAGCTCCTAATCAAATTACAGGTTTATATTTAGCCCCAGGCAATGCAGGAGCCTGTGCTAAACTCATCCATAGGCACCTGTCAGTCTCCCTTCAGGCAGAAACCAACACAGGAAAGACCCACAGAAGGTGAAGAGAAGGGCCCCATCAGAGAAGCTTGGCTGCTTATCACATTACCATCCGCCTACTTCCAGATCATCCTTCATTAGATCACATTATCCTTGCCTACACCTTGGGAACTTCCTCCCCTAATTTGAGAGCCTCAAGTTGTCGGCATAGAATGAAAAATGCCAGGAAAAGCACAGCATACGCGCTCTCAACCCCTAGAGAGTGAGAGAGAGAAAAGAAAATTGGGACCTTGGCATTGTTATTTCTAAGGCCAAGGGGACCTCAGCTCTCTACTCCTCGATAGCTAAGGAAACAACTCGTTAAGATTAGTTAGAGGGATGCCTGGGTGGCTCAGTCAGTTAAGTTAGTTAAATCTTGATCTCGGCTCAGGTCATGATCTCACAGTTCGTGACATCGAGTCCCATGTTGGGCTCTGCACTGACAACATGGAGCCTGCTAGGATTCTCTCTCTCCCTCTCTCTCTCTCTGTCTCTCTGTCTCTCTGCCCTTCTCTCTCTCTCTCTCAAAAATAAATAAACATTAAAAAAATATATTAGTTATAAATTGTGCAGTCAGCTTTAGGGGTCATAGCTCCTTCCACAATCGACATGATCCTCAACTCCTGTCCTAGACTGGAACCTCAGCAGAAACAAGATTGGCAGGTAGCAGTAGGAACTGCTGCTCTGGGGAATGGACCCTCTGGTAAACAGTGTGGTCCCAGAGGTGGGCGTCAGAGAAGCTCCATAAGGGGTGGTGGAGATGGTGGCTACAGAGGTCCACGTGGTATGTATATTAGTCTGGGCTCTCCAGAGAACAGAGCCAGTAGGAGAGAGAGAGATAGAGGATGGATGGATGGATGGATGAATGAATGGATAGATGGGTGGATAGATGGATGGATGGATGATGGGTTGATGGATGGATGGATGGATAATGGATGGATGAATGGATAGATGATGGATGGATATAGATGGATGGATGAGGGATGGATGATGGATAGATGGATGGATGGTGATAGATGGTTGGGTGGATGGATGATGGATAGATATAGATGGATGGATGGATGGATGGATGGATGGATGGGTGGATGATGGATGGATGATGGATGGATGGATGGATGATGGATGGATGAATGGATGGATGGGTGGATGGATGATGGATAGATGGATGGATGGATGATGGATGGATGGGTGGATGGATGGATGATGGATGGATGGGTGGATGGATGATGGATGGATGGGTGGATGGATGATGGATGGATGAATGGATGGATGGATGATGGATGGATGGGTGGATGGATGATGGATAGATATAGATGGATGGATGGATGGATGAATGGGTGGATGATGGATGGATGATGGATGGATGGATGGATGGATGGATGATGGATGGATGAATGGATGGATGGATGGATGGATGGATGAATGGATGGATGGATGGGTGGATGGATGATGGATAGATGGATGGATGGAGGATGGATAGATGGATGGGTGGGTGATGGATGGATGGATGGATGGATGGATGGATGATGGATGGATATAGATGGATGGATGGTTGGATGGGTGGATGATGGATGGATGGATGGATGGATGATGGATAGATGGATGGATGGAGGATGGATAGATGGATGGGTGGGTGATGGATGGATGGATGGATGGATGGATGGATGATGGATGGATATAGATGGATGGATGGTTGGATGGGTGGATGATGGATGGATGGATGGATGGATGGATGGATGATGGATAGATGGATGGATGGATGCATGATGGATGGATGGGTGGATGGATGATGGATAGATGGATGGATGGGTGATGGATGGATGGGTGGATGGATGATGGATGTTGGATGATGGATGTTGGATGATGGATGGATGGATGTATGGATGTATGGATGAATGGATGGGTGATGGATGGATGAATGAATGGATGGGTGGATGGGTGATGGATGGATATGGATGGATGGATGACTAATAGATTAGATAGATAGATAGATAGATAGATAGATAGATAGATAGATAGACAGAGATAAATAAAGAGGTTTATTATAAGGGACTGCTTCACATGGCTATGGAGGCTGACAAGTTCCAAAATCTGCAGTTGGCAAGCTGGACACACAGGAGAACCAACAGTATAAGTTCCAGTCCAAGTCCGAATCAGAAGGGAGCAGAAGCCCGATGTCCCAGCTTAAATACAGTCAGCAAGAAGGAGCAAATCCTTCCTTCCTCCACCTTCTTGTTCTCTTCAGGCCTCCAGTGGTTTGGATGAAAATCCCCTGACCCCACATTGGGGAAAGCACTCCGCTTTATTCAGTCTACCAATTCAAATATTAACCTTCTCCAGAAACACCCCCACGGGCACACACAGAATAACGTGTGACCGAATATCGGGGCACCCCGTGGCCCAGTCAAGTCGATGCACGTGAATCACCACAGCATGGGTACCCCAGCTCTCAGGGGTGGCCACGTGCAGCCCCGAGTTGGCCGGTCAGCTCAGGCGGTGAGCATCTTTGCAGACTGGCGCGGTCTCAGAACTTTTGGTAAGGGGTGGGGGTGGGTAGGCCATGCTAGAGGTCCAGAGGAAGCACAAGCCTGAGAAACAGCCCCATCACACGTCCTTGACAGCAGCTAAATATTTGGGGAGCCACTGTGGCCACGGATGCCGTTTCCTTTTCTTGCAGGTGCTCTTAGAAATTCAGTCAGTTGCGGGGCGCCTGGGTGGTGCAGTCGGTTAAGCGTCCGACTTCAGCCAGGTCACGATCTCGCAGTCCGTGAGTTCGAGCCCCGCGTCGGGCTCTGGGCTGATGGCTCAGAGCCTGGAGCCTGTTTCGGATTCTGTGTCTCCCTCTCTCTCTGCCCCTCCCCCGTTCATGCTCTGTCTCTCTCTGTCCCAAAAATAAAAAAACGTTGAAAAAAAGAAAAAAAAAAAAATTAAAAAAAAAAAAAAAGAAATTCAGTCAGTTGCTCGCCCGGCCCCGGCCAATCACATCAGAGTCATAGCCTATGGCTACGTTACCTTCATACCCATCGCTCTTAGCTACGTATTTCACTCCACTGTGTCTTGAAAGGGTTGCTTCCTTAGGAATTTCTGCCCTGAGTGGGAATCTTCCTAACCTTTTTTTACTCCAAAAGTAACCAACAACTAAAAATGGGCTCTTACTTATATATACTCCTGACCAGTAGGGGAAATGAGTTGAGACAGAGGGGGAACAGGATTTACACCTTTTGCTTTTGTATCGGAGAAAGAAAAGCATCATTCACCGTATGCCATTTGTTTATATACAAATATATCGTTATAATCAAAGGAGTTTAATAAAACAAAAATCTCAACAGGAAGGAACTGGTCCTTCTGCTGACTCAGGGCATCCCTGGGCACCCACGCTCACAGATACTCTCGGTCGCTTCAAAAATGAGTAATGAGGGTGCTTGGTAAAGCTTTTTAAGGTCAACGTAGAGGGTTCTTTCAACCAAGATTAGAGGCGGGTGAGTGTGAGAATGCTGAATCATCGCAAAAGGCAGCTAGGAGTGGCGGAGACAGCAGGGGCGGGGCTTGGCACAGAAGGTCCCTCCGCGGGGAAGATGGGGTCCTTTCATTCACCCCCTCACCGGCCAGCAGACCTTCTGACCCTTGTGCTGCGTCTGGACTGGCAGAGCCTGCAAAGCGGTTCAGATGAGTGTCAATGTCCTCCTTCCATCCATTCAGCAAGAACTGTTTCTTCCCCATTTCCCCGCCTTTGCCCAAATTCATACAATTACCGCTCGTGCGGGTTAAAAATAACAGTCATTTATTGAGCACTTGCCGAATAAGAACGTTATGTGTACTAACTCACAAAATCCTTACGGATCCTCTGCGGTGGAGACACTGTTATTACCACCCTAATTATACGGGTGAGGACACAGAGGCACCTGAGAGTTGATCAACTTGCCCGAGGGCACACAGCTTCTGCAACAGTTGTCAACTGCTGTACCACGACTTACCCAAAAACGTAGTGGCTGAACCAACAAACGTGTGTTGCCTCCCAGTTTCTGTAGGTCAAGAATCAAAGGACCGAAGATAAACTCTCTGGGCCAGCTTGCTCTCTGGCTGGGACACAGGGGCTGCACACGCCCAGTGCACCACAGGATCAGGGTCGGGGTCAGGGGGCCTGCACACCGAGCACTGAGCTGTTGCCATGGGAAAGCCGCTGTCTCTGGGGCTGTGCTTGTATAGGCGTCCTGTCCCTCCTCGCCCCCAGGCTGTCACACCACAGCTGGTCTTAAGCCACAGGAGGGTCGAGTCCTGCAGTCAGAGGCAATTGTCCAAGGGCAGTGGGGGGTGGGGGAGGAGGGCACTGGTGGCATCCTGGCATCTGGGCAAAACCGGTGATGGAGGTCTGACCCTGGACACGGAGCCCTCCCGAGAGCAGCCTCAGCCCAGCCAGGACCCCTGCCCTACAGTCACTCCTAATAAGGTGTCAGGTCCCAGCAGCGGGGACAGTGGAGGCTGTGAAGGGGACCGAGAGCCACCATGAGACTAGAAATTTCCAACAATGCAGGGAGACCCGTTGTGCTTTCTCACACCGCTCCTCTTGGCACTCCTGACATTTGTCACTTCTTTGCTGTGGGGCCATCCCACAGCCTCCCTGGCCTCTACCCCCCAGATGCAGCTGGCCTTCAGCCAGCTGTCGTGACCATCAAAAGTGTTCTTCCAGACATGGCCCGCGTCCCCAAGTGTGCAAAGGCGCCCCCCGGAGAACCACTGCTCTGGCAGGAAAGGCGACCTCTCTGCTTTCCTGCTGTTTTGTTCACAGCCTTTTGGATGGCCCCGGGCCTAGGCGTGACCCCTGTGGCCACCTGCCCGTGCTCTCAGGCAGACCCCCCTGCCCACACCTGTACACAGGCCCGCAGGGCTCAGTGCTCGCCTCTGCAACCCTTCCACGGGCACTGGGCTTGCCTGTCTGAGTTCATGCTTCATTCCACGATTTACCAGGCACCTGTATCAACCAGCAGAGGGGTGCATCGGTGACCAAAGCCCAGGGCCCACCCTTGGGAGCTTAGAGCCCACCTGCCTACCTGACCATGGACGCCCTGGGGTCATGGGACCCAAGCCTGACCTACAGCAAGACCATCTCCTAGAGTAAGACCCCCCCCCCTCCATGCTTCCTCTCAGTGGCTGACCCAGTGGCCGGTCCCAGGGCCATGGACCTCACCCACCTTGCTGGCTGCCCTCCCCCTGCAGCCCTCCCATCTGTCTTCTGCTGGCACTCGGCCAGTTTGGGGGCACCCAGGAATCCCCTGGGCTGGTGTTAAAATGCAGGCTCCTATCCCGCAGGTCTGGGTTCTGCATTAGGGCATGCTAATGCTGCTGGTCCTGGAGACCACAAGGAAGAGATGGAGGGCCGTTTCCTCCCGAGCACCCGAAGCACGTAGGAGGCTACCTGCCGTGTGATATTGCTTCCAGGACAAGCGAGGGCCCCTAGTGACAGCCTCCGGGCTTAGACTCTAGAGGTCGGCCTGGTCAAGATGTCCACCCCTATCACACACCCTCTCCTCGGGGTCGAAAGTTCTGCGCACGTGGAGGCAGATGGCAGGCACCGGGGACTAAGGCGCCCCCCTCCCGCTAAAGCCCTCCCCCTCCCCAGTCCGGTGTCTAAGGAAAGGACAAAGTGCAGCCCCTCCCGGGGATGCCCGAGGACCGGAGGACCAGCCGGGCAGCGCGCCTTGCCCACCAGCGATCGCGGGGACCCCAGCCGGCCGTTCCCCCCTCCCCCCCCGCGCAGCCAGCGGAGCCTGGGGCGACCGGGGGCGGCCTGACGGCCCTGAAGGACACGCAGGCGCGAGCGCCACCTCGTGCTCCAGCAGCCACACAGCCCAGCCGAGCCGCCTGCGGACTCTGGGGCGCCTGGGGCAGGTTGTAAAACCAGCGCAGTCACACTCTGAAAAACACACCGGGACTCTACACCTCCCTTCGGGGGTGTAATCCGCGTGGCATTTCTATCCCCGGGGTATAGCCGCCATCCCTGAAATCCCAGATAACAAAAGACGAGGTCTTTGGGGTTTGCACTGACCATTACGTCAAACGTTTACTGAGCACCTACTATTCCCAGAGAAGACAGTACAGCCGCAAACAAAATACAGGCCGTCGCTGGTGGGCTCAGTCCATGCCAGGCACCTGGAAAGTGGTGTGAAAGGATGTCTACTGAGTTAGGCCAAGGCCACCAGGGGAGCTCCTGAGCCCATCTGGGAGGGAGGCCAGGGGGCAGGCGAGACAAGGCTGGTCTGGGAAAGGCAGCTCTTGCCTCTCCTTAGCTACCCTAATTGAGCAAGTCGCCCAGCTCTTAGGCAGTCATTCATTTGTCATTAAATGAGGACATACTATGCAGTGATGTGGGGACACAGCAGTGAGTAAACCGGGTCCCCGCGTTCACGTGTCTGCATGCAAGTGAGCGGGACAGAGACTAAGCCAAAAGTGAGTATGTCGGGGTCAGATGCGCACACAGGTAAAGGAAGCAGGGTCCGAGCAGGGGGCATACGTGGGGCACAGAGGAGCCAGGTAAGGTGTGACTGAGAACAGGCCTGGACGAGAGAGGGTGTGAGCCATGGAGAGAGTGGGGGGGAGAGTGTTCCAGGTAGAGAAGGCCTTGCAGCCATGGGCGCTTACAGAAAGGCTAGGAGGCCACGTGGCTGGTGAGAACGTGGAGAACGTTCATGAGCCGGGCTGAGGAGGGCGAGGCCCAGGCGCCGGACCCAGAGCCCTTGCGGACCGCTGTAAGCATTACAGCCTGTGCTCCAAGAGAGGGGCCACCGAGAGTGTCGAGCAGGGAGTGGTGAGGTGTGCCAGGATTTTAAAAGGATCACCTGGCTGGTATGTGAGCCGGGACGACCAATGTCTAGGTGTGCCTGGGACTGAGGGGTTTCCCGGGGCGCGATGGGACGTTCAGCGCCAGATCTGAGTCACAGGCAAGCCTGCACGAGTTCGTCACCCTATGTGCGGACAGCAGCCGGTAGAGGAGGAAAAGTCTAGAGAGAGGCGATGTTGGGACAGGTCGGGTTGAAGATGAGGGGGGTGCCAGTGAGCCCCGAAGTCTGCACCTGGGCATAGACAGGGACTGTGCGTTCCTCCCTGGCCCCTCACTCGCAAGTAGCCTGCTTTCGCCGTCCCCGTGGTCCCTGGCTAGAAGGCAGGGAGACCTCCCACAGGCACAATACACTGTCATCACTGGAGGGAAGCCACGGGGCTGAAAGTCACGCCGTGAAAGTGGACAGGTAAACCCTGCTCTTCAGCCAGCTTCCCTTCTAAGGCTCCTTTGGCCGTCTCCAGTGCAGCCGGGGCAAGTCCTTGTGAGAGCCTCTTCCCCTTCTTGCCTCCAGTGATCCACCTGGTAAACTCCTATTCATCCTTCAAAGCCCATCTTCCTTTTTTTTCCTTTGTAATATAATTTGTTGTCAAACCGGCTTCCATACAACACCCAGTGCTCATCCAACAGGTGCCCTCCTCCGTGCCCATCCCCCACTTTCCCCCCTCCCCTCCACCCCCCATTCACCCTCAGTTTGTTCTATTTAAGACTCTCTTATGGTTTGCCTCCCTCCCTCTCTGTAACGTTTTTTCCCCTTCCCCTCCCCCATGGTCTTCTGTTAAGTTTCTCAGGATCCACATGTGACTGATAACATATGATATCTGTCTTTCTCTGCCTGACTTATTTCACTCAGCATGATACCCTCCAGTTCCATCCATATTGCTGCAAATGGCCAGATTTCATTCTTTCTCCTTGCCAAGTACTATTCCACTGTATATATAAACCACATCATCTTTATCCATTCATCAGTTGATGGACATTTAGGCTCTTTCCCTAATTTGGCTATTGTTGAGAGTGCTGCTATCAACATTGGGGTACAAGTGCCCCTATGCATCAGCCCTCCTGTATCCCTCCGGTAAATTCCTAGCAGTGCTATCGCTGGGTCGTAGGGTAGATCTATTTTTAATGTTTTGAGGAACCTCCACACTGTTTTCCAGAGCGGCTGCACCAGGTTGCATTCCCACCAACGGTGCAAGAGGGTTCCCGTGTCTCCACATCCTCGTCAGCATCTCTAGTCTCCTGATTTGTTCATTTTAGCCACTCTGACCGGCATGAGGTGGTATCTCAGTGTGAAAGCCCATCTTTCTTGAAAACTTCCTTGCATCACTTCCATCTAGCAAATCCCCCCTTCTCTCTGCCTCCTCTAGCCCTCAACACACCTCTAAAATGACAGGCACCCACATATCCGCTTACTATGCGTGTCAGTGTCTGCACCTTCCTACCTGGTGCCCCCACCCCGCCGTGTCCCTGTGCCGAGCACAGCGTCCGGTCCATAACAGGCGTGTGATGCGCGGGTTGGGTCCAACCACAGGAACAAGTGGGCCCAGCCATGGGATGGGAAAAGTGCTGCTCTGAGACACACCCTCATTTCTGAGGCTCGGAAGTGAATCCTGTGCCTGAGAAAATGAAGGCTGTGGCCCCAGAAGGGAGGGTAATTCTACCGGGAAAGAAGCAGCGGGGGAGGGAGGCAGAGGAAGCAGCCCTCTCAACAGCCCCTCCTGACCTCAGGAGTGTCTTACAAGAGCGGGCGATCACCATGTTTTCGACACACATGCAGCTGAGGTCAGGCCGCCGGGAGTGTGGGCTCCAGTCCACTGCGAGCCTGTCCCCAGTGGTGGATGAGGGGCCCTGGGCAGAGGCAGGGATGCTGGGGAGGATGAGGGGCCCTGGGCAGAGGCAGGGATGCTGCTTGACCTCCTCCAGGGCTGATGCCAGACCCCCATCTCCTGCGTCCCATCGAGCTCCGTTAAGTCTGCTCCCACCCAGAGTTCTGTGGGCTGCCTCTCAGCGGAGTCCACAGAGGACAGATATGGCTGGGGGCCTCTCTGGGCTGGAGGATGGAGCTGCCACATGCCCTGCAACCGAGAATCGTCCAGCCCCAGGTGCCCCTGGCATGCAGCTCAGGACCCCTGACCCAGAGGTTCGAGACGGGAAGCAAAAGGAAGCAACACGATGAGTACTTGCTAGGCCCCCAGCTCAGCTCTGGGTGCCCTGTCCCGGCTGTCTCTTCGTCTGTAAGAGCCAACAATGGCAGAGCAATAGTGCTGTCCCCTGTGTCACAGCGGAGATGACACAGTGGGGGTGGAGGAGGCCCAGCAGCCTTCTTGGAAGCCCAGGCCCTCGTCACACAGCAGCCCCCGAGCCAGGCCGTCCTGTCCAGATCGTAAGGGTCCAGCTCATCTGGGGTCAGCCCAAAGAGTCCCAGGGAGGGGACTTAGCACCACCAACAGGAAGCCAGGACTAGGGGCTCTTGGGTCAACAGAAGCTGGCCTTGCCTGTAGCCAGATCTATCCATTGTCCCCCTTCTCCTCCGCTCTCCTGTGAGCCCCCACCCTGGGTTTGAATCCCTCCACTCCTGCTTGTGTGCTTTTCGGAGAATCACTTAACCTGTGTGTGCTCCTCTGTTACCTACAGAATGAGAGTATTATCTTCCTCTCGGGGTCTCAAGGTGGCTGTGGGGTGTAAAGTGAGATCCCCCGTGAAAAGCGACTAACAGAGCAGCGCATGGGTGGCTCAGTCAGTTAGGCGCACGACTCTTGATTTGGGCTCAGGCCACGATCACAGGGTCGTGGGATCGAGCCCGCGTTGCACTCCGCACTGAGCGCGGAACCTGCTTAGGATTCTCTCTCTCTCTCTCTCTGCCCCTTGCTCATACTTTCACACCCTCTTTTTCTCTAAAAAATTAAAAATTAACAAATGAAAGATTAATAATAAATTAAAAAAAAAAAAAAAAGCAACCGGAAGCATCCCTGGGCATCACAGCACGCTCCCGTGCACCCACTTCTGTCCCCTCCTCCCACCCACATGCCATCCATCCTCTGGACTCGTGTGTCCTCCAGGAAGGCTTCCCTAACCATGTCTGACACCTCCATTCCCTGAATAACTAAACCACCAAAGCTTCAGCACGAGCTCACACATCACCCTCCATTGCTGTCCAACTCTCCATCAGGATAGTTTCTTCGATAGACTTTAAATTGCTGAAAAGCAGCAACTTGGAAGTCCTTGCCTGTGTTCCTTGTTGGATGGATGAATGATTTCCCATTTCAGCCTCGTCCCTCCCCTCCTTGAACCACTGGGAGAGGCCGGAGAGGTTCACACCCCAAGGCAGAGCTGTATGAATCCCAGCTCTCTGGAGAGGCTCATCCGCCCAGGTGACAGTGTCCTGCCCGCCCCCCCCCCCCCCGCCCCGCCGTGGAAATTAGGTGGAATAATTAAAAATTACCTTCCCGCCTGATCTCACTATTTCCCTTTGCAGTTCAGAACTGCCTCTGATTCCCCGTGAGATTTGTCTGCATCCTGCCAGTTGCTAAAGGTTTATCGTACAGCTAGGGTGAGTAATGATTATCTCTTCCCTAGAGAAATGACTCCTGGCAATGATTACAGACTTCCCCTGCCATGGACTGCCTCCTCAGCGAGGCTCTTGGAACCAACTCCCCACACTAACGCTCTGCTTTACTGGAGCATGATCCATAATAATAACAATGGTTACCATTTATTTAACGTATATCCCCTCAAGTGACTTCCATTCCTGATCTCCTTGAATCCTCATAGGGATCAAGCCCATGGGGTTGGAACTATTGTTATCCCATTGAGCGGATGACTAACCCGAGCCTTAGAAGGAGTACTTCCTTTTTTTCCAGCCTCTTGTAGGACTCGAGTTATCCATCCCTGTTTGAAAGAACCCACAGAAAAACCATGTGGGTTTTCCATCCACTGTTTCCTTTTCATGAAGTCTTTTCACTGATGTAGTTTCTCCGATAGTTATAGGACTATTCAGGTTTTTCCATTTCTAGTTGAGGCAGTTTTAGGAAGCTCTCTATTTTTTTTAGAAATTTGTCTATTTCATCTAAATTTTCAAATTTACTGGTGTAAATCTACAATATTTCTTGTTATATTTGTATAGCTCTACGGCATCTTTAGTTATATACACTTTTTCGTTCCTAATGTTATTTATTTAAATCATCTTTCTTTTTGACTCTGTTATCTCCCTAGGGATTGGTCAGTTTCATTACCTCCAAAGAATCCATTTTAATCCTTTTTGTCACATTTTAATTTTCTATTTCATTACTTCCCGCTGTCGTCTTGATTATCTCTTTACCTCTTTTTGTTTGGATTATTTGTTACTTTTCCCCCTTAATATCTGCCAGTGGTTCTTCGCTCGTTCATTTTCTGTCTCCTTTGTGTGCTTTCTAATATAATTTAGGGTTGATTTTCTAAGAATCCCTTTAGGTTCATCCCACAAGTTTTTATATGTAGTTTTTTTTAATTAATGTTGAATTCCAAGAGTTATCTCATTTCTATGATCTTGGATTATTAACTGATAAATTATTTAGATGGGACTTTATTTCCAAAAGCATGGCGTTTTATTAGCCTTGTTATTGACCTCTAACTTAACTTCTTTATGGGAACTGCACGACAGTTTCTTTAAAATCTATCAAGTCTTGTTTGTTGCTTTTGTACACGGTCCTTTTAATGATTGTTGCGAATGTGCTTAAAAAGAACACAATCCCAGCCACTGGGTGTAGTATTTGACATATGTTCATGAGGTGAAGCTTGGTGACTGTGTCCTTTGTTTGTCTACCTGTATTCTTACTGATCTCTTCTTGTCTGTTTATCAAGATCTACTGTTGACAGAGTCTTCATTACAATGGTGACTGTGCCCCAGGGCGCTTGGGTGGCTCAGTTCGGTGGGCATCCGACTCTTGGTCTCGGCTCATGTTATGGTCTCAGTGTTTGTGGGCTGGAGCCCCGCATGGGACTCTGCACTGTCAGCGCAGAGCCTGCTTGAGATGCTCTCTCTTCCTCTGTCTTTGCCCCTTGCCTGCTCATGCTCCCTCTCGCTCTCTCTCTCAAAAAAAAAAAAAAAAAAATTAAAAAAAAATACAGTGGTGAATGTGTCCCTTTCTTTTTGTTATGCTTAAAATCTACGTTATTAGACAGACATAAATTTAGCACTTTTATATCGTCTGATGAGTAGGACCTTCTAACATTATGAAGTAACCCTCTCATGTCATGCAGTATCTTTTGCCTTAATCCATTTGTTTGATATTAACGTGCCTACACAAGTGGTCTTTGGTTACTATGTGCCTGATCGAGCTCTTTCTGTAATTGTTCTCTGACCTTTCCGTGTTCTTCTGCTCTAGGAATGCGTTTTATGAACGGGATGTAGTTGGATTTCTTAAAAATTAAGTAGACCATTTTGGTCTTTTTACCAGAGGATTAATAGAGTGCTCAAGGTCAGTGATCTAAGAGGGACTCACTAACTTTTTTATTCGCACACTCCTTAAAAATTTTGGCCAACTACTGGCTTCTCATATAATTTCAATATGACATCTGATACTTTCATTATAAGTTTAAATAATTGCAAGAAGATTTTTGGCATATTGTAAATATCGACATTAACTATGACATGATTATATAATTCATTTAAATATATCCCATAGAGGGGCGCCTGGGTGGCTCCGTCAGTTGGGCGTCCGACTTCAGCTCAGGTCATGATCGTACGGTTCGTGGGTTCGAGCCCCGCGTCGGGCTCTGTGCTGACAGCTCGGAGCCTGGAGCCTGCTTCGGATTCTGTGTCTCCCTGTCTCTCAGCCCCTCCCCTGCTCATGCTCTATCTCTCTCTGTCTCTCAATAATGAATAAATGTCCAATAAATAAATAAATAAATAAATAAATAAATCCCATAGAATATAAATATCTAGCGATCCAGTAACTCATCCCCAACCATTTAAAAAACATAAAACAAGCTTTTCTTTACACGTCTGAAATTTTACTGTCCTTTTTCCCCTTGCATTTTGATTTTCATTTCACCCCCCCACACATGTACCCTAATGTCCTACATTTTTACGCTTCAAAATCTTCTGATCATGAAATCAGATTTCTTTGCAATAAAAATACCTACATAAGTTTAAATTGAGAAAAAAAAATTCCTCTGACCAAGAGTGCAAGAGTCAAGTTACGTCCCTCTAGATAGCTGTCATCACAACGTGAATAGAACGCAAGTGATCAAACTACAGGTAAATAATTTTTGGTAAGCAATTATTAAGTACAAATAACAGAATGTTAATAGATAGACGTCTCTTGGGGATGTGAGTGGAGTTTTAACTTCTGACATGTGGCTACAGATTAGTATTACTTCTTGGTAGTCCGAGAGACCAGAAAGACCTCCGCCCAAATTTTTTGTTAGTGTCGCTACAGGTGCTGATAAACATCATTCCTACAAACACATAAGAGGGACTAGAATGAGTATCAACGTAGCAAATCACTCAGTTCGTTTGTCTTCTTTGAGATCACTTGGTTTTAAAAATTGGATATTGATTAATCACCAAAAATCAGTTTAAATGATCCATAAGATGATAAATGAGTGAGGTCCTGTTTCTGTTTTGTTGAAAGCAAATCGTTAGAAACCAGCTGGCTTACTAAAAAGTATGTTATTAGTTATTATAGCCGGTATTAAAGCTAATCACAGGTGCAGTTTCAAGGAATTGTATACAAAAGAGGGACTTTATCAAAACGTATCAAATAGCTATGAATTACGTGATTCTTATACCTGGAGGCATCTCTTTTAGCCCGATATTTTCAAAAGATTGTTAGAAAAATAGAAGTGTTATCCATTTTAAGACACCCCTGCCAAGGGGCGCCTGGGTGGCGCAGTCGGTTAAGCGTCCGACTTCAGCCAGGTCACGATCTCGCGGTCCGCGAGTTCGAGCCCCGCGTCGGGCTCTGGGCTGATGGCTCGGAGCCTGGAGCCTTCTTCTGATTCTGTGTCTCCCTCTCTCTCTGCCCCTCCCCCGTTCATGCTCTGTCTCTCTCTGTCCCAAAAATAAAAATAAACGTTGAAAAAAAAATTTTTTTAAAAATAAAACACCCCTGCCAAGGAAATTTGAATAGGTAAATGCTGAACAGGGCATTCAATTAAAAGGTAATAAAAATTGTTGCCCCCATAAGTCTGAAAATATGTTGAAGAAACTGTAAAACACTATCTTAGTTCTGAGACCTTCTCTCAAAGACGTTATGACAATTATGATAATCTGCTAGATGTGGGCAGGTGACCCACAGAGGGAGGCACCTGTGAAAGACGGGGTTCGCCAGGATTCGTGGGTTAATAAAGACAAGGTGTGGGGCTCCTGGGGCCAGTACCCGGTGCCGGCCAAGCCAGCTTGTCTTCCTCCCCATCCCAAATATTTCTTGGAGCCTTGCATGTGCCGGCTGTGTGGATGCACCACCGGCCAGGAGTCTTTGTTCGGTGCTCGTGGCAACAGGGCATTCCTCAGCCACAGTAGGGAATGGGAGGAGCAAGGTGTCTACAGGGAACTCAGCGTCGGGTGGGTTGGGCAGCCAGCTTCCAGCCGAGGCTACGACACACGCGACTTCTGCACGTGGTGGCCCGGGCCAGGACGCGGCTGCCCACTCAGGACAGTGCATGGCAGACAGGGACTGCTTAGAAGCCCACCTGCGCCCATTAATAGGGTGTCCACGGTACTGATGTCTCGTAGGGTCTGGGGCCTCGCGGGGTTGCTTGCGTCTGGGGCATCAATGCTAGTGAAGTGTAGCCATTCTGGGTCAAGTGCAATGGAACCAATCACAGAAGAAAGGGAGAACAGAGACTGCAGGTGTGTGCCCCCAGGGGACACGCCTGGGAAAGGCTACCTGGATGGTGAGGCTCTACAGGTGACGCTCCGCAGAGCCCCCTGGGGAGAGTCACGTGTCCAAGCGGACACAGAGCAGTCTCTTGAGGCGTGGGGTCACCGCCTGTCCCGGGGCCACGGGGTCAGCACGATCCCCCTGCAGCGACCTGGCCCCCTGTTCCCATTTCCTCTCTGGTTCTCAGGATTTCCCTCTCTCTCCAGCTTCGGTTTGCTCTGGCACCTACATTTTTGTCATGTAGCCAGCATTTTCAGTATTCTGGAAGGTGACAATTTTTCAGGTGCTCTACACAAGGCCGTATTTCCGGAAATGAAAATGCTTCGGGGATTTCACAAAAGGCTCTCAATCGCTGCCTGTCGGGGAGGACCAGGAGAACCCAGAAGCCTGCAAGATCGGGTCCCGAAGCCACGAGCCGGAGGAGGCATCGCCATGTCGGCAATTTGCCTCCTTGCCTCCCGTTTCTTTCTCTTTCTCATGCTTTTCCATTCTCATGCTCTCGGCCATAACTCAGACCTATGTGTACACCCCCAAGGACAGCTTACAGCCTCTCCAGCACTTGTCACCAAAGATCTGCCCCGTGTGTGAGGGGGTGGCCGCCGTCCCCTGCCCCACTTAGAACGAGGGCTTTGTTGCCAGTGAGGGCATCGGAGAGCAAGGACTCAACTCTTGGAGG
Source organism: Puma concolor (assembly GCF_028749965.1). Classification (NCBI taxonomy): domain Eukaryota; kingdom Metazoa; phylum Chordata; class Mammalia; order Carnivora; family Felidae; genus Puma; species Puma concolor. Next base: position 152,625,754 of record NC_141675.1, on the reverse strand, counting down.
GTTCTCGCCCCTCTCTCGGTCACAACTTTTCAGTTCACATCTATGATTTATTTGGTGCTGAGTTCGTGATCAGGAATGCAACCTCACAGTTACACATTTTTCTTGTGGAACAGAGCGCTCCGATCGAGCTGCAGTTTCTAGGAGTGCCCGGACAAAAACAAAACCAGGGACAGCCTGTAACTCTTCCCCTGGGCTCCACCAGGGGTTCCGAGAACTTCCATGAAGTGAGTTCCAACCAACTCGAGCCTTGACAAAGCGGCAAAGCATTTAAGGCCAGGAAATTTTATTAAAATGCATCTCATTTGAAAAAATGAGTTAGGAGAATTCCCAACTCAGTTTCCAGCTAATGTAAACGCTGAAAACACATTACTCATTTGGGGAGTGAGAACAAAGAGTTTTCTGTTTTAAGTGTGGCAGCAAACTTTTCTAGACAGAGACTTAATGTTTGGGAGAGGGTAAACAATGGAAAGAGGACCAGCCTGGGAATTGGAGGGTCCAGGCTGGCCCCAAGCTCTGCCACCAGCTCGCTGGACAGCCCTCGGCAAGGGGTTGCTGCCTCTGTTTCCCCATCTGTAGCAGGAGGAGTGGGGATGGTCTCTGAAGTCCCTTCCAGCCCTGATGAGCCAGGATTCCAAGCCACAGAGAATTCTTTTGGCCTCAGTATCCCTTTCCCTCCCATAGGTCAGTCCTGCTTCTGGTGTTCACATTGCCTGGTTATGCCCTTGGGAATGGGGTATGGGATTCGGGTATATTCTCTTTCCATCCATTCTGCAGACAAGCCAAAAAAAAAAAAAATCTATCACCATCACCCACTTATTCAGGGCTTTTTAAACCATCAGAAAGTTGCACACAAACATCCCTGCTGCCTGCTTGCTGCAACATTGTAGCAAATGAAAAGCTCTTCTAAAACGTTCTGCACTGCAGATATTTTGGGACCGATTTAAAAGGGCTGCGCAGAAGTTGACAGAGACACTCACACATGTGAGGGCAAATCCAAGAGGTCTCAGTTTTCTCATCCAAACAAAATTGCAATGTCATGCTTGTCTTCAGGGACCAAGCGCTTCCGTCTCTCCATTTAATTCGCTGTGCATTCCTCCCATATGCTTGCAATGCACTGAGCTCACTCTTATTTTCCACTTAGTCTGTAAAATGAATGTCTCAGTCATGCCACGGCAGCAATGAAATCAGTTAATTGGGCCCTTCCTGCAGACAGCTATGTCCCCTGCACACCCCCCCCACCATGTGCAAAGCAATTCTGTTTTATGTGCAATAAAACAATCCATAAATATTTACAGGCACAGGAGCCTCATTTTACCAGAAAACGCCCAAGTTACAAAATGAATCTCAAAACCTGAGTGCAGTCCAGGATGGGGTCATGAACGTGGGTAGCCAACAGCCCTGAGTTCCCACCCCCACTCATCACTTCATCAGCTTGCAAAACAGTCACGGGAGAGACACCATCGTAAGACACGGATTTCAAGTGTTCCCCCCCGGAAGTGCAATTCACGTTGCAGGGGCTCGTCCAAACCAGGCAATGGCCTGGACAGGTCAGTTATGAGAAATCACCGCTTCATGTGTCGTTTTGCCGGGAACACGATGGAAAAACTAAAGGAGTGTGATTTTCAACTAGTCCGGAAAGCTAGGGGAGGCCCTCCGGTTTATGAAGGTCACCCCAACAGAGAGCTGGTCCAGTGGATGGGGTCCCTCCAAAGAAGAGAGAAGAGAAGGAGGGAAGGAGGCCCTGTTGTCCCCACGTCAAGCTCTAACTGGCTCTCCCACTGCTAATGGAGAAGCGGAGCAGACCCTCACCCATCCCGGGACCACCCATCCATATGTTGGGAGAGCTTCCCCAGGCCCACCCCTAAGGTTTGTGGGGTCGTGGCAGAGCACAGATGGAGACTCCCGGGCGCACCTGTTCTCACTTGCCCCATTTTCCAACTGGTCCAGGGGCGGTCCCCTGATATCACGTGACTGCCGTGCCCACCCTGCCCCACCAGCTACGCCAGCCAGCTTGACAGTTCTCGCCAGCAAAATCCCCAAGTCCACGGGGCGCCGTGGGGATGCTGAGAGAAACCGGGTGACAAAGGCCGTGGTGTGACCCGAGATCCTGTGCAATCCTCGGGGCCTGCGTGCACGGGACAGGCCCACGCCTGAGTCCGTGCGGGGGGGATGCCAGCAACTACGGAAACCAGGGTGGAAGGTGGCGGTGACAGTAACGCAAGCACGAGGCAGGACGTGCGTCCAGACCCCCGTCCCCGGCACTGTGCCGACCCGCTGGCCTCCTTCCCAGCTCCCTCTCCTGGTCTGGAGCCTCAGCACCCAGCTCTCGGTCATGATCTCCAAGGGAGAAAGCCATTGCCGACAGGAGCACCCTGCCCATCACTAAGGCAACGCCCTGCACCCAACACCTTGAACGGCCAGGAATCAACTGAAGGTAGTTGAAGCTCATTGTATAGGTAAGACCTGTCACCTCACAAAGGATTCTCACATCATTCTTCCTGTCCATCCAACCTGTGTCCTGCCTTCTCTTTCCTTCTCCCTCTCTCTTTCTCTCACACACACACACATACACACACCCTGCAGCACAAAGGCAATGTGTTCAAAGACCAGAAGGGCTAAGATACAGCTTGACCCACAGGTTCCAACACCATTGTGGGACGTCACCGCCTTCTGTCCCTTGGCTCCACTTTGCCCTGTGCTGCCTCTAACTCCCACCCTCTCAAGTTCAGGCTCAATGGGGAAGAGCTGGTCTCAAGTTCAGGCTCAATGGGGAAGAGCTGTGGTCCTTTCCTGCAGCTCCCTAAAGTTCTGAGAATCCCAGTGACCGAGCTGGGTCTCAGGTGGCCCCAGGGACGTCCATGCGGCCTGACGGGGAGGATGAGGAAGACACTGGGGAGGCAACCCACACACACGCCCACCTCCTCCAGCCTCGTCCGGGAATCCTCTGCCTTTCTCTCCGGCAAGTCACTTCATCGGATAAGTTCGCCAGTTGTCAGTGGAACAGGCAAACTTATCCTCCAGTGGTTGAGAAGATGAGAGGACCCTGACGTAAGCAGGAAGGAGGTGTGCGCCAGCCTTGCCTGCGGGCCAGGACGGCCGCACAACCCGCCCAAGGACGCCGTCAGGGCTCCGATGGCGGCCAGCCCCTCGTTCTGCACCTGCTGCGTCCGGGGACGCAAGGCAGGGAATCGGTGTTCGAACCTCAACAGAAAGCGTGCCAGGAAGTTATCAGGAGATTCCAACGCTTTTTCCCATCTGTCAGTCCAGCAGAGAAATGTTAAATCGGGGAGGGAGAAGACAGCCAGTCCCGTAGAAGAGCTCTCAGCTGCTTCCCTCTGCTGAGCGCGCAGAGAGGGGACGCCGGGCTAACGCTCATGTCCCACACCCCGGCACCTTCCTGGTGCCTAGGACACGCAGAACCAAAAAGACGGAAGAGGAGCTAGCCCAGGCACCGGGCCGGATGCTTGACATCCACAATCTCTGATGCTCGTAAAAATCCCACCGGGGGGTGCCTGGGTGGCTCAGTCGGTTAAGCGCCCGGCTCTGGATCTCAGCTCAGGTCATGATCTCACCGCCAGCGGGATCAAGCCCTGAGTCAAGCTCCGGGCTGCCAGCCTGGAGCCTGCTTGGGATTCTCTTTCCCCCTCGCTCTCTGCCCCTCCTCCACTCACTCTTTCACTCTGTCTCTCAAAATAAATAAATTACATTTTTTTACAAATCCCACGAGGTGGAGTCTTGGGTTCCGAGCTGTGGCGAGAGTTGCCCGAGGACGTCCCTCTTGTTAAAACAAAACCTTCCTGCTTCCACAACTCCCCACTGCTCTTTCTCTCTCCTTCCCTCTGCAAGCAGAGTCTTCTTGAGACTTGCTTATGTCTCCTCCCTCCCTCTTCCCCTTGCCTGTTCACACTTCGGCCACTCCCGTGGTGTCTAATCCCACCTCCCCACTGGAGCATCGCTTACCCGACTCTCCAGGGACCTCAGTCTCCCAACCCAGTTAGCTGGTTCAGGTCTTCGTTTTGTTTGTCCCGCCAGCAGGTTTTGATGTTGACCGCTCTTTCCTTCTGGGACTCCTGTCTTCCCTGGGCTCCTCTGACACGTAACTCTCCTGGCTTTTCTTTCCCCTGTTTTTCCCAAGATCTCCTCCAAGGTCGTAGTCCCATAACCAGCATGGAATGTCAGAGCTTCTCACGGCCCAAGCTAAGTGCTCTGTCCTCTCACTCTATTCCAGGTCCAATTCTCATCCCACCCACTTCAGTTGCCACATGCCAGTGACTCCCAAATTTACCTCTAAGCCAGGCCTGCCCTTGGCGTTCCAGAATGTTCTATTCAACAGCCTATTGGGAATCTGCTCTTAGAGGTTGGATGTCAAAAACACCACAACTCAACATATCCAAACTAAACTCATAAACACCCCCAACTCCAGTCCTCTCCCTGGAGTCCACAGGTCGGTGCATAGCACCAATATTCAGGTGCTCGATCCAGAAACCTAGAAGAGATCCAGATGCCTGCTTCTCCTCTAACACCAGCTCTGACCCAGTATCAAGCTTGGCCCATTTCTGCTCCTAACTATCTCTTGAGTCCATCCAGTCTCTCCCTCTTGTGACCTTTGCGATCCACCGGCCACTGACTCCCACCCAGACTATGAGGAAGGCCTGCTCTCCCCGTGTCTACCCTCACTGTACCCCAACACGCTGTGACACCACAGCTCTTTCCCCCACACAGATCAGGGTCTTTCTGTTTCCTGAAAACTCCTCAAATGACTTCTTATTCATGAAGCTCTTGGTAGGGGCAGGTCCCTACCACATAGACAGAACACTCAGTGAATCAGGTTCATGCCACGCTGTCACCTATAGTGACGTAGAATAAACATACAGGAAATAAACGTGGCTAAACCGGAACCCAGGCCGGTTCATTTGGAAACAGTCCCTTCAGAAACGTCAGCAAGAGACAGCTGGTCAACCAAAGGCAATCAGGAATTTACGGCCACATCTCTGTGGCTGTCGCAGATAGCCTGTGACAACAGGTTCCTGTCATGCCCACCACCTCCCACTACAAAAATCCTAATCTCCAACTGATTTTGCCATGGGATTGCCGTGGAGGGCTTTTGCAACTTCCAAAAAAAAAAAAAAATTCCTCTTTACATCTCCTTCAATGTCTCAGTAGTAATGTCTATTGAGAAGTATGTAATTGCAATGAATTCTGAGTCTGTTAAACAGTATAAACAACGAGTGGAAATTGGAGGTGACTGCCAGAGGGGGGAAGGCATCACATCTTCCTCTTAGAAATCTCAATGCTAAGATTCCCTGCATCAAACTTCTCATATTTCTTCCATAACGGGTCATGGATAACCTGCAGAAATGAAATGTAAGTCAAGGGAAGGAAAAGAAGAAACACAGTGATGTACAAACTTCCTTTCCTAAGTGACCAGTTTTAACAAAATTAAACTTTAAGAACCCAAGGTAATGAATCCAGTATGATGTGACTCTAGAAATGACCAACTCTTGGGCGCCTGGGTGGCTCAGTCAGTTAAGCACCCGGCTTCAGCTCAGGTTATGATCTCGAGGTTCATGAGTTCAAGCCCCGCGTCGGGCTCTGTGCTGACAGCTCAGAGCCTGGAGCCTGCTTCGGATTCTGTGTCTCCCTCGCTCTCTGTCCTTCCCCCACTCGCACTCTGCCTCTCTGTCTCTCTCTCAAAAACAAAGAAACATTAAAAATTGTTTAAAAAGAAAGACAGAAAGAAGGATCAACCCCGGGAAATAACAGGAAATAGGGAAGAAGGTTGATTTTCATCATCTTGTTGGGACTGAGAAAGGTCCCGTGGCATCCGTGGCCTGGGAAGCAGCCCGGTGAAATCAGGACCTTCTGCTCCAAGAGAAGTCATTTGAAAAGTGCACCTATTGACAATCTGGTTAGGGGAAAACGCTGAAAGACTGAAGTGAAATTATCCAGAAAGGAAGAGGAACGATCCCCGATTTTGTGCCCCAATCTAAATATTAGCAAGAAGGCCCTGCCCAGAGACCATGGACCAGTTGGCAGGGTTAGCAACTCCAGTATCGATGGCCACGGTGTGCTCCACCAGCGTCTCCCAGAGGAGAGGCCGGGCCTCCGAGGCGGGTGGCCTCCCCCCTGCTCCCCCGAGGAGCACTCCAAGGGCTCACCCAGCAGCCAGCCGCTCAGGGAGGTCTCAGTGAGGAGGGCCTGCTCTGGGCAGACAGAGCTGCCATGCCTCGGCATTTCCAGCCCCCACCCGCACAGGCGAAGCCCCTTCCTGGCCTTCAACCCCAAGTCTTAGCCGCGCGGGGGTGGGGGGGCACTTTAATTCTTGTGGGAAGGTTTGAGAAAGGCAGGGGATGTGTCAGAAGGTACCACGCCTCCAGGCTCCACTTCGGCCTGACGTCCCCCCAGGACCACCTGAGGAGGGTCTGTGGCAGCGGCCGCCCAGCCCGTCCTTGGCTATTCCGGGCCAGAAGGACCTCCCGGCAGCCTCGCGACAGTCACAGGCTACATGCGACATGTGACAGTCACATGTCACCTACACACGTGACATCCGACATAGGGCACTGTCCCACACTGCGGGTCTCCACGTGAGGTTCAGGAAACACCCTCTGCAGGAGGTATGCTTCACCTCCTCCCACTACGTTCATGTAAACCAAGCCACGGACGCCGCTCTCTCTGTCGACCAGGTGGTAACTGTTTTTGCTTCGTTCAAGTTTATTTTTATTTATTTCGAGGGGCAGGAGACGGGCAGAAATAGAGACAGGCTCCCAAGCAGGCCCCGTGCTTTTTAGTGCAGAGCCCCACGCGGGGCTTGAACTCACGAACCGTGAGATCGTGATCCGAGCCAAAATCAAAAGTTGGACACTTAACCGACTGAGCCACCCAGGTGCCCCAGTGTTAACTGTTTTATTATTTTTTTAATGTTTATTTTTGAGTGAGAGAGAGAGAGAGAGAGAGCCAGAGCGTGAGGGGGGAGGGGCAGAGAGAGAGGGAGACATAGAATCTGAAGCAGGGTCCAGGCTCCGAGCTGTCAGCACAGAGCCCGGCGCGGGGCTTGAACTCACGACCTGAGCCAAAGTCGTACGCTTAACTGACTGAGCCACCCAGGCGCCCCCACGTTAACTGTTTTAAAACACAGTGCCCCAGTAGAAAATTTGAGGTTCAGGAAGGCCAACAGGTCAGGAGACAGCTGTCACTGCAAAGACAGTTTGTTACTCACAGATCTCAAGAGGACGGGGCATAGCACCTCGGGCCGGAGCACAGGACAAGCACCAGGGTTGGGCAGGAGGTGGGGGGCTGGAGGGGACTACGGCTACAACTTTTATAGTAGTTGCTGTGGGAAGGAAGGAGCAAGACAGGGTAACTGGAATGACTTCCATGGACACTGGGCACAGGAGCTGTCCCCAGGGTGATGAGGGCAGGTGAATGTGAGAGCCCCAGCGTGGCTGGGGTGTGGGCTCCAGGTCGGTTGGCTTGTGTTTGAAAATCGCACCCATAGTCGGGCAGTCTACCGTCTATCTGAGGGGATAGGCTAACCTGGGGAAGGGTAGTCCCTCCAGGGCCAGCAAGTCCCCGGATGTCAAAACACAGGAACACAGAAGATAAAAGATATGGTTAATACTTTAACTCAGAACAAAGCTCTTTCTGAAAGGGTCACGAAGTATTGCTCCCCTGCTCCCCCCCACACACAGACCCCTCAGCCAGGTCGTTACATTTTTTTAAATTTTTTAAATGTTTATTATGTATTTTTAAGAGAGAGACAGAGAGCATGAGCAGAGGAAGGCAGAGAGAGAGGGAGACCCAGAATCCGAAGCGGGCTCCAGGCTCTGAGCGGTCAGCACAGAGCCCGATGTGGGGTTCGAACCCACAAACCGCGAGATCAGGACCTGAGCCGAAGTCGGACGCTTGACCGACTGAGCCACCCAGGCGCCCCCAGTTCTTCACATGTAATAGCACACTTTCAGAAAGACCCAAAGGCTCACAGCATCCGAAGAAATGAGCTGAAATGCAGGAACCACTCCAGCTCCCCTAAGGCTACAACAAAGATACCTGTGATATTCTGTGCTTCATAAATGGTGTCATTGACTGGGCATGTGTTACGTACTCTGCACGGTGCTAGATACTCAAGAATTATTCCACCCAAGAGATGGCTCGTCTCCCTCCCACCGGCACAGATGACGGATTCTGTCCCTCCCCTTCATCCGATCCACGCACACAACCCAGGCCACTCCTGTGCAGGCCCCCGCTGTTATGACTAGTCTAAGTGGATTGCCAACATGCCGTGACCCAGAATCCCAGTACCCGCTGTTCCTCGTCTCAGGAACGCTGCTGAACATCCCCGGCACGCAGGCTGGAACATACCGGCCTCCCTCCGGGAGGGACAGTAAAACGAGATGGCAGAGATTAGCCCAGGGAGGAACACTGTGTCTTTTTCTTCGGTGCCTCCTTGCCTTAAAAGGCAGGGCCAAGTAAATGATGAAGCTGTAAGAATATGGTATCGGCCGGGGAGAAAACCAGCCCGCAGGTGTGAATACAAACTGACGAGGGGGTATTCCTGTCACTCCCCCTGGAAACTAACAGGCCAGAATGTGGACACCGGCTGGTGATCTGTGAGCAGAAGGATGAATCAAGATGAGGATTTATCTTGGGGCGCCTGGGGGGCTCAGTCGGTTAAGCGTCTGACTTCGGCTCAGGTCATGAGCTCACAGTTCGTGGGTTCGAGCCCCGCGTCGGGCTCTGCACTGACAGCTCGGAGCCTGGAGCCTGCTTCGGATTCTGTGTCTCCCTCTCTCTCTACCCCTCCCCCCCTCACCCCTCATGCTCTGTCTCTGTCTCTCTCAAAAATAAATAAACATTAAAAAAGATTTTTTCAAAAGGCGAGAATTTATTTTGCCAAACCAAGCTCTCATTTGTTCCTTGGGGATATTTGATTCTCATTAAACATCCAAACCCCGTATCTGACACATCGGTCCCTCCTGGGCTACATTTTTCACCCCTAAATGGACTGGAATGAGGAACGTAGAGATTAGGTGGTATATTTACTTGAAATCAGTACTTCAAGACCAGACTTGGACTAAAGCAGGCTCTCACTGCTAAAGGTATTACACATGTGTTTACAAGGCTGTGCTCATTCGGAAGACTCGCCTCACCCTCTCCACACCCAAGTACATTTTTGACAGGTCAGGAGAGATTCCAAATTTGAAGAAAAGACGCAGGTTCACAAACAGAGCCGTAAGTAGAATTTGCCGCGATCTCATTAACCATTCATGGTTATTGAAAAATGAAGACATTCCAACAGGTCACAAGGAAGGCTGCAGCCATTGCTAGATTCCCGGACATCTTGAGGCATTTGTCACAGTAAAAAAGGATCAGATGTATGAAGGACCTCTAGAAAAGACCCCTAAGTGCCTCGCACATAATGTTTTCGAGCCTGGAAGCTGCGGCCAGAGGAGGGACGGCGATCCACGTTGGCTCAATCCCAGGGCAGCCTAGGCAATGATGCCCCAGAATCTTCGGACAAAAGCTTACTTGTGGCATGTGGTTCAACGGATTCAACATCGCCAACGTCCAAACCTCTATGAACCCCCAGGATGCAAACTACGCTTTTCCGGAATTTGCCCAAACTTTCAACTTCAGACCACATTGACTAAACAGCCTCCTAAGAAGATGTCTTTGCTGTTATAAACACGTCGCCTCTATCATATTGCCTTCCTGGCGCTGGGTTCGTGAATCAGTCTATAAAGATCTCGTTTGCTTTCAGAAGTCCACTGCTGGGGCGCCTGGCTGGCTCAGTCGGTGGAGCCTGCGACTCTTGATCTCGGTGCCATGGGTTCGAGCCCCGCGTCAGGGCATAGAGATTACTTTGTTAAAAAATAATCAAACATAAAAAAATAAATAAAAGTCCACTGCTTTTGGTTAAAACCCCATTAAAGTCCGTTTTTCAAAAGAAAAATTACCTGTTTTCTAGCAGTGGCAGGTTCTCACGCCTGCCCCTTCTTCCGTCCATCAGTTCTCCCCTGGGGGAAGGACACTTCGGAATCTTTCCGGAAATATGCGGACAAGAGGAAGGGCGGGGAGTTTGGTTACTGTTGTGCAGGCAAGCTGTCAAGTTTAGGAAGAATTTCAAACAGGCTCGGGGCGTTTCCTTGTTTTTCCAGTTTTACTGAGATGTGACTGACATGCGGGACTGTGTCAGTTTGAGGGGACGTTCGCGTATCGTGGGGCGCTTACCGCGGTGCGTTCTGTTAACATCCGTCCTCTCACAGGGACAGAAGGAGAAGGAGAACGAGAAGAAGAAAGGGAAAAGGGTGGGGGATCTTTCTTTTGTTAGGAGAACCCTTAGGATTCACTCTCTTCACTTTCAAACACTCCATACGAGCCACACATCTTTCTCCATGACTTGCGTGTTTGGTTTCAATCCCTGTTTAAGTGAGGTTATAGGCTCTTCTCCTCTCCCCAGGCATTTCCTTCTAACAGACCAGAACAAGGCAGGGTACAAACGGGTCCTCTGAGGACGTGGGAGGTAGAGCCCTCCACAGACTGAGTAAGCGTGGCCCTGCAGGCACAAAGTTAATACGACACGGTGAGGACACAGACGGTGATGACAAGGCAACAAAAGTGAACGACCTCTAGGCCAGGCCTAAGCTCTAGTTAATTTTCAGGTACTTTTCCAGTATCCCCCCGGCTTCTGCGATGTCAGAGTCACAAGCCCGAAGGAAAGTCAGGAGGAGGGATTTTGTTCTCCTTCCCTTCCCACACGTGAGCCATCCAGTCACTAAAAAAGACCGCGTTGCACACACGTGTCTTAGAGGCAGAGACAAATCTCAGCTTGGGAACTAAAGATTGCGTCGGGTTTTTTTTTTTTTTTAAGTTTATTTATTTATTTGGAGAGAGACAGTACGAGCAGGGGAGGGGCAGAGAGAGAGGGAGAGAGAGAATCCCAAGCAGGCTCCAGGCTCAGTAGAGAACCCAATGCGGGGCTTGAACTCACGAAACTGTGAGATCGTGACTTGAGCGGAAACCAAGAGTCAGATGCTTAACTGACGGAGCCACCCAGGCGCCCCGCTGAAGATTGTGTCAATAGGTGTTGATGGCCTTGTTGTATACTTGCCCAGTCAAATGCACGTCAGCCGACGGTCTCCCCTGAGTCACTGCGCTGCCCTCACAGACACCCTTCCGTTCACTTTCACCCGCCCGGACAGCTGGCCAGATGCACATCGGTGGCAAAGAGTGGTCTCGAGACCTAAGTGACCTGAGGCCAGGAGCATCCACAGGATGCCAAACTTCCGGAAGTGTCCGTTCTAAATGGGATCACCTTAGTCCACAGCTTGTGTGCCAGTGACACGCGGAGGCTTCGAGACACATGGTGCGTCCCACTAACCTGAAGTGTGCTCCTGCCTCTTCTTTGGGGCACAGACAGCCAAGGGCATCTTAGTCCAGGAGCCTCCCCAGCCAGCCAGCCCCACGGTCTTTAAGCTGGGGCTCTCCCTGGGCTGTTTGTCTTAGCCTCAACCACCCATTACGTTTTCTTCCCAGTTGAGGGCATTCTCTCTCCAAGTGGATTCGCGTCATTGTAAGAGTGCTCGTGTAAGAAATATTGGTGATGCTTTGTAATTCCCTCTTATTTCTTTAGTCCGCCAGGTCTTTATTGAGCAGCTATCGTATCCCACATTGTGCCCAGCTCCAGAAACACAAGCGAGGCACAGTCCCTGCTCGTCGTGACATTTATGTTCTGTCAGCAAGAAGTCTCACAGGGGACGGTGGGGTGTGATGGGCAGGTGTGACAGAGACCTAACTCAGGAAAGGCCTGCTGGAGGGGGCTACATGGCCCCTAAGGGAAATATACAAGTCAGGCAGGGGAGCAGAGACCCGGAGAGACCGCGTGAGAACTTTGGACCTTGTTTTCGCGGCAACGGGATGTCACTGAAAGGCTCTAAGCCAGACAGATAGCATCAGATCTGCTTTGTTCCAAGGTCACCCTAGCGTCGGGAGAAGACGAGCTGAAGGCAGGAGCCGCTTCCAGAGATGAGGGTGGCGTGGGCCAAGGTGGTGGCGATGGTGCTAGCAACGGGAAGAGAAGGAAGCCGAGATCCAAGGTGCATTTCAGAGGCGGAACCGACCATATGCGTCAAGCGATTGCATGTCAGCAGCGCCATTGGCTGGAATTGGGAATCTGGGCTGAGAGGCAGGTTTGGAGGAAAAGGTGATGCAGGTGGCACGTGTTCAGTCAGGGGCATTGGATGAGACACCCGAAGGGGAGATGCCCAGTGGGCAGGTGAATGCAGGGGTCTGGAGCATCAGGCATGGGGTTTGGGCTGGAGGTTAGAGGGTCAGCAGCTCGTAAAGTCACATGAGCGAACAAGATCATCCAAGGAGAGAATGTAGACAGCGGACCTCGGAGCCCAGAGAGAGGACTGGGAGGCCAGGGGGGCTCAGAAGGAGGACATGGCCAGCAGGGTCAGCAGCAGAGCCAGTCCAGTGAGCTTGCAGGTCACGAGAGCTGCAGGACCACTGCGTCCTTAGAGGACCTAACAGCCAGCTGGTCGCCTGTGGCCAAAGCGGCTCTACCTGAGGCTTTGGTTTTGGAAGCGCCGGTAAGTAGGATGAGATCATCGGCCAGGATTTGCCTCAATTAGCGTTAGGTCTCGGTTGCCCCGGCAAGAATGTAGTCAGTGGCTCGTATAAGTTTTAATCTTTCCGGCAACACAAACTTACCTTTAGCACTAGTGAACTAATGTGCAGGACAAGGGCCCAGAGATCCATCAAAATGGCCCATCTGGACGCCCTTTACCCAACAAAAAGATCCTAAGTCTCAGGGCGCCTGGGTGGCTCAGTCAGGTAAGCATCCAACTCTCGATTTCAGCTCAGGCCAGGTCGTAATCTCACAGTCATGGGATCAAGCCCCACTTCGGGCTCCGCACTGAGCGTGGAGTCTGCTTGGGGTTCTCCCTCTCCCTCTCTCTCTGCCCCTTCCCCACTTGCATTCTCTCTCTCAAAATAAATTAACTTAAAAAAAAAAAAAGTTCCGAGGGGCGCCTGGGTGGCTCAATCAGTTAAGCGTCCAACTTCGGCTCAGGTCGTGATCTGGCGGTTCGTGAGTTCGAGCCCCTTGTCGGGCTCTGTGCCGACGGCTCGGAGCCTGGAGCCTGCTTCCGATGCTGGGTCTCCCTCTCTCTCTCTCTGCCCCTCCCCTGCTCACGTTCTGTCTCTGTCTCTCTCAAAAATAAGTAAACGTTAAACAAAAATTTTTTTTAAGTTCCTAAGTCTCTTACTAAAACTGAGTTTTCCCCCGACCAACTCTATATTGTTCTAATTATCAAACTCAAAACGTAAAGGCCTGGGTTTTTTACTAGAATCTTAAAGTCAGCTGAAATAAGATGTTTATGTTCAACTATGCAAAGAGTAAGAGAACCACGTGAGCTTCATAAACTCTCTGGAGGGCACTCTCAGGATCACGGACTCTGCTTTTTCGCTTCAAGATGAAGTCATTTTAATTATACGTGTCATTGTTTGTTTTATTTGGGAAGGATAAGCGCTTAGAATTTTAAGCCAACTTTTTAAAAACTGTGTCCAAGGAGAGATTATAATTTATAGACTCCACGCTCAGATGAGTAGAAATAGAATTGACTTTGTTTCCCTGTGACTGAAATTAACTACACTGCTCTTAAGCTCCCGGTTTCCTGGTAGAAATAAAAGCTTATATTTGCCAATTAAAGGTAACTTGGTCACTTCCAGCTTTCCATGTGGTTCATTCAGATCTAAACTGTCACTCGGGAAGTTCCCCTCTCGAACCATAAGAGCCATCTGAATCGGGGTGGTTTATACATCATTTTGGCATCAGTGAGGGGGTGTAACCTAAGTACATCCTGCCTCCTTGCTCTCCCCACAAGGTCTTTGGGGTATCACGTGCTCTCGCTGCGAGGGTCCAAGTGTCCACCAGGCTCCTGGATTAGAAGCTGCCGTGTGCCTCTCCCCACGGTCCTGCCAGCGCCTCCACACCGTCCGCACACGCTCCCGCATACACACTCGAGAACACACACACTTGCACACACACGAGGGAAGCTCACACAAGCACAAAAACGCATGTTCACACACACTAACACACGCGCACAGCACAGTCATAGCACACGCTCTGGGCCAGGCCCTGGGCCACTGACCAGATGCACCTCATTTAAATGATTTACAGTTTTCTTAAAAGGATCACAAAAGCAAATCCTAAAAGGAAATACAAGTAGAAGCAAATGAACCTAACTAGACATGAAATAGATGACAGGCCACGTAGAAAAAAACAAATTCAAGCGACGTTTGAACACAGGACCTTGATTACACTACCTAGGTGGAATATTCCAAGATTGAAAAGAAGTGCAAAGAATTTTTTTCTTAATTTTTCAATGTTAATTTATTTTTGAGACAGAGACAGAGAGACAGAGCGCGAGTTGGGGAGGGGCAGAGAGAGAGGGAGACACCGAATCCAAAGCAGCCTCCAGGCAGGCCCCAAGCTGTCAGCATAGAGCCCGACCAGGGGCTCGAACTCATGAACCATGAGATCACGACCTGACCCGAAGTCAGATGCTCAACCGACTGAGCCACCCAGATACTCTGCAAAGAAATTTTTAATTTTCCCTTACAGGTTTGTGGTTGATAGTGTCAAAAGGACAAACAGCACCTTGTGGGTTGTTTTTTTTTTTTTAAAAGGTGTTTTATTCAGATCTTATGAAAGAGTCTGTTACCATCATCCTCCTTCCTTCCAGAAGACTCCGATGACTTTGAAAGGAAAGTGAGTTTTATACAGTCAAAGGAGGAAGTCTTAAGAGGGTCTTTCTTCCTGGCTTGTAGATGGCCTCCTTCTCATGGCATCCCAACATGGCCTTTTTCGTGTGTGCATGCAGGAGAGAAAGCTCTCTGGTATCTCTTCCTCTTACAAAGACACCAATCCTATTGAATTAGGGCCCCACCCTTATGACTTGGTTTAACCTCAATTACCTCCCTAACGTGCTGTTTCCAAATACAGTCCCATTCAATATGTGAATTTTAGGGGCGCACGATTCAGTCCATAAACTGTGTTATCCAGGAAAGGTACTTAAACTTTCTTTGCTTTAGTTTGACCATATGAAGGTAGAAATCCTAACAGCCTCCCTGTAAGAAAGCTGCTGCGAGGACTAGACGGTTGATGCACACAAAGTGTTTTGTGCCTGGCAGAAAATAAACAATCAATAACATTTCGTATTTAACTCAAAACTTAACTTGTTAATTTTGTCAACTACTTTGGCGAGAGCAAAGTTAGGAGTACACACATAGAATGTCTTTTTTTTTAGACATTAAGAAAATGCACATTTCCATTTATTTTTGCATGGCTGCAGGTGAACCTCAGTGGCCCCCCAATATTTGGGTAACAGAAGAAGTACAACTGTTTATGGAAGGGCCTTGTAACCTGAGTGGAAGGCAGGGCTCTGTTATTTAAATAATCAGCAGTTGGCTGAACCTACTGAATGAAAGTTATTATCATGCTATGGCAGAGATTACACTATACTGTTTCTTTTTGACATCGCGCTTGGTAAATCACCAACGTTCTTCTCCCACACAAACACTTATAAACATAAGTGCGGAACACTTCATTACTGTGCTAATTCAGTGCGGTCCTTACCGAGAATAGCGAGGAGTAAAGAGAAACATCACATCGTTTAGCCCAGCATTTGAAATAAGAAGGCGAAGCCCCTACAGTCAATTCTTTGTCTCTGAATACTGATGGTCCATATTGGTTAATTTTACAGTATTCAAAGTGGTGATGGCGGTTTATATCCATTTCATTTTATTGGCATCGTATTCTCCAGGCGGTCTTGATGTATTATCTGTCTACAGAGTGAATCCCTCTGGCTTTAGCCAGCGGGCTCTCTCTTGAGGATGGCTTTCATCATATTGGTATTCTGCTCAAAACATTTCCCATCATAATTTGCTGCTGTGAATCTAAAAATAGAGCTTTGCCTGTTAAACCCTCGTCTTGCAGGCCTGACCCTCTGCCTGCTCAGCCGCTATGACAGATTCCTTAGCGGTGCCGCAGTTAGGTTTCCTGGCTTCTAGATGGACTGGGCTTTGAGCCCACCGCCGTTACACGCCCCCCACCCCCGTCCTTGCTCTTACATAGTCTTACTCAAAGAATGAAATGGCCACCAAAAAGAGGAGCTAGTTCTAATCACTTCCCTGCAGGTTCAACTCTTGGAAGATTAACCAGAGATCCAAACAGAGAAGTTCTCAGAGGAGAAATTATGAAATTATGAAAGGAAATAATATTTAAAAGATACACACACACACACACACACACACACACACACACACGTGCGCGCGCACGGCTTGGGGCTTTGGGGAAATAACTTAGACCATACCACGCTGCTACGAAAACCAAGCAGCCTCCCCCAGCATAAAGTCGAAGGCATGCCTGGACCTGAGAACACTCGAGAAGACCTCTTCCTCCCCGAGTCCCACTTTGCCTCATGCCATCTCGCAGTGGCAATCTGCACCACTCAACGTCCCCTCATTTCTTTTGAGATTGTGAGGACAGATTCCCCAGGGATGTACTTTGGACCAAGGTTACCAGATGTGTTTCCATTTTATTAGACTTTTCAAACAACCAATTCTTGCCTTTATCCATCCTATTTTTCGTTTGTTGTCTATTTTAGTAATTTGCACACTGACCTTTATTGCCTATTTGCCATGGGTTCATCCTGTTGTTGTTGTTGCTGCTGCTGCTGCTGCTAATTTTTTTTCCACTGAGCAGGGCTGACACACACTGTTCCAGGTGTGCAACATAGCGATTCAACTTCTGTATGCCCTGTTGGTCTCTCCTACTTTCTTAAGATGGATATTCTGCATGTTAGTTTTTGGATTTTCTTTCTTTTCTTCTTTTTAAAGATTTTTTTTATGTTTATTTATTTTTGAGAGTGAGAGAGTGAGCACAAGACGGGGAGGGACAGAGAGAAAGACACAGAATCCAAAGCAGGCTCCAGGCTCCGAGCTGTCAGCACACAGCCCGACATGGGGCTTGAACCCACAAGCAGCGAGATCGTGACCTGAGCCGAAGTCGGACGTTTCACCGACTGAGCCACCCAGGCGCCCCAGACTTTCTTCTTTTCTAACAGAAGCATTTAGACCTATACGTTTTTCTCGCTTTCCATGTATCCTATAATTATGACATTTAGACTTTTGATATCATTCAGTTCCAAGTATCATTGAATTTCAGTAGGGTTTCTTGTTTGACAGAAGCTATTTAGAAATGTGATGGTATATTATGAAAGACGTGGTCATTTTTAAAATTCATCTTTTTTTTTGTTTTCTGTCCCGTGCATGCAAAGCTCCAGACTTGTATCAACTCATGCACGGAATTCATTCACAGGATTCTCGTCCCCAGCTCTATCCTCTGTAGGATTCCCCACCGTTTTCAGCTCCCAGACACCCGCTGCTCGATCTTCTGTCTAGCAAGACAGGATTTTTCTCTGAATTCTAGCCACTTGTGCCCCGCATGGTCTCACAGACTCGGGTAAAGTCAGGGTAAAGCAGTGAGAAATGAGAAAAACACAACCACAAACTCTTTGTTCACAGTCCCCTTTTCCTATCCTCTGGCCAGATTTTCTCCAGGCTTTCAGTGCCTGTGACATACAGCACACAGAGAAGTTCCCGATGGGGCAACACTGAGGGCTGGGTGAGGAGAGGACGAACCTAGTGGGGACCCCCCCCCACTCTCATCCTCTGGCTCAGAGGGGCACCTTGTCCCAGTGCTGTGGTCAGAAGGACAAGGTTTCTCCCCGAGATTTTGTTGTCAGCACCTGCTGCCGAGTTCTATGCTGGGAACACTCATCTGGTTAAAGCCAGGTGATGAAAAATGAAGCAAAGAAAAAGGAAAAACAAGAAATTTACCCCAAACAAGTTGATCTTCATGTTTGGTACCCTTTTCCCATCTTCCCGCTCGTGTTAGAATTTCTGGAGTCTTTAGGCTGAAGATTTTGTCTAGAGAAGTTAGTTGTTTGTAATCAGCAGGAGAGAAAAGCTGTACTTAATTCTGTCTTCACCGGAACCAGAAGTCCTATCCCTTACTTTTTTAATTGAACTTACTTTTTATTAAAAATATGGATTTTGGGGGCGCCTGGGTGGCTCAGTCGGTTAAGCGTCTGACTTCGGCTCAGGGCATGATCTCGCGGTCCGTGGGTTCGAGCCCCGCGTCGGGCTCTGTGCTGACAGCTCAGAGCCTGGAGCCTGTTTCAGATTCTGTGTCTCCCTCTTTCTCTGACCCTCCCCTGTTCATGCTCTCTCTCCCTCTCTCTCTGTCTCAAAAATAAATAAACGTTTAAAAAATGCATGGATTTTGTAATTTTCCAGCACCTAGTTTATATTTTAGCCGTGGGTCCTTCATAGATAGTCCGGGATAACACTGGAAACAGAAACCTCCCACTTTCCTTCCTAAGGACTCAAGCCAAATTCCACACATGAATGAAATCATATGACATTTGTCTTTCTCCGACTGACTTATTTCACTTAGCATAATACCCTCTAGCTCTATCCACATTGTTGCAAATGGAAAGATTTCATTCTTTTTGATTACCAAGTAATACTCCATTGTATATATACACCACATCTTCTTTATCCATTCATCTGTTGATGGACATTTAGGCTCTTTCTACCATTTGGCTGTTGTTGATAGTGCTGCTATAAACATGGGGGTGCATGTGCCCCTTTGAATCTCAACAGAGAACACAGGGAAAGGAAGGAAAAAGAAGATAAAAACAGAGGGAGACAAACCATAAGAGACTCTTAAATACAGAGAACAAACCGAGGGCTGCTGGAGAGGAGTTGGGTGGGGGGAGGGGTTAAGTGGGGGGTGGGCATTAAAAAGGACACTTTTCAAGATGAGCACCGGGTGTTATATGTAAGTGATGGATCGCTGGTTCTACTCCTGAAGCCAAGACTACACTGCGTGTTAACTAACTTGAATTTAATTTTTTTTTTTATGTTTCTGATGTTTATTTATTATATCTGCGACAGAGAGAGTGTGAGTGGAGGAGGGGCAGAGACAGAAGGAGACACAGAATCTGAAGCAGGCTCCAGGCTCTGAGCTGTCAGCGCAGAGCCCAATGTGGGGCTCGAACCATGAACCATGAGATCATGACCTGAGCCAAAGTCAAATGCTCAACTGACTGAGGCACCCAGGCACCCCTTGAATTTAAATTTAAAAAAAAGGACTCACAAGCCATCTTTTTCCTGAATAACGGATCTGAGACATTACCAACCAACAATGTTAACTAAACTGCTTCTCTATAGTTTTCCTAAGTCAAGTCTTTTGACTTGACAACAAGTAGTGTTTGGGAAACTACAATGTTGAAGCGCTGTGCTAAATGCTAGGAACATGGAAATAAACAAGACCTACCAGCCCCAGTGTGATCCCAATTCAACAAGGGAAACGGACACTTAGAGGCAACTGCAAACAGCGGGATAAGGACCATGAGAGGGTATCACTGGAGTGTTATGGCACCCTGGGCTCTATAGTTTCAGCTAGGGACTGGTCAGTCACAGAGTGCTCCAGAAAGAAGATGACAAATTAGCTCTTGAAAGATGAGCGGGATCCCATTGGGAGAAGGATATTCAAGATATGGCAAAGAGATGAACACAGGCATAAAAGCACAAATGCCAATGGCGGGAGAGTCAGTATGCCCGGAGAGTGGAGAGCGATCAGAACTGGAGATCAGCTTTTTCACGTTTCGCTCTTCACCAAAAGAAGCATCTCTTTTTCCAGAGAGATGTTTACTCACTAAACACCTAATGCAGGGGACTCCATGATGGTCTTCTTGATATGGAAAATAACACAACATACATACGCACTGATGTAACCTTAGCAGCTCTTTCTTACCATGTTAACCCAGTTGGTTGTATTTTGTTACTTTTTCAAATTCAATGAAAATCACATCTTTAAAGAATAGATTAGAACCAATGGCAATGTGTAGAATAGGAATCTTTCTGCAAAAAAGGAAAATTATCAATTTACACTAAAAACTCTTTTTAATATTGTACAATTGGATAAGTACATTAATATTATTTTTTATCCCTTTTTAAATGAATTAGGACACCACAAAATGAATTAAAAAAGGAAAAGCATCCATTTAAATCTCACCTATTCACCTTTTTATTACAAAAATTAAACAATCTCATTAAAATGGTACTATGAAAACATATTTTACTATCCCTATAGAATTCAATAAGTTATTCGTTTGCTAGGTACATAACAAAGTAACACAGACTGGGAGGCCTAAATAACATAAATTTATTGCCTCATAATTCTGGAGGCAGGAAGTCCAAGATCAAGGTAGGGTTGGTTGCTGTGGAGGCCTCTCTCTTTGTCATGCCAATGACCACCTTCTTCCTGTGTCTTCACATGGTCTTTCCTCTGTACATATCTATGTCCTGATCCACTCTTACAAAGACTCTGATCATATTGGATTAGAACCCATCCTAATGATTTCATTTTAATGGAATTATCTCTTTAAAGACCCTATCTTTAAAAACAGTCACAGTGTGAAATACTGGGGGTTAGTACATCAACATAGGAAATTTTAAGGGAACAATTCAGCTCCTAACAGTACACAGTTTCCACAAACCAAGTCAGTATTTACATTTCCCTCAACAAAAAGCCCCATCACATACCTTTGAATCGCTTTGTTTTATTGAATAAGTAAACTGTGGCATTTCCATTGAATGAAATAGTGTAATTGCCATATAAATGGAGTAACCAAAAAATTATACTGAAGAAAAACATTTATATTTGCCTGTGTAGTTGCCTTGATCAATGCTGTTTATTTCTTGATTTGAGTTACTATCTAATAACCTTTTATTTCATTCTGAAGGGCTCTCTTTAGTACCTCTCGTGGAGTAGGACTGCCAGAAATCAGTTCAGTTTTTGTTTACCGTGAAATGTCTTAATTCCTCTTTCTTGTGTGAAAGACAAAATTGGTGGATGTAGGGTCCTTGACATATAGTCTTTGTCTTTAAGTGCTTGCAATGTGTCTTCTCACTGCCTCCTGGCTTCCATGGTTTCTGACGAGAAACCAGATGATGATATTGTTGTAGATCCCTTGTGTGTGATCGTCGTCTATATCTTGCTGCTTTTAAGATTCTCTCTTTGTCGGGGCGCCTGGGTGGCTCAGTCGGTCGGTTAAGCGTCCGACTTCAGCTCAGGTCATGATCTCACGGTCCGTGGGTTCGAGCCCCGCGTCGGGCTCTGTGCTGACAGCTCAGAGCCTGGAGCCTGTTTCCGATTCTGTGTCTCCCTCTCTCTCTGACCCTCCCCCGTTCATGCTCTGTGTCTCTCTGTCTCAAAAATAAATAAATGTTAAAAAAAAAATGTAATAAAAAAAGATTCTCTCTTTGTCATTGTGTTTCAACAGCTTGATTATTGACGTGTCTGAGTATGAATCTCTTGCGTTAATCTTACTTGGAGTTTGATAAACTTCTTGTAAGTGTAGACCAGTGGTTTCCATTAAATTTAAGATGTTGTTAGCCCTCGTGTCAAGTATTTCTTCTCCCCCTTTCTCTCTCTACTCTCCTTCTGAGATTTCCATTACGCATATGATATGATCGACGGTGTCCCACACATCTCTTGAGGCTTAGCTCAGTTTTCTTCTTTCTTCTCTTTCTGTCCCTCAGACTGGAGACAATCACAATTGACCTGTCTTCAAGCTCATGATTCTTTCTTCTGCCAGTTCAAATCTGCTGTTGAGTACCTCCAGTGCATTTTTCATTCATCTATTATACATTCCAGCCCTAGAATTTAATATAATTTAATTTATATTTGTTTTTTTATATATGATTTGTATTCCTTTATTGATATCTTCAATTTGGTGAGACATCATTCTCATAATTTCCTTTAGTTTTTTTCACATATTTACAATAGCGAGTCAGGTAAGTCCAATGTCTCAGCTTCTAGGACAGTTTCAATGGACTGCTTTCTTCCTATACATGGGCCATACTTCCTTTTTTCTTCATAGGTCTCATAAATCTTTAAAGCCAGCATTTTATTTTTTTTTAAAAAAAATTTTTTTTTTTAACATTTTATTTATTTTTGAGACAGGGCGAGACAGAGCATGAACAGGGGAGGGTCAGAGAGAGGGAGACACAGAATCTGAAACAGGCTCCGGGCTCTGAGCCGTCAGCACAGAGCCCGACGCGGGGCTCAAACTCACAGACCGTGAGATTGTGACCTGAGCCAAAGTCGGCCGCTTAACCGACTGAGCCACCCAGGCGCCCCTAAAGCCAGTATTTTAAATAATATAATGTGGCAACCCTAAAAATCAGATTCTCCCTCCTCTCCAGGGTTTTTTGTTGCTGTTGCTGTTTGTTTAGTGACTTAGCGTGAGATTCAGGAAGTCTATATAGTTTTGTATGTAGCCCCCTGAAATCTTTGCTCAGTTAGCTTTGTAATCAGCTAATGACTGGACAAAGGTTTCCTTAAATGCTTGGAATCAGTAGGTCTCCAGTCTCTGCTAAGGAGTGCTGTGTGCATGGTGGGGGGAGGGGGGGGCAGGCCTTCAACACTGAGGTAGGAACTTTACAGCCTTGCCTTCACCTTCACTTCCTGCTTGCTCAGAGGCTCAAGGTCAGCCAGAGACAAGAGTTCAGGGCCTTCTCAGGTCTTTCCTGGGCATGTACACAGTCCTACTGTGGTCTTCTAGACATGCATGTGGTCTTCTAGATTCTCAGGAATATGTCAGAGTTTTTCCAAGTTCCTTACGGACATCTTTCTCCAGCTTTTCCTTTTGTTTCTTGGTTAGCTTGTTGTTTTCCCCAACTGTTATCACTGCCCCCCAAGCAGCTGCAATATTAAACAACTGCCTGGCTGTTTCTGACAACTGACCCAAGGTAAAAGGCTGCCTGCATTGGGTGAGCTCTCTGCCAGGTCACACAAAGACAAGCCTTGCAAGCGGGGTTTTCTAGGGAACCGCCAGACACATGAAGTAATGACGGTTCTGAGAACGGGGCTTTGAAAGAGCTCCACCCGTGTTCTGACCTCCGCTAGCTGTTAGGCTGCTGGTTTTCACCACGATTTGGGGCTGTTGGTTTTTGAGGCTCGTGGAGCTGAGCAGGGGGAGTTAAAATTCCACACCGTTCAGGGTTCTTACTAAAGTTCAGCTGTTTTGTTCCTAAGGAAGCTCCCCCGGAATTCATTTACAGAGCTCTAGAAGAGTTTGTTTGGTCCGTGCTTGCCACTGCTCTCATTGCTTTTATGGGGGAGAAGGTTTTCAGGGGTTCCTCCCCTCCCCCCGCCGGCCTTCCTGGTGACATCCTCTTGGCTGCACCCGCTGCTGTTTCTTCATACCTGTATCCCAAGTGTCTGATTCTCTCTTCAGCCAGTCCCAACAGATGTTGAAGGTCCATTTAGATTTTAACTTTAGTAACGGTAGATGTCATTCCTCACTGCATTTGGTTACGTATATAGCCAGAATGGAAAGCCTAGGCGGATTTTATGGTATTTGACCATCGCTGGCTTCTAATCACTTCACAATAAACGTGTACCTCCTTTATGGGAAAAAAAAAAAAAAGTTACTGAGGTTATTTTATCACCTTTTCCCCTTGACTTCCTGTGTACTCCTCATTCTGAGCCCATATGTCCCTGCCATCATCTGTCTTCCCCCCTCACACCCCAACACACACGAAGAGTTGGCAGTTCGGACGAGAAGCGCTGGTCGGGAAATAAAAAGCAAGACAGCACCCTTTTCTTTGCCTTATCTAGAAGTCCTGCAGTACTTGTGTTAGAGGCATAAAAGGGGGCTTTTGTGGGTTAGCCAGACAGACACTGCCAAAGGGTAGGATTCGGTTTGGGGATTAAGGAGAAGAACCCAGGGCTGGAGTGAGGGCAGCGCTGACTCGGGCCCTGACAGCTGAGCGGGGTAAATCACGTAAGTCCCTGGCATCCCGGTTTCTTCTTCTAGTCACACGGAGCAAGTGCCATGCTCTGAAATCATCCTGTAGCTCTGAATCCTCCGTGGAAACACCCACACGTATTCTCTTCTCCCCTCTCCCCCTGCACTCGACACAAAGCAGTTGCCTGATACACCTTATCGGCTGTCTCAATAAACGACACGTGGACTGACTGGCTGTTTCCTGGAATGAACGAACACTGACCACGGGACTTTTGTGTGTCACAGGTAGTTTGGCCTTGAAGGATCCCTTATTCATTTTTTTTTTAAGTTTTAATTACATGACATTTTACAATCTTATTAGAGTAAGGGTGACTATTTTAATGTTTTCTTCTACCTAAAAGTTCCTTGTTTTCTTCTGATTTTAAAAGAATTTTTATAGGTCCCTAAAAAGCAGTTGTGGGCCCTAGGCCCCGGACCTGCCTGGCCACTGGAGAAGTCATCCCTGAGGATGGGTGGAGTTTCCCCCATTCTGTCATTTCATATTTTTAAAAAAGCTGCTCCTGGGGCGCCTGGGTGGCTCCGTCGGTTAAGCACCTTACTTCGGCTCAGGTCACGATCTTAGGGTTCGTGGGTTCAAGCCCCGCGTCGGGCTGTGTGCTGACAGCTGGGAGCCTGGAGCCCGCTTCGGATTCTGTGTCTCCCTCTCTCTCTCTCTGCTCCTTCCCCACTCGTGCTCTGTCTCTCTCTGTCTCTCAAAAATAAATAAACGTTAAAAAAAAAAAGCTGCTCCTGACTCCTGGGCTGCAGTCGCTCAGATGGCATTTCTGTGCAAACCAGGAAAAGGTTTCTTATCTTTAAGAAGAAGGGACAAGCCTTGAAAGTATTATGGTTATTGCACAGTCTGAATAACTATCCTCACTGGGCCCGGGGCAAGTACAGAGTCGGGGTGGGGGGCATCCCTTCCAACGTCACCTCGGGCGGCAGTCGGGGCCTGCACGGCACGATGGGAGGAGAGTAACGCTGATCCATGACGTTCGGCTGGAGGACCTCCCGGGTGTAGTTCCATAAGCCAAACTTCACTCTAAGTCGATGGCCGGGAGGCTCACGTCTCCGTAGGGCTCAGGCGAAGCCCCGAAAGCCACGGGAGGCCAGACGCGCGGCCTCCGGGGTCTCCCGGCGCGACAAGCGGACAGGGCACGAGCACACGTGACTGTGCACCTGTGCGCACGTGCCTTCCCGTGCGTGTGCACGGCCTCGCGGGCACGCGTGGCTGGCTGTGAGCCAGGACGCTCCCCCCTCCCCGCCCCGCGAAGTCCCGGCAGCGCCACCGCACACGCTGGTAGTAGCGTCCGTCTGCAGCACGAATCACACTCTCGGTCCTAAGCCCTGAGCCCCTGTGCGGGCCGCAGTCCCGCAGTCGGAGCAGCTCGGGGCCGCGACCACCGCCCGCCCGCTGGGCCCACTTGCCGAGGGCAAGGCCGCACTCACTAAAGCCTCCGTCCGTCCCCTTCCTTGCAGGAATGACGTGCCAAGCCCGGAGCTCCTACGTCACCAGTGAGATCCTGTGGGGTTACCGCTTCACACCTGTCCTGACGCTGGAAGACGGCTTCTATGAGGTCGACTATAACAGCTTCCACGAGACCTACGAGACCAGCACCCCATCTCTCAGTGCCAAAGAGCTGGCCGAGCTGGCCAGCCGGGCGGAGCTGCCCCTGAGTTGGTCCGTGTCCAGCAAACTCAACCAGCGCGCGGACCCGGAGACGGAAGAGGAGGAGAAGAACCTCGAGGAGCAAACAGAAAGGAATGGTGACGTGGCAAACCTAGAAAACGAATCCAGAGTCTAGTCGCCTAGCCGGGCGGCTCCTCCTCCCCTCCCCCCTCCCCCCCCCCCCCCCCCCCGCACAACCCCTCCTCGTCTCTCATGCTCTCTCTCTCTTTTGTCTCTCTTCCTTGGTTGTGTATGGATTTACATTTAGTTTTGACATCGCCAGAAAGCGAGTCTTCGAGGTGTAAAATATCTACCTGCCCTGTCTCAGTTTTGCAGATGGACGAGGCAGACACAGATTTGGTGAAGGTGCCAAGCGCCCTCCCTCGCGGCCCCAGCTTGCTCTCTTCCCGAAAAACCACGCATCCGACTCCTAGGGACTTAAGCTACTTACCTGCATGTCTTGGACAATAGCAGATCACTCAAAGAGTGTGTCAGAGATTTCACCTGGGATAGGACAAGTTAGGTCTCTGGTGCCTATTTCCTCATGCAGTGAGACATAGCATATAACCCTCGGTTTTATAGATTCCAGTAAATTCCATCTGCAGGGCGACGTGCCTGCCCCCTACAGGCATTGTAGTTATAGGACCCGGGTCAGGTAAAGACAAAACACTGTACATATATATGCCTTATGTAATTATTTTTCTTTTTGCAGTCAGTAATAAAACACAGCATGTACGAAAAGTACTGTAGGACAGAACTTCCAAATAATGTACATAGATGTATAATTAATGTAGGTTTAGATATATAACTTTAGAAATAAGATGCAAAAAAAAAAAAAAAAAAAGATTCCCGATGTACAGCAGGCATTTCTGTTCTGATGTCTTTGCTTTCTGAATTTCTTTGGTCCCATCGATCACTGGCCCTTAGTGCATGGCCTTTGTTCTGTGTCCCAGACTGGTAGTGTTTGGGTACCTCACTGTTCCCTTGCTTATCCTCTCACTGAATCTAATAAGCCATAGGTCTGGGGGAAGTTAGGCGGTCCGGTACATGGCAAAACCCACCACCAATATGCTGAGATACTGTGAAATGTTTACAAAACTGAGGTCTCTTTCTTTTTTTTTTTTTTTTTTTTTTTTTAGTAACAGGAGCCTCACTGACTAGCCTGGGAGAATATTCCAGGGGGACGACACTCTCTGGCATGTCAGCAATGATGTGTTTATGCTTTTCACATGAGCTGTCACCCTTTGTAGTACAAGAGTTTGGGAAACTCTTCTCCTGC
Source organism: Puma concolor (assembly GCF_028749965.1). NCBI lineage: Eukaryota > Metazoa > Chordata > Mammalia > Carnivora > Felidae > Puma > Puma concolor. The sequence continues at coordinate 152,598,876 of NC_141675.1, read as the reverse complement.
AAACCCATGGATTCCCCAGCTGTTCCACTCTGTAATTGTGAGAAACTATAGACCTAAAAAAATCAGACATGGTAATTTAGCAGAAGACGGTTCGGGTCTAAAGCCATGACATTCATGAAGGCGTGCAGTGGGCGACATGTATTATAATCATTCACCTCACACACTTTGACTCCATCCGGCTCTCTCCCTGGCCCCTCTAGCTTATCCATCAGCATTTTTCGCATTTGTATTTATTATTATTCGTCTTCTTTTATTATTCTGAAATGACCAGAGTTCAAGGGTCAAAGATTAAATCAACAATCTAGGTGACTATGAAATCTCTCTAGAGCATGCCACAGGCGGGAAATCAAACCCAAAGTGTCTCCCAATCAGAAGAAAACAAGCAAAAAAACTGCAGCCTTAATTAATTTTAATCTGTGAAGATAAATGGAAAGAGAGAGATTAAGAGAGAGAGAAGAGAAGAGAAGAGAAGAGAAGAGAAGGAAGGAAGGAAGGAAGGAAGGAAGGAAGGAAGGAAGGAAGGATGGATGGCAGGAAGGAAGGAAGGAAGGAATTTTGTACTAAAAAATCTAAATTTCAAAATGAAAAAAAAATTTCAAGTAAAAAGATAAGGAAGAGGATGTTAGACAAAAATCTCAAGGGCAGGTGGAAATTTTGCACTGTAACAGATCTTTCATATTAATTTCGCAATTTTAAACTCTTTATTCCCTAAACAGTCGCCCATCATAAATATTCATTGGCTGAACTCAAGTTCATTTTCAGCTCCCACAGCTGTGCTCAGTTTGAGGCTTTGTGCCTTGGAGGTCAAAGAACTCAAACTAGCTATCACTCCCTGTTGCCCTTGACTTCCCTGACCAGATTGCACAGGCCTTCGCTGTAGTTCGGGGACTTGGCTACTAAAAAGCATGTCCCAGAGACAAGGAAAGTGGCTCCTCAATTTAACACAGGGGTCTCTCTTCTCCCACGTCCTTGACCTTGCATTAGGACAACTGCTTCTTGGCACTGACTTAACCGAAAACAAAACTGTTGGCCACGTAGCCCTTTCCTGTTTGCCAGCATTTCACTTCCTGCATTGAATACCTGTCGAATCATTTATTCATTCCACACACTCCGAGGAGGGCGTTGTAGTCCAGGAGGAGGAGGAGGGAGCCCCATACACTTCCTGCCAGGCTGTTGGGAGGTACTGTGGCCTTACCTCACTGTAGCCTTATGAAGGGCGCCCTTGACTTGGGGGCGCTAACCCTGCAACATCACCAGAGTTGCAGGGAAGGCACCGTAGCACAAAGCAAGATGAGGCAGGGGCTCATTAGCTAATTAGCTCTTGATGACTCAGTGGGCCTTTTTTTACTCCGTTACTAAGGTTCAAAGGACAGCACACACCCTGTTGTCTGGTTGGAAGAACAGTTTGGGGCCCTTTAGCACAACTGAACGAAGAGCCTTGGTGACCCTTTGGTCATGCACATGTGTCGGTTCTGTATCTGTGACAGGGCACCCAGGTGTGAGGTCTCTGCCTATTTCTCATCGTCTTTTGTGTCAATGTAGTTGAAGACAGAACATGAACCAAATCTCGTTTTTGTAACGTGAGCCTCTGGATCTTTAAACAAGGATGCTCCAGAAGAACCTTTTACTAGAATGTCCCTATCAAACGTGTCTATTTTTCTACAATTATTGATAACACAGTTTAACAGTGTATTTTGTGTCAACTGTTAAAATTTGGAATTGAAAGAAGTTCATTAAGACTGAATTTTCTAAGCAGCAAGTATTGAATGGTGTTTTTCATTAAGACCGTAAAACAAAGATGAGCCCATGATTTCTACTCATTCTATTCCGCCATGGCCAGTCCCCATTCACTCAGTCACTTTCTTAGCAAATCAAGTGTTATGAAAATAAATAAGCCTATTTTAATTCAACAATACCCACAACTAATGAGCATCGCTCTCAACTTGATATTTTGGTCTGTTTGGTTGGTGTGTTTGAGTCACTTTCCATAAAAGCATGGTGGGATCCAATAGCCAGATAAGAATTTTTAACTAAAGGGTTATGGTTTGCCACAGTAGACCCCAATCTGGAGAAAAGGGCAGAGTCAGCTGGAAGCATGACCTCCCCAAGGGCTGCTGAGACCCTCAGATTCTCACTTCCACCCACCCCAAGATGCTTTCCAACTGGAAAACCTATTTGTTGATTCGTCAGTTTTATGTAACTAATAAAATCGTTTCTTTTTTGGCTGTCCCCTGGACGAATGATACTCTTTTGAATTAACATATTTGTGATCACTGTAATGTCAGGTCATTGTTTATCCATTCCTTCATAACATGGCATTGCAACCTGGTGAACCAACATACAGCCCCTCCATGTCCGTAGGAAGGAACTCCCTCCTTCCTCCACTCTTTTGCTCCACGTGTCTCTCTCTTTTGTGCTTTCCCTAACTCTCCAGTGCCAGGTCCATTGATTGAGTTCGGTATCTTATGTTCCCTAACAGAAATCCAGCTACTGTCTTTAAAAATGTCAACTTATTTCTTAAGCACAATTTTTCTCTTGGTTTAACCAACCTAGGGCTCTGAAGTGTCTATTTCTCACTGTACTCTAGTTAAAAAAATTATTTACGACTTCATTCAAAAGCCTAAATTTTGAAATCTCCAGAGCAACATCCTTATGCTTTCCTTCCCTACATTTTCTTACATTTCAGGTTTCTTAAGTTTTCCCCTTTGCTTTTTAATTTGATTTAAGCCAATATCTTTGGGATGCACAGAAACTGTTTATTCAAGGCGGGAGCTGGTGGACATGGGGGTTATAAAAATGCCAGTAGAAAACGACTGGGACTCACTCAAAGAATGTGAAATCATTTGATTAGCTGAGTAATTCAAGATAAAAAAGAAGGAAAATATGCGTAGTCATTTCCAAGACAGCTTGCCAATAGTCTGACTTTCTTTCCTTGACTTGGATGGTACTCTATGTGACTCAGAAAAGTCAAAAGGGGAGTTGTAATTAAATGCCCTACATACATGGGAAATAGTAACTTCTATGATTTCCTTTCAACGGATGGCTATAAAGTTGAAAAACATAGTTATACATAATAGATGATTCATTGATACCGCATTCCAATATAGTAAAGTCATATTATCTTGTTTCTAGCCTTCACGACCAACCTGTGTTTAAGAAAATGTAATCCTTTCATTTAAAATGGAGTTAAACACACCTCTTCCTAATATTTCTGCCCTTAATGTCTTAGAGAACTTCCACTGTAGTGTCATCTAGAAGTCAAAAACTCTGCAAGGCTACAAAGAGATTTTTGACAAAGCACAATATCATCACAAAATACAATGACAAATTATGTCATTACACAAATTATGTCATTTAATTCTACTCTACCATGAGAGCTTGAGTGTTACAATTTACGTTTTATGATAGGAATACTAGGGCTTAGGCAAACTGAGTAACTTCCCCAAGGTTATGGGCCCAGTAGTAATAGCTCCTGGTCTCAAATCCAGGGCCAAGGCTTAAGCCACAGGCACTATTTATACAGAGAGGGTCGGCAAACCAAAACTACTCACAGACTCTGGCCCATTCCCTGTTTTTGCACCACTTGTGAGCAAAGAATGACTTTTACATTTTTTAATGGATGCAGAGGGGAGGAATATTTTCGGACATATGAAAATTGTATGCAATTCAAATTCCAGTGTCCATAAATAAAGTTTTCTTGGAACACAGCCCCACTCATCCATTTGCATACTGCCTATGGCTGCTTTCACACTACACTAGCAGAGCTGAGTATATAAGACAGAGACTATGTGGCCAGAAGACTAAAATATTCCTATCTGGCCCTTTACAGAAAAGTTTGCCGACCTCTATACTGTCTGTACTATTAAGTACTATTCATGTATGAAGTGGTACTAATTACTAAATATTGTACCGTGCTACCAACAGATTCCTGGACAACTCAGAATGATGACATTATTTCCCGATAAAAATGCATTGCAGTCACTCGCAGATCTGTTCCAAGAAAAGAATAACACAGTCATATAATCAGGTGTCAAAGGAGGACTCCTTCCTTTTCATAACCATTCTCCCAGAGCGCTAAAGAAATAACCGGTCAAGATTCAGTGGCCAACTCACAAAGCGACAACGTAAAACAATTCCTTAACAAACGAAAAAGAAGTGGGAATCCCCGGTCCAGTTGACTGAGACATTGCGTCACTGGTGTATCTATAGGTGTTTAAATATGTAGACAGTGGGGACACGTGTCTCCACCCGGTGGGGAAAACCGGCCACGCAGCTGTTGCAGGGGGAGCTTCCCCTCCCCCACCTGCCTTCTCTCCTAGGCTCCTATGGACAATGGAGCTCTGCCTGTGTCCTCCCACTAGCTCTCTCTACCTGCAATTGATCAACGTAATGATGATGAACGTTGAACTGTTGCTCATGTCTAGCTGTCCTAGTTCTGGCTCTCTCCAGCCACTTGGCCAAAAGTTTAATTTAACATGAGAATTAGGAACTAAATCCTTCTCTTGGAAAACCAAGAGGTTCTTTACAAAGAGCTCAGGAAGAAACAGGAGGGCAGTAAAGGGTTGTTGGATTGTTTGTCGCTTTCTGAGTCCGAAACACAAGATAAAGATTGGTAATTAAAGAAACATTGAGAGCAAGAAACCCAGACAGTGGAGTTTTGAGATAAGTCAATATTAAATGACATTCTTTAGTATCACTACGCTGAAAGCACTTGTGTTCTAAGAAAGCATTTCCAAAGCCAGACATGGGTCAGCCAAGTGAGCCAAGTTCTGTTGGAAAATATATCAGGTTCTCTTATGAGTGCTTTCCTGGAAATTAGGTGGGGGGGGGGGGGGGGGGGATTTTGTAACAAATCATTGTGATGTATTGCTGACAGATACATGATGGAAGTTGAGATGGATTTGGTCCTGTGTCTGAAACTAAATGGTAATGATATCTGAAATATATGTTGCAAAAAGCTCACAACAGCTTTGCGTGGAACAGCATAATAACTAAGTGGGGGGGGGGGAAGATATCTCAAAGTTCAACACCGTAAAACTTAAATAAATGTAAAAGGAGTCAAACTTTTACTTGGCCTCATTGCCTTGGTAAAAGAAAGCTCGATGCATCCACCTAACTCAAACCTATCCTCGTCCAAAGGAAGAAATGAGAGCAAAATAGCTCGAGATGGTCAGCGTGATTAAGTGATGGAGATTTATCACCAAGGAAAATGGCTTTTATAAAGTTAATTTTAGATACTACCCCCTAGACGTGAATCCTAATGTGTTCTGTGGTCGGCCAGAGAATTGTGACCACACAGGCAATAGATCTTGATTTCAGAGAATGAAATGTTCCTACTGTCAAAGGGTAATTGACCATTTCAGGATTAAGACCCTGCACCCATTGTATTAACACTGATCATAAATACTGTGATATCAACCAGCCAATCTTTATAAGAACTTGAAGGGCTGTTTTTCTCAGGCAATGTAAATATCTGCTACCAACAGACACTAGTGAAATAAACACGTAATGCACCATTATTTCTAAAATTCTGATAGAAATCATAAAATATCCATCTAAAGGAGCAAGAAATCACGGGAGCCTAAGTTCAGACCTCTTCGGCTACTAAAACCCCAGTGCAGTCTGAATGCCTTATGGAGTGTATCAGTGTTAGGTTGATCAGCACTAAACACAACTACAGAACTGGATCAACTACAGCACAGAGAGCTGGGCTTGCATCAGCTGTGCACGATCAGAACCTCTAACCCCATAGCCACTATTCTTAGACAAGGACAAGGGACACTGTTCTCAGATCCAGTTGGTGCCATCCTGGCATCATCTCTCAGCATTATTGGGCATGGGAATGGCTGTAAGCAACCCTCCCTTGGGTCAGTTTGTCCATGCACACCTGCTGCAGGCTCTCTAGGTGAACCTCTCTCTCCAGGTCTAGTTCCTGTTCATATAGACAATGACCCCTCCCAGAAGACACCGGGGAACCTGTGTCTTTTGAGCTTATGTTGGCCAGCACCCTTGACCCTACAGATTGCCCACCTGGAACAGGGATGACAACTCTCCCTAGAAGAAATGAAGTAAGGCCTTTTGAATCCCCTATGCACAGGGCTGTCCCTCCTATACATAATCAAACAATATTATTGAATAAACGGAGTATGTGTAAAGAAGTCCAAGGAAAGATCATTTTCCCATGGTGATTGCCTGTATGACTTTTTTCCCCTTTACACATCTAATTCTTCAGCCTCTGGAAATTCTCACTTTTTAGTATCATGATGCTGTGAGCACAAACTCAGCTGGGCCATTGGGCAATCCAGGACATCACCCTAGACGGTCTGATCCTGTTTCTTTAAGTAAGGGGGTCTGATCTGTTCAAACCTGCCCCTCATCCAATCCAAATGCTGCCCTGTCCAAGAAATGTCACGTCCTCTCTCTTTCCTCTAACAGGAACCAACAAACAAGGATATTATTGTCAAGAGTGTCCTCTTGATTTGCAAGGAACTCCCCTGGATGGCAACACTTGGAGACACAACTTATGCTCTCCCCGGGTGCCCACAGGGCTATCATGTCACCACAGGTTATCATCCAAACATTCTACCCACTTCCGCTTTCTGTATTCCTTCCTTGGCTCACCACCAAAAGTCATCTTTCCTGGAAATTCTTCTGAGCTTCCATTCCATTTTTGAGTGGCAACCAAGAACCTATTATCAAGGCTAGTCTCATCTGTTACCACCTAATTGTTCACACCAGTTTTAACTACGCAAGTACTATGTTCACAGTCTGACCACCTGAGACCCAAAAAAAAGGTAAAATATTTCATTTCTGCCCCCACACACGCCCTGAGAGTCCATGAGTGATGACATTAGCCCATAACTGAGCAGAGCATAAAAAGGGGTCTTGTGCTGAAGGGACAGCTGGACTTTTCCAGAGGAAGCTTCTTGTCCTTTACAACATGCAGTTAGGCTAACCAGCTTGCCAAAGATGATCCCGTATATTTTTATTCAGCCCCGTGGAACAGCATCTAAAATGAGTCTTGCAGGAACAACAGTGAACTCCCACACGTGTACAGGATTCTGAAATGATGACCTAAATATATGCCTGTGTTGGCAAAGTGGCCTTTCCTCCCCCGCTGTCTGCACAGACTGTGCTCTGGGGAAAAACCAAGCACCCATGTGGTGCCTGGTTACCCAGGATGTGCATGGCTGCTGCCATGGCAACCTGCAGCCTATCAGCATAGATCTCTCCATGGAGTCTCTGAGGAGAACTGGCTGAGGCCCCAAGGGGCTGGAGCTCCCAAAGGCGTATCCACCTGCAGACAGCCTTCAGGGAAACCTAGGAGATACAGGGCAGTGCCCAGGCAAACAGGTACGTTCAGTGGCCAGGTGTAGGATATTACTATCCCTTCTTCCTAAGACAGTTTGCACTCAGGTGGCCAAACTGTTCCTTTGAAAAAGGCTATTCTTTAAGCCATCATCCCCATCCCACATACACACCCACACCAAAATCACATTCTCCTTTAAAAAAAAAAAAAAGAAATTCCAAAACTAAATTCACATCATCTAATGCAATGGATATCCAAAGAGCTCCCATTTTATTAATCGTGAAACAGGCTGAGCCTAAATAGTGTTTCCATAATAAGCCCAAGTATAAACAAAAGCAATTTAAAATTTTTACTTAGAAATTCCTTCAGGAAAAAAAAAAAGAAGTTCTTTTAGAAAACCTGATTTCAAATGTTCATTTTTGCCTCCAGAAGGCAAAGTCTCCAGAATACTATTTATCTCCATGAACTTGCCACTTTCCATTCTCTGGCTTTGAACCTGAGAACAGACGCCTTTACGTTGGCAGGAAAGGTTATGCAGAATTTAGCACTGAAACTTTCAGAGTTAAATTCGGCCTGGCCCTATGAGCCCAGGTAGGAGTAAACTCTGCTGACCAGGAACAACTCTCCATTGATGTGCTTAGATGTCAACCTCAGGGAAATTTTGGACATGGAAATTTTGCTCAAGATGATGGCCTGCTTGCAGAGAGAGCATGGCAGTGTTCGAATCTCTGAGTCGTGCCCACACACATGCCAGATCAGCTGGCCTGATCTATAGCTTGCCCAGCCGACTGGCCCTATCCACAGGGGGCATTAGTAAATAAATGAGAACTTTCTACGACCCGAAGAAGCACACTGCAAGACCTTTCTTCCGTCTTACTTACAATGCTGTTACAACAGACATCAACAAGACACGTGGTTTGTTATCCCACAGCTCCTCTCTGCTTGTACTTTTGTATTTTTTTCCTTTCCTAAAAGAAAGAAGGCTCCTCTAAACCTTACACGAGGCAGTGGTGGTATAGTCCTTTGTAACTAACACTTTAACAAATGCAACAACCCTTTCCGTACATACACGCCTACAGGCACATATATATGTACACATGCCCATACGTACATATACACAATATACATGCACTCCTACACGCACACACGCACACACACCCACATACACACACCTACTTCCCTCCTCCAATCAGTTATGAGCTGGTCCACATAAGTGGATTCACAGAAAACCAAAGCCCTAAAAATGACAATAACTCCCTCCCTTAACCATCACAGTGGTATTCTTTCTAAAATGCACCATAGGCCTCCCTGAACTCACATGCAATGGGTCATAAAGTAGCCTTTTTTTTTTCCATTGTTTTGTAGGAAACCTGGATTCAGTCTGAAGAGAACAGGCTTCTGATCCTGGTTCCATCCCCAGATGAGTTATATGGACTCATATAAATCACTGAACTCAAAAACAGTTTTCTCATCATTTTCTCTTTTTTGGACTAATAACCTTCAGCTTTTAGCACAATTTTAGGTTCACAGCAAACGAACCTATACTGACTCATCAGCATCACCCAAAGTCCATAGTCTACAGTAGGATTCACTCTTTGTGTACATTCTATGAGTTTTGACAAATGCACAATGTATAATATGTAGCCAGCACTAGACTGTCATGCAAAATAGTTTCACTGCCCTAAAAATTCTCTGCGCTCTATTTGTCTCTCCCCACAAACCCTTGACAACTACTGATCTTTTCACTGTCTTTAGAGTTTTGCCTTTTCCACAATGTCACAGAGTTAGAATCATACAGCATATAGCCTTTCATATTAGCTTCTTTCACTTAGTATTATGCATTTAAGATTTCGTCATATCTTTTCATAGCTTAATAGCTCTTTCTTTTTAGGGTTGAATAATATTTTACTGTCTGGATGTACCATGGTTTATATATTCATTTACATACTATTGTTTGCTTCCAAGCTTTGGCAATGATGAATAAAGCTGCTATAAATGTTTGTGTGCAGGTGTTTGTGTAGACATAAAGTTTTCTATTTATTTGGGTAAATGCCAGGGGGCATAATGGCTGCATCATATGATAAAACTATGTTTAGTCTCATAAGAAACTGCCCAGCTGCCTTCCAAAGTGGCTATCCCATTTTACATTCCCACCAACAATGAATGAGAATTCCTGTTGCCTCTCATCCTTGCCAGCATTTAGTGTTATCAGTGTTTTGAGTTTTGGCCATTCTATTAGGCATGCACTGGTATCGCATTGTTTTCATTGCATTTCCCTGGTGACATATGATATGGAGCGTCTCTTCATAGATGTATTTTCCATCTGTACATCTTCTTTGGTGAGGTGCCTGTTCAGGTCTTTGCCCACGTTTTAATCAGGTTGTTTGTTTTCTTATTGTTGAGTTTTAAGAGTTCTTTGTATATGTTGGATAACAGTCCTTTATCAGGTGCATCTTTTGCAAATATTTTCTCCCAGCCCGTGGTTTGTCTTCTCATTCTGTTGATAGCCTCAGCTGCCAAGCAGAAGTGTTTAAATGAACACCAGCTTATTAATTCTTCCCTTTGTGGATTATGCCTTTGGTGTTGTATTTTTAAATTCATTGCCATACCCACAGTCATTTAGATTTTCTCATTTATTATCTTCTAGGAGTTTTATAGTTTTTCACTTTATATTTAAATCATTTTGGGTTAGTTTTGTGGAGAGTTTAAGGTCTGTGTCCAGACATTTTTTTTTTTTTTTTGGAATATGAATGTACAGTTTTTCCAGAATCATTCATTGAAAAGATTGTATTTGTTTCTGTGTATTGCCTTAGCACCATTGTCAAAGATCAGCTGACTATACTTATGGGTTCTATTTCTGGGCTTTCTGTTCTGTTTCATGGATCTGTTTGTCTATTCTTTCACCAATATCACACTGCCTTGATCACTGTAAATCAAATCACTGTAAGCCTTGAGGTTGGATAGTGTCAGTCTTTCAATTTTGTTCTTCAGTGTTGGCCACTCTAGGTCTTTTGCTTCTCCATAGAAACCTTAACACCAGTTTGCTAATATCCACAAGTTAATGCTGGGATTTGGGCTGGAAATGCATTGAATCTGTAGATTAATTTGGGAAGGACTTGACAGTATTGAGTCTTCCTATCCATGAACCTAGAATATCTCTCCATTTATTTCATTTGTTAGCTTTCACCAGTTTTATAATTTTCCTCATATAAATCTTGTACATATTTTGTTAAATTTATACCTAAGTGTTTTATTTGAGGGGAGGTGCTAATATAAATGGTGTTGTGTTTGCAATTACAGATTCCACTTGTTCATTGCTGGTATATAGAAAGGTGATTGACTTTTTGTATATTAACTTTGTATCCTGCAACCTTGCTATGATGTTTTTTGTTGATTCTTTCAGATTTTCTACATGGACATGCATGTCATCTGCAAACCAAGATAATTTTACTTCTTCCTTCCCAACCCCTCTAAGCACTGTTTTCACTGCATCCCACAAATTTTGACAAACTGCATTTTTATTTTCATTTGGTTCAAAATACTTTTCAAATTCTCTTAAGATTTCTTCTTTGGCCTCTGTGTTATTTACAAGGGTGTTATTGAATCTCTGGGTATTTTGAGATTTTCCACCTCTGTTGGTTGTATTTCTAATTTGATTCCATTGAGGTCTAGAGAAGACATTGTATGACTTATATTCTTTCCAGTTTTTTTAAGTTGTGCTTTATGGCCCAGAAAGTGGTTTATCTTAGTGAATGTTCCAACGTGAACTTGAGAAAATGTGTCTGCTGTTAGTTTCCTTGTCTTTTTCTTTTTGTCTTTTTTAGCAAGTTGAAACCCCCAGTCTCTGCTTCTAAATCTAATAGCAGTTCGAGTCTATACCACCCCTGCACTAGATAGCCCCAGATGGCTTAGCTTTCAGTATTCGCTGTTTTTAATAGTTTCACTAATTCCTATGTTGGCAGCAATGAAATTTTGCCACCATCCATACACTTGCCTCCAGGATCTCCTTACCAAACACATCCTTCTCTCGTCTCCTCTCCCACCACTAAATCCCATAGCAAATAGACAAGTTATGAGTTAGGTGCCTTCTAGACAAATGAGGTGTTACTGTACAAGCACTATAGTCTTCTTCACAGGAGAAAAAGCCCCCAAAGTGGTTGGGACCTTTGACCGAAAATAAGTGCATGACTACATCTTGCCAGCTCATCCATAAACACTTCAATCAGCTCCAGCAGGTTATTGGCAACTTGCTTTTAACCTGAATCCGTCTCTACCTTCCCTGAAGCATGCACTTAGGACCCCAGGACAAAAAATTAATACTAAATCAAGTAGAACAAAATTAGGGAGGCAAAGAGATTAAAAAAATTTTTTTTTCAATGTTTATTTATTTTTGGGACAGAGAGAGACAGAGCATGAACGGGGGAGGGGCAGAGAGAGAGGGAGACACAGAATCGGAAACAGGCTCCAGGCTCTGAGCCATCAGCCCAGAGCCTGACACGGGGCTCGAACTCACGGACCGCGAGATCGTGACCTGGTTGAAGTCGGACGCTTAACCGACTGCGCCACCCAGGCGCCCCCAAAGAGATTAAACCATAACACTTTAATTCAATGGCTTTATTTCAGCCACATCCCTCTTTTCCACTATTAATTGAAAGATAATTCACTGTATTTGTCTTCCCTAATAAAGTATCACCATACGAAGGCCTGAAATATTTAATATGGCCCAATAAAACATGAAGTCATTCTGTGAGCCATTTCCTAAGATAGAAAGAACACTATTCTGGAAAGTTCATTAGTTCAAAAGTCCAAAGAAAGCAGTGCCTAAACTTTGGTAGTCTTTTTAATCCTGAATCTATGAAACTGAGGATAAATCTTAATCTGGTTTCAGGGCTGCGTGTCTTGCAGACATTCCTGTTTCTATTAGCCTGGAAGTTCTCGTTCTTACCATCACACAGAACTGTCAGGAATTGTTTGAACAAATGCTAGCCACTTGATGAGATCCAACTCATCAAGCTGGGGTGTCACTGGGGCACATGTTGGTGTTCCAGTTCCAGTATCCACTCTTAGAGAATAAGTCTTCTAAAAAGAAACAAGGCACACACATAATTGACCTTCAGCATTGTTCCCAGAAATCCTTTTAAGAAGCTGAGTTTTTGATAAGATGCTCACATTCCACAGAGAAATAAAATGCTTGGTTTTCAAGGTGTATGAAATTCGCTGATGCTGGGAGCAGGCACATACGTGTACCTCCATTCTCAGGGATCTAAGCTGCCAACGAAAACTAGACAAGGAGAGAATTCCACTCAAAAGATTCTGAAAGCTAGTAGATGCCCCATATTTTATTGTTCTAGATTAATATTTTTTGACTGAGTATTGACCCGTGAACATTTTAGCACAGTGCGCAATGTCCTAGGCAGGTTGTTCTAAAGATCAAGAAATAATGACATCTTCCTCTGCCCTCAACAAGCCTATAACCTCACGGCAACCAGCTCTTACCAGATGACCACATTGTGTTGAGTGAATCAACCCACAAACCGCACAAAAGCCCTGTGAGCAAATACTGACGCCTACTTTACAAATAAAGAAACTGAGGCATAAAGAGAAAAATGAACTCACTCTAGTTTTAGAAACCAGACAACCTAACGGAGAGGGTACAACAATGTTCTGAAATGTAAAAAAGCAAACCTGTTTCTATGTAAGCAATCACGAATCGTTTCCCGGGGAATAAAGGGACATTTGTCCTGATGTTCCTGGAGACTGGGCAGGATGTAGAAGACACAGACCCAGAAGGGAGACTTCCTTACAGTCTGAGGAGCCAACATGGGAGAGAGGCCAAAGATAGGCACGCACAAAGCAAGATTGGGGGAGAGTGCCTAGGCCCCCCTGGATGGGATGGATGGCTTGTTGTAGGATTTGATAAAATATGCATTTTGAAAACTGGTGCTAAACTGTAGAACACTTGGAATTGCAGGATAAGGAAGATAGACGAAAGTAAGCACAGTAGGGCAGCATTTATTAATAAATCCACCATAGCACTTAAAAGGCTCTTAAGTCTGAGGATTGGTTTTTCAAAATAATAACTTTCAGTGGAAAAAAGCAAGACGTCCCTGCCAAAACTGCCAAACACTTTGAAATGATTCAGGGAATCTATAAAAAATGGAATAAATCATTGGTGGGATTTCAGTAACAATTGGTAGTAAGCTGCATGGCCAGCAAAATCACAAAACAAGAATTATTATAGGAGACATTTATAGATATTACATAATACAATGCACAAAATAAAGTTTTATTCAGACAAAACCTTTAGATGACTCTTTAGAGATGAACAGACAGAAAATAAGGAAAGGCATCTTTCAGAAAATCCTACCAAGGCCGCTGACTTTTCCTCCTGATAAGTAACTAAGATTTGCTCCTGAAGTCAGTGTCATCAACCTTCCCACCATGCTTTTTGGAAAGGAAAGCCAGGAAGGCCTCAAGTACTGGTTTGGCTCCTGACCCACCTTTTGGTCTTTTTGTAACTCCCTTTATTCAACTCCAAGTACATCTGTGCACGGACAATGAGACGAAAGCATGCTACATGCGAAAGCACAAATTATGTATTGAGAAATCACTACAATGCCAAATTTTTTTAGAAGAAAAAACTGTATCTTTAAGAACTCGCTGTGTTAGGGAAACTGTTTACATATTGAGGTGTTCCTCTTTTTTTTGACTGGAACAATAAAAAAGAAATTTGATATGGCCTTGGTTTCTTGTGTGTGTGTGTGTGTGTGTGCGCGCGCGTGTGTGTGTCCAAAGAGTCAGCCTTTTCTGCCGATGAGAACATAGCGTCAGCCTTTTCTACAGGTAGGAACAGGAATTGTCTTCGAAGCACCATATCCCGCCACAGGACCAGTCAGGATGCTGGACTTCCCACCATTCAGTCCAAGAAGAGTATCACAGGTTTGAAATGATCTCTTCTCTCTCTCTCCCCTCCCCTTCCTCTCCCCTTCCTCTCTCCCACCTCACCTTCACCTCTCTCCATACTCTGCCTATGGCCAGATCCCGGCAATGAGTCAGCTCTGCTCCTTCCCACATGTGCCCACCCAAGCGGGACCCATTCAATACCCATTTGCCATTCGAACCTTCTGGAACTCAATTTTTTAAATATTTATTTATTTATTTATTTATTTAGAGAAAACATGAGCAGGGAAGGGGCCGAGAAAGAGGGAGAGGGAGAGAATCCCAAGCAGGCTCCGGGCTGTCAGTGCAGAGCCCGACACGGGGCTCGAGCCCACAAACCGTGACATCACAACCTGAGCCGAAACCAAGAGTTGGACACTCAGCCGACTGAGCCACCCAGGAGCCCCCCTCATGGAACTTGAAATAATGAAGGGGACCTGGGGACCTGCAAGGCAGTTCATCTGGTCACTTGCCACAGCTCAAAGTGTCCGGAGAACTTTAACAACACATGACAAAGTCCAATGTTCAACAAAAGAAACGTTCCTAAAAGAGATTTTCGTGCTCTCGGTTGTCCATTTTGCATGGGGTTGGCTTTGCCTGACCCCAGCGCCTCAGCTCTGGCTCCTCAGATTCTCCAGGAGGATGCCAGTGGCTTGACCAGCCAGCCCTCTCCACAGAGGCCTGAAGGAAGCCTGTGAGTCCAGCCAAGTTTTCAAGTGACGTGCTGGTCGCCTTACACTGTAAGGTGAATGAAAGAACTGCCATGAAATATACCTAGGTTCCATTCTTTCCCAGAGGCTTCCAGGTGCTGAGACAAGACACTTAGGACACCATCACTATCTCGTCCCATTTTTCCTAATGGGACCCCTGCCCAGTATCACTGTTGTGCCCAACAGAGTTACTAATCTGTCATTTGTCATCTGCACCCCCGTGTGCATCAGTCCCACTTAGCGCTCACCATGCCCCACAGAAACCCACAGAGGTGCGTCCATTCCCTCGGGTACCCAAAGGAGGAGCCCCCATCTCTGCTTCTGGCTGACTCCCGTGGAACCACCCTCCACATTGCCACAGAGGCATTGTCTAAAGCAACTCCCTGACTGAAGCCATACCTGGTGCCACACCATCCACTCCAGTGGTTTTCAGACCAAGCTGCAGACACTTTCCTCTGAAGGAACTCTCAAACGGAAGCTCAATATTTAAATCAAACAAAAGCAGAGTTCCCCTGTTGCAGCAGGAGTAGAGATTCAGAGGCCAGTGCCTGAAACCCAAGTACCCTGGGGCCCCTGTCCTCAGAGCACAGATTAATAATCACCACTGTGCAGCATTATGTCCAAAGTCCTTGGCTGGGCCTACAAGGATGGGCAGGTTCTGGGCCCCAGGACGCTCTCCAAACCAATATTCCACCTTATTACACTCCTTCTTAAATGTCTACATCCCCTGACAGGACACCCCTTCCCAGGCCACCTAGACTTTGAAAACACTGTTCTTTTGTCCTGGAATGTGAATCCAGAGCCACCAGGAGGGCTCAGACATCTTTACCGAACTCTCCCTGATCTCAGATGGCTTCTGAAGCTGGGTCTTCAGAGCTCATAAACCAGCACTGCACTGTGTTTTAACTTTCTTATCCATCTTATGCAGTAGACAATAAACTCACAGTCAAAGATTATTTCACTCTTCTTTGTCCCCAGCACCTTCCATAATGCTTGGCACTTAGTTGGTGCTCAATGCTTATTTGTTGGATGGATGGATGGATGGATGGATGGGTGGATGGATGAGTATGTGAGTAGTGGATGAGTGGGTGGATGGATATTTGAGTAGTGGGTGAGTGAGTGGATGGCTGAATAGACAGGTAGATGGGTTGGCAGGTGGATGGATTGATGGATGGGAGGGTGGATGGAGGGACTGGCTGGTGGGCAAGCAGATGGGAAGGTAAATGGAGGAAGAGAAAGAATAGGACATTCATAGTTTGTCATTCAAGTGACTACAGTAGCCACTGAAACACCTACTATTGGTTCACGGTTGCATTATAGTTTGAAAATCTCACTCTTTGCTAGCTGGGAAGAATCTGGTGCTTCCTTCCATCTATGGCAGGGTGGTTTCTTCTACCAAATCACATTATCTGACATTTTGGCAAAACATGCTATACTGCCCATATCTTGGCACACCCTTATGAGTGACTTCTATGAAATTCATTAATTTACAATTTTAAAGAAGTCCTCTTGTCCTATCATTGTTCATGACGGTGACCCATCTATTTAAAACCAGTAGGCTGCAATTCAGCCCCAAAGATCAATATATACCCCACAGCAAGGTAAGTGCGTCCACATTCATCACTTGGGCAGGCCCCATCAGGAGGGATAGACACTGTAGCCAATGGGACTCAGAAGAGCACAGTCAAGGGAGATTCTGAACATTGAGCATCTCCCCACTGCTAATGCGTTCCTACATGTTACTTTGGGTTTTCTTTAGCCAGCACGATGCACACATCCTTTTACACGTGTTGCTCAAACGGTATGATCTTTCTTCTTTCATAAAGAAATATATTATTTTGGGTCTTCTCGACAATTGCTTGGGTTACAACTTTTCTAAATCACAATGTCATGCTTCATTTTCTCAAAATCCCAAAGTCATCTCTAGAAAGAAGACTTCGGAGCTAACTTCCATCCCCAAGGGATCCTTCGAGCAGACCACGCCCTGCCTCCCCTTGACTCCTGCATCAAGGAATCCCAAGGCAAGAAAATGACAAGACCAGCTCCTCAAACCATGCTTGTCCCTACCAGAGCTGGGTACACTAATGACAAAGCAGTCTTTCTGAAGGCCACAGTCAGTACATTTTAAATCCCATGTCCAGCTTCTTTCCCACGAGGGTAGTCTCAAAAAAAACACTGTTTTTTATAGACTCGAGGCAAGCAGATGACTCCTCTCCTTTTTGGACTCTGGCTGTATCATGAGCGCAAGCCACAACAATAACAACCACCACTCGTGAGCACATTAGCATATAGGTGCAGGGTATTCCATCTACATTACCTTTAATCCTTCCAGCCCTGCATGATCAGTAACAATAGTTCCATTTTCTAACTGAGAAAACAGAGGTTCAGAGATTACAATACTTAGTCCAAAATTACATTGCAAGCTGCAATTATAATCGCTCAATTATAATGCTGAATTGAAAGTTATACCGTCAGTCACAGAGCATTCCGAGATGATCCAGTGTCTTCATCCTTTCAGGTTGAGAGGAAGAAACAGCACCAACCAGCACTGCCCACGTGATGACAGGGTCATTAGGGTCGAGCCAGGAGGGGGCAGCAGAACAGTAGCCAAGGAGTCAAGGCCAGCAGGGGCTCAACGCTGGCTAACGTTGGAGGAAAGCAGCTGGTGGGGTGTCAGCGACTTCCTCAGTAGGGCCATTCCGCTAGGCCTGGCTGGGTCTCTCTCCAAGCTGGCCATCAAGTAGGATGTCCCAGAGCGTCAGCAGGCAGAGATGGCACAGACAGACCAGGACGTGAGCAGGTCTGAAGACCAAACGCCCAGCATGCCCACCCCTACTCCAATGCTACCCCACATGTGGGCAGTGACTCTACTCTGCGTTGGCCTTCCTCTCCAGGGGACATGCAGCGATTTCTTGGGACTGGTCACTGCACTGTAAGTCCCTGAGAGGCCCGGTTGGGTCTCTTTTGGCTCCTCTTGCCTCAGTGTACCTAGTAGGTACGTGCTTAGTAGGCATTTGCTAAGTGGTGAAACCAATGTTGAGGCCTTCGGCATGTGGATCTTGTATGTTCATTGTTCTAAGTGCCCTGCTCTTAGTTCTTAGTGCCCTGCCCAGAGGCAGCGAGATCGGGGTCTCATCCAGGCCCGCACAGGGATGATTCACCAGACCCCTGTCTTCACCTTTACCTGGACAACAGCGGAAATCTTTATCTGTCATTTCATTGGGCATCTTTCCTTACGGCGTCCTCCCCAAGCCAGCTGGGTGACCAGTCTCATCTTGACTAAATGTCCCAGTTAGGATTCCATGTGAATCCACTCCAAACTCAGAGGCTTCAATCAATCATTCATTTTGCTCATGGTTTTGTGAGTCAGGAATTTGGGGAGGATGTGCCAGGATGGTGTGTCTCAGATCCTTGGGCCATCAGCTGGCTGCCTCAGTTTCCTTAGCTTGTTCTTTCCCCGGGTGGCAGCTCATGGCCCAGGATGTCCACAGGACATGAGCTTTTCACAGCGTGGACATCTCCAGGTGACCCACCTCTCACAAGATCGAAGCTCCAGAAAGCAAGAAGCCCCAGCTGCTCCGTGAAGGGCAGCACCAGGACGTGAGCAACTTGTCACCACACCGCGTTGGCCACAGTCCCTATCCCGACCCCAGACTCTAGGAGGCCGAGACCCCACTGTACCGTGGCGGAGGGGCAAGTTCATACACCACTGCAGTCACCTCAGAAAAGCCCCAACCTGCCACATCGAAGCTCACAGCAATTCCCTTCCACTCCGACGCTGGGCTTGGAAGGACGCGGTGAAAGGTTTAACTCTCTCGGCCCAGGGCGGCCACTGTCACTGCCCCCTTCTACACCTGCCTAGTCAGCACCCACCGAGGCCTCCTCGACTTCATCCCCCGTAGTTCACATACCTCTTCTCCCACAAAAAAAAAAGTGGCAATGAGAAAAACAGAACCTCGTCGTATCAATAACATTCCCGTTAGAGCAGTGTAGTGGCTCCCTGATGACAACAGTCAGGATCGCTATTCCTGTCATCCCTGAGTTTTTACCTTATTGTAGAAGCCACAATAACCTTGACCGACAAAACTGTATGCACATAAGAGATAAGCAACCGGCTAATGGGCCTTAACAAGCCGTGGATGGGAGAAGCCTGAGATGAGAAATGCAGGCCGACAGCTGTTCAGGACGGCCCTCGGACGCAGCTTGACCAAGGTAATTGACGTCAACCGGAATCCAAACTAATGGTCTCTGGGGTCTTGTCCACTCTTTGAAATGTAAAAGGGAGGCTTCCAAGGCCAAAGATCCTAGAGAAACAAATTAGGTGAAACCTCCCCGCCCCAACCAACCATATTGCCAGAAATTGGAGAACCAGTATCTTGGGCTGTGCCTTCACCCACCACAGTCCAGGCCAAATGGGATGCTTAGTCACCTGCAACTAACATATCTGTGCATGGGGAGATAGTCCTCTAGGCGACAAATTCTGCCTCTAGGCAGTGATGAGTTGCATAAGGGCATATGAGCTCCTAAAAGGAAGGGAGCCTCGGCCACAATTACTTGCCAGAGCCTGGTCCCTAAGGGCTCCCAGGACCTAGAAGCCTATAATGTTTGCACAAAGCAGGCAGCCGGGGATCCCCGCAGAACCCAAGAGGGGTGCAGAGATGGACAGCAGAGCTAACAGGGGACAGAACAGAAAGACTCTGGCGTGAGCCCCCCACCAATTTCTCGGTTTATACATTGTGACTGTCTCAGGGATCTTTTCGACTTAAAAACATTTGGCTTTTAACGTGTTGTTGTGTTGTTGTTGTTGTTTTTAATTTTCATTGTCTCAGGAACCACAGAATTCAGACCATGGCTTTGGTTTAATCGTAGGCTGCTTGAAATGACAGGAATAAGGATGATCTCAAAAGACACACCTGCAAGAAGAATCAGGGAGAGGCCAGAGGAGAGCAAGAAAGACCTCGGGGCTCCCTTGGAGCTGGAGGAGGGAAGCAGAGGGACACTCTTCCATCCACTCAGCATCAGTGGGCCTGTCTCGGGCCCCAGAGGAAGGAGCTAGCTGGCCACTGAGACTTGAATGTCTCACTACCCCACATTGACACCCCCCCCCCACTAGCACCTGTAGTAGGTTGAATGGTTTTCCCGAGAAATTCACGTCCACCCAGAACCTCAGAATGTAATCTTAATTGGAAATAGGGTCTTTGCAGATGTGATCAATGAAGGATCAAGGTGAGGGTATGGGGTGGGCCCTAAATCCGATGACCGGTGTCTTATAGGAAGAGGAAAAGACACACGCTACGACGAAGGCCAAGGGAAGACAGAGGCAGAGCCCGGAGAGCTGCGGCCTCAAACCACGGAACCCGTGGAGACGCTGGAAGCTGGAAGAGGCCTAGGAACTGAATACATCAAAACCCCACACGTCAGATCCGCAAAGAAAGGGAAATCCGGAAACAGAACTATAGACACAAAGGAAGGCGGCCAAGACGGGGTTAGCCACACTGTGGGGTTCGGGTTCTAACGTGGCTTCCCTGATCTCGGGCGACACCGAGTCCGTAATTCTCCCGCCTGAACAGGAGCCATTTGAGCTGGGCGTGGGCTCCACCAAGAAGACACGGCTGTAGCGTCCTGAAGGGGCAGGAAGGCGTCAGGACAAGAACGGTCCGCCTCTGTAACTTTCCCTGACAGGCGCTGTCCCTCGTGTTTTGTGGGGGAATAAAGCGAATGGGAGGACCGGCAGTGTCTCTTCAGGCTCAACAGGAGGCGAGGTGGTTGCCGGGGGCACCCACTGTAGGTGAGGGTGAAAGCTGAGGGCTGAAGCGGCTGCCCGCCTAGAGCCTACGCCAAGGTCAAGCCCAAGGACGGCTCAGAGCGCAAGGGCTGCAGGCATGTGGCATGACCCCTCCCCTCCAAAGGGGATGCCGTGCATCCCCTGCAACACGATCCAAATGCGAGCCACGTGTATAGCATGCGGTGGTCTCCACTGTCAGGCAAATAAAAGGCACTAAACTCCCCTCCTTCGGAGGGAGATGATGAGAAGACGAGGAAGGTCAGTCATGCTCGAAAGCGCCTTCTAGAAAAGGAGAAACGAGCCCGTGAGTGATACTTGTTCTTCTTGTAAGCCTTCGTCTTTAGTTACACTCTCCCAGCGCATTTTTATTTTATTTTTCCTTTATTTATTTTGAGAGAGAAAGAGAGCACAAGCAGAGGAGGGGCAGAGGGAGAGGGAGAGAGAGGATCCCAAGCAGGGTCTGCCCTGTCCGCACGAACCGTGAGATCATGACCTGAGCTGAAGCCAACGGCTGGACACTTAACTGACTGAGCCACCCAGGCGCCCCTCCCAGTGCATTTTTTAAAAGAAAAAAAATACACAGTGTTGAGGTCTGTTACGTCTTCCCTTCTGGCTACACCTGTCCTCTGGGGGCCAAGTCTGTCGGCGTGAAGTTCAAGCACAGGCTCAGGAGGGGCTTTCTGTGGGAAGCAAGGGTTCCCTTCTTACCCACAGACCTTACGGGGCCCCGTGAGGAAGAAGGGAGTCGGGGGTCCTTCTGGAGTCTTTATTCTTTGGAGGAAGGAGGGCAACAGGAAAGATTCCACCAAGAAGGAGGGAAGGTCATACGGATTTTGTGCCCCTGGGCGCTGGAAGCAGGCCAGGTTCTGCTGGAAGCAGGCTAGGTTCTACTGGACTGCTGGATGAAGTCACCCTGCTTAGGTGGCACTGGGGCGTCACAGTCTTCCACTCACCAGGGGCTGCTCAAAGGGCAGGCCCAGGGTTCAACCAGGTAAGTACCAGGGGTCACCTGGAGTTGGGCCATGGCTCCCCTGGGGGCAAGACCAGGACTCCCCTGGGGTAGGGCCAGGACTTACTGGGGAGCAGGGTCAGGGCTCACGAGGGGACTGGACAAAGCCCAGAATACTCTGGAAGACACATCATGTTGCCCACTGTTTGGCAGAGGACATTACTACATCCTCAACGTCATCTAGCAACGTGTGGCTTCCTTTTTCGTAAAACCCTATAGCACACAGAGATCTAGAGCTCTAAGGGCTTATACCTGGAGATCGTCCCACCTCTCATCTCCTAGCTGAAGGCCAGAAGGAGCCACAGGTGGCCGAATGTCACTTTTCCAGCAGTGACAGTCAGAAGCATGACCCAGGTCTCCTGCCATCAGTAGCCCCACATGTTTGTGTGCACCTCGCACTCACAGCCAGGGTAAGTGTTCCATGGCGCCAAACACACCAACCCTGCCAGTTCTTTGAAAACAAGGTTCAGGTGGCTCATGGCCCAGGAAGGAGGCCCAGCTGTCAGTGTGTCTGGTCTGAGTTTTCCGAGGTCACCAGAGGGGAGCTGACAGCGGAGGGAGAGACTTGGAGGACAGACATTGAGCGGGGCTCAGGGAGGAGGTAGGTTTGTGTCTGCCCCGCTCGGTGCACCTCTGGGCAAGTCAGTCGACCTCCTAGAGCCTCGGCATCTCAGCAGAACCTATCCCCTATCCTGTGTTGCCAGCACGGATGAGATGCTATGAGCACACGCTTAGCTAAGTGCCTGGACCATACTAGCGTTCAACAATTACGGTCAAGAAATAGTATCACCAATCACTTCCGAGTTGCTGCACTGGAAAAATCCAAGCTGGCGTCCTGAATTCCCACCCAAGAGAGGCTAAGCAGAGAACCCCAGAGGAGGGACAGAGGAGTGACCCGTGGCTCCCATCTCATCCCACGGCCGGCCTTCCATAACCCGTCCTCCTACCCTCATCGCCCAATGGAAACCAAGCGGAACCACTCTCGGGGCCACCGCCCCCTGGTCCTCCCTGGCACTGTCCCCTCACGCGGAGCTGACGGCGGCATTCACAGCACGGAGGAGAAAGGTTGCCCAACTCAAATTCAAAGGCAGATCCATTTTTTTTATGACCCTGAAAAGTTTGGGATCACATCCCCAGAGGCTAAATATCCCCTTCTGGAATGTGCAAAGGGAGAAAGCGGATTCCACACTCTGACATTCTAGCTCTTCCAGACTTTGATATCAACAGCCTCCTGGAGGCTGTGCTTGCAGCAACGGACTGAAGCTGAGGGAGGAGTCTGAACCCCTTTTCTCAGCCTTCCTTCAAAGACAGTCATTTGGACAAAGCGAAGCAGGCTGGCCACGTGTATGCTTAGCACAGAAAATTCCGCGTGTGAGAGCCTCGTGTGTAGGGCACACACAGCCACGCCACGCCTCCCACTGCCAGGCACCGAGGTACGTGCTTCACGAACAGCACCCGGTGGGCTAGCTTTACTTGTCCCCATTTCTCAGATGAGATAACTGAGCTCTGAGGCGTTCAGTAGCCTGTCCCCGGCCTCAAAGTTAGCAAGTGAGGGAGCTGGGAGCCTAGTCTACATTCTGACCCCGCCAGCGTCCACACAGTGCAACCCGGGCGCCCTCCCGTGTATGTGCAGCCCTCTCCCATGTCTGAAACTAAGATCTCCACGCACCCAGTGCCCATTAGCTGACAGAAAGTTCTGGGAGCTTTGAATGCCTGAATGGTAATAATTTATTGGTAAAATAATTGTTCCTGGTGCGTCTGGCTGTCGAAAAGGCTTGTCGGTCTCATCTGTCAGCCCAAATTAAGAATGTCAGCATTATTAAGACCGAGCGAACTTCAAGCAGCAACTTCCAATTATTTCATTAGCAACCCTTTGCTGCGTGTCACCACCCGAGACGAATCTTTTGGGCACGATTGAAAGTTGTCATTTCGTCCCCAACGTGGCTCTCATGTTAGCTAATTCAGCCCCTAAAATAAGAAGATGATGCATATTGGGTTAAAAAGGACTGAGAATCCTGCAGAAATAAAAAGCACCCTTCTGCTTTCTAAGAGAGCTCTCTTCTCAGAGAGATGGCGCCCAGTCCTGCGTGGATGAAGCATGTGGCTGCGGTGGGCACCAGAGAAGTCAGGACGCTCAGCGTTTCGTCACCCGGTTCGGCCCGGATCGCCCAAAGCCCCCAAATCCTGGCGGTGGTATAAGAACAGGGACAGTGCATGGGCGTATACCCCTGAAGAACTGAAAGCGAAAGATCTAAGACTGCCCCCCTGGGCCCTGAGCTGTGGTTTCAGCACGAGGGGGAGCAGAGCAGAGCCCCCAGGATGCCCAGCCTCCCGACCCGACGTGATAGGGTCGAGCCAGTCTGCGGGACCCCCCCGTGGGGCCACCCCTTTCAGCCACCTCGGCTCATTTTCACAGGGGGAAACTGAGGCCCAGAGAAAGATGAACGCGCAGCAGGCTCAGGACACAGGGCCACCAGGCTCCAACTCCACCTGGCCCCTGAGGCCAAGGCTGAGGGGCTGGGGCCGTGGCAACCCTTACAGAAGGCACGGCCGGGCTCGTGTTGTGTGTGGAGAAGGTTCCTCTGGGAGCAGAGGAGGCTGGGGCTAACGAAGGCCGACAGTGGAGGGGCGCCCGGGGGGCTCCGTCGGCGAGGCGTCTGATCCTCGGTGTCGGCTCAGGTCACGGTCAGTCTCTGGCTTTCATGAGTTCCAGCCCCGCATCCGGCTCTGTGCTGGTGGCACGGAGCCTGCTTGGGATTCGCTGTCTCCCAGTTGCTCTCCGCCCCTCCTCTACTCACACTGTCTCTGTCTCTCTCCAAAATAAATAGACTTACAAAAATAAATAAATAAGTAAGCTGATAGGAGGCTCCCCAGGACGTGGCGCTCGCGGCCCGGGACAGGAAAACAGAGGCAGGAGTCGGGGTGACCCGGGCTGGAGAAACAGGGGAGTGATGTGACAGGTGGGGTGAGTCTCACAGTGATCTGAGGTCAATTCGGGGCAGGCCAAAAGCCCGCTGAGCATCTGACATTTGAGACTCGGCTTACGGATTCCGTTAGCCGGCTCTCCCTCCCCACCTGCTAAGTGCAAACCCTGTGTTCACTTAAGTCCTCGGGAGGCGCGTTGTTTCAACTCTGCACGAAGCCTGCCTTCCTTGGATGGAGGTGCAACACACGATGCTCTCAGCTTCCACAGAGAACCACGCTGCACCCTCAGGGGGTCCCCGGGGCGCCCACCTCCCCGCAAGGCTGAGGGCGGCTCAACGCGGCAGATGCTGGGGGGGGGGGGGTTCCACGACTTTGCCAAACTGCAGCGGAGGACCGCAGTCATCACCCTACTTATGAGGCTTTTATGCTTTATGTTTAAATAATTAGCTCACGGAACTAATTAAGAGTCCCTCTCTTCTGGGGCGCCTGGGTGGCTCAGTCGGTTAAGCGTCTGACTTCGGCTCTGGGCACAATCTCACAGTCCGCAGGTTCGAGCCCCACGTCGGGCTCTGTGCTGATGGCGGGGAGCCTGGAGCCTGCTTTGGATTCTGCGCCTCCCTCTCTCTTTGCCCCTCCACCACCCCACCCCCCACCCCCGGCACCGCACTGCCTCTCTCTCAAATATAAAGAAACTTAAAAAAAAAAAAAGGAGAAGAGACACAGACCCACAGAGAGAGGAGCGCCATGTGCCGACAAAGACCCACAAGGGAAGGTGGCCGTGGGACGGTGGAGCCAGAGACTGGAGTGCTGTGTCTACAGCCAAGGAGAGCCGAGGGCTGCTGATGGCCACCAGAAGTTCGGAGAGGGGGCAGGGCCCTGCCAACACCTTGATTTCAGGCCTCTCGTCTCCAAAAGTGAGAGAGAATACATTTCTGTCGTTTCAAGCCACCCGGTTTGTGGTCCTTTGTTACAAGAAATGAACACAGTCCTTCACATGGGAGCCAACACCTCCGTGACCTCCAGGCCCCTCACACCGCTGCCAGGGTCCGGAGCCTCCCACCTGCCTGGCCACTCTTCCTCCTGACACCCTCAGGGCTTGCTGCCTCCTTTCAGGTCTCAGCTCAGATAACACCTTTTAACACGTCCCTGACCACTCTCTCCAGACACAAAAGCCTACCCTCGCTTGGCTCTCCATATTCTTCTCTAGTATCTGTCTATTACGGGCTGAATTTCCTCCCCCCCAAAAAAATTAGAGTTCTAACCCCCATTTACTCACAGAGTGGCCTTATTTGGAGATAGGATCTTTACAGAGGTGGCCAAGTTAAAATGAGGTCATTAAGGGTGGCCTTAATCCAATGTGACTGGTGTCTTTATACAAGAGGAAATTTGGGGGGCGCCTGGGTAGCTCAGTCAGTTAAGCGTCCGACATCAGCTCAGGTCACGATGTGGTGGTTCATGAGTTTGAGCCCCACATCGGGCTCTGCTGACAGCTCAGAGCCTGGAACCTTCTTCGGATTCTGTGTCTCCCTCTCTCTCTGCCCCTCCCCTGCCCACACTCTGTCTCTGTCTCTGTCTGTCTCTCTCTCTCTCTCTCTGTCTCTCTCTCAAAAATAAGCATTTTTTAATGTTTATTTATTTATTTAGAGAGACAGAGAGAGAGACTGGGGGAGGGGCAGAGAGAGAGAGACAGAGACAGAGACAGGCAGAGAATCATCCCAAGCAGGCTCTGAGCTGTCAGCACAGAGCCTGATGCAGGGCTCAGTCTCATGAACCATGAGATCATGACCTGAGCCAAGGTGAAGAGTCAGACGCTTAACCGACTGAGCCACCCAGGTGCCCCTTAAAAATAAATAGACATTTAAAAAAATTTTTTTTAAGGGGGGAAATTTGGACAGAGAGAGACACAGGGAGGGGAGAGGATGTGAAGACACAGGAGAAGCCGAACGCCAACAAGCCAAGGGAAGAGATCTGGAATAGTTCCCCCTCACAACCCTCAGAAGGAATCACCCTTGTTGAGCCCTTGATCTCAGACTTCTGGCCTCCAGAAATGTGAGACAAAACCTTTCTGCTGGTTGGAGCCACCTAGTCCATGGTATTTGGTTTAGGCAGCCCTGGAAAACTAATACACCAGGGGCACCCGGGTGGCTCAGTCAGTTAAGCGTCTGCCTTTGGCTCAGGTCATGATCTCAGTTCGTGAGTTCAGGCCCCGCATTGGGCTCTGTGCTGACAGCTTGGAGCGTGGAGCCTGCTTTGGATTCTGTGTCTCCTTCTCTGTCTGACCCTGCCCCGCTCCTGCTCTGTCTCTCAAAAAGGAAATGAATACACTGTTTGACCTGTGGCATGGTTATTTATTTTCTCTTTCCTCCCTGTTAGAATCTAAGCCCATCTGGGCAGGGACATTTCATATTTTATTCACCACCCAAGTGCCTGGATCCGTGTCTGGTGTGAAACTGTTGTGCAAAAAATATTTGTGGAATAAATGAACGAATTTGTAGATTGCTCACTCTGTGACTGGCATGACACATACATTATATACAATCCTGAGGCGTTTTTCTTCCCGACACCGAACACCTGGGGTCTTTTCTACCACCGCTTCTCCGATCGTCCAACACCAACTGGGTGTCCAACGAATCAACTCAACTTGACAACATGTCCCTGGCGTTAGCATCAGCTCCCACGAGCTAAAGGGCTCAGTTCAAGATGGCTCCCCAGTTCAGGCATCACTCACAAATCCCAAGCCCCCAGGCTTCTGACCAACCAAGAAATCAGAGCTTCTCAAGACCACCACCCGTCAGGTTTGGTAATCCTTTGGAATGACTCACAGAACTCAGGAAGGCACTTTACTTACTATTACCAGTTCGTTATACAGGATACAACTCTGGAACGGCCAAATGGGAGAGATGCAGGGGAGGGGAGGAAGACACAGAACTTCGCGCCTTCTCTGGGTATGCCACTCTCCCGGAACCTCGACAGTGCTCAGCAATGTGGACACTCCCTAAATCCCATTGCTTAGGGCATTTCATGGAGATTCCATTCTGCAGCCATGATTGATTAGATCACTGGTGATTAATTCAACCTCCAGCCCCCCCCCCCCCTCCCCAGAGGCGGGCGGAGTGGGACTGAAAGATCCAGGCAGGCTTCTGCTGTGGTCTTTCTGACGACCAGCCCTCTTCTGCTGAGTCACCTCATTAGGATGAACACTGATCCTGTCACTTTTATCACCTTTTATTCCAAGGCTTCCAAGGAGCTCTGTGCCAGGGACTCAGGACAAAGACCAAATATTTTTCCCGTGATGCCACAAAGCCCCGCAAGCCTGCAAAGCAAGCAGGATTTTCCTTGTGCAAGGCCCCAGAACTCTCTGCGGCACACCGCAGCACATGGTCAGGTGGGAATTCAAAGCTGGGTTTGACTTCTTTCCTCAGGTTTTACACCAGGGACACGACAACTAGAAGCTGGTTCTTAAGCAGAGGGAGAAGAGTGACAGGTTCAAGACGCAAGTAGAGAGACCTTTGTTACCAGCCATGAACTAGGGCACAAGTGCGGTCACCATCCATATTACATATCCGAGACTCTTAGGTGGGATAAGAATGACTGTGTAGGCTTGATTAGTGCTCTGCTTTTCAGAGTTTTCACACCTGAAATGCTGAGTTTACCAACAGCTGCTCCAGGTTATATTATACTAATGGGACATGAAATGTATAGCACCAATTTTAATATATATTCATACAAATTAAGAGAGATCATGTAAGAGAAGAAGGTGTAACGCAGCCAGCCTCCTGGTTCTGCTAGAGAAGAACCTGGTTCATTTCTCTTTTTGTTAGGAAGCAGAAGCTGCCTGCCCAGGTCAGGACCTGTCCTGTGAATGGCTGGTGAATCAGTCAGAGGACCCAGGGCTCATCCCATGCCCAGCACCATCCTGTAGCTGTTTCTTCCCCAGTTGTGATTGGGCTCTGCCAGTTGGCAAATAAGGAGCATTTTCCTCCACGAGCATCTCACCTGCTCAGAATAATGCTAGGAAGGAGCCTATTTGTAGCACATTGCATGTCCGAGATATCTGCTCCTACCAAATTACTCCCATAAGCTCTAAATCATAGAGACCTGGGCTGTATTAAGCATCATCCTGGGGGATCTTGGAAAGGTGGGGATTTGCCTGGGTCCTTTGTCTCTCTACAGATTGAGAGGAAAACGGTATTAGTGAGGGTTTTCAAGAGAATCAGAACCAATATAGATATATAGACTTATTATAGAAACTGGCTTACATGACTACCGAGGCCAAGAAATCCCACAATCTGCTATCTGCAAGTTGGAGAATCGAGAAGACAATGGCGTAATTCAATCTGAGTCTGAAGGCGTGACAACCAGAGGAGTGGATGGTGTAACTCCCGCTCCAAGTCCAAAGGCTGAGAACCAGGAGAGTCAATGTCAAAGGCCAAGAGAAGATAGATGTCCTAACTCAAGGAGAGAACAAATTCGACATTCTTCTGCCTTTTTGTTCTGCTCAGGACTGCTGTGGGTTAGATGATGCCCACTGGTGAGGGCAATCTTCTTTACTCAGTCTGCTGATTCAAATGCTAATCCCTTCTGGAGACACACCCAGAAATTGTTTCTCCAGCTATCTGGGCACCCTGTCCCTTAGCCCAGTCAGGCTGACACGTACAACCAACCATCACAAGAACACAGCCCGAAGCCTACAGTCCTGAGCGCCCTGAAGCCCCGACTCAGCTTCCTCCAGCATCGGGGATTTGAAGTGCTGATAAGTTTGGCCTCAGAGACCCCAGGGATGGAAGCACATCTCCTCTTGCCTCGGCATCCTCTCCTATTTGAGTGAGTAGTGCCACTCAGAAGTGGCATGCATCCCCTTTTCCCTTGGTTACAGGTAACTTAGACACCCAGGACGGCTTTGAAAAGGAGACGTATGACACGGTACGTAAGAGTAAGTTGGAATCATTATTATTGTGCCTGCCTTTGTTTTTGTGCAAGCAAAATGGGTCCGCAAGGTTGTGCAGGTAACTGCAACTTAGGTTTTCCCATTAGGAATCCACAAGGCCCCTGCATCCTTAGAATCAGGAAGGAGGCAGGGCCTGCTACCAAATCCTCACCCCCCACCCTTTCTCCTCTTCTTCTCCTTTCCCTGCTCAGTCACAGAGGTTCTAACTTCTTTTTTTTTTTAATGTTTATTTTTGAGAGAGAGATAGCATTGAGTGGGGGAGGGGCAGGCACAGAATCGGAAGCAGGCTCCAGGCTCTGAGCAGTCAGCACAGAGCCTAATGCGGGGCTCGAACCCACGAGCCATGAGATCATGACCTGAGCTGAAGTCGGACACTTAACAGACTGAGCCACTCAGGTGCCCCTGGAGGTTATAACTTCCGTGTGAACCACGCCTTCTGACAGCTACTGATTCAAATGAGCATCTGTCACTGACTCAGGCCAAATGGCCAAATCCAAATTACTTAAGTTTGAAGAAGGTCTCAAAGTAGCAATCAAGCAAACACAAACCTGGAGACACACAGACCCAAGTGGCTTCAGGACTGGAACCTGTCACCACCAGCGTTCTCATACACAGCTCTTTCTTCCTGGGCAGAAGGGTCACAGACACAGGTACTAGAGCCCCAGGAATGAGAATGCTGCTTTGTGAGGGGACCTGGCAGGCCACAGGTGCTTTGAGAGTGAGACAGTTAGGAGTTTAAGAATGCCAAGGCCCATGGAAGGGGGCAAGGTAAGGTTCAAGATCACCAGAGCACGATCGTAAGGCCTGGGAGCTAAAATCAGGGGGCCTCTAGGACAGGAAGGGCTGGGAAAACCCACAGACAACAAGAAACACGTGGCTTAAGTTCTCCTGGAGAAGTAAGTTCTCCTTAATTGGAGAATTATAAAATAAAAGTTGAAATGCACAGTGCAGGTCCTATGCTGGTATCCTATGACATAGGTCATACGCTTATCTCAGTGAAGAATTTTGTCAATAGTACTGAAAAATCTGTTGCCTTACTTGTCAGGATGCTTTACATTTGCTATAGTTCAGGGGGAAATTGCTAAGAACTGGAAAAATATATTCACCTCCAGGAGGTCAGAGACTTCCTGCCTTGAAACGGGTGAAGAATATCACCAGTGTTGGGTCGACAGATTTTTTTTGGTTTGCAATGTATATAAAATTCCATGTTCTTAATTCAGCTTTGCACTTCTTACCTCTATGGGGTAGGTACAATAAACTACCTATAAGAAATAGAGGATGGGAATAATATTAGCTTCTATGGCAAGAAAGCTGGGTGCCCAGAAACTTATCCCACTGAGTGTGGGGTTCGGCAACATTGCTTATAAGGACAAGAAGGTGTAAAACTAGCCTGCTTTAGTTAGGTAACCTGGGCAAAATTAATTGTGTTCACTTTTTGTACATTATCCACATAATGATCTCAAAACTACAATTTGCTTTCCTAGAGGCCACAGCATCTTTTATAATTTCTGGGTTTTGTCCCTGACATCACTAATTGAGTCACTGTGCATCTTTCATTCAAAACACGGTTTTGATTGTCAGCTCTGAGCCAGGTTGTGCTGGAGAAGAGGTTACTGACCTAGGAGACCAGTCCAGGAAGTCAACAGTGGAAATCAGGAAGTGATCAGCACGTTGGTTACACTCAGCATAGAGGAAAGAGGCGGCCTAATTCACATTTGTTTTGTGAAAGGGTACATCAGCTATAAATGGTCCCTAACCACATAATTGATGTCTTTCAAAATCCAGTGAGTAAGTCAATTTTGTCAAACACCATTCCTCTGAGGATCAAGTAAGGTGGCCATCAACAGTTAAGCAGAAAAGAAGACTGAGACCTTTGTCTAGAAATTCAATTCTATTCGATAAATATTTACCTTCCTTGTAACAGGTATTGTTTCCTGGCACTAAAACTTCCATAGTGAACAAAATAGGGAAAAATATTTGCCCTTCAAGAAGTATACTCTACCCAAGGAGACAAACAACAAATAAACTAAATATGTAAGATACATAGTATTTTTAGATAGTGCTCAGTTCTAAGGAGAAGAATAAAACAAAGAAGGAGGATAGCAAAGTAGGGGGTAAGTAGCGAAAATTTTAGATGGCGTGGCTGTGGAAACCAGTAGAAGAGATAAAATAAAATTTAAAAAAAGAAGTCAAACGTAAATTGGGCAGGAAAGGAAGAAAAAAGGAACAAAGAACAGTTGGGACAAATAGCAAGATTAACAGCAAGATGGTAGATTTCAACCCATTCATATCAATAATTATATTAAATATAAATGATCTAAACACTCTAATTAAAAAGTAAAGATTATCAACTTGATAAAATAAGCAAAACCCAACTACATGGTGTCCATAAAAAATGCATTTTAAACATAGAGACGCAAATAGATGAAACATTAAAAAATGGGAAGAAGTATGCCAAGCAAATAATAGTCATGAAATAACTGAAATGATTACATTAAAATTAGATATAGCAGATGTCAAGATCAGGGATATTACCTGAGATACAGAGATTTTATAAAGATAAAAGGACCAATTAAACATGATTAATTACAAAGCTTAAAACTATATGAAGTAAAAATAAGAGAACTGAAGAAGTAGACAAAGCTGCAATTATAGTTGTATATTTCAAAAATACTGGCATAAGAAGAAAGAGGAAAAAAAGAAAAATATCTATGATACTGAATTTGTAGTTTAAGTTCTCACACATTATTTGTCAATTACATTTCAATTTAAAAGAAAAAAAGGTTGGGGTGCCTGGGTGACTCAGTTGGTTAAGCATCCGACTTCGGCTCAGGTCATGATCTCGTGGTTTGTGAGTTCGAGCCCCGCATCGGGCGCTGTGCTGACAGCTCAGAGCCTGGAGCCTCCTTCGGATTCTGTGATTCTGTGTCTCCCTCTCTCTCTCTCTGCCTCTCCCCTGCTCATATACTCTCTCTCTCTCTCTCTCTCTCTCTCTCTCTCAAAAATAAATAAACATTAAAAAAATTTTTTTAATAAATAAAGAAAAGAAAAGAAAAAAAATTCCTCACAAAAAAGTCACCAGGTCTGGATGGCTTCACTAGTAAATTAGATGAAATAAGAAACAAAATGCCAGTCTCTTCCAGAAATATGTAGGAGGAAACACTTCCCTACTCATTTTATGACAAAGATAAAATGAGAAAAGAAAACTATAGTACAATATCCCTCATAAGGTTAGATCCAAAAATCTGTAACAAAATAATACCAAATAGAATCCAAGAAATATATTTTTAAAAAATTACATCAGGACCAGTGGAGTTCATTCCAGGAACACAAAGTTGCTTTCCCCCTTATATTGATAATAAGACAAAGGTGTTCACTCACTGTTTCTATGCAGCATTCAGACCTCAGAAGATCCCTCTGGGAGCTCTGAAGCTAGGATGGCCCTTCAGAGACGTCCAGAATTAACAGCTAATGGGTAGCTGGGTGGGGTGCCTGGGTGGTTCAGGCGGTTAAGAGTCTGACTCTTGATTTCAGCTCAGGTCATGATCTCCCAGTTGGTGAGATCCAACCCCACATTGGTCTCTGCACTGTTAGCACAGAGCCTGCTTGGAATTCTCTCTCCCTCCCCCTCTCTCTGACCCTCCCCCACTTGATCCCTCCCTCTCTCTCTCTCTCTCTCTCTCTCTCTCTCTCTCTCTGTCTCTTAAAATAAATAAATAAACTTTACAACATGGTAGCTGGGCTTGTCTATCCCCACATCTATCATTCATTGTGTCTAGAATGCCACAAGGCGAGGGGTATATGGTTTAGCCAGGCAGCTCCCTTCAGCTGAGCGCAATGCCTAGGTCGAGTGTCAGCTGAGATCCATTATCAACCAAACTCCTGACAGGTGGGGGTGAGCACTCGGTCATGAAGGGGGGATCCGGGTGGCATCCCTATGGGAAGCATTTACTAAAGCTAAGCATGCGTGTGCCCTAGAACCCAGCATTTCCTCTCCTCATGCACCAAAAGACACGTATCAGAATGTTCACAGCAGCATTATTCATAATTGCCCAAAAATGGAAATTACCTAGATATTTTTAACAGTCAAATGGATTCGTGAATGTAATGCATGCATAGAATGAAACGTTAAATAGCAGTGCAAAATAAACAATCACTGCTATAGTCGATATTATAAATTAATCTCACAAATATAGCATTGACTGAAAAAAAAAAAAAACCAGAAACCAAAGTATGTGTACTAGAAGAGTTCATTTATTTGAAGTTGAAAACAGGACAAAATTACTCAGAAGCCTACATATGCTCACTTCTGGAGTGTGGCAGATCTTGGAAAATTCAGAAGCGGGAGGTAGTTTTATTCTAATCCTCATCTGGGTCATTATTACATGGGTGTTTTCACTTTGTAAAAAAAAAATAATAATTGGGCTCTACACTTACGATCTGTGCATTTTGTGTACATATTATATAATTCTACTTAAGATATTTACTAAAAAACAGTAAGTCACAGGCTGGGACTTTTGCAAACGTAGAACTGAAAAAAACAAAAGGATTCATATCTGGAATATATAAAGAACTCTTGAGAACTGGTAGGAAACAAACCCAATGGGAAAATACAAGGCAAAAGATATGAACAGCCCATTCACAAGACAGCGAGATACAAGGCCAAGAAACATATAAAAAGACACCCAATATAAATACTAATTAGGGAAATACAGATGAAAACACTGTGAAATATTTCATAACTATCCACTTTGAAAATATTTCAAAGTCTACCAGGTTCGTTATCGTCGCAGATGTAGAGCAATGAGACCACTCACACCCCTGGGTCATTTGGTGAAGAGTAATTTGGCACAATCTCTCTGGAAAGAAAATACCTGCTCCTCGATCTACTTCTAGGAAAGTAATAAACTCTTGCAGAAGTTCCATTGGGAAAATGGCACAAGAAGGTTATTGCGTTATTTGTTTGATAATAGAAAAAACCCATCCAGTATGACATTAATAAATTTTGAAAACATGCAAAAAAATATGGATTCCCACATGGGATGCTAATACAATTTTTATTTCTTGTTCATTTTTATTTAAAAAGAATTTTTTTATGTTTTAGTTTTGAGAGAGAGAGAGAGAGAGAGAGAGAAAGGGTGAGTGGGGGGAGGGGCAGAGAGAGACGGAGGCACAGAATCCCAAGCGGGCTGCGGGCTGTCAGCACAGAGCCCGACGCGGGGCTCGAACTCACGCACCGCAAGATCATGACCTGAGCTGAAGTCAGATGCTTACCCGGCTGAGCCACCCAGGCGCCCCATCAGCAGGATAGTTAAATGCCCTTAAAAACAAACATCACGTTCAAGACAGCGGTTACCTCTGGGTGGGGGACTGGGATGAGGAAAGGATCCTAGAAGGGTATACTGGGAGCTATGCCAGCGTGTGCGCTGTGTTGCTTCTTGAAGAAATAGGATGCACATGTGACAAAATGTTAGCACTCAACAGAGCTGGCTGGTAAGTGTGCTGAGTGTGTTATGAACTTTCCTGAATATTTGAAATATTTCACATTTTAAGAAAACCGTTCACCAATATGCCTCTTACTCCGGTGACTCTCTCTCATGCAGATCCTCTCTCCCCAACCACCCATCATCACAGCACGTGCAGTGTCTCACGTCCTGTGTCTCCCCCCGCCATGTCTCATGTCCTGTGCTTCACATGGCCTGGGTCACTGTCAACAGGGAGGAAAGAATGAACAGATAACAGACCTTCAGGCTTCTGCCCAGCAGAAGATCATATGAATTGCCGTCTATCTCTTTTTGAAATGGGCTATCTCCCGCTGACCACTAGGTGGGACAGCAGCTTGCCAGTTGCTGGATGAATATAATGCATATAGAATTCTCGAAACAGCCTCTGTTTGTGTAGAGAAGACCATACTCGGAAAGCAGTTAGCAGAACAGCTTAGGGAGGTGCTACCTGAGTTTGGAAGCAGCACCTCTTCGAACTCCTGCTGATGATATTTATTTTGGGGTGCAGTAAGTAATACACTCCTACTCTACACAAATGCCAACTAATATTCAACTAACTGGAATTTTCTCTGGTCCAGAATCGTTCTTTTCTGGCTAACTATGGTTGGGACAAGGAAGAGAAAAAATGGAAAACAGCACTTATTTGGTTTATGCGCCAGGAAGCAAATTAGAGCTTTATCTCATATAACCCTCACGCCCACCCTTCAAAAAGGGACATCATTTCACTGTTACAAAGAAGGAAGCAAAGGCTCAGAGATGTTAGGTGCCTGACCAGCATCCCAAAAGGGAACAGCAGACTAAAGGTTTGAACCCACTTCTCTCCACCAACATAGCCCCCTTACTTTCTACCATGCTCCCTCTCCAGAAAGCCCTTGGAGAGAAACTCTGAGAGGGGGTGGGGAGGGGAATGCAGAGAATATATTTAATATAATTTAAACACTTCTAGGGGTGCCTGGGTGGCTCAGTTGGTTAAGCGTCTGACTTCAGCTCAGGTCATGATCTCACGGCTCGTGAGTTCGAGCCCCGCGTCGGGCTCTGTGCTGACAGCTCAGAGCCTGGAGCCTGCTTCGGATTCTGAGTCTCCCCACCCCCTCTCTACCCCTCCCTGTCTCATGCTCTGTCTCTCTCTGTCTCAAAACTAAATGAACATTTTTTTAAAAAATTTAAACACTTCTAGGCATAGCTATAATAAGAACAGGTAGTAAGAAAATCTAAAAGGTCAAATAAAATAAAAATTATTATAACTTATTCTTTCCACAAAATGGTTTTTAAAGAAGTGAAATGTCTACAGAACTCTTCTTAGATATCAAAAATGAAAACAGAGCCCTGGTATAATCTTTCAACACAGGGCTTGGTGAACCAGAAACAGACTTCCACAAGCATGTCAGATTCTCCCAAGCACTGGGTGTGTGTGTGTGTGTGTGTGTGTGTGTGTGTGTGTGAAAGAGAGAGAGAGAGAGGAGAGAAAATTAGTTTGCTAAGGTCGCCATAACAAAGTACCCCAGACTGGATGGTTTAAACAAAAGACACTTATGTTCTCACAGATCTGAAGGCTGGGAGTCTGAGATCAAGGGGTCAGCACGGTTGGAGTTTCTCCTGAGGCCTCTCTCCTTGCTTCTCTCATAGGCCATCTCCCTGTGTCTTCACGAAGTCTTTCCTCTGCATGTGTCTGTGTCCTAATCTTCTCTTCTTCTAATAAGGATACAGTCAGACAGGACTAGGACCCACCCGTCTTACCTCACTTTAACTTAATTACCCATTTAGACAGTCTGCCTCCAAACACAGTCACTTTCTGCGGTACTGGGGGTCAGAACTTCGACACAATATGGGAAAAACACAATTCAGCCCATAACAGACAAATCACAACATGTGAAGGACCCAGATCAGGGCTTTTTGGGGAGGAGGGTCCATCCAAACAGTCATAGATGGTGACGTGGCCTTGTCTAGCCACCAAACTAGGAGACAGCCATCCTCTCTAGAATTATCCCAAATGACTGGCATCAGAAGGGCATCATCACTAAACTCCTTTTTTGTTCTCTTAATCCTTTAAAGATAATTATAACGATACGGGCGCCTGGGTATCAGTCGGTTAAGCATGGACTTCGGCTCAGGTCATGATCTCACCGTTTGTGAGGTCTAGCCCCACATCAGGCTCTGTGCTGACAGGTCAGAGCCTTGACCCTGCTTCGGATTCTGTGTCCTCCTCTCTCTCTGCCCCTCCCCCGCTCGCACGCGCGCTCTCTCTCGCTCTCCCTCTCGCTCTCTCTCTCAAAAACAAATAAACATTTTTAAAAATTTTAAGGTAATTGTGACAAGGATTCTAGAGAGATTCTAGAGCATTATACTTTCATGTCCCCAAGTTCCCACATAAAAAAGAGACCAAGCAACTCGTATATTACAATCAAAGATCTGGAACTCCTACAACAAAACAGGTGACAAGGTATCCCAATGAATCTTACAAAATGAGCATCGACAGCCAAACAACCTGTATGAGTTGAGGATCTGAGTAGGAGGAAAAGGAGGGATTCCAACAGTCCAGACAACAGGAAAACCACACCGATGGCCCATATTCACTGAAAACACAGAGGTCTAATCTGAGAATAGTAGGATCCAGTTCACGGGTGAGGACAAGGGGACCATGATACACTATTCTGACCATGATGGACCAGACTATAAGCCCTCAAATATAGCATACTGAACCTTCCTGTCAAGACAAACGCCACAGTGGGAAGAATAGGAACGAATAGGCACAGAGAAAAGATCTAGCACAGAAAAAAGAGGGGGGAGGGATCAGAACGTCAGATCTCAGGAAACACAAGGCAATATTTTTTTCTTCACTTTGCAAAATCAGCGGAGGAGGGAGTACTGGAGTCATGAAGCTAGAAGACCTATCCTGACCTATCCTTCACTCTTATACACAAGCACTCATTTCACTTAGAAAGAAAGGAAGGAAGAGAGAGAGAGAGGAAGGAAGGAAGGAAGGAAGGAAGGAAGGAAGGAAGGAAGAGAGAGAGAGAGAAAGAAAGAAAGAAAGAAAAGAAAGAAGGAAGGAAGGAAGGAAGGAAGGAAGGAAGGAAGGAAGAAAAGGAAGGAAGGAAGGAAGGAAGGAAGGAAGGAAGGAAGGAAGGGAGAGAGAGAGAGAAAGAAAGAAAGAAAAGAAAGAAGGAAGGAAGGAAGGAAGAAAAGGAAGGAAGGAAGGAAGGAAGGAAGGAAGGAAGGAAGAGAGAGAGAGAGAGAAAGAAAGAAAGAAAGAAAGAAAGAAAGAAAGAAAGAAGGAAGAAAGAAAAGGAAGGAAGGAAGAAAGAAAGAAAAGGAAGGAAGGAAGGAAGGAAGGAAGGAAGGAAGGAAGGAAGGAAGGGAAAGAAAGAAAGAAAGAAAGAAAGAAAGAAAGAAAGAAAGAAAGAAAGAAAGAAAGAAAGAAAAGAAGGATGGAAGGAAGGAAGGAAGGAAGAAAAGAAGGATGGAAGGAAGGAAGGAAGGAAGGAAGAAAGAAAAGAAGGATGGAAGGAAGGAAGGAAGGAAGGAAGGAAGGAAGGAAGGAAGAAAGAAAAGGAAGGAAGGAAGGAAGGAAGGAAGGAAGGAAGGAAGGAAGGAAGGAAGAAAAGGAAGGAAGGAAGGGGCAAATTTTTCAGAAATAAAAACTAAATTAGAAAGGACATCAGAACCAATACACATAACAAATAATGGCTTAAAAGAAACAATGTGTAAAAGAGGGAATTTTAGAAAATCAAAAAGAAACGAAGAGGTTCCACTGCCGGTCAGGATGTAAGAGATCACAAAAGACACCACTGAGCAACGAGGAAGCACTCGATAAGCTTTCAGATTGTTTTTCTTTAAAGTCACTGAAGATCCGCAGATTCAAAGTTTAAGTAAAGTAAAAATTAGAGAGAGATTAGCTCGTCTTAGTGAATGCAACCCAGTGGTCCCTTGCATTCCTGGGGCGAGTTGTTAAGCACGGGAGCAGGGGTGGGCAGAAAAGCAATTGTCAGGGATAAGGGGAAGCTAACTGAGAATTTAACAGCCGATGTGTAGACTTGGATCTGGAGGAACCCAAACACGGGTTGGACATCCCTGAGCGCCGACAACTCTCTCTCACAGAAATTTACTGAGTGAATGGTGGCCAGGAAGTCAAAGGATGACACAGGAAAGAAGAGG
This sequence comes from Puma concolor, assembly GCF_028749965.1. Taxonomy (NCBI): domain Eukaryota; kingdom Metazoa; phylum Chordata; class Mammalia; order Carnivora; family Felidae; genus Puma; species Puma concolor. The sequence goes on along the minus strand of NC_141675.1, from coordinate 152,559,592 downwards.
TCAATTTTGTGGTGTCATGTGCTTACGTCTCACAGGTGCCGGAGGGAGGGGGATCCCATTCTGAAGACATTTGAAATTGAAGGTGAGCTAAATTAACTAGAGTGGCAGCCAGGAGTCTTAAATCAGCTCAACTGAATTAGTCCTAATCCAGCTCAAAGGTTAGACTGTAAAGATCACATCCTGCCCCAAGATACCCAACTCACAAAAGGACAAGCACTTTCCAGAAACAATTATTACTACTTTCAGTCTCCACTACTCTATTATATGCAAACTGCAGCACTTAATCAAAAACCAAACAATAACAACGACGATGACAACAACAACTTACAAGACGTGTGAATAAGCCAGAAAATATGACCCACGATTAAAAGGGAAAAACTAGTCAATGGAAACAGGCCCATAGATAACCCAGAACTGGCATGAGCAAATACAGACTTTAAATTTATTAAGCTATAAGTGTGAACATTTTTAGTGGAAATATAGGCAAAATGGGGGAAAATATAAAGAATTTCAGCAAAGAAGTGAAAACCCCAAAAAAAGAGCCAAATGGAAATTGTAGAACTAAAAAATACAGTACCAAAGTAAAGAATTTGATAAGTGGTCTTAATAGCAGACTAAACAAAGGGTCTAGTGAGCTTAACAACATGTCAGTAGAAATTCTCTAAATTGAAACATAGAAAAAAGTACGAAAAAAGTGAGAGAAATGTGAGACAATATGGAACAATCCAACATACATGTAATTGGAGTCTCAGAGGAGAGGGGGTGGTGGGAGGAAGAGAGAGAGAAAAAAAAATGAATCAAAAGAACTATTTGGAAAGATATTAGCTGATATTTGTTTCCAAAACTGATGAATGACACCAATACATGGACCCAAGATTTAGACCACCATGGGGCACCTGGGGGGCTCAGTGAGTTAAGCCTTTCGACTTCAGCTCAGGTCATGATCTCAGGGTTCGTGGGTTTTGAGCCTCACGTCAGGCTCTGTGCTGATGGCTCGGAGCCTGGGGCCTGTTTCACATTCTGTGTCTCCCCCTCTCTGCCCCTCCCCTGCTCGTGTTCTGTCTCTCTTTCTCTCTCTCTCTGTTTCAAGAATAAACATTAAAAAAAAAAAATTTTTTTTTTTTAAAGAATTCGACCATGGTCTCTGTCCATTTCCACTTGTCCTGTGTCATACTTCCTCTCATGACTGGTAGAATGGGAGGAGCTACAGCAATTTTGGGTATCTCACTAAGGGTTTACTATTAGTTTGGGTTTAATAATATAAACGTATGTGGTTCGCAATCACTTCCATGTCAAATTAAGTTATTACCAGCTAGTGTAGTACATAAACAATTTCTAGGAATACTCCTGCCCACTGTAACAACTCACCTGGCTTGGTGACACGTATATCACAATATATTTGCCTTGCATGCCTCATCTATATAGTCTTATAGGAGAAAAATCCACCTGAACAAGACCTAGAGTGGTTAACCGGCATGATATTTTGCAACAGTTATGTGTTTTCAGGGAGACTGGGTGGCTCAGTTTGTTAAGTATCCAGCTCTTGGTTTCAGCTCAGTTCATGGTCTCGCGGTTCGTGGGTTTGAGCCCCACCTCGGGCCCTGGGCTGACAGTGCAGGGCCTGCTTGAAATTCTCTCCCTTTCTCTCTGCCCCTCCTCCACTTGCACACTCTGTTCTCTCTGTCTCTAGATAAATAAATAAACTTTTAAAAAAGAAAGAGGTATGTGTTTTCTTTACAGGTTCATTGATGGAGTATGTTTAACCACACGTATAAGCTGGCTTTTCTCTGAAGAGTCTAATTATAGAGAGATGCCATTACAAATCTGTCCAAGCCTTGCAACTTGGATATAATAATATTATAAGTGCTCTAGTCTATGTTTTTAAAGATTCAAGAGAGAAACCCAAACACAACAGGAATGCAAAAAAATTATTCAAAAAATTAATGAAGCTTAAATACGCCATTTAACTGCAATTTGAATGGATGTCTTGGAATGTTTCAATAAAACAAGTGAGAAATTATAGATCTCCCTTATATGTACAAAAAGCGTCTTTTTTGACACTTTAAAATTTTTTAAAGCACTGAGAGAAAAATACACATAAAAATTACTAGTGGGGGACCTGGGTGGCTCCGTCGGTTGAACATCCAACTCTTGATTTTGGTTCAGATCGTGATCTCATGGTTCATGGGTTCAAGCCCCACATCAGGCTCCACGCTGACAGTGCAGAGCCTGCTTGAAATTACCTCTCCCTCTCTTTCTGCCCCTCTTCCACTCTCAATCTCTCTCCCGAAATAAATAAATAAACTATTTTTTTAATTACTAGGATACTTTAAAGCTATAAAGATGAAAATGCACAACAGAAATTACTCCAATATTGAATAGAGAATTTTACTAACAAAAAAAGTTTTGATTATACAAAAAACAGTAAATCATTAAGACAAAGAAATAGATTCATAATAGAAATAGTACATTCTTGAATAATTTGATATCCAATAAATAATGAGAAGTGAATCAGAGGAACACATTGCAACCAGACTTCAATTTCTTGCTTATGGGACACTGATGCTGATAAAGATCATCTAAAAGCCCTAACATGGCACCACAACTGGGACATTGATGACCATCTGGTCAGGGAGGGATGTCAATTCAAAGAATATTTATGAATAGTCACTCACAAGAAAACTTGAAATGCCTTGAAATCGTAAAGCTCATGTGTGAAAGCGACTCACTAAATATTGTCCCATTTTCACAACAATGCTGAAACTTTACCTGACATTGCCAATAATGAGTTGTAAGGCTAAAGCCAATCGATCGCTCTTTTCTCAACTATCAATAATAAACACATGCTGGTCACAGATTCTAGGAAAGAATGAATTATCAATCTATTCTCTCTGTTTAAATGTATTTTTTAAAATGTTTATAATGTTTATTTATTTTTGAGAGAGAGAGACAGAGTGCGAGCGGGGGAAGGAAGGAGAGATAGAGGGAGACACAGAATCCGAAGCAGGCTCCAGGCTCTGAGCTGTCAGCACGCAGCCCGACACGGGGCTCAAACTCGGGAACGGCGAGATCATCACCTGAGCTGAAGTCAGACGCTTAACCAACTGAGCCACCCACGCGTCCCTGTTTAAATGTATTTTAAAATTGTTGCCATATGAGGAGGAGAGCAAAGAAAATGCAGTCCAAAAAAATATATAAAGAGGGTAAGATAGATAGGGTGCCTGGGTGGCTCAGTTGGTTGAGCTGAAGTCAGAGGCTCATGAATCATGAGGTCAAGATCTCATGGTCGGTGACTTCGTGCCCCATGGGACTCTGTGCTGACAGCTCAGAGCCTGGAGCCTGCTTCGGATTCTGTGTCCCTCTCTTTGCCCCTTCCCCGCCCGAGCTCTGTCTCTCTGTCTCTCTCTCTCTGTCTCTCTCTCTCAAGATAAATAAACATTAAAAAAAGAGAGAGAGGGGCGCCTGGGTGGCTCAGTCGGTTAAGCGTCCGACTTCAGCTCAGGTCACGATCTCACGGTCCGTGAGTTTGAGCCCCGCATCCGGCTCTGGGCTGATGCCTCGGAGCCTGGAGCCTGCTTCTGGTTCTGTGTCTCCCTCTCTCTCTGCCCCTCCCCCGTTCATGCTCTGTCTCTCTCTGTCTCAAAAATAAATAAACGTTAAAAAAAAAAGAGAGAGAGAAAAAGTGGTGGTTGAGGCAGTTAATTAATAAAATATTTGGTTACTTTTCTGGACTTTTTACTGTGTGTGTTATTAAATTTATGATTGATAGCGATTTTTTTCTCTCTTACATAAATGTGTACTGTCATACCAAACCCTACATTCATAATTTAATACTATTTTGTTTTTAAAGCTGGTCCCCCAAATACTACAAGCTTCGGGACTCACAAACCTAGACCCACCCACACGGAGGGCTGGCCCAGTCTCTGTGGGACCGGCCACACTCCCAGTGACGGTCGGGGGAGGGGATGTGAGGACACCCCCTCCAGGTTGTTTCAAATATATCGCCACTGTCTCTTATTTTTATTTGCCAGTTTTCTTTTTATGATTTGTCTTTTTCCCCCAAAAACAGAGGTTCAGAAGGGGAGAATTTTCAATGATCTCAAGATCATTGATCTCGTTTCACTGTTTTATAATTACAGCCAGAGGACGGGACTTTGGGCAAAACCACGCCCAATGATCAGAAAGATTGTCAAATACAAAGGTGAGACCATGGGATGAAAACTACCAGGAGTTGGGGGCTGCCTGGGTGGCTCAGTCAGTTAAGCATCCAATTCTTGATTTCAGCTCAGGTCACGATCTCATGGTTCGTGAGGTCGAGCTCTACATTGGGCTCCAGGCTAACAGAGCGGAGCCTGCTTACGATTCCCTCTCTCCCTCTCTCTCTGCCCCTCTCCAGCCATCGCTCTCTTTCTCAATGTCTCTCAAAATAAATAAACATTAAAAAAAAAAAAAACCCTACCAGGAGTGGTTTAAAACAATAGGGAAAATATGAGTTGTTCTCTGTAGCGATCGGAGGGCACCAGGGGGCTACGGGGATGCCCACCCCTTTGAAGAACTCCAGCGTGGCCACTCTCTCGTGAGGTTACTCCTGGGACCATTTACCTTGGATAGCTTCCACGATGGATAGTTTTCAAAACCATCTGTCTTGACAGCTGGGCCCACACCTCAGAAGTTCTCCTGAAGAGGTCAGGAGATGCTGGTGTAATCCAAGTAGACAACGAATAGAGAGGAAACCTGTGTTGGCAGCAAAATACACAGACAGTGCGTCGTGTTCTGGAACAACTGGTAACGAAAGTCCACGGGGTGCTCACTCTGTGCCAGATAATTCGCGGGGTGTCTTCCCGATGTGCTACCAGAGTTAGTCTCTGCCCAAACCTCTGAGGTAGACGTGACCATCAGCCCACAGGTGAGGAAACGGACCCTGAGAGGGACAGGCTGGAAGGTCAACAGCGGGGACTGGACTGTCACCCACCACATTCCAGTTGCCCCCAATTCCAACCCTTCCTCCAGCCCAAGTGTTGGGTGAAGGCTGGGGTCTCTACAAAACGGTGCCACATTCTTCCAGGCTGAGTAACGGACTTTCTCAGGAGCTCGTTTAAGCAGCTCCAGGACCCAAAGCCCAAAAGGAGGTGCGTTGTAAGTGGAAAAGTTAATTCCCCGGAGTGAGAAGACAAGGAGTCTAGGCTTCTAGAATGTGCCCCTTGCCAGCTGGGACCTGAATTTCACTCCCTCGGTGTCCCTCTTCCCACGAGCAAAACCAGAATGATGTCAGCCTACATGTATACAGACCGAAGAATGAGGCAGGCATTGGGGCGCCTGGGTGGCTCAGGCAGCCAACTTCGGTTCAGGTCGTGATCTCGTGGTTTACGAGTTCGAGCCCCGTGTCGGGCTCTGTGCTGACAGCTCGGAGCCTGGAGCCTGCTTCAGATTCTGTGTCTCTTTCTCTCTCTTTCCCTCCCCTGCTCACACCCTGTCTCTCTCTCTTTCTCAAAAATAAATAAAAAACATTAAAAAAATAAAAAATAAAATAAAAAGAATGAGGCAGGCACCACTCCAACCTCTCACAACCCTACCATCATCCAACTTCACAGATGGGGAAACTGAGGCACAGAGAGGTTAAGGAACTTGCCCATGGCCGGGAATTGAGCCTGGAAGCCAGACCTCAGGTCTTCACTCCCAGCCACTGTGCGTGCATGTGCCTTATACGAGTGCGAGAACCGAGGAGGGTGGTCTCTATCACAGCTTCTCAGCATGGTCCCTGGGCCAGCAGCACGTGGGAACTTGGTAGGCATGCAAATTCTCAGGCCCCACCAGAGACCACTGGGTCAGCAACTCGGAGGTTTGGGATGGGACCCCGCACTCTGCCTTTAACAAAACCTCCAGGTAATTCCGATGCTTGCTCAAGTTTGAGGACCTCTGCTCTAAACGACCTCTAAGGCTCTCCGAAAGCTGAGCTGAGGAGGGAAGGGGCAGAAGGCAGAGAAGTACCAGGTAAAGCAGGTCAACCAAGGGAGAAACAGAGATGACATAAACACAGTTCACGGAAGCACAGGCGTCGATCATGACAAGGCCATTCTGCTCCAAGAAAAGCAGCGAGGGCATCCCATGGCCAAGCAGGTGTCTGAGAGGCTGGCCGGAGGCGGAAGTGAGCGGGACGGGACAGCCAAGCACGCACGGATGAGGCCTCCAGTGAAACCTGGCTGATCTCACCACCCCAACCTCTCTCGGTGCTGCTGTCACTGCCCCTGACACTTTGAGCCCCAGGATGAAGGCTGTGAAAGTGACAGCATCCCAGAGTGGGAAGCATCCTGGGGACCATTTCACCCAGCAGGACCACTTCTAAAGCAGAGGGTAACAGCTGTCCCACCACCACCCAGAAGGGCCATGTGGAAAGACAGAACAAAAGCCACATGTTCCCTATGAGAAATAAGCCAGGTTGGCCAGAGAAGCACCCCAGGAGGGGCTCCAGCCCCTGGGAATTCCCAAGCGGGTGGCAGGACCCACAAGTGAGGGAGATTGACGTTCTGTGCAGGGAACTTTGACAATGGGAGACAGAACAGGGCCCAGAGGATAAATCCTCCCTCCTTCCCTCCTGAAGGACGGTTCTGAGTCCACAATGGACCAGCCACCCACTTGGCCTCTTTGGCCAGGTTTGTGAAGACAAACCATCTTGACTGCTTGTTTTCCCTCCCTGCTCAGTCCCTTTATCCCTCCCTCCTGCTTCTCTGGGATTTTCACTCATACAGCCTCTCCCCCAAAAAAGTGTTAATTCATCGTATCTGTTCTTCCACTTTTAAAAGGTGTATCAAGAAAACTGAGCTGGGGAGTCTAGATATAAAGTGCAGCCAAATCTCCAATCATTAGTCATGGAAAGCGTGATGGTCATAAAATCGGAAAACAGTCCCTATTTTCCGCTGAAATTGGAAAAGGAAGTGCCTGCATGTGACATGGGCTCAGGGCTAAAGGCCAGGGTCACGGCGAGGCAGGAACGAGCACAGAGAGGCCACGGCCCGGGAGGATCTGATGGCATGTGGGTGGGCTGGATTAAGGACCGCAGCTGGTGAAAGGTGAGCAGAATTGTGCAAATCAGGACGTAAGCAATGCAAAAGTAAGTTTCGGGCACAGGCTGAAATTGGGTTCTGCTGCAAATGCCAGAAAACTGCCAAGAGCAACTTTTTCACAGCTCTGGAAATTAACCAAAGACTTGCAGCAATTCCAGGGGATTTATTCCAAAAAAAATGACTGAATCTCGGTAAGAAATGGGAGCTTCGTAGCATTTTCACTTGGTCCCTAGACCCCTCCTCCTCTTCCCAGAGGAGGCCATGGGGGCGTGGGGCTCCCCTCAAAGCCCCATTCCCAGACACTGTCCCGTCTGGAAGTTCCCTAGAAATCCCAGTGGCCCACGTGACCAAGAACAGAGACCACGTGCGTAAACACACACACAGCGGCTGCTGCCACCAGAGACCGGGGGGTGTGATTTCCAGAGTCACCAGGACATACCATTCAGTGTGTCCAGTTTTCAGAAAAAAAAAAAAAAATTTACTAGACATGTAAAGACACAGGAAACATGGCCCACGGGGGGGGAAAAATCAACAACAGTCAGAAACTGCCCCCGAGGAGGCCCAGATGTTGAACTTTCCAAATCAAGATGTTAGCTCAGCTATTATAAATACATTCAAAGAGCTGAAGGAGGCAGAGAAGACAGACCCGGGGAAGAGAGGAAGGTGTGAGTGTTACAGGAGGTGGGGGAGACGCCAGTCCTCGTGTCACGGAGTCGAAGCATGAATCTCGCCGACAACAGAGAGTGAGCAGAGCCCCAGAGCCTATGGAGCGAAAGTACAAAGCTCTCAAGAGTGAGAAGGGTCCCGACTGGATGTTTGTCCCTGACCTTTTATTGGGACCTTATCAGAAAGTCTGTGAGACTCCACACATGACCCGTAGCCCAGGCAGGTCTGGAATACCTTTGTCCTTTTTTTTTCCTTTTTTTTTCCCCACCCCCCCTTCCCCCACCCCATCGCTTCTTCACCCTCCCACCGCAGCACCTGCCTCCCCCTTATCTCTCCCTGCCTAATGTTAACCACTTCCCTACTCACGAGCACCATGTCACGCCAAATAGTTAATACTGATAAAGAAACGGGTCAGCCACCTGGGTCGGCTCGGTCGGTTAAGCGTCCGACTTCGGCTCAGGTCACGATCTCGTGGTTCACGAGTTCAAGCCCCGCATCGGGCCCTGTGCTGACAGCTCAGAGCCTGGGGCCTGCTGCGGATTCTGTGTCTCCCTCTCTCTCTGGCCCTCCCCGGCTTGCACTCTGTCTCTCTCTCAAAAAAAAAAAAAACAAAAAAAGAAATGGGGATTAATATATATATATATATATATATACATATATATATATATATATATCAATTGATTACATATACTGAAAAGTACAATGTCTACCATGAAAAATGGATTCGTGGGGGGACACCTGGGTGGCTCAATCAGTTAACCATCCTCCCCAGTGCATGCTATAAACAAAATAAAGAAGTAAGTAAGTAAATAGGCTTTTAACAAAATGCATTAGTGAGGCTCAGGTTTGAAGACAGGTCAGTTGAGATTACACAGGCTGAGGAAGAGAAGATTCTCAGTCAACTCAGACACTATGACAGAAGACCACGAACCAGGTGGCTCAAACAACAGACTGTGATTTGTCACAGCACTGAAGGCTGAAAGTCCCAGATCAGAGAGCCTGCATGGTCAGATTTTTGGTGAGAGCTCTCTTCCTAGTTTACAGATAGCCGTTTTCTTGCTGTGTCCTCAAGGGGCAGTCCCTTTATCCCCTTATAAGGCCACCAATCTCATCATGGGGCTCCACTCCCATGGGCTCATCTAAACCCAATTTACCTCCCAAAGGCCCCATCTCCAAACACCATCACACTGATGAGCAGGGCTTCAAGATATGAATTAGGGGGACCGAGGAAGATGTAAACATTCAGTTCACAGAAGCAAGAAAAGAGAATTTTTTTTTTTTTAATGAATAGAGCCTCAGAGACCTGTGGGACACCATCAAGTGTACTAACATACACATAATGGAAATCCCTGAAGGCATCCTATGCCACAGGACATTTGCACCTACGACTCCTCTGCCTGAGTTGCTCTCCCTTACACAGCACCAGCATGGCTCCCTCACTCCCGTCTTCCAGGTCTCTGCTCAGATATCACCTCAACACTGAGGCCTTTCCTGAGCTCCTCATAGGAAATAGCCACTGCATACCCCTCCTCGCCGCCCACAGGCACCTCCAGTCCTCCCACCCTACCTTATTTTTCTCCATGGCCGTCACGCATGTGCTATTCTCTGTATCTACTTGTTTATTGGATTGTGGTCTTCTCCCTCCACTGGAGGTCGGCTCCAGGAAGGCTGAGAGTTTGCTGTTTGGTTCCCTGCGGGACTGCCAGCTCCCGGCACGGTCCTGCACGCCAACGGATGTGCAACAAGTCTTTTCCGAAAGAATGAACTCTGTCAGCCCTAAAAACGTCTATCTGCTTTGATCCGGCAAACTCACTCCTGGGAGTTTAAGGAAAAACTTCAAGAGAAACATCACATGAATGCAAATGTTCATTGCCATCAAACTGTGTTTGTTAGACCTCATTTTACCAACCGCATAGGGAAGGCTAATTATAAGAAATCAGCATATGGAGTCGGGTTTTTAGGAAAGGTTCCTCGGAAGAGAGAGTTTTGAACAGACTCTTGAAGAGGCAGATTTGGTTGAGCAGAAGAAAGACCCCGGGGGAGCAATGTGTCTGACAAAGGAACGAAACCCGGAAGATACCTGTCATCTGCATCATTGTCCCCCCACCCCGGGGGGGTGGGGGTGGGGGGGTGGAGTTTCAGGACCAGAGAGAAGTTAGTGGGTGAGGGGGCCGGCAGGTCACAGATCGCACCTGAAATTCAGTGTGAACGTGACCGAGCTCTCCTCTCAATACATATTGGAGAATCCCAAGATGTTATAAATGGAAGGTTTGCACCTTACAACAACTGTTTTAAAATACCTGCAAATGTGTAAAATATCTGTGACTTCCTCTCCCACATCAGGAAAGTCATTCTGCACTTACTGGGGGATCTTGTCAAACACAACGCCCACCGGGGCTTCTGACACAGAAACTGGTGGATACGCAGGGGCGGGGCTTCTGCACCTGCCACACACCCCCGTACCTATTAAGGGTCCCTTATCAGATCATTTGGGGGCGTGTTTGCGACTGTCGGAAAAGATTTTCGAGTAATCTCAACAGAAAGAACGAAAGTCATTCCTCTAGATGAGGAAAGCCTTTGACGGGCAAACTCTTCAGACGAAAATATTTGAGGACACATTAACAACAACAAAATTCTCAGGGCGTGGGCTAAATCGATCAAAAGGCACTTCCAGGGGAATCTGTCTTCAGGGGTGAGTAAATTACTTGGGCACACGTAAGTCTGAGCAGTCATGTGAATTTATGAGCACCTACACATTTCCTCAGTGCGTCTTTATGGGGACCTGTGTCAAATCGGGTCACAGGCTTCGTGGTCTGGTAGAGCCCATGAGAGCAGTTTCTGTGTTCAGCAAGTCTAGAGACATACAAGGTGTACAGGTCCCAAATCCCTCACCTGAAACTCTTGGGTGCTTTGTAATTCAGAATGTTTCAGATTTCAAGAAGACGGTGGTGCAGAACTTTTTTTTTTTTTTTTTTTAATTCAAGTTAGTTAACATACAGTGTAGTCTTGGCTTCAGGAGTAGAACCCCACGATTCATCACTTACATAGGACACCCGGTGCTCGTCCCAACAGGTGCCCCCCTTAATGCCCATCCCCCATTTAGCCCATCCCCCACGCACCTCCCCTCCAGCAGCCCTCAGTTTGTTCTCGGTATCGAAGAGTCTCTTATGGTTTGCCTCCCTCTCTGTTTTTATCTTATTTTTCCTCCCCTTCCCCTAGGTTCATCTGTTGTGTTTCTCAAATTCCACATTTAAGTGAAATCATATGATACTTGTCTTTCTCTGACTTATTTCACTTAGGGCTACACTCTAGTTCCATCCATGTTGTTGCACATGGCGAGATTTCGTTCTTTTTCACTTACACGTAAGTGGTGCAGACTGTATATTTATAGTGGTCCAGGAAAGTCCGCCCCAGCACCGTGTAATCAAATACATCAGCATTTCCATAGCGAGACATAAATATTCCCACTAAGTGAGATGTACGTAGCCTGGGTGCGGGTCATGAAGTGCTACCAAACGAGCTTGCTGCAATGTTATGGAACTCTTCCTCTAAAATCCAGAATTTTTTTTTTTTTTTCAAAAAAGAAAAAATCCAGAGCTTTGTGGACTTTAGGATTGTGGGTAAGCGGTGGTGGGTTGAGGAAGTGAGCTGTTTCCAGAAAGGCCTGGAACTGTGGGAGACAGCGCATGTGATGCAGCTGAATGGGGATCAGAGGACCTTGAATGCTCAGGCCCTCAGCCCCACAGGCTACATAACGTTCACACACAACACATGTGTGATCGAGTGAGGCGATGAAGCGCCTGTGATCACCAGCCCCGGGAGGACCTCGGGTAGGCTGACAGTCCAACTGGAGAGAACGGGAGTTGGCGGCCGTGGGATTTGGGGCGATCAGGGCCTACTCTGGGGCGGGGTGGGGGGGAAGCAGGCAGAGAGCAACAGCAGATCTCAGTCTGGGAGAGAACCCAGAGCAGGACCGGAAGCCAGTTTGAGGGCAGTTTTGCTTTAGAGCTTGCAATTTCAGGCCTTTCCTGCCTCCCCACAAAAACCAATGGCAAAGTCTTCCATATCTTATTAATCTGTTACAGCGTTGGATTTAATTCTGGGGCACGTTGAACTGCCGAGCTCTGCCTCAGGGTGAGCGTGAGCCAAGGTCAGAGTCGTCCCGCCAACACCCAGGCCACACCCACCCATCACCTGCACCCCACATCAGTGACCAGTGTCTACAACTCAGCCTGATGTCCACCACAGGAGCCCCCGGCTGCAGGAATGGTTTGTAACTATGCTTGGCAACGGGAAGGTGTGGTGTTGTTTCCCAGTGTAAGGATACCTACGTGAGTTCGCCAACAATTACACAAAGGAAGCCAGGCCCCGCGAGGTGAGGCTAACCACAGCCGTTACTGTCTAGCGGCTTCCGGGCACCTGACAAAGAAGAACTCACTGGTCCTCACAACAGGCCGGCCAGGCGGGCACTGTTGTACTTCCATTTTACAGAGGAGGAAACTGAGGTATAGAAAGGTTTAATGACTTGGAGAGGTGGTGCTGGGATTTACACTCGGGTGCCCATGCTATTAACGAATACACAAACTGTGGTTCAGAGACCCCCATTCGTGCACTTTCCACCCAAAAGCTTCTGCTGGGCTTGCCGCCTGTACGCTGACAGGTGACGGAGAGGAAAGGTCATGAAAGACTACGGTGGGTTTTTGAAAATATTCCTCAAAGAAAACAGCCCACTATTGTCTTCTGCCTCTTCTCAGCAAACCCAAAGGTAAGGCATCCAAGTGATTTGGATGGTCTCCACTTGTCAGTCTTCGGAGTTTAACCCCAGGGGAGTCCTTGAGTCCCTCCTCAGCACAAGCTTTGCCTCCTTTCCTACTCCCTGGACCTTCATGCAAACCCCACAGCCTGGGGCGCCTGGGTGGCTCAGTCGGTTAGGCATCCAACTTTGGCTCAGGTCATAATCACTTGGTCCGTGAGTTTGAGCCCCGCATCGGGCTCTGTGCTGACAGCTCAGAGCCTGGAGCCTGCTTCCGATTCTGGGTCTCCCTCTCTCTCTGCCTCTCCCCCACTTGGGCTGTCTGTCTGTCTCTCTCTCTCTCAAAAATAAATGAGCATTAAAAAAAAAAAAAAACAAAACCCACAGCCTTCGCAGATTCTGCTCACGGCAGCAAAGGGGCTCCAGACCAAGCTCCTTGGAGAGACACCAACAATTTTATATGTGTGGCTTGCACCACATCTAGAGACAGATGAAGGCCTCCTGAGTCTCCTCCTAGAGCTACTCAACTGTACCTCACTTAGAGAAGAAAACCAACTCTACTCAAGTGATCTGAGGTCTATTTAAGTGCATTTTTTTTAAACGTTTTTATTTATTTTTGAGACAGAGAGAGACAGAGCATGAGCAGGGGAGGGGCAGAGAGAGAGGGAGACACAGAATCCCAACCAGGCTCCAGGCTCTGAGCCGTCAGCACAGAGCCCGACATGGGGCTCGAACTTACAGACTGTGAGATCATGACCTGAGCCGAAGTGGGACGCTCAACCGACTGAGCCACCCAGGCACCCCTTAAGTGCATTTTTAAGGCTGTATTCTGATAAAGTTAGGAAGCCAGAACATAGCCACGATGCCTTAAAGTCTTCCTCTGGGGGTTGAAGCAAAAATAAATAAATTAAATAAAATAATAAAATATAAAATGAAATAAATCAACCCCTGACGTCTTGAAGGATCATGTGGACTCTCCTGTAGGAATTTTTGAGGCATTAACACAGCACTTTACATTGCAAATACTCTAAATTCCCCTCTCTCCCTCTCTCTCTCCCTTCCATCCTCCATGGAGCTCCCTTCTGGCCCTGTAGCCCTCACTTTTTCCACCTCTGGCCCCCAGCAGGTCCGCCTAGACACTCTCTCCTGGGTCAAGGACACCCACCCCCACCCCACTGTGCCATCGGCAGCCCACTGGGAAATATACTCTGGTCTCCTGCCCCAGCTGCTTTTCTCGCACATTGGAGTCGTGGAGTTCTATGGAATGAAGTGTCCACCTTGTTGTCCAGAGAATGCAACCAGAAGTCCTAGAGGCACATCTATAATGCATCAGGCAAAAAGGCCAGTGAAAACAGGGGGCCCCTGGGGATTTTGAGGAAATATTGATTAGATCATTGATTAGAAAGCGGAGGGGACCCCAAAGGACTCCAACCACTTCTAACTAAAACGGGCAGAACCTCAGAAGTTGTCTGGGTGGGAGGAAAAACTCGAATGGAGGTTTCTTAAGGTCTAATCAATGCTGCTCCTTGTGAACAAGGAGGTAAGAATAGAGCAGAGCCAAGATGCTTCTCCTGTGGGGACACAGCCCCCTGGCTGGGGGCTTGGTCAGGGGACTGATTCTCACGACCTGGCTCATGGGTCGGTGGTCAGTGCCCAAACGATCAGCTGCCATGCAGTGGGCAGCATGTCAGGCAACCGTGAAGAACACAAAAATGCCAAAGGTCTGGATTCTGAGTCAAGATGCATGCTCCAGCAACCACGTGCAAGCCAGGGCACGAGGCAACCACAAGCATCTGGGGACGACGCCACTGTGGAATCTGGACTGGATACTGAAGAGCAGACACTCCGTTTAGTAGGTGTCAGCACGAGCAAGGATTTGAGGCCGAAAGGCACGAGGCTGGCTGGAGACGAGAGCAAGCACCCGTGTGGGGGGGAGCATGGAAGTAACGCGTGGAGAAGTTTTGAACATCAGTGTGCTGCTGGTTAGTCAGCTCCTGGCCCTCAGCTGCCAATGCACCTTCCCTCCTGGGCTTCGTGGTGCCGGGGCTGGAGGTCCGCAAGCCACCTTCCTGCTCTGCCTGCTGCTCCCTGCGCTGACAAAGGGGGCGCCGGAGGGAGACTGCAGGGCTGGAGGGGGAGGCGGGGAAGGGCTGTTTCCTGTCTGCTTCCTGTTCCTGCCGGCCTCACCCGGGCAGCCCTTCGGCATCCTGGGAAACGGCGTTGTTGCTTCCGTTTGGACCCAGTTCTGGAGCTTTCGATCAGCAAAACCAGCCTCATTACGCACCCCAGGAGAGGCGTCAGCCCAGGCTTCAGGACCTCCTCCTTAGAGCCTTAGAACCTCATAGGTTCAACTCCACCGCGCCCTCTGCCAATCTCCTAAATTTTAGTTCCAATTTCTTCACTTCCTACCCCCAACTGAAGGGGAGGAGCGGCTTCCTGCCGTGGCTTCTTCCACAATATGGAGCTTCCCCCTTCAATCACCTCGTTAATAAAGAACTTAACATCTCCTTGACAGATATTTATATTAAATTCTACTAACACAACGGCTTTGATTTCTGTTTCCTGCTTAGACTCTGACTAATAAAACCAGAAAGGGAAATCACATCTCTATGTGACAAGAACTCTAAATCCACAAATTTAGAAGTACAAGAATATCCCTTCCATCCTTGTACTTAAAACAAGTTAAATCTCACGTCGTGTGTGTTCCACCCGTCAGGTTAGACATTATCAGGGCTCTATCTCCCAGTCCAGAGGCAAGTAAGGACTGAGGGAGGCTTAAACAGCACCGGCACATTCATCCGTGAGTTCACTCAGCGGTATATACAACCTAGCCACTTTGAGATTCCTGCTGTCCACCCACTGGCTCATGAAAGCCCGTGCTTTAGAATAATGACTAATCTGGTTAAAGACTGTGGCTATTCTAGACCTGCCACAACAAAGATTACAAACAAGGATTGAAAAAAAAATCTAGCCAAACTACAAGCAGATCAACCACTTGCCAGAATAACGATGTGCACTATTCAAAGGAAGACAACAAAAGCCAGATACTCAACAATGTGACATTCACAACCACAAATCACAGCAAATTAAAACCACGATGAGATATCACCACATACCTATTAGAACAGTAAAAGTTAAAACCCTGACAATACCAGGTGTTGGTGATATTGTCAGAAACTAACTCTCATCCACTGCTGGTAAAAATGTAAAATGGGGGCGCCTGGGTGGCTCAGTTGCTTAAGCTTCTGACTTCGGCTCAGGTCATGATCTCACAGTTCACGAGTTCGAGCCCCATGTCAGGCTCTGTGCTGACAGCCCAGAGCCTGGAGTCTGCTTCAGATTCTGTGTCTCCCTCTCTCTCTCTGCCCCTCCCCTGCTCGCACTCTGTCTCTCTCAAAAATGAACAAATGTTAAAAAAAAATTTTTTTAATGTAAAATGGAACAACCACTTGGAAAAGTTTGACAGTTTCTTGTGAAGTTGCATTTACACTTACTATATGACCCAGACATCCCACCTCTAGGTATTAATCCAAACAAAATGGAAATACGCTCACAAAAAGATGCATCCTCATATGTTCCTACCAGGCTTATTCATAATAACCAAGAATTGGAAACAATTCAAATGTCCATCAATAGGTGAATGGGTAAACAGATTTTAGTGTATTTACACAGTGTGATACCACATGGCGAAAACTAGTTTTGATACACAGAGGAAATTCACAAACACGCTGAGTGGAAGAAGTCACGCACAGGAAAGTACAGGTGACCCTCGAACAATGGAGGTTAGCGGCACTACCCCCCTACACAGTCAAAACACTATGTATAACTTTTGACTCCCCCAAAACTCAACTACTAATACCCTACTGTTCGTCGTAATCCTTACCAGTAACATAGTCAATTAACACATATTTTGTATTGTTACATGTATTACGTGCCATATTCTTATAATAAAGTAAGCTAAAGAAAATGTTACTGAGAAAAGACATTTACGGTACTGTAAAAAATCCACATACAGGTGGATGCCTGCAGATCAAACTCATGTTGTTCAAGGTCAACTGTACACACTGCATGACATTTATGAGAAATTAACCCGTAGTGATAAAAATCAGATCAATTACACAGGTCCAGGATGTGGTATAAATTAGTTGGGAAAAGACACTAGGGGATTTGGGGATGGGAGTGGAAATATTTTGTCTGTCACTGTGGGTAGTGGTTACTACAATGTGGACAGTAAGTTTTCATAAGTCACCAAACTGTACGTTGAAAAGAGTGCATTTTTATAGAACTATCCTACGACCCAGTAATTGCACAACTAGGTATTTATGCAAAGGATACAAAAATACTGACTCAAAGGGGCACATGCACCCCAATGTTTACAGCAGCGCTGTGAACAATAACCGAAGTACGGAAAGAGCCCAAATATCCATCGAGTGACAAATGAATAAAGAAGATGTGCATATATACATACAGTGGAATGTGAGTCCACGATCAAAAAGAATGAAATCTTGGCCATTCGCAACAACATGGATGGACCAGAGTGCATTATGCTAAGCGAAATAAGCCAGTCAGAGAAAGATAAATATCATACGATTTCACTCATATGTGGAATTTGAGAAACAAATTTATATTTGTTTATACAAACAGATGAATACAGGAGAGAGGACGGAAAAATAAGATAAAAATAGAGAAGGAGGCAAACCATAAGAGGCTCTTCAATACAAAGTGAGGGTTGCTGGAGGGGGGATGGGCTAAATGGGGGATGGGCACTAGGGAGGACCCTTGTTAGGATGAGCACTGGGTGTTGTGTGTAAGCGATGACTAACTAAATTCCACTCCTGAAAAAAAAAAAAATTAAAAAAGTGAAAAAGAAAAAAAAATAAACAGTGCATTTTTATATGTTAATTATGCCAATACAGTTAAAATATACGTCTACTGGAGGACAATTTGTCCTTTCAGTGAGTTGAAGATGGGTCAGAAAGGAATGAGACTAGAGGCAGTGGTCTCAGGTCACCCCCCCCCCCCCCCCCCCCCGGAGCAAGCGGGAAACCCAGGCGTTCTTTTCCGCAAAAGGAAAAGAGTGGATTTGATTAGTCACTGGTACCCCCAGCCAGACCCTACGGGCGCCACGCAGTGCGCATAAACAGGAAAAACAGTTTGCTGGCTACCGCACCAAGCCTGCCGTCACAAGGCAGTGGAGATGGAAATCACTAGAGTTTGGCAAACGCGTGGATGTGAGAAGGAGCTTCGGAGACGACCTGGTCTCGGCAGCCTGGGTTCCTACAAGAACGTCGGGGTGCGGGGAGGTCATGAACCAGAGAGATCCACTCAGAAGACAGGCTGTGGCAGAGAGGGGGAAGTAGTTAGCCTGGGAAATTCTGAGCTCAAGGTGCCCACAGGACAACCAGGCAATGCCCAGCAGTGACTCAGAACATGAAACACAGGAAAGGCCGTTGGAACAACACATGCGGGTTCAAAGGCCACTAGCATAATCCTTGTTCTTTTATACTGAGTGCCCTGGCAACTGCTGTTTCTTTTGTGTGAAACTTACTTTCCCTCTCCCCCACATCTTTTCTACTTTGTCTAAAAGACCAGTTCAAATGAAACCATAAAAGTGGTCCTGCACTTATGCAGGCAAAGTCAACAGCTTTGGCCCCCCCGGGCATCTTACCGTGCTAATTGGGAGGGAGTGGCAAGGCTGGACTGAGAAGAGCCCGAACTCTGGGGTCAGAGTGATCTGGGTTTGAATCCTCTGCCAGTCATACTGGCTGTGTGATCCTGAATAATTCACCACGTCTGGAGTCTCAGAGTCCTCCGCGAAATGGAGAGAACATCAAACTCAAAAGGTCATTGTATTTAACGAATAAACGCCTAACTGCGGCTGCCCGGCTGTGGAAACCGTGACATAGTGTGTTGTAAATGTTTAAAAGACCTGTTCTCTCTCCCCTTCTAGACCGAGTGCCCCACTGGGCTCCCTGGGTCTCCTTGAGTAGGCGCTCACATCATGCTTGGCGCTACACAGAGCTGGAAAAAGACGTGGAGGAGGGACCCCCGTGGTCCATTCAAGCCGGGGTCATTGGAATCCTGAGCAGGTTCCGCTGTGAATTCACTCAGAAGCCACATCTGTGTTTTGGAAGACGCAGCAATGAGGCCAGCAGCAGCCTGCCACCTTCTGCCAGAAAGGAGAGAGAGAATGTCTGCAACTGTGAGTCACTGTATAGGTTTCACTGCAGATCCACCTTGGGGAGCCCGGAGGCGGAGCCGGGAGCGGGGAGGGGTCTTGAGGGTCGATCCGTGTTCCCCAGGGGGAACCAGAGTAGAAGGTAATTCAGCCTGGGCTCGGGTACTGCGGGGAGGAGAGGGTGGCCTCTGCAAGGATGTTCCTGGGAGGGTGCCCTCGGGGCGGCGACAACCTCCCTCAAGCACCACGACAGCAGGGACAACGAGGATGTGACACCGCATGGCAGAGTTGCATCCCCAGAGCACCTCTGGGACCCTGGATCCTTCTCTGGAAAGCCCCACTCTGGAGAGCTAGCCTGCACGTTGCTGGGGACCAAGGAACAGAGTCCCGCAGGACAGGAAGCAAGGCACAGTTAAGGTGCCGGCAAGCCGCAGACTTAGCAGCTCGGAGGCCAACTGCGACCCGAACCGCGAGACGCCCAGCGCGACCCGACCGAAGTGCGCGCGAGGACACAATTCCGCCGGCAGCGCCCCTCCTCCCCGGAGCGCAGGCCCGGCCCTCGGGGCGTGGCCCGGAAGCTACCGACCAATCCGTATCGCGAGGCTTGGTCACGTGACCGCCGGTCGGGCGAGGGTTTCCTGCCTTCCGCCTCGCAGCTCCGCCCAACGCGGCGAAAGGCCGCTGCCACCACGCCGGCGAGGAGCTTCTCGCGAGAGCAACGCGGACATCCTGGCCTCCCGTTGGTCCGGCGCTGGCTGGCACCGCGCCCTCGAACCGAGAGCCGTGAAGTGCCGTGGCTCCGGTACAAGTGATGGAGGCGCCCCCAGGACAGCAGGCACGTCGGGGCTGCCTTGGCTTCTTCTTGCCGCATCCAGCCAGGCCCCGGGGACCCCGAGGCCCTGGACGTGCACTTCCCGGGGCCGGAAGCGGCGACTGGGTTTGCAGGCGTCGGTGCAGGCCTCGGCTCGCATGATTTCCCGGCTTCTCAGAATCTTTGTCGCCACTTGCCACTACACCCACTGAAAATCTGAGGCACGAGAGAACATTCCAGCAGGAAATACGGGGTCGACCTCATCTGAGATGTGATGAGCACAGCTCGTGTTTGCGCGTTCCACGGTGCTCAAGCGTCTCCCCAGAAGGGTTCACCTATCCTTTAACCACCCTGCAGGGCGCGCTTTGTCCTCCCCGTTTTAGAGACAAGGAAACCGAGGTGCAGACAGGTTTGAGGAACTTGTCCATTGCACAAAGCCAGGCTTCGCATCTCAGCGTCTCCGACCGGAACCCTCCCCACCCTCCGGCAGCTTCTGAATGAGCAGCCTCAGGACCCTGCGGTCTGGGGGGAAAGGTTTGGCCAGATGCCGCCATGCACTGGTCAGGGAACCGGCTGCACACTTGATCCCGCGTCCGCGAGGCGCCAGCCGCCGAGCCTAACCTCAGATGTCCGGTAGAAGACAGCCTGTCACCGGTACCCACCAGAGCCCCTTCCGTGTTTCCAGCCTCCCGTGCTGCACCTGGTTCCCCAGTGCCAAGCTGGCGTGGACCTGGAGGAAGGAGGAGGCAGACCGTGGACCCCAGCTGTGGTGACAGTGCCCTGGCTATGAAAGGGCCACTTCGTAGCCACGGAGTGCAAAAAAATGGGCTTCCTCAGATACACTTCTCCGAGGGAACTCCTAAGGGGATATTAAAATTGTCCCATTTATATTCATTCATATCAGATGAACATTCGTTTCAGGCCTAACATGATACCTTCGTGGAGCCAAACGAATCTACTACTTAAGCCACTTGCAGGTGAGTCAGAGCCCACTACCACTACCATTTAAAACATCCCCTGGAGGGGCGCCTGGGGAGCTCAGTCAGTTAAGCATCTGACTTTGGCTCAGGTCATGATCTCACGGTTTGCGAGTTGGAGCCCGGAGTCGGGCTCTGTGCCGACACCATGGAGCCTGGAGCCCGTGCTTCGAGTTCTGGGTCTCCCTCTCTCTCTGCCACTCCCCACCCCGCACTCTCTCTAAAAAATAAACAAACATTAAAAAAAAAAAAAACCATTCCCTGGAAATGCCTGAAGTTACCATTAGCGGTTCTCTGAGATTAAGAATCATCCTGTCTAGATTCATTGACAGATGAGATGTATTAAAGCCCTGAATTTCTGATAGAGGGGAGGTAAATTAAAGCACTGGGTTCCTAGGAAGAGGGAAGAGAGAACACAAGGGAAAAGGGCCCCCCCCCCCAGGAGGGACTCTAGAGAGATCTAAGCGGGATCTCTCCGCTTAGTGCAAATCCTTCGGAAAGTGCAAATCCCTACTCAGTACTCTCCAAGCCTTAGAAGGGTGCTCTTCTGCCCTCTGGGGTTCTGAGACCAGATGAACTTACTCAGTGTTCACAGCCACCTGTGGTCACACTCTGGGGATATGAATCCGAAGGCTCTCTGCTAACCAAACTTCCCTCTGAGCAGCAGAAATCGGAACCGTTTCTTTCTCCCGTTCCAGGAAGCAAAGCACAGCCATATTCAGAAAATAATGAGAAAGACCATTAAGTCAAAGGAAAAAGGAAAACAAGTCAATAAATCAACTGTGTATGGCACTACAGAAAAGATTAAGAACGCCAAGGTGACATAAGCATTAAACATTGTTATTAATCTGGGGAAACTTGATTCCAGTCACAATGTTCTTTTCTCTACCAGGCAGTGTGCACCTCTACGTGAATTAGGAAAAGGCATCCCTTCCTCAAGATACGTTATTGCTGTCGGCCGGAAAAAACCTAGGACGACCTCTATGAGAATGGTGTCCCTGAAGTTGCTCAGTGCGTGACATGCGCCACTGTACAGGGTGGCCGGGAATGCAAAGCACACTTGGATATCCTTCATGGCAGAGGGTCATACAGGCCACTGATCAGGCTGAAGCTTCCCAAGCGCCAACTGCAGTTTCCTTTGTGATCAGGAGCTGAGATAAAAGACAGGTGTCACAGATGTCTGAGCAGCCCCTATATCTGTAGGGCTCAAAGAAGTAGGGTCTCCTTTGGTGACCTCAGGGGCACTCAAAATACATAATCACAGAGGGGCTTGTATGCAGCTGCTGCTTGCCATCATATGGCACTTAATATTGTAGGTACTGTGAAAAAAACAAAAAAAACCAGGGCGTCTGGGTGGCTCAGTCGGTTAAGCATCTGATTTCAGCTCAGGTCACAATCTTGCAGTCTGTGAGTTCAAGCCCCACATCAGGCTCTGTGCTGACAGCTCAGAGCCTGGAGCCTGCTTCAGATTCTGGGTCTCCCCCTCTCTCTGCCCCTCCCCTGCTCATGCTCTGTCTCGCAATAATAAATTAACGTTAAAATTGTTTTAAATAAATAAAAAACACATAATTTATTAGGTTTGCTTTTTGCCCAAATAATCTGAGGCTTGTATTTGATGCTGATTTGGGTCAACTGGTCCACATGCTACATACTGTACTATAATTATGATGTTGTGTAGAATTATTTATTTTCAAAGGCGTGGATTTTGAAACAAAATCCACACAGGGGTCGTGGGGAGTGGTTATAGTCTGCATAGCCGTTGACCCATTATCAGTCTTCTCGTGAAACAAAAGTCAAGAGTGCTTTATATTTTCTCAGACGATGGAAACAAATACTCAAGGATATTTAGAAAGAGCAACCATTTCTGGATGTATCCTTCGAAGGAAAAGATTATTTTAAAAACAGTTTTTCTAACACTAAGCAAAGAAAAAGAGATAAGGTCATATAAAATAAAGACAGCAGGAAGGGGACTAACACGAGACACAAGGGCTCCCGGAGGCTGGTGCTGGTGTTGTCCATGGACACAGGAAAGCACACGCTGCATCTGGGGATACGGTGAAAAGCAAGTGGCATTGAGTAAAACAAGTAATTTTTTTTTATTCAGCTACCACTAGTCTATTAGAGAACAAATTTCTTCTTTGGGGACACAACTGTGTTACGCTGTACCGTAGATTAGCATTTTCCGAGATTGGTGACTGTAGTATTTCTGTCCTCACATGTTCTTCCCGGATGTTGCCGTACTCCCTTCAGGAGGTGATGTCTCTGTCCGCCTCCCCTTGGAACACAGAGCCTTCGTGAATAGAATTCGATGTCTAGAGTGCATCGGGAGCAGCACTGCCCACTCCCAGGGCCAGGCCACAAAGGCAGTTAGCGGCTCGGCCAGTGTCCTCAGTGCTCTGGAGTTTGTCCTTTCTCCACCGCGCCCCACACACACCTCTCCTCTCTCTCCGTATCTTTCCTTCCCCATCTCTGCCTCTCTCTCTCCCCCTTGAAACCCAAGCACCTTGCTGTGAGGTGCCCAGAGCACAGCCTGGCCCTGAAAGAGCTGAGGTCCAGGGGCTCTTGGAGGAGGAAAGGCTCTCGGAGAAACAAGGGAGTAAACTGCAGGACAGAGATAAAGGCAACTAGAAGTCCAGGGAGAAAATGTTCTCCAGGAGAGGGAATGAAATCTCAGTAAATGAGTTGGCTCTGCAGGAAACAATTATTCCACTGTCTTAATACTGAGAGTAGATGGCAGGGGTGGACGGGGGGTGGGGGAGGAACAGGTGGGGCAAATAGAAATTCTGCCCTCGTAATAGAAAAATCAGCAGGTCATGTGAAAAAAGAGGGGTCTGAGGAAACAACAGTATAAGCTCATATGAAGGTATGATTGGCAGACTCATGGTCTCCAAAGATGACCAGGTCCTAATCCCTGGAACCTAACATGACAAAAGGGATTTTGCAGATATGATGAAGTCCGTGACCTTGAGGCAGGGAGATGATCCCAGATCATCCAGCGAACCCAGTGTACTCACAAGAGGCCTTGAAAGATAGGGGAGGGAGGCAGGAGGGTCGGAGAAGAAGAGCCACGGAAGCAGAGGTCCAAGGGACGTGCCTGATGGAGGAAGGGGCACGAGCCAAGGAACACGGGTGGCCTCTAGAAGCTGGAAAAGGCAAAAAGACACAGATTCTCCCCTGGAACTTCTGGAAGGAACCATCCCCACCAACACCTTGACATTAGCCCGGTGACACCCGTTTCAGACTTCTGACCTCCAGAACTGTAAGACGATAGACCTGTGTTGTTTTAAGCCACTAAGTTTTTGGTAAGTTTAAAAGCAGCCATGGGAAACCAACACAGGAAGAAACGCCCAGAAGGAAGAACAAGAAGGGTTGGAAGAATGTCCCGGGAAGTGTGATCACGCGGGGAGAGGGACTCCAGTCTGTTACCCTTCCACTACATGCCTCTGATAACTTTGGTAAAAACTGTACAAATTCAACAAGGGATCCTGACGTAGCAGTGATTCAGAGAGGAAGACGTGAGCGAACTGTCTGTAGTCCCCATAAGGAGGGAGACTGAACACTTAAAACCACAGGGTTCCACGCGCACCTTCTGTGTGCCCCCCCCCCCAACACACGCAAGGCATTAGGAGGGACTTCAAAAGATGCTCAGGCCCCAGCACTCGGGGGTCCGTCACTCCCACTTGCCTCCCACCTTGGAAGAGCCAGAGCCAGGCAGCACCACCCCGGTGGCAGGGCCCCAAGGCCAGCGAGTGCTGGGAGTCAGCGAAGATGGGGATGGGTTGGTCAGAAGGAACTGCTCGAGCTGCCCTGGAAGAACTGGAGTTGGGGGATCCAGGCACAAGAAGACAAAAGCCAGAAGAAGGAAGCGAGAATCGTGTGTTGGGGGACACTGGAGACGAGCGGAAGGCTCCATGTGGACGGGACCCGCCCCGAGGACAAGGTGTAGAGGAAGCATACAACCCACGGCGGCAGGTTTGCACACTGTCGTGTACAGCTAGGCGTGCCAGGGACGCTGACATGGCTCAGACCCATTCAGAGCAGTAACCTCTGGTGGGCAGGTCCCAGCTTGAGCCCATGACCCTTCCCGTGAGATACCATCTACTGAGAATTCACTAACACTCTAGGCACTGGGAATCCTGTGACAAGTGGCGCAGCCTGGGAGCCTCCCTGGGGCTCACGTTCCAGAAGGGACTTGATGGTGAACACCTGCATTAATGCCCGAAGGCGCTCAGTGCTTTGAAGACAGGCAAGGGAAGCGGGTGTGCTGTTTCAGATGGTTGAACCAAGAAATGACTGAGAAAATGACACTCGAGCCAGAGGGCACGGCAGCTAGCTGCTTGGGACCTGCCTCAACTTACCTATCGTGGCCCCGTGGGTTAGCTATCCTCCAGAACCAAACGAGGCTCCTTCGCATCTGTCAGTAACACTGATGACAGCCCCATTGCCACAAAAAGCCATTCCAGATGTTTGCTCCCATTTGCAAAAGCTACGGCTCAGCTGCCCCACTCTGCTCGCCACAGGCACTTATGAGCTGTTTGCCACACTAGGCTGGGCGATCTCCAAAGACAGACGCAGACACATGGTGACCTTCCATATCAGGGCGTTGAGAACATGGCACGTTCAGGAGCTCACTGAACACGCTGTTCTCCTGCCGATCCCTCCTGCAGCCCCTGCTCACTATATAAGGCTGTGCAGCCACACTCATATAGACACACAGTCATCAGCACGGGTTTGGTGTTGCTATCTTTGGAAATAGTACACGTCTTTTGAGCCTCACTGAGGGCATGTCCACCTGTGGCTATCTTTTGGCAGGGCGTCAGCCTTACAGAGGCACGCACATGCCCACGCCACTCAGCAGAAGGAACTCGGGCACGTGGCATTGGAGCCCTGAAGTGGTCCTCCCCTTTTTTAGGGACAGAGGAGGTAAGACTGGGTTGAGAGTTCAAGTCGACTTTCTGAGCGTTAGCAGCAGTGGCTCCTAAAGTCCACTGTGCTTAAAGATCAATTAGGTGCGTATTGAAAATGCAGATCCTGAGGTCGCAAGACCCAGATCTTCAGATTCAATCTTGTCTGAAGAGGAGGCTGGACTTCTGCCATGCCCAGGATGCCCTGGAGCTCCGGATGCTGGTGGTCCACACGCCTCGAAATCTGTTTTACCACCAAAACCTAGTGTTGGGGGCAAGTTTTTTGAGATGCCACCCCCAAGGCTGCCACAGTCAGCTGTAAAGAACACGGAACAGTTTCGTGTTAAAACCAAAGCACAGGGGCACCTGGGTGTCAGTTAAGCGTCCGAATTCGACTCAGGTCATGATCTCACGGTTCGTGGGTTTGAGCCCCACATCAGGCTCTGTGCTGACAGCTCAGAGCCTGGAGCCTGCTTCGGATTCTGTGTCCCCCTGTCTCTCTGTCCCACCCCTGCCTGTGCTCGCTCGCTCTCTCTCTGTCTTTCAAAAATGAATATTAAAAAAATAAAAATAAATTTTAAAAAAACTAAAGCGCAAACCCCGCCTGAAGTTTAAGCAGAGAAGAAGTCTAGAGAGATGCTTGTAGAGAGGGGCATGTTTTTCAACTTACGTCCTTCCCAGAGTCCCAGGCTCCTCCCTCCAAGATCTGCCTTCCCCTTGGAGTTATGGAGTTTTTTTTTTTAACTGAGATTTCCAGGGGCGCCTGGCTGGCGCAGTCAGTTAAGCATCCAACCCTCAATCTCACTTCAGGTCATGATCTCACAGTTCATGAGTTCAAGCCCCGAGTCGGGCTCTGAGCTGATGGTGCAGAGCCTGCTTGGGATTCTGTCTCTCCCTCTCTCTGCCCCTCCCCTGCTTGTGCTCTCTCAAAATAAATAAAAAATTAAAAATAAATAAATAAAACTCAGATTTCCATTATACCCACCAAAATTCCAATCCTAGATCAAAGTGTCTTTCCTTTTATCTCCTGAGTATCACCAAAATTAGCTGATATTTGCAAAAGAATGTTAATAAAAGGCTGCAGAAAACTAGGGGAATCCTTAAAAATGCAAATAGCCATGAAGGTGCAAGTTTCCAACATGTAGGTTTCTGGTGCTAACACGAGCCCCCACCCCCTACCCCCCCAGGGCCCTGGGCTCCTGCTGGCCTCCATCTGTCTCCCAACCCTTCCCTCCTCGGAGAACCACGGAGGCCGGAAACAGAAAGATGGCTTCTTACCCCACGTGCCCACCCACCCCCACCCTCGCCTGCCGGTGCCCCCAAGGCGCTCTGGTCTCTCTGGCCCCAAGCTCTGGGCTCCAGGCTCTGCAGGGCTGATTTCACGCACCCCCCATTCAGCACACGCCTGTCCCTGCGTGGGTAAGCACGATATACCTGCCACAACGAGCCACATGCGTGTCCCCTGCAGAACCGCTCTGGCACTGCATGGGGCGCTGCGTCCGTGGAATACAGCAAAGACTCGAGAGCCGATCCCTTGGAATCACGGCCAGTAAAAAAAAAAAAAATGTCAACGTCTGCAGGTCAAGAAGGTCAAGAAGTTGAAGACTACTCTCCCCTTCGCCGTCTCTCGGGGTTCCCCGCTTCGGACACACACCGACCTGAAGTCTTAGCCTCGGAACCAGCTCTTAACCGGTCGGAAGAGACCACAGCCGGCCGCAGCGACGAGATTTCCATAGCAAAAAAAGACAAGAAGTCCTGACACGATCAAGTGTTTATGTGACTTTAGTGAGTGAATTCACGCGCAATGTCGTGTAACTCCATAACATTCGATTGCATTTGGACGTTTAACGGATCACCCTCACTGAAAAGAATCGGGTCCTACCGAAGGGAGGCTGTCCTGGAAAATCCCGGATGTGTGGTTGCCGTAGTAATCGATGCCTTCTAGAACAAATCCACGCTTGGCTAATTACAGCCTTCTATTTTTAAACTCATCTACATTCTTGTCCCCCCCCCCCCCCCAACATTTCTCACGCTACTTCAGCAATAAAATACTGTTACTGTTATCTGCACAGCCTGTGCTGATCTCAAAATAACTTGTTTCCAGTTAGCCCCTGCGGGAGGCAGCGGCGCTCAGTCGGACAAGAGACACCTTTGAATGAGCCCCAACGCTTTACGCCATAGGGATACAAGGGCAGCACCGATCCAGGGGCACAGCCACCTCCTGAGCACCTGGGGTCTGGGGGTCGGGGAGAGGCCAGCTCAGCGGTCTGCCCACCACCTCCCTGAGCCAGGCCCAGGTCCCCACCGCCTCATGGGAGGTCCTTGGGTCACCAGCCGCAGAAGGGACGGCAGAATAGCCCCGGGGCCCACATGAAGATCAGTCCGGAGCCTGTCAGGGCATCACCCGGCCAGGTCAGAGCCCCACACCCCCAGCCTGAGAAAATGCTTCCTGCAGCCCCCTAGTCTCTGGGCTTCTGACAAAAAGCCTGGCCGCCCGGGGTCCTGCTAACTCCGTCTGAAGGCCTGGCCCTCCCACGGCAGGGCGGTGGGTGCTGTGGAAATAGACGAAGACCGGCGGTGAGAGCAGGCAAAGATCATCATTCACCCGCAGCTTGCTCTAGCAAGGGAGTCGGCCACCGTCACCTGCTGCATTCCCTGCGAGGTCTCTGGTAACAACGTACCACAAAACACGTGCCTCCGACAGCCCAAATTGACGCGTTCAGAGTTCTGGAAGGCAGGAGTCTGAGATCATGGTCTCTGAAGAGCCAGGCTCCCTCTGAAGGTGCCAGGGAGAAGCTGTTCCAGGCCTCTCTCCTAGCGGCTGGTGGCTTGTGGGCACACTTTGACGTGCCTTGGCTGGTGAATGCCTCACCCAGGCCTCCGTATTCGTGTTCACACAGTGTTCTCATCTGGGTCCAAATGTCCCCTTTTTATAAGGATACCAGTCATATTGGATTAGGGGCCCCCTCTACCCCAGTATGACCTCATCTTAACTAATTACATCTGCGGTGATCTTATTTCCAAATAAGGCCCCATTCTGAGAGAGGGAGGATCAGGACTTCAACATACGAATTTCTGGGGGACACAGCCCGTAACACTTGCTCTGGCAGAGACTCAAAAGCAAGCAAAGCAGGGAGTGGAAAAGCTTCATACTGGACCAGGGGGAAGGCTTCGTGTGGGCCATGGTCAGAGGGTGTGGGGGCAGGGAAGCTAACCAGAAGGGCGGCATCCTTTGGGATTGGTTTCTCAGGTTGGCTGAGTTAGAAGCAGAGGCAAAATCTAGGGGAGCTGCGAGTCACTGACCAAGTCCTGACTGTTTGGGGCTGGTTGCTGCAGACGTTTTATGTTGGTTTTTTGGGTTTTTTTTTTGTTTGTTTGTTTGTTTTTAATGCTTGTTTTATTTTTTTTTCAACGTTTTTATTTTTGGGATAGAGAGAGACAGAGCATGAACGGGGGAGGGGCAGAGAGAGAGGGAGACACAGAATCGGAAACAGGCTCCAGGCTCCGAGCCATCAGCCCAGAGCCTGACACGGGGCTCGAACTCACGGACCGCGAGATCGTGACCTGGCTGAAGTCCGACGCTTAACCGACTGCGCCACCCAGGCGCCCCAATGCTTGTTTATTTTTGAGAAAGAGTGCGAGCAGGGGAGGGGCAGAGAGAGAGAGGGAGACACAGAATCCGAAGCAGGCTCCAGGCTCCGAGCTGTCCGTACAGAGCCCAACACGGGGCTTGAACCCACAAACCACGAGATCGTGACCTGGGTGGAAGTCGGACGCTCAGCTGACTGAGCCACCCAGGCAGCCCGAGGTTTTATGTCTATATATATAGAGAGAGACTATATATATATATATATATATATATATAGTCTCTCCATTGTCCATTTATATATTAATTCTCTCAGTGCAAATGCCACGTTCTGCCAGCCTCAGGCTGCTGCTGGGGCCGGTGACCTGGAAGGACCTGCAGAGAGAGTCTGGAGCAGGTGGTCTGCAAAGCCCAGCACTGGAAAGGCTCAGTGCCCACCCCCCCCGCCCCCCCCCCCACCAAGAGCAGACCCACGATGGCGCAGCCCCACAGCGCAGACCTACTCAGGACCTCACCAGAGCAGAGGCTGAGTACCCAGGGCCCCTTCCATAATCTTCTCTTTCTCTTTCCACCAGGCTGAGCAGCTGTCGGGGAGGAAAGTGTAGGGACACTGGCCAGCCGTCCTCAGGCTTCCAGATCGTACACCCCTTTCAGGACTCCAAAGAGCTTTTGTTTAGGTGGGAGACAACCATCGGTATTTACCACGTTAGAAGGGAGAAATTTGGGGGGCGCCTGGGTGGCTCAGTCGGCTAAGCGTCTGACTTCGGCTCAGGTCATGATCTTGTAGTTCATGGGTTTGAACCCTGTGTCTGGTTCTGTGTTGACAGCGGAGAGCCATGAGCCTGCTTCGGATTCTGCGTCTCCCCCTCTCTCTGCTCCTCCCCCGCTCATGCTCTGTCTCTCAAAAATGAATAAACATTAAAAAAAATTTTTTTTGGGGGGGCGCCTGGGTGGCGCAGTCGGTTAAGCTTCCGACTTCAGCCAGGTCACGATCTCGCGGTCCGGGAGTTCGAGCCCCGCGTCAGGCTCTGGGCTGATGGCTCGGAGCCTGGAGCCTGTTTCCGATTCTGTGTCTCCCTCTCTCTCTGCCCCTCCCCCGTTCATGCTCTGTCTCTCTCTGTCCCAAAAATAAATAAACGTTGAAAAAAAAAAAATTTAAAAAAAAAATAAAAAAAAAAAAAAAATAAAAAAAAAAAAAAAAAAAGAAAATTTAAAAAAAAAAAATTTTTTTTAAGGAAGTGAGAAACCTTTCAAATATTAAGCCCATTACATGTTAATGTACGTAACTTATTTTTATGAAAAACATTTGTTTATTTATATTTTCCGAAAGAAAAAAATTGCAGAGATGGTAGTATTTTAAATGTGTGCAAGTCTCTTGAATGTCTGGCTGAACAGAAGCCGAAGTCTCGTGTCTGCCTCTGCATTTCAACTGTTGTGATGTCACACATCACGCAGCCCCTGGAAAACCCCACGTCATGCTCGTGTGAACAAAAGCTTATAGCGTGGTAGAATTACCAGGAAAAGGAGTTCAACCTAGTCCCCAGGCCCTGCCATAGACTCATGCTCAGTAGCTGAAGCAGAGATCAATCAGCAAGCCTGCAGGGAGGAGGGAGAGGGGTGCCCGGCAATGTGGGAGGAGGATTAGAAACCATCCAGGCCAAATAGACTCAAGTCTCACAAGTTAGGGAAATGCTCCAAACCTGAGCGAATAGAGAAGAAATCTTAGACCCGAGTCAAAACTGGGGACTTTCAAGATCTTACCCTCCCGCTTGAAAATGCAAAGGTGCTTGCTCGCCCTCTCTCTCTCTCTCTCTCTCAAAAAAAAAGTGAGGGGCTCCTGGGTGGCTCCGTTGGTCGAGCTTCCCACTCTTGATTTCCGCTCAGGTCATAATCTCAGGGTCATGAGTTGAGCCCCACGTCAGGCTCTGACTGGGTATGGAGCCTACTTAAGACTCTCTCTCTCTCTACCACTTGTGCTCTCTCGCTCTCTCTAAAAAAAAAAAAAAAAAAAAAAAAAAAAAAAGCAAAGGCAAATGAAAAAAAATAAATAATGTTTGTTAGTTCAATTTTCCCCCCACTAGTTCCTAGATTATATGCAATTAGAAACTGACTTAAGTAATGGATGCTGGGGGTGCCGACGTTGTCTGGGTGGCTCTGGGGGCATCCGGGCCCTGGTTCGACCCACCGCAGCCCATGGAGCCCAGGGCTGTGAGCAGAGGGACAGCCACGGAGTAACCATGTGGGGGTGTCTTCCTTTTCCAGCCTTCTCTCCTCCCGGTCCTACCTTCTCTCCTTCTTCTTGAACTCCTCTTGGCATTTTCTTCTCCTCTCCCCCTCTGATTCTACTTTTTACCCCAAATCGTGGTTACCCTGACATTTAAGATGCAAGCAATAGCCAGCCAGTTACTAGAGTAGATTAAAACTAATGCCCTTCTTTAAAACGGTTGGTTCTATGTTATATAAATTTCACCTCATTTAAGAAATATATGAATGCCCTTATTTTAAGCCAAGTTTATTTTTTAATTGTTTAATCCTAGGAAAAGTATTTCATCCATTGGTTTATTTATTTATTATTTTCTAAATTTTTTTCATCCATTGGTTTAAATAAGGAAGAGTGATTTGGAACTTCAGAGTTCATAAAATATGATATACAATATATGTGTTAATTTAAAATTTTTTTTAATGTTTATTTTTGAGAGAGAGTGAGAGAGCACGTGTGCACGCGCATGAGTAGGGGAGGGGCAGAGAGAGAGGGAGACCCAGAATCCGAAGCAGGCTCCAGGCTCCCAGCTGTCAACACAGAGCCTGACATGGGGCTCAAATTCACAAACTGTTATATCATGACCAGAGCAGAAGTCATGATCCGACTGAGTCTTAACCGACTGAGCCACCCAGGTGCCCCTATGTGTGTTAATTTCTAAAGAAAATTTAATGAATCATGTAATGTTTCCAGAGGCTGTGTTCCAAATTATTTTATTTTATTTTAAAATTTTTAATGCGTTTTTTATTTATTTTGAGAGACAGAGCAGAGCACAAGTGGGGAAGGGGCAGAGAGAGAGGGAGACACAGAATCAGAAGCAAACTCCAGGCTCTGAGCTGTCAGCACAGAGCCTGATGCGGGGTTTGAACTCACATACTATGAGATCATGACCTGAGCCAAAGTCAGACACTTAACAGACTGAGCCACCCAGGTGCCCCGCAAATTATTTTAAAAGATAAAGAACAACAGGGCCGCCTGGATGGCTCAGTCAGTTGGGCGTCTGACTTTGGCTCAGGGCATGATCTCATAATTCATGAGTTCAAGCCCTGCATGGGGCTCCATACTGACAGTGCAGAGCCTACTTCAGATCCTCTGTCTCTCTCTCTCTCTCTGACCCTTCCCTACACCACCCCCCTTAAAAATAAAAATAAACATTAAAAATTAAAATGTCTAAAAAAATATAAAGAACAAATTAAGCATGGACACAACCATAGAGAATCAAAGATACTCAACTCAATTCTCAAAATGCAGGCTTGGTCACTAGAAGTCACCTGCTTGACCAACCTGTCACAACCAAAAAAAAAAAAGGATGTCCAAGCAAGGCATCTATCTCTATCCCAAAAGCACAAAGATAATCATGATGAATTTTGGGGAAAAGTAGACATATACAAGGATAAAATTAGAAATTGGAAGTAATGGTCAGCTACTGCTACAATAATGCTGCATAACAAACAACCCCAACAGCCAGTATCTTGTTCATTGAGTCTTTAATCATGGTGTTGCAGGTTGGCTGTGCTTTGGCCGAT
This sequence comes from Puma concolor, assembly GCF_028749965.1. Classification (NCBI taxonomy): domain Eukaryota; kingdom Metazoa; phylum Chordata; class Mammalia; order Carnivora; family Felidae; genus Puma; species Puma concolor. The sequence goes on along the minus strand of NC_141675.1, from coordinate 152,526,870 downwards.
CTAGGCTGCAGTTTGGGCTGCAGTTTGTGTTGTGGTCTCTTCCCCATGTTCTTTGCATGATAAATAGCAGGGGCACAAGAGGCAAGGAAAACCATACAGGCACATCTAAGACCTCTGCTTGCATCACATTTGCTAACATTCCTTTGGCTGAAGCCAGCCAACCTGGTTTCACCCAACATCAATGGTGTGTTGTATCCGCAGTGAGAGGGGAATTGTTGCCAACCGGTAATCCATCAACTTGGGGCAGAGAGAGCAGGCGAGACAAAATTGGTAGAGCAACATCTTCCAGAAAACTTGAACAACACGTTGCTTTGATTTAAAGGCTGGTAAGGAAGAGACCCTGTAGGGAACCATTCACTGAGATTCTTCTAAAACACTAGTATCTTGAAAACGGAGATTTGTCTCTAACTCTGCATTTTGGAACACATATATTAAATTATATCAAATAGAAAGAATGTACTTTTTGTAAGAAAAATTCTAAATCAAGTCACCCCACCCGAGGACAAAGAGTGAATAGTGGCCATCGTCACTCATGCATTTTTCATCCACACTTGAATGTTACTGGACGAAAGTTGTATGCCAAGTGTTATGCTGGGGCTTGGCGGGTCGGGGGGGAGGTGGTGGGATACAAGGATGGAAAAGACACCCTGCCAAGAGCACTTAGTCCAGTTGGGGAGGGGGTAAAAAAGAAATAAATGTCCATGAATAACTGGAACTTAAGACAGAAAGTGATAAATGTCCATTTTTAACACATAGATAAAATGCTCCGGGGAGTTAGCAGAGGGAGCATTACTTCCAGATGCTGAATAATGATCATATCTGGTTGACGTGATTACAAGAAACTCACAGAACTTTTGAACCAGCCGAGAATCCGTTCAAACTCTTTGTTTTACAGAAGAGGAGACTGAGACTCAGGAAATGCAGGAAGTAATGCAGGGGTAAGAGAAGTTTTCCCTCCTTCCCTTCTAAGTGCTTTGGCTGCTCTAATAATTAAACAGACATGAGGCAGGAGATACTAAGAAGAGAAAATCAAACAAAAGTTTAGTAATCTGTATACCTCCTGGTTACGTGAGAGAGACCCAGGAAAACTGAGTAACTCTCACAAACAGGCAAAGCCACCCCCTTAAATCCCACCTTCAGCCCAAGTCCAAAGATGCTGGGCAGCTGGGGGGAGTCAGTTATGGGAGGTGGCCCAGAAAAGCACAGTGAACACGGTAAGGTTGTTTGATAGATTTAGGTCCCCGCCTGCTCCAGTGATAACAGTCCGGAGATCTAGCCCTCCTGCTCTTCCTGGTACCTGGAAGGAGACACCTTACACATGGAGACCTCCCTCATGGACGCAAATATCTCTCTTTTTTTTTTTTAACATTTATTTGTTTTTGAGACAGAGAGAGACCGAGCATGAACGGGGGAGGGTCAGAGAGAGGGAGACACAGAATCGGAAACAGGCTCCAGGCTCTGAGCTGTCAGCACAGAGCCCGACGCGGGGCTCGAACTCACGGACCGCGAGATCATGACCCAAGCCGAAGTCGGCCGCTTAACCGACTGAGCCACCCGGGTGCCCCAAATATCTCTTATAAAAGGGTAACTTCCACTCGGTTTTCAGTTTCTCAAAAACAACCAGCCTGAAACCATCCCTGTGCCAAAGAGACACATGGGGGGGGGGGGGGATATTTTCTCCTCCTTCAGTCCCACTTTTGAAACTTTGAAGAATTGTCACAGTCCAGAAGCTGAATTGATAGGTTGCTCCCTATCTCGCTGAACAAATCACTCAGTCCTGAGAACAGGTCAGTTCAGTTAAACAGCTGTGTCTCGTTCGAGGAGAATATCTTAAAGGTGGACTCCCAAAGTTAGGAGAAATCAGGTATCTAATAAGGCATTTCCATGGAAACAAAAGAAAAACAAAGGTTAGTGATTGGAACAAATTATAAATCAGTTTCTGAGCCCAGGGGGCACCCAGTCAAGAACATTTCTAGATGTCAGGCTGGAAGCATCTTCAGATAGTGAGGGCAGGTGCTGGCAATCTGACAGATCTCTTTGAATTTGCAGTTTGCCTCTGGTGATCCTTCTGATGGGTCTTCCACAGGCATCACGATTGTGTAAACATGAGCTTTTACTTTGATTTCTGTGAAGTTTATATCAAGTTGTTCATATTCAGTTTGTGGGACTTTGGGCGAAAGGGTAGTTTTTGGTTTTAGTGATTCCAAGTCAAAAGGTGGGAGAAACCTGGAAATGGTAGTTTGGAGATCTGTGGCCAGGTATTTGAAGGAGCTGGAAGAATTCAGGATCCAGTCCAGTTCCAGGTAAATAAAACTTTAAACAGAATTGGAACTTAATATCCACCAGTTGCATTAATAGTTCTTATTGAAGTAAGTTTTCACTCCAAAATAACCCAATTTCTACCAAAGATAATTACAGTAAAATTAATTTGTTTGAAAAATAAGTCTAGTCTGGGGCGCCTGGGTGGCTCAGTTGGTTAAACGTCTGACTTTGGCTCGGGTCGTGATCTCATGGTTTGTGGGTTTGAGCCCCCACGTGGGCTGTCAGCACAGCTCAGAGCCTGGAGCCTGCTTCACGTTCTGTGTCTCCCTCTCTCTCTGCCCCTCCCCCGCTCATGCTCTCTCTCTGTCTCTCTCTCTCAAAAATAAACAAACATTAAAAAAAGAAAGAAGGAAAAAGAAGTCTAGTCTGAATAAACTTGACCTGATTATTTATATAAGTATAGCAAGAATAGCAGCTAACCATATAGACTCTTAGTCTGTTTCACTGGAACTTTTCATAAGGAACCTCAAACGGGACTTTTAAAAGCCTCCAAAGGCCGGGAAGCCAAACCAAGGACTTGCCAGACTGGCCTGCAATACCTATAGATTTAGGTGAATTCCTCTCTTAAGGATCCCAAAATATCCTAAGGTTCCTGCACTTGCCAGGAAGTGACCTTCCTTAGGCACCTGGCAAGACTTCTGGGAAGTCTGTAAGCAGGGTACTAGGCTGTTTTTCCAAGGGACTTCATTGGCTCCATAAAGTCAACTTTAGTTCCTTAAAGCTATTTGGTCATATCTGAATCTACGTACATCTCTCTCAAATATGACATTCTAGTCAAAGCCTTGGTAATAGAACCAATTTCCAATTGTTAGAGAACAGGAGAATAAAGAGAACAGGTTCTTATTAAACTTATGCAAATAACTATCTTGCCATAAAAATAAGAATACTCAGTGAGAGTTTCTGAATTCTGGAGAGATTAGGTAGGGAGAAAAAGATAAATGTTTCATCTTTGTTCACAAAGGTGTATTTTACCAAGTTACTCTGAGATATATAGGCAGCTAGATCAATGATCTGATCTTAAAGTTATCAGACACCTGAATTCAAGGGTTCTTTCCACGAGCCTCACTAAAGATGAAACCAAAATAATAATAATAGTGAAATTTTAAAAATAATAACAAAAAGATGCTTGCAAAAGCATTACAGTAAAACAATAACTGTAAATGGCAAAAGATTTTTATTTTATTACTATTTTTTTTTTAATGTTTATTCATTTTGAGAGAGAGAGCACGAACAGGGGAGGGGCAGAGAGAGAGGGAGACACAGAATCCGAAGCAGGTCCCAGGCTCCAAGCTGTCAGCACAGAGCCTAACGCAGGGCTGGAACCCACAAACCATGAGATCATGACCTAAGCTGAAGTCAGACGCCCAATCAACTGAGCCACCCAGCAGCCCCTGGCACAAGATTTTTATTTTATTTTTTTATTTATTTATTTATTTTTTTAATTTTTTTTTTTCAACGTTTATTTATTTTTGGGACAGAGAGAGACAGAGCATGAACGGGGGAGGGGCAGAGAGAGAGGGAGACACAGAATCGGAAACAGGCTCCAGGCTCTGAGCCATCAGCCCAGAGCCTGATGCGGGGCTCGAACTCGCGGACCGCGAGATCGTGACCTGGCTGAAGTCGGACGCTTAACCGACTGCGCCACCCAGGCGCCCCTGGCACAAGATTTTTAAATGGCCATGGACCTTTTAAAGATCTGATGAGAGTTCATTATCAAATTTGCGTATTTCTGTAACATGCAACATTTCCAGATAATAATCGAATTACAAGTGATAACGTTGTACTAGGACATATCAGAATTCTAGGAATTTCATAAAATTTCCAAAACACCTATGTTAATAACATTGTCCACACAAACATCACAAATCATTATGAAACAATACTTCATTATCTCTTTGACCAAAGTGGTAATAAAAGATTTCAAAGGTTACATAGCCGTGGGCAAAGTTTAACTCTTAATATGAAGACCCAGTTTTCTCAAGCAATCAAAGACCTGCTGGTAAGGAACACAGGAAATCATTTTTTAATGTTTACTTATTTATTTTGGGAGAGTGCGCACAAGCAGGGGAGGGGCAGAGAGAGGGAGGGAGGGAGAGAATCCTAAGCAGGCTCTTCGCTTCAGCACAGAGCAATGGGGCTCAGTTGCATGAATCGTGAGATCATGACCTGAGCTGAAATCAAGAGTCAGACACTTAACCGACGGAGCCACCCAGGCGCCCCAGGAAATCATTTTGATAAAACACAAAGTCTTTGCTTTTTAGGCAGATTACTTCAAAGGTAAAGAAAAACAAATCTCTTATCAGGAGCGGATCAATAGTCCAAGAAAAGTTTATCCTTTTAGTAGCTGAAAGAAAATCAGGTTTTAGCTTTACATAAATACGCTACCGATTTTAAGCTTAATTTTATAATCCTTATAATCAACTCAGTGCATTTTTAGCCCCCTTGACCACACAAAATAAAATTCTCTTTCTCTTCCCAACTTTCTTTACTAGTTTTACTTTAGGACAATTTTACCTTCTTTTCCCTTAACAAAAATCCATCTTCATATCTTATACATTTTCTTATCCAAAAACATCTTACTTTCCTTGCATCCAGACTTGTTTTCCTTATTACTTCTAGTAGCTGTAATCACATATGTTAGAATTCGTAACCCTTAGAAACCTTAATTTCTAGCAAAACTAAGAAGTAAGCAGTTGTGAACAGCCTGTTACACCCACATTCTTTAGATTGGCAAATTTATGAATACATTTCATAATTTCTAGAAACATATGCCTTTTTAAAAAATAGTACCATCTTTCAGCGTGGCACAAGACATGTTTACTAACAGACCCGAATATCTTTAGTTCTTCTGTAAGAAGAAGCCAAAAACAGATAAACTTGTGTTCAGTAATTGATTGGGTATTCAACGACTTTTTCATCATCTAACTCCGCAAAACTTTAAAGTTTCAAGTTAGAAAGAGAATTGAAATTATTTCTAAGGACACATACCATAAAATATAATTATTGCTAAAAAGTTTACCTGAAAACTCCTTTCCACTAACTCATTTGCTCCCAACGATGATGCTTAGATTGCTCACAAAAACTCGACAAGATATCAGCCATCATCCAGGTTACTTTTCTTGCTGATGAGTTTTGTAAAAGATAACATGAATTGGATTAGTCCACACAAGTAGTTGTTAATCTGAATTCCATTTGATGTCTCCATGAGGACACACGTATTAGACTAACAGACTTCAACAAGCTTTCATTTACCAAAGATTATCCTGCATCACGAAATTCATGAATTTGAAAAGCATTTGGCTTGGCTTCTATATTTCTGAGAGTTTTAGAATACCCAGTCCTTAATTTCTATAAGGCCTTGTTTGTTTTTAACAAGTTTGTTTTTGTCCAAGTTTGTTTTTGAATAGAACTCTTCACAAATGAATGTTGCCAATACCATTCAGAGGTAGAAAAATATCACATCTATAACATACATACAGAAACACACATGAACATATAGACGCAAATGAATATTAGAGCTTTCGTTTTAAAATTTTAGCCATGAACTGAGTATAATAATGCAAAACCCCCTCATATAGGAAAGAGCAGTTGGGGCCAAACTGAATTTCTGGCAGATGGAATAAATGAAGGTTACCTGTTGAGATGGCTAAAGCTTCCTCTACCAGTATTGGTGGAGAAGACATTTAAGATTTTTCATTTGCCCAATTTCCAAAAACTTCCTTTTTTCCCCTCTCTCTTATGGGAGAAACATCTCCCTAAAGTTTGCATTTCAAAGAGTGGCTCTTAGGTCCTAGACAAGATGGAGATAGAAAGTCTATATCACAAAGGCACAGAGAAAGTATCCAAGTTTTCCCAAACATGGAGTTGGGGGGGGGCATATTTGCCTATAATCAGGGGTCTAGGACAATTTAAAGTTTTCCTTCTTTTCCTTTTTAATGTTTACTTATTTTTGAGAGGGAGACACACACACAGTGAGAGTGAGGGAGGAGCAGAGAGAGGGAAACAGAATCCCAAGCAAGCTCCAGGCTCCAGGCTCCAGGCTCCGAACTGTCAGCACAGAGCCCAACACGGGACTCGAACCCACGAACCGTGATCTCGTATGACCCGAGCTGAAACCAGACACTCAACCGACTGAGCCACTGGGGCGCTCTGAGCTTTCCTTCTTTTTCTTAAGGTCAAGACGATTCTGTTTCCCATGTCTCAATGTCTACAAGCATTCTGAGATGAAGAGGTGACGTCTGGGGACTGGTAAAGACAGGTGGGATGGAATTGCTTCTAGAGCCACGTTTCAGGTTTTGTAGAGCTCGGCAAGACAAAGCAATTGTTTCCAACTGCCCCCCAAATTTAGTGGTGGTCTGAATGATAGAAGTGTGACACATCCATCCAACTGTATTTCCTTTCATTTGCTTCTCTATCTCAGGGAGATTTCCAGCGAAGATGGCAATCAAATGATTTTTTTTGTTTAATGTTCTAGAAACTCAGGGTTTAATACATTACATCTTCCAAAAGCTGATGTAAAGTATTTAACAAGGGTCTGCAGATGCTCTCCTCCTTTCTGGTGCAAAATTCAACCTTAGGCCAATTTATTTTAGGGGGGAAAGCCTCTAATATTGCTTCTATCAAGCCTTGAATATCAGCCTCCAGCTGAGCCATTTCCTGGTCATTTGTAGGAGGACCTGAGATGTTCTGGCCATCTGTCTCCTCTGCGAGAGGGTTTTCCCCAGGGGGGCAGCTGGCTTGCCTGATAACCATAGTGTAATCATGGGAGGAAAGGACAACCATTAGCAGCCAATCCGGGTCCCAGTGTGTGGGGTTATGAACGGCCTCTCATCTTCCCAACTCCTCTCTGCACTTGGTAGGATCTTCTGAAAGAGGAGGTAAAAGGCTTTATAATTTAGAAGATCTGTTGCTGCCCAGGTGACGTGAAGTCTTTGTGGTGGGAGGTCCAGGATACATCTATCAAGAACATTGTATGGGAAGGCCTGAAGCTGGCGGGGCCTGATTACAGAGGCCTGGAAAGTAGGAGGAATTGTAAGGAACAGCAAAGTGAGCCCTGCCTCCTGTCCCGAGAGCTTCTGCTAAAGCCACTTCCTGGCATTTCATACACCTCAAGCCTGGAGAGCAGACCCTGCTCTCTATAAATCTTAGGAAGAAAGGGAAGTTGAAACAGGCAGCTGGGTGTTTATGGGATTGTCTGGGGATGTTACAGGAGTCCTGGGATGTAAGGGAATTTGCTGAGGAGGTGGGGCTAGATTTGAGGGGGGGTTAGACCAGGGGCTCAGAGACTCAAAAGATCTTCTGAAGGGTCAAGGACAGGGATTTGGGGGTAAAGGGGTGTATAGGAGCAGGGAGAGGAGCGGGGAGAGTCCATTAGATATGGACTCTAATTTTTGCTCTAAGTCTCATTTCTGTTCTGTCGTCTTTTGAAGAGAGTCCCTAAGGCTAGCTGCTAATACTTCTTTGTGTCCACTTTTAATTTGGTCTTTCCATAGGTGCCAGTAAGACCACTGTTTAGGATAAGAGTGCTCTAAAACTTTTTTTTCAGATGTAGCAATTTGTCCAATAAAAGGATTCAGCTTCTGGCCTTTGACAAGTAGGCAGTTAGGATCATCTTTCAATCTCGATCTGCAACTGAAACCAATAAGCCTTTGAACCACTTAACCATGGACGCAGGAGGTGGCCCAAAGGAGAGGGCTAAAGATGCAGTCCTCACAAGATCCAGAAGGTTCATCAGATCCCAGCGTGAGTCCAGAAAGCAAAGACGTCACAGGCAGTAAGAATGCTATATCAAAAAACGGTGTCTCCAGTCCCCCATGGGAGCGTGAGACGGGGGTGCCTGGGTGGCCCGGTTGGTTAAGGGTCTGACTCTCGATTTCGGCTCAAGTCATGATCTCAAGGTCGTGAGATGGAACCCCAATTGGACTCCATGCTGGCAGCATGGAGCCTGCTTGGGATTCTCTCTCTCCCTCTGTCTCTGCCTCTCTCTCTCTCAAAAAATAAGAGACAGAGAGGAAATGTGAGAGGCCTCCAGTCACGGAGCCACTAATCTGTGGCGCTGGGGGGCCGGCGGAGGGGGGGACCCTGCCGGAGGGGGATTTTCCAGCACTCAGCCCACGTTGAGACAGCGGTCCATTATGGACAGGAGCCCTCATGGCGAACTCCCCCGAGAGCTGGTACCATCAGAGAGAAGGGACGCCAGCCACAAGTCCAAGTGTGGCCTGTACTCCGACCCGGTTAGCTAAAATCAGGGGGGCCCATGCCCCCCCCCCTTCCAGATCCAGTCGACTTAACATCCTCCGGCTGGCACAGACCAGAGACAACATCCTCACTGGTCACAAAGCCAAGGTCCGGAGACACAGAGCAAGACAAAAGGGAAACCTCATCCGGATTTTCTCACGCCGCACATTAAGAGCGTTAGCTAAAGCCTTGGGTGTCTCCGAGCCAAACTAAAACCCAGAGTGCCGCTGGGTTGAGGACTGCGCGATGTTCTCCGGGTCACCTCTTTGCACAGTCTTCTCTTGCGACTGCCGGGTGACCTAGTGTCAGTCTAACCCGTGAGCAACGTACCCTACCCCGAGAGCCTTAGAGGTAGGTGACACGGGCCCTAACAGCTCTAAAGGGCTTGACCCGTGCCCGCCACCTGCGTGGCATGGCTTCTAACATATCCCTTAGCAACGGCCTTTCCCTCACGTGCACATCAACCACGGCCAAGTTTATCTAAACAGACACGGGTCTGATGAGGACGGTGAACCCATCCGTCTGGGAGGCCGGCTCAAACAGCAGGCCTCGGTGGGGCCTGGGCCTGTGTTCCGCCCTCTGCTGTCCCGCCTTATGACAAAGGACACAACAGACAGACAAAAACAGCATTTGGGTGAGGCACATGTTCAATAAACAAGACCTTTTTTTTTTAACCCGGAGTTGCTGTGCCCAAGGAACGAGTTCCACAAAGATTTTCTCCTACTAATCTAACTTGAGAAAAATGCTCACTTCCACTGGACCTGTCAGGCAGAGGGCTGGGAGACGGACGAGGTAAGAGTCTTTGCTTCTGCCGTAGGGGCGGCAAAGCTTTCCCTCCTTCCCTTCTGGGTGCCTTGGCTGCTCCAATTAGATTGAGAGAAGACAGAGTAATGGGAAAGAACCAACCAACAAACAAGAGTTTCATAACACGTATACCTCCCGGTTACGTGGGCGAGCCCCAGGACAAAGAAACAACGGTCAGAAATGGCCAAAGCCGTCACTTTAAGCTAAAGATAAAGATGCTGGGCAGCTGGGGGGCGTCGGTTAGGGGAAGTGACCAGGAAAAGCACAGTGAAGAGGTTGTTTTGTGGATGTAAGTCCCCACCAGCTCTGGGGATAAGAGTTTCTGGAGATTTAGCCCTCCCCGTCTTCGTGGTACAGAGAGGGAGACACCTCACGCGTGGAGATGTCCCTCAGACATGCAAATGTGGCTTATAAAAGGGTAACTTCGCGGGGCGCCTGGGTGGCTCAGTCGGTTAAGCGTCTGACTTCGGCTCAGGTCACGATCTCACGGTCCGTGAGTTCGAGCCCCGCGTCGGGCTCTGGGCTGATGGCTCAGAGCCTGGAGCCTGCTTCCGATTCTGTGTCTCCCTCTCTCTCTGCCCCTCCCCGTTCATGCTCTGTCTCTCTCTGTCTCAAAAATAAATAAATGTTAAAAAAAAAAATAAAAAAAAAAAAAAGGGTAACTTCGCTTGGGTTTTGGAGTCTCTCAGAAACAACCAGCCTGAAACAATCCCTGTGCCAAAGAGGCACATATTGGGGGGCATTCTCTGCCCCCCTCCGGTGACATTCCTACAATCACACAGCCTGCAGTAAAGGGGCCAGGACTCAAACGAAGTCTACTGCCCCCCTTCTGGGCCTCCTTCCGCTGTTTGCTGTGGCGCTGTTTCTAGGATCCCCGAAGCTGCTTCAGTTCAGCAACAGTTCAATTCCACACAGTGACAAATGAGAGCCCTAAGCGGAAGGCGGTTACAAGAACTGGGTTAAATAAATACCAACCCATCAGAAAACAACAAAGAAAACATCAGCCCCAAATTTACGACCTGCAAGGGTTTTCCCTACTTTTTTCTGCCATGGATATTCATCCAGACCCCTTGTTCTGTGACTGAAACACCCAGAAACACGGCGGTCTCTTCCCGGCACGCGGAAGGGAGATGTTTTGAACGATCCAACGTGTCTCTTGTTCTAAGAACCCTTTAAGGATGTGAGTTATGGGGCCTTTCTTCCCGCCTTGGTTCCTTTAAATTATGCTCATAGCTTGGCAAAGAACTCTTAACTGCCTGGCCCATTAATCAGGCCGAGCCATAAATTTCCTGCCTCATTGCCCTGTGGAGAATCCGTCTGGAAGATGTTCACGCTGGAGTAGTTTGGGAAGCTCCCACAACATCAATGGCTTGGTCGGGTCAGCACCCCCCTGCGCTCCAGAGCCCAGGGGGAGTGGGCGGGGCCAGCCAGGACACCCGCCTCGGCCCTCCACCGTGGCTGTGTGGCCCCGACCAGCCACTTGACCACGCGGGGCTCCACATCTGCAAAATGGGAAGACTCACATTTCTCTTTCTGGATTGTTTTGAAGGTTAATGAGATAAAGGGTATGAACCAGAAGGTGATGGTTAAAAGACCCGGTAATGACAGCAGTCTATCCAGGGACGCAGCACAGCCTTCCCCCCAAGGCCTCCTTAGCCTCTGGTCTTGCTCGGCTGGAGAAGGCCCTTCCTTCCCTGCCTTGCTGCAACCTCCACCTTTGTCATTCAGCTGCTGCTTGAGGGTGCCTGGCAGGCTGAGTCGGTGAAGTTGGATCTCAGGGTGGTGAGTGAGAGCCCCACACTGGGCCTGGAGCTTGCTCAAACGGGAAGCCCCTGCACCATAATGGCCGAAGAAACGGTGGGCCTGGAATCTGCTGAGAGACCCCAACCGATCCTGTCTCTTCCTGTCTCCCTGAAGTGCAAAACGGGCCGAACAGGCCACCCAGAGGACCGTGAAATTTGCAAACCCCAGCTTGAGAGGCTGGTCCTGGTTTCCAGGGACACCTTCCTGCAGGAGCACCAGAGACCCTCACAGCCCGAGGGCACTGCTTTTCCTTTTCCTCCAGTACCTTCGGCCACTGCCGAAGGGGCACCTCTCAGGGTGAGTCTTCAATGGCTGAAGCATCTTTGCTCTGTTCAGTTGTGAAATAGTAATACTAGGATTTCAACTCAGATGTGTAGGGCATGGGTATGGATTGAGACTAAAGTTTATTTTACTTTATTTTATTAAGTTTTTATTTATTTTGTGTGTTGGGGGGGGGGTAGGGGCAGAGAGAGAGGGAGAGAGAGAATCCCAAGCAGGTTCCACACTGTCAGCATAGAGCCCAATGTGCGGCTCGATCCCATGAATAGTGAGATCACGACCTGAGCCGAAATCAAGAGAAGGATGCTTAACCAACTGAGCCACCCAGATGCCTCCCGACTAAATTTTAGTTCTGGCCACAGCATCCGATGGGTACCACCCCAGAAGGGCTGCCTACTTCCAAGGAAAGCTGTCACATCTCTCAGAATGAGCTCTTAGGGGCACGTAATTGGCATATACTTAAACATGTAACTAGATGGGTGGGGGAAGCAGGGCCAGAATGAGCACGGATCTAAGATTAGCAGATTAAGCTTGACTGAGTACGAGAGCTCTGTGCCTTCAGAGCTCCCAAACGCTTGCCCCTACTCGGGAATGCTGCGGTGCCCTGCTCTTGCTACATCTGTAAGGCCTAGTCTTTGGCCAGAAGCTCTGGCTCTCTCTCTCTCTCTCTCTCTCTCTCTCTCTCTCTGGGCAGAGAGTCTGACACAGCCATCCTAAAGAGAGCACATCTCTAGCACCTATTAACCTTCAAAACAAAACTGCCAGTTTTTTTACCGGCAAAAATGGATTTACTTGGGATTAGCAGAGAATTGCAATCGGGGACAAGCCACAGCAAAACCAGAGGCAAGTCCAATGAACAAAGGGGAGGACCGCTCTTCTAGAGAGGAAAGGAGCTGTGATCAACAAAAAGTCCATCGGGGTAGATGGGAGTTCAACTGTGGCGGCTTCTCATTGGCTGAGTGGTGACTGTCTCTCATTGGCTGGGCCAGGGCAGGAGAAAACCTTCCTTCCTCCCTCTGGGTAGAAGACAGTATCTTCCGGCAAGGTACCTCTCTTCCCGTTGGGTCTGGGCGTGAGAGGTCCTCCTGGCGGCCTCCTGACTCCATTCTAAATGAGGATTCCTGATTTTCACGCACCCATCTGAAAGTCAAGGTCATGTGGATTCCTAACCCTACCTCAAAGAAAAGCGTGTGTACTAAAAATATATATATTTAGTTTAGATAGATTAGTTTCACATTTGCTGTGTTACAGGATTCTATAATAAATGTAAATGAAGTAAAAAGACTCCTTCCACTTTATTACACGTCCGAAGTCAGTAAAGCAAGTGTAGTGTGGTTCGCTGTAGACCTCTGGCTTCCCCAAATCTTTCTCAGAATGTACTCATGGCCCTGTATCTCTTCTTAAATTAATTCCTGCTTCCTCTCCTAATTATTGTATAATTCAGAGGCGTCGCTTTTTAAAATCAAGTCATTATTCCACCAGCAGCAAACGATAAGAGAAAGAGGGGGGATATGTATAATTTTTTAAAAAACATATTTTGGTGCCTCTTGTATCTCAAACATGGCCTCGCCAAGGATTACACATATGAGATTTAACCCATCTTTTTTTCTTTTTTCAAGGTGTTAGATCTTTTCTTTACCAGTTGTTTTCTAAGTTAAAGTGTACATAAAGTGGGATGCACAGACCTGAAGTATACCATCCAATGGGTTCTGACAAATGGATGAGGCTGCGTGACTCAAGACCTTATTGTAATACAGAGCATTTCCATCACTGAGGAAAGTTGACTCCTATCGTTCCCATGAATCTTCCTGCCTACCCCCAGCCCCAGAGACAGCCACTGCTGTGGCTTCCGTCAGCATAAATGGACTTCATACGTAGAATCACACAGTGTGCACTCTTTTGCATCTGGTTTGTTTCACGCCACATAATGCTTTTAAGATGCATACGGTTTCATGTATCAGGAGTTTGTTCCTTTCTGTAGCTGAGTAGCATTCCATTGTATGAACACATCACGGTTCCTTCATCCACTCTCCTGTGGATGGAAATTTGGGTTGTTTCCAGTTTTTAGCTGATAGTAATAAAGCCGCTATGAAGGTCCTTGTACAAATGTCTTTCTTAGTGGATATGTTTTTACTTCTCATGGGTAATCTGGAAGTGGCATTGCTTGGTCATAGCGAAGGGGAGTGGTTAGCGTGAAATGAAACAGCCATTTCCCCCAAAGCATGGTGCCCATGATGACGTATGACAGCCGTGGTGACCACATCCACCACGACACTGAGTGTTGTCAGTCTTTAATGTTAGCCATTCTCCTGCAGCGTAGGGGAGAGAAGCTCATTATGGCTTTAATTTGCATATTACTGATGAATATTGAACACTCTTTTAATGAGCTTATTGGCTATTGATATTGTTTCCTTTGTGAAGTCTATGTGCAAGTATTTTTTTTTAATTTTTTTTTTATTTTTTGAAGGAGAGAGAGACAGAACATGAGCAGGGAAGAAGCAGAGAAAGAGGCAGACATAGAATTCGAAGCAGGCTCCAGGCTCCGAGCCATCAGCACAGAGCCCGACACGGGGCTCGAACTCACAAACCGTGAGATTGTGACCTGAGCTGAAGTCGGACGCTCAACCGACTGAGCCATCCAGACGCCCCGTGCAAGTATTTTTTTAATGTTTATTTTTGAGGGGGGGGGAGAGAGAGAGAAAGAGAGAGAAAGAGAGAGAGAATCCAAGTGGAGGAAGGGCAGAGATACAGAGGGAGACAGAGAATCCCAAACAGGCTCCAAGCTGTCAGCACAGAGCCCGACAGGGGGCTCCAACTCATGAACGGAGAGACCACGATCTGAGGTGAATCCAAGAGTCGGACACTTATCCAGCTGAGCCACCCAGGGACCCCTCTGTGCAAGTACCTTGCCCCCTTTTTAATTGGGTGGTCTGTATTCTCATTATTGAGTTGTGAAAGTTATTTTCCTAGTTTTTTCCTCTATGCTTTCCTTTTAAAATGTTATAGTTTTAGCACTCATATTCAGGTCAAGGATCCACTTCAAATTAACTTTTTTGCATGATGTGAGATAGGACTTGAGGTTCATTTTTTCCACATGGAAATCCTGTTGCCCATTCATTGGAAAGACTATTTTCCCCCCATTGAATTATCTCGTCACCTTTGTGGAAAGTCAATGGGCCATGTAAGTGTGGATCTACTTCCAGAGTCTATATTCCATGCCAATGACCTATCTGTCTACCTGTCTGTTGACACACAGTCTCAGGTGCTATATGGTAGAGACAGAGATGAATCAATAAGTTGACAGTGGTTGAAGCTGAGTAATGGGCACAGGTAGTGAGTTCATTACCCTATCCTATTTTTGTATAATAAAATGCTTTCTAAAAGGGAAAGCTTCAAAACGCATGGCGGGGGGGGGGGGGGGGGGGGAGGGATGGGACGTCTGGCTGGCTCAGTAGGTGGAGCATGTGACTCTTGATCTTGGGGTTGTGAGTTTGAGCCCCACGTTGAGTGTAGATAGTACTTAAAAATAAATGTTTTAAAACAATAAAAATAAAAAGCACGGGGAGGGGGCGGTGGAAAGGTTAACCTCCCTTGAAATACCAGAAACGCAAATTAGGACACTCTATTTTCACATCACCACTTTGATACTTCACAGCAATCCTCCATTTATCTTGGTAGTGCAGAGTTGTAGTTTTACGTCCACACACAGAGACACGCGCCATCTGCTCCAAATAGATGGAATATTTCAATGCAAACAATATCACACAAGAACATTTTGGACAGTGCTTATATTATCCTGAGGTGAAGAGGCCTTTCTTAGCAGGACAGAAAAATCCAAAACTATAGAGGAAATGCTTGACTTCTAATGACATGAAAACATATCACCTCCATACACAGACAAATTAAAAGATGAAGGGCAAGCAGGAAAGCATTTGCAATATATAAAACAGCCACCTGGTAGTTACCGTAATCTCTTAAAGTCTCTTTAAAATTCATTAAGAGATGTAAGGGAGCCTGGCTGGCTTAATCAGTGGAGCGCGCAACTCTCGACCTCAGGGTGGTGAGTTCGAGTCCCACTCTGGGTGCAGAGATTACTTACACAATAAAATCTTAAAAAAAAAAAAAAATTAAGAGGTGCAGACTTCCACTGCATTCGTAATGTTATTTGTACGTATCTGCTGAGTCGATAAATTGACCTGCAGAATTTTTATACCTTTTTTGTTTTTATGAGACATTTGATAGTAAATCCAGGATGATGAAAACGAACCAAAACAGAGGACCAACCCCTTAGGAGACCGTCAAAGAGATGAATGAACGCTCGTACCACTAACCAAATGTGACACAGTGATTTGCAAGAAGAAACACGTATCTGGCCTTTGTCCACTGTTCCCGGCACACAGTTCCAAAACTTGGAATCTCCTATACAGGAACCGCAGGGGCCTCTTTTGTTACAATACTTAGTTTTGTTCCCAGTCCCTGAAACAGCTCCAGAGTGGTAAAGGGGAAGTGGGCGGCTTTTGTTATTTATAACAAACCCCTCTCTGCGGAGTGACTTTTGGAGAGCCCCCGAGGGCGGGGGCTGGTTGCCAGGGTAACCAACCTGCCATCACAGGGTTGGAACTCCAAGCCCCGCCCCCAGCCCTACGGAGGGGAGAGGGGCTGGAGATCTGAACTCGGTCACCAGTCCCACCTTTGTAGTGAAGCCCCCACCGGAGCCCAGGAGGACAGGGCCCAGCGCTTCCCGGCTGGTGAAGATGGAGAAGAAGGACGCACCAGGACGGGTCTTGGGTGCTGTGCCCCCTCCCACATCCAGTGCCCTACACATCAGTTCCCCCCGGGGCTCTCCCTGAGTTTCACCTTTTTTCCAATAAACAGGTAATCTAGGAAGTAAACTGTTTGCCTGAGTTCTGTGAGCCACTCTGGCAAATCAATCAAACCCAAGGAGGGGGTCATGGGAGCCTTCTGATTTATGGCCGACTGGCCAGAAACAGGTGACAACCCGGACTCACCAGGGGTGTCTGGGTTTGGGGGGGGGGGTGGGCAGTCCTGTGGGACAGAGCCCTACACCCGCGGGATCTGACGCTACTTTCAGGGAGACAGTATCCGAACTGAGTTGGCCCACAGGACACCCCGCTGGCGTCTGGAACATTCCTCGGACTGGGGGGAACCCCTCTCCCCACGGCAGAATTTGGTGTCGGAACTTTTACCTCGATTCTAAAAAGCTCATTCCTTCCACATCACAACGATTCTAATATAAGCACAAGTCCCACAGACTGTGGGGTCCATTCGTGTCATGGCTTTTATTTTCATTCTTCCCACGTTTCTCTTACAAATTAATGGTCCATGTGACACTGGCAATATGTGAGACCCGAGGACATACCGACGGCGGTAGGTATTAAGCGACTGCTTATCGTACTAACAGAATTACTGCCTTGAAACAGTAAATGGCTAATACTTTTGGCTAAGGGAACAGAAAAGCCCGTCCCCACGAACTGAATTCCTCACGGTGACCCCTGCCGAACAGCTTTGTCACTGGTCCCCAAGCCCCCGGATCCTCGTCTTAAGGGCTTTTCCTCCAAAGGCAGTGAGTCTCTGAGTCCGCGGGAAGAAGGCTCGGTTCCTCCATCCCCCGGAGCACAGGACGGGGAGGGGATGAGCCACAGGTGGATGGGAGGCCCCTGGCTGGAGGGCCTGCGGGCGGCCTCCCTACATGCACTCCTGCCTCCACAGCAGCGCCCGTGACAGTGGCCCTGCTCACGTGGGCCATGGTCAGGCCCCCCTACCGTTCTTGCACTGTAGAAACACATCAGCCCCTCCCTTCCCTGCAGTTTCAATGAGACGCCCGAGTACTTCAATTTTACAGCAGAGAACGTAGACGCCGAGAGGCTTTTCCCCCAACGTCCGGTTGTCCGTGCAAATGGTCAACACCTTTCTGGTTTTAGAGCCCGAATGTCCACATCTCCGACCCGCCTCCTGGGTTTACTGCACTTCCAGAAATATGGAACGGTTTGGATACCGGACCCGGAAAAGCCTTGTGTCAACTTTATTTTGCCTACTCATTTCTCTCCTCCCCTCCCGGGTGCTCAGGACGAGGGGACCGACCTCGGGTGCCCTGGGTAACACCTGGGCCCAGCTGGGACCCTCAGATCCCGATCAGACACGCCACCCACAGCCCGGGCCCGGGGAGCATCCCTGCCTTCTGTTCTCCACCTCGGCCTCCCCCACGCCCGTTCTAACTATTCTCCCTTTGCCCATACGGATTGGCACGAAACCCTCAACTCCTGCATTTTCTCAAGAGATGCCCAGAAGCGCGTCGGAGGGGGGTGGGTCCCCGTACCCCCTTGAGCACCCAACAGATCACAGAAGGGAAGAGATCCCAGCTCGTCACCTTATCACCGCTCTTCCCTTCTCTCCTCGCGAAGGGGCTTCAAGCAGGAGCCGAAGACCCCGGCAGCACCTGCTCAGTCGCCCTCGCCACCTGCTTCAGGACTAACGACGGCACCACCGCCCTCTGTCTCAGCACACGGCTGTCGCCGAGGGTCACCCGGAGTGAAGTCAGGAGGGCCTCGGGGGCCTCGGCGTCCGTCCAGCTCTGATCTCACGAGGCGTCCAAGGACTCCCGATCAGTTCAAGAAGGGCAGCCTCTTGCTAGGGAGTGCACCTGTTACTAGGGAGCCCGAGACCCACTGCACTTAAGAGAACCACGCTGCGTAAACCAGCGGCTCCTGGGGCTGACGTGACCGAGCTCTGTTTGCCACCAAGTGACAAACACGTGGCTCGCTGTCTGCAACAAAAATCCTTTGGAGTCAACACAAAAATAATCATGGGCTGACCTGCCCGAGCCCTAGAATTAAATTGGGTTAGACGAACTTTAGAAAGGAGACTTATATACGATGAGTGTAATAACAAGCCTGTCCCCCCTTACCCACGGAGGGCACATTCCAAGAAACCTCAGGGATGCCCGAAACCTGGATAGTACCGAGCCCTATAGATACTATGTGTTTTCTTTTTTTTTCTAATGTCTATTTTTGAGAGAGAGAGAGAGAGAGAGAGAGAGAGACAGTGAGTGAGTGGGGGAGGGGCAGAGAGAAAGGGAGAGACAGAAACCGAAGCAGGCTCCAGGCTCTGAGCTGTCAGCACAGAGCCCGACACGGGGCTCGAACTCACACACTGTCCTTCATGCACAAGGACAGTAATTCCCGGAGAGATTGTCACGAAGAGTGAGGTGGCCAATATGAAAACTGCATCACTGGGTAAGAAAGAGTGCGCTCCCTGCCTCTCTGCCTCCAAACCCTCTGGCCAATGTGATGACCCTAAAACAGGCGCCACTGCCCTCTCCTGTGGCACCAGCCCCTTAGACGACATCTCAGGAGCCCATGGTATGGCCTCGGGCGCCCACTCTGCCCTTGCCCCCTCCATTTTCCCATTGGATTTGATGCTCCACCAGTCTGATTTATTCAGTGCTTGTGTCGGTTTCCTTGGAGGCTCTAACAAGTTACCACAGCTTGAGAGGCTTCACACGATACCAATGTATCATCTTGCAGTTCGGGAAGTCCCAAGTCCAAAATGGGACTTGCTGGGTTCCAATCAAGGTGTTGGCTGGCCCGTTTCCTTTCTGGAGGCTCTAAAAGAAAATCCACTGACTTGCCTTTTCCAGCCTCTAGAGGCCACATGTACTCCTTGGTCTGTGGCCCTTCCGCCATCTTGAAAACCAGCAACACGGGCCAAGAGCTTCTCATGCCGCCATTGTTCTGGCTCTCTGTCTTCTGCCTCCTCCTCCACTTACAGGAACTTTTATGATTATGTCGAGCCCATCCAGATAACCTGAAAAACTCTGCATCTCAAGGTCATCTGATCAACCTCAAATTTCATATGCTATACCTTAATTCTTCATTGGCACGTAACTTAACATATCAAAGGTTCTGGGGACTAGAACACAGATGTCTTTGGCCGGGTTGGGGGGCAGGGCTTTATTCTACCTCCATCAAAACACCATGGCACTCACATCTCTCTGCCTTTACCTACGCAGCTCCTTCTGCTGAGGATCCCAACTTCCCGATGCCCATTCCCATTCCTCAGACTCATGTATTGTTGAAGATACTTCTCAGGTGTTACCTCCTCTGTTAGTCTATTCCTCTTCTGAACTGGTAAAACTTTGAATCACACTGATCCTGTGTTACGATGATTATTTATGCACACCAGCCCCATTAGACGGAGAACACCCAGTGTCCACCGTGTCAGGACCTTTGCTCACTCAACAGAACTTTGGCACTGCGAGGTATTAGTTTCCTCTTTGTGGACGGAGGGCCGTATTTCCAGCTTGTCTGTCCTTCCTGGGATCTACTTGTCTGCTCCTAGACGACCACCACCACGCTGGTTTTATCGCAGTGGCTTTATAGAACGTCCTGACACCTGGGAAAGCAAGTTCCCCACCGCCACTCACCCTGTGCCCTACTGTTCGTCTTCCTCCTGCGTTTCGTGGCTATTCTCTCAGGCGCGGCCTCTCCTATCCTGATGGTGGTGGCCACCCAGGTGTGTCCGTGCACCAATACTGATCAAAGCGCACACTTGAAATACGTCCATCAACGAGAGTCTACGCTGAACGCAGCTGCCACTTTGGGAATTTCGCAAATACGCAGGTGGTTAGACTAAAACTAAGAATCTTTCTTTTCCTTCTTTATGAAACTAAGTACTTGACCCCATGTTAATAATTTGGCTCCTTTGGGGGCGCCTGGGTGGCTCAGTCAGTTAAGCGTCCAACTTTGGCTCACGTTGTGATCTTACGGCTT
This sequence comes from Puma concolor, assembly GCF_028749965.1. NCBI lineage: Eukaryota > Metazoa > Chordata > Mammalia > Carnivora > Felidae > Puma > Puma concolor. The sequence goes on along the minus strand of NC_141675.1, from coordinate 152,506,636 downwards.
GTGCGTTAGAGCCCCACGTCGGGCTCTGTGCCGACAGCTCCGAGCCTGGAGCCCGCTTCAGATTCTGTCTTCTCTCTGCCCCTCCCCTTCTCATGCACGGTCTCTCTCTCTTTCAAATGTACACATAAAACATCTTTTAGAAATAATAATTTGGCCCCTTTGGTACTAGTTAGTGCTGTTGGCTAAGCACGCCTCCCCGGAAGCCTTCTCGGGTACACCCAGCAGCTTGCAGGGAGTGCCCTGCAAACGGCTTCCGTGGCACCCCCCTGCCCTGGGTGGCTCACAGTAAAGTGCCAGCAACGGTGGGTGGTGGGGGGGGGAGGCCTGTCGCTCGCCTTCCCTCAAGCAGTGTCAGGGAAGAAAGCGGCCAGCCAGGCTCCTCCTCTTGCGGGGCTCGTGGGGCACCTCCTGGAGCAGCCTCGAGGGTTCTGAGGTGCGATGCCTCCCTCCGGCCAGCTTCCCACCGCAGAGGGTGGATCTCACGCGAGCCCTTCTGATGAAGCACCTCGGCAAACAGAGCAGAGCCCCACCTCGGTCTGTGGAGCAGAGTCATGACCGCACCCCCTCCAGGAGGTCTGGAGGTTAGCTCTGGGAGGGGGTCTCTCTCAGTCCCAGGTGCAGAGACCGCTGCCTATACCCTATACTCTTACAGCTCTTAGAGTTCTCTCGCTAGCCAATCACCCATTACTCTGGTTAATAATTCTTTTTAATTTTTTTTAATGTTTATTTTTGAGACAGAGGGTGAGCAGGGGAGGGGCAGAGAGAGAGGGAGACACGGAATCCAAAGCGGGCTCCAGGCTCTGAGCTGTCAGCCCAGAGCCCCACCCGGGGCTCGATCTCACAGACTGCGAGATTGTGACCTGAGCCGAAGCTGGACTCTCAACCGACGGAGCCCCCCAGGGGCCCCTCGGTTCCATCTTCTGATGGGACCCTGACTGACGCACGGCTGGGAAAACAATTCTGCAGTGAACGTCAGTGGTCTTTCACGGAAAAGGAAGGACGACGGAGAAAGTGGTGCCAGGAGCCCAGAAGAACCAACAGCTGTGGACATGGCCACCAAGGATCCCGAGTCCTGGTCCTCATGCTGCTCTGCAGTCCCCTCCCACACTGAATACGGCTGACCCGGTGGCCCAGGAAGATACTGTAGATGTGGCACGTTGTCAGGACAAGCCACAGACATTTGTGGCTTCTCCCTTGTGCTCCTCATGTGGCTGAAGTGAGGTGCTATGTCATGAGGCCACTGCAGGAGCCCTCTGGAGAGGTCCACGTGGGGAGGAATGGAGCCTTCTGCCCACAGTCAGTGGACAGCTGAGGCCTCCAGATAAGAGCCCATAAGGGAGCTGCCTTGGCAGGGACCCTCCAGCCCCAGTCAAACCTTCAGATTATTGTCGCCTGCACTTGAGCGACCCCACCCCGAGGTCATCCAGTGGAGCTGCTCCCAACTCCTGGCCCAAGGAAACCATGAATAATAAATTATTTGTTTCTTAAAGCCACTAATTTGGGAGTGGGGAGGGAATTTGTCATATACATTACGTAGCATTAAATACCAAATATGCATGGTCTCAGAGCATCTCCCACAAAACGCCTGCTACTTACAAAGGGAAAATCAGTAAGTTTACAATGGAGAAAACGGAAAAATACCACTTTAACGAAGCGATCAAAGCATCACCAGGACTGAGATATAAGAAAAGCATACGCCTCCTGATATGAATTACTGAAAACAGCACGTCATCATTTCCTGGTGTTCTTGCCCGAAACGTGCAGTCATGATTAATCACAAGAAGCATCTCATGAGCCAAAACTGAGGAAAATTCTACAAAATCACTAGTCAGAGCTCTTCAAAAATGCCAAGGTCATGGGGCGGGGGGGGGGGGAAACAAGACCAAAGAGAGGTCTCAGGAGGAGACTAGAGATATGTGACAAATCAAGGCAGCGTGTGGCCCTGGGTGGGACCTGGCCCAGAAACCAGGTGAAGTTTGAAGAGATCTGTAGATTAGCTGTGTCAGCTAGTTTCCCAGTTTCATGACTGTGTTAATGACCACATAGTTCGTTCAATGTTGAAGACACAGGATGAAAAGTATCTGGGAACTCCCTGTCCTACGTTCATAACTTCTTAAAAATCCTGACGGTATTTAAAAATTAGAAGTGGAAACTAGTATCTTTCAAGAATGGAGGTACGACTTGTTTCCAAATATCAAAAAGCAAAATAATTTACTGCTGCAATAAAGAGGAAACTAAAAGGTGTTCTGCACGCAGAATGAAAATAGTCCTAATTAGAAGTTCAGGGATGCAGGAAGAAATAAAGGAGTAAGAAAGAGGGTAAATCTGAATTTGGGTGAACCCTACTGAGTGCTGACTGTATACAAAGCAAGCATAAGTCTATTGTGGGCTAACATTATCCAGAATTAAAATATGGTAACAGCATGTAAATTGAGGAGTGTTTACAGTTTAGAATATTCTGAAGCCCCTGCCATGTCTAGGAAAAGGGGAGACACGCTTAAGTAACATTAGTCTTTGATAAACAAACGTCACACTTTAAATCTCTATAGTAACCACCAACGATAGAGTAGAACACTGTATAACTTACAGACTAATGGGGGAATTGAAAAATTGAAATGGAAAAATACAGTTGAAAATAGAATTGCAAAATACACAATCAATCCAAAAGAAGAAGAAAATGCACAGGAATAGACACAAGGAGGGGCGGGGGGGAGAAAGAGGAGATAGACGGTGCAATCCCAAATGATAGATAATTCCAAACATATCAGTGCTTACATTAAATCTAAGTGGACAGAAGGTCCGGTTGAAAACAAAAAGACTTGCAGACTGGATCAAGAACACGTCCATGATATATACGAGACACTGTTTTTGCAAAGACACATCAAAAACATAAGGATATAAAAAGGCTACGAGTAAAAGGGTGGCAAAGGTTACGCTGTGCAAATACGAATCAAAAGAGGACCGCCGTGGCTGTACTAATTACAAAGTAAAGCTGAAGGCAAAAACGGTGACCAGACAAAGATGGGACATTTTCTTCTCGGGGGAACCCCGGATGCATTCTCACTGAAGTGAGGAATAAGAAAGATACCGCTACGTCTCCACAACTGCACTGCCCAGTATCGTTAGACGCGGGCGAACGACAAACAGATAAGCACCGGCGGGCAGGTACAAAATGTCCCTATCTGCAGGTGGCATCGCCGCATTCTGGAAAAATACGAAGATCCCACGGACAAAACCATTAAGACACAATGAGAGAATTTTGTGAGACGGCGGGATCTAAAACTAATGTAAAGGCCAACGGCCTTGGGACGCCAGAGTGGCTCAGCTGGTTAACCGACTGACTCTGGGTTTTGGCTCAGGTCACGATCTCACAGTCGGTGAGACACTGACAGCCGGGAGCCTGCTTGGGATTCTGTCTCCCTCTCTCTCTACCCCTCCCTTGCTCGTGCTATCTATCTAATATTTTTTAACAAGCCAATGGCCTTCATGCGTTCATAAAACAACCGGCTAGAAGATATGTGGAAGAGAAAAAACCCCACTGAGAGCGGAAACAAAGAAAAACCACCTCGGTGTAAAAATGACATACAACATGGAAAGCTTTTATGCAAAGAACTTTGAAAGACTCCTGAAAGACACGGAAAGTGAGGTTCACAAATGAAAAGACGTACCATGTTCCGGGATACAATGCTAATTTCACATCAAAAGAAGTCCAATCTCCCCAGCTCATGATGTACAGCATTTTCTTCTGAAATTAGTTATTCAAAAACTCACATGGCGGAGAACGAGCCAGGAAGGACGACCTGAAGGGAAGAGGGTGGGGCTGCCAGATGTCACACGGCCTCAACATGAAGACTGCGTGGTTGTGGCAGGTGGACAGACTTACAAACCAGCGTCTGGAAGATCCCAGGAACTGTGTGTCACCGTACGACAGATGACAAATGCGGGATCTTTAACGGATGGCGAAAGATGGGCTTTTGAATGAATGGTGTGGGGACACCAGGGTAGCCGCCTGGGAAAACAATACAGTTGAATCCGTGCCTCACCCAACACACAATAAGAGCAACTCCAAACGGATGGAAGATTTAAATGGAAAAAAAAAAAAAGAAACCATGAAACGATAGTAGAGTGGGGAGAACTTTTCTATTGCCCCAAATACAGAGTACAGACGGTTCTAGATTTAAGGGGACTTAAGTAACGGAATGAGACGCAACGTCTGGGCCCTAATGGGATCCTACTTTGAACAGACCAGCACTAAAATGTTATATTGGGGACGGTGGGGAAACTTTGACTTTGGACCTGTCGACAGGAACAGTTCATTTTGTTCGGTGTGATAATTATATTGTTTAAGCAAGAAACTGCCGTTAAAAAAAGAAGATGCTTACTGAAGTAACGTGGGGTGAAATGTCACGTCTCCAGCGAAGAAAAGATTATAAAGTCGAGGTGATGTCGGCAGATTATCGCAGGGACTCATAAAGTCTCTGAACACTTCTGGTTTGGGAAGTTTGTCTTTGCCCAAAGTTTGCCTGTTTGTCCTCAGCACAGTTAGGAACTGATTTACAGTCTGAATTTTGTCAGAGTGGACGTCATTCCAGAGAATACCAAAGACAGCACGAATCGAACGCTGATGTGGACACACACCCCCAGCTGCGCTGCATGCGGCCGGTGCCCGAAGCCCCAGGATCACCACTGTCCCGTCGGCCGGCCAGGGCACCTGCCAGGTGTTGTACGAAAGGGAAGGAGGAGACCATTCCTCCCGAGGACAGAGCGAGGCCCCGAAGCCAGGTGGGAGGACAGCAAACGGGCAGAATCGTCCAGGAGGAGTCCTGCACGGGCTGCGCGCCCAGAGCTTTCCGGGAGCAGCCTGGGAAGTGTCGGGGTCCTGGGCTCCTCCACTTTCTTGCCTCTGCAGGGTTGAGGCCCAGGCCGGGGAGGGGGACAGACCAGCGGGTCCTGCAGGAGAGCCGACCGGGAGGCCTGGAGACAGGGCCCTTCCAGCTGCAGCAAAGAGAACTTAACTCCCCCCAGCAGTCTTGGGGAGAACTGGGGGGGGGGGGGAGGTCGTAAGGTGGGTAGGGGGACTAGAGAAATTCCGTTTTGTCACCAAAACCGTGCTTTATTCGCGGGCTGGTGTGGTTTGGGAGAATTTGGTCATGCAAGAACAAATCTTTCCTCAGGGTAGACGGTCCAAGGTAAGGAAGGGGCACAGACAGATTCACTGGAAGCATGTCACATGGGCAGCCGGCTGGTCCCCTGCAGTCCTTCCAGAAAGACTGAGTCGGTCAAGGTCCTGGAGGTGGTTTTAAGCCCCTGAAGTTTCCTTTGACCATATGCTGACCCTTGCTGTCACCTCCCCAACCCAGGTTTGTATATTTAATCTGGAAGGGCGTTGGTTTTCATCTTTACGAACCCCTGAGCTGCCGCCGTGACACGCTGGCACGTGGCCTTTTCTTAAAAATCGGCTTTGGGTCCAAAAAGCAACATTCTCCTGGTGCGGTTCTCCCCGATTTCCCGGTTCCCCTTCACCCACTTTCCCAGTCCTGGGCCGAGGCCCCCTTCAGGCCACAGCCCCTCGCCCGTCCACGCTGACCCTGCGGTGGCTGGCACCCTGCCTTTGCCAGGCTCCCCCCACCCGCCCCCGCCTCAATGGCCCACGGGACTGGCTGGGGTAGCTGGTGCCTCTCTCCAGCCTGAGAATGTTCCACCAGGTACCAGAAGGAAACAGCGTCTCCATCGTCGATCCTCTAGCAGATTCCCTGCTGGAAGGATTCACTTCCAGCCTGATTAGTAAAAACCACTCTCAAAAAGCTTTTTGGGGAGAGACCTCACTGGTCTGGCCGGATTCCAAGATTCAACAGGCCGGGCATCTCACACCTACTTTTTACACCAAGCTTTGGAGAGAGCAGAGGGGGGAGGGGGTGGGGGACGGGGGCAGACGTTAACTCTGACACAGGTACTGGGGCGCTGAGGGGGCACACGCAGGTGCCACCCAAGGGTCCTGGACCGGGGGTGGGGGGGGGGGGAGAGGACGCCGGCGGGGACCAGAAGCGCATCACAGGCGGGGGCTGAAGCAGGCACATTTGAGAGGCTCGGGATCAGGAAGGCAGGAGGCTGTGGGTGGGGGTCAGGTCTTGGATGAATTTTCCAGAACCTCCAATGATCTCCGGGCAGTGGCAGGGGTAGGGTTTTAAATAGAACAGGCCGACGGCAGTATGTGACAACTGTCAGGGAAAGGTGGGCAGGGCATGAGCGGTGGGAGGCGGCTCCAGGAGGCAGTTTGGGGGAAAGGGGAGTAGACTCCAGTCTACAAACCGTGTCCTTGGGCGGGGTGCTCGGCGTGGCTCCACGCGGCACGCTGTTCTAAGAGTTTTGGGTGTATCCGCTCATTTCATCCCCGGGAACCCACAGGGTAGGCAGTATTCTCATCCTTTTTTTTTTTTTTAATTGAAAAAGTTGTGTTTATTTTTGAGAGAGAGAGAGCGCGCGCAAGCAGGGGAGGGGCAGAGAGAGAGGGAGACCCAGACTACAAAGCAGGCTCCCGGCTCCGAGCTGTCAGCACAGAGCCCGACGCGGGGCCGGAACCCACGAACCGTGAGATCGTGGCCTGAGCCGAAGTCGGACGCTCAACAGATTCGGCCACCCAGGCGCCCCTTGTGCCCGTTTGAAAGACGAGGAGGCAGAGACCCAGGGAGGTCGAGTACCCTGGCCAGTCCGGGACGAGGAAGGCGTGCGGTGTCCGGCCCAGACTGGCACGTAACGGACACGTTAACGGTGGGACCCCCCCCCCCCCCGGATGGTGTCAGGCCAGGCCAAGACGGGGGGGGGGGGTGGGGGGGGAGACTGGCACAGAACGGGCGTGTTGCCCGCCGACGGAAAACGCTCCCGTTGACTGCTTCCGGCCCCAAGAAAAGGGCTTCTACAGACGCTCACAATGGGGACGCCACCCCGGGCTCCCAGAGAAGATCAGTGAAACACCGCCCGGTAATTCAGGGGTTTTTACGGTCCTCGAATCACTCCCCCCGCCTCTTCCCTCTGACCTTGCCAGCAACGCCCGTAAACCAGGGACACTGTCTGGGGGCCCCACCACTCCTGTCCCAGGGCAGAGCAGGATGGGGCTTAGCGCTGAACACACACCAGAGAGCCTCAGACTCCCTACCCCTCGGTGGGTCCTCACATCTCACGCTGAGGACGCTCCGAGGCAGGTGTCCCCGTCCCCGTTTTAGAGTTGAGGGAGACTGGTGCTCAGAGAGGCCAAGCAACTTGCCTGAGGACACACAACCAGTACAGGGCAGACCTGGGATTCCAACCAGCCTGACTCCAAAGCCGATTTGCTCACCACTGACTGTGCTAGGGACAGAGAAAGGTCTCCCGTGCGGGGCATCCGTTCTGAGCAGTCCCTATAAGGGAGTTTGCAGAGGCGTTAAGAGCAGTTTCTGGTCTGCTTGCCTGGGCTTGGGGGCTGGCCTCATCGCTGCCACTCACGGACACTCTTTCCTTGGGGCTTCAATCTCCTCCATCTGGGAAATGAAGGTCAGGACAGGACCCATCCCCCCTCGCCGGGAGGTTGTGTGCATTAAATGCAACGTGCCCAGAGCTTTTGTTGCTTCTGAACAGGGACTGTTGCGGTATCACATAAAGAGGCTTGGTCTCTGTCCCCAGTGTCTGACCCAGAAACCCTAAGTCCCTTATCACTCCTTGAGTGACAGGAGCATCGCTGGTTCTAACGTGATGACCCTTGGGGGGCCCTGGACAGCTTCAGGATGGGGGCTGGTCTTTCTAGAGAAAGACCAAGCTTTGACTAGAAGCCTAGATCTTACTTTCAGCTCACCCCCTAACCTCCAGGGAAGGAAGGCTGGAAACTGATGTGATGAATCCTCCCTAAGCCCCACCCCCACCCCCGAACGAGAGGATTTAGAGCCTCTGAGCTGGTGAACATCCATGTGCCAGGAGGCTGGTGTCCCCCAACTCCACGCGACAGAAGCTCCCCGCACTCGTGACCCCTCTGGATCCCACGCTCTTCATCTGGCTATTCGTTCGTGTCCTGCATAATAGCCAATAAACATAAATAACGCGCCCTCTTGAGTGCTGTGCACTGTTCTAGCAAATCACTGAACCAGAGGAGATCGCGGGAACTGCTTCGCAGCTAGTCGCTCGGAAGCTGGCTCAGGACTCGCGACTGGCGTCTGAAGTGGGGGCTGTCCTGTGGGGCCGAGCCCCCTGCCCGGTGGGATCCCGCGCTGACTCCAGGTAGACAGCGTCAGAACTGGATTCTTGGGACACCCGGCCGGTGTGTGCAGGGGGTCAGAGAATCGGTTGGTATCGGGAGGAAAAAATAAACGCCTCCACTGCCCTTGTGCGGGCAAACCGACGGCAACGCGAGCTGAGGGCAGACGGTGCCAGCACACAAACTGGGAGCCGCGAGCTGGTCGTCGGGCTGGCCTTCCTCGCTGCGGGACACGCAGCTGTCCTGTAGGTGGTTCCCGCGTCAGAACTTGCTCCTGTACCAACAGACGGAGGCACAGAGGTGGCATCCTCCTCCCGGCTCAGAGACTCTCTGAGGAGCAGAGGTAAGTCCCCAGGAGCAGGGCCAGAGGGTCGTGGATCCCTGCCCCAGACTTGCCCTTCTGCCGCACTGACAGGGGAGGCCGAACCCCCGCCCACCCCTCAACTCTTTTGCTCCATCGATTGAAGGGAGAGGCAGAATTTTTCCTGAAGAGGCCAGATGTAAAATATTTTGAGGTTTTCTGGGTCAAAAGCCAACAATCTAGGATACTGTGGATTTACGTCACAAAAGAAAATAAATTTAATGGGCGAAACTCAAATATAATTATTGAGCACATTTCTTGAGGTCCACTAATGAGTGCAATTTTCATTCTTTTTAGCGGGGGCTTAACATTTCACTGAACTGAGGCGCAAAGCTAGAGTTGCCTCTCGTCAAAATCGGCTGCCCGTGTGTATCTGTTAATGCTGACCTGTAATAAGACTTCACAGATTTCATCGCGGAGACAGTCTTCACGTGGATGGGTGCCTCACGACATCCGTACCAGGCCATAAGCACGGGATTTTTAGCCAAGCACACTGACCACCTGAAAGGCACTTGTGGAATTCTGCTAGATTTTTCTCTCGAGGCTTATTTACCTTTGGGCAGATTAATCGCTTCCACTGAAGGGTCAGGCAGGAGTTCCGCAATGGAAGCTGGGTGGATTTTGCAACGTGGGAATTTCTTGTGGGTTCGCATTCACGTCTACAAGAGCACCTGCTCGAACTGCGGTGGGAGGTCCTATACCCGCTGCAAACGCGTGTGGAACGGAGCCCTCGCTTTCGGTGTTAGCTCCTGACAACACGGCAAGTGTAGTGAAGCAGGGTGACGTTATTCTGACATTAGCTCCTGTGGAGAGGACTCTACCTGGTCTGAATCCCGCGTAGAAAACACTGCTTTGTTTTGTGATTTTAGACGGAATCAGTGAAGAGGGTCAAGTCTGCAGCCAAAGCTAATTTCCAAAGCTCTTCGGGGTTGGGGAGCGGTGGTTGAGGGCCGTGCTTCTCATTCAGAGAAAGTTCAATCTTGTTGGTCCTCAGCTCAAAGACTGAAATAAAACCTCACCTGAAAAAAAACTACTACACCAGCGAACTGTCGTGGGGCAGCCCATGTCCGGATATCACGCTCCTCCTGCTGATAAAAGTCCACGGACCCGGGGATGGTTCAGTCCACAAGAGCGAACGCAGCTCACTGTTGATAATACTGGGTTCGAGAACGCTGGACTCGAATGTTCTCCGCAAAACACCTGCTGATTTAAGCGATACGGTAAATAGCCAGAGGCTCTAAAATCTGGTATCATCACAAGCTTTGGAAGCCTTTTCTATTCCACACATATTATTTTCCACCGTCGATTGCGACGCATCTTGAGTCAACCTCAGGTTGTACGGAACCCGTTTCCTCCACTTGGAGAACGTTTTTGCCCGTCGATGTTCCACCCAGGTTTTCGACGGAGCTGAAGTCTTGAGTAACTCGTCACTCGGCACAGACTCGTCAACCCACCGAGCCTTGCTGGTGCCACAGGTCACCCCCTGTAACAACAGTCAGGGAAAGCCACTCAAAATCACTCGCCTGGCTTTTCAACGGGCTGTTGGCATCGCCCACAATACCCTCAACCTTTGGAGAGGCCGTCGTCAGAGAAAGGCTCACAGTCCTACACGAATTCACTTTCCCTGGGCACAGTTCTCCAGCCGCCGCATCAAAACATGGTTTAACTGACCCACTACGGGTCTGTGGTTTCCCCTGCTTGGCTAACGAACGAGCCAATCAGAAACGCTGGTTGTAGCAACACTATCATTTGTGTGTGTGTGTGTGTGTGTGTGTGTGTGTGTGTGTGTGTGAAGAAATTCTATGATTAGATACTCAATTTTAAATTTTCCCATTTTCCGGGGCACCTGGGTGGCGCAGTCGGTTAAGCGTCCGACTTCAGCCAGGTCACGATCTCGCGGTCCGGGAATTCGAGCCCTGCGTCGGGCTCTGGGCTGACGGCTGGGAGCCTGGAGCCTGTTTCCGATTCTGTGTCTCCCTCTCTCTCTGCCCCTCCCCCGTTCATGCTCTGTCTCTCTCTGTCCCAAAAATAAATAAACGTTGAAAAAAAAATTAAAAAATAAATAAATAAAATAAATAAATAAATAAATAAATAAATAAATAAATAAATAAATTTTCCCATTTTTGGGGCCACTGCTTTCTCGTGAGTTAGAGATATTTCGGTTCAGAGGCGTCACGCCAGCATCTATGGCATTCTTTAGGACGGCCACCAACCACATCAAGGCACTTTATCAGTAACGAAACAATCCACACTCCACCACGCCTGAGAGGCATGGAGATATCCGAAGTTTCCTTTCCACCTTCCTTGTTTTGACACGATGGGAAACACTGGCGAGAAAAAAACAAAACGTTGAGGCATGGCCACACGCGCGGCACTCAGAAGCCCGACGGGTTACAGCCGTGTCCCAGCTCTTTGTGATCCCCCAAGCAGGAAAACGACCCGTGCCACACGCTCTCTGTGGCAGTTCCTCAACTCTGCCACCGTAGCATGAAAGCAACCACAGAAAAAAACGCAAATTAAAAAAAAAGAATAATGGGATGGTATTCCAATAATCTTCATTCACGGATTCTGAGGTTTAAATTTCACGCAATTTCCACATCGTGAAGTATTCGCCTGACGTTTTCCAACCGGTCAAAAGGTACAAACCACTCTTACCTGGATGGGCCACGGGAACACAGACTGGCTGTGATGTGCTGATACTTAGTCTATGGCAACGGCAGGAAGCAGAGGCCAGTCAGCCCTGCCTTTCTAGAGCTCTCCCGTTCCTGAAGGACCCACCACCGTGGAAGGAGTGCCAAGGGCCTGATGCCAGCCACAGATTGGGAAGTGCAGGTAACAGTAGCAAGAAAGCAAGCGGAAACATTTCAGGGAGACAAAAAAAAAAAAAAAAAAAAAAGTGAGGCTTCCCTGGCGATCGCTGGAACATGACACATCTATTTTCTCTTCCATCCCGAGCCTATTTTTTACCTTTGTTCAGAGAATCCGAGAGGGCCTCCCTACCTCTTGGTCCAGAGCTACGGCCCAGGGTCCCTCCCACATGGCAAGGTCTGGATGAAGGATAACATATGATGCCTGGAGTTGTGGGCACGGATGGTCCCGGATGCCACACGGGACAACCAGTTGCTGTGAAGGGCTACCGGGCTTTTGGGTCACAACACCCCGGAGCTGCCGCCAGGTGAGGGATTACTGGACCCTGGAAACCAGAAGCAGGGAAGATGACCCAGGGAAGAGGGGGAGGGGGAGGGGAAGGAAGCAGCACATTCTCCGTCTGGATTCTTCAGAGCCTCCTGGAAGCTATTTTAGTTGCCCAGTTGGATGAAAAAATCCAGATACATCTGTTCATTTCCAAGTTCACGAAAAGCCTGTCAGAATAAAAACTTTTAAGCACCACGGTGATTCATCAGGACAATGCAGGCGGTCTTAAATAACTAAGCTTCTTTTAGCCCCTAAGCTGAGAAATCTGGATTAATTGAGATTAAATTAGTCTCACCCAGAACTCTGCTTCTGGTGGTCCGACAAATGGAGGGGGCAGCCAGCGGTCGGTAGTCCTGGGGATCTCAAGGTCAAGTCAACATGGAGAACTTCCAGCAGGCTGCCCTAGAGGCCAGTCGCAGGCCGGTCGGGCCATCTTGACCAAGTTGCTTAAACTCTTCGGTTGTCTCAAATGTAAAGGGAGGCGCTGACCACTGCTTCTCGAGCGATCACGCATACTCGCCGCCCGAGGACCCTCGTAAGATGCGGATTCTGAGGCTGATGCGGCCAGTCCCCGGACCACCGAGTGCTGAGGGACAAGACCATCTCCACCTCCCCGAGACACCCTCAGGGTCATCGAAGGCATGATGGGTAGTAAGTCTTGGAACAGACAGGCTTCTCGTGTTGAAGTGCCCAGGCTCTGCTCTTAACCCCCTTTCCATCGCCTCATTCACCATCACCTGCCTGACGAGGACCCACACCTCCCACCCCAGGCCGGACTTTCCCACTCTCAATCCGTTCTCTGGCACGAAATCGCCCACTGGACTTCTCCCCTCAGATGCCCTGCAGGCCCTCAACGCTCCGAGTCCTGTGACCGAACACATGAGCATCCGGCCCGCCTGCTCTCCCTCAAGTGCCCCAGGCCCCGCGGCCGGCAAGCACTCTGCCCTTGCAAAGCCGCCGAGTCGACAAGTTGGAAGAAGCCCGGCTTGTCTCCCTCACCACCTCTCTCTCTGTCCACCCAATCCCAGAGATCGATCAACTCTCCTTCCCAAGTATGTGGACCCTATCTGCGTATCAACAGACACTGGCAAGGCCTCTCGATTTCTCATTACACCAGGCCTTGAACATCCTGTTGTCTTGTCCTAGGTTCTAGAACATTTCCACCACCCCATTTGCCCATTGCATGACTCCCATTTGCCCATTAGATATCCGCTTCGGCCTCGATTCCGCAGGGAAACCTCCCTCAGCACCTGGACCAGAATACACTCGGCTTCCTGGGAGGTGTTTGCCATCTATCTGCTTCCGCTCCCCAAACCAAACAGTGACGTGCCGGTTGGTGTCACCCCTCAGACACAGCTAAGTGCCTTGCACATGACAGGTGTCGGGACTCCTCTCCTAGAGTCCTCACATCAGTTGCCCCAAGATCCCCGTTAATGTTCTCCTCCAGGATGAACTGACTGCTATCTTTGGTTTGGGGTGTCTTCTGTAGGAAGCAGGAGGGATATTTCTCCTGGTCTTAATCCAACCAGTAAAGGAGAGTGCAGCCTCGCTCCTCATACCCGGCTGCTCCTGGTCACCCTCTGCTAGGGCCAACGAGACAGGACTCGCAGGGGCAGGGCCGAGCCGGGGAGAAAGGCCGGTTGGTAATCATGCACACGGGAAGGCCTCAAGCTTGAATCTTCACAGCACCTACACGATGGGCGGGGGACACCTCCGGAAAAGCTCTCAGCTCCGGGAAGGAGGGGACCAGTCTTGCCAGCGTCCACACCCCACACGTGGAGGAAGCCCTCGGAGAGAGTCGGACTCGGGTCAGAGGGCAGTGGGAAGCAGGTACATGCCGGGTAAGCACTCTGCAAACAGCAAAGCACCAGGCAAGTCTGGGATTGGGGAGGGAGGCCAGCCCTGCCCACGCTGCCCCAGAGGGGTGAGGTCGGAGCTGCACCCCTGCAGGCCAGGCCCCAAGGGGCAGCCACGTGCAAACAGGGCAGGCCCAAGACCGAGAGCTGTCAAGAGGTTTGCTTTACAGGTAGACGGCCGTCTGTTACCTGAATTTTAGCTGGGGGTGGGATGGGGTGGGGGGTTTCTGCTGCTCCCCAAAGAGTCGTCTCTACCTCAGGTGAACACTTAGACCCCATTATCAGATCTATTGTCTTCATCTTTATCCAAAGCCACAGGCCCGTGTAGTGCACGTCCCTGTGAGGGAACGCCAGTCATGCATATTCTAAAGCTAATGAACTGGCTTTTTGCCATAAGAAAGTGTTGTCCTTAGGCTTGTTCTAAGGAAGGGAATGAAAAGGGAATCACGTTGAGGGACTCCAAGATGTGGAGGTAGACAGTCTCCTACCAGATCAACAAAATAAGTTGAAAATAAAAACAGAAAACCAGCAGTAGCTAGCCCCTCATGCTTTCAAAATGTGGGTTGTAACCAGTTAGGTTCTAAAAGCTTCCCCACTGTTATCAGTTTATGAACCCAGGAACCGATCGTCTACTTCTCCTCTTTTCCCCCTAACTCTGAAGGCTAACCACTCAACACGTCTGCCTCGGGGTGGCGACAGGGACGAGCGGAGAGGGGCCGCTGGACGCAAGACGGCCAGGTCTACCCACACTGCCTTTCCACAGTTACTCCTCCAGCCTCCTTGAAGCTGTAGAGGAAAATTCTACTTGAAAACCGTCCTTTATGAGACATTTAAATATCACACGTTATCTCAAAGCAAACTACAAAACATACAACCTCAGAATCGTAAAATAGATGTAAGTAGCAGCAAAACGAAGTACTGAAGGAAAAGTTACAACCCAGTGGCAGACTCCAGGAATAAAAGTAAACTGGAAAATAATCCTGTTGAATCATCCACAGAAAACACTACTCACCTGAGTTCCCGGGGTGGCTGCTATATTCACATATAGAAAAAGTACGTTGATTCGTGCTGCAGAGTCAAGCTCTGTATTCAGTTACAGGTTCTATTTTTCGAGTGCTTCCCATGCCGAGCTATGGTCCTTACGTTCATTACTAGCTCACTGAAGCCTATGCAGAATCCCGTACAGTGGATACTACAGCTACTCCTACTCTCCTGAAGAGGAAAGGGAGGCTCGGAGAGGTAAAGCGACTTGCCCAGGAGAAGAGCAAGGACGGGACCCGATTCTGAGCGGACAACCACGGGACTTCCCAAACGTCTGCTTGCTCAGACCAGGGGGCCAGTGGCCCGGCGAACTCCTGCGCTTCACAAAGACCAAGTGGGGCCAAGGCGTGAAGGACGATGTCCCCGGCCCGCTGTTGGGACACTTAACACATGTCATTCTCACGGGACCTCCGAGGGCTGCGGAGAGGTCACATCAACCCAGTTCCAAAAGGGAAGATGCCAGAAAGACACAAATTGTTAAAGTCTGAGACCCTTACATCTGACCATTTCTGACTCTGTTGGAGGCTTGTCTGTGACATTTTATAATGCAATGTAAGTGATGAATCTTAGTTGCTCGTTTATATTTTATACATCTATATGTATAAAAGCTTCAATAATAAATCTACACTTTAAAATCTCTTTACTACAGACTTCTGTCAGATGAGCCGCAGGCACCTCCTCGCCCTGAGAGGCGCCTGGCTATACAGGTGCAGGATCACCCGGAAAGCTTCCCCCAAACCACAGCTGCCCAGGCCCCACCCCCACCTCCTCCATCCGTCACCAGCAACTCTGCCATGATTTGTCCTCCGCGCTTAAAAAAAAATGCGTATTAGCCAAGAAGACCCCCACTCTGGTCCTCCGCTCCTTCAGAAGCCAGCCGGGGGAGCTGAACCTGACCGCGGCGGGGGGGGGGGGGGGGGGGGGGGGGGGGGGGGCGGGCAGAGGGCGGCGAGGCTCAGGCCCCGCCCGTGGAGGGCGGGGAACCCCCGACACGAAATTCACACGCCTGAATCCCCACCCCTCCGACTTCTCAGGAAGAAGACATCATCTCAAGGTGGGAAACCACGAACAACAAACCGCCTTCAGGTCAGGAGACCACTAGGTGTGCAGTCACAGGTTTCCGCCAGCCGAAAACTTTCCCACGTCCGAAGTGGCCGAAGACCCCACCCCCCCGGAGTCCTGGTGTTCGCTGACCCGGGAAATCTGAAGAGGAGTTTCGCTCTCACAAAAAAGGCCGTTACCGTGCTGCCACGAGTCTTTTTGCAAACACGAGCGGCACAATGCAAACTTCCGGAAAGCGAGCGATACTCGCCCCTGGTTATCCCGCGTGTGCTGAAATCTGAACGTTTTAGTTGGCGACGTAGCTTTCTTTTTGTCTTTGGACAAGATTTAGGGTAAGAAAGTGGAAACAAATTAATGACGATAAATACCTGGTGCTCACCGAAAGTCGTGCACTGCTCACTTGGAGCAACCGAAACCCGGGCGGGACACAGGCTGCGCGCCCACCAGCGAGAAAGACACACACACAAACCGATGGTCCACTTACCTTGCTCAAAGGAGTCTGCACAAAAAATATCTAGTGCTTGAAACACAGGGACATGTAAAACTACGAGGCCAGGTGACCCCCAGGGGGACGAATGTCGGGCACAGGGTACTGCTATGCATTTTGAGGGACGACAAAGAAAATAAGCTATTTTCTTCGGGTCTCTTTTCTTGTTCCTTGTCCTAAAAATTACTTACTGTTATGTTTTCACTCTAGGAAATGAAGTCTAGCGAAGGAGATCCAAGATTAAGAAAATGAGAGCTTCTGCTCTACTCTGACACCAAGGGCTTCTCAATGCGGGGGCCACCTGCTGTCCCAGGGAGGGTTCTAAGACATCTGAAGACCATCTCAGGATACCAGAATGGGCCCTGCCCGCCCGCCCTGCCCAAGCCTTAATCTTAAAATTTCAAACTGTCTTCACATATGGCACTAAAAACCAACCTCTGGTATCTGGAACAAACCATCTGACCTATCCGTTCTGGTCACCACTACAGAACTGGACATAAAAACGAGTACTGAGCTTGTATTCTGAGAGCAAAGTAAAGGCCAAAAGGAAACTGGAGAGGTGCCCTGGAAAAAATCTGGCATTTGCTATCCTGTCTTTGTATTTTGTTTATGTATTTTTTATCATATGACTTACTGCAACAGTCAGTTTCACAACAGGAGCTGAGGAGGAGGGTACAGGGACAAATGCAACAGGCATTTCGTGGGTCTTCTAGAATTACCGCAGCCTTAAGGATTTTTACAGGTCTGCTTAGGATTTTTGGAGTCTGATCCCATCTAAAACGTGCCACTTACCGAAGTTAAACAAAATGCTCAGATCCTAAGAAAAAAACTAAAGCCAGGGTTTTTTTTTTTTTCTTTCTGATGAAGTCTAACTTTGTGCGGCCAACTTGCCTTTTACGGAATCACATTTAACTTTTTAAGTTTTCTGCCTTCCTGAAAGCCACCCTCATATATACTTACGTATTAATTTGTAAAAGGAAAAGACTTTAGGTTACACGTTAATTCACTGTGGCAGGAGTTCCAGACTCCACACAACAAAGTCCCTGATTCGCCCCCCTACGTGGATCTGGGGAAGGAGGAACGAGATGACGTGTATTTCCTCTTGTTTCCCAGAAGGTCCAACCCTATTAAAAGGAAAACCACTGAGCCCTCACATCCATTCTAAAAACTGCAAGCTATTAGCACTCTGAATAGGAGAGAAACTGAATATAGTAATCACTCATATAAAGAAATGATTTTGAAAATCAAAAAGATCAAAACCAAAACCTCCAGTTTTCACTTTCCGGGATTTGGGAAGCCTAGGTCCACGCCACTACCATTTCCTTCTTACACATTTGACCAAACTTATACTCAGTATACCTACCAGACCCATTACCTGGACCAGGTTAATTGCATAGGAAGATTTTTTTTTTACTATGTTTACATCTTTCTTAATTTTAAAAAAGCATAGTAAAGAGTCTGAGGACAAATTATTCAACTGTTTATCATACATAAGACCGCATGACTATGATACAAAGGGGGGTTCTTTTTCATTTAACGTTACAATATACACAGCAAGTCCGGACCAGATCTTACAATCTGCACACAGGTATTTAACCTTTTCCATGCTGTTTATGTTTTACAATGCACAGAAGTCCTGTAACCAAACCGTGTAGTAAAGCACACAAAACTGGACTGTAACATAACACAGTATGCAGAAGCATTGGATTTTATGATTTCCTTTATGTAAATAGCGGTTTAAAAACTGCTTTCGTTTTTGGTGCTTGCTAAGATGTGGCAACCAGCACAGAAAAAAATGACCTGACCCATATAATATCTTCCCCTTATAGTCCTAAACAGCAGTAACTACTGATTCCTTTTGATATTGCTATACTCAAGATGATATCCTTTTATTCACTGTAAACTTTTATGAACTACCAAGTTCAAAAATCATCCACAGGCTTGACATTTAATTACAAAATAAATATGGATTTCCTGATTAACAACAAAAAAATTTTGTGGATTATAAAAACGGTATTTCCAAGTTTCCATTCACATTCACATAGTTTTAAGCCTTTCTTTTTGTCACTGTTTACATATAAAAACCTGCTTTTTGTTCAGAAAAAATTGACCTAGTCAGCCACATGGAATTGACCAATAAAAAGTAATGTGGTGTTCTGCTGAGTTGTTTTGAACAGGGTTATCGGCAGAGGTAGATTACTGCTTCTTTCCTAGGCTTCTTTTGATCCTGGACAGATAAATTACTTATATCTTCATTCTCCCAATTCAACCGCTCAAAAGTATAACACCCTAAAATTGGTCAATTTAAAATGGGAACACAAATTTAGCAACTGCCAGACTGTGTTACATTAAGGCAGCATAATCTCAAAACTAGGCACCTGTTAAACACCAGCCTGTTCACTTCAGGTCACGCATGAGAGTTTTGCTTTACTCGTGCTCATATTTTGGACCTGTTGGTGCAATCAAGGTCTTGCTTTCAAGTTTACAAGTAGGTTAATCAGGAATACAAGAATCGACTGCTGGTTCCATAGCTTCTGGATCCAGTGGCCCTTTACCTTCAGAAGCCTGAACACATTTAGAATGTAACAGATGCTGTCATCTTGAATTAGATGTCAATCGATTATGTTCAGAACACAGATTGCTGTAGATGTATTGGCTATGGATTCAACAACAGTTCCAGTTTTGTTTAAGCAATAGTACAGCCATAATTTTCAACTGACATTTAAAAATGGTCTAGTTACACCTTGTGTCAAAGTGCAGGACTGCTACATTATTGGTTACAGACATCTATGTGCTATAAAAACAGCTTTGGTACAATAAATTATCAAAAAAGAAAATAAATTTTTGTAAAATTCACAGCATAATTGTGAGGCAAAAAAGCAGTCACATAAAATTCTGCATTTTTTAAAAATGTTCAGGATGAACAGAAGACATCTTTGTGCAGAAGAAATGGTGGAGATACCACGTGCCGAGAAAAAAAGCAAAAACGAAACAAAAAAAAACAAAAACAAAAAAAAAAAAACAAAAAAAGTAAAAAGCAGGAAGGGACACAGCTGTAGCTATTTCCATCAAAGCAAACCACTACTTCTGTGACCTTCAACCAATAAGGAAGTCAACTTTATGACACACGCAAAGTGACCTTGCAATACCTTACAATTAGTGGGTCACAAAAGTCTATTTTAAAAGAAAGGCCTCTTGAATTACCCATTCTCTGTGTTTTCAGCATTAAGGACTGTCTGCAAAAGCATGTCCAAAAGTGATTGCATCTGAAATGGTAGGCTCTTCTAATTTCGAGTCCAAATCCATAAGGCCAAAGGTTATCCCAAAGACCACCACTCAGACCTCCCCAGGACTGGCCACGACTGACCCGTTGATTGCTTCTCAGTGCACCTCGGTTAGGAGACCAGTCACGTTCCATTACTATCTACCGTGGCCTCTCCAACAGGAGACCCACGGGATCCCATGTAATTGCTGCTTTGCTCCTCAGTAGGTTCAGACAGGAGAGTTCTGATCCCCGCCACTTAGCATGCTCACTGTGCCTTACAAACAAACTCCAAAACAACCGTCCCTTCCATACAGCTGAAGGTGATGTTTGTGTCAGCTGGAGGTCCCTCTTCCTTACAGTACTGCGTTTCCGTGCCCAAGTGTGTTTAGAGGACTTAAAAACCCAAATTTCCCACCCCCCACCCAAAACAAAACAAACGAGGGGGGGGAGGCGGGTAAAGGGAGGAAAAAGGAAAAAACAAAAAGGAAAAAAAACACCCTCGTGGGGCCCTTTATGCAAATTATGTGCAGTGCCTTTTTATTTTAAAATTAGTTGGCAAATGACCAAGACCAACATCTGAACATTAACTTCTGTGGAACAGAAAAGACAAAAAAACCCACTACGGCTGGGGTGTGGCAAGTTAAAATGGGGGAGGCGAAAAGAGGACACCTCTGCGCTCTCCGTGACGACGGATTTGTGGACATGGCTCTTTGAAAAACTTCATTGTCCCTTTGCAATCTTTTCAAGTTAAAAAAAAAAAAAAAAAAAAAAGAAAAAGAAAAAAAAGTCAGCTTTGCCCTCTTGTAGCGGTTCAGTGTGTTAATCTCCTTCTGATGCAAGCAGCTTTGCACTTTGTTTTTTGGAAAAAAACACCACTTCTATAAAAACACACAAGAAACAAACTCAAGTTTCAATTTAGTCACGAGCTAGCTACAGAACTCTGTTGCACACAAACTCCTGTCATGGGGGACTCTTCTCTGTCAGCTCCTTGCCTCATCGTCAGATGTCCCTCAGTCATGTAATGTGTAGAACCTGTATTAGCAGAAAATTGGTACGCTGAATGTCCAGCTAGGCCAGTCTCTTGGCGGGGATTGGAGTAGACGGTCAAATTAACGTCCATAGCTCCATTCTGTCCAAAGTCCAAGGTGTTAGCAGCCACCGGGCGATTCTGGTAGGCCTGGTTGCCTTGATTACCGGTAGAGGAGGAGGACGTAGAGGAAGAAGTAGTTGAGGAAGACAGGGATGTCATGGAGTGGTGACTATGGCCAACCTCCATAGAATCCTGGGTAGAGGAGCTATTCGTTGGAGAATTGTAGACCCTTGGCCTGGTCCGGTTACCCAAGGCTTGTTGTCCGTGGTGGTGGTGGTGGTGGTGGTGGTGGTGATGGTGATGGGAACTATTTCCATGGTGATGATGCAATGCATTCTGTTGAGGGGCTACATGAAAGGTTGTTTCTTGAACGGGATGAGTTTCAACAGTAACCTGTGTAGGAGCTTCAGTGCCTGACCAACCAAGGGGAGCAGGAAATTGTTGACGCACCTGTAAGAAGATTTTCAAAGCATTTATTCAGAGTACTGTTTCCAAGCTTTACTTAATCTTCAATCGAAAGCTAGGACACCAGCATTTATGTTAATGAGAGAGAGGGGATTTTTGAAACTTTTAATGTGTCAGTTCTAGAACACAAAATCCCGGGCCGCCTGGGTGGCTCAGTAGGTTGAGCATCCGACTTTGGCTCAGGTCATGATTTCACCGTTCGTGAGTTTGAGCCCCGCCTCGGGCTCTGTGCTGACAGCTCGGAGCCTGGAGCCTGCTTGGGATTCTGGGTCTCCCCCTTTCTCTCTCTGCCCCTTCCCCGCTCTCTCTCTCTCTCTCAAAATTAAACATTAAAAACAAAAAAATTAGAACGCAAAATTCCAAGTTATGTTTGAGTGAACCAGTATTTTACTGTGAAAGCTGCAATTTTTAGCAAGCTATACCCATAAACAGGCTCATGTATTTCACTGGCCACTTTCTTTCCTGGGATGCATTGTTTATGCCAGGGATCAGCAAACTTTTTCTGGAAAGGATCAGATAATAAACATTCTTGACAGGTTCGAAATGAATTCCTGGCTTTCCCGTAAAGCCCCTCTTCTCTCCATCTTTCCCGTTTCAGTAAGAGCACTCTTTTCATCAGCGGCTCAGTAACTCCTGCATCCACACCATCAGCAAGTACCATGGAGCGTGCCTTCGAAACGGCTCCAGCCTGGCTGCTTCCCTGGTCTCCACCACCATCCCTTCTCCCAGGCTCCTACCGTCCACCGCTCACCCACACTGCACAACCGCCTCCTAAATCAGCTCCCAGCTTCCATCCTTGTGCCTTTTTTCCAATCCATTCTTCATAACAAGAAAAATCTTCTCAAAACACAAATCCAATCACTTTCCTATTTAAATTCAAATCCTTTAATGATTTCTCCGTGCACTTATTAGAAAAACAAAATAATGCAAAATCCATAGGTGGTCTGCCTCGGGGGCCACCGTTCGTCTCGCCAACCTTGTCCTCCAGCCATCCTTCCTCTTGCTACCTGGGCTCCAACACCGGGTCCTCCTCCTATTCCTCCACCCGGTAGTCGTATCTTTCCAACGTCTCAGGGCATCTGTGCCTACTGTTCCTTCCTGCCTAAAATGCTCTGACTTCTAATTTCTGCTCGGGTGCTTCCTTCCCATTTCGGTTCGAGTCTTCTCTGACCACTCTGGCTGACACTGCCTCAACTCCTGTGGCAGCAGCTACCAGCTGTCCACGTGGCGGCACTACACCTCCCAGCCTCCCCCGTGCTCAGGTATGGCCACGGGACTGAGTTCTAGTCCGTGCAACACGATGAACGTTTTGATGTTTTTATGTCATGGCCGGACCTGGCCCACCAACACCTCCCACATCCCGCCTGGTGGATGCCAGCAGACAGCCAGGCCCTAAGGGCCGGAGTTATTCGCCCAGGACACAGGAGACAGCCATGCCACTGACCTGAAAGCCCTCCCGGGACCGCTACCCAAAAAAGAGACGTCATACTCCCTTTGGCTACCATATTTTGTGGGGTCTATTATCAGCCTGGCTTACTCAAATCCTCATGCATCCCACCCAACAAATCGCCATCCTAGATCACATCCTGATCCCTTTTATCAGCAGTACTTGCAATTTCTATTAATTTGACTCATTTTGTTTATCTACTCTGTCCTTATGAGCTGGAAAATATGTCTTTTACCAGGAGCTGACATAAAGCGTTTCTTTCTCAGCGGAAGTGGTCTGGAGAATCAAACTTTAAGACACACCACTGAAAACAATCCAGGAGAAAAAGAGGCAGAAAGTTCTCAGAAAATACTGACGGCTCTTAAACTACAACACTACTCAAATTCATGTATAAATAGAAAATAAGCAGGGTTGCCTGGGTGGCTCAATTGGTTAGACATTGGACTCTTGATTTCGGCTCAGGTCATGATCTCACGGTTTGTGGGATTGAGCCCCGCATCGGGCTCTGCACTGACGGTGTGGAGCCTGCTTGGGATTCTCATTCTCTCTCTCTCTCTCTCTCTCTCTCTCTCTCTCTCTCTCTCCTCTCTGTCTCTTCCATAAAAAGTAAATAAACTTAAAAAAAATTTTTTAAAGAAAAAAGAAAAACAAATAAGCAAAATAAAAATATCTTCTGTCCAATACCATTTTTCATTTCAGACTGATCAAAGGTGATCACCCCCCCCCCCCCCGATTGTTTCTCCAAAGTCTTGCTGGTGGAAGGCTACACTGGCAAAACTAAATGGAGAGCAATTGACAGCAATTATAAAATTTACAGATCACATCGCTCTCTGACCTGCGATTTCACATTTAGGGGTTCCTATCACAGGTATACTTAATGTGTATGAGTGATAGGTCTGTGGCATTCTACCATCATCTGTAATAGTAAAAAAGACTGGAAATTAACAGGGGAAATGACTTATGGAATATCTAAACACGGGAGTATCATGTGAAGAAAAAGGAAGAAAAAGTTCTCCAGGTACTGATGTAGAAAGAGCTCCAAATATATATTAAAAATACACATAAAACATATAACGACCCCCCCCAAAAAACAAGCAAAAAAACAAACTCAAAACATCAACTTGTGCATGGCACGCTATCGTTTGTGTACAAAGATTAGGAATCTATATCTGTATGTGGATATGCATACAATATCTCAAAAAGGATACAAAAACCAATAGCGACATTTAAGTGAAGGTCTGAAGTGTAAGTGGCAGTGACCAAAGCCGAGAGAGGGGAAAAGTGTTCCAGGCTGAGCACAGAACATGTGAGAAACAAGAAAGAACGTGGTATATTCCAAAAAAATGACAAAAATCCAGTAAGACCAGAGCAAATAAACAGGAGAAAGAATGCCCTGAAAAGGACCAGACCATGGCAATCACTGAGACCTTCGCAGGAAGTCTAAATTCCCTTTTAAGTACAAAGGAAAAGCCAAACACTGGTTTAAAGTAGGGAAAAGCCGCATCAGACTGCTTTACTGAATGTTCATGTGCCTGCAGAGAAGAAAATGGCGTTGACTGCTGAATGGAGTTAGATGCTGGAAGACCAGGTTAGAACATTCTTTATAGTAAGGCGGGCTGGAGACGGTTGTAGCAATGGGATGAAGTGAAGAAAATAAAAGCACATCGAGGATATTCAGAATTCACACAATTTACTACTTGATTCAACTGTGGGATGAGGGAAAAGACGAGTCAAGGATCAGCTCCCCAACCTAACCCCCAGGTGTAAGGCTTGAACAAATGGGTGAATCCAGGGCCATCTGTACGAGGAACACAAAAGAGAAACAGAGGCCCAGGGCTCAGGAGCGAGGTCCAGGTCAGAAATGAAGCTGGAGGAGGGACCTGTGCCAAGACGGTACTGAGGCATCAGACAGGGTGGGCGAGGTCAACCGGCAAGTGGGCAAGCCTTGGGAACATCCGTGTCTACAGGGTGGGCAGAAGAGAATCCAGAAAAAGAGACAGGGAAGGAAAGGCCAGACAAGTGAGGGAAACTCAGGGGGCATCCTGTCAAGGGAAAAGGAGGGAAAGTGCTTCAAAGGGCAGGGAGGAGCCAAAATTGTCCACGTGGGTGAGGAACAAAAAAAGACAAGCCTCTGAATGCCCGGCACCGGCCTCCTCAGTGGCGGCCGCAGGTGACACTTGCAGCAACGGTGTCCCCCACCGGAGCAGACCGAGGAACTCTTCACGGGCCCAACACAGCCACCACAGGCTAGCACGACGTAGGGCCAAACAGACACCAGACAGACACGGGCCAGGAGGAGGGCTGGCTCCAGCTGGGAGAGACCTGGGGGGATCAGATGCTGACAGAAGAGAATCAAGCAGACCCAGGAGCCAGAGGCTGAGCAAAAGGTCAGTTTCTAAAAAGAATAGAAGGGGCATTGGAAACAGTGCCTACAGAGAACGGGGGAGACACGAGGTGATGGTGCCTACAGAGAACGGGGGAGACACGAGGAATGGCGAGCCCGCCCAGAAGCTGGGCACTAGGAACTGGCAACGACACCGACCATGCCAGCTTGCTGCTTGTGGTCTTCTCCCGCAGTGCCCAGCAGCCCCAGCCACGAGAATGGGGCGTGATATTCAGCAACCTGTCCTGACTTCGCTTTTACCAAATGATACGCCGGCCCCTCGTCACATAGCACCGTGACACAGTGCCCAGTGTGAGTTAGTATTTTACAAAGAGTATTTCATAAATATTTTTACTACCAATATCTGCTTCATCCCATTAAAAATACCCGATTACAGCCTCTTCTTTAACACATTTCAAAAACAAACGAGGGGGGCCTGCATGGCTGTCGGTTGAGTGCCCAACTTCGGTTCAGGTCACGATCTCACCGTCCGTGAGTTCGAGCCCGCCCCGTGTCGGGCTCTATGCTGACAGCTCGGAGCCTGGAGCCTGCTTCAGTGTCCTGTGTCTCCCTCGCTCTCTGCCCCTCCCCGCCTCAGTCTCTGTCTCTCAAAAGTAAATAGATATTAAAAACAAAAGCAAAAGCAAAAAAAAAAACCCCAAATAACCCCAAAACAACATGGAGGTGAGAGACCACAAACTGATCCGGAATCAAGGACCATTAGCGACCAAAGATCACAGGAAGCGGTCGGAGCACAGTAATGAAGAGCACAAGCCAGGGAAAGTTACTGAACCCATCAAGGGTCAGTTCCCAAAGTTAAAAAGGAAACTCGAACAGTGTTAAGGCTCCAAGTGCTACTGTCGTAAATGAGATAAACACAGCGAATAACAACTGGAACAGTGGCTGGTATGCACCCAAGAAATGTTAGCTGCTTCTACATAACGAGGGAGAAAACTGCAAAGACGTGCTTCCGTAGTTACGGACAGGGCACAATTCTCTACACACGTGGAAGCTACTGAGACCCCGTGGAGTAAACGACACGACCATCGGAAATGCGCTTGGCGCCCACCGCGGCCCCGGCCGGCTGCTGCGGGGCCGGGCCTCCACGGTGGGGAGCTCACCTGGGGACTGTGAGTCTCACAGTCCATGGCCTGGACGGCAGCTGTGAAGTGCCCGCCGCTGTGCCGGTGCTGGTGCGTCGGGTCTGACCTGGCTCTCCCACTGTTGCTCGTCCCCGACGATCCACCTTCGGGATCACAACACAGTACTTGTAAGTCTGAAGTTAACTTTGCTCAAGTATGTTTTCCAACACTCACTTAACACCGAAGGTACGGCATGCACAAAAAGCTGTATGAACCTCAAAGCGTATCAGGAAGTCATCCAATTCTCTTAAGTTCTTTCACACCGACCAGTGAACTAATACACGACAGTCTGGTTTGGGTTAAGTCAGGGGAAAGTTCAAGCACGTGAACAAAGTATTTCTACTTAAGAAACCAAAGGAAAACTTTGGCTAAGAGGGGCGCCTGTGGGGCTCAGTCGGTTGAGCGCCCAACTTCGGCTCAGGTCATGATCTCGCAGTCTGTGGGTTCGAGCCCCGTGTCGGGCTCTGTGCGGACAGCTCAGAGCCTGGAGCCCGCTTCGGATTCTGTCTCCCTTTCTCTCTGCCCCTCCCCTGCTCATGCTCTGTCTCAAAAATAAATACAAACATTAAAAAAAAAAATTTAAAAAAAAAAAGAAAGAAAGGGTTTCATTTCCAACTGCCAAGCAGAATTTATCACGGGTAATTAAGTATCAGAGTTTGGGGACAGGTGAAATGTTTTACTAACTACAAAGGGTAGATTTAGGTAAAACAATTCCTCCCTATCCCCACAACCAATTCTTCAAAGACTTTACAGTAACCCCCACCTTGGAACAAAAATAAGAAACGCTTCCAGGCCTCCCCGAGTATCAGAAGGACCGACCTGAGCTGGAGGACGTGCTGGAGGTGGTTCCGGAGGACTGTGACTGCTCCATCGCGGGACTCGTGGACACGCTGTTACTTGTGTTTGTACCTTCGTCAGCTGTCTTCTTGAAAAAACTGTGCTGCAGGGCATAGTAAGGTTGAATTCGAGTTTTGGGGTCATAATCAAGCATCCTTAAAATGAGGTCTTTGAACTTCAAGTAGTCAGCCACGGTATGACCCGATTCCCCAGCACGACGCCCACCAGGTCCTCCTGTTTCTACTCCGAGAATATTATGAAGTTTACGGGTTCCTGGTGGTTTATACTCCTGAAGAGAAGAAAGATAAAAAAAAAAAAAAGCTTTCTCTAAATGTGATGGAGTATGTAAAAGCCTGCATAACTTCAAATATGCTTAAATATGTTATATATTGAGACCTTTATTAAAAAGAACGCTTTATACTCAGATTCTCTGGATTTTCACACATTACTATTCCAAATGCGCTTGTTGTTGGAGAAATTCAAAATAATTTCAAGACCAAAAATGACTATAAAGACCATGTAGCCCAGGGGTCAGCAAACAAAGGCCTAGCCTGGGCTGTTTTTCTATAGCTTCAGCTATGAATGGGTTTTATATTTTTAAAGGTTGTAAAAACAAACAAACACAACCACATAATATGCAATAGAAGCCCAGAAAAGCCTTAAGCTTTTACCTTCTGGTGCGACCGCTGCTCCGGCCCAGTGGTCTGAATCGCTTTTCTGCCTGATACACGTGACCTTGGATGCACTTCCTTTCCTAACAGTGGCTCTCCAAAGCTGTGGTAATCACTCCAAGTGAAGATTCACTGGTTTAACCCTACACGCTCGGATTTACCGTTCTCATTTCGTTTATTTATTTTTTTTAATTTTTTTTAACGTTTTATTTATTTTTGAGACAGAGAGAGATAGAGCATGAACGGGGGAGGGGCAGAGAGAGGGGGAGACACAGAATGGAAGCAGGCTCCAGGCTCTGAGCCATCAGCCCAGAGCCCGACGCGGGGCTCAAACTCACGGACCGCGAGATCGTGACCTGAGCTGAAGTAGGACGCCCAACCGACTGAGCCACCCAGGCGCCCCTCGTTTATTTTTTTAAGTAATCTCTACACCCAGTGTGGGGCTGGACTCATGACCCCAAGACCAAGAGTTGCATGGTCTTCAGGCTGGGCCAGCCAGGCGCTCCCCCACCACTTTCATATTTAGATAAAGAAATTAAAAGCATTTAGAATATGCTGAGTAATAAATTAACACGTGTTGAGATTTTTCTGAAAACTCCTTTTTTAATAGATGGTGGTAGAACCCTTAAGACGCTTATGAATATTGAATTTATTCAGAATGGCATCACCGATTTTTGCTTCTAGTGACAATGCAGAAATTCGTAAGAGACCACAGCTCTCACTCTGAAAGCAAAAACAAGCCAGCAAGTAGGCCACAAAATCATTCCATTTAAAAAACCCATCTGAGTGCCAAGAACTAAACAAATCAGAGTTGACTGAATTCCAGAAAATGAGAAGCCCTTTCTAGGAGAGAAGAGACCTAAGGTGAGGGAAGGAGCAAATGCCAGAGATGTGGGTAAGAAGAATCCAGCCCAACTCTGAACCAACTCCTGGCAGTGTGGACGGGCCAAAGGCGGAGGGCAGGCGGAGAGCCCAGACATGAGCCCCCAGGGAACTGAGCAGCAGGACGGACAGACTGCCTGGGGCAGCAGGGCTGCAGAGAGAGCACTCAGGTCTCCACAGACACTGCTTAAAACCTAGGAAGACAGTGGAGAACAGAATCTGGGTGGAGCGAACAAACAAACAAAGCAAGGCCCAGATTCAGGTCAGCCACAAAGGAGATGGACGGAGTCCCATATGACAGAGTAAGAGGTGCATCGCTTTCCGGAGGGAGGGTTTACTTCCATCACAACTGTTCTCAGATACGAAGTCCAGCGTGCATTTAAAAAACGACAGACACAAGAAATTTTAAAAAAGATGGGTCCATAATCAAAGTGAAAAAATTAGTCAGAAGACCCACATAAGTAAACCACCCAGATGCTGAAACTGGCAGGCCGGCATTACAAATAACCATGATAAACAAACAGGTAAAAGAATTTAGTTCAAAAGGTGCACATGTGTGAATAGATGGGGGGGTTACAGAAGACCAAATGAAACCTTTCCCTGAAAGGTAAGTGGAAATGCGGAAATGTTAGAACTAAAATATGCAATATCAGAAATCAAGAATTCACGTAATGGTTTTAACAGCAGACTGGACTCAGCAGAAGAAAAAAAAAAATCAGTGAGTCAGAAGACAGAGCAAAGGAATTATCCAAACTAAAACAAAAGAGAAAACAGCATGAACAAACTGGAGACCTCTGAGATCATGCTGAGCCTGTCACACACATTTCAGTAGAGGACCAGAAGGAGAAGAAAGACTGAAGCAACAGATACTGGAAAAGATACAGTCTTAGGAAAAACTGACGAAAGCGATCAACCCACAGACCCAAGAACTTAGCAACTCCAAGGAAAATAAATACAAAGAAAGCTATACCTGGAGGCCTAAGAGTCAAATTATTGAATAACTGAACAAAAACAGAAAACATTAAAATCAGCCAGAAGGAAGGGGGAAAGGGAGAAACATTACATATAGGGAAGGACACTTAGAAAAGCCACTGGCTTCTCTTTAGAAACAACGTGATACACAAAGCAATGTTATAACCTCTTTTCTCTTTTGCTGAAATGTCAACCTAGAATTCTACATCCATGGAAATGTCCATTATCTTCCTTAAGAAAGTAAATAAAGATATTTTCAGATAAACAACTGCTGAGAGACACCATCAGCAAAAGTTATTCCCTACAAAATAAAAAAGTTAGACGAAGTTCTTCAGGCCGGAAGCCAAGAAGGGTGGGAAGGAATCAAGAACATACATAGGTAAACAGAAAAGACCTTTTTAGTATCTTTATTTTGTGTGTGTTTCAAAATTTCTTTAAAAGTCCCTTTTTTTTTTTTCAACGTTTATTTTTTTTATTTATTTTTGGGACAGAGAGAGACAGAGCATGAACAGGGGAGGGGCAGAGAGAGAGGGACACACAGAATCGGAAACAGGCTCCAGGCTCTGAGCCATCAACCCAGAGCCTGACGCGGGGCTCGAACTCACGGACCGCGAGATCGTGACCTGGCTGAAGTCGGGACGCTTAACCGACTGCGCCACCCAGGCACCCCAAAAGTCCCTTTTTATTTAAGCAGTCGATGTGTCTGCTGTGAGGGTTATAACATATGCAGAAGTGATGTATGATGCCACGTGCACAAGAGGTAGACAGTTAGACAAAAGGGCATGCTTGATCGAGTGGTGTTACGTGAACGTCAACTGATGCATTAAGGGTACATATAACACTAAAAATTACACACAGGGTAAGAGCTAAAGGGTCAAGAGAGGAGATGAAATAAAATACCAGAACACCAGAAAGTACTCCACTAACCCAAAAGAAGGCAGGAAAGAAGGAATGGGGGAAAAAGGTGAGACAGAGAACAAATATAACAGTTAAAACCTAAACTTCCGAATAACTAAATGGGTTAAAAACTGAACGTGAAAAAAAGAGACTATCTGACTGGATTAAAAGGCTTGACAACTAAATGTTGCATACAAAAGCCGTATTTCATATATAAATACAGACAGATTTGACGTTAAAGGGCACAAAAAGTACAGACTATGAAAATGTTACGAATAAGAAGGTTGGTACAGATAGTGTAATACCAGACAAGTCTGACTTAACAATTAGAAATATTACTAGAGATAAAAAGAGACATTTCATCATAATGAAAAAGTCAATTTATCACAGTCACAACAATACTAAATGGGTACACACCTACTAAGAGAGCTTTGAAACACATAAAGCAACAAAAGGGAGATTAAGACAAATCCAGAATTATCACTAAAGGTTAACATTCCCCTCTGTCATTGATAAAACAAATATCCACAGGCAGACACATGTACACACACATATAAAATAAGGATGTAAAAGATATGAAAAAAAAAAATCGAACAACCTGACCTATACTGACATCGGTAGACCACTACACCAAACAACTGTATAAAATGCAATTCTTCGCAACGGCACACAGGACATTCACAAGGTGAGATTACCTGCTATATTCTAAAACAAGTCTCAATGAATTTCATTTAAAGGAGTGAAATCATGTTTTCTGACCCATGATGCTATTGAATTAGAAATCAGCTAACAATAAGATACCTAGAAAATCCTCAAATATTTTGAAATTATACAACAACATTCTAAATAACAATGAGTAAAAAGAAATCACAAGGGAAATTCGAAATGTTTCAAAATCAATGAGACTTAAAATATTTCAAAAGTTGCTGCATGCAGCTAAAGCAATAGTTAGAGGGACATTTATACCATTAAATGCTATGAGAAGAAAGTTTTAAATGAATGATCTAAGGTTCCACCTTCAGAAGCTAGAAAAAGCAAATTTAGCCTAAAGTAAGGAGAAGAAAAAGAAATAACAGAGAAAAGCACCAGTGAAATAGAAACAAGACGAAGCAACAGTAAAAACAAAAGACTGGTTGTTTGAAAAGACTGGCAAATTTGACAACCACTAGCAAGAGTAACGGGAGAAAGGAGAAAACAGGAATGACCGATATTAGGAATACAAGAGAGACTGTATCACTACAGATCCTCTAGAAACTACAAAGATAATAATGAAATATCAGGGGTCATTTTATGCTGACAAAGCCAACAACTTAGATGAGGACAAGTTGCTTGAAATCCATACCTACCAAAATGGACTCAAAAAAGAAACTCCAAATAGCCACATATTTACCAAAAAATGTGAGCTACAATTAATAACCTTCTAACAAAGAACATCTCCAGTCCTGACAGCTTCATCGATGAACTCTATTAAACATTTACAAAAGAAATAATGCCAATCTTATACAAACTCTTTCAGAAAAATCAAGAAAGAATACTTCCCCAATAGTTTTATGAGACCAGCAGAATCCTGGGATCAAAACCTAATGAAGGCATTATATTAAACTTTTAGACAAATATTCCTACCAATGTAGACTAGCAAACTGAACCCAGCAATATGTAGGAAGTGTGGTTTATCATAGGTTGAGCTTAATATTCTAAGAGTTATTGATGTATTTTACCACGTAACAGGGAAAAAAACCACATGATCATCTCTACAGGTGCAGAAAGCATGTGACAACATTCAAAACCCACCCATGATTTAGAAAAACAAACAAGCAAGACACTTCCCTAAAAACACAGGAAACTACTCCTTCAAGCCGACAGAGCTACAAGACACACACACAACGAGCACCATACTTAAATCGGTATGCTTTCCCACAAGATTGAGAACGCGGGGAGATGTCCGTTCTCACCAAAACTGCTCAATATGCGGAGGTCCTAGTCAGTATGATAAAACAAGAAAAATAAATAAAGGCATACAGATTGAAAGAATAAGACTGTTCATTTGTGGAGGATGTAAGTAGAAAGCCCTACAGAATCTAAAAACAAATAAAAAACTAGAACAAATAGGTAAATGTAGCACGATCTTAGGATACGAGTTAATATACAAACTCAATTCTATTTCCACATATTTTCAATGAGAAAGTAGAAAACAATACTTTAAAAATGACATTTAATGACATTTAACGATACTTTAAAAATTGTATCAAAAAATCAGAAATTAAATAAAATGAACTAAAACTATGTGTGAAATTTCTGCATTAAGCCCTACAAAATGTTGTTGAGAAGAATGAAAGACTAAATAAATGGATAAACCATGATCACAGACTGAAGACACAATACTGTTAAGATGTCCACTCTCCTGGATGGACCCTTAATGCAATCCAAACAGAAACTCCAGCAAGATTTTTTTTTTTTTTTTTTTTACAGACTTATAAGCTGATTCTAAAATCTCTACATAAATAAAAAGGACCTGGGGAACAGGGAGGGGAAAAAAAAAACTGAAACGGAAGAAAAGATGCTGGTGAATTTACACTACCTGCATTGGGGACTTCCCACACGGTACAGAACCAGCACTGTCGTACCGGTTCAAGGACTGACAAAGCAATGTAACAGAACAGGGTGCAAATACAAGCCCGCACAAAAAAGAACAGTAACTGAATAAAAGCACCCAGATTGACGGGGAAAGGCAAGTATCCAACAAACGATGCTGTAACTCTAAGGAGGCATCTGGGGGTGTGAACATCAACTCCTACACCTCATTCCATCCCTAAAACTTAATTCGAGATGAACCCCAGGACTAACCATAAAAGCTAGGATCAAAAAATCTTTTAAAAGAAAGCACAGAATACCCTCACAAACTTGAGGAAAGCAAAGATTTCTTCAGATACAAAGCCTTCACTAAAAAAAGTTGACAAATTTGATTTCATTTGAAAATAGTAAAATTTCCCACTCATCAAAAAAACACCACTAAGAAAAGAAATAGTAAACTACAGTCCAGGGAAAAAATATGGACACATGTATGACGAAGCACTTATATTCATTATGTGTAAAACAAAAACAAAAAAAACTCCAACTCAGTTAAACAACTCAACAATAAATGAGTAAAAGACTGGAAAGATGGTCACAAAAAAAGCTCTACGAATGCTTAAAAAGCACATACCAGTGCTCGCTTCGGCAGCACATATACTAAAAAGCACATACCATTAGTCATGGGGAAATAAATGCAAATGAAACCGCTACGTACGTTCGCCCGTCAGAATGGCTAATTTCAGAAAGAGAGACCACGTCAAATGGGGAGGATGTCATACAACTAGAACCCTCATACTCAGTAGGGACGTAAAATGATGAAAAAATTTGGAGAACTGTATTTTCTCATGAAGATCAACACACATATACCCTATGACCTGGCAATTCTACCTCTAGGCAATGACCCTAGAGAAATGACAACATGTGTGTACAAAAGATTTATGCAATAATGTTCCCAGAGCCCTTATTCATAATAGTTCCAAACTGGAAACAACCCAAATGTCCACGGACAGGTACATACAGATCAACGACAACATTTTAATTCGATAGAATACTATGAAGCAGTAAAATGAAATAACTGTTGACACACACAATAGGCATGAATTTCCAAAAATGATGTTTGTTAAAGTGAAGGAAACAAAACAGTAAATACTATAGGACTACATTCATATGAATTTTGCCTATGAACAGGCAAAAACTAACCTAGGACGAGAGAAATCAGAAACTAGGGGTGGGATGACAAAGGGTCACAATAACATTCTGTTATCTTATTCTAGCTAGTGGTTACATTATTGTATCTAAACTATACTTCAACAAATCAGCATCTTAATTCTTCATTCACTTTCCCCACCAAAAACACATACACAGAGTATAGATATCATTACTAGGCAGCTAAAAGGGGCTCTTGACACATAGGTGAGAAATTACAAGTAAAAATAAAATCACTGAGAAAATAAACAGTACAAAGATACCCAACGACAGCACACGCAATGAGTTCATACTTATCGTTAAACTCCCGAGTGTAGCCTTCATAAAGTAATCGTTTGGTTCTGGATTTGAGTTTTTGGTTGGTGCAAAACTTACCTATGTCCGAAGACAAATACTTATTTTATACTTTAAGTTTCTTAAATGAGTTGCTAATTGCAACTAAGGGAAATCTCATAAAACCTACAGTTAAGTAAGAGTTATTAAATACAGGTTAAGATACTTTCAGTTTTAAGAAGGGAAAAGATTTATCTACTCTTTTCTGAAATGCACCCCCCCCCCATAATTTTGTTAAAAAGTAATTATAGCTCAGTTTGGGAGAAATGATAGGTTTCAGCCCATAGTAGCTTCACTGTGGTTTTATAAGGCAGAGATATGCATGGGATGGGATGAATGTTTTCTTTAGAAAAAAAGAAAACACTGGCGGATAAAAAAAACAACAAAAAACAAAAAGATTCCAAATGGAGAAAGCAGTAGCCGCCTGTACTGCGGAGAGAGAAAACACAAAGGAGGTTTCATGCCCTCCAACTCTATTTGAAATCGACTGGCTAGAGCTACCTTGAATGCTGGTGAAGCTAAGGATCCCCAGGCTGTGCTCTGGTTCAAGGGGAAAGGGGCCATGACTGAGAAGCTCGCTCCGTGGATAAAGGCAAAAGGAGTCAGGATGCTTGTGTGGTGTTTGCCATCCCTTCCTTAGCGGGAGGAGGCTGACTGTGGCTGCCAGATATTGCCCTGCCTAGAGCTCAGAGAATAAGGCAGAGTGCAGTAAGTTACAATCAGGTATGAAAGATACAATTACGGATGTATTTTTAAATCTTCTAAAGAAAATCGTTTGGTATTAAAAGCCTACGTGAAGGTGAATTAAAGCCAAGAACCATCATCTTCAGTTCACTGGAAAGGACACCTGGTGGCAGCATCGCTAAAATGCAAAATACAAAGTGGCGCGGAAATCGTCCTAAGTGGCAACAACGTGTTTAAACTACAACCCCAAGGTGTCTGGTGCAAAGATCACACACCATCGGGTATTGATACATCACGTTCATCTTACACCAGAGACAAACTAGATTACAAAACACATGATTATTTTCACATTTATATAAAACAAAAAGTAGATCAGGATGCGAAACTGCCATCGTTCACTCTGTTAAACTGACGCAGTCTAGCGATCTGAAACCAGAAGAAAATTACTACAACAACCTAACATTTTGAAAACCTTAACCGCAAGGGTTTTGGACTGACATCCCTGCCGTCCATGCCACCGAGCTAGGAACCAGAACTGAAATCTGCCGAAGGATTACGGAGTCGGTTGATATTCTTGCCACAAATCGCCCAAGTCAAAAATTCTTTTCTCCCGTCGGAACTAATTGTTTTGAAAAAGCCGTTTACTGCAATCCTGACCTCTACTGCCCACAGCTGCAGTACTGTTTACTGTGACGTGGTTATATACACTCACTGTGACAGACAGAGGCTGAACTTTCGGATTCTACTGCTGAAATGAGGCACGGTGATTTGATCAGCTGTGTCACACGGTAGACATACGGTTTCCAACGTGAAGCCTTAACTCTGCCCATTAAACACACACTCGTCCATACAGACAGTCCAGGGCAAACTATACCCAACTTTTGAAGAAAGCAGACGCCTAGGTTATTAATGAAATTGTTAACGGAGACACTGATTTCAAGTGAATACAAAGTGAGCTACCAACAGCTGCGGTGAAATAAGTAACACAGGCTAAATAAATATATATGTAAAAATATAAATAAATAAATCAAGTTTCCCTATTTTACCCGTTTTCCATCTTTGGTCTTCTTTAAGTTCCAAGTGCCATCTGGCAACTTCTCAAAGAACTTTCTTGCTTTTGGTGCTTGGTCAAGAATGTGAGCAGGTGGAATACTCAGAACTTCCACTATTTTATTCATCTGATCTACCTGTATTAAAAATAAAAACAAAAACGCCTGTAACTTCTACGGTAGTACATCCTGCTTCTCCTCACCAGTTCATTCGTTCATCCATAAATTTTATTATTTTCTTTTTAAATTTTTTTGTAATGTTTTATTCATTTTTGAGACAGAGAGAGACAGAGCATGAACAGGGGAGGGTCAGAGAGAGAGGGAGACACAGAATCGGAAACAGGCTCCAGGCTCTGAGCTGTCAGCACAGAGCCCGACACGGGGCTCGAACCCACAGACCGTGAGATCATGACCTGAGCCGAAGTTGGATGCTCAACCGACTGAGCCACCCAGGCGCCCCTCATCCATAAATTTTAAACAGAGCATCTTGTGCGTGTCAGGCACTCCTCTTAGGCATTGAGCACACGATAATGAACAAAAGAGATACAGTCCCTGCCCTCCTGGAGCCCACCATTCCACACAGGGCAGGGCAGACAATTAAACAAATGAACACGTAAAATCAAATAACCATCCAAAAAAAAATCCCACAGGCTTAATAAAGTGTGGACCAAATAAAGTATACTTTTAAGTGCAGGTTCATTCACTCAAATACCAAGTGTCTCCTATATGCTAGAAGCCATGCTCAGTAGAACATAGCAGTAAACAAAACAGATTAAAAAAAATCCCTGCCAAAAAGTTCGTATGATAGGGGAAGAGATCACTAATGAACAAACACATAATGAAATACATTATGTCAGATGACGACGAAGAACCATGAGGAAATTCAAAGATGGAGGGTGAGAAGGGGCACTGCAACCGAAAGCAGGGTGTCACCAGGAAGAGGGTATGACAGCAAAGACCCAGGCAGGGAGGGAAGGAGCCACGCGCTCCCTGGGGAAAGGGCATTTCAGGCACGGAGAAGCACTAATGCAAAGGCCTTAGTACTATGGGCCTGTGGCTACGGTTTCCAAGGGACCACAGAGTAAGGCTGCGTGCTGGTCCAGAGAGAGTGAGGGGAGGCAAGGTCGTAGAGAGAGCGCTGGAGTCACAGGGAATGGGGGATTCTTTGAACCACTCAAAGAACTTGGCTCTTACAATGGGTGAGGTGGAAGCCACTGAAGTTTCACATGATTTAATAAAATACAGTTAATTGTATCTCATTATGTTTTAGTTAGAATTCATACAATTGAATTTAATACTGTGTAAGCTCATGAGAAAGATCCTGATTTACAGGATAATATTAAGGATAACAAAACAATACCAAACACACACTATGCCAGTTACTGCCCAGGACTAGCTCACTACTCCTGTAGTTCAAGTGAATTAAAAGCATGGAAGGGACAAGTTTCCGACGCCATATTAAGAGTTGTATAGGGGCGCCTGGGTGGCTCAGTCGGTTGAGCGTCCGACTTCGGCTCAGGTCACGATCTCACGGTCTGTGAGTTCGAGCCCCGCGTCAGGCTCTGGGCTGATGGCTCAGAGCCTGGAGCTTGCTTCCGATTCTGTGTCTCCCTCTCTCTCTGCCCCTTCCCCGTTCATGTTCTGTCTCTCTCTGTCTCAAAAATAAATAAATGTTAAAAAAAAAAATTAAAAAAAAAAAAAAGAGTTGTATAACCCTGTGTAAGTCATGGTCTTTCTTTTCTTATTTATAAATGC
Source organism: Puma concolor (assembly GCF_028749965.1). Lineage (NCBI taxonomy): Eukaryota > Metazoa > Chordata > Mammalia > Carnivora > Felidae > Puma > Puma concolor. The sequence continues at coordinate 152,468,764 of NC_141675.1, read as the reverse complement.
ATGGACTGATCAAGATCTGTAATGGTTAACTTTTCTTCAAAACACAAAAAAACCCACAAGGTTTTAAAGCTAATGGAAGTCCAATTCCTCTGACTACAAGAGAGCATGGCCTCTCCCGTGCCCTCCTAGGCACTGCCTCTGACTTTCCAACACCTTCTGAGAACAGACCGGAAACCCATGAATTAAAAGAATTACATATAGCCTGTAGCTCTAAAATTCTATAATCGTAATTCACCCTAAATTACTCAGATCAAATCTCATCAAGGCTGCCAGCCATCACTTCTTAAATTCTAAATCGTACCCTCAAAATTTACAGCAATGTTGACACTGTTTTCATAGTGGCCCTCGTGCCTTTGTTACCTTTTTCTGTTATATTATACTTAAAATCTGTAACATTTAAACCAAAATGTGTAACATTTTCTAATCTAACTTATTGTTCTCCTTATTAGCAGATGAAAAGATCTCGCTTCCCATCTCAAAATCCTAAACTCACCATTATAAGAATTGAAAAACTTTTTAAATGAACAATATAAATTCAAAACTGACCCAACATTTGAATATTTAACTTGATTATAAGCAGACGTCTTTTCCTAAAAAAAATTTTAAGATTACACAAAGATTAAAAACAAAAGGGAATTATGAAAACAGAAACAGAATTTAGAAAGCAATCATCATATACCTCATTGGCTCCACTGAACAGAGGTTCTCCAGTGTGCATTTCAACCAAAATACACCCAAGGGACCACATGTCGATAGCAAGGTCATAAGGCATTCCCAGTAGCACCTCTGGAGACCGATAAAAGCGACTCTGAATATACTGGTATATCTGAAATATATTGCAATATCATATTAAATTCCAACATAAGTTGTGTTTAATTGTGCTCAACACTGAATTAAGAACATTTATCTGGTATCAACAGAAAAAATAATTGGCTAACTCCTAAGTTGGGGTTCCATTTACTGATTTCACCTTTATGCTACAAGTATCATCTAAACAAACATTTCAAGAGAGTGGTTAATCACACTGTGAAATGCAAAACATACAATTCAAGCCCTTTCATTTAGTCCAATCCTAACTGGCAATCAAGATACACCTTAAAACAATTATGTTTTGTTAGAAAAAAGACATTATTGAGAATAGGGTCTCCCTATTAATTACTCTTTCCTGCCATGGATAGCACTTGGTTTGCCACTAATTTAAGGACTAAACTGTATTTTAATTAACCTACAGAATGTACTTCAGCATCAAGTCAAATAAACTCAGTACAATGTAAATGAAAATTCAGACATCTATTACTGTACTGGTTTCACAGACGTATCTGAGAAACACCCCCATATAAAATGCAACCGGAGGTCATTCCTGATCAATCACTTCTTCTCTGCCCTGTCCTCCTCCACCTCCATTTGAGAATTCTTAGGGAAAAAAATCTTGAAATGGATAATTTTCAATGAAGTAATCTGAGAATGTCCCTAGAGACCAATTCATTTTCAGCCATCATAAATTTGTATTTAGAAACATCAGGAAAGCAAACAAAGTTTTACTCAAAAAGAGAAAGAAAGAAACAAAATCCTCCTAACTAAAGCTCTTCACACTTAACAGTCCAATTAGGTGGCCAGCGGCGTGGTGCTTTCTCACGGATGCTTTTGTGGCTCCCACCTAAAACTCTAGCCGAGTCCCCAAAAACAATTTGATGCCCCATAAGCAGATCAACCCCAAACCTAAGGCCTTGTCAGAATGAAGAAAGTGAAATTCAAAGGGAGAGGTAAGAAGTATTACGTTTCCAAGTTTGTGGAGGGCCAACAGCATCGGTAAGCCCCAACGACTCCCTACATCTCAAAGGTCTCATTTCCCAGCTTACGTCTGTCACTCGTCTATTCGGTTTGGTCAAAGCAGCGGCTGGGTCATCTACAAGGTTGTGCACCCAAATCCCCTGCAACATGCCTGCCCGGCCACCTTCTGAGATGGAACCAGTAAGTGCAGGGCAGGGCAGGGCAGGGCCACTGGGTGTGCGTCTCAGGAAGGATCTCTCACTCTCACCTGACACGCTCACATAGTTTAAACCTCACGGAGCTAAAGGGATAGCGGTCTCAATTTGGCTGGAGAGGCACAGTAGTGTTTGATATTAGATCACAACATAGGATTTAGGTTTAAAAGGTGAGGGCGTAGAAATTTTCCAAACCTAAATCTATTCAAATGACGTTCAAGATGGGCATGTATTTCCCATTCACAATATACTTCATCCACATCAACAATTACGCACATCTCTTGATTTTCAGAGGCATCTGAAACCCCAAACTTTGCTTCCCACTCCCCTAAATCTCAATCAGTGATCTACAGAACACTGCTACCATGAGACAAGTTGTAGAAAGTAACAAAAAGCCTGATAGTCCTGTTAACTGGCTATGAACCTCCACGATTAAATTAACCAGCCATGCTTAAAACACAAAAAGATTGTGCAACAGAAAAGTTGCACAGGATAAGAAATCCAATCGGGAAAAACAAAAAGCGGAAAGCCAACATGAAATAGTATCTGAAAGTCAGTTGTGGCCTTTCCTTTTTTCCCCCCGCTAAGAAGTGCAGTTTCAATACTTTCAAGTAAATAGGAACAGTGTCTGAAGTAAGTAAAACATCATCAAATGGGGATCTGACTTCCTTTCAAGAAGAGAGCAACCTATCACTCCTATTCTATATGCAAAACCCGCTGTTAAGGGTAGCTTTCACTAACGCTAGAAAGAATAGCAGGAAAAATCTTTCTTCCATCAGCCAAATCTAAATCCATTTATTGCTATAGACAGGTCTGTCTTCAGCAGTCTGAGAAAAACCAGTTTGGACATGTGTCAGAATGTATACAGGGCAAAAAAGATTTAAACTTATTTATCAACACAAGTATACTAACCAACTGTGTAATTTCTATACAAGATCACCATGTGTAATGTAAAATTACCTGTATTTTTCTTAACTTACCAGTTTTTGGAGAAACACATTTATCTTGATCTTTAGAGAAATATTTCATAGCAAGGATTCAATGCTCTAGTACTGGAATAGCCCCAAATTTATACTAAAACCTCTACTTGGAAAATACACAGATCCACGTAATATTTAATTCGCTCATCTCCTATTCTCTCTTTTAGGCACACAGGTCATTTTTTAAACCCCATTCTAAAAAACCAATACCTTCTCATTCAAAACCTAACTATTTGCATTTGAAGAGATACTTCCCCAAAATAGGTTTCAACACAATGTGATTCAAGCAGCACATTTTAAAGATAACCATCCTGTGATTACCTCTGAATTGTATACACATTAATATCTCAAATATCTACCTACACTTTTACCTAATTCTACTTTAATACACAAGTCCTGAAATATACTTACCCTCTGCCCCAACTGACAGGAACTGCCAAAGTCAACGATCTTGATTGCACTGCGTTTGGGGTTACAAAGAAGGATATTCTCAGGTTTTAGGTCACAGTGAATGATACTAAGTTCTGGAGTCGCGAGGAAAAGCAGTGCAGTGCACATCTGTTGTGCAAACTTTCGTGTTAGGTTCAAAGAGACACCTCGAAAATTGGTGTTCCTCAACAAGTCATAGAGGTTGTAGGACAGCATTTCAAAAACTAAACAGAGATGGTTTCGAAACATAAAGTGGCGCTTCAAATGCACTGAAAGAGGAAGAAAAAGTGTCATTTTAAATTATATATACCAATAAGATGAGAATAATGTATGCATGCATGAACTCTCAAACAGTCTAACAACATTTCCACGTCAAATGTAGAGTGAAAACCAAGTTAAAATTTGGAGATCGGCATTCTGCACTAACAGCACATTCTGTAACCAGTCAGGAATATCTAGATTGTTCACCTGCTAATTAAACAGGTGTCGTGCCTGCCAATCAGCAATATAACGTGAGAAGTATCACCAAAATGCTTAGTTTAAAAAAAAAAAAAAAGGGCGCCTGGGTGGCGCAGTCGGTTAAGCGTCCGACTTCAGCCAGGTCACGATCTCGCGGTCCGGGAGTTCGAGCCCCGCGTCGGGCTCTGGGCTGATGGCTCAGAGCCTGGAGCCTGTTTCCGATTCTGTGTCTCCCTCTCTCTCTGCCCCTCCCCCGTTCATGCTCTGTCTCTCTCTGTCCCAAAAACAAATAAACGTTGAAAAAAAAAAAAAATTAAAAAAAAAAAAAAAAAAAAGAAATCAGGTCTGAAAACACACATAGCAAACTGACAAACAATACTGAGAATACTTCAGTGACTTTCTGCTCACTTCTATGAGAAAGTATTTTTTACTCCCTGAGAGCCCAACCTCACAACTTCATATAAAGCCCCACCCACTGGGATCTCCAGGTTGTGACCATGCTGCTGTAGGCGGCTCTCAGGCTCTGATATATATCCATATTCCGCTTTGCTGAGCCTTGGATCTCACTAGTAATTTCCTGTAACAATTGTCAAAGGAAGGCACAGATCTTTTTTCTTTTAGGCAAATAAAACAAGTATGTGAAAAGCATGCTTTACAAGAATTAGAGTTCATAATCAAGGCATTTGATTATGTTCATCAAACTGGTACATGGGATATCTTGTGCACAACTGAAGGTTTGGGAAAACTTGAAAATAAAGCTCAATCACAAGAAGAAATTGTAAGCAGGCTCACGAATGAGAAAAAAAAGAGTACAGAAGCCATTATATGCGATCAGTGTTGACCTCTAAAAAGGCTTAATACACACTAAATTGCTTCAAAGATTGTGCTTTTAGTATTAACACTGACTGCACATCAGATGAGGTCATTCAATAAAGTGATGCCCTTCACTATAAAATTCTTATATATACCAAGCTGAACACTTGTTACTCAACTGGAATGACATAAAACAACCATCTGTCAAGGTTACCTTCATTTTGGTCTCTTAGTTTCACAAAAAAACAGGTTTCTCTACAGATCTATCTGGAGTAACTATGACGGTATTCAATCTCTGGTCCCCAAAAATGGGGGATACATTGTGTGCTCCTGAATGGCCTCCCCAGGAGCAGGGCCCGTCAACATTGGTTTCACATCATTCTTGATACAAACAATCCAAAGCTGGGATAAATAATACAAATGCTAAACGGCTCTATAGGAGTCTACAGTACAACTCAACACTCTGAAAATAAAAAGAATCCTTAAAGGTTACCTAAGAACGTATAACATCTGGGGCTCCTGGGTGGCTCGGTCGGTTAAACGTCCGACTTCGGCTCAGGTCACCATCTCCCTGTTAGTGGGTTCGAGCCCCACATCAGGTTCTGTGCTGACAGCTCAGAGCCTGGAGCCTCTTTTGAATTCTCTGTCTCCCTCTTTCTAACCCTCCTCTGCTTGCTCTCTCTCTCTCTCCATAATAATATAAAAAATTAAGAAAAATTAAAAAAAAAAAAAAAAAAGAATGTATAACATCTGCTCTTAATCAGTGAAGCGCATAGGTTTAATACTATAAACAGAGCTCCATGGGCAAGAAGACACCCCAGCAACATGGTCAAGAGTTTTAATTTGATGAAGCAGTAGCCACAAAAAGAATGTAGAAAGTAACTGATGTCAAAACTCCAGTGTAATTACAAAAATTCCTTTAAGAAACTCTGTGATTACAAAGTTCTTCGAATGGAAGATCAATCCGCTTGGTTCCACCTGACTTCCCAATTCATTACTCATTTACTGAGTAACTACAATGGGCTGAGCACTAAAGACATTGTCAAAGAAAGCTCAAACACAAATACATTTATGTATCTTTTTCACCGAACTTTGGGGATACGGTTGTGTTACCTTTTTAACTGAACTTTGTTGAGGGTCAGCAAGACTTTGTTCTAAACCTAAAGTGAATTTTAACTAGACCCATGACAGATACCAAATAATCCACGTGAGCAATTATGCTGCATGGTAAAGAAGACTTTTTTTTTTAGGCTCAAAGACCTAGGACTACAAACTATTAGAATAAATGATTCTTATCAATCACTTCAAAACAAAAAGAAGTTACTGACATCACAAAAGAGCAACATGACTTTGAGACATCTTAAACTTTAAGTGTCAATTCTCCTGGCACGGCTATGTCTAATCTTAAAGTTTTTGCTTGTTTTCCAATATAGAGCCTCAGTTTCTTGAGACACTGTGCATTCACCACCTTCCTAAATAAAAACTTTAAAAAAAAAAAAAAAAACGCATCCCAAAAGCATCTATAATAATTGATGCCATTAATAATCATTAAAGTCAGTTTATTAAAAACAAATTGACAGCCATTATCATATACACCTGAATAACTAACATTTATTGAATGCTTACTGTAAATTTGCCATGTTTTCTTTCCGTAAGACAGAATTCAAATGTAATGCCATCAACATTTTCTCTACTACTTAAGCAAACACTCAAAACACAAAACACAAGAGTGAGGAGGAAGATGTTCACAGATTATAAGTCAAGTATCCTTCAAATGTCCTTCTTGAGCTTCTAAGCCCTTTGAACGAAAACAGGCTCAAATTTACACGTTATAACTGACACTGAACAGTAAATGTTCAGTGAGTATGAAAGGTTTTAGGGGCACCTGGGTGGTTCAATCAGTTAAGCATCTGACTTTGTGGCTCAGGTCATGATCTCACAGATCGTGGGTTGCAGCCCCGCGTCAGGCTCTGTGCCGACAGCTCAGAGCCTGGAGCCTGCTTCGGATTCTGTGTCTCTGTCTCTCTGTCTCTGTCTCTGTCTCTCTCTCCCTCTCCCCCACTTGTGTTTCTCTCTCTCAAAAATAAATAAACAAAAAAAAAAAAAGAAAAGGGTTTAAATAGACATGTTATTACTATGGATTATATCAGGTTTTCTCTACAGAGAAGAAATTAAGAAAAATTAATAATATTAAGGTCATTTTACTGTAACACTAGGGAATGAAGGCGGTTTCATAAAGGAAATCTGATCTTGGTATCTGAACCTTACATCTTTAAACATTTTTTGTTTCCACCATTTTGGGCACACTAAAGAATCATAATGCCCACTTATTCATAAAAAGATATTTATTAAATAAAATTTAACCTCATGTTTATCAAGTCAGGCCAGCATTTCTGGAAATGAGTTGCTATGTATACATGCCTAGAGAAACTTCTATAGTTAGTTGATCCTAAGGTCTCAATCTTAAAACTTGATGGTATTTTATATTTACTCTTGGTAGCAATTTGTTTCTTGGCACATAGAATAATGGGATCTTACAATCCTTGGCATTTTAGATTTGACTGAGAACAGTATTAAACAAGGTATATTCAGATGTTGTTGGGCCCATATATCAACTGACTTCACTATTTCGAGAATTTTCCTCTTTTTTGTTTTCAGGAAAAACACTGTAAGACAAGGAAACAAACACAGGGTCTAGATTCCAGCAGAGGTAGGTTCAGATGCTAGCTGCAGAGCCCCTGGGATCCTGGGTATGTTACACTTTGTAAACACAGTCTATAATCTAAGGACCCTACCGCTTTCCTTACAGGACTACTCTATTACAGATGATGGAAGAAAAGCACAAGGAATATGATAGGAGTTCAAGAAATAGTGGCCATTACCTCTTTTCTGTGGTAATAAGTCTTAACAGCATCTAATGCTGTCAAACTGACAGATAGCCTGAGGAGGAGTCTGAGAACTTGGCTCAGACATTCCAAAACTAGTTCTATTATTGTAATATATTTGGCTTACTTCTAATTTCTGAGGGTAGGAGAAACAGTTAAAGTTGCTAAAAAGAGGACCCCTGGATAAAGTGCATCATTACAGCAAACAAATGGCACTAGTAAGTTGCAAAACATGATACTATTCTTGTGTTTCTAAATTATACACCACGAGGAATGCACATTCCCCAAGATTTAGAATATTACTGCCAGATCGAGTAACTGACAAAAATCTATGCCCTCCAACAGAAATAAACAGTTGAATTTTTAACCTATCACTTTAAAAATTAACATATTCTCATTCAAAAACAACCATGAACTCAAACTTCTGGCCCATGTGAGGGCACATGGCTTTGTGTGCCTGTTTGTTTACCTATGTAGTATTTCATTTCAGTGTCATGTTTGTTCATGAGCTCAAGAAGTCGCACTTCTATCTGGGCTTGATTCAGAAAAGCCTTCTTGTTCTTTATTATTTTAATGGCAACCCATTCTTGCTCCACACGATCATATGCTTTTACAACCTAAAAGAGAAAAAAGATAAATAATTCTCTACTAATGGCAACAACTGCACGACATTCTACATTTAACTTTAATTGTATATTTACCTAATTCTCATTCTTCTCATCTCCCTAAGATGAGGTCCTGTTCGTTTCCATTCAGTCTCATCCATTTACTACTTTACAGTCAACTTTAAGTCAACCTTTTCAGTTACATTTCTTTTGTATCCTTACAGTATTTCTAAATATCCACAATATTGCCTTCTTAACAAAAGCCAGATTTCTCCAGAAACAAATTTACATCATGACAAGTGCTTTGCTTTTTTACCTTTTTTACTAAATGACACTATAAAACAATTCTCCTAACCTTTTAATGGGAGAAAAACCTGGTTTAAATCTCAAGTATATGTGTAAATTATTTATTTTTTAAAGTTTTTTTAATGTTTATTTATTTTTGAGAGAGAGTACGCATGAGTGGTGGAGAGGCAGACAGAGAGGAAGACAGAGAATCCGAAGCAGGCTCCACGCTGTCAGGGCAAAGCCCAAAAGTGGGGTTCAAACTCATAAACTGTTGAGATCATGACCTGGGCCAACGCTGGACACTCAACTGACTGAGCCACCCAGGCACCCCTCAGGTAAAATATTTAAAATAAGGTTCTGAGTCATTTGAAAAATGCAGAAAGCTTCCTAACCTTAAGTTAGATTTTCACAAACACGGGTATATAACAAAAGAATAGGTTTACTTAAAAAAAATAAATCTAATACAAATTACTCAGCAAGTTCCAGGATATAAGGTAAAAGCCACAATTAGTGGATTTTGATAGTTTTAAAGTAGGAATCAATGCTAAGGAAAGTGGAGTGTTCATAAGCAAATCACCATGTACACCTCTCATCTTAATTTTACTCATTTAAAAGGAGTTTCACACTACTAACAAAGAGAGTTACATAAAAATTAGGAAATCGGGGCGCCTGGGTGGCTTAGTCAGAAACATCCAACTCTTGATTTTGGCTCAGGTCATGATCTCACGATTTGTGAGATCAAGCCCCAAGTCGGGCTCTGGGCCAACAGGGTTGAGCCTGCTTGGGATTCTCTCTTTCCCTCTCTCCTTGCCCCTCGCCCATTCACGTACTATCTCTTTCGCACACACACAAAATAAACATTTAAAAAACTCAGGAAATCAATACATTGATAAAAGAGAACTATCCACAAATCAGAAAGAGCAATCTGATTAAATGTTAATTTATATTTATAATACATACAATCTGAATAGGCAAGAGTTTTTATACATTTTCTAGCATATTCAGAAAGCCTGGAGATAGATGTAGGTAGAACTCCAGGTAATTCCAATTTGGAGGCTGAGTACCACTAGAGGAGAGGAAGAGAATGGAACGTATGAAGATTTACATCAGTCAAGGTTAAATATATCGTCAATGGTATATTACAAATGGTCCAATTAAAATCAAACTCGGAGGGGTGCCTGGATGGCTCAGTCGGTTAAGCGTCCGACTCTTGGTTTCAGCTCCAGTCACCATCTCGCGGTTTCGTGGGTTCAAGCCTCACATCAGGCTCTGTGCTGCCAGCTTGGGATTCTGTCTCCCTTTCTCTCTGCCCCTCCCCCACTTGCGCCATCTCTGTGTCTCTCAAAAAAATAAATAACTTGTTAAAAAAAATTTTTTTAAATCAAACTTGGAATGAAAAATGCAATTATTTCTGGTTTCATCCAATTCTAGAAAAAAGAGTATCTACTGTCTTTAAAATCGGAGGCTACCCCTATAAACATCTGACCAAGCGGTTTTGATATTCTTCTGTTTCACTGACTATATTGACGGCACCAAGAGTTGCAGTTCTACGCCCGGATCCTAATGGTCTCCAGGACAAAGGCCACTAACGGGCCCAACTATTTACTGACTTAGCAAATAGTTAACCGGCTAAATGCTAAAGCAATGGTTTCTGACCCTGAATTACACATTCAACAGGCAGCTTGAAAACATACAAACGCGCAGAATCCAGCCACAGAGATTCTGGTTTAATTGGTTTACAAGCCCAGGTAGCAGTCCTTTCCCCCCAACATCCCCCCCCCCCACCCCCTGCCAAAGCTCCCTGGGAAATTTCAATGTGCAATCAAGACTCCTAACCATTGGCTAAAGAAATGAAGGAGCACCTTACTTGATAAGGATCTGGCAGAGTTCAGAGAAAATCTGATCAAGTCAGTATGGAAGACATTACCTGGTGAGTGACGGGTCCTGAACCTGAACACGCGTGAGCCTAAGGCAGGCATCAGTCTAACCTGATGAGATGGAGTTTGAGGTCAACGGGTCTCAATTTTCAATCATTTAACTATGCTCACTTGCTCTTAGGAATTAAAGTATGAGAAAATCAAAGTGAAGGGGAGGAGAAAAACATCACTCTGAACTCAAAGACTACATATTTAGGGAAAACCAAAAAACCAAAATGGAAAACGAAGTTTAGAGAGTCGGCTGTATGGCACAATTTCCATGGTGAACAACACAGGGGTTAGAAAACTGTCCTACTGAAGGCAGATGCCCAAGTAGCTGGTGTGATTTTCAAGGTGGAGCCAGCAATCCCTGGATCTAGGGTGCGTGCGGCCTTACTAAAAGCTGGGCCTCAGACACGCCTTTCCTTAGGAGACCCTGAGAGAGAAGGAGCTGCTTCTGACAAAAGAAGTAATACTTCATAAAGAGGGACTCCCCCAACACTGAGAAACCCCTAACTCAAAGAAAAAGAGGTTACAAATCAAGGAGAAGGTCCCTGAGTTCTTTACAAGTACTGCAACTACTTGGAATTTGAAAGCGGGAAGGGGCAGATACTATACACAGGTGGCACCAGGGCCTTGAAGAGCCACACTGGAATTACAGAGGCCTCCTAGCAACCTTGTACGTATTTCCTTACAGGTTTAATAGCTGAAGATTTTTCTGGGTCTTTTCTGGGTGGCTGCTAATGGCCCACAGTACATTTTTTGTCCTAAGTGTGATCAGACGCATGCACAGGCTGAAAAAAAGACATTATTTTTCCTTCTCTCAGAGCAGGAATGGGTAAATAGGAGCACGCGGGTTCCATAGTTTTAAAAGGCCCCAAAACAAAACAAAACCATTTTTCTTTAAAGGTGGTTCAGGAAAGTCATTTTGAAACCCATTCTATCCTCATCACTGAAAAGTCCAAAGAAGTGTTTGAACTGCAGGTTAGTGATGGCCTCACCACACAAAGGGCGTGAGGCAAAGGAGACTGGGATCAGCAGTAAATCACACCTCACACCAAACAGAGCCTGGGGACTCAATGAGATAGGACTGACAAGTGGGAGCAGCTAGCGGGGCAGGTCCACAGCCAGAGAAAAGATTTCCTCAAAGTGCAAGGACGAAGGTGCGATGGCTCTCGGTCTGAGCACAACTGATGCAAGAGACCGCCATATTTAGGGTTTTGCGCCCTACGCTGAGGCTGGGTGGGCAGGTGAGGACGGAAGGGCTGTGGGTGGAGACGAGGCCAGGAATAAAGAGAAACACCGAGTTCTATTGGGGAGCCCCTTCCTCTCTTTTCCTGCTAGAAGCTGCTAGAAGCTAGAAGCTGCTGAATGATCCTTTCCATCACAGTCACGGTATCAGCCGTGCTGGTACCGTGAGAACGGGAAGAGGAAACCCTGAAGACCATGTGCCCACTTCAAGGCCTGATAACAGAAGGTAAGTTGAGAGAAAAACCAGGACACAGCCCCTGGCTTTCCCAGCCTCTAAAAAAGTGGCAGGGCACCTGCTGTACCAACTGAACTCTTTTCTTTTTGAAGAGGAGTATCAGATAGGAAGGTAATTATCTCTTGCATCCATAGTGAAGAATCATCCAGAGACCATACACAATCCATATGAAAGGGGCAATACTACCTGTTAGCGATTCCAATCAACTCATGTATCAGTAAGGTAAGTACTTGATAGCTCTGGAAAGTAAATATGGGAAGTCTAATGGAGTTTTTAGAGCTGATGCAGTTTTAGTGCCTTTGAAGGACCATGATAACCCCAAATACTTACATATCTGCTGTTTACATCTATTTACAGACATTGAAAGTGTACTACTGAGGAAAAGGCATAACGACATGATTCACTAGGAAGCTCTAATTTAGGAAATACAGCATTTTCCATTAAATTACCTGTCCAAAGGAACCTTTGCCTATCAAGGAGTCAATTTCGTAACGATCCATCCACTTCTCTCCGTTTTTTACAATATAATCATAGTTATCATCATCATAACCATCATTGTAAACCTTCCGCTCCTTCTTATGACTAGAATCGTCTCCCTGGCCCTGTTGGTGTCTTCGCTTCTTTTTTGCATAGTAAACCTGAAATGAGAATGTACCGGTGTTAAGTGTAGAATTCAAATCTTTGGGGGTGAGGAGGCGCCATGTGCACGTGCGTGTGTGTGAGATATAGATCAAGAGTATACGTGAGACAAATGTGCCATCAGGAAGAAACTGATGAATTTTTATTCCTTAGAACAAATACAAAAAAATGAAATAAAGAATTTTCTATAGTTGCTATTTGAATTACGTAATGACACTGATATATAACCATTGAAAAACGTCTACGGTGAAATTCACCTTTAAATTATATTGTTTATACATCTTAACCACAGATGCTAAGTGACTAGTCAGAGTATCCCATTCAAGAAGACTAACAGAGTCTGATTTATATTGATTTCTTAAACTAGGATATAACTTGTATACAATGAGATGGCAGAGCTTGTACGAGTATAATATGAGGGATGGGGGCAGGGAGGGGGGTGTGTGTGTAGATACTGATGTAATCAACACATGCCAAACCAAATAAAGAGCTTTTTCATCCTATCAACTTCCTGCATCCCCATTTTATATTGGGTCTTAAGGCAAAAGGTTTTAAAAATGAAAGTTTAGATGGGTGTGAACTAAAATTTTCCTAATATAAAAGGCCGTCTGAGACACTCCGGTTTTTAAGCCTATAATAACGTAACAATTAATGAAAGCCGGCCGCTCCTTCCCCTTCCCCTTCCCCATACCAAGGGCCGTAAACCCTGTGGCTGATCACAGTTGAGCTCTTCTCCTTCTATCTATTTTTCTTACAAAATTGTTTCTAAAGCCAGTTAAAAAATTACAGGTAGACTAGGCAATAGTTCAAGTAATTGGTAACTAACTGAGGAAATTATAAATTACACTGCACAGAATAACACCAGAAAAATTCTAGTTTACAAGGTGCCAAAATGGTTAAAAACCTGCTTCAGCAAAGCTACTGGGAAACTCTGATTTCACCACAGGTTAACAGCAGCTTTGTTAATCATCTCCCAGATATTAACAAACTGACATTAATAAACTGCTGACAATTTTCCAGATAATCAAAACTAGTTTGGCACATCTTTTCTAACACATTGTGTACAAAATCCAACGCAGAAATGTTCATCATTGAGTGCATACTAATCTTACCTTGCCACACTGCCACAGTAATACAACTATACTGGCATTAAACAGCATCAAACTGATATAAACTGTACACATGCATAAGAACATGCTTTTAGTTAAATGGCTCCAGAGCTGGAACGGGGCAAGCCTTTAGTATGAAAGGAGACAGAGCTCACATGAAGAGGAAAGGAAGCATAGACACATCCACTCTTCTCCAGAAAAGCTCATTTCATAATTAATTACGGAGCTAGAGCTGCGGCTAGAAGCAGATGGCAATCAAGCCAAAGGTCTAAGACACCAGAAAAAGAATGTTTGGAGCCAAAGGGCCAAGGTGATATGAGTAATTCCAAGTGCTATGTTTTTTACTCTATTTACATCCACCAAAAACGCTTTCAAATATTTACAATAAAGCCACACACCTAAAAATTTAAAAGACAATTTAAAGCCACAGAAATAGACACCTATCAAATAAAGTAGGCCAAATGCCTGTTAACTGGGTATTAGATCTCACTCTGAGTTTCCTGACATCCATGGCGAAAACAGAAAGACATATAATAATTTACACAAAACTCTAACATATGCATAATTTTACAGTGTCATTATTCCCTCCTTTTCTCCTTTCTTGCTTTAGAGAAGAGTTATTACAGAAACATGATCTCAGCATATATTAAATACAACTTGGAAAAAAGGGAAGTCATCCTACAATTATCTTAATTTTTTGCAGTCCTTGCTAATATAGTTTTTTTCTTTTACACAATTACATTACCTATAAATCATTAACACTCTGGTCTACACAATAATCATCAATATTATAATCACTGGGAATAAAGTTTAGTATATTTAAAAAGGCCACAAAGTAACTTTTCTTCCCTGCTCTATTGCAAGATATGCTATTAAAAGAAATCAGTCATCTTACCTCATTAATATGCTTATATGTTTTGATCAAGTCAACAGAAAGTTTTCTCAGGGGAGCAGTTGCTGGATCACGGAAGGTTTGGGGCATCCGCCTCTGTAACATGACAATATCAGGCATCACCTTAAATAGACAGAAAAGACTAGCACTTTAACTATACTGTACTGGTATGAATCCCCTCTCTTCTGTAACCTGTGTACAGGTATTAAAAAAAAAAAAAGACATCTACATTAGAAGATCATGCATTCTCTCTCAGTTATCTCTTTCGCCTGGATTCCAATGAAGACCACTGGAACAAAGAAGTGAAATTAGAAGATAATGTGCCAGCTGTGGCTTTCGATCCCGTTCCCCAAATTAAAGTGGGATCACAGACACACCCATGAGTCCAGGAGACACACACGCCACTGCCCAAGAGGGCTTCTCCATCATACAAGGAAAAAGTTCTCCCGAATTATTCCTAAAGCCCGATCTGGTTGACAAAAGGCAAAGGCAAAGACAAACCCAACTTTCAGCTTCCTAGGACATGGTGTCGGGACCCGCTGGCACCACAAAGCAAGGCGGCCACGGGGCAAGACTGGAGCCCGGCACTAAGGCGTGCAGCCCCCCACACCCTCGACCCTGCCTTCTGACAAACACCTGCCCTGTAAGCAAGGCGGAAACCTGCGTTTGTTTCTTTAACACAACATGCTCTCCCGGGTAACACGCCCCAGCTTACTGTCCGCATTCCCTCCCCGCCTTAGCACTTAGCACCACCTGACATACTATATTTACGCATTTACTGGTTCTAGTTTTTTCTCCTTCTCCTCCCATTACAAGAAAAACTCCATAAAGTCAGGGATTCCTTTGTTCAGTGGTGTATTATTCCCTTTGCCTAAAACAGCGGTGGGCACATTCGATATGTTTCATAAATACCTGCTGAATAAACCAATGAATCCACAATACCGAAATCTCTACTTACAATTACACTAGGAAGGGACCCCAAGTAAGTTCCAGAGAACACTTTAAAGCTTGTGAAACTCTTTTAAAAACTAATTCCAACCACATTCTATTAACAACCTCCCCACCCGAATCCTAAACGGTGTCCCTTTTATCCTGTAACAGGTAGTCAGAGTTCGGCTGTGAGCTTCCTGCTAGATGGGAGGGGGACCAGAGCAGGAGCATCCTCCGTACATACACCAGGAATGCCTCCACTAGTGTGCCATGATCCTGGACTGTGGTCCCAACAGGGCTTCTTGCCATCAACAGATCCTCAAAACCGATGACGTGCATCAAGGTACCTACAGTCACCATCACCAGCCATTCGCGGATTCCTGTCTAGCTCTTGCAGACAGCAATGCCACAAAATCTAATGACTGAGCCAGATCCCCTGGCACAGCCCCTCTCCAAGGACACTCAGGTCAAGGTGAGGGGCTGAGAGACAGCAAATGCATCATACCAAGGCCTCACCGAAATGTCTGGGGTCTTGGGATAATTAACCACGTCAACCCACACCAATAAAACAGAGGGTTGGTCTGTAAGGTGATGGTGGACTTAAGAGTCACCATCCCCTTGGTAAGACAAGATGGGAGCGATCGTGGCAGTTTTCCAGGTGCATTTTCTCTAAAACTAACATTAACATTGGTTTCCTCTGCCTCTATACTCAAACTCTAAAAAGCTATTATCCAGAGAGTAATTTCACTGAATTACTGTAGTAGGTTATTAATTCATTCTCTGTCCTCATGATCTTTCCCTCCTTAAAGTTCGAAATAAAGTTTAAGGGGGTAAAACTCTTTGGTGGTTAGAACTATTTGTCTGCAAAGATGGCAGCAAGTAATAAGAAAATCCAAAGTACTTAATTTTTCAAATATATGTTATTTTATCTTGCTAAATATAAAGAGCAGGTACAGTGAGATGCACAGGATATTTTATTCTTCTACTGTTCCTTGGAGATGTAATTTAATCGAGTAACAATACTGGTAATAAGCATGTCAATTATTTTTATGTGAATGAATGCTATAAGCAGTTAAGATAATGAAAAAGGTTTGCCTTAACATACTTCCTTCTTTATTTTTTAAGACCCTGGCAACGTTTTCTCATGCAGGGAATTAACTCGGCAAGACCATCCTTGGAGCACTGGAATGCGGCTAAACCCCACCATGAGATCTTACAGAACCTCAACCAGTGAGGTATTTCGTTACTACTCTAAGAAAAGTTTGGCGGGAGGCGTAGCTGCGGTTAGAAACAAATGAATGACTTAAGTAGTTGACAGTAAAATAAGAGAAGCAAGTACTTGCTCCACGCCCTGTCAGAAGCATACACAGATTTCTGCATCGCTCATGGAATCCTCTCAACGATCTCCTGAGAACGAGCAGTGTTCTTGTCACCAGCTTGCAACTGGGAGACCGGAGTCTAGGATGTGAAATGCTCGGCCGGAGTTCCGCAGCTCGTAAAGGGCACCTGTGAGATGGGAACTGAGACCCTGCGAAGTCCTGGGCCCTGAACCACACAACACTGGGCCAGGAGCTCCTTCCTGGTCAGGGGAAGGCCTCAATTCTACCCTCTTGGCCGAGTCGCTTTTAGGCTATTTGTAGGGCAACATCACGGAGTTGTGCTTAATAAATATCAATAAAATAAGCATGTGGATTTATTAAAATTAGTTATACACAAAACTGTGACTGGGTTCTTTAAATTTTTAACTTGTCCATATACAATTCCACTGGTGTTTCAAACATGGGACAAACCGAACCAGTGACTCCATCTTTCCAGGAGCAATTATGCTCACTCAAAAACACCAAAATCACACAATCAAGACAACAATTTCAAATGTACAGGACATACAAGAAATTCGACAAGAAGTGATGGTTTTCCCACACTCGACAGGAGTGTGCGCTAGGTGCTTGCATTTTATAAAATATCCCCAACCCCTTCCACAGTTGGCCAACTCTGTCTATGAGGCCAAACTGCCCAGCTAATTCTAAATACCGTGCTTTTCTTATGTACTTCTTGCAAAAGAAGTTAGTACTTTGGGAGCATCTGTATATGTAAACCACAGGTATTCTGCCCACAAACAATCAGCCTTCAGACCAGACTGCATTTCATTGCTTCAAATGGCACCTTGTACAAGCAGGTGCTCAAACTATGTGGAAAGAACAAACCAAGTAACACTCCCTCCACTAACTTTCACGGCGATTTCAGGCTCGGCAGCCAAATCTTCTGTGTTCTGATACCGTGCTGCTTGCTAGAGCACAAACCCAAAATTAGGAAGTGACTTTTCCAAACACTCGGTTACGCATCTATGCTAGACTCAAAGCTGAATCCTGAGCGTTTGACATTTTTTCTCCCTTTCCTGCTTCTTGTCACAAAAGCCAGGAGCACAGAGAGGACCGGAGCGAGCTCCCTTCTTCCCTGGAGCCGGAGAAACCCACACCCCCAGGGCTCATAGCTCCTGGACCCCTCTGGGCAAAGACACAGATCACAAAGCTCAGGAAAGCATAGTGTGCATCTCCTGCTTAAATCAGTTCTGAGAGCTCAAACTGTTTTTTTCCTGAAAAGATTACACAGCGTAAGCTCCAGGACGTTACTTAAAAATTGTCTTCTAGCTTAATAATACCTATTCCATCCATTTTATTTATATTTACCTCATAGTTTCATATAGAATGAAGAACTAGAAACCCACATTCTGCCTTTCTTGCTGTTTTGAGAGCTACTGAAACAGCTGAAAAGCACAGGTAGGGCATACCTTAGTCTAGTCTGAGGACTGTGCAAGGTATGTGAAAATTCTAACAGCACAAAGGGACTCAGCAATCCCAACACCAAGCATACTTTTCTACAATTGCTTTTACTGTGTTTCTCTTGCTTCCTGAATTTACCTTTTGGACAAAACTGTTTAAAAACCTGTATAAAACACACCACTGGCATAACCAGAAATAAAACGTTAAAGTTATTAGTTCATTTCAACTTACTTATATAATAAACCTTAAAAACAAACAAACTAGGATGTTAACAAGAAACAACAGAAATCAAATAATAAAATTATCCAAGTTTACAGCCAGAGGTAAGTTTAGAGCAGTGTAGTCTAAGGTCCCCATCATACATTCAAGGAGCAGACAGAAGGGCCACCTCCTGCAACTACGTGAGTCAAGACCCCGGGCCCCTGTCTTAGTACTTGCAGACCATATGCTACACCAGCCCACAGTTTCAGTGTTTTACGCTTCAGTTATAAGAAAAATCTCTTCTCATCTGCCTGATTAGGTTCAGAAATTTCTGGACTATGGTAGAAATACCTGGCTGAATACTGTTATTTAAAAGACAGCCTTTTTGGGTCGCCCGGCGGGGCTCAGCCTTAAGCATCCGACTCTTGGTTTCGGCTCAGGCCGTGATCTCACGGTTCGGGAGTTCGAGCCCCACACTGGGCTCTGCACTGACAGTGACACTGACAGCAGAGCCTGCTTGGGATTCTCTCTCACTGCTTCTCCTATTCTCTCTCTCAGAATAAATTAAAAAAAATAAATAAATAAAAATTTAAAAAGACAGTCTTTTTACATCATATGAATCCTTTAAAAACATTTTGTAACTAAAAAACAGAAATATTAAGTGAATTATTTCTGACTTTAAAATAACCCACAAATAAGATGTCAGTTGTATCTCAAAACAGGTGCTGTGCGGACCGAATTACCTACTACAATTACCTACTACAACTAAAGGACTAGAATTTTTTCTAGCCCTCCATAGATGCCAGGTGTCATACAACAGAAAGGGCACCGTGTCTAAGAAGAAAGAACCTGGGCTGCACCCCCAAGTCTACGGCGTCAACACCTGGAGAAGTCACAGGTGGGAGCTCAGGCCCTTTGGCTGGAAAACAATAAAAACAGGCACCCTGCCTGACAGGCTGCTTTTGAACATGTGAGAAAATGAATGCAAACATACTCTGTTTCTTAAGAGTACAGGTGATTCCTGAACAACGTGGGAGTCAGGAACACTAGCCACGCTCCCTGTGCAGTTGAAAATCCACACATAACTTTTGACTCTCCAAAAATTTAGTCACTGATTAGCCTACTGTCAGCCAGAAGCTCTGCCAATAAACAATTAACACATATTTTGCATATTATGCCCTCTATTCTTACTATGAACAAAGTCAGCTAGAGAATGGAAACCGCTATTAAGAAAATCCTAAGGAAGAGAAAATACATTCACGGTACCGGGCTGCACGTATCAAAAAGATCCACACCTAAGTGGGTCTGCGCAATTCAAGCCCATGTTGTTCAAGGGTCAGCTTGCACAATGCAAACGAATCGTTGTGCTCTTACTATTTTTTGGATGTACCACAGAGCTGTCTTCTGGTACACACTCGCCAAGTTTGAACACTCGGACCACACGCTCCAATTCTCAAACACGCAACTTCTCAACTTACTGCGTAAAACAAATTCTTAAGTCTTGCCATAATTCGTCTTAACTATGAATGTTATTCACATGCTATATATATTTTATGAATGTAAAGCCAGCTCAACTGTTGACAAAATTCTTCTTATAACACATACAAGGGTGTCCCCTCATCATGATGTTACTTAACTGGAGCCAGGTGCTCATTAAAACCACATACTATGGAATTAGAAATAAATAATCCAGTGTAAGAAATATATTGAAATTTCCCAAGGTTCTGATCATCACTTGATATATTAAAAGGCCTAAAAAACAGGGGCAACCCAAATTCCTAAGGGCCTTTTTCAGTGGTCATCACACCCTCCATCTAAGTGGGGAAAGAAACTTTACCACAACTATAGTCATTACAAAAATTCTCCCCAAATCAAAAATCAATGTAGTGAATGCAGTTAATTCAGGAAATATGCAAAACACACACGTACATACACACACGTATATGTGTGCATACCAAGAGATTTCTGCGTTTATTCTGTTATACTGTCCATTTTATAAACAACTGCTGAAATCTCTAGTCTGAATATTAAAATGACCAGTGCGGTTAATTTGCATTACATTTTTCTCTTCTCTATTTTAAGGAGTTTCATATTTATTGCAATGCCTGCGCGCTGAAGTTGTTTATAATGGCATAAAATCCGCTCTGCTTAAGTTTGGAATCTGACCTGTTTTCCTCTAACTTATATTCTTCTCCTTAACCACCTTTCTATAAAAATAAGCTCTCAGTTTCTTTATTTTAACAGACATTCTTTAAAATGAACTTTTCCCCTCCCTATTACAGAAGGAGAGAATGTGGCTATGGTTGGTTTATAAGTGTTTTTTAATCGAGTGGAAGAGAGAGAAAAAAGAAAAAGCTGACAAACTTGAATGCAAACTTCCTGACATCCTATCTCGTCAATCCAGAATCTCGCGTATGGCACGAAAAAGTGAAAACCGTCAAGCCGTTTTTGCCTATTTACCATTCTACCACACTCCCAGCAAATCACTTCTGAAACATCACGCACTTACCTGGTTAGTGAGAGGTTGCTGAATCTGGTCAGAATAAGATAAGGCAGAAACCTGTTGGTCACTTATGTTTGGCTGGCGACGGTCACTGTACTGATGTGAATGGGGCATCTGTCCAGCCATCTGAAGGCCAGCAGCATGGAATGAAAATGACGGTGCGAGCCGAACAGATGAAGGTTTGCATGCTGAAGTCTCTCCTCCTACGAGAAGACAGTAAGTGAGGTTGAAAGGATGTATTTATATCCCAGTGTCCCCATCCTTTGACCTAGATGACAGTCCTCTCCACATGGACCTTAGGATTTGGGAGTTTCAGTAATAGTAAAAGTTTTTAAAACCACACACTGCAAACAAATAACTATACTCAACACAACAGTTCTAGATTCAATGGGATAAAATACAGTGACTAAGGTGTCTATAAATCTGTGGTAAGAGAAAATCTTGTCTTTTCATAAACCACTAGGAGTAACAACCCTTAATACTTATTTTCACATAGGAGGTTTCCATCGAGACCTTTGAGTTAAGTAAGTAATCTTTGATTTTCTGAGAAGGGCCTCTCCAGTGGATCAGCTCCAGAGAAACTAACTCAGACGAGATCGGGCGTGTTCAGGGTGCTGTGGCTGTAGACACAGAAACCAATTCAAAGGAACGCCCCTAGGATGCCGCTTCGCACCCACCGGGTGTACGCGATCGATATTCCAGCATCCCCCAAACCAAGTGAAAGATCTGTCCTCAAGGTGCTCACCACCGACACGGGTCATTAACACCCGAGCATACAAATACACAGATACAAATTCACAGGATGCTGGGTTCCTCCAACTCTTCCGACACAGTCCCGAGAGGATCCAGACCCCGCAAGCTCCCCGCGAGTACGAACGGCCAATAATCATCCCACAGGTAAGGCTGGGACCACGGTCATGATTTTCACGGTAGAAATGGAAAATGAACACTTGGTCCATACAAGCATTGGGTAGCTGGCGAATAAAAGTTCATTCTTCCTTGAAAAGAAGACGTTTCTTCTTAAATTTAACCACACTTGTAATCTCAGACGAAAGCCAAAAGGTGAAGCGCCGAACCCTGGCCAACAAACCGAGGGCCCAGAATTCCCGTGCTGGCCTTCCTGAACAAACCAGCTAACTCCAACCAGACGACAGGCCATGTCGTTCAGCACCTGGGTACTTTTCCTCAAGTACTGTTTTTGAGACCTACAACAGCGCAGGCCCCACGGTAAAGAGCCCGGACGCTCGGCCAGGCTGCTGCACTTTGGAACCTGAGCTCCACGCTCCTCGACCGCGTGGCCTTGCACACCTCATTTCAGCAAACGTGCAAAGGCTGTGGGGACGGTGTGTAAAATACTCGGAACAGCTCTGGCGGCTCATGAACGGCCCACACCGGCCACGATGCTGCCCTGTGCCGTGCGGTAATGGCTGGTGGGAACAGCACCCGTTTGGCGGGGCGAACAGCCTCTTCCTTGACGGTCGCCTAGACTCCCCAAACCGGAGAGAGCAAAGCTCGGCGCCCTCCAAACACAAGTGCCACTTCTCTGCTCCACCAGAGCACACGGCACCACCTTCCACCCAGTCACCCGGAACCAGAGCTCCTGCAGTCAGAGTTCTCTGCCCCCAGAGACCAGCCTCGGGCAAACAGCTGCCCAATCTGGCTGCCTCCACCTCCCGTAGAACATTCAAATACAGCCCCTCTCTTCATCTCCATGAACCCCTGTCTCACTCAGAGGACTACAACAGATCCCCACGAGTTCTTTTTTGTCTTTATTCTGCCCATTTGCAGCTCTGGATCCCTTCAGTAAAATGCTAGAGTGACTCTTCGAAGCAGCAAACCTTGAGTCCTCTCCCCATTACTGAAACTGGAACATAACCTGCCTTGGCACGGCTCTTAGACCTTAGCTTCTGTCCCCTCCGTTACAGCCTGAGGTCCTTAACTGACCCACAGGGCATGATCAATAAACAGTTGCTGAATAAGTGAAAGGACAATGCCACTATCATGATAGATGGGGTGATTTTCTAAACATTTCATTACTCATACTAAAAAAATACAGTCCATTCAGATACATGGAACAACTCTGTTCAGCTAAAAAAACAAAACAAAACTGGGAATTTAGCCTAAGGATATAATCGATGACGTGCACAAAGACACGGAAGAATGTTTATCCTGGTATTGTCCGCAACCATTTAAAAAAAAAAAACAAAAAAACACGGAAACCTAAATGTCAAATAATGGGGGGAAAAGGAGGCTTTACATCTACATGACAAAAATACAAAAACCAAACAAACTGGGAAGGAATATAAATAAATTTAAATATATATAAATAGGATTAAGTTCTTTGATATATAAATAGCTCTTATAAACAGTAAAAACACTAAGGCACTGAAAGGCAAGTTACTTAACCACTCTAGGTCTTAGCTTCCCTATCTATGAAACAGAGATATTATTACACTAACCCTATTCCCTTAGGTTTATTATGAAGTTTTCAAAAAATAAGACACAAGAAAGCACAAATAATGGATCTTGGTACTTTACAAAATACTAGCTTCTGCTTCTACTACCAGTGTCATTATATACTAGATTTAAACTCACTTATTGTAATATAGCAAAAAAAGGATAAAAATCATTAGTATAGAGCTTAAATAATTATCAATTGAACTTGTTAAAGGGGAGAGGGGAGAAACATGGGCATCATCCCAGAAACCCCCCACATCACTCTCTGACCCCTCTCAATCAATACCCAATTCTCTCTACCCCAAAGTTGCTATCTTGACCTCCAAACCCAGATTAGTTATAACTTTATATAAGTGGGTTTGTTCACTTCATGTTGTGCCTATAAGCTGCAGTCTGGTCACGATCGTTACTTCGTGGTAACCCATCTGTCCTACTTCCGACCGACACTTGGATTATTTCCAGTTCAGAGCTATTATGAACCGCGTCATTAGGACGAGTCTTGTTAAGGGTCTTTTGGCACATACAGAGATGCTGTTCTGTTGCTCTTCTAATTGCTGTAGTTTCTAATTTCTGTAGTGTTTTTAATTGCTCCGTTTCTCCCCTGGAAGTTTATCAAAGTCCCTTCTGCTCTGTTCCTTCACTGACACCTGGAACCCTCAGTCTTCCTAATCTCAGCCACTGCTGGAGGTATGTGGTGGCTCTCCACCAACACATGAGCGTGTACAAATTTCCTGGTGGCTACGAGCAGCTTTTCATCTATTTAAGGCCGCTTAAAGATCCACTTAGGTTGCTTTTCCATTTTTCTATCAAGAAAGACTATTCCTGATACATTTCTAAAATTTAAAACATCCTATTTTTAACACATATTAGGTACGAGCCCTTTGTCGGTTATAAGTGGTCTGCATGGTCACTCTCTTAAGGGTGTTTTTTTGATGAGTACAATCTACTAATTTTATCAACTTTTGCTTTAGAATTCGTATTTTTGGTGTCCGTTTAAGAAATGTTCCCTTATATCCAAGTCATCAAGAAATGCTGTTATCTTCTAGCAGGTGAGTTTTCACCATTCACATCTAGATGGGCAGTGCTCTTGGATTTGATTTCTGTGCATGTGTACCACAGGAATTCGGCTGCATCCCCCCCCCCCCCATAATGGACATTCAACTGACTCAGGACCAATTATTACAAAGACAAACCTTCCCTGCTGCTCTGCAAGGCATGTGTATCATAAATCACATGCCCGTGCATGCTTGGATCCGGTTTGGGATTCTCTACGCTATTCTACTGGATACAGACCTACCTAGATTTCCTTCAACCTTGTGCCAGAACCAGCTTTACAAGTTTCAATATCCAGTAGAGAATTCTGTACTTCCTCAGCAATGGTTTGGGTTATTCGTAGTCCTCTGCACGTCCGTATATGGTTTAGAATTAGCTCCCCAAAATCACAAAACAAATAAACCTATGTTGGCATTGTGGTTGAAACTGCACACCGTCTCTCTTCAACAGTGCTGCTCGACAGAATTTCTGGCCATGATGAATTGATCGGCATCGTGTAACAGGCTGCCATAGCCACTAGCACTTCTGGACGTTTGAACGGTAGTTTTGCCTTCCCATTCCTTATTCTTCCCCCCACCTCATTCTTCTTGCCACTGTCCCTCGAACCCGGCAGGGCTCAGAGAGGGACACAGGTACTTACTTTCCTGTCTTATTCCCAATCTCAGAAAGTAAGCTTTCAAGGTATCTCTAGTACTGCGGTTGATGTAGGTTTTGTTTTTCCTTGATGACCATTAACAAATGAATCAAGTTCCTTTCTAATCATAGTTTGCTAAAACCTTTCCCTCACAAATGGATGCTAAATTTTATTAAATGCTTCTTCTGCATCCATTGAAATGACATGAGTTTTCTGATCCACTGTTAATGTGGTAAAATATACAGATTGATTTTTGAATGTTAAACCGACTATGCATTTCCTGGAACACAATTTGGTCATAATCATCCTTTTGTGATGGACTCACTGATGAAACCATCTTGACTTGGAATTTCCTTTGTGGGTAGTTTAAAAGCTAATAATTACTTGAAAGTTGTATTTTTTTAAGAGGACTATTCAAATTTTGTATTTCCTGGTATGTCTGGTAAATTGTATTTTTCTAAGAGTATGGCTCCTTCGTCTACATTTCATATGCACTGGCATCAAGTTTCATTACAGCCTCTAAGCTTTTCTATCAATGTAGGTGTAAATCTAGTGCTATCTCCTTCAACTCAGGACTGGCTAATGAGGCCATCTCCTATCTTTTGAGTTTGCTAATTTTATTAAGTATCCTCTCGTATGTGGGTTTTCTATTTCTGCTCTCGTCTTGTTCTATCAGTTAGCAAGAGAGGTGTATTAAAAATATCCTGGGGCATTTGGGTGGCTCGGTCAGGAACCGTCTGACTCTAGACTTCAGCTCAGGTCATAATCTCACGGTTCATGGGTTCGAGCCCCATGTGGGGTTCTACGCTGACAGGGCGCAGAACCTGCCTGGGATTCTCTCTCCCCCTCTCTCCGCCCTTCCCCTGCTTGTACTCTCTCTCTTAAAATAAATAAACTTAAATAAAAACCTTTTATCATCATAAACAGCCCTTCTTTATTTCCAATAATGCTTCCCTTTTTTAATATGGCCACACCACACTTTCTCATTCTTTGTGTGGTATGCCTTTTGTCCACTTTTCGCTGCCAACTTTCCATTCCCTTACATTTTAGGTTTGTCTCTTGTAAACAGTATGTACCTGGGTTTCATTTATGTATGTACACTTATAACCCTTCTATCTACTCCAACTATTTCATGTTCCTTTCTTACCTTCTGCTGGACTGAGATTTTTATACCTCCCAGACACACAAATTATTTTATTACTTTTTAGAGATCTTTTTTTTTTTTAATGTTTATTTTTGAGAGAGAACGAGCACCTGTGTGGGGCTGAGGGAGGGGCGGGGGACAGAAGATCCGAAGCAGGCTCTGTGCTGACAGCAGACAGCCCGATGCGGGGCTAGAACCTATGAACCTTGAGATCACGACCTGAGCTGACGTCGGATACCTAACAGACTGAGCCACCCAGAGCCCCCACTTTTCAGTTATTTTATATGCTACAGTATAGATTACCATCCTTGACTCATCAAACTCTCATTACTCCTTTAATTTGTATACTGTTGTTGCCTCAGGCATGTACACACACACCTACGCACACATACTCACAATCACGAAATATCAACAAATCATCCAGCATGAGTACAATCAGACTCAAGGATACGCTTTAAGGAAGGGATGGACAATTCTGTGACATCCAGATAGCTATGAAAGAAATACAAAGAAACTGACAGCTGCTGCCTGATTATTGTAACTATCCTCCCAAAATATCTGTTTCCTTTTCTCAATCTAGATCCCATCAATTAACAGATTAACTGCGTGCATTAAATTCACCAAGCACCGAGAGGTTAACGTGACACTGTTTGGAGGTGACAATGCCACCCATGATCTAGAACAGTACTTCACAAACATTAATGTGCTTACAAATCGCCTCTGAATCTTGTTAAAAATGCAGGTTCTGATTCAGTACATCTAGGGTAGGGCCTGAGGGTCTACATTTCTAACAGGCCACCAGACGATGCCAAAGCGGCTTCGAACATCATCTAAAAAACAACTGCTTAACTTAATGAAAGAAAGCTATTTCCAATTAATCCAAGTGGCACATAACCCAAACCTCAGCTAGAATTGTGACTATACAATACACCATAGGGCTGGTTTCCCCCCAAGAGATTTGCCTTCCTGGTTAATTATTTGGGGCTTTTTATTACTATTAAAACACTAATACACACTCCTGTACGTAAGGGTGGTATGTTAGGTGACAAAGAATCCAATGTTCTTTTTAAATTTTGCTGTAGGTAATCAAAACATGGACTAACAAGAAATCACTTTATGTTTTTCACTTGTAGTACTTTTTTTTTTTAGCTACTTACTATACCATCTATCACAACTACTAACAGTCCCAGTGATGGGGCCTCGTAACTATGGTCTGTATATAGGTGTGTTTGCCACATGCTGTCTCCTTTCTGAGTTCAACTGTTATGCGTGCAATGCAGAAAGATACTCAAGTTTCATTTCCTGCCACAAGTATTTAAGTTATCCATTCATTCATTCATTCATTCTTCTCCTATGACAAGATTCCATTCAGGAAGACAAACTAATACGAGAATTCCTTCTTTACCTGATTTTATAATCAGGCCCATCGCCACGGTTTTTAGTCTTTCCAAAGTTTCCCTCTTCCCTTTCTTTTCTTTTATGTTTATTTTTGAAGGAGAAAGAGAAGAGAGAGACAGGACGCACTAGCATGAGCAGGGGAGGGACAGAGAGAAGGAGTCAGAATCCAAAGCAGGCTCCAGTCTCTGAGCTGTCAGCACAGAGCTCGACGCGGGGCTTGAACTCACGAGCTGAGCTGTGAGATCATGACCTGAGCCGAAGTCAGATGCTCAACTGACTGAGCCCCCCCAGGCGCCCCTGCATCTTCCCTTTCAAGTCAAATGTTAAAAAGAACAAGGACTCAGTTCATCCTATGACGTTAATAAAGTATTAGGCTGACCCGTAGGAAACTGCTAATCTTAGACCTCCTCTGGCCTACAAAACAGCCATTTCATATGTTTAACGTGACATCTATCTATACCATACTATATGTAATCCTTGTCCAACTAAACTAAAAATTAGCTTTAATATTTTAGCTCAAGAATGTGTCAAAATACATGCTGTAGTATCAAGTCTTATAATATTTAATTCAAAATTATCTTCATAATCATTATTTGGAGTTCAGTACCAAAGTAGTATTTTAAATTGCTGCCAAATATGGAAGCTGGAAAAAGTATGCAAGTGGGGTCCTGTGCGCATTTTTATACCCTTCTGAACTATATGGAGCTTTTTTACCATAAGTATGTTTTTGAATTTTCATAAAAATTTTGTTGGTAGTTTACAGGAAGGAAGGGAGGGAGGGAGGGAGGGAGGGAGGGAGGGAGGAGAAAAAGGAAGAACAACTAGCAGTAGCTTTCTCATTCCACTCCAGTTACGATGTTTCAGCAAACACCTAAACCAGGGACCATAACACTATAGAAATTAGCGGTGATTCTTCAGAGAAGCATTCCATGAACAGATCTGAGAGACTGGGAGATGGCGAGACTCAAACAGGCAGCCGGACACAGAGAGCACACATCAAAGAGAAAAGCCTAGGAGAAGACCCTCGGCAAAGAAAAAAGCCATTTATTTATCTCGGATGTGAGACCCACAAGTAGCTCCACCTGTAGCTAGCTTGAATTTCTTTTGTTGTTAATACGTTGATAGGGGACCATCCTTGTGACATCTTAAACCACATTTGATTTTAAAGAGAAAGTACGGTATTAAAGACCAAAAACAATTCAAGCTAATTAAAACTATAACATCCACAAAATGTGGAAACTCTTAGGAGGCCAAGCTTCTGAGACAGACTCCCCTGAGAAAGGAAGGGAGGGCAACCAAGATTATGCAGGAAAATGTGCCAAGATCATTTGCAACAAGGCACACCCATAACAAAGGAGAAGAATGTTAAAGGAATAGCTGACTGCACTTAAATGATGGCTACAAACACATGTCTGTGATGAAGAGGGTAACTGGATAGGAGTCCATGAAAAAAGTTTTATTCATCAAGGTATCATCAGTACCAAGAACAGTGCCTGCCACGTGGCCTGCATTCAACAAATATTTGTTCAGTGAAATAATGAACTGAATCTATCAGGAATATTTAGAATATGAAGAAATGGTTGAGAAGGGAGAGAGCTGAAGGGAGTAAGGATGGAAGAAGTATTTTTAAAATGAGGGGCTCATGAGTCAGAAATAAAGAATAGTCTAATCACCGCACAGGCTAGAGCTGTTGCTCGACAATTTCTCTTACTCGTTTTTATATCCCGAGCACACAGCACACTGCATGGCTCCACAGGTGTTAAAGAAATACATATTAAAGTAAAACTATGAAAATAAGATACAGTCAAACTACATTAGGGCTCCGTAAATTATCTAATGATAAGGACAAATAGATTTTTTATTCCCTTCTAGTTAGTGGACAGTATATGTCATGACAAAATGAGTGTACATACATAACGTGTACACACACACACACTTACTTGCTTTAACCTTCAAGCCAAAATAGTATATTCAGTTGTCTACAAACACGACAAATTTGCTCATGTAAGATCCAAATAAATGTTGAAATTTTTCAGTCTGAAACTTTAATTCAATTGTGAAGAATAACTGTGGGATAGGGATAAAAACACGTACTTTTAAAAGCCTATCACATCAATGCCTCGTAACTGACCTACCTCACGCACCTTGAGCAAAACTGGGCAGTTGCACAAAAGCACTGTTTTCAGACCCAAGACGACAGGCCGTGCAGATCTGTGATCCCTGAGAAAAATGAAACAAACCTGGGGGGCCCCACAATCACTCTGGCTTTCTATCTGGAGACAATGTCCACAGTCCAGTGTGGGGAGAGGGGGCCCAAACACAACAGAGGGGTCTTGCTGAGTGGGGAGGATGGAGATGGGAGGTCCAGGCTGGAACTGGTAAGGCAGGCCACAGAAAGGAGGGAGCTCTGCACAGAAGGAGCTCCATTACCCTACACCTAGAAATCCCCTTGATTCATTGGCCAAATACTAAGCTGCCCAAGTGCTGGGTACAGGTCCCTGCGGGAGGCGAGGCAAAAAGCATGCGCCAGGAGCTAGGAGCTGAACAGCTATTAGAACTCGCACAGCACCAGGAAACGTAAGTGCTCCAATCGGCTAGGGTGGAGAAACCCAAAAACACCATGGACATTCAAAGCAGACTTCCCCCACAAAAAACATCCAAGCTTCAGCAGTAGAGCCATCCTGGCTGCCTTCTGCCTGTCCCAACAGACACTGAAACATACCTTCAAGAATGAAGACAGTGTGCAGCCTGCCAGGGCAAAATTCAACACCTTTCAAAGGACAACAAAACCCAGAAGCTCAACTACCTAGTATTTCTAATGCCTGTATCCAATCAAAAATCACTAGATAGAGGGCGTCTGGCTGGCTCAGTCAGTAGAGCATGCGACTCTTAATCTGAGTTGTGAGTTCAAACCCCATGTTGGGCATGGAACCTACTTAAAAAAATTAAAATCACTAGGCACACAAAGAAGCAGAAAAAGGAGGCCTGCTTCAGGAGGAAAACAAATCCACCTATAGATCCAGAAATGACAGAAATAATGAAATTGGCAGAGGAAAAAACAGGCATACAAAGGCTTCAAAATAGAAGGAAAATGTAGACAAAATAAGAAAAAACAGCAAATCTTCTAAGTTTATTTATTTAAACAATCTCTACACCCAAGACGGGGCTCCAACTCATGACCCAGAGATCAATAGCTGCACGCTCCTCTGAGCCAGCCAAGTGCCCCCAAACAGCAAAACTGAATAAAGAGAAAACTATAAAAAGGAATCAAATGGTAATTCTAGAAATAATAATTGAAATGGGGATGCCTGGTTGGCTCAGTTGGTAGAATGTGCAACTTTTGATCTCAATGTCATGAGTTCAAGCCCTACGCTGGGTGCACAGATTACTTACAGAATGAAAAACTATGAAAAATTCACTGGATGGATCAAACAGCAGATTAAACACTGCAGAAGATCATGAATGTAAAAACGATGCAACAGAAATTAACCTAACTGAAAACAAGTATAAAATACAATGGAAAAAATAATAATAAATGAGACAAGCATCTAAAACCTTCACGACAAAATCAAGCCAACATTCCTATCTAGAGGAAGTATTAAAAGAAAAGGAGAGAAAAATTGGGGAATGAAAATTTATGAAGAAATAACAGTTGAAAATTTTCCCAATTTCAATGAAAAGTATCAACCCACAGATCCAAAATCAATCAACCCAAGCAGTATAAAAATACACAGGAGCATCTGAGTGGCTCAGTCAGTTGAGTGCCTGACTCTTGATTTCGGCTCAAGTCATGATCCCAGAGTCGTGGGATCAAGCCCTGGGTCAGGTTCTGCACTGAGCACGGAGCCTGCTTGGGAGTCTCTGTCTCTGTCTCTCTCTCTGCCCCTCACCCTGCTCACATGTGTGAGCACCCTCTCTCTTTAAAAAAAAAAAAAAAAAAAAAAAAAGCATGTGCGCACACCCACACAAAGGCACTCAATTGTTAAAAGCACTGATGAAGAAAAAACCATAAAAGCAGTCAGAATGGGGGGAAAATACACATTCACATACAGAACCACTAACTTCTCATCAGAAACCATGCACACCAGAAAAAAAAAAAACAAAGCAACATCTTAAAATGATAAAAGAAGGGGCGCCTGGGTGGTTCAGTCAGTTAAGCGCTGGACTTCGGGTCAGGTCATGATCTCACTGTTATTGAGTTCGAGCCCTGCACAGGGCCCTGTGCTGACAGCTCAGAGCCTGGAGCTGCTTCCAATTCTGTGTCTCCCTCTCCTTCTCCCTCTCCCTCTCTCTCTCTCTCTCTCTCTCTCTGCCCCTTCCCAGTTCACGATCTCGATCAATCTCTCTGTCTCTCTCTCAGAAATAAATATACAGTAAAAAAAATTTTTTAATTAAAATGATAAAAGAAAAAAACCTTTAACCTACAATTCTGTATCCACCAAAACAAGCCTTCAAAAGGCGGACAAAACTCTTCCACAGACAAATGAAAATAAAAAAAGTCTTCAGTAGCAGACTTGGCACTCCAAAAATGTCCACAGTTCACAGAAGGAAAATGACACCAGACAGAAACGGAGATCCACACTAAGGAATAAAGACCAACAGAAACGGCAGATACGTAGACAAATAGTAGAGATATTTCTTGTCGGTAGTGTTAAGAGAGAACTCATTGTTTACAGCAAAAATAACAACAAACTGTAGAGTTTACATCATTTACAAAAGTCATGCAGATGACAACCACAGCACCAGGTATAGGACAGATAAAAGGCAAATACACCACCGTGTAAGTTAAGGGTGCACGTGCTAAGCTCGCAAGCAACCACTAAGACGGACCAGATGGACAGACAGACAACTGGAACACACAAAATCTTACTTAACTCTACACTAAACGGGTCTTAACCCTTTCAATTACAGAAGGCAAATTACATTCTTGCAGCAGAAATAAGAAGTCAAGAACTTATTTTTAGGAATAGCATCTGGAACACACACAAAAAAGATGAAAATAGCCACCCAAAATATAGCTGCTGGATTCCATAAATTATTACACCATAC
This sequence comes from Puma concolor, assembly GCF_028749965.1. Taxonomy (NCBI): domain Eukaryota; kingdom Metazoa; phylum Chordata; class Mammalia; order Carnivora; family Felidae; genus Puma; species Puma concolor. The sequence goes on along the minus strand of NC_141675.1, from coordinate 152,436,129 downwards.
AAGGTATAACATGTAATATGTTTATATTTATATGGCCCCCAATATTCTAAAATTATAAAACATTTTTAAGTGGTAAAAATAAAGAAGCAGATAATACCTCCTGGTATTTTATGGGTTATCAGTAATCATGAAAATTCCAGGTAGAGAAAGCAATATTTTTTTTCTTACAGTACCCAGAATATAAAAATGTTTCATCAATAATCAGCCCATTTAAATAAAAGTTTTCCCCGCTTTGTCAGAAACAAGGTGTTAAGTAACCTTTGATCCTTTAATTTCTAGAAATAAGGTGGGGGAGGGGTCTTGAAACAAAAAACAGGTAGACAAAGATACAGTGTCTCTAGACATAAACTTAACAGGTGAGATTAACCTCTTAAGAAATCAAGTCCAACCTCTTGGAGAAAATAAAGATCTGTGACTGTGTAACTCAACCTGGTGGCTGGTTGGTGGCCGGTGGTGTGATCGGAAGCCCAAGGTCTACCTCCTAGTGCAACGGGACTGAGACGTAAACCCCACCAGGACGTCCCCCTTCGTCCAGCTTTGTTCACTGCTGAATCCCCGGGACTTACAACAGTGCTCAGCACACAGAAGAAGCTCCAGAAGGAAGTGCTGCCCAAGTGACTAAACGAGCAGTTGAACATAAAGAGCACAGACAGTCATAAACATAAATGTGCACCCGCCGTTTGTAAAGTGAATCTGCCACTAGAAGATTTAGAAATCCCAGAACAAGATGGAAGGTTATTAATACGCTGCAATATATTAAACATAGAAGTTGCAGAATTTTAGGTACGACTACCTGATACATGATTTTAAATAACTGTGACGAAACTTTTGGAAAACTGAAAACAGATACTTTACCAGAAAAAACATATGTGAAAGAATGTATTTAACACAACAACTGAAGTATCGGTCGCTTGTACAAAGTGTTCACAAACATGCTGTTGAGGCAAATGCCATAAAAAAGTTTATCTTCATGACTGCAGTCACATGATCCTTGCTGCCTTATAATTGTCTTAAATTTACAAATACTGTAACTACCCCCCCCCCCCACACACCCCAATCCTTTGGGAGAACATAAAAAGTGAATTTGTTTCTAACCGAAGTTTAATTTTAGATGTTTCACTGGACAGCCTTGCAGAGGGGCAGAAAAAGATGCCTCCTGGACTAGCAGAATCCAGGTAACAGCACAAGGGAAGAGCTAATGAGCCAGGACCCGCTGAGGCAGCCTTTTCAGGAAATATCAGTGCCATCACACCAAACCCGTGTGTTGGTCACATATACAAGAGCTGAATTACGGGAGTTTCTTTCCAGCCAAGGATTAAAATAACATCATCAGGGGCGCCTGGGTGGCTCAGCTGGTTGAGTGTCTGACTTTGGCTCCGGTCACGATCTCCCAGTTCGTGGGTTCCAGCCCCACGTCTGGCTCTGTGCTGACAGCTCGGAGCCTGCAGCCTGTTTCCGATTCTGTGTCTCCCTCTCTCTCTGCCCCTCCCCTGCTCATGCTCTGTCTCTCTCTCTCCCTCAAAAATAAACATTTAAAAAATATATGTATAAAAAAATAAAATAAATAAAATAAAATAAATAAAATAAAATAAAATAAAATAAAATAAAATAAAATAAAATAAAATAAAATAAAATAAAAATAAAATAAAATAAAATATCATTAATTCGACGGGTAACCAATCAGGCTAACCTGAGACCAAGCCGCTAAGAAAAACATCCACAACCACTGTTGAGAAGATCTAGAAGATCAGGGCACCTGGGTGGCTCAGTCGGTTAATTGTCTGACTTCAGCTCAGGTCATGATCTTGCAGTTCATGAGTTCAAGCCCCATGTCAGGCTCTGTGCTGACAGCTCCAAGCCTGGAGCCTGTTTCAGATCCCGCCTGTTTCAGATCCCGTGTCCCCCTCTTTCTCTGCCCCACCCCTGCTCACACTCTGTTTCTGTCTCTCAAAAATAAATAAATGTTTAAAAAAAATAAACAAACAAACAAATAAAAGATCTAGAAGATCTACACAAGCTGTGACACTAGCTCCACCAAGCATCCAGACGAACATCAGAGAAAATGGGCAGGTGACCGAGGTCCCGACTAGACGGCAGGTCCAAAAGCCAGCCTCTTCTTTAAGGGGAGGAGGCACCCTCTCACCGCAGCCACTCGGGCCTTCAGGAAGTTCAACTTCCACAAACACTCCTAGTGTTTTACAAAGATGATGTCATTCAAATCGACAAATTTATTAGTCATATTCAAAGAACGAATTCTTCCAAGCAAGCTGAGAAACTATGGCTCCGACCACATGGTGCGGCTGACCCTGAGATCCTGGCGTGGCTTCCAGTGAGAGGAATGACACCAGGGACCCTCCCCAGCTCAGCACGATCGGTCTCAGTCTCAGAGTGGTCTCTCATACAGGCCCCACCAGCTCAGGGACCCTTACTTGTGGTCTGGCAACTCCAGTCACCTACGCCAGGTTATCGCGGCGGTCACCGGCACGCCAAACAGCAAAAGGGCAGCCAGACTGGCAACAGCATGACAAGTGCGTTCGACGAAGGCCACTCCCTACTTGCAGTCAGAAGAAAGGGTTTTCCCTCACTTCTCCCAGGTCAGTCATCTGTGGGATAGCTAAGGGGGAACACTGGAACAATCCAGACAGGTAAGTGCAGGTTCCAAGCTGTTCATAATCACTTTTGTCAAACCTTCTGGTCCCGGGCCCTGCTTTCTACATCCCTACAGATTCCTCTATAGCATGCAAATAGCACATTCATTTAGAACACAGAAAAAAATGAGGAATCCATCCGGAACATTCATCTTGCGATCCTGACATACACTGGACTAGAATTTAAGCCCTCCGCTCGCCTGCCTTAGCACAAGCATCAAGTGCAGCATGGCAACAAACAGGTCCCTTTCCTCATACATGAAATAGAATTCGTCATCTAGTCCAATCACGTAAATCCAAAGCACAGAGGCCTTCCCTTGTACGATGCCATGGATGTGAAATGTTACAGACTGTTGCCAGAGAAAGAAAAGGCTGCTCAGCAGTCTGTTGAGAGCTTAAAAGAGGCACTTTAAAGAACGGTGGTTAAAATCTGTTTCTTTTTTTTCAAAAAAAATCTATACAAAAACACAGTAAAATGCTATTTACCTAGAAAAATTTTAGAATGTTATGTATACACCCACGTGCACACACATACATATAAAACTTGAATTACCCAGAGATGGGCCCTCTCCCACCCTGTTCCAGTTTTCTTCAGATCTCCTGACCATAACTTTGTCAAGGCCTACGTAAGGCACACTAAAGTTGCCTTCCAAAAACCTGGAAGTACAGAAAGAAGAGAAACTATATATTACAATGCATCTAAAAGCTGAAATAGTATGAAGCCATTAAAAAGCTGAACACAGCCTGCTTAGCTGCCTTGCCCTCGAGGAGGAGCTGCTGTGCCCAAACACGGAAAGAGGCGGATAGAAATAGGCAGGAACGTCACCTACCACAGGCCGCCCATCACCTTCGACTATGCCACAACCACGGCATTTTAAGAAATGTCTGAAGATGCTACTAAGTTTCAGGCACAGAAGGTTTCTTTGGAAAGAAAGCTGCCTCAAACGTTCCCTGATCTTTATACCACAAGCAGGCGCAGCAACAGCAGCTGGGGGGGGGGGGGGGGGGGGCGCGACCCAAACCACAAAAACTCAACCCAACACATTAAAAAAAAACTTTCCCTGTCTCCTATCCCAAGCAGAAAAGAGAACCATACACACACCCCTCACTCTTTTTTAGTTCTGGCTAAACAGCTGTAACATACAAGATATTTTTAAATCTAGTTAAGTACTTGGGTACCTATATTGAATTGCAGCATAATACTTAAAATTACCCGATGAGGCAATCATTTGGCTTTGTGATTCCAATTAAAACACTGTATATTTACGGGATTTTCCATTACAAAATGGCCAAAAGGCAAGATATTCATCTGACCAAAGACACTTTAAAAGTTAGGCATTGAGCAAACTGTTAATAACCGTTCGATAGAGGTTATAAAATTTAATAACATAAAAAAAGGTAACCCTTCACTAAAAATATATTTATGTGGCAAATAAATACATCATTTTAGGGCTCATCATTAGTCTTCCTCCTTCCAAGTCTGCTGTGCCAAAGTGCTCAAAACTTGTACCTGAGTTCTATGCCAGATGGAAACAGTACGGAACCCATTACTGTCCAAAGTATTCTACGGTATCCTTAATACGTTCTCTAGTAATACAATTAACACCGAGATATGCCCCTCCCTTCAGAAAGGACAAAAGATGCAATTCTCACAAACGAATAAGTACATGAGAAAAGTAACTGCAAGTCAAAAAGTCAATCAATAATAAGTAACAAGGAGACTTCATTTTTACCTCTCCAACAGGCAAATTTTGTTTAGAGTACCCTGAATAATAACTGTATGGATAAAACGAGTTTCCATGACCCTTTACTGGAATACTCTTGAGTAGTCAGAATTTTTAAAATGTAATGAAAGTAAAGGTAGTAATATTCACTGAACTTTCAGTCCGTGCCAAATGCCGGTCCGGTATGCCCTGGTACCCCCAGAAGCTCCATAAACGAGGTGGCATCATCATGGCACTCGTTGCATTTTACACAGAGAGAAGCTCCAGTCAAGCAGCTGGACAGGGGCCCCAAGTTCCCAGGTTCACACGTTAAGAAAGCCAGACAGACTGCGCCTCCAGAGAACACTCTCGTCGCCACCCTGAGCCAGGCCCGAAGCCAGGAGTGAGCGGAAGAGTGCTCAAGAGACATGGAAACCCCTCCTAAAAAGTGAGACTGCCGAAACCCTGCAAAGGAGCGAAGAAAAACTGAACCGGCGAGGAAAACAGGGGCCAGGAAGCGGCACCCAGCCTGCGTGCCCCTTCCCAAACACACCCTGCTTGAATTCAAGTGAAAACGGACCAGTGGGTGGCTGTGGCAGAAGAGAGAGGAAATTACACAGGAGTCTAGAGAAAACGAGTAGACTTCACATCAAGTTTCACAAAACAGAAAGGCCAGTTCTCTAGTGTCTCTAGTTCTGTAAAGAGCCCATGCAAATGTCCCGTGGGAGAAGGCAAGACTAGGGAGCAGGCCACACTCGGGCACCAACCTCCCTTCGCAGACTAATCTTATGACACACTCCCTCCCTCGGAGGCACCCCCACACTCTCTCAAGCACACCCCCCTCCTCCTCTACTTCCAACCTGAGTGCCTCAATCACTTTGCCCCATCCACTCTCACTTGTCTTGCAAGGAGTTCAAATGTCGCCTCGACTTTGGCTTGGAGAATACAGACAAAGGAGCAGGTTAAGGACAGAAGGGCAAGCCGGGCCCAAGAGTCTTCTTGCCAAGCTAAGGAATTTAGACTGTGTGAAACAGGTTAAGAGTGCCAGGGAAGGTGTGCCAGGAGCGACACAACTCCAGTTGTGGCTTTGGTTCTAGCCATTCACATTCTACATTTATTTATTTTGGGACAGAGAGAGACAGAGCATGAACGGGGCAGGGGCAGAGAGAGAGGGAGACACAGAATCGGAAACAGGCTCCAGGCTCCGAGCCACCAGCCCAGAGCCCGACGCGGGGCTCGAACTCACGGACCGCGAGATCGTGACCTGGCTGAAGTCGGACGCCTAACCGACTGCGCCACCCAGGCGCCCCCAGCCATTCACATTCTAGAGTGTCGAGATTCAATTTTGCCACTTACTGCCTAGCTACTGTGTGACTTTGGGTAAGTTAATAAAATCTGCGCATCCCTTTTCTATCTGCAGAATGAGTTAATAATAGTACTTGCACCTTAAGATTATTATGAAAATTAAAGAGCTAATGTTTAAAGTGGTATCTGGCACATTTAAGTACTCAGTAACTGTTCTATTATTTAAGGTGATCATAACAGAACTGGTGTGTAATAGGGGCTAGAACAGGGAGAGCCCACAAGCAGAGATCAATCAGGGACTTATTTCAACAGTTCAAGCACAGGACTGTGGGAGCCTTCAGGAGGGAGGGTAATGATAGAAAAGGAAGGAGACATATGAACAGACCCTCGGAGGTAGAGGTGACAGGACCTGAGTGCTCGTCTAAATATGGAAGAGAGGAGACAAGCCAGATGTAAAAATGACTCAGAGGTTTTGAGCCTAGGTGACTGGGAAACCAGCGATGACGCTCAGAAAGGCAGGCAAGGGTACTAAGCTGAATGACGATAGTTCCTTAAATGTATTATGATCTGAACTTTAAAGACTGACTCCTAGTATTTCGCACTTTATCAGGCATGTGATAGTTAAAAAACTTTGTTGAAAAGAGAAAGGAGAGTGGGGCGCCCAGGTGGCTCAATTGGTTACGCATCTGATTTTGGCTCAGGTCACGGTCTCATGACTCGTGAGTCTGAGCGGGCCCTGTGCCGACAGCACGGGGCCTGCTTGAGACTCTCTCGCCCTCTCTGCCCCTCCCCCACTTGCACTGTCTCTCTCTCTCTCTCTCTCTCTCTCTCTCTCTGAAAATAAACTTAAAAAAAAAAAAGAAAGAGAAAGCGGAAAAAGTACAAAAGCATGAAAGGAGAATGAAAAGGGTAGAGCCAAGAAAAAGAAAACTGGCCCTGGGAGCAGCCCGTGTAGCAGCTACATGACCGTGGTGGGATGCCCCGCGTCCAAACAGCCCCTCTCCGCGGGAGTATCACCACTCTTCATCTGGGGCGGCTCCAAAGTACATGCATCACTCTCCTCTCCTGTCTCCAGAGCACTGTCCTGGGGAGCCTCTGTTTCTGACTGAGTAACCCAACGTGCTCTAGATGCCTGGGCAGAAAAAGAGGTTGAACGCCCCTGAATGACTACGTCCACAGTCGCTTCCAGCTCCGGCATCATGCGACATGCCTGAGCAGACCACCGTCGGGAGTGTACGAAGATGTCGCGCTTCCCAGTGAGATGAGCACTACGTATCTATCTACACACAGGGAGAGGTACCCAACTCCGCGCAGTCAGGAGCCTACCTCCACCGTCAATACCAGTGACTTTGTGGTCACTGGATTTCCATCAAGTCCTCTAGGTTTGGGGCGCCTGGGTGGCTCAGTCGGTTGAGTGTCCAACTTGACTTCAGCTCAGGTCACGGTCTCATGGTTCGTGAGTTCGAGTCCCGCATTGGGCTCCATGCTGCCAGTGCAGAACCTGCTTGGGATTCTCTCTCTCCCCTCCGTCTCTCTGCCCCTCTCTGCTCATGCTCTCTCTCAAACTAAATAAAAATAAACTTTAAAAAAAATAGTAAAAATAAAGTCATCTAATCTTACCTCTTAAGTTGTTTTGGACACCACACTTTTTGACTCCCTGCACGATACCACACAGGGACACTGTGCCGATGACTTAAACATTTTAATATTAGAACCGTTGATGTTTTCTATTAATCCTACGGATATGTTCATAATTTCTATTTATTACAATACTTTTAAAGATGATCCTTAAAAGCTTTGTTTACAACATCAACGCCTGACACCGTGAAGCCGTAACCTCAAAAACTGGTGTTACATTTCTCTGCCTCGCTTTGTTCAGATTCGTTACATCCAGTGACCTCCACGAGCATCTAAAACTACTACAGAGGTGCTCCCATGCCTACGTCTCCCCCTCAAACAGAACTTTACCTCCCATGAACAGTACGCCCCGTAACACGAGACACTATGTAAAATGCTGTTTAAGAACCCAATGTATGTAAGGGCTGAGGGATAATGTGGGGGAAATAATAACTGCTCTATATTCCAACATGTACAGTACATAATTTTATAATACCAAGTATCATCACAATGCTGAAAATCAGATTTGGTTAATTTTTAACACAGAAAATACTTCTTCTCATAGCTGAATGACACCAAGGTAAAAATGGTGATACGTGCCAGTAACACTTCTTCCTACCTTCCACCTAAAAAGAGGTTTTCCTTTCTTTTACAAATGTTTTTCTAGCTGAGGCATAAATGACATACATCAGTTTTTGGTACACAATATAATGATTCGGTCTTTTCTGTTTTTAAGTCGCTAGAGAAACCACTTTTGAGGCTTTTAAAATAACCCTCCACTCTCTAATACCTAAAATGAGGGAAAGGAATAGTTATAACACAATCCAATCAGTTTATGCTAGGGGCGCCTGGGTAGCTCAGTTGGTTAAGTGTCTTGACTCTTGATTTCAATTCAGGTCATGATCTCACCGTTCGGTTTGTGGGATCGAGCCCACTGGGCTCCACACTGACAGCACGCAACCTGCCTGACAGTCTCTCTCTCCCGTCTTTCCCTCCCCTGCTCGTGCACCCTCTTGGCTCTCTCTTCCTCAAAATGAATAAACTCTATGCTAAACGAACTGGATTTGGGCCTCTTAAAATGGAATCAAAGAACATACCTCTTCAAAGGAGAGGAGACAGAAAGACAACTCTCCTCCACTACCGGGGCTGCAGAATCCACTCCCGACCGCCTCCTCAGAAGCGTCCTCCATCAATTAACCCCTCTGTCTCCTGTCACCTTCCACCTCTCTCTCCCCGGTTCTATCAAACACAGAAACAGGCCCTATGTCCTCACTATAAAAATAAAACTCTTCCTCGAATCTACATGCTCCTTTAACAACCAATCTATCTTCTTCTAATTCATTTACTCACTCGTTCATTCAACAAGTATTTACTGAGCCCCTGCTATGCTCTAGACCTGAGCTGTCCAATACGGTAGCCACTGGTCACAGATGGCTAATAGAGCACTTGAAATGAGACTAGTAGGAATTGAGATGTGTTGCAAACGTAAAACACACACAGGATTTCAAGGACTTGGTACAACACACACACACACACACACACAGAATGTAAAACATCTTATAAATAACTTTTAATTTTGAAATACTGTATTTTAAATATATTGGGTGAAATAAAATATATTACTAAGGTTAATGGTACTGTTTGTATTTGCTGTTTTTTAAACTGTGACTCCTAGAAACCTTTTTTTTAATACTTATTTAAAAGAGAGAGAAAGAGACACGCACAAAGAGACAGAGTTCATGCATGTGGAGGAAGGGCACAGGGAGGGAGGGAGGGAGGGAGGGAGGGAGAGGGAGAGGGAGAGGGAGAGAGAGAGAGAGAGAGGGGGGGGGGAGAGAGAGAGAGAGAGAGAATATCCCAGGCAGGCTCGGTGCTGTCAGCACAGAGCCCAACGCGGGGCCCAATCCCACAAACCACGAGATCATGACCTGAGCTGAAATCAAGAGCCGGCTGCCCAACTGAGTGAGCCGCCCACAGTATAGTTCTAGACAAAGTCTGTGGCATTAAGGACATAATATGAAGATGAGCCAAGTCTCCAGCCTCCGAGAGCTGGTATTTTATTGCCAGTGATGGGCAGAACCCTCAAACAACAAACAAGTGAATGTGAGCATTTCAGAAAACGGTGTTCTGAAGGCAGTAAAACCGAGAAAGAGAAAGTGGAGGGGGGAGGGGACCACACAGCAGCACAGGCCTCTCCCCCTCCATCCCTTACAACAGAGAAGGCAGCCAGGCTTCCTGTCGAGTCCGACCTCCGCAGACCGCCAGTGGCCGTCTGGAACACGCACGATCACAGATTCCAAGGCTCCAAGGCTAAGCTGAGCTTCAGGTGGAAGGCACGCTCGCTCCGTCAGCCGCGCCCACCACGGTTGGGGAACAGGCACGAGGGCCAAGTATGACCCGCTTCTATCTGCCAGTGGCGTCTCCCATCCACCCACACAGGCTAGAAACCTCTGCCTTGGTCACTCTCTCACTTCCGCCTCCCTACGCGCCCGCACGCACACACGCAATCACACTACGTTCTGTGGCTCCAGACTCAGAAACGTCTCACAAAGCTATGTGCTCGCTTCCGTGTTCGGTCAACTACTTCTCAGAAGAAAGTGAAGACAGGGGTCTCTCCAGTAACTGCTCCTTCTCTGGTCTCCGCGCCTGAATTCTCCCCAATGCCGTCACCTTCGTTTCCTCAGAAAGTTTCAAAACCCCCAACACTTTCAAACCCCAGAGCTTCCAGGTTGAAGCGTTTACACTTCTTGTCTCACGGACCGCCTTTCTCTCATCTGTTCTCCCGGCTGCACTGACGCTGCTCCCTGTCAAAAGGTTCTCCTCTTTTCTGCTCCTAGAAATCCTGAACTCACACTTCAAGACCCAGATCGAATGTCAGCTTCCCTAAGGAATCTTCCCAGAAGCTTAGAGCGAACTGCTCCCCGGCTCCATTCTTCCCCGAGTCTTCTGCCGTTTCCACAGCAAGCGTGCTCTGTGCCGAGAAACGGCACCACCTCACAATCAGAACCCAGAGGGAAGGTCTGGTCTCAACTGCGCACTCCCCTAACGACAGCAATGCAAAGGCTTCACGCGGCCACACGATAAACGAGTGCGTGCGTGAAGCCGACGACGGCCTCTGCATCCCCTGCCCACGACACTCTCACCCCCTCGTCTGGAAGAGGCACTCCTCATGGGTGCCCTACCGCCCTGGGCTGGACTACTGAGAGCACCTCACCCAAGCTCTACGCAAATGATTTCTCTGCTCACCCACTGAACTATGGGAAGGCTGGGATATCTCACTCATCTCTACTAGGCCAGCACATAAAGGCACCCAATACATGTTTACTTAACGAGTGGATGAATAGATCCTATGAGTTATCGACTTCCCCGTCGCAATTTACATACAGAAGAGGCACCTGCTAGCCAGAGAGGTTTAGGGACTTGTCCAAAAAGGTCAGTGGCCAAATCCAGACTGGAACACAGTCTCCTATCATATACCATAACATGGGGCCGTATCTCCTGATGGAAAGGTCCTGAAGTGTTCGTCATTCCTTGGTCATGCATAATCTGGGCACTCACCACAGTTTGCGGGTATCATGAAAGAAAAAACGAAACAAAACAAAACTACAGCACCGACTACAAAAGCCAAACGGCAACAAAAATTCACTCTTCCTTACTCCTTGGTAACCAGGGCTTGCTGGTAACCAGAGCTTGAACAGTCAAATGTTCCCGTTCAGTCAGAGTTTAGAAACTTGAGGGGTCACTCCTGCAAGATGCAGGGACACCGAGAGCATAATCACACAGATACTCACTGCAAAGTGCCGGGAATGGCACCCCCAGCAGACGGGCCTCTGGCTCAACCCTGGCTGTGTGTCCTCTGCTGCCTGGCTCTTTGGTTCCTACGTCTTTTTCTAGCATAGGCTCCAGCTTTCTAATCAATTCTGGGGCAAACGTATAGCCCTCCATGAAATTCACATTCTTCTACCCAAGTTTAACTGAGCATCAATTTCTGCTGTCTGCATCCAAGAACTTTGACTATCACATATAAATGAACAATGAACCATCACCCCCACCCCCAGAAAAAGATCATGGTGGGCGGGGCAGAGGGGATGTTATTTAGCAGAAACACGGGAGAATGAGCAAAGGAACAATGACAGTAGTAACTACATAGCATAAATCAGTGTCTAACTATGTTTAGTCACTTGCCATATGGACTAGATTGCTCATCAATAACAAAAGGCATTTCTTTTTCCTGACTGATGCAACTCGCCTCATTCAGCTCCCTGCAGCTAGCCTCCCCTGCAGCTAACATGGCCCTGTGACTAAGATCCAGCCAATGGAAGATCAACGTAAGTGATGTGTGGTGCAACCAGGCCTCACCCATAAAAATCTCCCCTGTACACATGCTTTTTCCCAACCCAGTAACTGGAAGCTAAAACCCAGGGTGATGACCTGTGGATACTCTATGTATAGAACACATGAAAAACCACCACCATCCCTGAATAACTGTAGAGAGCAGGACAATTTTCCCCTGGGGTAGAAGTCAGTGGGCTGTTACATGAGTAAGAAATAAATGTACAGATTTAAACCACTGATATGTTGGGTATTTTTATTACATCTGGTAGCCTACCAAAATGAATACAGATATTAATATCTACCTAGAAAGGCTAGTATATACTTAAATATTCTTTCCAAGTTTGAAAACATTGATCACACGTATGCCACTTACAATTAGTAAGGGTCTGCACTAATACAAAATTACCTCCCCAAAGTTAAGAAATTTGTTTTTGATTTTGAGAGGGTAGACTTTTTCTTACAGAACAGGTACAAAAGCAGAGGGGGAGACAGAAAGACTGACATGAGCCTTCAAACCAAATTAACCCCTGTTACTGATATATATCTGTTTTCAGTATCTGAATTCAAAAAATCTCAGTATACAATTTGTTTTTCCAGAAGAAATCATGACCTATTCTAGAAGCATGTTCTTATTTTCTATAAGTTTTCATAATGAAAACACAGTTATAGTATAAAAAGTGCTACGTACTCAACAGCTTACTTGGGGAGTTTTAAAAATACAGAAGACACCCTAACCTCTAAAGATTTGGACTTTCTTAGGTCTGAAAGGGGACCAGACATCAGTATTTTTCAAATACTTCCCAGGTGATCTGGTTACAGGGCCTCTCCATTAGAACAAGAATTTTGAGTCAGATTTGTAAGATTTAAAATAGTGATGATTAGGGGCGCCTGTGTGGCGCAGTCGGTTAAGTGTCCGACTTCAACCAGGTCACGATCTCACGGTCCGTGAGTTCGAGCCCCGCGTCGGGCTCTGGGCTGATGGCTCAGAGCCTGGAGCCTGTTTCCGATTCTGTGTCTCCCTCTCTCTCTGCCCCTCGCCCGTTCAAGCTCTGTCTCTCTCTGTCCCAAAAATAAATAAACGTTGAAAAAAAAAAATTTAAAAAAATAAATAAATAAATAAAATAGTGATGATTATGGGACACCTGGGTGGCTCAGCTGGTTGAGTGTCTGACTCCTGATTTCGGCTCAGGTTACGATCCCAGGGTCATGAGATCAGGCCCCGCATCGGGCTCCACGCTGAGTGTGGCACCTCCTTAAAATTCTCTCTCTCTCCTTCTGCCCCTCTCTCCCCTATTCGCATGCTCTCTCTCTCTAAAAATAGTAATAATAATACAATAGCGATGATTAATATTTGGTATAAGGGATAATTTTAAAAATCTACAGCGTCTACTCATCAACAGAGAAGTTTCTATTAAAATCCTTTCTGCAATATTTTACATTAACAAGTAACAAATACTCAACTGTGCAATCATTATTCTTTGCATTTTGAGGAACAAAGTCAACGAAGAAGTCACAATGTGAAGATCAGAAATACAAATTTTTTTTGAATTATTTGGAAGAAGGTAATACAGACAGAAAAATCCATCTCTTAACAGCTCTTAATAACTAATACTTCTGAAAAGTGGGACCCTAGGGAAACAAGAGCAGCTTTCATTATCTACTTTATACATGCTTTTATTACTTTATCATTTTAACGCGCAGCTTTTAAATCACCATACACAACTCACACTTACTAGAAAACACCAACAATAAATGCTCTCAGAAAACATAACAGACTCCCCACCTCAAAGCAAAATTAGTCACCCCCCCACCTCTTGATTTACCACAGCGATCCATCCCAAACCCAGTGGACAGAAACTACCCCTTCACTCCCAAAGTTCCAACCATCTGTCATCACTGCTGGCTACTCAGATCAATCTTTATTTTCTAGCTTTGAAGCTGAACCGTACCTTCAAGAACAATGGCTGTCAAGGTCTTGAGCAGGGGTCAGTCAAGTTTTTCTTAAAGCCAAAGTGTGAATATTTTAGACTTCGTGAAGCATAAAGTCTCTCTTGAAATTAATCAACTCTGCCCTTGTAGCACAAAGGCAGCCACAGACAATACCTAAACCAGTGAGCGTGGCTGTGTATTTATCAAAAAGAGCAGCAGGCTGGATTTGGGATCTTGAGGCATCAGAAGCAGTACGGTTAGTATGAGGCCCCCTGAAACTATCATTCATACACACACGCACACGCATACACACACACACGTGTATATATTTATACATTACACATAGTTACATAATAGGAAATATTGTAGCTAGATAGGTAAATAAAACGTGTTTGTGTTATTGTATCTTTCACCCCATCTATAATACAAGGTCCTTAAGGATGGAACTGCTGCTTCATTCACGGACAAATGTTTGGTGAACGAGCATGTAACACTCAAAAACCATTACTGCCTGACTCAGCTCATGAGACTCAAAACACATATTGAGGAGGGGGATACAAGAGTTAACTTCTAGACTAGAGAGATTATCACACGTAAAGACTAGAGAGATTATCACACGTAAAGCTGTGCCCTCTCTTCCCCTCCTAAGCCATCGCTGTCATGAACAAGGAGGACAAGTGCTAACAAGGAGGCATGGTCACCTAGACTAGTATCTACTGCTAGAACAGTGATTCTCATCAAAACCATGCACAAGAATTACAGACAGAACACCCGCAGGGCAGGAGCCCCTCCCACCTACCCTGGACACTATGCTTCAAGAGCAGGAAGTAGGGGTGGCCACAGTGCCTACAGCATACAACAGGCACTGAGCAAATATGGTATCAAGAAGCATAAACAGGGGCACCTGGGTGACTAGTCAGTTAAGCATCTGACTTCAGCTCAGGTCATGATCTCACTGTTCATGAGTTCAAGCCCGCGTCGGGCTCTGTGCTGACAGCTCAGAGCCTGGAGCCTGCTTCAGATTCTGTGTCTCCCTCTCTCTCTGCCCCTCCCCTGCTCATGCGCACGCACGCGCGCTCTCTCTCTCTCTCAAAAATAAACATTAAAAATAATTTTTAACACACATAGTTCAGTGTATTTTAGAAAAAAGTTAATATGCCTTTGTTTTTAGAGATCCTACAATACTTGAGATAAATAAAATGAGGCAGTGCAGTGTAATCTATTTTATGCAAAATGAGTGAATTGAGAGGACAAGTGCTCGGGAAAACTTTTTCCAACTTTCAGTCCTAAAATGTTCTTCCACATTAACTGTTGACAAATATGGAGACTATGTACGGGTCACTAGCAGGGATTTTCAGCAACAAAATTTTCCTGCATATCTTTGCATTCTTTTCCTAATGTCTAAGACATTTCTGATAGCAAAATCTACTCAAGGTTTTAAAAGCAGAGAAGCCCTTACCCCCAAATGAACAATAATGTTAAGACTGCCAATACTGAGGGTTGCCTGGGTGGCTCAATCGGTTGAGCGTCTGACTTGGGCGCAGGTCATGATCTTGCTGTTCCCGAGTTCGGACTCCGTGTGGGACATGTGTGCTGTCAGCTGGGAGCCTGGAGCCTGCTTCCGATTCTGTGTCTCCCTCTCTCTCTGCCCCTCCCCCACTTACACTCCGTCTCTCTCTCTCTCTCTCTCTCTCTCTCTCAAAAATAAATAAACATCGGGGCGCCTGGGTGGCGCAGTCGGTTAAGTGTCTGGCTTCAGCCAGGTCACGATCTCGCGGTCCGTGAGTTCGAGCCCCGCGTTGGGCTCTGGGCTGATGGCTCGGAGCCTGGAGCCTGTTTCCGATTCTGTGTCTCCCTCTCTCTCTGCCCCTCCCCCGTTCATGCTCTGTCTCTCTCTGTCCCAAAAATAAATAAAAACGTTGAAAAAAAAATTAAAAAAAATAAATAAATAAACATCAAAAAAAATTAAAAAAAAAAAAAGACTGCCAATATTGACACTAAATTCCCACCTCTTCCTTGGCTTTGTGACAAAATGGACAGCAATTACAAATCACTACTTTCCCGTCTGGAGCTGCCTGGGCTTTCATACGCACAACTGTCATTCCCCTACTCCAAGTGGGAAAAAAGTGTAAGTGGTTCAGGATACAAGAACAGATTTTCAAGATCTTATGCATGACTGTGATTGTCACTATAAAATGGAATAACCCACAGATAAATGTATTCATCTGACACAAGTCAAATGAACCAGAAGTCAAGCACTCCCTTGGAGAGAACACCCCTGACCTTCCTCACAAAACACTGCACCTCCCCCTACTGTCTACTTGTTTAGCGGTTTGCTGTGTAGCTCTATCCGTTAGAATGTGAAGTTCCACGAAAGCAAGGGCTAGGTCTTATCTCCTAGTATATACCTAGAACCAAGACGAATTCTTGGCACAATAAATGCTCAATAAATATTTGTTGCTTCTATCACACACCATTTCATTATTTTAAACCAACTGACATCTATTCCTTCGTTACTAACTGATCAAAAATAGTTCCATTATCTTCAGGTGTACATTCTGTACGTTGTCGAAATCAACAGAATTGCTTTGGATTTCTTACTTTTATTCCTCTTCTGTAAGTGACAAGTGAGGCTGGTATTCTAGTTGTCTGATAGTATTACGGTTTCTTTATGAAAGACTTAACACATTAAATGAGCAGCCTGAAAGAAAAATATCAGAGGCAAGCCTAGATGACCACCTGAAAGCACCATGATTACTGCCCACGTTTGAATTCTAGCTCCGTCACTTACTACCTACATCCTTCGGTACCTTTCTTAGTTTTCTGTGCCCCAGTTTCCTCATCGGCAAGACAGAAACGATCCTCCCAGTATCACCTGCCAGTTCTCTAGCCCTTTCACTCCTGCTGTGAACACTGGCAGTGCCTCACCTACCCAGGAAGCCCCGCTCTTGATTCTATCATCCGTCGCGCTCTCTTTCATGGTAAAGCAAGGCCAACATTCATCAATTCACTATCCGTTTCTGAATTTTCTGCAATGTGAACTCAAGGAGTTGTCCCTTATTTCATCCACCTTCACCACCACCCCACCCCAGAAAGAGAATGCCTTTACCTGACACTTCCCGTTTCTACTAACAATACTCTCCCACCCGGCCAGGAGTCACATCATGCTTCTTTAACTCTTCTTCATTCCCTCCCCTGAAGGACTCATCATTCTTCAAGTTCTGGCTAGGGTTCCTTAGGAAATTCCTTTGTACGCATCTTCTCTGTTCTCCTATCTCATAACTCTCCACAGAAAGTAAATTCCTTAAGGACAGGAAGCAGATCTGATATTTTCAACAGGTCTACCTAACACCTACTAAAGGATTCGGTACTGAGTAAGCTCAATGAGTACTTGTATAATAAATTCATGCATGTCGGACCTGCTGTGATCACCTAACTGGTTCCCTAACTCCAGATTCCTGAGCCTCCAACTCTTCCTAAATGTTTCTTAAAATGCTTCACTCCTACAACTTGTCTGCTTAGACACACTTCTTAATATAGTCAGTTCAAGTACGCACTAGTTATAAAATATTACAGGCGGTACTGGGATGGGAGCAAAGAACTGGAATCCAATTCCAAAAATGAGTCCTCTCCAGTTGTTCAAAAAAATTACAAGTCTGTGCAAGAAACAGCCATGTAAATACTTATAATAAAAGGCACAATAAAAATGCCTGTAAATATGATTGATTAGAATTAGTAGGGTCTTTTTAAGTAAGATAAGCAGACGAAAGGAAAGCAGGCAGCCTAGGAGGAGTGAAAAACAAAAGACTCTAAGAACATAAAAGTGGTAGTTCAGGGGAGGGGGTTTAATTGCAGGTTTAACTGTGTCCCCTCAAAATACATGTTGAAGTGCTAACTCCAAGTACTTCAGAATGTGACCTTACTTGGAAATAGGGTCACTGCAGACATAACTGGTTAAGATGAGGTCATTAGGGTGGGCCTTAATCTAGTATGACGGGTGCCCTTATAAGAAGACGACGTTTGGACAGAGGCATGCACAGAGCAAGTACCTCACGTGAAGATGAAGGCAGGGATCCAGATAACTCAGCAGAAGCCAAGGAATGCCAAAGGTTGCCAGCAAACCCTGAAAAGCTGGGCAATAAACACAACCACCAGGCTAGGAAGCGAAGCATCAAGATAAATTACACAGGGTAGTATCTTCACAGGAGGGAGGAATAATTAGATTAAATACTTGCTGGTCTCACCTACAAAATCTCAGAAGTGTGACTCAAAAGACTGAATTATTTTCAAATAACCTATCCCAGAAAAAAGGGTCAAGAAAATCTGTAAGAATGTAAAAATACTCAGCACTCAACAAAGTTAGAATTCACAAATGTCTGGCACACAGTCAAAACTACCAGGCATGCAAAACACCAGGAAAACGCAACCCATAACGAGAGAAAAAAATTCATCTGGAATCAACACAGCTCTTACAATTCGCAGCTAAAGACATTAAAACAAGTATTATAACCAAATTCCACATACTCAAATAGATAAAGGGGAATCACAGAAAATATTTTTTAAGACACAAACTGAACATGTACAAATGAAAACCACAATGTGTAAAATTAAAAACACTGGGTGAGATTAATATATTAGACACTGCAGAAGAAAAGATTAGTGAACTTGAAGACACAGCAATAAAAAGTACTGCAGAATTTCAACTGACTGCTCCACACCTAAAATAGCTGTCAAAACAGAAAAAAGGACTAAAATAAATTCAAGACATTCCTCAAGTTCTAGGACAACCTCAAATACCCTAATGAGTATGTAACTTAATTTCCTCATAAAAGAAGGTAAGCAGAAAAAAATGCTAAATGAATTCACAGCCAAAATATTCCAATTTTGAAAAAAATTACAAATACAGATCCAGAAACTCAACAAATCCCAAGATCCAGAAACAAAGAAAGCTACATCAAGGTACATCATAATCAAATTGCTCTGCTTAAAACTGATGATAAAAAGAAACTCTTAAAAGCAGCAGGGAAAAAAGAAACATATATATATATATATATATATATATAGAGAGAGAGAGAGAGAGAGAGAGAGAGAGAGAGAGAGAGAAAGAAAGGAAGGAAAATGAGGAAAGAATTCTTATAAGAAACAATGCAAGCAAACAGAGCAACACCTTTAAATTCCTGAAAGAAAAAAAGTTATCACCTAGAATTTTTATACCCACTGAAAACATCTGTCAAAAACAAAAGAGAAATAAAAACACCGTCAGATATACAAAAGGTGAAAGAATGTGTCCCTACTAGGCCTGCACTACAAAATATGTTAAAGGAAGCACTTATGACGAAGGAAAAAGAGTTCAGATATAGAGAGGAGCTAAACAAAACAATGAAGAACATAGGGAAAGGTATCTACAGGGGCAAATGTGTAACAGTTTTTCTAGTAAGTTAAGTCTCGTTAAAAGAGAACTATTAAACAACATTAAAAATAATGTAGTGTGGCATTTGTAACATATGTACAAATAAAATCTAGTTAAAAACAGCTGAAAACCAGTAAAAGATAAATGAAAGCACACGATGGTAAAGTCAATACACTACATGTGAAGGGATGTGGTATTATTTGGAAGTAGACTATGATAAGATAAAAGGCAATCACTAAATTAAAAAACAAAGAGTTAAGTAAGCCAACATCAAATCATAAAAAAAAAAAATCAAAACATAAAAAATAACTCAGTTAATCCAGAGAACGCAGGAAGAGGAAGTGGGGAATAAAGAACAGATGGGACAAATAGAAAATATACAGCAGTGTCATTTAAACCAAAACATACCACATTAGTGACTTGTTTTCTACCTTAATAGAAAAAATCCAAATGAAATTCAAAGTGAAAGAATAAAAAAAAAATAATGAACATCCAGAGTAGAAATCAATGAAACAGAAAACAAAAACAACACAGAAAAGTCAATGAAACCCCAAGAACTTCCATGAACAGAAGATACAAAAATACTAAACAAAATTATAGTAAACGGAATCCTACAATCTAAAAACAGGGGACAATATGGGGCATCTGGGTGGCTCAGTCAGTTGAGCGTCCCACTCTTGATTTCAGCTCAGGTCATGATCTCTCATGAGATCGAGCCCCAGCTTAAGATTCTCTCTTTTCCTGGGCATTTGGGTGGCTCAGTCAGTTAAGTGTCCGACTTCAGCTCAGGTCATGATCTCCTGGTTCATGAGTTCGAGCCCTGTATCGGGCACACTGCTCTCAGTGCAGAGCCCACTTGGGATCTTCTGTCCCCCCCCCCCGCCCCCCTCCACCCCTACCTTGTCCATGCTCTCTCAAAAATAAATCAACATTTAAGAAAAAAAAAAAAAGATTCTCCCTCTCCTTTTGCCTATCCTGCTTGTACCTGCATGAGCACCATGCTCTCTCAAAAAATAAAAATAAATTTAAAAAGAGACAATATATTATTACCAAGTGGCCATTATTTCAGAAACAGTTTAGCATTCAGAAATCAATGTTATTCACCAAATTAACTTTAAAAAAAAAAAAAAAACACACTGGTGAATCTCAACAGATGCAGGAAAAAAATGTGACAAAACCCAACAACCATTCTCAATTAAAAAAAAAAAAAAAAAGACCTTTAGCAAACCGGGACTTGAAGGTATCTTCCTCAACCTGATAAAGGGCAAAGACTAGCACCACACTCAGTGGTGGTGACTGAATGTTTCTCTGTTAAGATAAGGAAAAAGACAAGCCTCTTTCATCACTTCAATTCAACACTGTATTCTATGTTCTTTATGTATTCTACATTCCATGGAAGTTCCAGCCAGTGCAGAGAGGCAAGAAAAGAAATACAAGGTAATCAAACCGGAAAGGGAGAAGCAAACTGTCTCTAATCACAGACAACAGAATCATGTAGAAAATCTCATGGCATCTACCAAACAGCTATTAAAGATAAGCGATTCAGCAAGCTGGGCGCCTGGGTGGTTGTGTCAGTTAAGCACTGGACTTCGCTCAGGTCACATTTTCACTGTTCCTGAGTTCAAGCCCTGCGTCGGACTCTGTGTGGACAGCTCAGACCCTCGAGTCTACTTTAGATTCTGTGTCTCCCTTTCTCTCTGCCCCTTCCCTTCTCATGCTCTGTCTCTCTTAAAAATAAATAAATATTTAAAAAACATTTTTTAAGTGATTTAGCAAGGTTGCAGAAAACAAGATCAATATACAAAACTCAGTTGTATTCCTATGTACCAGCAACTACAATCAGAAACTAAAAATTAAAAACCACTTATAGTATCAAAAATATGAAATACTTAGGTATAAATATGACAAAAATGTCACTGAAAGACCTGCACACTAAAAATTAGAAAATTTAGAGAAATTAAAGAAAAATCGAATCAGAGGGAGAGTTACACCACGTGCATGAGTCTGAAGAATCCATCCTGTCAGGATGTCAACTTTTCCCAAAACTATCTATAATTCAACACAATCCCAATCAACACAGAGTAGTCACAATTTTAAAAAAGAAGAAAACTGTAGGACTAACACTGCTGTCAATACATGTTATTAGGCTATAGTAATAAAAACTACAGTATTGGCATCAAGATACACTAACAGATTAACAGAACAGAAAAGATGCAGACCCATGAATGATTTTCAACAAGGATACAAAGGTGGAGAGAGAACAGTCCTTTTGCCACATGGTTCTAGAATAACTGGATATCCATTTCCAAAAAAAAAAAAAAAAAGTGATCTTTTAGCTACCCCTTGCAGAACCATAACAAATGTTAACTCCAAATGGATCACAGACTTCAATGTAAAACCTAAAACTATAAAATCTGTAGGTAAGGAGGAAAAAAAAGAAAACCTTTTAGATCTTGGGACAATTAGGCAAGTGTTTTCCAAAGCATGACCCATAAAAAGATCAAATCAATAAATTATACTTCAGGGGCGCTTGGGTGGCTCAGTCGGTTAAGCCTCCGACTTCGGCTCAGGTCATGTTCTCACAGTTCATGAGTTGGAGCCCCGCGTCGGGCTCTGTGCTGACAGCCTGGAGCCTGGAGCCCACTTCCAGTTCTTTCTCTGTCTCTTTCTCTCTGCCCCTCCACTGCTCACGCTCTGTCTCTTTCTCTCTCTCAAAAATAAATAAACATTAAAAAATTTTTAAAGACATAAATTACACTTCATAAAAACTTTAAGTATCTGTTTTCCAAGATATTTTTTTAAGAAAATGAAAAGGTAAGCCATGGACTATGAGAAAAGCTTTGTAAATCACATTATCTGATAAAGGACCTGTATCCAAAATAGAACAAGAATTCTCAAAGCTCCACAGTAGGAAGAAAAGTCAGACAAAGATCCGTACAAACACTTCACCAAAGACAACATATACAGAGCAAACAAACATGTGCAAAGGTGTTCAACATCATTAATCACTGGGAAACACGAGTGAGATATCACTACACAACTATCAAAATGACTAAAATTAAAAAGAATGACCACACCGACTCCTGAAATCATTGTTTCACTATATGCTAACTAATTTGGATGTAAATTTTATTTTATTTTATTTTTTTAATTTTTTTTCAACGTTTTTTATTTATTTTTCGGACAGAGAGAGACAGAGCATGAACGGGGGAGGGGCAGAGAGAGAGGGAGACACAGAATCGGAAACAGGCTCCAGGCCCTGAGCCATCAGCCCAGAGCCCGATGCGGGGCTCGAACTCACGGACCGTGAGATGGTGACCTGGCTGAAGTCGGACGCTTAACCGACTGCGCCACCCAGGCGCCCCCGGATGTAAATTTTAAAAAATAAAAAATGAAATTAAAATAAACTAAAATAAAAAAACTAAAACTAAAAATATATATGTATGTATGTATGTGTGTGTATATATGTGTGTATATATATATGTATGTACATGTATGTATATGTATATATACATATACACACATATATGTGTGTATATGTATATATGTATGTATATACATGTATGTATATGTATATATACATATACACACATATATACATATACACACATATATATGTGTGTATGTGTATATATATGTATGTGTATATATATATATGTATATATATATACACACACATATATAAAAGAATGACCACACTGAATATGGCAAGATGTGGAGGAACGAACTGAAAGGCCCTCTACAATGCTGGTAGGAATGCAAACTGACACAACCACTTTGGAAAACAGTTTACCAGTTTCTTAAAAAAGGAAGCATACACCTGCCATATGATCCAGTCATGCCATTATTAGGTGTTTTCATCCAAAACAAATAAAAACATGACCATGCAAAGACTTGTACATTAATATTCATGGCAACTTTATTTCTAACAACCAAAACTGTAAAATGAACTCAATGTCTTTTAAACAAGCGAATGGTAAATTTTTGTGATGTATCTACACAACGACTACTCAGTAATAAAAGAAATGAATTACCGACATGTACTACCATCATGGATGAACCTCAAAATGACCGTGCTGAGTGCAAACCAGACAAAAAAGGCCAACCAGACAAAATGATTCCATTTATACAAAATTCTAGAAAAAGTAATGTGTACTGACAGAAAACAGACCAGCAGTCACCTAGGGATTGGGGGGAGGTGGGAACGAACAAGAAGCAGAACTACAAAAAACTACAAGGAAACTTTTGAGGGAGGAATGGATATGTTCATTATCCTGGTGGTGGTAAAAGTCTCACAGGTGGTACATGTGGATTTAAAGCCATCAAATCGTGTATTTAAATAGGAGGAAGCTTATTATATGACAATTATAACACAATAAAGCTGTTAAAAGAAGCTGTAGCCCATCCAAAACAGGACTTTTTATAGGCACACCCTCTCAAATCTGCTTCTTCGACAGCACATCCCATCTCATGTGATGGCAACTCAAACTTTCCAGTCACAAAGATCAAACACCTGGAAATTATTCAGTGTTGTGTTTTAGTATTTTAAAATCAAAGAAATGTCTATTCTAAACTTTGTCAACATTCATAGAAGACATGTCTTCGTAAAACTGAAATACTGCTTTAAAAAGAATTTAAAAATCCACTTTTTTTTTTTTTACAAGAGAAACTTGAAAGACCGTGCCATCCATCCTTCATGGGCCCTCAATAACCGTCTCTTTACCATCAACCTTAGTCAACAAAATGTTCTGAAAGGGCCTCCACCTTCAACTAGATAGCATCAGCCACACCCTACTGACTTACACTGTCACCTACTAAAATCCTATCCATTACCCAACACCATGGGAAATACCACTTCCACCACGAATCTTTTCCTAGTCCTGATCCAAAAAGGATTACTCCCACTTCCGAATTTCCACTTCTCTTACAGTGTGCATACTCTGCCATGTGATAAAGTTGTGTACAGACATACCTCAACCACCATTCTAAATTCCCTGAGTCCAAGAGTCTATGTTCCTTCAACTACGTAGGTGAATGAAGTATATATGCCTAGGAAAGCATTTTACAAATCAAATGTTAATGTTTAATTGCTTTTATTCTTTCCAAGGCTGTAAGACTGTCCAATGAGCTTATCCATCTAATTTAACTAGACTCTTAAAGACAGAACAAGTAAAGGGGTAAAAGTTCGTAGACTTGACAGACATCTAAATTCACACGAATTATTTTTGGTGCCATCTTGTATTTCACTGCTTTAGGGCCAAAAGGGAAGGAGGAAAAGAAGTTAAAAAGTCCTATGCTTTAACCAACAGACACAAAAGGGAAAAGCACTGCTTGCCACCAAACAAAATGAAGAAAAGCCAAAGAAAATGAGAGCTAGAACACTACAACAGCAGCTCTTATTTTAAGGGAAGGACAACCAGCCTGCCTGGAAGCCCAGGCATTGAAATATCTAAGACACTGGGGGCCCTTGATCTATCAGTGTGACCATCTATATTGGACAAATGAAAAACACCAGAAAAATTACTTTCATTCAACTGCTATCTATTCTTCACACTCAAGTGTTCTTCTTTCCTATTACTCTCCAGCTACTTGAATCCTAAGCCATGTTTAAAACCTTAACACAGGTGGTTCAGTCGATTTTGGCTCAAGTCATGATCTCAGTTGGTGAGTTTGAGCCCCGGGTCAAGCTCTGTGCTGATAGCTCAGAGCCTGGAGCCTGCTTCGGATTCTGTGTCTCCTTCTCTCTCTGCCCCTCCCCTACTAGCGCTCTCTTTCTCTCTCTCTCAAAAATAAATAAAACATTAAAAAAAATTAAAACCTTAACAAGTTCTATGGGTTTCCTCTTTAAGCCTTCCCCAAACACTCAACCCATTCCCCATGTCCCTATTCTTAAAATGCCTGATTTTTTTTTTCCTGTACTCTTCTGGATAAATCCTTATGGCACTTTCTGTATGAATGTTTTCAATTTTATCTAACTTTGCAAGTATTTACCAAGTATTTATTCTTTACCTCTTAATGTTCCTTGAACAAAGCACTGAGTTTTGTATTTCCTACAGAATCTGCCACCTACCAGCACCCGATAAAGACTCAATGTAAACCAAAAAATATATATAGTACAAGCAACAGTTAAAACATCTGACTTAAATTAGAAAGGCAGTAATAGCAGGAGGTGGTGAATAACACCTGATCTTCCAAATGAACAGAAGAACATGAACCAGGAGTTCGAGTTTATGCTATTTGCTAGATAACATGGGCAGTACAAGACAAATTCTGCCCCAAAGCTTGCAGCAATTTATGAAAAACAAACATGTACCTTTATGAAAGGTTAACATCATGAGAAAAGTCAAGTATGTTACTTATTGCAATGGTACTATTTCTCATCTGGAATAAAAAATGGTCAATTTTATTTAACAGGGTTTTAGAAAACCTGTGCATAGTGCTGCTACCGGAGTTATATTTTGAGACAAAGCTAAATATTTCCCTTTTATGCTCTAAAGTATTTAATTAGATGAAGATTTTATACAACTTAGCTTCTGTGATATAATATACATATTTTGGTTACAGGTATTTAGCAGAGCAATTAAATCCTTATTTCCACTTCTGTTCTAAAATCCGCCTGCCCGCAGTGAGTGGGAACTGCTGCAGATCATTAAACACTCATTTATCAATGTCTCTCACCAGGCAACACAATGCAGCAGAACAGCACACAGAAACCATCCAGAACCCCAGCAACAGCGGCTAATTAGCATAGCCTACCACTAAACCGACACCATATGATTGGAACTGTTAGTCGGAATGCTAGCCAATCAAACTAGGTTATGCAAATAGCCTATTTTAGTTGCCAGGGCAGAGCTACTTCCAATTGTCCAATAGGAAAACAAGCAATAAACAAGAAATGAAATTGAGCTTTGTCACATTTTCAAGTTGCTGTTAACACTTTCAGGTTTAGAGCAAAATTAACAGCAACTGTAAAGGATTAGAATCATATTTTACCTTCCACTCCAAAAGCAATCCAATGGTAATACACACAGAATACAAAGTAGTGTATTTGTTATCATTTTAACTTTTTGCTCTAAAGATGAGTTTTTCTAACAGAAGCTGCAATCAACATTTCAACTTTTCCCCCACCTAGTCAAAAGCAAGCATTATGTAAATGTCTTTCTATACATTTAAAAAGATTCTCAAACATTACATTTTTGAGGAATCCTACAAAGCATATTTATTCTATTATGGGAAGGCTAAATGAAAGGTGGGTATAACAGAACACATGGCTTGCTAGAAGTCTTAAATTTTATCAGACTGAAGAAAAATAATATTTTGCTTCTGATTACGACACATTACGATATAACTTCAAAAATAATTTAAAAATAATAAAACCCAAATTAAGTATTAACCTATAGGGCTTAGGATATGCAAATTGGGACCAAGTAAACAAGACTCTTTGGAACCAAGTTCAACTAAAATATAAGCATAATATAAACACGTTATATTCACATGTAAATTTTCTAATAAGGAATAAAACATTAAAGAAAACCTCTGTCAGTACATACTAACAACTACAAAGATAATTTTAAAGAACATCAGTGTTCAGACAATTCTTAGTTGTTGAGAGAATTTCTTCAATCTCACATATTCAGAGAAATGCTTTGAAACATGTCAAGGAGACACAGTTCCCATTTGTGCCTTATAATTCTATCTTCATAAAAGATACAATTTTATTTTAAAATAGATCAACTTGTCCCACCTATCCTAGCAATTATCTCCTTCTAAATGGAGTACAGATTCATCCCATACCAAGGAAGTTAGTGATTTTAAAATCTGTTTTTCCGCACAATGTCTGTAAATGTCTCCAGAAAGACTTTCAGCATTTGAAAACTACACTGAATTAAGACACAGAGCAGATTTTGAGCACGAGACTGAAAGAAAACAGCATGTTGGCCCTATATCACTGCATATTATCTTCCCCTTTAAGAAAACTGAAGCCACTTCACCATCTTCAAGCACCCACCACCCATAATTGTCTCCTAACTTCTCATGTTCTCTCCACTTAGAGATTCTGGATGAAAACCACTTAAAAGTCCAATAAAACCAAACCAGAGTCAGCTTCTTGGAGGAGAGTGATCAATTACTGAACTTTAAAGGTGGAAGAAAGCTTAAAGATCATCTAATACTAACCTCTCATTCTATTAAAAAAGAAACTATGCTTTTTAGAAAAATAGTGCATAAAAGATCCTATCTATAGATGAAAATCAAAGCCCTCTCAAACCATCTTCAAACAGTATCTATGAATAATCAATAGATCAGTCAGGTATCAATAAGCATCTTGGTTTACCCGCACATACGAAAATTATATTTAAATATAAGCTTTCAAAAAAGAGTAGCTCGGAATCATTCCCCCTGCCATCACCTACAGCATCTACTAATCAAGGCTTAAGAAAAGTTTGAAAATCACTCTCAAACCCAAAGCATTTAATTCATTCCCTGAAAGACTCAATGTCACTTCACTTCAAACTTTAGGTATCATCTGGTGTGTTTAACTACTTGGAATGCTTACAAACCTCCTTTAATAGTAAGGACAAAGGCAAGAAGAGAAATAAGAGAAAATTTTTAAATCAATTTAGTTCACACTTTTGTCCATGAGCCTTTAACATTTTGGCTAGTTCTCCCAAGTTCAGACTTCTCTTATTCCCTCCACATTGGGAAAGCAATCCTAAGACTAGCTTCCAATCAACATCAGTAAACAAAGCATTTTCCATGTAAACAGGAATGTTTCCTAGTCTACCTCTTAAACATTCTTCATATCATGAAACTTTCCTGTCCTTGAAGGGGGAAAAATTAAAACCTTGGCACTTTTATTTTCTTTAGTGGCTTAGGGACCCAAGGAGACATCCTCTGCCTGGTTACAGGTACTCCAGGACAAAACACCCTGAATTTAAAATGTTTATCGTGACGCCTGGGTGGCGCAGTCGGTTAAGCGTCCGGCTTCAGCCAGGTCACGATCTCGCGGTCCATGAGTTCGAGTCCCGCGTCAGGCTCTGGGCTGATGGCTGAGAGCCTGGAGCCTGTTTCCGATTCTGTGTCTCCCTCTCTCTCTGCCCCTCCCCCGTTCATGCTCTGTCTCTCTCTGTCCCAAAAATAAATAAAAACATTGAAAAAAATTAAAAAAAAATAAAATAAAATGTTTATCAAAAAAATTTTTAAGCTACTTAAATTGTGGAGTTTAGTTTAGGAAAGTGTCAATGACTAGTACTATCAGATTCCAAAATTAAACACTTAAAATGTTTAAAAAGTTAACTCACTAAATAAACCTTCATTACTAAAATATATTTTAGAATTCAATTCCTACTAAAGGAAATAAGTTTTCTAAGAATAATTTAATCATTAATTTTTTAAATACAGTATCCCAATTACATTCTCCCCTATATGGTAAAAAGAAATATATTTAAGTAACTTCTCATCGATAACTAATGATGCTCAATATATATAAAAAGCCTCCAACCTCTCAATGTCTGAACAGGCCATTATTAGGCCAAATAATAAATCATCCACGATTTTCTGAAATGACATCATACCATAACGATTTTGTATTTTAGGGAGATATACAATGTAACTTTATAATTCTAAAATATGGCAAGTAGATTAATTTGAAGCCATCTAACCTGGAAAAATATTCAAACATTTTTGGGCAACTACTTTAATCAAGTTTGTAAAACCTCATTCCATAAAATGAGCCTGCCACCATTCTGTTTTGCTAACCATCTTTTACAAAAGATTAAGCCAAGTATCTGTCGTCTCCAACTTAAGAGGAATCTCCATGCTTTCTTTTACCCCCTCCTTCTCATCAAGTCCACTTATAAAAACAGAAGGTAAACTTTTATTTAAATCTGTATCAAAGACATAAATTTTTAAAGCCTGGAATATTCTTTACCCTTGTGGATCAACTATTTCAATGTGGGGTATGGTTTCATCTTCTTCCTCCTTCCCCTGATGAAACAAAAAAAGACTCCTAGAACATTATCAATACTCGTTATTTTATATTAAATGTATTTTTGCTCCCTCATCCAAGTACTGTGGAAATATAAAAGTTGACTGATCAGGCCTTTATTTAACTGTTACATTAACGCATATCACTAAAACAAAAAAAGATTCTCACAAATTAAGTTGAGGGTTAAAAACCCATTTCGCTTTGTGCTTATCAAGGCAATAAAAGAGTTTCATCTTTGTTAAGTGCCTTCACTTTAAACTGTATTAAATATTTACTTGTCAATTTCCATGTCATGTGAAAACAAGAGGACAGATTTATATTTATTCTTATTTTAAAAATGAACAATAAAGGGGCAACTGGGTGGCTGCTCAGTCAGTTAAGCATCTAACTTCGGCTCAGGTCATGATCTTATGGTTCCCGAGTTTGAGCCTCGGATCGGGCTCTGTGCTGACAGCTCAGAGCCTGGAGCCTGCTTCGGATTCTGTGTCTCCCTCTCTCTCTGCCCCTCCCCAGCTCACACTCTGTCTCTCCCTCAAAAATAAATAAAAACATTAAAAAAAAATTTTTTTAATGAATATGAAAAATTCAGTTTATTTTTTTTTTAGTAATCTCTACACCCAACATGGGGTTCAAACTCATGACCCCAAGATCAAGAGTTGCATAGTTGGGGCACCTGGGGTGGCTCAGTCGACTGAGCAGCCGATTTCAGCTCAGGTCATGATCTCATGGTTTGTGGGTTGGAGCCCCACACGGGGCTCTCTGCTGTCAGTGTGAAGCCCATTTGAATTCCTCTGTTCCCCACTCTCTTTCTCAAAAGCAAATAAACATTAAAAAAAAAAAAAAAAAAAAGGTGTTGCATGCTCTTCTGACACAGCCAGGCACCCCCGAAAATTTCACTTTCAAGAGCTTTGCATGGGAAGCACCTGAAAGAGAAAAGCAGTCATCCTCCAAAACTCAAGGTAATAAAGAGAGGCCATGTATCTGTCCATGGGGAGGTAAAACATGTGAACAGATGAGGGACAGAGAAAAAAGTGCTTCCAAACAGAGCCCAAACCAAAAGTCGCAAAGGCAGAAAATGAAGTACAGGTATTGACTTTCAACACGGCTGCTTCTCACATGGGCAAGTTTAAGTGCTACACTTAAAGTATACTACTTAAAGCAGGAATGTTTTCCTGAGACCCAAAAGGCCACCTACTTCTTTATACAGTTGACCTTTGAACAAGGATTTGACTGCACAAATCCACTTATACATGATTTTTTTTTTATAAAGAGTACTGTAAATGTATTTTCTCTTATGATTTTCTTAGTAACATGGTCTTTTCTCTATCTTACTGTAAGAACACAGTATACAATACATACAACATACAAAACAAAACATGATAATCGATTGTTTACATTACCTGCAACAATTCTGGTCAACAGTAGTAGTTAAGTAGTTAACGGTAGTAGTAAAGTTCTTGGAGAGTCAAAAATTATACTTGAATTTTCGACTGCATCATTCGAGGGTCAACTGTGCTATCCAAATTCACCAGTAAACAGAGAACCAAGGTCATAATTGGAATAGTGCTTTAAAAAAAATCCTCTTAGACTACCAGCAAGAAAAGAAATCAACACCACACCTAGAAGAAGTTCAGTTTCCTGAGATGGGAGAAGAGGGCCCTTTTAAAAAAGAAAATCTAGAGCACTAGCTAGACTGAGCATACTTATTCATATTGTCCATAATATCCACCAAAATGGTAGTAGGGAGTCACAAAAATAAAATCAATTAATTAAAACACAGAATAGGGACTTGACAGTAAACCAAAGATTCTGACAGATTTCTTCAGGACAAAAGGCCAATGGGATCATACCAACGATCAAAGGAATGTCAGCCCTCCAGCTGAAAGCTGGCACCAGAAACCACAGTGGAAGTGGTAAGTGCCATCCTGGGTGAGAAAGGAAAACTGGAGAAAAAGAAGACAACTATCTGCCACATGGTCACTCCTCTCCGGGTGCCTCTAGGAAGTACCCACTAGTCAACACACAGGGTCTCAGCCACTGAAACACAGGCGCCCCCAGGCTAAGGCCAAAGAAAGACCCTGTGAGGATACTAAGTCAGGTGCCTAGGAAGGGCTAGATGGGCAACCCAGCAGTCCATACTTCTCACTGGGGCCTCCTCAACCTGGCAATGGACAAATGAGTCCTTCTTGCCAAGACCCCAATTCACACTTGCTGAACTGAAGCCTGCAGGTCCAATGGCTCACCATAAACACCCAACCTGTCTGCAGTCCTCTCACAGGGGGAGAAGCTGACATGGTGGAGGAAGTGAAGTTCTTGAGCTGGGCAACAGGGGTGCACAGGTATTTACTATTAAAAAAAAGGGGGGGGAGGGTCATGTACAGACCAAAGGTGACAAGTGTCATAAACAATTACTCTGCATCTGAGGCTTTTAATAAAGTTCTTTCTGGTGAAAGTTCAATGCATATCAACTCATACAGTACCAGAATTAAATCCTCTTACAAAACCAACCATTATATTGCCAACACCACACCTCAGTCCCAGGGTTAGCATCTCACCTACGAGTGGAACAAACTTAGTGACACAATATTTACATCTCCCTCTCTCCACTTTTCCAGGACAGTTTTTTGTTTTCAATTTTCAAAAGAATCTCAAAAACAAAACATGGGATTCAATTCTAGTTAAGGAAAGGTGCATAAAAGTGTATATATACTTATGTACATACAATGTAAAAGTGACCATCTGGTGGGTAAAGTCTGTGATGTAGTTAAGAAATGTAACAAAGGTCCTAAAATCCTCACTGAGTATCTTGGGAAATCAAGAGAAATTGTCTAAAAGTGATGGATCAAGAAAGAGAGGTTTAAATCAGTTTTATAAAATTTTAGTCATAATCAACAGAAAAAAAGCTTTAATTTTTTTTTAATGTTTATTTTTGAGAGAGAGAGAGAGACAGACAGAGTGCAAGCAGGGGAGGGGCAGAGAGAGGGAGATACAGAATTGGAAGCAGGCTCCAGGCTCCAAGCTGTCAGCATAGAACCCGACGTGGGGCTCGAACTCACGGACCACAAGATCATGACCTGAGCTAAAGTTGGATGCTTAACCAACTGAGCCACCCAAGCGCCCCCAGAAAAAAAACTTAGAAGACAACAAATTGGCAGGAAGAAAAGCAGCACAGAGAGCTATTCGATTTCGTCTTTCTGGGAGGACAGTCATTAGTTTTTTAAATAATAAAACAGAGCTATAAACACATTACTATATTTAAAGTTACAGAAGTAACCAAAGGAAGAATTGAAAAATTCAAGCTCAGTCAGTTAAATGTCCAACTTCGGCTCAGGTCATGATCTCACGGTTCATGGGTTCCAGGGCCTGGAGCCTACTTCAGATTCTGTGTCTCTCGCTCTCAGTCCCTTTTCCACTCAAGCTCTCTTGTCTCTCTCTCAAAATAAAAATAAACGTTAAAAAAAATTTTTTTAATTAAAAAAATAAAAATAAATGAAAATAAAAATTTAAGATTAAAAGCGTTTTTACCACTAAGGAGAATAAGGAAAACTGATTATTTCTTCCTTTCATAATGAAGTACTAGCATACGCATGTAAACTGAGTAATTACTGCTTAATATAGAGGAAAAGTACAAATATGAATTTTTAACATGTCAGCTGAACATAGCCTAAAAAATACTACTTCTAATAGGAGGAAAGAACGCTGGTTGTAACGAGCAGGTTAGAGAAACAGCAAATATCCAACACATTTTTTTTAACTTTTATAACTTTACAGAAAGGAGATCTAGGTTTACAATAAGATAAATATTTACATTTTCAAGTGTCTGCTTTTTGGAGTACTTGATTCCATGGAGTGTATTTCGGGGATGGTGTATAAAAATGGGAGATAAATCTGTGTTTCTCTCTAATCTAATCTCTAATACAGAGATCCATTCAACGATATAGATGCTACACGTTTTTTTAAATTTTTTTGTAATGCTTATTTATTTTTGAGAGAGAGAGAGACAGAGACAGAGTGTGAGTGGGGGAGGGGCAGAGAGAAAGGGAGACAGAATCTGAAGCAGGCTCCAGGCTCTGAGCAAACTGTCAGCACAGAGCCCGACGCGGGGCTCGAACTCACTCACAAACTGTGAGATCATGACTTGAGCCGAAGTCGGACGCTTAACTGACTGAGCCACCCAGGCGCCCCAAGATGCTACACGTTTTAAAAAGACTAGCATGAAGGATATACAGGTCTTGACCAAACTAAAGAAAGACTACAAAGTAGCCTGATGTCAAATATCAAAGGAAAAGGAAGACAAAACCTTTTAGAAAGAGGTAAAATCTTAAATTACACACCTTTGGAGAAAGTAATCTACAATATCCAAATCTTAAACCGTAATAACTTTTTCCTTCAGCTTTCTTAGTTTGGGCTTTCCTTTTACAGCTTGTTACTTCTTAAAGTAAACCACAATTTATTCAAAAATCTTTTTAAACAGTGGCCAAATCTACCCTTTTTCTAAAACTACAAAAACTAAACTTCATCAAATTATTCCTAGAACCAAAACACATACTTTATTTCACTTGAATTTACAATTCAAATCACTGTTGTTAATACACATTCTTCACAACTCATACGTGCTTAAGAACAATGTTCCTTTTTAAAGCAGCAGTTACTTCCACGGACTTTCCAGAAAAGCTAATACAGATAAGCTTATTATATTTTATCAAAACCAAAGAGTAAATTATTTATGAAACTCTTGGGAATCTCTTTAAAAGAGGAAATACAATCCAGAAAATAAAAGGTCACCACCATCAACGATTATTAATGGGTTTGTTCTCACTTGTTCAAGAAATATTTGAGAATCTATTATGTCCCAGGTGTTACACTAATAAGACCTAGTTTCTCCATACAGAAACTTTAAAATCCTGTATAATGATACTGGGAACAAAAATTAAAAAGACAAATGCAAACTGGAAAATGTCTGATTGGCAGTAACTAAGTAACTGGTTAAGAGTCTAGAGCCACGCTTGCTCCCAGGTTTGAATCCTAGCTACATTCACAGGATCAACCTGGGGCAGGCCCCCTAATCCCTGCTGGGCTTATCATGCCTATCTCAGAGTTACCATGAAGAGTACACGCATTAAAAAAATGTAAATTGCTTGTAACAGTTCTTGGCATTACAATAAAGCTTCAATGAGGATCTCTTACAAATTAAAACAACAACAACAACAACCTCAAAAAAATACCAGCAAAGAATATTGAAAGGAAACTCACATATGAATAACATAAAACATAACACATGAATAACACAGAACATACTCGGTCTCACTAACATTCAAACATGTGCAAGGGAAAATAATTAAGTTACTGTGTCTATCAAATTAACAAACATTTTGAAATCGCCAGGATTCTAGAGCATGGGAAAGTTCTGATGTGTAACTGGCAGAAGTGACAATTGTACTTTAAAACATATTTGAAAATATGTATCGTAAGTCTTTTAAAATGTACATATCCTTTAATTCAACAACTACAACTTCGAGGAATTAGACCTAAGGCAATAAATCAAAGAGGAACAAAAAGACTACATAATAATGTTCGCTTAAACATTATTTATGAACTAATTAGCAACAATGGGGAATAGGTTAAATAGTAACTAATTTGTAGAATACCAATTAGCCATTAAAAATGATGCTATAAAAGAATATTAATGATGGAGAAGTGTTGAAATTGTAAAAGACTACAAAAAGTAAGTAAAATATGACCCCGATTTTGTTTCTTAAATATGGTCTAAAGGAGCCACAAAGCACACGAAGTAAATCTGAATGTTAGGATCACTGGTGACTTTCACTTTCTTCTTTAAAGAAGTTCTACCTGAACTTGAGTTATTTTTAAGTAACAGTATGTAAGCTGGATTGTGGTAGTGAGAGCTGCACAATCGTGCTAGTTCAACAAAAACTCAAATTTACTCATAAAATGAATAAATTTTTATGGCACATAAATTATGTTTCATGGAATAGTTACACACACACACGTGCGTGCGCCCCCGCCCCCCCCCCCACCTTATAAGAAAGGTGAGGGGATAGGAAAAAGTCCCTGCTGTCAAAGGAAGAAAAAAATTACAAACATGTTGTGTCTTACTCAATGGGGAAAAAGAAGAGCTTAAGTATTTCAGGTATCTTTCAATTTTGAAGGATATTGTTGAAAAATGTAATAACTGCAACAAGATATTCATGTAAAAATGGATGTTATACATTCATCATTTCATAAGTATGAAAAAGCAAAATGTTAATTTTCAGCTATCTTGGTTCCAAGAATAACACCCTTTACCCATCACAGTTTTTCCCCTTCCGCCTACCCTGCTCCTGGAAATGCTTTCTGCCTAATTCCACAGTCCAAATCATAGGCCACAAAGTAGCATAATCCCAATAATAGATAAAACAGTCCTTCAACACAAATTTTAAGCTATGTAAATGAGATATGAATTCGAACGGACTGTTAACTCTGGTAATACAAGCCTAACATAAAGTTTGAGACATTAACGTGTAATTTGAAAAGACATCCCAATTTCTCAAATTCAGGAGAAATTTAAGAAAATGCAAGCCCCCAATACACATGAATAGTACGGTAACGACTGGATGGGGTGAGAACACTAATCATAAAAATAAGAGCACATCTCCTGGGCATGCGCTATGTACACACCATGTACTCTGTGTATTACAAGGTATTCTTACCATCGTTATGCTTCTAGTTCTCCACAAGAAACAGGTTTAGAGCTCTGTACTTTGTTCTGATAGTTAGTTCTATATTAACATATTTCTGGCATAGCCAGCCCCAAACCTCTTCTGTTTTCCTTCCCTCTCGTTACGTGTCTTGAGTTGAAGAAGTAGGCCCCGCGGATTCCCCTACTTAAAATCCTCACCAAAATTTAATGATTAGCGGTCTCCCCTAAACTGTCCTCTCCTCTGAGCATCTCATTTGAAGTACTACCCTTTTACTCCCCATGAAGAACTAGGAAGCAATCAGCAACTTTCTTCTTTCATTTTTCCAGTTATTTGAACTGCACCTTCACTGCAGAGAGCACGGGCATTCTAGAACACACTCACAGATAACCATCATTCACTTTCAGTTCCACAAGCATCTGTTTAACGCTCCCCTTCTATCCATGTCCCTGCAGTCTTTCTGGGTTGCCCAAGTTTATTCTCCAGTAGAGTCCTCAAGAAGTGCTCAAAAAGAAACCAAAGTTCCCCAAATTCATACCTGTGTTCCTAACACTTTGTCTGTTTTTATAGTTTAGTCCATTTAGCTGGATATAAAATTCCAGGCTTTCTTTTTTTGTTTTTGTTGAGAATACTAAATGTTACCCCACTGCTTCTGGCATAAAGTGTTACTATCAAAATCAAGTAATCTAATTATTCTTTCCCTTTATTTTTTTTTAAATCCTTAAAAAAAATTTTTAATGTTTTTTTTGTTTTGTTTTGTTTTGTTTTGTTTTTTTGAGAAAGAGAGAGAGAGAGAGAAAGACAAACAGAGCACAAGTTGGGTAGGCACAGACAGAGGAACACAGAATCTGAAACAGGCTCCAGACTCTGAGCTGTCAGCCCGGCGCCCAGTGTGGGGCTTGAACTCCCGAACCATGAGATCATGACCTGAGCCGATGACAGATGCCTAACCAACTGAGCTCCCCAGGCACCCCTATTCTTTCCCTTTAATAATGACTTATGTCTTTGCCTAGATACCCCAAGAATCTTTTTTTTTAATTTTTTTAATCTTTACTTTTGAGAGAGACAGACAATGTGAGTGAGGGAGGAACAGAGAGAGAGGGAGACACAGAATCCAAAGCAGGCTCCAGGTTCTGAGCTGTCAGCACAGAGTCCAATGCAAGGCTCGAACTCACAGACTGCAACATCATGACCTGAAGCAAAGTCAGACGCTCAACTGATGAGCCACCCAGGCGCCCCACCAAGAATCTTTTAAGTCCAGTAATTTTTAAAAAATACGTCTACATGTTGGGTCATTTCTGGACCCATATAACACAAGTATACAACATACCTTTTCAAAATGTGGTGGCAAATCTTTTTTTTTTTTTTAATTTCAGGAAATTTAACTTTTAGTATATATTAAGTTTCATTACTTTTGTTCTTCAGGATTTCTTATTACCATATGTTGAAACCTTACTGCCTGTCTTTAATAACTGTCACCTTTTTCTAGATGGTTATTTTTCTTCAGTTTTTTGTTTAATTTTTTTTTTCTATTTATCTCCAGTTCGCTAAAGAAATTCTTTATTGTGTTTGTTCACTCTTGTGTTCCTTCTAAATTAGGCTTCTAGATTTTTATTAATGACTTTCTCCCCGTTTCTTCAGTTACCACCACATTTCTAGGATTTCTATCCGGATTTATATTCATATCGCTTTCTAAATTTGGGTTTGTTCTAAAACACTAGGTTATCGTTTTCATTAGCTTTATGGACATTTCTCGCTGTCACGCTTTCACTGTCTGCACAAATATTACTCTGCTCCTTATTCCTTTCTTCTTACAAAAGCTCTGTGGGAAATATGACTGCAATCCTTGCCTGTTGCTCATTTTCATGTAAAATAAAAAACATTTATTTTTACTTTTTTTTTTTTAAAGTTTACTTATTTGTTCTGTGAAAGCAAGAGAAACCATGAGCACGGGAAGGGGCAGAGGCAGAGAGAGAGAGGGAGGGAGGGAGGGAGAGAATCCCAAGCAGGCTCCACGCTGTCAGGGCAGAGCGCAATGCAGGGCTCAAACCCACGAACCATGAGATCCTGACCTGAGCCGAAATCAAGAGTGAGACACTTAACCAACTGAGACACCCAGGCACCCCTAAAATAAAAAAACTTAGAAAACTGAAGAACTTTTCTGGCTTTGGTCCTTTTATGTCTCCATGAAGGGTACTGAAATACAGCCTCGTAAGTGAGATCTCCTGTGTGTTCACCTTCCCTCACTTCATCCGACCTTTTTTCCCTTTGCCTCCACCGTCGCCATCCTGCGTATTTTGGATTCCGTTCCCAGCAGTGTCTCCTCAAGTGCAGGGCTTTGGCCAGGAAAGGAGCTTCAACTGTCTTTGAAAGTTCATAGGGACCAGACGGCTCTGACCCTCAGAACTCGCCACACGCCCCATACATCCTGGAAACTTGAAAACATCTCTGTCTCCGCTACTGTTCTCAAATCTGCTGGCCACCCTTTCCAGGGAGTTTTTGCTGGCGACCCCGCGGTTCTCCTGTTCTCAGGCCCTTCAGACGGCCTGCTGCCTCCTTCTGTACAAGCACGGACACCATGCACGTCTTGTAGTTACTGGGGGTTGGCCCTCACCCACTTGCACTGGGGTTTGTGGGGACACCGTTCACTTCATCTTGTAGAGGTGGTGTCCACGAGGTATCCGTTTTGCTGTTCTAGTTACTTTGTTTTTAGAGAAAACTGTGGAGATTCAAAAAACTATGTCCTGCTGTCATCTTCCCAGAACTCAAACATTCTTTGGAGATACGTATAGTAAGTATCCCTAAAGTCTAAAATTAACAAATGTAAGTTTATCTGGTCTCATCTGGGTCTTAGAACAAAGGCCCTAAGGACTAAGAAATTCAACTCTGCAATGTGGCTACCCTTAGGTTTCTCATCATTCCCATAAATATCGTATGTTCTTTCATGTGATATTTAGTCATATCATCATTAACCGCTTCCACGTAGCGATTAGAAGCTGAAATAATACAAACATGAAATACTAAAGGGAGAGGAGAGGGAAGATAATGTGGAAGTCTTAAAACCATCTTAAGAAATGTATTAGAGCAGACGCTCACATTAAAATATTATTTAGGGATAAGGATGGCGAAAGTTACTATTTTTGCAAAGAATTCACCAAGCCATTTTTATGTCCCAGGAACCCTGCTCAACAGACACAGGGTACACAAAGAGAGTAAGCCATAGCCATCTGACCTTGGGGAACTGTCAGACCAGGTGGGACAAAACAAGAGTTAAGCGAACGAGTGCAAATGCCACAAAAGCATTAAACAAAAATGACTTGCTAGAAAGACGGAACCTGGGAGGAGAATATCTACCGAACTATTAGCTTTGTTGCCTAATTGATGCATTTCTTCTTTTTTTTCAAGTTTTATTTATTTAAGTAATCTCCACACCTGCTGTGGGACTTGAACTCACGACCCCGAAATCAAGAGTCACATGCTCTTCCAACCAGCCAGGCACCAGTTATTACTTTAGACATTTCTGAAGAACTTAAAACTTTTTCCTCTATTGAGTATACACTATTACTTTTGTATTTCCTAAAATAGGAGATTCTTCTTTTTGCCAGCTGAATTAGAGTTATTTTTAACTGTAATACTCACGCTCACAAAGATACATCAAAAGACACACATTCATGTAATGCGAGTGGGTATAAATTGGTACATAGTACCAAAGAGTTTTCTGAAAAGTTGTATCAAGGGCCTTAAAAGTTTTCAAAACTCTATAACCCAATACTCACACTCCTAGGACTCAATTATAAGAAAGTAATTTAACACATAACCAAGCATTTGTGCACAGATGTTAGTACTTTAAAATAAAAAAGGAAAGGAAAAATTTAAAAACAATGTCAAATAGGAGATATCCAACTAGGAAATGATCACATAATGAAATATCCTCAAATCAGCACACTTTAAAGTGCATTTCT
This sequence comes from Puma concolor, assembly GCF_028749965.1. Lineage (NCBI taxonomy): Eukaryota > Metazoa > Chordata > Mammalia > Carnivora > Felidae > Puma > Puma concolor. The sequence goes on along the minus strand of NC_141675.1, from coordinate 152,396,537 downwards.
AAAAGTACTTCACCCTCAAAAAAGCTACAGTTCCGAATGCTCCAGATTTGCTTCAAGTTTCAAGTGATCTGACAGCAGATCATTAACTTAGCTAAGTTTTCAATGACACAGGGGAATATTTATGATCCAATGCTAAGCCAAAAAAAGAGAATATGTAAATAACACAAAATACATTCTAACCCAAGCACACCATCCTGAATGTCAAAAATGGCACAGAAAACAAAAACTTGAAAGGAAACGTGCCAGTGTGAACTGGACAGAACTTTGGGTCTACTTCCTCCTACTTCTCTCTATTCTTACAAATTTCCAAATTTCTTGGGGCGCCTGGGTGGCGCAGTCGGTTAAGCGTCCGACTTCAGCCAGGTCACGATCTCGCGGTCCGTGAGTTCGAGCCCCGCGTCAGGCTCTGGGCTGATGGCTCGGAGCCTGGAGCCTGTTTCCGATTCTGTGTCTCCCTCTCTCTCTGCCCCTCCCCCGTTCATGCTCTGTCTCTCTCTGTCCCAAAAATAAATAAAAACATTGAAAAAAAAAATTTTTTAAAAAAAAAAAAACAAATTTCCAAATTTCTTCAGTGTCTGTGTATTACTTAATAAACGGGGAGAAAAAGTAACAGACTGAGAGCAAAATATAAATCCACTGGATTTACCATTCACCAAAAACAATAAATTTGTTGAATTATTAGAAGTGGAATCTGATTGCCCAGGGTTAAGAAATGAGTAGAAGCTAGAGAAGGGAAAAACATGAAGACCAGATGCACAGGGCTGTGTGAAGAACAATCCCAAAAGGAGGCAAACTGGCAGTTATGTGCCAAAATATTAAAATGTGCAAACCCAATGCACCCTACATCTGAATGAGATTTAAAAGTTCATTTTTTCTTTTAATTTACAGATCTGACTTCTAACTGCTACCCTAATAATATGCCATACTCCTAGACAATTAAATATGCAAACCTTGCCCTAGAAAACTCACATTTTACAATGAATTAGAGGGGTGCCTGGGTGGTTCAGTCGGTTAAGTGTCCAACTTCAGCTCAGGTCATGATCTCACAGGTTGTGGGTTCGAGCCCCACATCAGGCTCTGTGACAACAGCTTGGAGCCTGGAACCTGTTTCAGATTCTGTGATTCCCCTCTCTGCCCCTCCCCTGCTGGCACTCTGTCTCTCTCTCTCTCAAAAATAAATAAACATTAAATTTTTTTAAATAAATAAATAATAAGATGAATTAGTGAATCTAAAGTTTCAAATTCTGCCATATTAGTTTTAAGCACTTAAATTCATACACTTAAGAAATATGACAAAGACCCTATGAGCAAATCAGCACAATTTAAAATAATTTCCAAGGCATTCCACCTAAAAGAGTTGTAGTTCTATATGTTCCAGAACTCTTTCAAGTTTTAAAATGACTAACCTATCACTATTGTTCGACAATCTTAATTGTTAAAGAAGACGATGCCAACATCAAGAATGGTATCGACTGCTATATCCAACAGCTTTCCACAAATTATGTTCCACTGGCTACTCACGAGCATAAATAACAAATAAGAGTGGGAGGTCCTTTTATCCAATAAACTGGAAAAAAACATGCAAGAGCTTTTATATTAATGTACACCAAAATCTCTGAGGCAGTGCATTTTCCAAATGCAATCTCAGAAGTAAGTGATTCTACATCTTTTATTTTTTTTAAGTAGGCTCATGCCCAGTGTGGAGCCCAACATGGGGCCCGAATTCATGACCCTGAGATCATGACTCGAGCTGAGATCAAGAGTCCGAAGCTCAACCAACGGAGCCACCCAAGTGCCCCTCTGCATCTTGAATAAGTGAAACGTGGTTACCTCTTAATTCAAAAGGATAAAGAATGCTCCGAGGCTCTGAGGAGGACGGTGTGCTTGGGTAGACTGTCACTCATCTCTAACGGGAATGAATGGGAGGGCAGGGATGTGCGCAGAACAGCCAGCCAGGAGGCAGCCACGGGAGTCTGGAGCTCAGGAGAAAGGAGTAGGACACGAAAGTAGATTCGCGAAATGTCGGCATGTGGGGGTCAGGTGAGGGCCAAGTACTGTGAATGCTGTTAACCAAAGAGAGCTTTCTGTTTTTACTCTAGATGCCTTGAATTCAATACAGAAGTTTTAAGAACTGATGACAAATATCCACTGCAGCGTTTGTTTACATATCTTCCCACTTCCCCAACTGAACGGTGCCATTAGCTTCTAGGCACAGGGATCCTTGTGGGCAGGCCACCTATCACGGTACGTTACAGTACCCGGTACAAGGCAAACGTGAGCCCAACAGTTGTTTGGCCACAGATAATTTTTTGTCCCCAAATTTAAAAACAATTCAATTTTACTTCATTTATAGTCTTATTTTTAAATATGCAAAAAGACCCTCAAATCTAAAGGGTATGAGAATACCCATATACACAAGTACTAGAGGTACATCAAAGTTTGACTTTAGCTTGGTGCTCAAGAGAAATCTATTATTAAAGCCTTTGCTTTTGAAAGACCAATCATCAGTCAACACCTAGTTCAACACACTTTCTAGCAGCTCTGGACCCACACCTAACCACCCAAGTGGGATGACAGAGCAGGGCATCGTAGCATCCAACCAACAGAGAGAGTCAGTGCCATGAAAGCCTAGGGAGAACAGAACACCCACTTTCGAGTATGCAGCAGCATTCCAGAAATAGCTTTCACGGAAGAACTCCTCGTGAGCGTTTGTGTGGTCAAGTTCTATCAGGTGAAGTACAATAAAATGTGTGCACAGGAACACAAGAGTGACTGCTGCCTTAATTAATGATGATCTGGACAGCTGCTAATTTCGTGCTCAAAAACAATTACTAACCTTTAAGTCATTAAAAGGGAAATACAGCAACAGCTAATACATATGTAGAGAAAGTCAGATCTTCCTTCTTGAGTTTTTCCCTCATAAGCCGCTAAGTGTTGATAACTTTTAAAGAACACAAGGCCAAATGAGAGAGCCCGCATTAGATCATAAATCGAATCTTCGTAGAATTTTTGTGTTCCGGCATTCATAAAAGTGACTAGGTAACCTTTATAATAAACTGTTTTTACTCTTTAGACACCTCATGCCATCCATAAGCCTTTCAAGAAAAAGGGCTGCTTGGGAACCCTTTGTATCTCACTCATAGAGATTAAAGGAGAAAGAAAAGAGCAACTTTGCCACGACCTCAAAATTTCATGCAGGAACATCTCCAACCAAAATCATTAACTATTCATGGATAAATCCTGGAGATATCCCACAAATGCTTGGTGTCTCTACTGACCTCGGTTGAAAGTGAACACCTACTTGGGAAAGCCAATGTGCCCTATGGTGCCCGACGAGCAATCCGCGGGCCGACAGTGCTGAAAACTGTTCCGGCACCAAAAGGTCAAACTTATAAAATCGGACGACAAAATTTTCACCAAATTCTAAAGTTTTTCTCCGTAAATATTCCTACTCATTTCTCTAGGACAGTGACACTCAGCCTCGGCACCACGTTGACTTTACGAGCCCCTCAGCCAGAACGTGTACACGGGGCAGCTCTAGGGCGCACGTCTGAGAGACGGATCAAAGAGGATTACCCAGTCACCTTTTACTTAAAAGAGAATTACCAGAAGATTCTGTGAATCCCGCATTAAGGTAAAACATTATTTCATCTACAATTTCATTTAAAAATATACTCAAAACACATTTCTTCATTCAAAATAGTAGAGACATTTTTTTGAATCCCACTCTAAAGTCAAAAAGGTAATTTTTTTCCTTTAGAAAGCATAGATCACCAAAAACAAAAACCAGTCACAACAACTTTAAGAGCTACACCAGTAATGCAATTAAATCTCTATGTAAGGTTTATGTCATTACTTCTTTCCCAGTTAAAGACCACATTTTCAAACAGTTTATAAATATAATCCAATAAGACTATCCTGACAAAGTCTACAAATATAAGGCACTTGGTTCAACAAAAAGCCTCACAATCAGTGTGATTTAAAGAATATACAAGTTTAAAAGTTACCACTTTATCCATCAGCCACCCTGTAGTTTCAAGAGTGTGAACACAGCCATAGATGGGCTAGCCTCCATTTTTCCATTTTCCATTAATAAGATCACCTCAATTAATAACTCACTCAATGGGGCGCCTGGGTGGCGCAGTCGGTTAAGCGTCCGACTTCAGCCAGGTCACGATCTCGCGGTCCGTGAGCTCGAGCCCCGCATCAGGCTCTGGGCTGACGGCTCAGAGCCTGGAGCCTGTTTCCGATTCTGTGTCTCCCTCTCTCTCTGCCCCTCCCCCGTTCATGCTCTGTCTCTCTCTGTCCCAAAAATAAATAAACGTTGAAAAAAAAAATTTAAAAAAAAAAAAAACAAAACTCAATCAAAAATACTCTTTCAAAAATGCCTTTATACTGCTTCTCCCATGTAAATACAAATAACAAAAGGATGAAAGGAAAGAAGGAAGGAAGAAGAGAAAGAGAGAGGGCTGGAGGAAAGGATGAAGGAGGGAACAAGGGAAGAAAAAAACAAAATCCCAGACTTTATTTTTCCAAGGAATCATACGTATGGGTATAATATCCTTACTTTAACTGTCAGTCTGAATTTAGATACACGAACACCTACTCCGTATGTCCTTAAAAGATCTGCTCAATCCTAATGGGGAGCTGAAGGAAACATGCATTCAACCATAAAGGTGAATATTTTTTTGTTTTTGACAGAAGCGCTTCAATTTTACCAAAGTATTAGCCAACCAACCACTTTTGAAAAAGTCAAGTACTAGCAATTACTATGCTGTACTTGTGTTAATACCACACTACTCAGTCACTAATATCAAACAGATTCCCAAAGTCAAGTTTATTAAATATCACAACTATCTTTGTATTTATCGATCTAAATATAATTCCCCCCACTACGATGTTTATCAGAAAGCACCCACATTCAAAATACAGCACCAGTTCCCACATTCGCTCAGACAGCCATAGCTTTACTGTATTTCAAAACTTGAGTCACCTGTATGCATCGTCTTCTTTCAAGTCTCATATCATCCTGATGGGGTGGGGGGAGGGAGGGAAGAGTCCAGCAGCAAAACTATAACACTGTGTGAAGAAAAACAGATTATGATAAGAGATAAGGATGCAAGACAATCACCCCTAATTGAGGAACATCTAACGTAACTACAATCCCCAAAACAGAGATACAGTGACTGTAAACTTGTACACTAACATTTATTAAGCTTACTTGAAAATAATTTTCATTAATGAAAATCCATTATACATATATATAATGTAATGTATTCCATTGCCAGGGAGAAAAGGTTTCAAAAATCTGTCTACCACCAATGAAAACTTCAGGCATTTCTAGGTATGAAATAAAGTCAGTATTTCACTCTTCTATGTAATTTATCTGGGGGGGAAATGCACATTTTGTAATATCCCTCAATTCACAAATCAGTATGAATGTGAATTCACTTCTCATCATGGCTTACTATCAGAGGTAGTTCGATTTGCCTGACGGTTAAGATTAACTTGTCAATCTACCAAGGTTATTTGTCAATGAAGTTCTGAGACACTGCTCAACTGCCCCCACCTAAGCCCACAGGCCGCTTCTGCTCCCCAAGTGGCTTCTCTTACTTTACTGTAAGTCTTGCACCGGACTTCCTATTTACTGCTTCCATTGGTATTTCACAAATGAGCAGCAAATTTTATAGTGACTGATGGGAAAGCAATGGCAACCGCAATGTTATCAGCTGAGAGCAGGTGGTAACAGACGAGAGACAAGGACAAGGACAGGCTACAACCTAACTTATAAATGAGTTCAGTCTACAAACCTACTTTTTCAACGGATACTGTGGAATTCAGTAAATATTACTAATGAAGTAATGCTGCTCACGTTGGCCAAGTTCCCAGGCCAGCCAAAAGAAACTTAAGTGATACTGAAAGATATTATTGGTCATGGGCACTGAGGACCCCTTAGAATACAACTGCAGATCCTCTCCCTATCTGAACAAAGTCTAAACTAGGTTGTTTTTCTTTGTTAGCACTCTCTCCGATCCTGATGTCTGTAATTCCCTAAATTTTACATTAGGGAATCCCAATCATCCTGCTTCCTAATCCTTTCTCCTAAGTAAGTTCTGTGTTCCTAAATTATTATCTAAAACTTCTACTGCCTCAGTGTGATTCACGTCAGGTATGTGACAGAAAGAAATCAACTAGACTGAAATAATTCACTTTAATATTTGCAACTTTCAACAAGGATGTGAGTTAGTCCAAATGAACCCCTAATTGGTAGAATTCTAATCATATTACAAAATAAAGGTAAAAACAACCAAGCTTGTTTGAAGAAAAACGTTTGTAGGCAAATGGTCACAGATTTGAATGTGTATTTATTGCCCTCAAATATGTCTGCTTTTCACTCATTTCTCCTTCTATTTTTGAACTCCCAAGTTCTTTGAAAGCTTGACATTTGTACTCCAAATAGCAGCAACTGGAAAGAGCAGCTCGGGGACACAGGTTTAAATGTATGAATTATCTGTAACTTAGGAACCGCCTATGTCCAAAATCACTACCTACATTCCAGACTCCACTTCTAAAGAACCACTCTTCCAGTTTAGATTCTACGGTAAAACCTCAGACATGGAACCGACTGGTGCCCACTTTGAGGGGGTGGGTACGGACAGGTAGAGGGATGAACATTGAAGTACTATCTCAAAATAGTTTTATTTAAAAAATAATACTTGAAACCTCAAGATTAAGGATTTTTACATCACAGACATACTCTTCTAAAAATTTTTCACTCATGAATGGTCAAGTCTTTACAATTCCAGCATAGACCATGGAGACAAGAAATGTGAATTAAATCTCTAGCTATGAATTATATATATACTATCAAATCTCTTGGGTTCTCAACATCACATTCTTCACCTATAAAATGTTAACTTACAATGTTACCGACACTTTGCCAACTTCAATGGTTTCAAAAGGATAGACACTGCTGATACGAGAGAAAAATACTTCATACTTCGTAAGAAAAAAAGCAAAAGCAGGTAAAGCATTAGCAGTCTTTTTATTCTACTAAAAGCAGTTAGAAATTAGCAAATTATTCCATCACTGTATTAAATATCTAAAGGTAAGAAATGCGGGCAGGCCAGCGGCACAATGGACTGCGTATCTGAGGATCGGAAGAAGCATGCCTCAAGCCTGTCCAATTGAGAAAAGTCATCCATTAATCACCACTCATTTGAAAAGCAGCCTTTAGCAACGGGGAAAGCATCTCTACAAGTTACGAAACTTGCTGAGGACACACGCGGCAACCAAACCGTCATCTACTGAGCGATACTAAACTCCGTAAGTCTTGACCTTGGACTACTTGAAATTAAGATTCTACCGATAATTCCATATATCCTTCAGGCCGGTCACTTTTCAAAAAAAATCTGCTCCTACGAGGTCAGGGTTCTATGACAATAAGTAGGTAACAGCGAACACCAGATGGACTTTGCAAACTACAAACACAATTTTCTTTCTAAAGTCTGAAAATCCAGTCATATTTTAAATTCTTCTGAGAAAAACCCACAGTGAATTTTTCACCTTTCCCCCTACAAATGGAGTCATTCACAAATGATGGCGCTCAATTAGATGCTAATGAAAAGCCTCTACTCTCCCTACCACAGGAACCTCCTATAATCCTCAAGATCTTTTAGAGTATGTTTTAGCAAACATTTTGCCAAAGGCAATAAAACAGTCTATGAACAATCCAGAAACTGAGCTTAACTGATTTTTGAAGCTAAACCTACAAACCATTTGTTTAGTTGTCTGAAAATCACTGCATGAAAGTAACCTAGAGCACATCTGCAGAGACAGAATTTCAACGCACGGAAGTTTAAATGCACGGAATGCCCAGGTAGGCGTCAGACTCCATCTGTTAGTACAGGTCTCTCTCTACAGAGGGAAGGAGGGAGGGATAAGGTGAAGGAGAGCGAGGGAGAACACTGAGACACCTAATTAAAAGCAGTGACGGATTGAGATTTAGAAAATTAATGCTAATCCTCAAAGATCAAGATCGGCAAAACTGTGTTTGAAATGAACGCATTAGCTTCATATGGCAAATCCAGATTAACTCAGGAGTTAATGAACTAAGTGGAAGATACAACGTCTCCTCTCTGATGTCACAATGTTTTATAATGACATACAACTAAAACGTGTATGCAGTTTCAAAATAAATTAGTAGGTATATCACAAGTAGCAGGTGAAAAGAATCAGCCCGACACAGGCTTCGGAAGTACTGGTAGGGACTGTTTTATTTCTTAAGCCGTGTGGAAGCACACAGCTGTTTTTTAAACATCTTTTAAATTTGCATGGTATGTATATTCGCACATGTGTATTTCACAATTAAAAAATTTAATCCAGGGGCACCTGGGTGACTCAGTCAGGTGAGGGTCCAACTCTCAATTGTGGTTCAGGTCATGATTTCATTCATAGTTCGTGAGACTGAGCTCCGCACTGGGCTCTGAAAGGACCATGCAGAGCCTGCTTGGGGTTCTCTCTCCCTCTCTCTCTGCCCCTCCTGCCCTCTCAAAATAAATAAACTTTAAAAAAAAAATTAGGGGCGCCTGGGTGGCACAGTCGGTTAAGCGTCCGACTTCAGCCAGGTCACGATCTCGCGGTCCGTGAGCTCGAGCCCCGCGTCAGGCTCTGGGCTGATGGCTCGGAGCCTGGAGCCTGTTTCCGATTCTGTGTCTCCCTCTCTCTCTGCCCCTCCCCCATTCATGCTCTGTCTCTCTCTGTCCCAAAAAATAAATAAACGTTGTAAAAAAAAAAAACTAATCCACGTGAAAAAATAAAATATAATACACAATAGGATTTAAAAGGGCAATTTAGATAGTTCAGAAGATGCCAATCTGAAAATAAGCTACCCACTCCCAAAACAGAATAGGCTACAAAAATGAAATCGGGGACTACAATTTGATTCCATGCATTGAAATTACAACATGATTATCTAAAAACTATCCTGTGACTGGTGTTCCTTGTAAATTTCTGTTCATTTACGCTAACATTAAGGAAAAGACAGAAGAAATGTCTTCTTTTTCCACGTAACAATTTTAGGAACACGTTTTCTAGAGTCATGATAACCAAAGGAGTCAAAGCAAAAAGAAAAGTTTTAAATATGGTTTTGATAACCTAACACAAGGAAAAGAAATCTATTAATTCTAATTCCCAATAAGATGACCAAATAACACAGACAAAAAAGCATTTTCGCTAACCAGGATTTCAGGTGAAATCCTTAAAACCAAGACGATTTAGGACTCCACCAAAACCCCTAGAAACAGTCATAGTCTTAAAAAAATTAAGAAGGCAAAAAGCACAGGAGAATCCCAAAGAAATCTTGTGCAAAACGACAGGGAAAAAAAAACGTTCGCTCAACACCACGCACTAACCACTCGACTGAGACACTGTACACAGGCTGACACACTTCGTCTCCTGACAGCCCGACAAGTGGGCAATGTTACTTCCATTTCATCAATGAGGAGAGCGAATTCAGAGATCAGCCTACTTGGCCTAAGGTCACAGCTTGTGGACTCTGGTCTCACACCAAAATGCCCCTCGTTAATAAGCGCTGAAACAGTCATGAGAAAATTACAAAGAGCCAAGAATCAAAGGGTGTCTATGTCTGATTTCTAGACCCCATACTCAATCTTCCACCTCAACCGTCCCAAACATAAAGTACAGTTCATAGGCAGTAAATTAATTTGTAAAAAGCATTTCAGTTCAGAAGAACAGAAAAGAAACTCTCCTCTAGTCTAGCAGAGAAAATCTGATCACAGCATATAACGGACTAATATATAGATTCCCTTTACCAAACAATATTAAAGGAGGCAAACTAAAAAGAAGGTATAAACCAAAAGCAGGTAAGTCACTACAGCATCAACGCCTTGGGCAAGATTAAAAAAAAAAAAAAGAAGAAGGGTTACAATTATAGGACTCCAATGGCATACTGGAAGTGAAGGTACCTGAGATACATACATGTTAAAGGAAAGAGGAAGATGTGATTTCTCATGAAACTATGTGAAAAAAACACAACCCTGAGTAAACATTAAAGAGAAGGTTGAAGAACTAAGATCTGAGTGGATTACATAAACGTGGCCCCAAATTTTTGCTACTTCAAGCACCAAGTTACTTAGCCTCTCTGGAACTATCTACATCTGGGCTCAAATGCCAACAAAATTAGGCACTACTTGTATACAACAATACATACGGAAAAACAAGAGGGAAATGCCTCATGTGCATGTTACTTGTAACATAACACTGACAAATGTCGTTTTTAAAACCAGAGAGGAGGGGCGCCTGGGTGGCACAGTCGGTTAAGCATCCAACTTCAGCCAGGTCATGATCTCGCGGTCCGTGAGTTCGAGCCCCGCGTCAGGCTCTGGGCTGATGTCTCAGAGCCTGGAGCCTTCTTCCGATTCTGTGTCTCCCTCTCTCTCTGCCCCTCCCCCATTCATGCTCTGTCTCTCTCTGTCCCCCCCAAAAAAAAAAAAAAAAGTTGAAAAAAAATAAAACCAGAGAGGAGAGACTGACTAGAAAGTTTCTGGGAGGAAGCCATGATCAGTAAGCGTCAAGTACAGGTGCCCTGTCACGAATTCAAAATAGGCCAACTACCAACATATTTACATCTAGTCTAAGTTCCTCAAATTCTCAGACCACAAAACTTTCCAGAAACCTAATTCCTACTATGAGAAAGTGACTACCAAATAAAATAGATACTAAGAAATATATCACAGGCAAACCTAAGTTCCAGAAGGCTCATTTTTAAGATAGCAGGATGAAAGTCCACCAGTATTATAGTTATATGTGGAGCTACACGGGCTCTTACAAGGTACCGGGTTGGCTGCCTCTCTCTGCAGAGTTCCGGGCCCACATTTCCACCCAGTAAACCAGGCTTGAATGTGCCAGGCATTATTGTTTCCTGGTTACCACTGAATAGATGTCTTATCTTTACTGTACACATATTTTCCTTTAATTCACTTAACTCCCATAAATAATTATATAAGTAAGTAGTACTATTATCCCTGTTTTACAGGTGAGGAAACTAAAGCCCAGAGAAGTGGAGTCTCCACAAGTCGCACGAGACTAACGGTAAAGAGAAAATTCAAATCCAACCAAAAGGACTCCAAAGCCAGTGCCCCCAGGAGCATGTTAAACTGAATTTACAATCTCCTCAACCTTCTCCCCTGCTCAAAACAAAAAAGGGGGGAAGACCAGGCAGGACTGGGGGGAAAAATCCATTTCTCCTTCCTGTATTCCCAGTCTCAGGTTACACGTGTCACCGTCACCCCCATCTCCCAACTAGAACCTTAATCACCTAGGACCTCTTTTCTGTTGCTTGCAACACACATCCACTCCGCAAATTCTTAGGTCGGGTTCCCCTCAGAAAGGTCCAGCTGGCCTCATCGCTCCACCTCTTAGTGTTCCTGCCACGGTCAAGGCCCTCCCGGTCCTATCTGCCCTCCCTGCTCCAGTCTCCCCATACAGCCCACTCTCATCAGAACTGCAGGCCTCAAAACATGCTGTCACCATTCCAGCCCAATCACAATCACAAAAATGACCACTTGCCAGCAGGCTGTCCTGAAGCTGGAACTGAACAACGATGGTCTTCTCTCCATTTAAAATTAAAGACCTCAGGGGCGCCTGGGCGGCTCAATGGGTTGGGCATCTGACTTCGGCTTAGTCATGATCTCACGGTTCGTGAGTTCAAGCCCCATCCCATGTCAGGCTCTGTGCTGACAGCTCAGAGCCCGGAGCCTGCTTCAGATTCTGTGTCTCCCTCCCTCTCCCTCTCCCTCTCTCTCTCTCCCTCCCTCTCTCTCAAGAATAAACATTAAAAATTTTTAATTAAAGACCTCAAGGGGCGCCTGGATGGCCCAGTCAGTTGAGCATCAGCCTCTTTATTTCACCTTGGGTCATGATCCCACAGTTTGTGGGTTCAGGCCCCGCACCGGGCTCCACACTGGTGGTGCGGAGCCTGCTTGGGATTCTGTCTCCCTCTTTCTCTCTCTCTCAAAATAAATATTAAAAATTAAAAAAAGATTAAGGACCTCAAGTTTTTCTCCCATCATTTATCTGAAATAAGCAGACTGCATTTCTAACTATAAAACACTACATTGTTCATTATTTTTTAAAAAGGGAATGAGAAGAAACTGAATAGGAATAACCAAAAGCCACACAAAATTCCGATATCCTATGGCATCTCTGCTCATTTTTTTCCACACCTTTACATCAACAATTTGTATCTGCGGCACCTTACTCTATGCTTGGAGCATACACCCCTGCACTGACCTAAATTTACTTTAAACAAATACCTATTGGGGGATATTTGGGTTATTTCCAACTTCCCACAAGCATCAATTTTGAGCCTTGGAGCCTGTTTTCACCCACTTGCTAATTAAGGAATTAAAAAAAAAAGTAATACGAACACCGAGACTTTTCCAACCGCTACTGCGGATGTGCTTGCTTAAAGACATATTTCATATCACCTACACATAATGTACTCAAACCTTCTATTATTCAAACCGATCCCAGGGCATAAAAGGAATTAAAAAGGAATTAAGGGACTTCTAGGTGCTCTGAGATTCACATCAGAGCGAGATCTAATGCTTAGTTATCCCTAGTGACCACCCCACCCCCCCCACCCCCGCCCCGCCACCAACCTGAACAGCTGGGTTCATCTCATTCATTTATATATTCCTATCAGACACAAGACTCTCAGGAAGAGTGTGTGTTCAATCGACAGCCTGCAAGTCCTTCTCATGACTAGTTTTTAAGAAGAACTCTGGAAAACCACTCTGCTCTATCCTTTCTGATAGCACTGACTTTTTTCCTACAGTGGTCATATATATTTATATGACACACACATATAATTTTACTTATAAAACACACATTATGTATAATTAATTTACATAAGTGCACGCACACATATACTTAGTCGGCTGCATGTACCTTTATACATATATAATTATATACAATTTTATAAACCTCTGCTTTTAATTATCTTTACATTTCCAAAATACAGAAAAATAACCAGGCCCAGAAATAATCAAAAACACAGTTATTAGTAGCTTACATCTTCCTTCCACCAGCCCGTGACGATTACTAAGAGTAGTAAATGAGTTTAGTTTCACTTCTTTTTCCCAGCCACACTTTTAAGAAAATTCCTAAAATGTGTGTGGCCTCGACGCCCCCATGTCTCTTTCACTTGTAGCCCAACCTCAGGTGTTACCTGCAGCCTCATCCCCTGCCCCCTCCGCTCAGTTCTCGATCCATCTCTCCCACCAAAAGAAATACTTCAAAGTCTTACTCTGAACTAACAATGCTGAAGTCTTTTCTCCACACTCACCTCCCGCTCAGTAGCTATTACAACGAGCGGCTGGGTGTCGCCTACAGTGCCATGTCACTACCTCAACTCCCCACACTAAAGACGCACCCTCACCTCCTTCCTTACAGAGCTCACCTTCCCATCTTTGTCCCTAACACCAGCACTCTTCCAGCGACATCACTAGAAACTGACTTCTTTAGCTACCTGAAGTGGTCTCACTAAGTCCTGGCCAATTTTCAAAATGCTTCATGCCTTAATTCTTCTCCATGCCCACTGCCACCACCTTGGTCTAGGTCCTTATTGCATACTTGGTATTCTAGATCCTCCTCGAAAAGCATCTGCTGGGCCTGGTGGTATTCTCAGAAACACTAAGGGAGGTTCTCAAAACTCGACTGCAGACTCCACACCCAAAGATACTGATTCGGGAAGCATGCAGAAGAACCCAAGTTTTTTTTTTTTTTTTTTTTTTTTAAATCCAGGTGATTTCTGAGCACAGCCCACTTTGGAAACCACCGAATGTAAAGGCAGCTTATCCCCTATCTCAACTCATCTGGCATATAGCGGCCACACAGATCTTCCGGAAGCACAGCACTTTCAACCTGGATTTAACTTACCCTCTGTAACTTAAAAACATTCGCTCAAATCTCATTGTCCTGAACACAGAGTGTGGCATGGCATTCTATAAAATGCCGTTTTGCCTCCTTCTGCACCGACACTCAAATCATTCCCCTACCTACGGTTTGCCCCTTCTTCGCCTAACCCTTTACCTAAATCCTACCCATCCTTCAAGACCACCTCGATTCCCCCTCCTCCAGCTGTAAGCCACTCCAGCCTCTCCTTGAATTTGCACTTAATGACCCACCACCATGCTCTGTTGGTTACTTCTGTTATACTCTTATTCCAGTGATATTATCTACTGCTTGGTGAGTTTCATATTTCTATTTTATCATGGTAGATGTTCAATAAACACATCGGTATCATGAAAAACAACATGAAAACTATTGTTCTATATAGAAAAAGTGAGTTATAAAGCAGGATGCAGACACCATATGATTACATTTTTAAAGGACAGAAAAATAGTTGTGTGCATAAAAAAATTAAAATAAAATAAAATAAAATAAAATAAAATAAAATAAAATAAAAACCTGACAGGTTATCCATAAACCATAAATAGTAGTGATCTCCAGAGAGAGGAACTGAAGAAAACTGTTATTCTTATTTTTTGTACTTTCAAATTTTCCTTAAAGGAATATGCATTTTGTCATGAAACCAAATCTTCCTAGAATCCTAGACCTTAAAATCTTAACCTAGAATTTTTTTTTTTTAACCAGTAGAAATCCTGTGAAAAGGACCGGCATGGATATCAGCAGTCACACTGCCACAATCTTAATACTCATGACTTGTTTGTTAATGTTAACATTTCCCAGCCTTTATACTTCAAATTCCATTGGCATCACCAGGTGGATGTTCAACTTCCGGGACCCTGTTCACAGCTGTGCAAATCGATTTTATACATGAACATGCTGCTTCTCTAGCTGTACAGGAGTGGCGTTTTGTTTGCGCTCTTGGTTTGTCCTTTCAATCAAAACTACAAATCTTAACATAGTGTTACTGCTCTCCTATTTCCACATGAGACCAGGAGACACAGAATTGGTGAGAAAGCTGAAATTAATTTTAAAATAAATTTTAGGAATAAAGGTCTGGAAAAACCTTTAGAACACCATCTTAAGCACCCCTTTCTTCTTAAGCAGAAAAAAAAAAAACCCTAACAGTGAAAATCTCCCATCTCAAAGATTAATTCTCATGACAAACTGTAGCAAAATGGTCCATCCGTAGTTAGAAATTCTATGCTAAATTCCCCTAGACAAACTTAAGTTCATGATGTTTCTCCTGCACACTGAAGAAACGGAAAAGAGCTGCACACAGCCTACAAAACCCTCTTCACGTGCACAAACGCTCCTCAGCTTTCCTCCAACTGAACATGAAGACACTCGACGTGTCTTAAACTGAATTAGCCAGCCTCAGTCCATTTCTCCTGCTCAAGTCTCCTGCTTTCTCAATGTGTGATCTCCAAATGTGTACACAGTCTACTTAAACGTGAGCCTCGCAACACTAAGTACTGCTCCTACGCAGTGTTCCTTTCTTCACGCGGCTCTGATATGTGGTCCACTTGTGGTCTATTATGTCTCATGCTCCATCTCTAGATGGATCCATTTCCAGATTTCATATCTAGAAATCCCTTTCATGATAGAAAATACGACATCTTTATATACAAGTCTCATTAAAAATAATTTAGAAATCAGAAAATAAAAGATTTCAACACTAAAAAGACAAGGTGACAGAGGTTATGGTACATTCACATGAGAAATTATGTCTCTAAGTTAAGTTCTTACGATAACTGTATGACTTAAGGGAAAGAGTCACACACTGTATCAAAAGAACACAAAACCTTCCCTCCGAAGCACAATCTCAGGAAAGTAAAATAAATACACTGAAAAATCTCTGAAGAAAAATATAGAAGATTAATAATGAATGTCTCTGGCTAATAAAATCCTGGGTGATTTTTAAATTTTCTTCTTTATACTTTTCTGTCCATCACAACTTTTATAAATAAGCACATCTCTTACAATCAGTAACAAATAAACAAACAAAAAGGCCCAAGAAATTCAACCGACACCTTAAACGTGAAAGCCATCGTGCTATCTATAGCTCACAGCCACAACTATGAGAACCACCTCCAAGTACACCCAATTTTTAAAACTCCAATACAGGTAAAAAGCTCACGCTAATGAACTATTAAAAGTCTTTATTTTTTAAAAATCAGTTGATACACTGGCAGGTTACTGTCCGCAATAAGACCCAAAAAAGCACCTAGTGTCGCTTAACTTCGTGTTGCTGACTCAAGGCCCTGCAGCCAGCCTGCCCCAGTTTAACTCCAGGCTCCACAACTTAACGGGAGGGTTCGCGCCAGGTTCCAACTCCTAGATGACTGCGTGTCCGTCCTCACCCGCAAGGTGAGGATAATCCCGTAAGGCTGTTATTATCAGTGACACAGCACGTGTGAAGCATTCACAACACTGCGGTCAGCTGTGCCGAGCGACTCTCTCCGCCGGTGCGTTTCACGCTACCGCTACCCTTCACCTTTCTAGTCTTCTCTCCTACCATCAATTTTCCCCAAGCTGACACTCCAGCCACAACGGGTAAGGCCACGTTGTTGCCGGGGGCTGTTCCACGAGCTTTCCTCATCCCGCTCTGCGTGTCCACACCAAGCTCCGAGCCCAACACCAGCTCTGCCTTCCACGGAAGTCTCCGGCCCACGCTGCCCGCAGACCCCTCTCTCCACAGCCCTGCAGAGCAGCGTTTACACCGAGACTCTCGGGCCTCACGCCACTGGCCCTGGACTGTAGCTACCTAACTGCACACGTGCCGGCTTCCAGCCCCGGAAAATGGGACGAGCCTTGCTCATCTCGCCCTTGGGGAAGGCCAGCTTCCTCAACTACAGCAGACTCTCAATACACAAGAGAAAAACCACGATCATCAAGCCGCGTCATCTCCTAAAACACCTGCTTCGGGTTGCTTTGCTGAAACGAGTGAGTTAAAACTCTTCAGTATTTAAGACACGACAAGAAGTACAGTTAGGTGGTACACGAAATCTAGTGGTGCAGCAACGGAGTTCGCTTAGTTAATGGCTGGCTTAGTTCTAGAACTCACTTCAGTGCAAAAAGCACAAAATCTAGCGGTTCTGCCACAGAGAATGTTGTCTGTGCTAAGAAATATGGGATTATCAACTCCACACAAAGCTTGGGCACAGTTTTATTCCTGCTAAACACCAGAACTCTTTTTTAAAAAAGAATAATTTGGGGGCGCCTGGGTGGCTCATTCGGTTGAGCGTCCAACTCTTGATTTTGGCTCAGGTCGTGATCTCATGGTCGTGGGATTGAGCCCTGTGTCCAGCTCCATGCTGAGCGTGCAGCCTGCTTGGGATTCTTTCTTTTTCTCTCTCCCCCTCCCTCCCCTAATCGTGCTCTCTCTCATTAAAAAAAAAAAAAAAAAGAATTATTTTTAATTACGGTATTACTTATACTGAAAATGCTCAAAAACCAGGCGGGCAAAATCCTGATCGCTGCGGAAGCAAGGATGACAGGGACATGATGGTTCATTATGTTACTCTCCCTATGCATCTCTTAAGTTTTCCATAATTAAAAGTTCCTTTAAAAAATAAAGGGGTGGTCGAGTCTGGCGTCGGGCTCCGCGCTGACAGCCGGGAGCCTGGAGCCTGCTTCGGATTCTGTGTCTCCCTCTCTGCCCCTCCCTTGCTCATGCTCTGTCTCGCTCTCTCTCAAAAATAATCATTAAAAGTAAATAAATAAAAGTGATAATATATGAAAAAAGTATTAGAAATACAATTCTTTAATCCATACAATATGTGAGCTACTTGACAAAAGAAACAAAAAGAAATTGAAAGATTCTGCTATATTTTATCACAAGAGGGCTTACAAACCAACCGTTAACTCAGCAAAATTTGCTTTTCTATTCTTGTTTGTTTCTCTTTGGGGAGAGGAAAAAGGGGTTAAAGTAGCCTGGGAAACTATTTTCTATAAAATATTTTTAAATAAATCACTAACAAAGATTTACCTATGTAAGTTGGGTTTCTACACAATTTTTCCAGAAGCATTCATTGTGTTACTAAATGTACAGCTGTGGTGTGAAAATCCAGGGAGCTAGGTAGAAATAAATCCCCTGTAGGATATCATCAGCTACCTTCGCAAGATCGATACACCACCAACTCCCTAGTGCCAAAGTCCCCAAAACAGATGATCCCACTACTCTTTTCAGCAACCACCACCATCCTCCAGCCACTCCTGGAGGACAAAACCTGAACACTAACAACTTACCCCAACATTTCCTTTTGCTACCCACAGTCATGTTCTTCATCTTCCTACAGTTTTTATATTATGCAGATAGCACATTTTTCATATCTAATATAGATGAATTCTATAGTAACATCAAATTTAATTATCAGACAGTTACAAGGACTTCAATTTCACCTCATTCCAATCAATCCTTTAGCAGATGTGGAAACCAAAGTCTAGAAGTTATGTGCCTTACTTAGGATATCTGAAAGTAAAATAAACACTGAAAAAGATCTAACGATCAATGATAAAAGTCAAATAATACTTAATTGCCATTTTAACCGAGCATTTAAACCCCACTGCTACACAGAAGTATGTACAAAGATAGCATACGTATGTAATGACAACAAAAGCATACTTATACATAAATGAAAACACACAGGAAAGAGTCCAGAAAGATGAACTGCACAGCTGTAAGAGCAGTACCTCTAGTTAGGACAATGGGCCTGGGAAGGTGACGGGGTGGGGGTGGGGAGAAGTCAAAAGAGAGACATTCGTACATCTGTACACACTTCAGAAGTATCATCCTTTACACTTATAGAAACAAATGAAAAATAATGCCAAATAACGGCATATACGCAGCTATCCTAAAAATCAGATGATGTCTTGACATAAGGAGACTTTTAAATTCACCATTTCTTCAATGATCACGTGCCGAGTACCAGAGACACAAGGGCACAATTTACTGTCACTACGCCTGCCCTCAGAGAACTCATGATCCAACGTGGGAAACAGACAAAAATCACAGTAATACAGGACTGCAAACTGGGCTAACAGATATGAAATATGAATTACGAACAGAATATAAAAAGGGGAACCAATTTAGATTTGAGAAAGGAGTGTCAGAAATACTCCTGCCAAGAATATGACAGGAGAGATCTGAATGTGTAGTCTTTGTATCCGTACAGCTTCTCAAGCTCACAATTCTTTTAACTTCTAGATGCACACAATGAGTGGCAATGAGAAAACCTAAAACTTCTGAGAAAATAATAGATGGATGGGAATCTGGAAGGACCAAGGCTGATCAGCCAAGATCAGTGAAAGACTAGAGGAACAGTGAGTAGATGCCTTCAAATAATTAAGCAAGTCTCACAATTATGGAATGAATTGACTAGCTTCCTGTGTTTCAAGAACACAGGACTAACATCAGAAATAAGTAGAACGTTACAGGAGAACACGTGGAGAAAGAATAAAAGAATGAAGCCATCCACTAATGGGGAGTTCATGAGTGGCACCCCCCGTCGCTGCATGTTCCTGCAGAGCCTGGGACCCATAACACCTGCCTCAGCCATGACTCTAACACTAAGCAGGAAGTAGAATTCGATTACTCTAGAGTCCAACCCTCTGGCCCAAAAGCCCACATCACTGCATTATTTAAAAATGTGCCCGCTCTATGAAATATAACCAGGGGAATAGCTACTATTTTGTAAGAACACTTTCCTCCACTGAGCCTGTTTTGCCCTTGTTCTC
The DNA here is from genome assembly GCF_028749965.1 of Puma concolor. NCBI lineage: Eukaryota > Metazoa > Chordata > Mammalia > Carnivora > Felidae > Puma > Puma concolor. Next base: position 152,376,806 of record NC_141675.1, on the reverse strand, counting down.
TGAGGACAACTTCTCAACAAGGCGGAAGGAGCTGGAGTCCAAGCAAAGCACGGGGGTCCTGCTGAGATGTGAAGTAAAGATCTCAACAACGGAAGCAGCTGGAATCTTGGTGGACAGGGCAACAGAGAGAAGGAAGCTGTGCAAAAGGGGATCCAAGAGGACCAGAATTCACATGGGCAGAGTGAGTCTACTCAAAGCTTAGCAAAGAGCGACTGCTAAGACGTTGAGAACAGAACAGAAATGATGGAGAATGAGCAGGCGTAGGCATGTGGGGAGTCCCTGCCCAGGCACCGTGGAAAGATCTTATTAATATCTTATAAAGGTTCATTTAAATGTGTCAACTTGACTGGGTCATGCGGTGTCCAGGCATTCGGTCAAACATTTTTCTGGGTGTGTAGTGAGGGTGTTTCTGGATGAGGTTACCATCTGAATAAACTTCTTCCTAATGTGGGTGGCTTCATCCAGTTAGCTGAGGGCCTGAATAAAAAAAATAAAAAGGCTGACCCTCCCACAATAAGAGAGAACTCCTGTCTGACCACATTGAGCCGGGACACCAACCTTTTTCCTGCCTTTGGACTCAAACTGAAACACTGGCTCTTCTTAAGTCTAGCTAGAGCCTGTGGGTTTTCAGAATGGAACTTAAGTCATCAGCTCTTATGATTCCCAGGCCTCTGGACTCCAACTCAAACTACACCATCAGCTCTCCTGGGTCTCTAACTTGCCCTCAGCAGATCTTAGAGGACTTCCCAGTCTTGATAATCAGGTGAGCCAATTCCTTATAATAAATCATGTATCTCCCTTTGGGTCTATTTCACTGGAAAACCAGGACAAACACATACTCTTAACTTCCTTTCCTCATTTCAAGACTAAGGGCCGAATCTCCTAGAATATAGCCTATGAACCAATAGTAATAGTGTCTAAAACCAAACCCAGGGCAAGATATGAAGGAAGGCTCAGTTTGGAAGTCATCCCCCCATATTAGAGGGGATTCACCTTGAGCTTTCCATAGATCTTGCAAAATACAGTATAAAACCAAATATATATAAATTCAAAGTAACCAACCAGCCTTCGAGAATAAACATTAACACACTTAACAAGAAGAAAATAATATTTAGCCAAATATTAGTAAACAAGCAAAGGAAAAAACCATGTGATCCACAATCAAGGGGGGGAAAAAAGGAGTCAATAGAACACCAACCCCAGGATGGACCAGATGTTAGATTTAGCAAACAAAGACTCTAAAGCAGATGTCTTACACAAAGAATTGGAAGAAAACACATAAACTTTAAAAAAAAAATGCCCTTTAATGTGTGAACAGAGAGAATTATCTGAACAGCAGAAAAATTAAAACTACAAAAAAGAAAAAAAAAGGAATTCTAAGAGTCAAATATATAATAACTAAATGAAAACTTTACTGGATGGATTTTAACAGCATACTGAAGACAGCAGGGAAAAAAAAATCAGTAAAATGAGAGGTCAATAGAAATTACCCACTCTAAAACAGAGAAAACTGGGGCACCTGGGTGGCTCAGTCAGTTAAGCATCAGGTCACGATCTCACGGTCCGTGAGTTCGAGCCCCACGTCGGGCTCTGTGCTGACGGCTCAGAGCCTGGAGACTGCTTTGGATTCTGTGTCTCCCTCTCTCTCTGACCCTCCTCTGTTCATGCTCTCTCTCTGTCTCAAAAATAAATAAACATTTAAAAAAAAATTTTTTAATAAAAAAAAAAATAAAACAGAGAAAACTGAAAAAAAAAAACAAAAAACCAGACCCTCAAAGACCTACAGAATATAAAATGTTCTGACACATGTAAGTGAAATCACAGAAAACTGTGAGGAGCAGGCAGAAAAATGTGAAGAAATCATGGCTAAATACCTCGCAAATTATAAACATACCCAGGCACATCATGGGCAAACAGCTTAACACCAAAGATAAAATCTTGGAAGCAGCCGGAGCACAAAAAGACACTACGTATACACAGAAGAACAACATAGTAAAATCAATAGCATCTCATCAGCCAACAACGGGAGCCAGAGGCTGGACCACCACCCTTCGTGTGCCGAATGACAAAAAATGATCAACCCGAAACTCCACGTGCAGTGAAAAGAACCCTCCAACACAAAGGTAAAATAAAGACATTTGCAAGATTGTTCAAAATCGGAGAGAATTCTCTGCCAGCAAACCTACCCAATGAAAAATGCTAAAGAATTTCTTCAGACTGAAGAGAAATGAGAATGGATGGAAACACAAATCGACACAAAGGAATAAAAAGTGTCTGAAATGCAAGTAAGTAAATTTTCATAAATATATTTTGCTTCTCATAATTTATTAAAAGACTTGATTGTTTAGAACAAAAACTTTTAAGTTGGAGTTTAAAACATGTACTCAGAACTCGTAAAAATTGTATGCTGGAGTTTATAATGTATAATGTAACATATGTAGCAGTAAAAACCATGGCAACAACGGTACTCAGCGAGAGGCAGGTTAAACAGACATGTTTATGGTTATCACATTTGGGAAATGGGTTATGAGAAGTGGAAAGTGTCGGTGACTTTCACATTTGAAAACAGAGATGCACTGCCCTCAAAATACAGAACACCTTCAGAAGTCCCTGTGAAGATCTCATGCACAGTATTTACAACACACAAAAAAACCTTCCATCACAACAGAAATCCAACAGATAACCCAAGGAACTAGAAATAACAGGAGTAACTAAAAAGATCTTCAAAATATGTATCTTAAGATGTTCAGAGAAATAAAAGACTACTTTTTTAAAGGCTGACAAAACAACAGGCAGGTTCAAGAAAGAACCAGGTTTTAAAATTAATACACATGGGTGATCTGGGTGGCACAGTCAAACATCTGACCCTGGATTTGGGCTCAGGTCACGATCTCGCAGTCCTGAGATGGAGCCCCACACTGGAATCTGCACAGCATGTGGGGCCTGCTTGGAATTGTCTTGCTCCCCCCCCCCCACCCCGCTCCCACTCACATGCACACTTTCTCTCTCTCTCTCTCAAAATAAATAAATATTTAAAAGTAAATAAAACCAAGGGCGTCTGGGTGGCTCAGTCAGTTAAGCATCCGACTTCAGCTCAGTCATGATCTTGCAGTTCGTGAGTGCAAGCCCCGCATCGGGCTCTCAGCTGTCAGTGCAGGGCCTGCTTTGGATCCCGTCTTCCTCTCTCTCTGCCCCTACCCCTCTTGCTCTCTCTCTAATAAACACACACACACCAAGTTTTTATATAAATTAAATTAACACACACATACACACATTTATGTCCATGACTAGCTCACAACTTCAAAAACCCTCCACTGACACCATCCACTCTAAGTGCGAACATCTTTTCTTTTTTTTTAACGCTGTTTAATATGTGTGTTCATAGTTTATCCACAATGAGCTAGCTGTATTTGTCCAAAATTAGCTAAAACAAAGGAGCAGAATAAAAAAAAAAAAAACAGTCCAACTATAACACATTTTCAAGTCTGATATAACCAAGCCACATTAGAAAAAGTATAATCATAGTATATTTTTCCCTCTATCCTGCAATCTGCACCCTCTCAGTCATTAAAATTCCTAGATTGCTAAATTAAGTGCCAACAATTTAATCATTTGCCTAAATTTAGATTCATTTTTAATAAATGCTTGATAAAAATTACCACTGTCAGCTTGAGCCAGCCCTAAAAGAATAACCCCCATTATTTAGAGACAAGTAGCTTAAAACCATTATTATAAGTGACATGCAGCGTGGTGAAATTTGGGGTGAAGACTCCCAATTTGGATCCCAAATCTGGATCATCAAGCTAACACGGAAATGTTACAAGACATACTATGAACTCTTACTGAAACGGGAAACATACTCATGAGAGATCTAAAAGTTACTGTTTCAAAAGCCACCTTCCTACTCTTCCAAATAATTTATAGGAGTGGCAGTTGAAAGATGTCACCCCCCAAAAACTATCCACATCCTTCCCTCTGAAACCTATAGGTGTTAGCATATTTGGAAAAGGGCCTTTGCTAATGTGATGATGAGTAAGTGAAAGATCTCGAGCTGAGGAGATATCCAGGTGCCCTGCCTGCCATCACAAGTGTCCGTGAAAGAGAAGGGCAGGGGGAGATTTGACACAGGAGAGGAAAAGGTGACGTGACCACACAGGGAGAGACTGGAGTGTCGCCGTGACCAGCCGCCAAGGAATGCCAGCAGCCTCCTAGAGACGCCTGAGGAAGCAAAGCCACGGCCCCGCAGACACTCTTGAGTTCAGCCCAATGGTACGGATTCCAGACTTCCGGCGTCCAGAACTGTGAGAAAATTAATTTCTGTTCTTTTATTTGTCACAGCAGCCACAGCAAACTAACACAAGAAAGACATTCTATAAACGTCACCTCCGAACAATGTTCCAATCTGTATTTGTCTTCCTGGATCATGTAAAAAAGTGTTTCATTTATGGGCACCTCTCGCTCGGAAATGATCTGCAATCTTACCGGTTTTTGGTAAGTTCATTCAAGCTTCTTGATAATAAGCAGGGGCGCCTGGGTGGCTCCGTCAGTTAAGCAAGTTAAGGTTCAGGGGATCTAGCCCCACATCGGACTCTGCGCTGAAAGCACAGAGCCTGCTTGGGATTCTCACTCTCCCTCTCTCTCTGCCCCTCCCCCACTTGCTCACTCCCTCTCTCTCTCCCTCTCAAAATAAATAAACTTTAAAAAAACAACTCAATAAATAATAAAGACAACCGCTAGGAGACAGACCGTGTAAAATCCCCCCCCCACTCATGCTCATCAAAACCCGATAGGGAGCCCCCCAACCTGGAAGAGCTCAAGCAGGTCTCCCACATAATCTAACGCGAACAGCAAACGCTAAGGTGCTGTCAGTAACGTGAGGGCACCAACCGTATCTTTCTCCTTCTCACTACTTTAACCCTAACGTTTGGCACGCTGTCAAAGAAACCAACCTTCCCATTTCCCGTAGAGACTCACGGCCACCAAATGCCGCCTGTTTCCCCTCCTGCTCCTCCCGCTCCACCCTGGCTACAAGCCCCGCAGCTTCCTACTGAGCCCGCATCTCCAGCCGCAGCATCCCGCCAGGTCGCCCAGGCGAAAGGCTGCCCGGGCGAAAGCGAGGCAAATCCACCAGGCCGAAAGGAAGGATGGGTCTGAGATGTGCTGTGAAGCCGCCCCCCCAGGAACAGCCACGTTTTCGATTATCCGCGCAGAAGCCACAGCCGGCGCCAGCACCACCAAGTGCTTCTAGGCTGTGAGACCCACGCTCCTCCCACTCACAAATCCGGCCCGTGCCACTCGCGGGACCGCTGGAACGGCTACGGTGACACGCGTAGGGCCCAGCACAGGGTCCGCACCATCGAATTCATTCTGCCTCCCTCTACTTCAGGGAAGGGGGCGCATCCGTAACCCCCGCAGGCTGGTCTAGCATCTCATCTGCCTCCCAGGTCCCGACACGAGGGGGGAGAGGAGTCCTCCGAGGACCTGCCGGAGGCTGCTCTCTCTCAGGGAAGGGGGAGAGAAGAGGGAAGTCACTCCCGTCTCCAGCTGCGCCCTCCACCTCGCCGGACCTCTCCCTTCCTCTGAACGCGAATATCCGAACATCGTACTCAGATCCTGCCCTGCTATGGCTGCAGGATTAAGTCTTTAAAAAAAAAAAAAAAAATGTTCCCAAGAACATGATCACGTTCTGTTCGGAAGTCTTCTCTAATGAGGTTGTAACTTCCCAATGGGCAGAGACCGTGTCACATTCAGGCCGGCCTCGCCAAAGAGCAAAGCTCCAAATTGCCCACACTGATGACACCGAACGTGGTACTTAACTGAAGTCATCAAGTTGACACATGGTATCTTAACCATGTGGAAACAAAAGTACGTAAGTTATCTGGCCGGCTTGTTCCCCTGTTGGTAGTTATGCTGGGAGATAACTTTTTCTGAATCCCCGTTCAATTACGCAGTATCAGGAAACCCAGATTTCGACCTTATAGTTATTTTTGGAGAGAACAGCACTTACCCCTTGGGTCTGTTGGGCAAATAAATAAGCTCGATTCCTGGAACGGACGTGACTTATAACACCACTCTAAATTCCCTAAATTCTGGATGGTACTTTTTAGTTGTGAAATAATTACAAATACAACTCATTTCGTGCTCTCTGAACCCTATGAAGCCACATAGGTATAATTTTGCACTTTCGCATGTGAGGCAAGTGAGGCACGGACTATGTACAGCCATGGTCCCCAGACGCCTCACAGCTCCAACAGAATCACCCTGAGGGGCTGGCTAAAAATTCAGATTCAGAAACCTAACCACCAGCACCTCCAGAGAGTAGGGCCAGAACACCCATTTCGAAAAAGGGCCCTAAGGCGATTTTGACACAGGGCCAAATTTAGGGACTTCTGATAAGAATTCAGAGCCCAAGAGGCCCAATGGTATGTATTTAAGAAGGAGCTTCCTTCTACTGGGCTAGCTTACTGAAATGAACTATGGGCTACTCCTCCAGAAAACAGAGACGTGGTCTGTGACTGAATGTGTACCTGAATGTTCCTATGAACACAGAATGCCCCACAGATTAAACAACTCTTACCTAGCTTGTACTCTGAGGAGACAAAGGTGTCATCAGTTAGAGCTGGTTAGTTTTAGGTTTCTGGTTAATTTTAAAACTTGTCTTTTGATATATTCTACTTAGCATTTTAACCCATCACTTGCCAAAACTTCCTCTTTATAGTAATTACATAATTTTTTGCATATTTTTTTAATAAAGACCTTAAGTAAAAAAGCTTCCCCCAAAAGTATACTAAGAAAGTTAAATAGCTTCACCTACACTATCTGTGGCAAAGACAGTCCCCTCCTTCTTCCATAATTGTAGCCAAGCCCATGGCTGCCCAGAGAGGTTACATTTCCCAGCCTCCCTTTCGCCTAAGTATGGCCATGGGACAAAGTTCTCACGGACAAATGAAAAGTGAAAACAAGGGTGGGGTGCCACCTGTGGGCTGGAAGACACGGAGTGAACACTTCTGTGTCTCTCTGTAAACTGGGGCAAGGACAACACAACTGACAGCCATACCTCGGGGTCTGGTGGCAAACCAAGATAAAAGAAACCTGCGTCTCTGAAAGACCAACTGAGGCAGTCACCCCCACCAACCAGGCTATTCACCTCCAGACGACTCTGTTCTTGGGGCCATCCATTAGCCGGCTCTCAGTTACAGCAGCTTAACTATGTACCCTGCTGTCTGTGTGGCAACTGGAACGAATTCCCTCTCACAACTCCATCAACCTGACGGTATTTCTAATGTGGTCACGATATTGGGTAATAAAATTCTGGACCCTGAAGGGCTCTTAAAAGATCATCTACAAAATAACTCAAGTTTGAAGACAAGGATCCTGATGGCTAGGGAGAGTCAAAAGCACGGCAGTAGGAAAAACACTGGCCCCCAACATTCCTCTATCTTCCCAGTTCATTCTTCCTTCAACACTATTCTACAGAATGGATTCTAAAGTCGTAGAAAACAGGGGCGCCTGGGTGGCTCAGTCGGTTGGGCGGCTGACTCCGGCTCAGGTCATGATTTCACAATTCATGGATTCAAGCCCCATGTCGGGCTCTATGCTGACAGCTCAGAACCTGGAGCCCGCTTCGGATTCTGTGTCTCCCTCTCTCTCTGTCCCTTCACGCTCACACTCTGTCTGTCTCTCTCTCAAAAATAAACATTAAAAAAAATTAAAATTTTAAAAATAAAATCACAGAAAAGAAAACTACATTTTTCAAAATAACCTGTGGATGACTTTCATTCACTGATTCAACAGATAATCTAGCCCAGCATCTTGTCAGCTGCCAAGCAATGTGTTTTCAGGTGAATGAGGATTTTACAGAGGCCTTCAGTTTTCTCGATGTACTACTTCTTTAACTCTCCTGAGCCTGCACAAATTACACAGAAAACAAAACAAGTACAAATAATGTCAACACTCCCTTGAAGGACCTAGAAATACCCAAATCAAAATGTGGGAGTTTTCTTTACAGAAAGTAGTATATTGGAAACTTCTCTTCTACTTCTCCCACCACCATCCTCTCATACTCCACATCTTTTTGGAAGACTTTTTTTACCCTAAGTAACCTCTACACCCACCGTGGGGCTCGAACTCACAACCCAAGATCAAGAGTTGCATGCTCTACCAAAGGAGTCAGTCAGGCGTCCCCACAAAAAAGCATTTCCATTTATACCTAGCCCAAAACAGAGGAAAAGGCCAGCAAACCCAGGGAACAGTATTACTCCTACACTCCTCCTCCCCACCCACCGTGAACAGGGCCACTGGAAGTCCTGCCTTCCACCCCTCGCAGCCCTCCTCCCCCACCACGGCCTGCACCACAGAGGAGACAGAAGCAAAGGGACAGGCCTCACTCCCTCGAGACAGGAACACCTCTTTCCTGTGGCATACAAGGGATCCTGGCGAGCTGTGTGTTAACAAGCTAAATAACACGAAGAGTTTTTGCTAACAGAGAGCTAAAAGGTTTTTAAATCCCAGAACAGAGTCCATTCCAGCAGTGCTTTGTTCATAAAGATAAAAATCAATCTACTTGGATGCAAAATGCCATAGAGTAAAATTTTTCCATTCTCTAGATATTTTAAAAGAAATTCCACTTAACGTCAGTAAAATCTTAGTCTTAAGAAACATTAACCAGGGGCGCCTGGGTGGCTCAGTCGGTTAAGCGTCCGACTTCGGCTCAGGTCACGATCTCGCGGTCCGTGAGTTCGAGCCCCGTGTCGGGCTCTGGGCTGATGGCTCAGGGCCTGGAGCCTGCTTCCGATTCTGTGTCTCCCTCTCTCTCTGCCCTTCCCCCATTCATGCTCTGTCTCTCTCTGTCTCAAAAATAAATAAACGTTAAAAAAAATTAAAAAAAAAAAAAAAAAAAAAGGAAACATTAACCAAATCATATACTACAGTTTCCCAGGATGGGGGGGGGGGGGGTCAGAGGTCCTGTGGGGCAGGTATGATGTCAGAATATTTCTCACAGGACGATATTTCTCAACCTTTTTAAAAGTATTCCCATCCTCAGAGGTGGGGGGGGGGGGTAGAGAACTAAATCAAATTTAAATTAAATTTCTCCTTAATAAGAAAAATGAAACCTGAAATATTTTGTCAGGTAGGGTTGACTTTCAGAGGGCCACAAACCATCATTAATACCTAATTTTTTCACTCCCTCATCTCCAACAATTATTACCCTGGTGGGGGTGATATTACCCCCCAAGGAGAATGCATTGCTCCTCAGACTTGACATCACCCAGATCCCTTCTAAGACTTCTGAATATGCTAAGTCTGGGTTCAACCCCCAAAATCTGCACCTCGCCTTAAGCTTTCCAAAGGATTGATTATATGGTCTGTGGGCCACAATGTTTCTGATGAATTTCCGTGGTCATACCCAATGCCTAGTAGCAGAATGACCTCAAAATAGAATCCAGATGAGAGCCATTTAAGTGAAATAGCTGTCACATCCTGCGCATTAAGGAAAAAGAGATCTGTTTGGGTTTCTTACAGAAGATCTGAGGACGGTCTACCTCTTCTTTCTCCGGTACGTAAGACAAGCACAGGATTACTGGAGAAAAGCCAGAGGTGTTTTATGGACTGTAACATGTGACCCAAAAGGAGATTTATGTCACCTATTTCACAAAGTACATATTCAAGGTTTCTATCTAGTACTTCGGTACTTTCGCTTAGGTGTAAATTGGGGCCGAGCATCCCATAAAGTACTCATGATCTTTTCTTCCCCATCCCCAAATGTGGATTTATGAACCCTACCCATACACAGTCTAACTGAATTTGACAAATTATACTAACACTACACAGCTATCTGAGCAAAGCTCTAACAAACACTGCATTATCAAACGAATAATAATGTCTAATAGTAAGATTAGACAAAACAAAAAGAACAGAGAAGTCATCTTTTTTCCCTTCTCCCCTTCAGAAAGATACTTGTTCGTGCGGTGTAATGTTCTTTGGTGGCCCCAATAAGCCATTCTTGCCAGTGACCACATCTTACAGTCTCCTCCGCCTGAATCCGGACGGGCCCAAGACTCACTGCGGGACTGAAGAAGCTGGCGACGATGACACTGTGCCGGGTCCGGGCCTAAGGCCTCAGGGGGCACAGCAGCTCCTGCCGTCGGCACCTCTAGAATCCGGTCACCACCTCTGAAATCCAGTCAACCACGTACAAAGTCCAAGCACCCCAAGATCACGCCGTGAGAAAGCACGTGTTGGAAGAAACAGCCGTGCAGAGGAAGACACACCAGACACCGTCCGTGTGAAAGACAAAGTCATCTCAGACTCTCCAGTCCCCGCAGCTGCCACGCAGCATGGAGGAAGAAGCCCTGCCCAGATTGGAAAATTGTGAGCGAAGAAATGGTAAGCCACCAGGTTTGGCCTGGTTTGTGAAAAAGCCATAGATAACCTCAACATTTTGCATGCAATCGCTTCTCGGCCTTTCGGCTAAGATCAAGTTTAACATTTTGTATGCAAATACAAAGGAAAATTACAATGTACCTGTCTGCAAAATGTTTGAAAGTAAGTATTCTAGATCTTCTGAAATAATTTATCTTCTTGGACTTGAAAAAAAGGCCAGTAAATTCTAACAGACTGTATTAACGCACTTCTTTGACAAATAACACAGGCGCTACCAGATGGCTAATGCTGGACAGAGACGGGGTCAAGGCTCCACCTCAAGACTAGAGACCTCCAGACACATCCAGAAACAGAACAGCTGATTTATTAAACTGCACTAAAAACTAACCCGTAGATGACCTCTTTCAGAGTGTATGGAGTGGAGGTTTTGAAACTGATTTGTATCTTTACATAGAGTCAGCGGGGTAAGGAAGAGTACTGTTGCCTACTGTTAGGAAACGACAATCATGGGTAAATGTCAATCTCTATCAACGAGTTTGGAGAATCACCGAGAATATTATACACGATGTGCCAAGCATCCTGGACACCAGGAAGAAAAAAAAAACCAGTCTCGCCCACAGCAGTTCAACTTAGCAAAGGCCCCAAATACAAATAATGGTATTACCAACACTTTCTAGAATAAAGCTGTGTACACGTAAACACAAAAGGAACTAACGAGAACACAGAAGATGGAGCTGTTCTTTCTACCCCATTCCTGCCTCCTTCCAGGAGAGTTAGGAAAGACTAAAGGAGAGGACATCTGAGATGAGTAACTAAGGTTATGGAAGACCTCCCCTCAAACCCATCCCACAACAGCTGGAATTTAAGGATTCTAACGTTGGTCCCACGAGGAGCACGCTTATCAGCTTTGTTCCCCAAGGGTCTGTAGCATCTACAGGGCTGGCCACATAATAAGATACACAAATGCCTGTTAAATGTCGTTGAACTCCTATGGACCTTGGGCAATACCATAGCATTCAGCAGCATTTATGTAAGATGAATAGTGGTGTACAGAGTTGCTTTGAAACTTATGTAAGATACCATATGATACCATTAGGAAACGAAGGTGGATAAAAGCAGTTTGAATGGCATTATTTTAGAGGAAGTATTATTTATTTAATGTACCAAGCACCCACTATATGCCAGGATCTGTGCTCTACGGAAAATTTGTAAAAGAAGTACAGATAATGTGCTCCAAATGAAAGTTCAGAGAAAAGGAGAACGCAACACATGTGGGGAAATGTAAACTACTTAAATAGCTCTACATGGAACAAATACAGTAGGGCTGCAGAAAAAGAGATCAGAAAGGTAGGCAGAGGTACAACTACAAAGAGAACCTGAATACTGGATCTTCATTCCATGGAAATGAGAATCATGAAAGATTATAGGCTGTGGAATAGCACAATCAGGGTGGAAGGCGAAAAAGGGTAGCAGTGCAAAAGATAATCAAAGACAAAGAGCAGTGCAAAAGATCTGAGAGAGGAATATTACAGCTTCAATAAATATACATTCAACATAGACGGTAATCCATGCATTTACCTTTGCTCTCTCACAAAACTCCAATGAATATAAAATCTACTTAAAATCAATAAAGGAAAATAAAACAAGAAAGACAGTGATGGAGAAACAGGTTTTTAGACAGTGCAAAGAAGACGGACTGTGGTAGCGGACTTAGAGGAGAATGAAGGAAGCCACAGAATGAATGCTGACACTTGGAAGTACCAAGAAAACGAGGCACCCCGATCCTGGAAAGGTTCAGGACACACACATATTCTCTGGCTCTGTCCACTGAGAGCCTGGGAGCATACACACCTTGAGAGCAGTGAGCATACCTAATGCCCGGCACTTGCGTATTAAATGCCATTTCCACGAAAAGAACCAGAGCTTTCTAGGCAGAGTTCTCCAACTTGACTCAAATGCACGAACCACTGAAGAAAAATTTACTAAACTGAACTTCATTAAAATTTAAAACGCTCACTCTGAAAAAAACTGCTAAGAGGATGAAGTGACAAGCTACGCGATACGCTACGGACTGGGAGAGAGCACGCGCAGACCACACAGTGAACAAAGACCCCGCACCTAGAATACGCGAAAGAACTTTCATAACTCAGCAGAAAAAAAAACCAATCCAATCAGAAAATGGGCAAAAGACATGAACAGTTACTTCACCGAAGAAGTGAGAGCAAATAAGCACATGAAAAGCTGTTCACCATCATCTGTCATTAGGGAAATGCATATTAAAACCGCAACAGGATATCATTACACCTATCAGAACAGCTAAATGAAAAACAGTCGTAACACCAAATGGTGAGAAGGATATTGAGAAACGGGATCCCTCGTACTTTGCTGCTGGGAACAAAACGTGGTACGGACACTCTGGAAAGCAGTCTGGCAGCTGCTCACAAAACTAAACATGCATTCACCCTATGACCCAGCCATCTCAATCCCGGGCATATACCACCAAGAAACGGAACACTTACGTTTATACAAAAACCTGTACTCAAACGTTGAAAGCAGTTTTATTCATATTATTACACAATATATTGGAAAACAACCTAAATGTCCCGCCAGAGGTGAGCGGCTGAACAAACTTGGTCCATCCATACTACGGAATACTACTTGGCAATAAAAAGAAATTAACTACTGATTCACTCAACAACAAATGGACCTCAAGGGCATTATGCTTAGTTAAAAGAGTTGATCTCAAAAGGCTACACACTGTATGCTTCCATTCATACAACATATGGAAATGACAAAACCACAGACATGGAGAATAAACTGATGGTTGTAGGGCTGTTGGGAATTCAAAGGGGTTGGATAGCAGAAGAGAGTTCTTATAAAGTGATGGAGCAGCTCTATTATCTTGATTGTGGGGATAGGTACACAAATCTAGACATGGTATAAAGTTACAAGGAACTACACACGCACACACGTAGGTTTAAAGAACACTAAAAACTGAATAAGGCCTGTCTGTTGTCTAGTTAACAGAAATGTACCAGATATGTCAATTTCCTGATTTGGGTATCCTGGTAGAGCTAACACAAAACTCACCATTGAGAGAAGCTGGATAAAGAAGGTACATGGGACTTTAAACTATGTTTGCAACTTCTTGTGAGTTTATGATTATTTCAAAACAAAGGATTATTTAAAAAATAAAAACAGGGCTCCTTGGAAAAATTGTCCAATTCCAATTCCAGACTGAGACAGAAGTTCAAGATAAGCCTGCAAAGTGCTCAAAACATACTGGAGACATGCCAAAAGGGCACAGACACCAACTTGAAGGAGCTTCTTCTAACAAAATCCTGGACAACTGGAGCATTAAAGTAAGTAACTAACTACAATTATGGATTATTACCCATTACATAAAATAGAAAATCAGGTACCCATAGTGATATAAAATAAGTGACTAAATTAGAAGTCTGATTACTAATAATGGGCTATTTACATAGTCTCAAAGTACCTCTACACAAAACACACACTAATTACAAGGGCGGGGATTAACTTTAAAATGAAGAAGTCTGAAAGCACCACCATAATCAAGTGATCAAAGTGAACATTATCAGAAAACAGGACAAAGTGAAATCATATGGCACAATAACATCCCCCCCCCCCCCCAGGATGTCCACGTCCTGATCCTAAGAACCTGTGAACGTGTTACTTTACAGGGCGAAGGGTTGAATAAAGGTTGCAGGAGAAACGGAACTTGCTAATCAGATGACTTTAAAATAAAGAGATTAACCAGTATCATCACAACAGTCCTTAAAAGTGAAAGAGGAAGGAGAGGGAGACAGCAGCAGACAATGGACAAGGTCCAAAGCGACTACTCTGAAAATGGAGGAAGAGGCCAGAAGTCAAAGAGTACGGACAGCCTCTAGAAGCTGCAAAAGAAGGACAGACATTGTCCAGCAGAGCCTTCGAAAGGAATGGAAGCTGGCTTGCACCTTGATTTGAGCCCAGGTGAGATCCATTTTGGACTTCTGAACTCCAGAACCGTACTATAATAAATTTGTGGTTTTTAAGCCTCTCAATCTGTGGTAAGTTGGTACAGCAGAAACACAACGCCAGGAGTACACCACCTAACAATGCAATGAGAAAAATATAGCATCGCTTCTACGATATTCCTACAAAGATGCTTCACGTACCATCTAATACAAAGAAACATCAGACAAACACGCATAGGTGACTCTAAAATAACCAGCCTGTATTCTTCAAATATATCAACGTCATAGAAGAAAGAACAGATGAGGAACTGTTCTAGATCAAAACAGTTGAAAAGACATGACGATAAAATGCATAAGTAATCCTCGACTGTATCCTCTTCCCATAAAGAACACTCCCGGGACAACTGCCGCAACTTGAATGGGGTCTTAGGGATCAGACAGCTGTGATGTATCAATATTAACTTCCTGCCTTTTGTGGTGGTATTACCGTTACGTTACGCAAGAGAGTGCCCGTTTGTAGGAATTATGCGCTACGATATTCAAAAAGAAAGAGACATCATGTCAACAACTTTCTCTCAAGTGGTTCAGGAAATAGAAGTTACTTGTATTATACCTGCAACATTTCTGAGTTCATTTCAGTAAACAAGTAAATAAAATAAGGCAGCAAGATCTCAAATTGCAGCCCAAGCTCTGTCCAGGCTGGCAACCGCCATGTCTGCAAAGAGCCCAAAGGCATAATCTATGGGGGACGTGAACAGACCCTCTGGACCTGGAGACATCCAGTGCAACAGAGAACAGTTTTGAGGCGGGAAACCAAAACCGAATCCATGAAGAGTCTTGACACAGAACTGTGAACTCCAGTTCCCCTCCCCAATTCTGCCTCCAGAACACCAGCAACAGGAGTATCCCTTCCCTCTCCCCCAGGCATGGGGACAATCAGGGACAGCCAGAGGCCTGGAGTGAAAGCAATGGGGACACTCCTATTCGTGGGTTCCTCGATCTCCACACCAAGCCTTCAGTAAAGAAGCCAGCCTCACACCTCACAAAGAGCTTCCATCCACTTTACCACACCTTACCCTGAAGTAAAAGCCACCAGCCCGAAAACGGCCAAATATTTGAGGAAAGGTGCCAACATTAAAGACAGAAATCAAAACAAGCAGAAAAATGGGAATCCAGAGGAAACTGAGGCAATGCCACAAAGAGGGAAAACAAACAACCAAAAAAACAATGGTGTTAAACTATACTATCATGTGCTTGAGGAGGTAAAAGAATACGTGTTATCGTGAAGTAGAACAAAACGCTAGTTTAACAGAAAACAAAACAAACAAACAAAAAAGGCAGGGCGCCTGGATGGCTCAGTCGGTTAAGCGGCTGACTCTGATTTCATCTCTTGGTTTGTGGGTTTGAGCCCCGCCACAAGCTCTGCACTGAGAGTGCAGAGCCTGGTTGGGATTCTCAATCTCTCCTTCTCTCTCTGTCCCTCCCCCACACTCTCTCTGTCTCAAAATAAGTAAATAAACTTCAAGGAAAAATAAAAAGCAAAGAACAAATGATAACCCTGATGGAAGATAAAAGTTGAAAAATATGTCCCAAGAAGAGTTAAGAATTAACAAATAGCAAATAGACAAGATAACCAAAGTGTACGTCACTTGAGAAGACCAAAGAAAAGCAGTTATCAAGGAAAGCATACAAGAAACGTACCCATATCTGAAGAACAGGTACCTCCAAAGTAAAAGGATGGGTCCAACATAATGAAACCAGCCACCAAAGCACATCACTACAAAACTTCACACCAGAGACAAAGAACAGATCCTTAAAACTTCCAGAGAATGAACAACAACAACAAAACATGGGGGAGGGGTCATACAAAAAGGACCAGAATCTACTAATAAATTAATGGATGTATGTAATATGTAATGGCTGCCAACAGAGTCGAATATTGTGTCCCTCCCAAAGGAAACCGATCACCCACCCACGGAGTAGTCTCCCTACCTACCACCCTCCTCCCAACAAAAAACAAAGAGAAAGCATTACATATGGAATGTTATCAAGCCTTAGATCTTATTACCAAGTACCAGAAAATACAAGGGACAGGGGAACATGTCAGTGACACCACAGGGATTCACTCAACATCTAGACTAGAGGTAAAACAAGATAGAAGACACCGTTTCTTCAACAAAGTCAAGGAGGGAAAAAAAAGATGCAGAGAGGCAATCAATCCATTAAGGGACCTTATTTAGATCCTGTTTGAATCACGCGTTTTAAAAACATACCATTATGAGGCAATCCAGGCCATCTGAACTCTTACTGGATATGTGAAAAATTACTGTTAATCTTTTTAAGGTCTGATAATGGCACTGGGGTTATAGTTTAGAAATCAGCCCTTATCTTTTAGAGATATATACTGAAATATTCACAACTGAAATCAGATATCTGGGTTTTTGTAAAAACTCAAGTGAAAGAGGGGCAGGCAGGAATACCGGTTTTTTGTTTTGGTTTTTTTTTGAAAGCAGCCATGAATTGATAAATGATGATGCTGAGTGACAAGTATCTGGAAGCTCATTATGTTCTCTAACTTTTCCATAGTTTTTGTTTTAATAGAATCCACAATACAAATTATATCTGCTACATGCAGCTAGAAGACCATGAAGTAATATACTCAGAAGTTTGCAGTAAAACCTATATTCAAACTACAATCCCATACCCAACCAAAACTTCTAATCAGGAGGGAAAACAGATTAAAGATACTTTCAGACAAGGTCTCAAAAAATTGACCTTTCATGCACCCTTCCAAAGGAAGCACTGAAAGCTGTACTCCAGCAAAATGAAAGATAAAAACAGGAAAGGTAAAGGTCAGAGAACCAGGAAACAGAAGACACAACCCTGCTGGAGATTTGCAAAAGTAATACTATTAGGCCCAAAGAGCAAGAATTTCATACAGGCAAGGCTTGATGAAGGGTCCCCTAAGAAGATTCTTGTGGGGACAGGAGAACTAGCTCTCTGATATGTTTGTGCAAAAAACTATATTGAGAGCCTAATGGAAGGTATGGGAAAACTCAGTCACGCGGACCTAGAAAACAAAGCAAGCGGAAATACAATTGTTAATTCCAGGAAAAACAAAACTATACAAGGAGGGAAATGTAATCATAGTATACAATATAGCTCCATAGTGAACTTACATAATCATACATACCAAATGTTTAATGAAAAAAAAAAATGTAACTATAATGGGTAGATGGAAAGAGAAAAGTATTAAGGCAGGGTTAAAGTTAAATGTTCACCTACCTTAATAGAAAGTCAACAAATAATATCTAAAATTTTAAGCTAAATACAAAAACAGAGTCAAGGTTACCTATCTAACCTACTCAGCCTCCAACCTCTCCTTTCTTCCTTTGTAATAGAAGCGGTTTTCGTTCAAGACCCATGTGCACATCACCCCAGTTAGGCACGTGCTCAGGGGACGGTGTAGCCAGCTCCACGATGATGCCCAACTGGTCCAAGGTAACCCCATTTCCCTTCCTAGTGAGTGTTTCAGAAACAGTCATACAACCCAGACAAGTCTACCAAAGAGTTTCTGGGCAGTTTCCACATTCTTACACAGCTACAAGAAAGAGTTCTCTCCTCTTCCTGTGGACACTGTTGTGTCTGGATACAACTCCTCAAACTGCTGCAGCCACCTAATTAATCTGTGCATGGAGCCAGCGAGTGACTCGAGGGGGGGATGGAAAAACTGGGTCCCTGAAGACATTACTGTGCCACCAAATCAATTAGCCCTAGAGGCCATCCTACCTCTGGACTTCCAACTGAATCTAGTCTGAGTCCGGATCTCCATACCAGCATCCAAAAGCATCCTGACTGGTACAATAAGCATATCAGAGAGGTGAATAGAAGAAACCAAGAGCTGAGGTAAAAGAGCTCGCCAACTAGTAGGCAGGGCACGCAGGGCCACCAATATTTCAGATGAGCCCAGATCCCATAAAGACCTCGGGACCTAGACAGCCTCTTGTATTCTACCGTGCCCGTGTAGACCCTGAGGTGACAACGTTTGGGAAGACCTGCTCTAGGGTGCAGGACTACTGAGGGGTGTGTCTGGGGACAACTTTTTTCATTAGAAACCTTTCATTAGTATTCAGTTTGGATTATACGCATGTTAAACTAAAAATTCCTTTTTTTATAATTTTTGTAAATGTTTATTTTTGAGAGAGAGACAGAGCACGAGCAGGAGGGGGCAGAGACAGAGGGAGACAGAGAATCTGAAGCAGGCTCCAGGCTCTGAGCTGTCCGCACAGAACCCAACGTGGGGCTTGAACCCACGAACCACAAGATCATGACCTGAGCCAAAGTCGGACACCCAACCTACTGAGCCACCCAGGCACCCCAAAACTGAAAATTCTGAAGAAAACTAATGCAGTAAGCCGAAAAGAGACTAATCTGATCTCTGGAGAGGTCATTAACAATAATGTGAAGAAAGAACTTAATTGAAGACTATTTCAGAAACAAAACTCAAGAGGGTTTGGTAATAAGAGTAAATTTAAAAGTGACAGGAGAGGAACCAAGACTACAAAAATGTTTCTTCTTTGGGGACAGAACTCTACTAGATCACCCAAAGTGAAAACATAAATTATTTTTTGTTATACATTACACTGGTTGGATTACACTAGCCGCTACCTACCAAACTCTCAAGTTTTACAAGTACAGTTGACTCTTGAACTACATGGTTTTAAACTCACGGGTCCACCTAAATGAGGATTTTTTTCCAATAAATACACTGGAAAAATTTTCTGGAGATTTGTGACAATTTGAAAAAATTCACAGATGAACTGCAGAGCCGAGAACTACCAAAAAAATTAAGAAACACGTATTATTGTACCCAGTATATAGTACGTATAACATACAAAATATCTGTTCATCAACTATTTGTTATTGGTAAGGCTTCCAATCAACAGCAGGCTATTAGCAGTTAACTTCGAGGAGAGTCAAAAGGTTTATGTGGATTTTCGGGGTGCCTGGATGGCTCAGTCGGTTGAGTGACTTCAGCTCAGGTCATGATCCTGCGGTTCGTGAGTCCAAGCCCCACGTGGGGCTCGCAGCGGTCAGTGCAGAGCCCGCTTCAGATCCTCTGTGACCCTCTCTCTCCGCCCTTACCCCACCCCTCGCACTCAATAAATAAAATAAATAATTTTATATTATTATAATGATAAGTAATAAGTTTATATTATTATAATAAATACATCTCAATAAATAAAACATTTAAAAATAAATCAGATCTCTCTTTAAAAAAAGGTTTCTGTGGATTTTCAACTGCACAGGGGGGGTTCAGCAACCCTAATCCCCACACTGTTCAGGGTCAACTGTAATTTAACTTGGGAAGCTGAGACACAGTATAAAATAATACCAAAACGCCAACATTCAGCCATGTATTAAGGGCCAAGCAAGATTCTAGTCCTAGACACAAAATGCACACAAAATACACATGGTTTCTGCACTCATGAAATTAACCTAGTATCTGCTAACAACACAGTCCACAGAAGCAAACACTGAATAATAACGCTGAGTGAGGGCTGAGCCTGGTTTGAATCCTACCTTACCAACCACTACGAAAAATTACTTCAACTCTAAGCCTAAATTTTATCATCCATTAAATAAAATACTACCTTACTAGGTTGTGGTAGGCGTATACTCACACAGTGTGCTGAGCACGCTTGAGAAAGACTGTCCTTCCGCATTACTGGGTGACAAGAGGGTTTGCTATAACATGCTAATGGGCATGGTGAAGCTTCAGGAAGGCAATTTTCTCCGAGCGGATTTCCTCCACACCAGAGCATCTTGAGGACGGGTCTGCAGAGCACATTTACAGAGAAGAGAAGCTTCCTACCGTGTACTCTGCTTCGGATCCACCAGGAGTGATTTTTATTAAGTCTTCGTCCCTTAGGCCTCTTAGTTCTCTTGAGTTTTTTTGGTTTTTTTAACCACTAGTTAGTGTCCACTCTGGAAACCCTTACCATCAGTTTAAAGACTACTACGCTTCAGTCTCCCCATGCTAGCTAGTGGGCAGGGCACACAGGACCACGAATGTTTCTAACCACTTATCTTTTAGGCTGACCACTCCAGTACCTGCGAAAACAGAGTACGGTGACACTAAAAACGCCTTCTCAAAGCAACAACACGTGCATTTTCACCTCATTCTTTCAGTCACTCAACAAACATTTATGGAGTCTTCTATGTGCCAAGCCCTGAAGACACAGCAGTGAACAGAACAGACCCAACCCTTGCTTTCAAGCAGCTTAGGCTAAAGAAAGCAGATGCTACATAAATAAATAACCTCACAGCTATAAAATTCAGGTGGAAAACGTGTGAAGCGATGAGAAGAAAAAGTTCACGGTATTTTAAACCTAACGTAGACAGGAGGTTAGAAGGAGTCAAAGAGGAATCAGAGAAGGCCTCCCTAAATATATGAGATCTAAACTGAGACAGAAGAGATGAGTAGGAGCTGGAAGGATAAAGTCCTGAACACTTTATACGCATTCACTTACTCTTCACGATACTATGAACAGTAGACACCTATTATCCCAATTCTATACAAAGGAAAACCGAGGCTCAGTTTACACAGCTAGGAAGAGACAGGGCTAAGATTCAAAGCCAGGTTTCTAGATCAGACTCCACAGAATGCACTCTTCACCACTACACACTGGACAGACCCTAGCATGGCTCCTATGACACGGCCTCATGCTGTTCATGGCCTCGTGGCATGGCCCGCTCCTTGACCCGGGGCCCGGGACCTTGCTTCTAACCAATAGAATGCAGGAGAAGTGATAGGACGTCACTTCTGCAGGTATGATACATAAGAGTGTACATCTGTCTTGTGAAGAGATGACACTCTCCTTTACTGTCTTTGAGAAAGTGAAGTGGCCCTGTTGGAAAGGACCATACGGCAAAAAACTAAGGGCAGATGCCTGCTAACAGGTAGTAACAAACTGAGACCCTCAGTGCAATAGTAAACAAGAAACTGAATTCTACCAACGACCAAATGAGTCTCAAAGAGATCTTTCCCCAGTCATGCCTCACATGTTACCAGAGCCCCAGCCAACATCCTGACTGTAGCCCTGAGACCCTAAAGCAGAGGACCCAGCTAAATTGTACCCAGGCCTCAGACCCCCAAAAACTATGAGATCATACCTGTATGTTTTAAGTTTCTAACTCCGTGGAGAAACACTGTTACATACCAAAAGACAACTAAACGCTGTTGCATAATAAAGTTCGTCCATCATACCCCAGTGCTTTACTGAAATACTGATTTTCAACTACTCTTAACTACACATCAAGCCAAATTCAGGTAGCATTCACAATTGTTCTTTTTAAATTTTTTTTTTTTTCAACGTTTATTTATTTTTTTTTTTTTGGGACAGAGAGAGACAGAGCATGAACGGGGGAGGGGCAGAGAGAGAGGGAGACACAGAATCGGAAACAGGCTCCAGGCTCCGAGCCATCAGCCCAGAGCCCGACACGGGGCTCGAACTCACGGACCGCGAGATCGTGACCTGGCTGAAGTCGGACGCTTAACCGACTGCGCCACCCAGGCGCCCCCACAATTGTTCTTTTTAAGCAAAACTCACGTATGAAGGTGCCGACGTTAACCATAATCTGACCCTACATTTCATAAAGCCATCTGAACTACCCTGTTTGCTAGTTCCTTTATCTCTGTCATTTGTTTCTATTGAGTTTTCTCTTCTAGGTCTTCAAATTCATTAATCTTTTCTTTTGTAATGTCTAATCTGCCATTAATGCCATCCAATGTATTTTTCATCTCGCACATTACTTTTCACCTCTAAATGGTTTTATTTGGGTCTCTTTTTCACCTTTCCAGTCTCTACCTTTTTAAACATATGGGATACAGCTACAATAACTGCTTTAATGCCCTTGCCTGTCAATTCTAACACCTTTCAGTTCTGGGTTGGTTTCAAATGACTGATATCCTAACTATAAGCCAGGTGAACCTGCTTTTACACATATTTAGGAATTTCTGATTGGATGCTGGACATTTTAAACTGTTAAGTATTAGCTTTTGTTATATTTCTTTAAAGAGTATTGGACTTTGCAGGCAATTACATTCCGTTCAGAATAGTTTGTGCCTTTCGAGGCTTGTTTTTAAACATTTTCCAGTGAGATCTAGAGAAGCCTCTATTTGAGGACCAATTTGGCCCCACTACTAAGACATGACCCTTCTGGAGTCTCAATGAACACAGCATTTAACAAGAACTTTTGTCTTCTGGCTACAAGGTACTCAAATCATTTCCCAGCCCTATGTGAGCTCTGAGAATTGTTCTGCCTACAGTTTTCCAGTGGATTTCTTCCCCAGGAACTGTTCCTTTATGAAACTGCACCCTACATGTGCACAGATTAATCTTCAATCAATCATTGAAGAGGACCACTAAGACTTATGCTCTGCCCAGCTCCCTTCTCTCCAGAACCCTGCTCCTCAAAACAGAACCATTCTGCCGGAGCAGAACCCCAACTCCAATCTTTGCTTCCTCAACTCAGTGAGGCCAAAGGCTCTGTTTGGGATCCCCCTCCCTGCACTGAGATCTGAAAATTGCCTCCAAGAAAACTGGGCCATCAAAGGGCGCACCTCATTTGCTCCCCATCTGTCAGGGATTACAGTTCTGTACTGCCTGTTGTTCAATACCTGAAAATAGTTGTTTCATGTATTTTGTCCAGTTTCCTAGGTGGTTACGGAAGGTGGGTAAATCCAGAATGTACTGCCTCATAGTCAAAAACCCAAGTCACGACTCCTGAGAATGATTTTAAAGTAAATGTTTTATAAGACACATCTCCTAAACCTACCCACACCCCGTTATCTATCACATTACCCCACCTTTATTTTTATCATGGCATTTATCACTCTTTGCCATTGTTATTTGCTCTCTTGCTTTCTCTACTTTTCACAACAGAATTAAGCTCTGTGAGGGCAGGGATCTTGTCTATCTTGTCACTCCTGTATCCCCAATACCTAGAAGAGGCAAATTCAAATCAGCAAATTCATTAAATCAATAAGCAGCCTGCATGTAACTATTTCACTTAATATACATGAGCTCTTCCCACTAATAAATTCTAATCTAGATGCAAGTAACCCTGACCCTGGAGTTTCTTGGAATTGTCAATTACCTTAATTAGCATCATGGAAGTAAAGGTTCTTAGTTGCAAACAAAAGAAACTAACTCTGGCTTTGCTGAAACTGAAAAGGAAGTTATTAAAGCATATTAGGCAACTCACAGAAAACCCCAGGAGGGCCAGACTAGAAGGCTACACAATGAAGAACACCCAAAATTCAAACCACAGATCTGGTCCAGTGGAGACAACACAGGGTTCAGTCACTGCAACGAGTACAGATGCCAGTGACACCAGGAACCAAACGCTACAGCTGAATCTTTGTCACTGCCCACCTCCGGGAAACAGGTGCAGCTGCCATCCCCTTGCACTGCGGGACACAGATTTTACAAAGTGTCTGCTTCTGAAAATCACTAGCTTCTGAGGTAGTGGCCTGGAGGCCCCAGGTCACACGACCATGTCCCAACTCCAAAAGATGCAGAGAAAGTGAGCAAATTAGGCTTTCAAAATTGAAGATTTCTACTTCCCCCCAAGACCCTTAGGATAAAGAATTCCTCAAATACAGAAAGCGTTTAGGGGTGCCTGGGTGGCTCAGTCGCTTGAGCGTCCGACTTCAACTCAGGTCACGATCTCGCGGTTTGTGAGTCCGAGCCCTGCGTCGGGCTCTGGGCTGACGGCTCGGAGCCTGGAGCCTGCTTCGGATTCTGTGTCTCCCTCTCTCTCTGCCCCTCCCCTGCTTGTGCTCTGTCTCTGTCTCAAAAATAAACAAAACATTTAAAAAAAACCATTTTTTTTAAAAAGCGTTTACACATTTTTGTTTATTATTGGAAAAAACGAATGAACCAGTAGCACAAGGCATCAATCCCAGTATACCAGAACTTGTATCTATTTCTTCAATTAATGGATTATAGAAGCTCTATGTTTCTCTCTCTTTTCTCTCTAAATGTTTAACTTTACGGCACTTACCCATTCAACTAAGTTTTCTATTATCTGGAGGCAGCATATGCAATCTGCTATGATGATCCTTAAGCAAATTTACTTCCCTACATCTCAACCTTCTAGCTTATAAAACAGAGATATGACCAACCACCTTGTAGAGTGGCTGAGAATATTAAAATAACTAATAATGAATATGTACAGTGTCTGGCCCATAGCAGGCAATCAATTAATAATAGCTATTGTTACTATTATTATTGTTAAATAGCTTATTTTTTAAGAGAATAAATTCACTGATCGACATTAACTTTTTTAAAAAGCTACCAACACCCTGAAGATCTAAATTTCTATTTTACATGGTACTATAAACGTTCCCCCCTTTACCTCCTTCCTATGTTATCAGAGATAAAGCAACACGTAGCTTGAAGGACACCTAACATGTTGCCACCAAAAACAAGTTCAAGAAATAAACAAAAGGAGGGAGGGAAGGAGGAAGTGCTCATGCTGAACGTGTTTCCTTTACATTTCTCTCCAGGGAGCTCCTAGCTATACCGAAAAGCCTCATGAGGGCAAGGACGTGTATGTCCGTGTAACTCACTCCCAAGGGCCTAGCATGGCACCAGGCAGAGAGGAGCGCTTCAATAGCTACTGAATAATTCT
This sequence comes from Puma concolor, assembly GCF_028749965.1. Classification (NCBI taxonomy): domain Eukaryota; kingdom Metazoa; phylum Chordata; class Mammalia; order Carnivora; family Felidae; genus Puma; species Puma concolor. Next base: position 152,351,742 of record NC_141675.1, on the reverse strand, counting down.
GAATATGTTTTCCTAAATATTTACAACAGACCTGTCACCGAGAAAGGTTTCAGAACTATTTTAAACAAATCCCTTATAATCTTTTAAAAGCTCATTCACCTGGGGGCACCTAAGTGGCTCAGTCAGTTAAGCGTCCGACTTCAGCTCAGGTCGTGATATCGCGGTTTGTGGGTTCAAGCCCCACGTCGGGCTCTGTGCTGACAGCTTAGAGCCTGGAGCCTGCTTCAGATTCTGTGTCTCCCTCTCTCTCTCTGCCCCTCCCCTACTCATGCTGTCTCTCAACAATAAACAGATGTTAAAAAAAATTTTTTTTAAGGCTCATTCACCTGACAAGATCAACAGCTTCAATAATTTTCTAACTACGAAACTCATTCTTTAAAAAAAGAAAAAAAATCCATCCATACAATGAACTTTCCCTAATCATTTTCATCCTGTTGTCCAAACTTGAAAAAGTTAAAGCCAAAAAGCATCCAAACAAATCACCGTCTCCGCTTTTCCGTCACTTTTTAGATGAAGTCAAAGCTAGCACTTATTTTAAATGTGAACCCGACATTGGCTACTGCAAATGCCAGATTGACATTCCAGAGATCACTGGAGAATGAACCTCACTCTGCTGGCTAGGAACCGTGAAGAGTATCCAGGCTGATTCCCTCCACAATTTTTAAAACCTCTCCAGATGAACACTAAGGGCTGTACCTATTTCAATAAACTACGAAAATGATGTGCTCCTTTAATAAAGAAGGCACAATCCAATACAGCATAGTCAAATAAACTTTAATAAAAAATAAAAAGGCACGATGTTTCTATTCCATATTCCTAACATCTGGCTTCTCACAAACAGTAGGTATTTCACAGGCATTGTTAAAGGAATCCAGGAGCAAATAATTATTTTTCCTGGCTACATGGTTTTCCAGTCCTATCTTTAAGAAGACAGTTCTTGGGTCCTTGAGACCAAATAGTAAAGATCAAAACATGTAGTTCATTGATTCACTCAACAAATAAATGTTTACTTGGTGCTCAGTATGTGCCAAACACTTGCCAATCCCAAAGAAGGGGGGAGGGGGCCAACCACTGCCCCTTCTCTCTGAAAGGCATTAGTCAACTAAGCACTAAAAAAAAATTATCAAGTGTAATAAGCACTATAGAGAAAAATACAGCAAGACAGGAGATATTAAAAACGAAGAGGTGGCAGGGGCTGGGGGGCAGCTTTCCCTGACAAGGTGACATCTGAGCTGAAAGTGAAGGAGGAAATGGAGCGGACTTCAAGAAAGGGGAGGACTACCAGCCGAAGAAGGAGCACATGCCCAGACGGGGTCTGGAGACCCGGAAGGTTAGAGTGTGGAAGTGAGCTGGGGCCACACCATCCAGTTGCGGGGTCCTGTGACTAGCAGGAGTCCCAATGTACCATTAAAAAGCTGTTCTTGGGGCGCCTGGGTGGCTGAGTCGGTTGGGCAATCGACTTCAGCTCAGGTCATGATCTCATGGTCAGTGGGTTCGAGCCCCACATCAGGCTCTGTGCTGACAGCTCAGAGCCTGGAGCTTGCTCTCTCTCTCTCTCTCTCTCTCTCTTCTCTCCTCCCCCCGCCCTTGTGTTCTATGAAAAATAAATAGACATTAAAAAAACAAAGTTGTTCTTGCTCATCATTTGCTCAGATCACTCTTTCATTCCTGCCCATGCTATTGAACTTTCCTTTTTTTCTCGACTCTCCCTGCATGCCTGCATCCTTTGTGTGTCTGGATCTTCGTCTTACTCAGCAAGAAGCCTTCCTCCAAGCGGTCTCTCCTGAATCCTCAGGCTCCTGTCTTCAATTTCTTCCCTCTGCATAGCTGACTGGAATACTGCTGAGTAACCGCGGGCCTTCGGGCCAATTCTTAGGTAAATTCACCTAGCTTTCCTGATGTTTTGAACTGTACCATAGAACCATTATAGGGAAGTTGAAAAGGTGAGATTAGATAATAGTATGCTCAAATGAGATCCTAATAATTTTCCTACCACTGCTACTTTGAAAAAACTTTTACAAAATCTTTTGTACCATGGAAGTAATGTCATTCAGTAATGAATGTGTTCGATGTAAAGATAAAGTTAAAAAAAAAAAAAAAAACACCGAGATGACAGTTGTTCTTTTCAAGGAGAAATGATCAAATCGGAACAAATTTTTCAGCACACAGAATTTGTCTTAAAGACTAGAGTCCTATTTATATTCAAATAAACTTTAACTCAAAGTTAACTGCCAAAAGAACTCTAAAATGAGACCAAAAAATTGACCTTCAAAAGGCAACACCAAAATCACTCAGTTTCATGGACTCTGTGTTCCCTTTAATGAAGATTCATGTCTACCCTAGACTAAGTCCATGAGCCTACTCTAGAGATCCCAAAAGATCTCCCACCAGATCCTGACTCCCATCAGGACACCCACAGTAGGCTTTGCTGTAGCACTGACGCCCAGGCCCCAATTCCACGTATGGCACCAGGAGGTACTCCATAAATAATCCCAAACACCTCACGAGATAAATACATTTTAGATTATTGGTATCCTGATAAGGATACACGTGAAAAGAAAAAGATGAGACTTTTCGGGAAAACACAAAGATACTCTGTCACGTGTTCAGCTACTCTATACTTCGCAAACCACGTATTACGATACAACCTTTTCCTTTCCAGAGTCACACCTTCTAGCATTGCCTTCTCCCACTGCCCTATTTTTAAGCTCATCTTTAATGGTGCTACAAATGATTTCCAGCTGCCCTTAATGGAAGCCTGACTACACTAATAATTCCATCTTCTGTTCCTTGACAGTTCCTTCAGGCCTTCGGGAGAAACGTTCTCAACCGTCCCGCTAAACCAATCATTCCGGTACCGTACTGCTACCTAAGTTCAATTCTCTCCTTTCTATCTCCACAAATTTGGCCACGCTTCTGTTTGAACACAGTGATATTCACTTGTCCCGCTGAAAAGTAAATAACTGAGAATTTTCAAGGCGCTCCAAACTTGGCTCTCCCATCTGACTTGTACCTTTTACCTCTTCGTATTCCTCCAAGCCTATACACCTAGAACAAGCTACCTTCCAGGCAGGCCCTGCTTCTCTCACTGTCATCTCCCTAACCCAGACCCATCATCACTGCCCTGTGGAAACTCCTTCAATTGCCCCAAATCAAATGCCTCACAATCTGTAAGACCCATCACTGTCATTTCTCAGTGCAACCGTCCCTATCCCTCCTCCAGGATCTCTCTCTCTCTCTCTCTCTCACACACACACACACACACACACACACACACACACACACACACACACACACTGATACTCGGGGCTCACGAATCTGTCATTCTCCAGAGTCACCCCTCACTTCCCCTGCTACCACAGGTCACCCACAGGACAGCCCCCAGCAGACTGCCAATGCCCCAGGTTCCACCAAGACTCAGTCCCTCCTCCTCAAGGCTCACTCAAACCCCCAGAATCCTTACTTCTCTACATTCTTCTAGTCCTTCACATGTCAACTCCTCTCCATGTCAGCAGCCGTGGTCTCTACTATGATAATGGTGCCTGCACCCAACAGCTATGTCAACACTAACAGCACAGGTAACCAAATCTCACCCACCTCTGGAGTCAGAGCTCCTACCACCGCGATGCGCATGCCTCATACAGGGGCCAGTCAAACGTTTACTCAAATGATGAGGAACAAGAATCCCCTTGCACAATTTATCAAAGCATTTACAATTACAAGCATCTACAGGTTATCAAAACATCCATTTTTCATTCAACAGAACAAAGAAATGCAGGAAAATCAGAAAATATTTTTAATTATGTATCTGACAGAGAATAAATATTTCGTTTTTTAAAGTACAAAACTCCGAGTACAACTTAAGATGTTCAAACTCACTCATAATTAAAGAAATGCAAATCCAAACAACTGAACATCATTACTCACCTATTAAACTGACAAAGATTTAAAATTCTAACGACACCAGTATTGGTGAGATCTGGAAAACTGAACTCTCAGACCCAGCTCATGAAGTAGAAATTGGTGCTACTTTTGAGAAGACACTTTCGCAAGACATATTCAAATGTGCATATACTTGGTGAACCAGTAATTTCCCTTTGAAATATGTAATCTAGGGCTAGTGTTCTAGAGAACACAGTTATATGCACAAGGACGTATACTGGAACACTTTAAAACAAAAATACAAGAACAATTCAAATGTTCTTTAATAGAGATTGAGTAAATTGGGGTACATCCATAACACGGAATACTCCCTAACCGTTTAAAAACAACAAGCAAATATCATATGGCCGATAGGGAAATACGGCCCAAAGAGATCAAGACACTTAAGATGCAAATCTGTGTGTCTGGCACGATCCCATTCACTCTTAACTGCAGACACTATACACACACACAATCCATCACAATGTGCACTTTAAAAAATAAAGAGGATCAAGGGTGCCTGGCTGGCTCAGTCGGTGGAGTACACAACTCTTGATCTTGGGACTCGTGAGTTCAAGTCCCACACTGGAGGTAGAATTTCCTTAAAAAATACTAAATTTTAAAAAATAACAGGATCACACTGAACATACAGCTTTGTAACACACACATGTAATAAACGTTTAATGTATATATATACAGTTGCACCTACATGCACAGGACATTTCTGGTAGGAAAACAACAACTATGACCTACGGAGCGTGAGGTGGGGGTGGGGGGGTGATAAGGCACCATTCTATAGGGCTTGAACTTTTTTCTTCTTTTTTTTTTTATATCGTGAGGACATTATTACTTGGTGATCTTTAGGAACTAAAATTCCCTAGGTCATCAGAACGATTCCTATATGTTTGACATGCTATAAGACCGCTCCAAAGGAATGATGGACGCTAATTTAAAAAAAAGCCTTCTACTCCCAATCAAGCAATCAAGTGGTCTTCCTCAAAATTATCCACAGTTTCATTACCAACACTCTTAGTGACAGGAGACCAGCAGTCAGTCTAATACCACCAACCTCTGGCCACCAGAAAAGCCTCCAGCAACCTTTCCAGGACTTTACCACAAGCTGACACTTTTCAAAGACATGCCCTTCATTCTCCTCCGGCAAGGGCACACGTGCCCTGTTCTTCCCCCCACCCTTCCCACAAAGCTCTCTCATTAGTACAGGTGCTCATCTCCAATTTTTAAAATGACAGCCAGCTAATTCATAAGAATAAAGTGTTAACTTGATATACAGATAAAGCACATTCCTCTGGGAATATTTCCATCTTAAATTAGGGAATCCAGCTCTTCGCTTCATCTAAAAGAATGAATTTGACAGTGAGAACTGCAGATTTTGAAAAAGAAAGTAAGAACGGGGACAAGACCTACTTGGTTCCTTCTCCTCGTGCCTGGCAGGCACCTACCTACCATCTCCCCTCACACTGCCCGTCCACGACCCTGTCCACTACAGCACTGAGAATAACGACACCTTATTCAAAACCTCAACTTCCCACCTTTAAATATTCATCTGACTACCTCTATTTGTTAAAAGGACAATTAAGTGATCCCACCATTCACTACCAATGAGCTCACACATAAAAAAAACTATTTGAGAATGACCCATATCCCTATAAAATCCCAATGCAGTTGGTATTTCGTCCTCTCTTGCGTTTGTATGAAGAACAAAGAACCAGGAGTCGGGGAAACATACACCAGCCCTGGAGACCAGCCTATTCTGGGGCACTGGTTAGTCATTTAGCTTCTTTACATCCATTTCCTTCCCTAAAATGAAGATGAACTCTATGAATGTTTCTCAAAATGTTTCTACTGTACCAGGATTACCTGGAGTCCTAATTAAAAAGGTAGACTCCTGGGGCGCCTGGGTGCCTCCGTCCATTAAGCTTCTGAATCTTGATTTTGGCTTGATTTTGGCTCAGGTCATGATCTCACGGTTCGGTTCGTGGGATCGAGCCCCGCATCTGGCTCCACGCTGACAGTGCGGAACCTGTTTAGGATTCTCTCTCCCTCTCTCTCTCTGCCCCTCCCGTGCACACTCACTCTAAGAATAAATGCGGAAGGAAGGAAGGGAGGGAGGGAGGGAGGGAGGGAGGGAGGGAGGGAGGGAGGAAGGAAGGAAGGAAGGAAGGAAGGAACAGAAAGTCAATTCCAGAGCATCATCCCAAACCTATAGAAAGAGAAGTATCTGAGCTTGGGAAATCTCACAACTCTGAGAAGTTCTCCAGAAGCCTGTTTGAGAACCGTTAGTTTCTCAGGTCTCCACTAGATCAAATAATAACACTCTCTAGTTCAAAGGAATCCTAGACTCTCTTTGTTCAAACCCACAGAAACTTAAGAGGAACATACTTGGATAGTAAACTTCTTTCTAAACGTCACTGCTATCATCCTTACAACTTCAGGGGCTCAAACATTTACTGAAAACCTGACAAGACACAGGTGTTATTCCAGAATTGTCTGCTGAGAGTATAAGTATGAAAACATACCATAAGAATACCTACTAGGAAACTATGAAAATAAAACTCAAAAGCTGAGACTCCAAATACTGGTTACATAAAATACAGTCACAGCAATCAAGAACCATGTTTCTATTAGAAAACAGTGTCAGTAAAATAACGTGCCAAAATTCCTTCACTACTAAAAGTTTAGCTACATGTTTTCTAATCTGACCATATATGCGTATATTGCAGATACTAAATAGTGATCTATTTAAATGTGCACACCACAGTTCAAAAGATTAATGACCAAATATGGAAAATAAGTCTTATTAATTAGTGCAGTAAGTTGTCTTTTCAAGGTTTATTTCTGTATGTTTCTTCCAAAACATTTCAAGGTGTGACAGGAAATGCCTCATAATCCCCCCCCCCCCACCATTCTCTTCTTCAGTAGAAACAGATTTTCAACCAACCAGCTACCCTGCCAGAGACCACATATCCCAGCCTCCTTTGCAGCTAGCCACCTGACCAAGTTTGGACCAACAGATGTGAACAAAAGTCACGTATGCAACTTCCAGGTTTGTCTTTAAAAGGAGATGTGCTTTCCCCACATCTGTTCCTAGATGGTGGATATGGTGGGGAACGGTCTTCTACCATACAGAAAGTGGGGTTTCCCTAAGCACAGGGAAGGAACCAAGGTCCCCTCTACCATGGAGCCACCACATTAGCCTTAAAATTACTTCCAGGAGAGAGAAATAAACTTCTTGTTTAAGCTACTGTATTTAATCAGAACAAAGGCCCAATCTTGTATTCTAATTAATGCATATAGAAAGTTTAAGTGTATAACAAATATTAATAACTTCTTACTAATTCAATAAAGCTGAAACTCTAATTATAAATTCTTGGGTAACCCCACCACTGAAATTATTGCTACTGTACCAACTTATGTTTAAATGGCATTTTACACTTTTGCAAAGCACCGCGTTACAGTATCTCATTCCACAGTCTCAAACTCCTGGGCAGGGCGGCTGGTGCTGTGCACGTCTGGCATATAAAACACCCAAGCCCAGAGAGGCTACTCTGCCCAAGACTGCACAATTATGGAATGGTACTAGCACAGGACTCGGCAGATAGGTTCCTCATTCCATCCTCTATACACATATACGTCTATCTACCTCTGCTGTACTGGAAGGGTGATCAAAGAACTATTCCTGTCCAGGTGGATGTTACCACCTAATGGAGAGAAGACACAGACATCATATAAGTAGAACTGTGAATATATACGAATAATCGTACAGCTATCTGCAATAAGAGCTATTAAAAAAAAAAAAAAAAAAAGCAGAGTCCCATAAGAACGCACAGCCAAAGAACCCTACCTAGACTGGGGTTTGGGGGAAAGCCTCTCTGAAGAAGTAGCATTTATCCTGGGACCATAACCATGAGTATGAATGGAGGAGGAAAAAGAAGGAGAAGCGAGAGGAGAAAGCTATTAAGAAATGTGCATGTGTTGCCCCAACCTTCACAAGAGCCCTATGGGAAGTATCACAAACCCCGTGTTACAGAGGAAGAAACCAATGCTTAGCAAAATCACACGGCCAGTGAGTGGCAGGACCTGCTGAGATTCCGGATCTGCCTGACTCTGGAGCCTCTGCCCAGCACCATCTCACAGGCCTGTACTCTGTCCACAGGACCACGCTGTCCCAATGGCCATCTATAACTAGACATTATGCGCATTTTGGACGGGTGTCAGATGCAAACCCTAACCACAAATATCCATAAAACTTAAAAAAGAAAAATCAACTCTTGCCATTGGAAATTTGATATACTTAGAAAAATTACAGGGTTACTTAATGAACAGGGATGTTATGTAAAATAAAAGGGATGTTGAAAACCAGATTTGTTCCATGTTAAACCAGATCCCTAAGCTCCTCCCCACTGATTTACACAAGCATTTTAATTATGGGAACAGAAAATTCATAACAATTCTAAAGTAAAAATACATTTTAAGCTACCATGCAGTATTACATATGAGCATATATCCCTCAAGCAAAAGGTAAGTACCTTGTCAAAACTTTAATGGTACTATAAATTTTTCAAAATCTCCTTCTAGGGGCACCTGGGTGGCTCAGTTAAGCATCTGACTTCAGCTCAGGTCTTAATCTCAGTTTGGGAGTTCAAGCCCAGCACTGGGCTCTGTGCCGACAGCTCAGCACCTGGACGCTGCTTCAGGTTCTGTGTCTCCCTCTCTGTCTGCTCCACCCCCCCCTTAAGCTCAGTATGTCTCTCTTTCTCAAAAACTGAATAAACATTTATAAAGATTTTTTAAGGGACACCTGGGTGGCTCAGTCAGTTAAGCATCTGCCTTCAGCTCAGGTCATAGGCTCAGGTCATGATCTCACCATTCGTGAGTTTGAGCCCTGCGTCGGGCTCTGAGCTGACAGCTCTGAGCCTGGGGCCTGCTTTGGATTCTGTGTGTGTGTGTGTGTGTGTCTCTCTCTGCCCCTCCCCTGTTCCTGCTCTGTCCCTGTCTCTCAAAACCTGAATAAAAGTTAAAAAGGAAAAAAAAAAAAAGATTTAATAAAGTAAAAATAAAATAAAATAAAGTAAAATAAAACAAAATAAAATAAAACAAAAATCCCCTTCTAGAACAGAGGTGCGTAGCTCTGGTAGAAAAATCAACTGTCAAAAATCCCAAAAGTGGTTCTACATTAGCACAAAGTATGCCCACCAGGAACCACATCACTTTAGACATTCAACGTACCGTAAGTTATTATCTCCAAAAGAAAATTTTAACTCGTTATACAATTCTGAAAGGATTTCAAAGCAAAAGCTTAACTTCTGAAAAATGTTTAGCTGGCCTATATAATGCAATACTCCCAAACCATGTTCTTTCCGTACACTAAAAAATGAAACTCAGGCTGCCTGTAGCCACTAAGTTAGGAACACAACTTGTCTTTAATTACCTAATACGAATCTTTGATTAATTATTTTGTCCTGTGAAGCCACCATTTCATTTTCACATAACCAACGATAAACTTCACAGCTCCAGCTTAACACTGCAGGCAAGATTTCAGAAAATTTATTCATTTAGGGGCACCTGAGAAGTTTTAGATAACCTGAAATAATTTGATGATTCTTTTCCAAGTAAGTAAACAAAAACTTTAGCCTCCCCAAATTTTTACTCAAAAACTGTATAAGCCGTGGTTAGGAATTACCACAATTTCTCTAGCCATCAAAACACTGACCAACGGTGAAGATAATACACGGTAAGAAGTCTTTTAAAAGGCACAGGGGCACCTGGGTGGCTCATTCAGTTAGGCATCTGACTTCAGCTCGGGTCATGATCTCACAGCTCGTGAGTTCGAGCCCCGCGTCGGGCTCTGTGCTGACCGCTCAGAGCCTGGAGCCTGCTTCGGATTCTGTGTCTCCCTCTCTCTCTGTTGCCCCCCGACCCACTCATGTTTTGTCTCTGTCTCCCAAAAATAAATACATGTTCCAAAAAAAAATTTTTAAAGGCATAATCACCATGTATACTCAAGTCCCACGATACCTTGACAAGGCCAACTGTGTTAGCACCAAGTTTCAGGTGACCGTGTTTGATAACTTCAAGTAATATTTTTACTTGTAAATAGAAAACGGGTACACCGGGGCGCCTGGGTGGCGCAGTCGGTTGGGCGTCCGACTTCACCCAGGTCACGATCTCGCGGTCCGGGAGTTCAAGCCCCGCGTCAGGCCCTGGGCTGATGGCTCAGAACCTGGACCCTGCTTCCGATTCTGTGTCTCCCTCTCTCTCTGCCCCTCCCCCGTTCATGCTCTGTCTCTCTCTGTCCCAAAAATAAATAAACATTGAAAAAAAAAAAAAATAAAGATGATGTCCCAGGGGCGCCTAGGTGGCGCAGTCGGTTGGGCGTCCGACTTCACCCAGGTCACGATCTCGCGGTCCGGGAGTTCAAGCCCCGCGTCAGGCTCTGGGCTGATGGCTCAGAACCTGGACCCTGTTTCCGATTCTGTGTCTCCCTCTCTCTCTGCCCCTCCCCCGTTCATGCTCTGTCTCTCTCTGTCCCAAAAATAAATAAACGTTGAAAAAAAAATTAAAAAAAAAAAAAAAGAAAACAGGTACACCTACCAAAACACTCAACAGAAAGTAGGGATTCTTAGCTCATAGCTGGAATTACTGACAAGGGACACAACAAAACTGTAAGAGCAATAAAATTCTGTGTAAGTGCTAAGTTTTTATAAAGACTCTTCCTGGAAGTTTCTGCGTTTTGCTGGGTTCAAATGTTTCATTTTTTTTTCTTGGGGCAATGAGAGAAATTGCTTGGGGGTGTGGGCGTAGGAAATGTGAAAGTTCTTTGAAGTGAGAGAGAAGCTAATTCTGAAGCAAAAAGATTGACACCTTTATCACAAATACAAAGAAAGTCAAAAATGAAGACTCCTATTAAACTTACTTTTACTAAGCAATTCCCTTTGCACTCATAATAAAGTTACTTCTATCCAAATTTTCTTCCCCAAACTAGATACTTACCAACCATAAACACACATGTAAAAACATCCCTAGTAATCTAAGTAGCTAAGCTGTTATTTAAAAAAAAAAAAAAAAAAAGTTTTCAAGTAGTACCCAAAATTCGATACAAACTAGCATATTCGTTTTTTTGCATATTAGTTTCAAAACAAAATGCAAGCCAACGGTCCTTCTATAACTTCTGTTGTAAGTTGTCTTTGACTTTGCTTTGGCAGATAAATATTCACAGCACTATAAAAACCTATGTATGTAAATTCTTTAAATACCAGTTCCCTAACCACCCCCCCAATCTTTAAGTCATCAACACAATAACTCTCCATAAACTGAAACCCACAGGACAGTCATCTGACAATATTCTAGGAGGTAAAAATATACTAACCAAGGATCTTTTTTTTTTTTTTTTTTTTTTTACTATACACATTCCCAAACAAGACACTGCATTAAAATGGAGTATTTTCATTTACTTTGAACATCAGTTCCCCTAAAAGACTGGACTAATGGGTTAATTTTTGAATCCCAACACACAGTAATTCTGTGTATCTCTTAAGTTTCTAGTAAGTCCCACCAAAATGTCTTTAAAACATGTTTAAGAATCTTATACCCAAATTCCTTATAACAAAGATCCCACCAGCTCATTTGGTCCACTTCCCATCCCCTACCAATAATGACCATCCATTCATTCAAGTCTGTTCCTTCAAATCATAATCATTTTTAGATTTTAAAGCGTGCCTGCCTCCTTACACAGAGGTGACCCTAGAATAATGACTTTCTGAGCTTATGCCTCTTATGAACTTTTTATACTGCTTTACAACAGAACTTGGTACACATGTTAACAGGAGTCCTTAACTTTCTGATAAGGCTGGAAGTGTAAATGAATTTGGACAGCCAACACAAGCACCGGGGCTATTTCAAGACGAATCTTCCAAAAGCACTGGGGTACTTTAAGTGTAAGTCATGTGTATATTAAAAATCTTAACTGTAACCGAGTAAACTTTTCTCTTAACTGCTGTTTCTTTGAAGCTATCTTCTAGTCTCACATTTATAGTCTGTCTGAAGATAATTATTTCTCTCAAGGTAACTGAACAATCAAGACATGACAAATTTAGGAAAACAAAACCTAAAGGTTAATTCCACTGAATTATTAGAACTCCCCCAAATCAAATTAAATATATCCATTCTTAAACATTTTGTGTATGTAAGGTACAAGAGGTCATACAGGAAATCTATTCAAAGATTTAAAAATTCCTAAAAATAACTTTACACAAAACTTTCTCATGACTCATCAATACTTAAGTGATGCCTACAGTTAAAATTAAGTGTGAAGAACAAAACGCACCAAAAAATATTTAATTCCTTCCATTCAAGAACTGCCTACATAGTTGGGTTTTTTTTGGGGGGGGGGGGGGAGGGTGGAGGGAAGATCTGACAAGTTTCTTTAAGAGGGTCTCCTTTCAATCTTTCCACTTCCGCAAAGACAAAGTTAATTCCATGCTCAACACTGCCAGGGGCACAATCTCTGGGTTAGAACCCTGAGTCATTACACACAGATCGCTCCAAAATTTGCCAGTGTTTATAATAATCGGTTATAACCTAGTGATTATGAGCCCAGGCTGGCTACAGACTCCTGGCTCCTGGAGTCCCAGCTGTATGACCTTGGATGAGTCACAGCTCAGTTTCCTCATCTGTGAAATGGGTTAACACTTCCTACCGGTAGGAAAAGCAAGTTCATACATGTAAAACCCCGACAATACTGCCTGGTACCCTTCGTCCTAATCTTTAAAAAATGCGTGTGAAAACAATGCCATACGGTGTATTTTCTCACAACTTGGGCGGAATTCAAAAACCAAACGGTGGTGGCATTCAAGTGCTGCACCTAGATTACGAGGACCATATAATCTAGTGCTGGACGAAAAGCAGAGCCCATTAGCCAGAATCACTCACTAATTTTGCCATTTTTAACTATTTCAGACTAGGGAGGGGCCTTTCGAGAGGTGTTAAGAAATTCGGCAGCTTTGGTGGATCCAAACGAGAGCGGGTTTGTGCCTGTAAATAGACTTGTGAAGTTTTGTTGCAATAGCCAGGTATCAATTATAATTTACGCATTCTCAACCACCAACTCCTCCGGCTGCTAAACAGGTCATTACTCCACCTCGAGTGGCCGGGATCACTTGCACTCACTGCACAACTTCGGAGCACGCCGAGTGCCCTCGCTCCGGCACACACCCCAAGGGCCGCTGAGGGACCCGGCTCCCGACCTTCCCCGGCGCCTCGCCCAGCAGCCAGCCCCATTTTCTTAACCCGTGCATTGTCCTTGCGGAGAACCCCGGCGGATCCCACACTGGTGGGGACCGAGAGGAGGGACGAGGGAGGAGCTGGGGGAAGAGGATGAGGAGGAAGAGGAGGAGGAGGAGGAGGAGGAGGAAGACAACCTCCTCCCCTCCGCTCGGGCGACCAGTGAAGGTCTGGCGCTTTCTCCGGCCCCCAGGCCCCGGCTCCCGGGAGGCCGTGGCCCCTGCTCCCACCCTCCGCAACTTTCCCTCCGCTCGCACCCGCCTCTCCTCCGGGACCGGGCCTGTCGGGCTCCCTCCCCCGGCGGCCGGCCCCGGGCCGCGGCGCCTCCTCCTAAAATGGCAGGTCCCTCCCTCCGCCCGGCCGGCCTCGGCGCGGACCCGGCTGCAGGCCGCGGGGGGAGCCGGGCGCCGGGCCGGGCGGGGCCGCGGCCGGGCCGGACACTCACCGGGACGATGGCGGGGCGCTCGCGCCGCTCCCTCCGGTGAGTCTCAGCCTCGGGCTCCCGCCGCTGCGCTCCCGCCGCGGCCTCCGCAGCCAGCGCCGCCCCGGCCGCTTCTCTCCGCCCCCGGCGCTCCCGGCTCCGCGGCCGAGCCGCAGCCTTCTCAGTCTCTCTCCGGCTCCGCGGTTCCAGCGGCGCCCGGGGCCGGGGAGGCGACAGCCCCCTCCCCGGCAAATACCGCAGTCCCCGGACCCCGACTCCCGGCGGCGGGGCCGCGCGGCCCGGCGCGGCGCGGAGGGCGGCGGCGGCGAGGCCGTGCGCCGAGTCGCGGCCGCTCCCGGCGGCTTCTTCCCGAGGAGGATTTTGTAAATCTCACAAAATGGCGCGCGCTCCAAACCTGCGCAGCGAGAAGCGCCGGGGCCCGAGCGGCGGCGGCGGCGGCGGCGGCTCCTCCGCCAGGAGAGCCCGAACCGCCCGCCCCCGAGTCCCCGCACAGACAGACAGACACACACACACACTCACACACACACACGCACGCACACTCGCCCTCGCACACGCTCACTCACACACACTCTCACACTCACACCGGTCCCGCCCGCTCGCCGGCGGCGGCAGCGGCACCAACAGCAGCAGCAGGAACAGCAGCAGCAGAAGCGGCGGCGGCGGCGGCGGCGGCGCCCGCACCCCCCGCTCGAGGTGTCCGCTCCCAGAGCCCGACCTGGGCCGCGATCAGCAGCAGCGACGGCAGCAGTCTCCCCGAATCCCCCCGCCGCTCTTGCCGCCGCCACCCCCGCCTCACTCCAATGGGGCTTTTTATTATTATTCGGGCGGGAAGCGAAAGGGTTTAAAAAAAAACCAACCAACAAAATGGCGACGGACCGACCCGGTCGCTATAGCAACTGTCAATCAAAACGCAAAACCCCGGCTGACGTGCTGACGTCCTCCTCCCGCCCCCCGGCCCCAAGCCGGCGGGCGGGGCCTGTTGCTCGGGCAACGGCAGATTCCGTTCCCTCCTTTCCCTCTCCCCCTGTGTCCCCAACCAACCACCCAACCCCCTCAGGTCACGTGAAGGATAAATTCGGAGCTCGGGCCCGCTACGAGTGTCAGAGGAGGGCGCGTGATTCGCTCGGGGGAGGGGAGAGGAGGGGGACGGCCGGGCCGAGGGAGGGAAGGGAAGCGAAGGGGGGCGAGGCGGCGGCCCGGCCTGTGCGCGAGCGCCCGCCGCCTCCCCGGCCTCCTGGCCGCGCCCCGCCCCGCGCCCGCGCCCGCGCCGACTGCGGCCCGGGGAGCGCGCGCGGCCTCCGCGCCGCCGCCCCCGGAACCCCGCGCTTCCGCGTCGTGCGCCCGCAGCCCCGCCCGCGCCGAGGGGGAGGGGGCCGGGCTCTGCGGCCGCGCGGGGACCCGGGAAGCCCACCCCCTGGCGCCCGGGCCCGGGGCTCTCACCTTCATCCCCGGGGAGCGCGCCGGCCGCGGGAGGGGGGCCCGGGTGCGCACGGCCGCGCGTTTCAACTGTTCTTCGAAGGGTTCGCGTGCCCCCCTCGCCGGAAAATGCCCACGGAGGCCGCGGCGGGGGTGGGGAAGAGGCCGCCTCCGCGTTTCAGACATCTCAGGAATTCCGGACGCTTCGCCCGAATCCGGGATGCCCCTGCGGCTGACACCTTGATTAAATCCTGCCTCTCGATTTTTGCGGCAACCGATGCCAACGATCAGATATTATGCACGGAGCCATCATAAAAACTTTTTTAGGCTGTGCACGCTCTCCCAGGCTTTCCCACCTATTCCAAACCCCTCCCCACCTTTCTGGGCGCAGCCTTTCCTTCTGGAACGGAATGCCCCCAACATTCATCCTCTTGAGCTATTACTGTATCCTGGTTGCCCAACTCCCTGTTTTCCTCTTTGATGCACCATCTCCGCTTCCCGATTCTTTTCGCCCACCGCTCTTCATTAATATTCTGGCTTCCGTGCGTTTTTATTTTATATACCCCTTCCGCCTGGCTAAATATCGCTAGGTGTGCTTCCCAGGCATTAAAATCTAGATATGCTAGTAGCCATGCTGTGCTGGCTACATTGTAAGCAGTAGACAGCCACTGGCTAAAAATTATATTCTGTACCAATGCTAACAAAATGGCACTTAAAAATGTTACGCTAAAAAGGATGATAATAGGTGTTATTTTACACCAAGTCACAAATTTATTGATTTCTAAGCTTATTTTCCCGTCATATAATAGTGTTCCAGTTTTTTTAAGCTGTTCACAAATACATTAGCAACAGATATGATCTTGTTGGTGTACAGAAAGGCCCCATAATAAGTACTGGTCTCTATCCTATGTGACTCAAGGAAAGATACTTGCTTTAAATGATTTACAACAAACGTTTCCCTCCTACACTTATCAGAACATTGGTATAAGGCAACAATTCAAATTAGCCAGGCCCTGAAAAAAATCAGACTAAACCTCAAATAAATTAGCTAAAAAGTAGTCAGGCAAATAGCTTACTTCAGACTGATTCTCCATGTTATCAAAAGTTCACTTGGGGGGCACCTGGGTGGTTCAGTCAGTTAAGCATCAGACCCTTGGGTTCCGCTCAGGTCATGATCTCAGGGTTCTTGGGTTGGAGCCCCACTTCCTCCTGCTTGGAATTCTCTCTGCCCCTACCCTCCCTCTCTCCTCCCCCCTCCCTGCCCCCCCCCCGCAAAAATAAATAAAAAAAATTTTTTTTTTTAATTTTTTTCAACGTTTATTTATTTTTGGGACAGAGAGAGACAGAGCATGAACGGGGGAGGGGCAGAGAGAGAGGGAGACACAGAATCGGAAACAGGCTCCAGGCTCTCAGCCATCAGCCTAGAGCCCGACGCGGGGCTCAAACCCACTGACCGCGAGATCGTGACCTGGCTGAAGTCGGACGCTTAACCGACTGCGCCACCCAGGCGCCCCTAAATAAATTTTTTTAAGTTCTTTTGGATTGCTGCTCCTCAAAATTGACTCACTAATGCAATTAAAATCCACATTCAACTTGATTGTTTTTGAAGGAAGTAGCCAAGCATGTCCCTACTGAGGTGAAAGATCCTACCTTGATTCTTCCCAAGCTCACACTTCTCTTTACACAACTTACACAATCAACTTCTTCCTCCACTGGCTCGTCTTCTCCCTGCTCCCCACCCCACCCTGATTCACCAGTTTCACTTCTATCAGAACACTTAAGCATTTACAACCGGTAACACTAGATTTGAGTCAAATTTTTATTGCTGGTGATGAAGGAAACTTGCATAATTAAACTTCTAGGTAACCTGCAAAATTTTATGGCAATGTCTCAGGAAATGTGTCCTTGTCTTCAGTCAAATCAATCTGGAAGATCAGGTTGAGGCAGAATCTTGAGCTAAGATCAGGTTGAGGCAGAATCTTGAGCTAATAGTCATGCATCATAGAAAGCATTGATGGTCTTCATATCTAGAAGGCTATATCCCTTCTCCCCAACACCCCTACCCCCAGCCTGACAGCCTTACACAATATTGATCAATGAACTATCGTGTCCAGGTTGGAGTGCTGTAAAATTAGTTTTACATAGGGCTTCACCTAAAAAGGAACATGTAAGTTGTACTGACTCCAAACAAGTGAACACAGGTAGGCAGGAAGGACTCTGGTAGAAATGTCAGTTCAGTGTTGACCAGGTTCATCACTGTCATCTGAGACTTAGCCCTAGCAGACCCAGTGGCAGATATATCCAATCATAGAAGTGAACCTCTAAAAGCAAAGACCCCCCCCAACTCACAAATAATAATAGCCTCCATTTACCCAGTACATTCTGGGGTAGCTCCAATCTCATAGCAACATTATATCCCCACTATACAGATGAGAAAATAAGTTCTGAGTAATTCAAAAAACTTTCCCAAGGTCATAGCCCCAGTACCTGGTAAAGCCAACATTGAAACCCAGGTGTAATTGCAAAGCCCATATTCTTTCCACACCAAGATGGCTCAAGAGTATTTGGAGATTGGGTTCTTACCAGAGGTAATCAAGAGTAAGCCCTAATCGAATATGACTTATGTCCTTTTAAAAACAGGAAATTTGGACAGAGACAGAAACACACACAGGGAAGACAAAGGAAACCACCTTCTACAAGCCAAGGGATAACTGCCAGAAACTAAAAGAGAAGTTGGGATTATTGCTCACAGCCTTTAGAAGAAACCAACCTCCTGGGGTGCTTGGGTGGCTTAGTCGGTTAAGCGTCCAACTTCAGCTCAGGTCATGATCTCACAGTTCGTGGGTTCAAGCCCCACATCGGGCTCTGTGCCCATAGCTCAGAGTCTGGAGCCTGCTGTGGATTCTGTGTCTCCCTCTCTCTCTGCTCCTCCCCCACTCATGCTCCGTCTCTCTCTCTCTCAGAAATAAACATTAAAAAAAAATTTTTTTTAGAAGAAACCAACCTCCTGACACCAGAATTTTGGAGTTGTAGCCTCCAGAACTGTGAGGCAGTAAATTTCTGTCCAGCCACCTGGTTGGTGGTGCTTTGTTTTGGCAACCCTAGCAAACGAATTCACAGATCCAAGCCAAGATGCCCGGATTTTTTGTTTGTTTCCCCTTGTGTTAATGACCAATCTTGGTGGTGCACCTACTAAGCCCAGGAGTTCACTAGCTGGAGCCCTGCCAGGAATTAGAACCCAAACTTTCCAAGGACAAACTAACAAATATTCCTGTCTCTGCCCCTCCCACCAGGTGAGAAGGTGGACTATTGACAACTTATCCCTGCACAGTGATGTGGCTGCAATCTGACACCCATGCTCTTCTCATAGACTTCTGAATGAAGGTCCTTGATGGCTCCCTTTATACAAGTTTTACTGTTTGCTCTGAATTTAATAGTAATTCATGTGTATAAAACATTAAAAACAAAATAAGACAAGAGACGGGCATTATTTAAACTGACAATGGTAGTATGTTATGAACAAAGAAGTTAATACACTTGGCCCTCGATCAACACAGGGTTAGGGATGCAGACACCCCCTTCCCATTACAGCCAACACAGAGAACTTTTGACTCTCCCAAAATTTAACTCTTAAGAGTCTATTGTTGACCAGAAGCCTTACCAATAACATAAACATACAATTAATACATATTTTGTATGTCATGTGTATTATAAACTGTATTCCTGGGGCGCCTGGGTGGCGCAGTCGGTTAAGCATCCGACTTCAGCCGGGTCACGATCTCGCGGTCCGTGAGTTCGAGCCCCGCGTCAGGCTCTGGGCTGATGGCTCGGAGCCTGGAGCCTGTTTCCGATTCTGTGTCTCCCTCTCTCTCTGCCCCTCCCCCGTTCATGCTCTGTCTCTCTCTATCCCAAAAATAAATAAACGTTGAAAAAAAAAATTAAAAAAAAAAAACTTTATTCCTACAATAAGCTAGAGAAAGAAAAGAATTTTTTTTAATTTTTTTAATGTTTACTTATTTTTGAGACAGAGCACACGGGGCAGAGAGAGAGGAAGACACAGAAGCTGAAACAGGCTCCAGGCTCTGAGCTGTCAGCACAGAGCCCGACACGGGGCTCGAACTCAAGGACAGCGAGACCATGACCTGAGCTGAAGTCGGACACTCAACCGACCTAGCCATCCAGGCGCCCCAAGAAAATTGTAATTTTTTTTTAAAGATTATCAGGGGCTCTCCCATTATTATTTTTTTTAATTTTGTTAATGTTTACTGATTTTTGAAGGAGAGAGAAACAGAGTGTGAGGGGGCAGGGGCAGGGGCGGAGACAGAGGGAGACACGGAAACCAAAACAGGCTCCAGGCTCTGAGCTGTGGGCACAGAGCCCGACGTGAGGCTTGAACCCACAAGCCATGAGGTCATGACCTGAGCTGAAGTCGGGCGCTTAACCAACTGAGCCACCCAAATGCCACAAGACAATTGTTTTTAAAAAATCACAAGAGGGGAGCCTGGCTCAGTCGGTTAAGCACCCGACCTCAGCTCAGGTCATGATCTCAAAGTTTGTGGATTCAAGCCCCACATAAGGCTCTGTGCTGACAGCTTGAAGCCTGCAACCTGCTTCAGATTCTGTCTCTCTCTCTCTCTCTCTCTCTCTCCCCCTCCCTTGCTTGTACTCTGCCTCTCTCTCTCTCTTTCTCAAAAATAAATAAACATTAAAATTTGTTTTTAAGTCACAAGAGAAAATACATTTCCGGGATCAGCTGTACTCAGTTCTCTACATCAGAGATCCAAAAAAAAAAAAAGTGATATATGGTCACTGCAAACAGTTTTATGAAATGGAAAACAGTAAAGAGGTACAGATCATTCGTAGGTGTCCCCAGAGATAAACCTTATTCATATCTTCATATTGACATATACCCTCCCAGACATTCTTAGGAATGAATGCATACACACATAGAGGTGCATTTCATGCCTTCTTTACTTACAATTCTGTTATGAACACATTTTTCTGTTAATCAGGTAACATTGAGGTGATTGTTTCAACAGCTGCAAGTATGCTATCAGTTGAGTGGGCCATAATTCATTTAACTGTTCCTTTATTGTTTAAGGAAGTTTTCCCTTTTTTATTACAACTAAAGCTGTACAGAGGTGCCTGGGTGGCTCTGTCAGTTACACATCCAACTCCTAGTTTCAGCTCAGGTCACGATCTCATGTTTTGTGAGTTCAAGCCTCACGTAGGGACTTGGGATTCTCTCTCTCTCTCTCTCTCTCCCTCTCTCTGCCCTCCCCCGCTCTCACATTTTTTTCTCTTTCTTTCTCTCTCAAAATAAATATCTAAAACAAATAAATAAGTAAAGCTGCATAAACATCGCATAAATACATTTAACACGCCTGTCCAGCTATTATTCCTCAGGGTGAGGTAAGGGCATACATCCTTAAAAAGCTTTGATTCCTGTTGCCAAAATATCCCTCAGAAGCGATTTCACCAATTTGCAGTCGTAAAAGTCATGTGTGAGAATGACTTTTCCCACTCTCTTGTTTTAATTTACCTTTCTTTGACTATTTAAGGTCTTCTGTCTTTTATATGTCTATTGGCTATTTATTCCCTGCCTGTATATATATTCATTCCATGCTCATCTGGGAGAGAGGTGGGATTTTATTGATTTTATTTTTCTAATTTTAATTTTTCTATTTCTATTTTTTTTAACTTTACTGCAAAAAAAGAAATAAAAGGGAACAAAGGAAAGGAAACTGGAAAGCTATATGTAATGGTTAGGCTAGTGTTAGATGCCCATCACCCTGATTTATCTGTGGCCATCTCTATTCCTGTCTCCCCGGGGGATCTAACCTGGACCTTTTCCCTGCCTCAGCCTCTGCCCTCCCCCTCCTACCTCCTCTTGATGAGACCTTTGACCAAATGCTCCATTCTCCTAGCATCAGGAGGTTGCTTACAAGGTTGTTCGATGCCAAGATTTGGATCTAACGGTGCCATCTTTAAAATTTTTTTTCAACGTTTTTTATTTATTTTTGGGACAGAGAGAGACAGAGCATGAACGGGGGAGGGGCAGAGAGAGAGGGAGACACAGAATCGGAAACAGGCTCCAGGCTCCGAGCCATCAGCCCAGAGCCTGACGCGGGGCTCGAACTCACGGACCGCGAGATCGTGACCTGGCTGAAGTCGGATGCTTAACCGACTGCGCCACCCAGGCGCCCCAAACGGTGCCATCTTTAAAAAGGAGGACAATATTCATAATTTTCCTATCATGTAAGAACGTTTACCAAGTATTATCGCACGAATTATAGTTAACGTTTTCTTTTCCTGTGACATCAAGATAAAGGCTAAATAGAAAATGTGAATGGTTAAATAGAATATGTAATGGTATATATTTTGCACTGTTTGAGAATAGCTTGAAACAGTATTTAAAAAATTTTTTTTAATGTTTATTTATATTTGAGAGAGAGAGAGAGAGAGACAGTGCATGAGTTGGGGAGGGGCTGAGAGAGAGAGACACAGAATCCGAAGCAGGCTCCAGCCTCTGAGCTGTCAGCACAGAGCCCGACGTGGGGCTCGAACCTCAAGCTGTGAGATCATGACCTGAGCCGAAGTCAGTCAACCGACTGAGCCACCCAGGCGCCCCGAAACAGTATTTTGCAACATTTTGGCAAGACTTGAAAAGGAATGCACTTTAATATATTGATTCATAGGTATATAATAGCTTCCTCAAAGTTAACAGGTTGGGACAAAATGCCCTAATGAAACTGAAAAACAATTAAGTACGTGGAATTAAAAATTAGGTAGAAGACACAGAAATCTACAAAGGTCACTTACTTCAACGCTTCGTTAGCTCAACAATTCGTGAGTTGGGGATTGTTTTCTTGGCTTTTTAATGTAGCTACGTAATGGACATCATTTAATATTCCCACAGTGTTTACGGATATGTGCATTTCCTGCTACCGTCTTCAACATTTTTGCTGTTTTGCTTCTATCCAATTCAAAAGACGTCTGTGATTGTGGCAGTGGCGTCACTTTATTATACTGCATTTGCATGCCTGTCTCTTAACCACCAGCGTGCTCGTAGGGCAAGGATCCTACACTTTCAGCCTTTCATCCACTACCACTGTATCTGGTCCACCATAAATACAATATCGTTTTGTATTTTTAAAAAAATTTTTTTTAACGTTTATTTATTTTTGAGACAGAGAGAGACAGAGCATGAACGGGGGAGGGGCAGAGAGAGAGGGAGACACAGAATCGGAAGCAGGCTCCAGGCTCTGAGCCATCAGCCCAGAGCCCGATGCGGGGCTCGAACCCGCGGACCGCGAGATCGTGACCTGAGCCGAAGTCGGACGCTTAACCGACTGAGCCACCCAGGCTCAGTTTTGTATTTTTTAAATGAATGGTGAGCTCTAGCCATTTGCTTCCTATTTTCCTCCATCCCATCTGACGTTTTAGGCAATTGTAAAAATTTAGGGGAAACTGTCCAGCGATTTGTACAGAAGCAGGAAATGTTCTCTTCTGATCTTAAAATGGATGGGATTTCTCTAGCACAAGAGGAAAGATTGTTGCAGTCAGCAAAGCCAGCAAAAGAAAATTCCACGTAAGAGATCCAGTTCTGTTCGTGATCACCATGGAACTAGTTAGTTCTACCACCGCAGTGTTTCTCAAACCCGTGTTCGTGCACAGTCTGCAGTTCACCCCAGGTATCTCCAGTTTGAGAAACTATAAATTCGGGCATTCTCAGTGGACAGAGATTTCAGAAGGACCTCTGTGTCACTGACTCTTTTTTTTTTTATTTAAAAATTTTTTCTTTAAGGTTTATTTATTCATGAGAGAGAGAGAGAGAGAGGGAGCGAGACAGAGCACAAGCCAGGGAGGGGCAGAGAGAGAGAGGGAGACCCAGAATCTGAAGTAGGCTCCAGGCTCTGAGCTGTCAGCACAGAGCTTGATGCAGGGCGTAAACTCGGGGAAAGGCGAGACCATGACCTGGGCTGAGTTTGGACACTTAACTGCCTGAGCCCCCCAGACGCCCCTGTGTTGCTGAGTCTTTTAACATCTATATAGCTGCCTGCCTGCACTGTTAGTAACTCAGGGGCAGGGCCAAATAGTCAAAAGTCCATTTATGAAGGAAAGCAAACACGTCTGTCTATTCCCACATCTGAATTTACTTCCAGACTCTTAAAAGCAAAAATTATTGGGGCGCCTGGGTGGCGCAGTCGGTTAAGCGTCCGACTTCAGCCAGGTCACGATCTCGCGGTCCGGGAATTCGACCCCGCGTCAGGCTCTGGGCTGATGGCTCAGAGCCTGGAGCCTGTTTCCGATTCTGTGTCTCCCTCTCTCTCTGCCCCTCCCCCGTTCATGCTCTGTCTCTCTCTGTCCCAAAAAAAAAAAAAAAAACGTTGGAAAAAAAGCAAAAATTATTTATTACATATCCTTCTTAAATATGTAACACACAGAGTATAGAGGACCAGACAAAAGGAGCCACTAATCCCATTGCCCAGATAGTGTTTAATTTTTTTAATAAAAACAATTCAAGTATGTGGTTTGAAAAGCGGAAAACAAAACAGAATAAAATAAAGAGTAAAAGCCCCCTCCTAGCCTCCCTGTCTCCTTTCTCTGTCACCCTCCTTTCCAGGGCCACAGGGACTTTTTCTCAAATGCTGTGTCATTTGAACAACCCAAAGGGCTCTCTTAGCTTTCAGGATAACGTTTCTGTCTTTCTTTTTTTTTTTAACGTTAATTTATTTTTGAGAGAGAGAGAGAGAGAGAGCGAGCATGGGAGGGGCAGAGAGACTGGGAGACACAGAATCCGAAGCAGGCTCCAGGCTCTGAGCTGTCAGCACAGAGCCTAACACGGGCCTCGAACTCATGAACTGTGAGATCATGACCTGAGCCGAAGTCGGACACTCAACCTACTGAGCCACCCAGGCGCCCCTAGGGTATAACATTTCTACTACTTATTAGTGTGTCACGATCTAACCCCTAGGTCCTTCTTGGCCAGTTGAGACCCCAGAACATAACTGGCTCTTTTCTGCATACTCTTCTCCCCCCTGGAAGGCCTTGTTCCCTGGCCAAAGCCTTTACCTTCCTGTGTTTTTATTGAAAGCTCCCTTTTCCATCAGCCGGGAGAAAAAGAAGCTCTTCAAGAGCAGAGACCTAACTCACTTAGCTTTTTTTTACCTCCCCTCCCCCGTGCTTGGCATATACTAGTTACCAAATAAATGTTCTGGTGAGAATAAAACCACCACAGGATTGCAAGACAGCAGGAGGTGGCTTCAGTAGGCAAGCAGCTGAAACCAGGAAATGGTTAAAACCAAGAGGAATACACTTCTTCACCCAGGGCTTGAAAGGGGGTGGCCATCTGCTTCCGGCTTTCCTCTCCCTCCCACAGTGGATGCAGGCTTCCTGAAGACTGGTGGGGATCCTGACTGGGAGGGTTGTCAACCCACAGGAAAGGCTGCAGTGGCTTCAGTGAAGCACGGAAGGAGTGTGACTTGGGGGGTGGGGATGTCACTGTCATGGTACCTTCTGATTTACTCTGGCTAGAAAGGCGGGTTGGGGGGGAGGGTGGGGAAGAGGAGGGATGGAGGGTGGAGGGGAGGGGGGATGGGAGGGTGGGGGGGTCAGGGGTGGTAGGGGTGCAGCAGGGAGCTGGTCACCTGAAGATGCTGCCAAAATGGGACCTTGACATTTCCTTCTAGAATGTCTAGTCCGAGAAGGACTGGGATGAAGGCAAGAATTCAGGAGGAAGCAGAAAGCAGGAACCAATTCCTGGGTGACGTGCTGTGCAGCGAGGCAGGTAGAGTGGAGGGCAAAGCCCAGGGGTCCAGGGTTCTGAGTTGAAAGGGTCCAATATGTTCGAGGTATATGATTTCAGACCACTAAGGAAGGGCGCTCTGTCCCGGGCAGAAGTCACCTGAGCCATCATAAGCTCATAGGCTATCAGAATGGGAAGAGCCAGGCCCTTAACCTGTCCAAACCCTAATCGTGAAGTCGCTGCTATGGGCCAGAAAAAACACACAGGAGACCTTATCTGTTAACTGTATGGCGACATGCTGGTCACATTCGTCATTGAAAAGATTTTCATTTTCTTGCAGGAAAGAAGGGCATAGGCAATGTCCTGTGAATCTGGACTTTCTAGAAGAGTTGGTGACCTTAGTAATCATCAGAGCAATTGGGAAAAAAGTGGTTGTAGGGATGAAGAATGTGGGGATCTAGTCTAGGGTCAACCGCATCCCAGCTGTAAGGTCCTGGGCGATTTAGCCTCTCTGGATCTTTTTCCTCGTTTTAAAAGGGGGATTCTTATAAATAAAAAAGTAGTAACAGGAAAAATAAAAAGATAAACGGGGATTCTTTATCATCTTTGTGAACTGTCAATCATTATGCAAATATTGGGCCCTGATATATAGAATAAGCACATTGCATTCAAATTTTCACTTTTGAAGCCTTTCCCAACTGGCTTTCCCCTTCCAAAAAAAATAGGTGAACAAGTGACTTATTCCACACTCTCAAATGCTCCAGTCTCTCTAAACATAGTGAAGGCATTATATTCACAGAGGTGATCTTAAGCCTATGCTTAAGCATCTTCACCAGCTGGAAACTCACGACTTCCTGAAACTAACCAGACTTTTGACTGCCCTTGGCTGAGGAAAGTCTGTCTTTATGCACCAGAAATTGATCTCCCCAGACTTTCCACCCACCCGAAGTCTTCCCTGTTGGCTCCGCACACCCCTCTTAGAAATGCCAAACTTTGGGGTGCCTGGCTGGCTCAGTCAGTGGCGTGTGTGACTCTTGATCTCAGGGTTGTGAGTTCAAGCCCCACTTGGATGTAGAGAGTACTTAAAAATGAAATCTTTAAGGGACGCCTGGGTGGCTCAGTTGGTTAAGCATCTGACTCGGGCTCAGGTCACGATCTCACAGTTCATGAGTTTGAGCCCCGTGTTGGGCTCTGTGCTGACAGCTCAGAGCCTGGAGCCTGCTTCGGATTCTGTGTCTCCCTCTGTCTGCTCATCCCCCACTCGTGCTCTGTCTTTCTCTCTCTCAAAAATAAACATTTAAATAAATAAATAAATAAATAAATAAATAAATAAATAAATGAAATAAAATGAAATCTTTAAAAAAATGGCAGCCTTCAAATGTTGCAAGAAAATTGTGATTTCCCCACCTGAGTTTAAACTCCTTGGCTTCCAACATTTGCATATCTCATCTATTTCCCGGGGCCAAGCCCCCACACCTCCTTCACAAGCTTCAAGGATTTCATCGAGTTGAAACATTGAAAACAACCTAAACATCCAGCAGGGGAGCCTCGGTTTAAAAATGCGGCATATCATGGGGGCGCCTGGAAGGCTCAGTCATTTGAGGGCCCAGCCCTTGATTTGGGCTCTAGTCATGATACCAGGATCGTGGGATCGAGCCCTGTGTCAGGCTCCATGCTCAGCATGGAGCCTGCTTAGGATTCTCTCTCTCTCTTTCTCTCTCTCATTCCTCTTCCCTCTTCCCCCACTCTTTCTTTCTCTAAACAAACAAAAAAAAAAATTGAAAAACAAGAAATGTGGCATACCATGTCAAAATAGAACACATAATAAAAGAATATTTCATGACATGAGAAAAATGATCACAGTCTGTTAAAAGATAAAGGAGGTTATAAAGTAGTAGTATTTAATTTTGTAATAAAAAGTGCATACTTTTTTTTAAAGTACATTATTAAAATAAATTTTTGTAATATTTGTCATTGGGTAGTGCAATTTCAGGTGACATTTATCTTCTCTGTGCCTTTTTTCAAATTTTTTACAATCAATTATTGGTAATCAGGAGAAAAAACAGGCTCTATGTCTCTATAGGTTCTAATGGCCCAGGTTATCATAAAATAGGCTTCTTCCCACTTCTCATTTCTGGAAAAAAAAAAAAAAAAGGAACAATGAGGCCAGAATACCACGAACCTGGTGGACATCCAAGAAATATTGGTTTCCTTCCTTATTTGCTAGGTTCTTTTTTTTTTTTTAATTTATTTTTGAGACACAGAGCATGAGTGGGGGAGGGGCAGACAGAGAGGGAGACCCAGAATCCAAAGCAGGCTCCAGGCTCCGAGCGGTCAGCACACAGCCGGACGTGAGGCTCCAACTCGCAAACTGTGAGATATGACCTGAGCCGAAGTCCGATGCTTAACCAACTGAGCCACCCAGACGCCCCTTTATTTGCTAGGTTCTTAGGAACTACTTTCATATCCTCCCTTCTTACTAATCTTTCTCTCATCTGCTTTCTTCTTTTTATTTATTTGAGAGAGAGAGAGAGAGAGAGAGAGAAACAGCACAAGCGGGGAGAGGGGCAGAAAGAGACAGAGACACAGAAGCAGGCTCCAGGCTGTGAGCTGTCAGCACAGAGCCTGACGCCGGGCTCGAACTCACGAACCCTGAGGTCGTGACCTGAGCTGAAGTCGGACGCGTAGCCGACTGAGCCACCCAGGCGCCCCACAGGATATATCAAAGCCAGCTGGGAGTTAATTGTTCCGTCGATACCCATGACATCGTATTACAGTACGGCCTATTTTCTGATCCCTGGATCTGCAACGGGACCGAATCCTTTGCCCTGGAGTGAGAGTGCAAGTGTGCACCGTTCACGACTTTGTATGTTACAAGTTTTTATCAAGAAGGAAATCCAGACAGTGAGTGGTTAAACATAAGTAAATGAGGAAACAACAGCAACAACAAACCGGAGGTCTCAACTTGTCAAACCAGAACTAGCCTTCATCCTGCATTCTTCTCTTAGATGACACATTCGGGCCTACAGCCGTCATTTTTTACAAACCGAGTTATAAGTTGCCACATGTATTGACTCCACATGTATTTGAATACCTGCACTGTGTCAGACACCCTGATCATGCGGGAGATACAAAGATAAATTGGATGGGGCTCCAAATCCGAAAGAGTCAGAGACCAGTGGGGAAGACCAGCCATGCACCAGAAAAACTATAATATGGCAAGTTCTGGGATAGAAAGGAGGGGGGCAGATGACCCTTGTCTTGGGGAATCCCAGGTCCATAGTCTGAAGCATTTCTCTCCATATAGTCTTTTTGAGTTTCCACCTCACCCTCCCACACCGCCCACACCCAGCTTTTAATGATTCACTCTGGAATGCCTGGTAGGGAGGTGATGAGAACTGCAGAAAAAGAAAGAGTTTGTATAAAGACTGTTTCTCATGAAGAACTTCAGGACAAGCCACCCCAACATATGACTTTTGGTACATTGATTATTTTGAACGGAAGGCACTGAGGAACAGCAGGTGCAGGGCCGACTCTCTCTGAAATCCCTCATCTGCCTGAAGACATCTCCAAAAGGAACTTGGTCATCTATCCCCTCCCAGGAGTGTCTTCAGCAGGGAAGATAGACTCTCATCACTGGAGACATGAGACTAGAAGAAACTGTCATGCATCCCATCTAGTCTTCTGAGGGCCCCTTCTGCTTCCCTAAAGTCATCTGCCGTCCCCTAAGTTGGCTACACCCCCCTCATTCCCCTATTAAGACATACATAAGCTTTGAAGTCTCACCCACCTTTCAGTATTCTCTTTTTTCCCTACGACGCCCCTGTGTGCCTTATATTAAAAGTGAATACATCTGTCGACCTTTTCTGCTGTGAATGTGCCTGTTGTCTGTCTATTTCATACACCCAGCTACACAGCCTAGGAGGGTAGAGGAAAGTCCTTCCTCCCCTACAGGGGAACCTCCAGGTTCCAAGACTGCTGGTGACACCGGGTTACCTTTGTGGCTGGTGGTCTTTCCTTCAAATTGCTGCGAACGCTTTGTAAATTCTCTCTCAAAACCCGACAGAAGGAAGGCAGAAGAGTGGAGAGGCCCCCGGAAGAGGCGTCAGCTGGCCCATGTGCTACCACTCTGCAGTTCATTGGTGCTTCAACTTTGGGCAAACCTCACAGCCCCTCTGGGCTGCCATTTCTCATCTGTGCAAAGGATGGGGGTGGGGTGGGGAGAGTAGACGGAGTCATCTCTCAAATTCTTTACTGCTCAAAAACTCAATGAGCCGGTTCCTGAAACTTGGGCAGAAGCAAGAGAACATATTTGTTGCATCATTTGTACTATGGGCACATTCGATAGCTGGTTGGAGACCTACTGGCTTGGTGTTTCCCTTTAATGGGCTGCTTTCTAATTGCTTTTCCTCTTTTTGAAATGGGTATTAAGGAAATATCTGATTTTTTTCTTTCTTGGCTGACAGCCATGACTTCTTGTCCCAGCGTTTTCCAAGTCTGTGAATAATGATCTGGTTTAACTTATGGATACCCTGAAGGTAATAACACAAATTGCTCATGATTCCGTTTTGCTTGTGCTTCCCCGTGCAAAGTTCTCCCCGTCTAAAACACTCTGGGATGAGAACTTTACCCACAACACTACTTTAAATGTACACAGACCTTTCCACTAGAGTGTCTTTCCCATCTCTTATAGCAGTGATCAACACAGGCTTTAGTGAGGAGTGAGGAAAAGTAAACATCTTCAGTAGTGTTAGAAGGGCTGTTTAAAACAGATTTCTCACTTTAGTTTTCATTCTCCAATTTCTTCGTGGCTAATGTATATAAACAATTGATTTCGGTATTTTGACTATGTATCCCACAGCTTTGCTGAATTCACTGATTAGTTCTAATAGACTGTATAACTCTCTTTGGATTTTCTGTGTATACAATCATCTGTGAATAACACTTTGACTTCTTCATTTTCTTTTTTTTTAAGTCTATATATTTATTTTAAGAGAGAGAGAGAGAGAGAGAGAGAGAGAGAGAGCATAAGCAAGGGAGAGGCAGAGAGAGAGGGAGAGACAGAATCCCAAGCAGCCTCTGCGCTAACAGCATGGGGTTCAATCTCACCAATCTTGAGATCATGACCTGAGCCAAAATCAAGAGTTGGACGCTTAATTGACTGAGCCACCCAGTCACTCCTTTCTTTTCAAACTATAAGCTTTTTTTGTCCCTTACTTCTTCTGCTCTTACACTGATTTGAACCGCCAGTATTATGTTGAAGATAAATGGTGAGAGCAAATGTTTTTTCTTCCCTGAACCCAGAGGGAAAAGCATTTGCTATCTCACAATTCAGAATTTTTGTACATTATCCATAGGCCTTTGTAGATACTCTCACCAAGTCGGGAAATATCCTTCTCTTCCTACTTTACTGAGTGTTTTTGTGACTGATGTATTGAATTTCACTGAAGGACTCTTCTGCATCTATTGAGATGACCCTTTGGTTTTTCTCCTTTATTTTGTTAGTGACTTTTTAGTTAATAATAGCTTTTCAAATGCTAAATGTACTTGGTAATGATGTGTTAACCTAAATTGTTGGATTTAATTTGCTAATATTTTGTTTAAGATCTTTGCATTCACCAGAGATATTGGTCTATAACTTTACAATGTTTTTGTCGGGTTCTATTATCAAAGTTATACCACCTCAAAAAATGAGTTAGCGAATATCCCCTTTTTCTCATTTCTGTGAAAAAGTAATATAAGATTAGTATCATTTCTTCCTTAAATTTTCGGAAGAATTTACCAGTGAAGTCACCTGAGCCTGATGTTTTTATAGTGGGCCTTTTGTTTTGTTTTGCTTTGTTTTAGTAGACTTTGCACCCAGCTCGGAGCCCAACATGGGGCTTGGCCTCACCACTCTGAGATCAAGACCTGAGCTGAGATCAAGAGTTGGGTGCTCAACCAACTGAGCCATCCAGGTGCCCCTATAGAAAGACTATTTTTTAATAATAGATTCCATTTCTTTAAAAGATATGAGAATATCTATATATTATGTTTCTTCTTGTATCAATTTTGATGAATGAATTTTTTCAAAAAATGTCTCCATTTCACCTAACCTGTCAACTTAACTTTGTTTTGAATGTCCTTCTATTATGCTCTCATGTCTGTAGGATCTGTGGTGATATCTCAGTTTTCATGACTGATATTAATAATTTGTATTTTCTTTCTTTTTTATTCATCAGTCTGATAAATGTTATATTATTTTTATTAATCTTTTTAAAAGACCAACTTCTGGTCTTGTTGATTGTGTCTATTGTCAGCCTATTTTTCCATTTCACTGATTTCTGCTCCTAAGTATTTTATTTCTTTCTACTTTCTTTGGGTTAAATTTCATCATATTTTTCTAGCTTTTTCAGATGGAGTTTAAATAATTGATTTTCAACGTTTCTTCTAATTTATGCATTAAAGCAATACATTCTCTTTTAAGCATTGCTCTCGCTACATCCTCCGCATTTTGCTAGGAGCGCCTGGGTGGCTCAGTCAGTTAAGCATCCAACTTCCCCTCAGGTCATGATCTCATGGTTTGTGAGTTTGAGCCCCATGTCGGGCTCTGTGCTGACAGCTCAAAACCTGGAGCCTGCTTCGGATTCTGTGTCTCCCTCTCTCTCTGCTCCTTGCATGTGTGAGCACATGTGCGATTTCTCTCTCTCTCTCAAATATAAATAAATAAAAACTTTTAAAAAAGTATTATGGTTTGAATTCAAAATATGTTCAATTTTCATTCTGATTTTTATTTGACTCATGGGTTAGTTAAGAATGTGTTGCTTAATATTCAGATATTACTGGTTAGTTTTGTTTTTGATTTCAACTTTAATTTCACTGTAGTTAGGAAACATGCTTTGTGTGACTTCAGTCTTTTGAGATTTGTTAAGACTTGTGTGTCACTGGTGTGCCTGAATGGCTCAGTTGGTTAAGCATCTGACTCTTGATTTCAGCTCAGGACATGATCTCAAGGTTCATAGGTTCGAGCCCCACATCAGGCTCTGTGTTGACAGTGTAGAGCCTGCTTGGGATTCTCTCTCTCTGTCTCTCTCTGCCCCTCCCCTGCTTGTGTTCACGTGTGTGTGTGTGTGTGCACATGCACACATGCTCTCTCTCTCTCAAAATAAATGAGTTATTTATTTATTCATTTATTTATTTTTGAAAAGACTTATACATCAATATATGGCTCAATGTATGATTTATTTTGGCAACTGTTTCAGGTGCACTTGAAAATAGTGTTACTGGGCAGTTTTGGAGTGACATGATTTATAAATACCAATTGGGTTGATTTGGCTACCAATGCTATTCAAATCTACCATGATTATACTGA
Organism: Puma concolor; assembly: GCF_028749965.1. NCBI lineage: Eukaryota > Metazoa > Chordata > Mammalia > Carnivora > Felidae > Puma > Puma concolor. The sequence goes on along the minus strand of NC_141675.1, from coordinate 152,319,564 downwards.
TTATTCTTGCTTGTTTTATCAGTTATTGAGATCAGAAATTGTGGATTTGTTTATTTCTCTTTAATTTCTGACAAATTTTGCTTTTCATACTTTGAAGATATACATACATTTAGATACACATACATTTATGATTCCTCTGTCTTCCTGTTGAATTCACCCTTCCAGTACTATGAAATGTCCCTCTTTATCACTAGTAGTATTTCTTGCCTTTCCATCTACTTGTGTGTGTGTATGTGTGTGTGTGTGTGTGTGTGTGTGTGTGTGTGTGTGAGAGAGAGACTAATTTGCCAGACCAACCCAGTGTGGAGCCTGATTTGGGGCTTGAAGTTACAAACTGTGAGATCATGACCTGAGCCGATATCAAGAGTTGGACACTTAACTGACTGAGCCACTCAGACTCCCCTTTTTCTGACTTAAACAAAAAATGTTTATTTGTTTATTTTGAGAGAGAGTGAATGCAGCAACCAGGGGAGTGGCATACAGAGAAGAAGAGAGAGAATTCCAGGCAGGCTCCATGCTGTCAGCCAGAGAACTGTGAGATCATGACTTGAGCCGAAATTATGATCTGGAAGCTCAACCGACTGAGCCACCCAGGTGCCCCTTTTTCTGACTTTAATAGTTTAAATGGACACACCTTCTTAATAGGCAAGGAACTGGTACTGAATAAAAATCACATGGAAAAGCCATATTTGCAGGAGAGGCATCTTGTTAGTGAGAAAAGTTGGAGCAGAGACACTCAGCATTAGGAACAGCACTGCAGAGCTGACTTTTGGTCATTGGGAGAAATAAAAGTGAAAAGAGTGCATCCAGGCACACTATCTAATATTCAGAAACATAACCTTGGCCCCTCCTCCATCTGAACCTGTGTTTGTCCATACAAAACTTAGTCTACTCAGTCTACTTCATCTCAAAGTGAATTAAAATAGAACTGATAGAATTATATTGTCAGAAGTACACGAAAAAAGGAAAAAAATGACAAATGATGAACATTAGATAGAAAAATATTGCCGTAACGAAGATGAACACTGTGAGAGTAGATGAAATCGAACAGATAACACTGAACTACAAAAGCTCAGTGGATGTGTTTCCCCTACAATGCAAAAGTGCAAATAGAGATATAAGTGGCCAGGAAAAATGCCCAGACAACCCCCCAAAATGAAAGCTTAGAAAGGAAATTGAAAAAAAAATCCTGGAAATGAAGGTCAAACTGAGAGCAACGCAAAGAAGAAAGAACATTGTGGAGAGCGTAAGAATGGAAATGGAACATAGGAAAAAGAAGAGCAAGAAAAAAAATAAAATAAAAATGAATAAATATTTTTAATGGATTAGAAAGAATATACGGAAGACCAATACCAATAAGATCCAACATACATAACCTTCATCCTGTTAGAAGAAAACAAAACAAAACAACAACAATGAAGACAAGGTGGAGAGCGGAGAGTATACGAAAAAATATTTAAAGATACAATTCAAGAAAACTTTCCAAAAATAAAGGAGGACTTTATAGAGTATAAGGAAATAACTTGTTCCAGGGGGAAAAAACACACATAAAAGGATAAACATTACTATATTATCTCAAAGTTTCTGTTCGTCAAAGATACTTCTTTAGGCATCCTGTAAAAAGATCAAGTTATGTAGGATGACCACGTAATTTGTTATTTAACTGGAACAACCGGGGGAGTCAAAATGGGTTATTGGTTATTAGTTGTTACATTGGTGCAACAGCATGAACTGGGGTTGTCTTTGGTAAACCAGATGTATAGATAGCCATTCTCCTTACAAGAAGGAAGGAGAACACGAACCCCAGACTTTTTCACAACAGCAATTAATGAGCATTCCTGGCCTCCTCCAGGGAAGTGTATGCAACCTCAGAATTTCACACAGGGACTACCGTTCCCATGAACGCTTTTTAAAGAAATTACTACAGAATGCAATTTAACCAGCTAAGAGAGCATGACCACATATAAAGCAGTGATGAACATTAAGCCCATGTAACTATATGACAAGCAGGGAGACTGTGCTCATCAAATAGGATAAGAACACTGAAACTCCGGAGAATGTAAAAAATGAAATAACTCAGAAAGCCTGTGGGCAATGTGGAAAGAGGGTGGGAACTGTATTTCTCCATCCTTTTTATAACCAGAAATACAAAGATATCATTTAGAGCCAATAAATGAGGGATCAGCATATTTAAAGACATAAAGGTGAACTTCAAAAGAAAACCTAGTGATTTAGTAGAATTGGTAGGAGGAAAAGGACAGGGAGGAAGAATAGTAATTCTAACATTGCTTATAGTGAGGGGTCAAAATATGACATCTAAAGAAAAAAATCATCTCCATTTGGATCACTAAGCCAAACCGTCTACAAGAGAAATACCTAAAACAGAGTGACTCAGCAAGGTTCACCTGTTCATTCATTAGTATTTATTGTCCTACTGTGTGTCAGGTGTATAATAGGTGCCCGCAAACTACCCATGAACCAAAATGACTACCCTAAAAATGCTTTGTTTTAGAAGAAGGAGACAGATAATAAACAAGAAAATATACGGTGTGTCAAATGACAGGGAGTCCTACGGAGAAAAATTAAGCTGATAAAGAAGTGGGGATTGAGGAGAACTATACGGATGAGTAATCAGGGAAGCCAGGCCACAGAGGATTCTGCAGGCCGTCAGACAGACTTTACCCTCTCTCTGTGTGAGATGGAACCCTCTGGAGGGTTTTGCACAATGGTTGCAAATCAAAGAATCCGTAAAGAAACATGAGGTAAGCGCTAAAGAAAGAGAGCAGGTAACATGATTTTTATTTCACACATTGGTTAATTCAAGGCAAAAAAAAGAGACAAAAAAAGGATATTTTAAAGGCATTAACACCCACAAAACAAAAATTACTAGAAACATAAGGAATGAAACAGAAGACTCTCTCTGTCTATGACAGGTCAAATGAACAGAAATGAATAAGTATGTAAAAGATCTGAATAACGTAATTATTGAGGTAGATGAAAATGATACATATACTGTATTCTCACAACAAGCTGCTTTTTAAGTGCTCACAGAACATTCACAAAAACTGATAACATATTAGATCACAAAAAATCTCAATTCTTCTCCCCATATAACCAATAATTCCTCAAAATAGCAATAGCACAAAATACCAGTTCCTAATCACAATGTGGTATAACTAGATATAAATAATACACTAAAAACCAAAAAGGTGCTACTTCCTGGAAGTTGAAAAATTCTTTCATAAACAACATTCGGGTATAAGAGACAAAACAATCGAAACTGCATAATATCTAGAGAAATAATCACAATAAAAAAAACTAAGTCAGAACTCCTGAGATACTGTTAAAGCGTAACTTGAAATGCGTTGCTCAACTCTATGCAAATGCATAGGAAACCAGAATGAATACTTTTCAGGGTGCTTGGGTGGCTCAGTCAGTTAAGCGTCTGACTCTTGGTTTTGGCTCAGGTCATAATCTCAAGGCTTTGTGGGTTCAAGCCCTTCATCGGGCTCTGGGCACTGGCCGCGCAGAGCCTGCTTGGGTTTCTCTCTCTCTCTCTCTCTCTCTCTCTCTCTCTCTCTCTCTCTCCCCCCTTCCCCACTTGTGCTGTCTCTGTCTCTTTCAAAATAAATAAATAAACTTAAAAACAAAAAAAAAGAAATGGACACTTTTCATGGAAAATGTAAATTAACAAAGTTGACCCCAGAAGAGACAGGAAACTAAAACGGCAAAGCCTCTCACAAAAAAATGCCAGATGGATTTAACCATAGAATTCGACCCAATCTTTAAGAGATAGATAGATAATGCCAATACTATCTAAATTGTCCTAGATTGCAAACAAGATGTCCCCAACCTTTTCTGCAATGATAGCTTAATGTCAAAACAAAAACCCAACTACAGTAGCATAAACAAAATGACAGAGTAGTATCATTTAAAACTGACAAGGTGGGGCACCTGGCTGGCTCAGTCCGTAGAGCATTCAACTCTTGATCTCAGGGTCATGAGTTCAATCCCCACATTAGGCCTAGAGCTTACTTAAACAACCAAACGACACAAACAAACAAACCTGACGAGGCAGGAATTCTAAATAAAATATCAGACAAACATTACACGACTATTTCAATGAACATGTGGAATACATTAAAGAAAATGAAAAGGTGTGTTGCTATTAAAAAATCTATTAAAACAATTTACAATATTAAAATATTCAAAGAGAAAATAATTGGTTGCTTCTATTGACAATAAAAAAGCATTTGATAGCAACCACTTCTGGTTTTATAAAAATATTCTCACTACAATAAGGGGCGCCTGGCTGGCTCAGTAAGAAAGAGCATGAGACTCTTGATCTCTGGGTCTTGAAGTTCCAGCCCCATGTTGGGTGTAGAGATTACTTAAATAAATAAATAATTTTGGGGCACCTGAGTGGCTCAGTCGGTTAAGCGGCCACCTCAGGTCATGATCTCACGGTCTGTGGGTTCGAGCCCCACATCAGGCCTGTGCTGGTGGCTCAGAGCCTGGAGCCTGCTTCCGATTCTGTGTCCCCCTCTCTCTCTGCCCCCTCCCCTGCTTGTTCTCTCTCTCTCTCTCTCAAAAATAATAAAACATTAAAAAATTTTTTTGTTAATAATAAATAAATAAATAAATAAATAAACAAATAATTTAAAAAACATATTACAAAGCTACAGTAACTTTTAAAAAGAAAAGGGTGGGGTACCTGGGTGGTTCAGTCAGTTGAGCATCTGACTTCAGGTCAGGTCAAGACCTCACAGCTTGTGGGTTCAAGCCCCACGTCAGGCTCTGTGATGACAGCTCAGAGCCTGGAGCCTGCTCAGATTCTGTGTCTCCCTCTCTCTCTGCCCCTCCCCCCTCACACTCTGTTTCTCTTTCTTTCAAAAATCAATAAACATTAAAATTTTTTTTAAAAACAGAGGAAAAGGGTGCATTTCATTAAACAGTTGGTTATTAATAACAGTAGTTGAACTGGGAAAAAATACACTAATAACAGTAGTTGAACCGGGAAAAAACACAAAAACCATGGCAATTGGCTTGGAGTGTTGGCGCTGGAGGGAATTGGATGGATTCAAGAAACAAATGGGGTGCCTGGGTGGCTCAGTCGGTTGGGCGTCCGACTTCGGCTCAGGTCATGATCTCACAGTCCTTGAGTTCGAGCCCCGTGTCGGGCTCTGTGCTGACAGCTCAGAGCCTGGATCCTGCTTTGGATTCTGTGTCTCCCTCTCTCTCTGCCCCTCCCTTGCTTATGCTCTGTCTCTCTCTGTCTCAAAAATAAATAAAAACATTAAAGGGCACCTGGGTGGCTCAGTCGGTTAAGCATCCAACTTCGGCTCAGGTCATGATCTCGTGGTCCGTGAGTTCGAGCCCCGCATCAGGCTCTGTGCTGACAGCTCAGAGCCTGGAGCCTGTTTCAGATTCTGTGTCTCCCTCTCTCTCTGACCCTCCCCCGTTCATGCTGTCTCTCCCTGTCTCAAAAATAAAATAAACGTTAAAAAAAAATTTAAAAAAAAACATTAAAAAATTAAAAAGAAAAAGAAACAAATAAGAAATAATATATAATGAGAGGTACTATGTTTTCATAGGACTTGGTGATTGATTGTATTGTGGAAGGGAAGCGGGGTGGGGTGTTGGAGGAAGGGGTGAAGGAGAAATTGTCAAAGGTGACTTCCTGGTACATGGTGGAGCCATTTCCTGAGCCAGGAAATACTGAAAGAGGTAGATTAGTGAGGCATTATTTTGAGTTCAGTTTTGGATCTCCTGAGTTTAATCCAAATGGAGATGTTGAATAGACAGTGGTGTGTGCCCAAATGATCTCAGGAGAAAAGTAGAGATAAATTTCTGAATTTCTGTGTGTTCAAATGGCTTTTGAAGCCATGGAGATAGATAAGAGAGGTGTGAAGGGAGAGAGCCCAAGATAAGTCCTCCGGAATCCCAATATTTGAAGGTCCAAGGGGGGCGAGGGAAGGGACTTGACAAAGGATACCGAGAAGTGGTGTTAGAGGAAGAAGACCAGAAGTCGGTGGTGACACGGAAGCCCAAAAGATCAGATTATTTAAACCAAAAACTCTTCAGGATCTCAATTATGTGCCACATACATTGAGGTGAATTGAATTGCATTGCATTGCATTGCATTGCTGGATTCACTGAAGAAGAACTGAGTCAGAAGCTGAATGGTATTGTAAAAGCATGCTGCTGCTAAATAAAGCTCAGTTCTTTACACTCATGGCCTCCCCTTGGCTATTCAAGGTCAATAGCACAATTGATTGTCTACTCTGGTCTTTCTGGAGGACTTGGAGGTGGGCTCCCAGCCCTGCTCTATACACCACCTCAAGCAGCTACCACGAGCTAATCAGACTGGCCCACAAGAGAATAGATAATACCAAACTGTCCCTCTCACCTCTCACTTGGTTCTCCTCATCCCCATCAGCCATCCAGCCGGTGCCATTCATTTCTAGAGGATCCACCGGTTCTTATCCCTGCCTCTCCACTTGTACCACGGCCACCATGGGGCTGAGCTTTCCTCTCTTGACCACCTCACGCTTCCGGCTTGGTCTTCCTGCATCCCAGGGTGTTCTCTGTCCAATTAATCCTGCAAACAGCAGCCTTCAAATAATCTTCTGAAAATGCAATTTTTTTACCATCTTAAGCACCCGTTCAGAAATCTTTGGTGACTCCACACAGCAAACATAGTTCAAAATCATGAGCATGACACTCACAGCCAGCATCCACCTTTCCAGTCACATCCCTTGTTCTTGCCTCATGCAAACTTCCAGCCTGTCAAACCATAGACCACAGCCGCGAGAAGTTCTCTTGGTGGTTTCTCACCTTTATTTCTTCTTCACATTGCTCTCTTTCTTGCCTGGAAAACTCTATGCCCACTTGAAATTCTACCCATCTGTCAAGGTTAAGTTCAAATCCTAAATCTTCTGTGAAAACTTTTCCAATCGTCTCTGCCCCGCTGCTTCTGCGATATGTTAGTACTAATACTCACTTGGCTTCCCATCTACATCATCTGTCACCTACTTTGAGCATATTTTTTGGTAAATCCTAATGACACTGTAAACTCATTCAGGACAGGACACCTGTCCTCCTCTGTAGTCTTCATATGAGACACCACCACATCTTATTCATTGTAAGCTTCAAACACTAACTAGGTAAACAATATCCCCATAAAAGATTTAACATATAAAACAGCATTTTCTTTCTTTTAAAAAAAAAACTTTTTTTAATGTTTTTTTATTTTTGAGAGAGAGAGAGAGAGAGTGGGCAGAGGGGCAGAGAGGGAGTGAGACACAGAATCTGAAGCAGGCTCCAGGCTTTGAGCAGTCAGCACAGAGCCCAACACGGGGCTCAAACTCACAAGCGGTGAGATCGTGACCTGAGCCAAATTCAGCTGCTTAATCGACTGAGCCACCCAGGCGCCCCTAAAACAGCATTTTCTAATACATCTTAATCACAGTGAATCACTCCATAGTCTAATCATAGCTCCTAATATGAAGAATCAAATAAAATCTTCAATCAAAGAATCTGAATTTTACTATTTCTACAACGGCATCCTTTTTGGAAGAAGAAAAGAACTTTAAAAAGTTTTAAGTATAAAAGTTACATCCTATTTGTCAGTTGGAGCTTTCTCGTGTCCTACCGAGTTAGTGCTATTAACTGTTTGACTCTACTATCGGATGTCAACTTGTTGCCAACACCATGGGGCTTAAATGCTGGTTTTAAATGTTTTCTTAAGGGGGTAATGAATACCCTATGCTCCCAGTGGCAAGTTTTCATTCATGAATCTTAAAGCAGGTTACCTTAAAAAAATTTTTTTAGGGGCGCCTGGGTGGCGCAGTCAGTTAAGCGTCCGACTTCAGCCAGGTCACGATCTCGCGGTCCGTGAGTTCGAGCCCCGCGTCGGGCTCTGGGCTGATGGCTCAGAGCCTGGAGCCTGTTTCTGATTCTGTGTCTCCCTCTCTCTCTGCCCCTCCCCCGTTCATGCTCTGTCTCTCTCTGTCCCAAAAAAATAAATAAACGTTAAAAAAAAAAAATTAAAAAAAAAATTTTTTTTAATGGAAAGAATAACTGACACACAGTGCACAAGTCTTACGTGACCGGCTGGAGGAATTTTCACATGTGTGTATCCTGTGCCATCAGCACTCAGATCAGCACATAGAGCATTTTCAGCCCCCCAGAATGCTCCCTCCTGCCCTCTCTCAACCAGTATCTGGGTAACCCCCCTGCTCCGTTTCCTGTCACGATAGATTTTGCCAGTTTTTGAGATTCACAGAAGTGCTATCATCCAATCAGGATTCTCTTGGGCTGTTTTCACTCTACGTCTGTGTTGTGTGCTCTGTAGTCTGTTGTTTTATCATTGTTGAAGTCACATTACGTTTGTTACTGTACACTTTTTTTAATTGACAATTGTTTGTTTTTTTAAGTTTATTCTCCTTATTTTTTAGTGATCTCTACACGCAACGTGGGGCTCAAACTTGCAACCGACTGAGCCAGGCATCGCTGTTACTGGGCGCTTTTTGCTGCAACAGACGATAAATTGACCATACATGTATTTAATTAATACGCTGATGTTTCCTTTGCATTCACAACATTTATCTACATTTTATACATTTAGATGTACTATACCTACGGGTTTAAAATTTCTTGTTTTACCCCCAAGTAATAGCAACTGAGCAAACAGATGACCCATAGCAGTTATGAAAAGCAAAATCCGGGAATATTTTTGAACAACATGATCAATGGTTTTTACCTTAATGACCTGGGGAGAAATGTAAGAATATTACTAGTATGGTCTTTAGTGTTTACTTTAGGAAATGTTGGTGAGTTTTGAGGATAGATTGTCTGCAGATGTTATCTTAATTATTGAATCTTAATTATTGATTGATTAGGTAACACTAAGCAAGTTAAAATGTCTAAGTCACCTTTCCCACACTGCTTACGTTTGGCCAGGAGAATATAATCTTTTTAGTGCTCTGAGCATCACAGAAAAATCACCCCAAATCCAAGTTATCATCATATTAGTTGGCTTTCACTAAGTTAGGTTATAACGAACAAATAATCCCAATGCTACAACATAACTTTGTGCTAACAAGTCTCTGCGGCTTGCTGCGGCTGATCTCTTCTTCATAATACATGTCCGCGATCCGAGGCTCTGCACCACGTATTCTTTATTTCAGGACCTGGGCTAAAAGCAAGTCTCTCTTGAGACATGCCTGACTCTACATAGAGGGAAAAGAGATGTGATGGCTTCTAATGCTTCTTCTTCTCTGCGACAAACCTTTGGCTGGAGCAAGTCTTATGGCCGAGTGTGACCTACAAGGGGAAGGAAAATCCTGCAGGATGAGTCCCAGGAGATTGGAAGTGAACATATTGACTGAGAATTCAGTCTACGTCAGGCAGTGTCATAGTATCATCATCACTGTCACCACTATTACGCATGGTCTATGCCATATGAGATTTTGCCTCCATGTTCCTCTGAGAGCCTATGGAACTCAGCCACCTGTCTACACAAGGGTGGATAATTTAAAAGCAATATGTGGATACCCCAACATGTAAAAACATTAACTCATTTTTTAGCCTTTCATGCAGGTGTACAAATCTTGGGTAAGCAGCCATTGAGGAAGCCAATTCATATCCAAAGCCACAACTGACACCAGCAACTGACCTTTCCAGAAGGAGTAATAGTACATTCGAACCAACAGAGCTCCTGCTGCTTGTGTGTTACCTGGCTATGGTTTCAAGAATAAATGAGCTGAATGAGTCAGAGTGACTGCCAAATAGCCTGGAAGATGTTCCTGGTCAAATTGAGACAAGTATATTCTGATGGAGAGATATTTATGATGTTAAGGTATGCATAAGCACCTATCCCACCTGTCCAAAGGTGAGATGATCATGCTTTAGAGAGAATGAACTCAAGGTCACCTTATCATTCGTGATCAGTTTGTCACTAACTGCTGTGTGAAATTGATAGGTAACCTTGCTTGACTTTGTCTTACAGGAAACCTGCAAGGCTGATATGAGTAATGAATGCCCTGTTTCTATATAATTCCCAGGTCAATACTGTGTATTGGCTTTTCTGATTGGAAGCTATGTTGTTTAAAAGGCAGAAAGAAGCACCCTTGAGAAATATTCAGAGATCTTAAGGTGTTGGCAGTTGTTATCAATAGAGGAGAATGAACCTGGTCTTTTATCCAGTTATACTTCTTTTTTTAAATAAAACTCAGACAGAAAGGGGAGGGTGGGTGCCCTGGCTGGCTTAGTCAGTAGAGCATGTGACTCTTAATTTTAGGGTCATGAGTTTAAGCTCCACACTGGGTGTGCTGATTGTTTAATAAAGAAAATAAAGTTGATAAAAAGAAGAAGAAGAAGAAGAAGATGAAGAAGAAGAAAGAAAGAAAGAAAGAAAGAAAGAAAGAAAGAAAGAGAAAAAAAGGGAAAAAAAAGAGAGAGAGAGAAAAGATTGGTATAGAACCAGTCGTGGTTCAAGATAGAGGTCAACAAATTTGTCTGCAGAGGGCCTGATAGTGAATATTTATGTCTTTGGGAACCATCCAGGATCAGTCCCAGAAACTCAACTCTGCCATTGGAGTGTGAAAACAGAAGATACATAGGCAAGAGGATATGGTTGTGTTAAGTAAACATACGTACAAAACACAACCTTCTAGAATTCAATTTGGCATTTGGCCTGCAGGTTGTAGTTTACCCACCCTCGCTCTAAGATAATGTATGGGGGCCTGCCATAAGATAACCTTTGGATGACAATGTTCTAGGCATTCTAGAACTCTTAAATAGGGAGTAAATGCAGGAAAGGAACTATGACTTAAGCAAGGATGGTAGTTATGCCTCAGTGCTGTGGCCCCCCAGAGAGAACACAGTCTGGGTAATACTGCTAGAAGGGAGCATACCTTTTCCCCACTTCTGTTTTCCATAGTGAGAGCTTTTCCTCTAACACTAGAGAGGTGGAACCATTATTTAGAAGATGAGGTAGCGTGCTTGGCTCAGCTCTGCCCTATTTCTTCTTGAGACAAAGTTGCTTACAAGGACCAAACGTCCTCTGCTGTGTTCTCATGCCTACACAGTACCCCCATAGAAGGAGGCTTGATCCCATGAAGGACTCCCTGGGACTAGGTAAGAAAGACTGCCCAATCTGAGAGTTAATATTGACAAGCTAACTTGTGGAATAAGCCGAAAGCTTTGTTTGCTAACGTGGCCTCCATTATTCATAAGATAATAGTTTGGTCCTCATTGTTTTTCTTCAAACTCTTTACAAGTCAAGTAGGGGAGGGTGGCATTCATTGTGTGCCAAATAAGAGGCCCCAACATATAAAACAACATTGTTTAATTTAATACTTTCACTTGAGAGAGGCAAATAAAATACTTTAAGTCAGGTTTCAGACCACCAAGATAAAGGTATGACCAGAGGTGAACTGAGTCTTACTGAAACTGCAACCCAACCCCAATCCATCTCAGTTCCCAACTGGATTGAGGTGATTAGCTCTTCACCCTATATATTTCACATAGGAAAGATGAAGTCCTGGAGACTCTACAATCCTTTTATATATAATGTCTGACATACAGTAAAAAAATAAATTTTCAAAGAGACAAGACCATATAGTTAATAACCAATAAAAACATAAATAAACAACTGATGCAGACCGAGAAATATTACAAGTATCGTCGTTAACAGACAAGGACTTTAACCGTGAACACCGTGTAAAAGTAAATGGAGGAAAAGATGGATAAAATGGGTGAAACATGGAGACTTTCAATGTCGAATTCATTTGTAGATGGAAATCTGTAAAAAGAAACATGGACATTTTTGGACTGAAAACAAAATTACCGAAATTAAGAACTTATGGGAAGAATTTAATGGAAGACTGGCGTAACGGGTGATAGAAATAATAAAATAAAAGTGAGATCAGTAGAAAAAAAAATCCAAACTGAAGCTCAGGGAGAAAAAAGCAACAGACTTGGCATAAAACATTTGTGGGACACAGCAAAAGGTCTCACAAATGTACAACTGGAGTCTGAGATGGAAAGGAGACGTAGAATAGGGCAGAAGCCATAGCTGAAGAGATAACGCAGGAGCATGAAAACATTAATCTATAGGTTCAAGAAGCTTGGAAAACTGCAAGCAGAATAAATAAAAAGAAATTAGTATTCAGTCACATTATGTCTAGATTACTAAAACCAAAAACAAAGAGAAAACACCATTTAGAGTAAAAAAACATATCCTTAAGAACCTACAATTAGACTGACAGCTGATTTGTCAATGAAACTATGGAATCCATAAAATAATGGAGCCACATCTTCAGACTGCTAAAAGGAGAAACACTGACAGCAGACTTCTATACCTAGTGAAAATATCCTTCAGAAATGAAAGCACATAAAATCATTTTCAAACAAAAATGGGGAGACTTTATTGCCAGAAGTTCTGGATTCAATAAAATGCCATAGGAACTTCTTGAAATTGAAAAGAGATGATCACTCAGAGGAAACTAGAACCGCCAGCAGCACTGAAAAGGCTAAATAAGAGAAAATATAAAGGACTGTTGATTGTATAAACCAGTGACAATCCCGTCTTAGGTGTTCTCTGCCATCCATGGGAGGATAATACATGGCCACATTAGCACAAGGAGCAGGAAGGGAGTACAAGAGTTATGGTGTCACGAGGCTCCTGCATTTAGTAAATGGTAAAAGTACGAATTCAGACCCAATTGTATAAAGTCAAGGGCGAATGATGAGATCGCTCGCTAAAAATTATATAAGAATATTTAGTTTAAAAGATAATAGAGGAGGGGCTCCTGGGTAGCTCAGTTCACTAAGCGCCCAACTCTTGATCTCAGCTCGGGTCTTGATCTCAGAGTCATGAGTTCAAGCCCAGAGTTGGGCTCCATGCTTAGCATGAAGCCTACCTAAAGGAAAAAAAAAAAAGATAATAGAGGAGAGAAATGGGGCATTATGATGGAGATGATAAGAGTGGTTATTTCTGTGGGGAGAAGGGCACAAGGAAGGCTGATGGTATGCTGGAGATGTTCTCTATTTTGATCTGGGTGGTAGTTATGAGGATACATTTAAATTATAAATGAATGTATGTTATATATGCTATACACACCTTATCCTACTATTAGCATTTACAATTTAATACACATAATTATATAAATGTTACAATTAATTATGAACATATGAATATATCATATAATATGTATCATATGATATACACTTTAATATTTATATACATTTACATTATATAAATATTATGATATATTTATATAATAGCATATAATGTACATAAAATATGTATTTTCTTAAATATTTTTAAAAGTTTATTTATTTTGAGAGAGAGAGAGAGAGCAAGCACAGAGGAGGGTCAGAGAAAGAAGAAGAGAGAATCCCAAGCAGGCTCTGTACTGTTAGTGGGGAGCCTGAGCAGGGCTCGAACTCACGAACTGTGAGATCGTGACCTGAGCTGAAACCAAAAGTCAGACACTTAACAGATTGAGCCGCCCTGGCACCCCTATAATATACACATTTACATATAAATTCACACTGAGCTGTACTCTCATGATTTGTGTACTCTATTATGTGCAAAATAAATCTTAATAAAAAATTTAAATATGTCAGCAAAATAAGAGAAACATTGTATCCATGAAACAAGAATAGGATGCTTAAAATGGAACAGATTGGAGAATAAAAATGAGCCTTTGAAAACTGCAAATATGATAGATATAAATATATCTAATAGCAAAAAGAAAAGAACAGTAAAAGAGCTGAAAGATTAAGTCTAAAGTATCTCTCTGAAAGTAGAACAAAAACACTATGTCCCACAGGAGAAAAAGGTAACAAAATTAGAAGCTCATTGTGGATGTTGAATATCTGGCTAACAGGAGTCCCAGAAAGATAGACCAGAGAAAGTGGGGGAAAAAAGGAAATTATTGAATACATAGTTCAATGAATTTTCCCAGAACCAAAGAACACAAGTCTCCAAATGAAAACTTCCACCGAGTGTCCGGCACGATGAATGGAAAGAGACCAACATCAGAGAACACCATGGTGCAATGTCAGGACATCAGATAGAAGAAAATATCCCAAGAATTTTTAGACAGAAAAAGAAGGTCACCTACAAAAAGTCAGGAATTGGAATGGAATTCAAGTCCTCAACAAAACACAGACAGCTATGAGATAAGGAGGCGAAAGAAAACACGCGATCCAAGAATCTGGGGATCTAATGCAGAAGAGACACACTGGGGATTCCCAGCTCGGTGATGAAGCAAAGTCCCAGTTAATAATTGTGCAGTAGGCCTGGGGGCATGCCGTACGGACCCACACAGGTGGTCAGAGAACTCCACACCAGGCGTCCTCACAAAGAAAGTGCGACTGATACAGATTATCTGGGGAAAGATGGCATTGAGTGGGATTTTACAGAGCTGTTATTTTTAGGTAAGAAAACACTTAATGGCTCCTAAAAAGCAAAGCAACTGAAGAAAGCAATTAAGTCCAATAAAATAGGCAGTTTTTACAATACAGGAACTGTAATTGTTGTGTACTCATTAGTCAGTATATGGCCCTATATCATGTAGTAATAATAGTGAGAATATCGAATATGGAACTGAATGCAAGAGAGCTAGCATCGTCTCCTACTACACCAGAGAGTTATTAGATCTAAAATTGTAGGACCCAAGAAATAACAGTATCTGGGTTTATTTTTAAGTTGGGAGGTAAACACAGAACTGGCAGCTAAATGCATTGAAAGCAGGTATCGTGGGAAAAAGGAAGTGGAGGCAAAGGGAAGACCGCATTTTTTGTAATGAGACTTTTTGCCTTAAACCGTTTTCTCTTTTATTTTGAAAAATGTCAAGTGTATGTAAAAGTTCAAGAGTACAAGGAACACCCAGATACTCTTAACCTGGATTCCACGTGACCTTTATCTCTCCCTTATTTTATTTTTTTCTGAACCACTTGAAGTGAGTTGACAACATCACAATACTTCCTTCATAAATACTCCAGCTGGTGTCTCCTGAGAACAAGGACATTCTCCTCCACGCTCAGAACATCATCATCACAGCCAAGGAAATGAACACTAATCCCTTGTGATCCCCTATGTGGATTGTTGTACAGTCTACAGTTAAGTATTCTCCATAGTCTCCCAAATCCTGTTTATATATATATATATGTATATGTGTGTATATATATATATATGTGTGTGTATATATACATATACACACACATATATATGTATATGTATATATATATGTATATGTGTGTGTATATACATATACACACACACATATATATATATATTTTTTTTTTCCATCAGGATTTAATCAAATTTCACAGTTTGCCTTTGGTTGTTTCATCTCTTTGGACTTTTAAATTATGGAATAGTCCCCAGTGCCCAGGTCTTTCTTGTTTTTCATGACACTGACTTTTTGGACGGGACTCTAGTTGTTTGGTAGGATGGGTCACATGCTGGAGGTTTCCTCATGACCGGATTCAGCTTCCTATGGAACTGTTCCCAGGCACTATTATATTACTGTAGAAAACAAAATCAAACGGAAAAAACGGAGATGGTATTTGTTTACATTTATTGAAAAGACGACTCTGTTTCTCTCTCTCTCTCTCTCTCTCTCTCTCTCTCTCTCGGTCACCTTGGGCTGGAGTTTGCTGCCTTCCCTGTGTTAATTGGGTCAGCATGTGCTCACTGAGTGATCTCTGACACAAGTCACTCCAGGAAGCAGGTTAAACACCTTTTCTCAGGCATACATTTTCACAGCTTTTCATTTGAAATTTGTTCCCAGTGGGGATTTTTTCCCCCTCATCTTCCCAAGAAATTCTGTGACTGAAAATTCGTGTGTTAGTTATCTCAATCACAAACGGAAGTTGTTTCTGCACAAATCCCTCGGTAGCTGAATGGATTTGATTCTCCTGTGTGATAAAGCCAGATCCAAAGGCAGCACTGTAGGGACGTGGGTTCTATGCCCAGATCTGCCATTGACACCTTGGGTGACCTTGAGGAAGCCCTTGGCCTCTCTAGGCTCCAGTGTTCTTATCTATAAAAAGAAGGGGGCAAAACAGGTTGATAATGAAAGGTACCTTTCAAAGCATGATTCTGAAGGGAGCAGAAAGAGAGGTCAAGGGCGGGTGGCCACCCCACACCTGGTGGATGGCCCTTTTTACCTTCCTGGAACTCAACTCAGACGCACTCTCCACCCAACAAGTCGATCCTTGGCTGTGATCAGGAGACAAATAGGTGGGGGAAGGGCACAGAGAAGAGCAGATCAGGGGCAGTGGTGTAAATACCACTGCTAAGGGGGCGGAAGAAAACCCCGCTTCCAGGGTCATCTATGTGATGATAAATCGCGAGACAGAAAAATAGTCTAAGAAACAAGTGTAATGTTAAAAGCAAAAGAAACCTCAAAATATTCTTGTGAAGTCCTCAACAAACACTTAATAAATTTAATGATTCAATGGCAAAGGACCTCAGGACACGCTCCCCCAATATGTGCCCCTTTGGAACACTGACTGTTTTGAGCTGAAGACTCTGGAAAACAGCAGATACAGAACAGACCCTCTCTGATTGCCCTTATCTGCCTGGAGACAACTCCAAAAGGAACTTGGTCATCTATCCCCTCCCAGGAGTGTCTTCAGCAGGGAAGATAGACTCTCATCACTGGAGACATGAGACTAGAAGAAACTGTCATGCATCCCATCTAGTCTTCTGAGGGCCCCTTCTGCTTCCCTAAAGTCATCTGCCGTCCCCTAAGTTGGCTACACCCCCCTCATTCCCCTATTAAGACATACATAAGCTTTGAAGTCTCACCCACCTTTCAGTATTCTCTTTTCTCCCTACGACGCCCCTGTGTGCCTTATATTAAAAGTGAATACATCTGTCGACCTTTTCTGCTGTGAATGTGCCTGTTGTTGTCTATTTCATACACCCAGCTACACAGCCTAGGAGGGTAGAGGAAAGTCCTTCCTCCCCTACAGGGGAAAGGGCAGGCCTACGCTGGCCAACTCCATCTTGTTCTGTGTTCTCCACCTTGAGTGACTATGTCCCCGACATGACCCCTTTTCCGGGAAAATCACAGAAACCTCAGATCACGCCTCCTCCCCTTGAGTAACCTCCCACTCACCCATTCAAACTTCCTGATCAAAACATGCCCAGCGACCTGCGTAACAGGATTCTGACCCTTCCCCAGCCAATCGGCCGAGGCCACGACCCTTCCCCAGCCAATCGGCCGAGGCCACGACCCTTCCCCAGCCAATCGGCTGCCCCTAGACCCCTATAAAACCTTGGTGCTTTTGAAAGTCGCTCTCTCTCTCGCCGGTGTCTCACCGCTCTGTCGGTGCAGGTAGCGGATTGAGCTCGAGCTAGCTCGAATAAAGGCTCTTTTGCTTTTGCATCGGACTCCGCTCCCTGGTGGTCTTTGGGGATCAGGAATTCTGGGCATAACACAGGGGAACCTCCAGGTTCCAAGACTGCTGGTGACACCGGCTTACCTTTGTGGCTGGTGGTCTTTCCTTCAAATTGCCGCGAACGCTTTGTAAATTCTCTCTCAAAACCCGACAGAAGGAAGGCAGAAGAGTGGAGAGGCCCCCGGAAGAGGCGTCAGCTGGCCCGTGTGCCACCACTCTGCAGTTCATTGGTGCTTCAACTTTGGGCAAACCTCACAGCCCCTCTGGGCTGCCATTTCTCATCTGTGCAAAGGATGGGGGTGGGGTGGGGAGAGTAGACGGAGTCATCTCTCAAATTCTTTACTGCTCAAAAACTCAATGAGCCGGTTCCTGAAACTTGGGCAGAAGCAAGAGAACATATTTGTTGCATCATTTGTACTATGGGCACATTCGATAGCTGGTTGGAGACCTACTGGCTTGGTGTTTCCTTTTAATGGGCTGCTTTCTAATTGCTTTTCCTCTTTTTGAAATGGGTATTAAGGAAATATCTGATTTTTTTTCTTTATTGCCTTACAGCCATGGCTTCTTGTCCCAGCGTTTTCCAAGTCTGTGAATAATGATCTGGTTTAAGTTATGGATACCCTGAAGGTAATACCACAAATTGTTCATGATTCCGTTTTGCTTGTGCTTCCCCGTGCAAAGTTCTCCCCGTCTAAAACACTCCGGGATGAGAACTTTACCCACAACACTACTTTAAATGTACACAGACCTTTCCACTAGAGTGTCTTTCCCATCTCTTATAGCAGTGATCAACACAGGCTTTAGTGAGGAGTGAGGAAAAGTAAATGCCTTTGATAATGTTGGAAGGGGTCTTTAAAACAGATTTCTCATTTACTCCTAGACTCTAAAATTTTCCTAGGTCCTGAGAGCCATGAAAGCCTGGAGAAAATAGAAGAGGAAGGAACTCGGATGTATAGTGCTTTTTCAAACAGGGGATAAAATGCTGAGTCAACCAGGTGGTCTCTGATTCTAGGTCAGACTTACCAGGGGGTGAGGATTGAGGAGAGAGAGACATATGGAGGCAGCGCCCCAAGATATAAAAGTCTTAGGAGATACATTGGGGCATCTGCCTTTGGCTCAAGTCATGATCTTGTGGTTCTTAAGTTTGAGCCCGCATTGGTCTGTCTACTGTCAGCACAAAGCCTGGATCCTCTGTCTCCCTTTCTCTCTGCCTGTCTGTCCCCTGCTCATGTGCTAGCTCTCTCTTTCTCTCTCTCTTTCTCAAAAATAAATAAACATAAAAAAAGTCTTAAGAGATACATTAATCAATCACAATGAATGGACTCAAACAGCTTGTTTAAAAAATTATAAGGGGCGCCTGGGTGGCTTAGTCGGTTGAGCGTCTGACTTTGACTCGGGTCATGATCTCATGGTTCCTGAGTTGGAGCCCCCATCGGGCTCTGTGCTGACAGCTCGGAGCCTGCTTCGGATTGTGTCTCCCTGTCCTGCTCCTGCTCTGTCTCTCTCTGTCTCTCAAAAATCAATAAACGTTAAAAAAAAATTATTCTTATTTTAAGATGCTCTACTCATGTTCTTCATGTTCTTTTTGGAAAGTTTGTATCTTTTAGGATAATTCTTCTAACTGAACTGATAACTGAAATCATAATGATGTCTGGTGATCGCTTCAAAATAATTTGAGTTGGGGAACTGGGTGGGGTTATAGGTAGAAATAGATGAGCCAAAAGCTAATGAGCATTGAAGCTGATGGATGAGTCTGGGGAGTTTGTGCTATGAGTCTTCATTATCTGTTTGAAAATTTCCATAACAGTTTTTAAATAACTACCAAGAAAGCAAATCTTCTCACAACAGAACAATAAGGGAAGTGAGAGAAGCCAGGGTTTGCCCGTCCCGTTTTACACTAGGGGTTTTACAAAACTTTGGGGTTTTGGGGTAGAAATAAACTCTTAGAGTTTGAGGTAACCGTGAAGAATGGAAATGGGAGAAGGAAGAAGGGTCTCGATGCTTTTATATTCCCCAACAATGCTAATATCGCCACACATTCGAATAACGTTTCACAGTCTCAAGTCCTTTCTGTCTCACTGGATCTTGGAAAAACCTGGTGTGTATATTCGTTGTCATCTATGACACCTGATGAAATGTCGTCATTGTGTTGTGTTCGTGTTTGTTTTTGTTTTTGGATGATTTACTTTAAACCTCTGGAAATAGACTCTTGCTTCTTTATTAGTCTCATAGTTGATACTTACGGATTTATTTCCTGTTCGAGTTTTGCGTGGAAGACAGCCTGCCGGTCTATTTACGATATTAGAATTCTTAAATGCTCCCCTATCATGATTTGGAGCAGTTTTCTTTTTCCTCTTAGCTTCTATTGGGGGGGGGTGTGTACAGGGGAAAAGCCATTCTTATTTCCTTTGAGCCCACCCAGCTCTTTTATTTTGTGTTTCCCCTTATCTCCCAGGCTTCCAGCAGGAGTTGTGAAGCCATCAGAGCGTTCTTTTCTTTTAAATCCCTTACCAGCTTTTCCTTTATTAGCCACATTATCCTTTACCTCTTTCCTGCGACAGCTTTTGGAACACAAATTGATGAAGCCATGCCTTTTGTTATTTAAATATCATACACATCAACATTTACAAGTGTATTACAAGAAGATTGAAACCCAATACCCTACCCTAATTCTGACAAACGTACACATTTGAAGAAATACCACTTTCCTTTCCCCCTTTTTTTGTGTATCTCGGGTTCCAGGATTCTACCCTCCTAGCGCGTGAAACTACCAGAGGCTCTAGTATTAGAAAATCCAAACTAGTCACAGACCTTCAACGAGGTCAAGAGCAGTAAACACCTTATCTTTATAAGGGCAACACATTCTTAAGTTAATACGAAGGCCTGGATGTATTTTGCCAGCATTGGTCTTTATGCAATCACGGGACCACCGTTTAAGGGTGCAACGAACTTCTATGCCATAGGAAGATTATCCTTTGAGGGTCTCTAAGCCGAGCTCTGGTGGGGAAGGGATCCCTTGGGTGAAGGCTTCCCTGGGCTCCGACAGGAGTCACCCTGTGACTCTGCAAATATTAAATATAGCCACATGAATCACACTACAAAATTCCAGTCCTGAAATCTGGTGTCAGGCATAACAATTTGTTCTCTCTCCTTGCTCATGAATAACAAAGAATCAATTGAAGAAATTTTGGCCTGTCTAAAGAATACCCTGATTTTTTTTTTCCTCCCTGGAGGAGACACATTCTGTATTTGACATGACATATGCTTCTCAAGTGTTATTTTGTTTCATTAATCTTTGAACTAAATTGTCAGTCCTTGTAACTAGAAAGACATTTCCCCAGAACCCTCCTGACTCATGCTAAGGGTACACAACAGCTGATAAACTCTAGTGACCTCTGAGGAGACAGATGGGCTGTGTGGCTTTCAACACCCACGTGGCTTTCTGGACCGTGGGTGACAACATAACCCAGGTTAAAACGTTCGGCAAAAATGGGCAGACCTTTTCCAGACGTGTTAAGTCGAGAGCAGGGGCTGCATTAACCGGTTCTACTGTTCTATCAAATCTCTTGGTTTTAACTTTCCTCTCTCTTATTCTTTCTCATTTGTTTATGCCCGTGTGTGTTTCTCTTAATAATTACGAAGTAATGCAGGCTCATTGCAAGAGTAACAACGGCTAACATTTATTGATGGCTTCTAAGGTGCCAGGCACTCTAGGAAAAGCTTAAAACTCTCACCTCACTTCATTTTCAACAACTCTTTGGGGGAGGTAATATTATCTCCAAATTACAGATTAAAAAAGTTTGGATGTACAGGACTCAGAAAGTTTATCACCCATTCATCCTTCCTGAAAAAATTTCCTTTGGGGAAAAAGCAAGGAATCCAAGAAAGAGAATACAATTCAAAACGTGTAAAAGTGGTGAGAAAAATAAAGCAGTAAAATGTATACTTAAATCTTAAGGTTAAGAGATTTAAGGGGCGCCTGGGTGGCGCAGTCGGTTAAGCGTCCGACTTCAGCCAGGTCACGATCTCGCGGTCCGTGAGTTCGAGCCCCGCGTCAGGCTCTGGGCTGATGGCTCGGAGCCTGGAGCCTGTTTCCGATTCTGTGTTTCCCCCTCTCTCTGCCCCTCCCCCGTTCATGCTCTGTCTCTCTCTGTCCCAAAAATAAAAATAAAAAACGTTGAAAAAAAAATTAAAAAAAAAAAAAAAAGCAAGTGTCCACACTCATTAGGTTGGCTACTATCAAAAAAACAGAAAATAACAAGTATTGGCAAGTAAAATGTGCTGCACTCAATTCCAATGTGGGGCAGGCAGGGAGGGGTTCCTGTACAACCACCAAGCAATGAACTCAATTCTGACAGTATCTACCCGGAGATAGCATCAGATCCCACAAGTTAAGGGTTGTGTCTCACAGACTAGCATCCCCTCCTTCAGATGCCAGCCACAAGACCAGGCTGTCACCTGTGCTTCAGTTCTTTTGACCAGAGATGGGAGGTTCCAACAA
Organism: Puma concolor; assembly: GCF_028749965.1. Taxonomy (NCBI): domain Eukaryota; kingdom Metazoa; phylum Chordata; class Mammalia; order Carnivora; family Felidae; genus Puma; species Puma concolor. The sequence goes on along the minus strand of NC_141675.1, from coordinate 152,297,633 downwards.
CCCCCGCCTTGGGTTCCATTAATTCCTAGATTGGCTCACAGAACTCAGAAAAACATTGTACTTACTAGATCATTGGCATATTACAAAAGATTGTAACGCGGGAGTAGCCAGATGAACGAGATGCATAAGGCAACATGCCCGGAAAGGGCTCAGAGATTTCATGCTCTCTCTGTGAAAACCAATTTCCCCAAATCTCCATGTGTTCACCAACTCAGAAGCTCTCCCAACTCACTCCATTTGGATATTTATGGAGACTTCATTACACAGGCATGATCAATTAAATCATTGGCCATTGGTGATCAACTGAGTCAATGTCTAGGCCCTCTCCCCTTCCTGAAAATGAAGGGAGTGAGTGGGACTGGAAGTTCCAACCCTCTCTAATCACAAGGTTGGCTCTACTTGGCAACCAGCCCTCACTCTTAGGTGGAATCCAAAAGTCACCTCATGAACATATAAAAGACACCTTTACTGAGCAATAAAGAAGTTCCTTAGTTAATTCCAGAAAAGGGGGTGAAGATACACACACACACACACACACACACACACACACACACACACGTGAGCGCGTGTGTGTGTGTGTGGATCTTTCGTCAAATATATATTTGTTGTTATAAATCACAATATTATGGTGAAGACGTGGAAAATTGAAACACTTGGGCATTGGTATTGGGAATGTAAAATGATGCTACAACTATGGAGAACAGTATGACAGTTCCTTACAAACCTAAAAATAGAATGACCATATGAACCAGCAATTCCACTTCTGGGTATATATCCCAAAGAGTTGAAAGCAGTCTCGAAGAGATATTTGCACACCCATGTTCATAGGAGCATATTCACAATAGCCAAAAATGGAAGTAACCCAAGTGTTCACTGATAGATGAATGGACAAACAAAATACAGCATATACATACAATGGAAGACAATAGTATATACATACAGAATGAAGAAGAAAATACATTCTGACACATGCTATGACATGGATGAACCCTGAAGATATTATGCTAAGTGAGACGACCTAATCGTAAAAAATGTTGGGGGCACGTGGGTGGCTCAGTCGGTTAAGGTGAAGAGTCTGACTTTTGGTTTTGTTTCAGGTCATGAGCTCATGGTTCATGAGTTCAAGCCCCATGTGGGGCTCTGCACCGGCTGTGTGGAGTCTGCTTAGGATCCTCTCTTTCCCTCTCTCTCTGCCCCTTTCCCTCTCTCAAAAAAAAAAAAAAAAAAAAAACAACTTAAAGTAATGTTGTATGATCCCACTTATATGATGTTTCTAGAGTAGTCAAATTTATAGAAACAAAAACAGAATGGTGGTTGCCAAGGGCTGTTGGGATGGGAAATGGGGAGTGATTTCATGGATAAAGAGTTTCAGCTTTGCAAGATGAAAAAGTTCTGGAGATTGGATATACAACAGTGCAAATGTACTTAACATTTCTAAATGTTAAGTATACTTAAGTATACTGTATACTTAAAAATGGTTAAGATGGTAAAAAAAATTATTTTTAATTTATGTATTTATTTGGAGAGAGAGAACATGCACTTATGAGCCAGGGAGGAACAGAGAGAGGGAGAGAAAGAATCCCAAGCAGGCTCCACACTGTCAGTGAAGAGCCAGAAGTGGGGTTCAGTCTCATGAACTGCGAGCTCATAACCTAGAGTGAAATCAAGAGTCAGACGCTCAACTGACTGAGCCACCCAGGCACCCCTAAGATTGAAAATTTTATGTTATGTGTATTTTACCGGAATTTAAAATTTTTTTAAAGAGAAGATTCTTAGACTGGGTGAAAACATAAAAATGCATCAAGAACATTCTGTGTCACCAAAGAAAAGGAAATTAAACAACAATGAGATATTGCTACATACTCATCAGAATGGTGAAAACCCAGAACACTGACATCACCAAATGTTGGTAAGGATGTGGAGCAGCAGAAACTCTCATTCACTGCTGGTGGGAATGCAAAGTGGTACAGCCACTTTGAAAGGCAGTTTGGCAGTTTCTTGGAGAACTAAACATACTCTTACCACAAGATCCAGCAATTGCGTTCTTTGGTATTTACCCAAACAAATTGAAAACACGTACACACAAAAACCCATACACAGATGTCTGCAGCAGCTTTATTCATATTTGCCAAAATTTGGAAGCAACCAAGATGTCCTTCAGCAGGCAAGCGGATAAAGTGTGGTCCATTCCGACAATGGCATATTATTCAGTGCTAACATCAATGAGCTATTAGGCATGAAAAGACGTGAAGGAACCCCAAGTGCATATTAGTAAGTGAAAAAAAAAAAGCCAATCTTAAAAGGCTATTTATGGTATGTTTCCAAATATATGACACTCTGGAAAAAGCAAAACCATGGAGATAGTAAAAAAAAAAAAAAAAAAAAAAAATCAGAGGGGCGCCTGGGTGGCTCAATCGGTTAAGCGTCTGCCTCTTGATTTCAGCTCAAGTCATGATCTCACGGTCTGTGGGACTGAGCTCCACACTGGGCTCTGGGCTGACAGCACGGAGCCTGCTTGAGATTCTCTCTCTCCCTCCCTCTCTCTGTCCCTCTCTCTCAAAATAAATAAGTAAACTTAAAAAAAATAAGTATGCCAGCAAATAAGACAGAAATGGAGTTGCCATTTAAGACCCACCGCGGGAAGTCACATGGTAAAAATACTCAATTGGTCAAAGCTACCCCAGATCGACCGGATTCAAAGGGAAGGATAAGACCTAATCTGGTGGGAAGACTAGACTGGTCACATTTTAGAATGTCTTGTCGGATGGAACGTATTTTTGCAGCTATCTTTGGAAAACACAATGTGTGACATAATAAAAATCAATAACAATGCAGAAGATTTGAACAATGCTATTAAACTGATGCAATTAGCTTATGTAGATCCCTGCATATATGGCTGTTAAGTGCAAAATACCCACCTTCTGAAGTATTCATGATGTCTTTACCAACAGCGATATATGCTGAGCCATAAAGCAAATCTCAACAAATTTCAACAGGTAAGAATTATATAATGTGTTCTGATGCGCGACCTGAGCCAAAACCAAGAGGCATACACTTAACCGACCAAGCCACCCAGGCGCCCCTAAGTCATGGAGGCTAAATCATGATTTTAAAAACAGCATGTATCAAAACTTGTGAAACTTCTGCATGTCGCCACGTTGTAGTAAGCGGTACCAATCTAGCCTTCCCACTCTTCCCACTCAGAAATGGCTAGAAAACTTAAAAATATATATAAACTAAATGCTGTCAGATATCACACAATACACAGTGCTGGACTATGAGGTCTTTAAAAAAATTTTTTTAATGTTTATTTATTTTTGAGAGAGAGAGAGAGAGCACAAGCCCATGTACGAGCAGGGGAGGGGCAGAGAGAGGAGAGAGAGAATCCCAAGCAGGCTCCGTGCTGTCAGTACAGAGCCCGACAGGGGACTTGATCCCAAGACCATGAGATCATGACCTGAGCTGAAGTCAGACGCTTAACCGACTGAGCCAGCCAGGCGCACCTTATTATTATTTTTTAAACATTTATTTATTTTGAGAGAGAGCGCAGGGGAGGGCCAGAGAAAGAGGGAGAAAGAGGATCCCAAGCAGGCTCCACACTGTCAGCACGGAGCCGGATGCGGGGCTTGATCCCACGAACTGTGAGGTCATGATCTGAGCTGAAACCCAAAGTGGGCCACTTAACCGACTGAGCCATCCAGACATCCCTGTCTCTCCAATCTTGTTGCCACAATTTGCCTTGTGTCATCCTCTCTCTTATGGATCCGAGAAGAGTTGTTAATTTTTTAGTCTGTTCGGCTTTTTACTTATTAGGATGGAGTGGTGGCTTACCAAACTTCTTACATGTAGCACCAGAAAGTGTTAAGTCTCCCTCTTTCATTTCTAACACTAGTAACTTGTGTCTTTTTTTCTTGGTTGGCTTGGCTAGAGTTTGATCAGTTGTATTCATTTTTTTTTCAATGTTTGTATTAGAGAGAGAAAGACAGACAGCCAGTTCGTGAGTGGGGAAGGGGCAGAGAGAGACAGAGACAGAATCTGAAGCAGGCTCTCGGCTCTGAGCTGTTAGCACAGAGCCTGACGCGGGGCTTAAACCCATGAACCGAGAGATCGTGACCAGGACCCAGGAGCCCCATGATAAGTTGTATTTTCATTTTTATTCAGTTTAAAATATTCTAAAATTTCTCTTGAGAATTTCTTCTTTAACCCATGTGTTATTTAGAAATGTGTTGTTTGCTGTGTCTCCCTCTCTCCCTCTGCCCCTCCCTCCCTCTCTCTCTCTCTCTCTCTAAAAAATAAACTTAAAAAAAAAAATAAAAAGAAATGTGTTGTGTAATGCCCAGATAGTTTAGGATTTTCCAGTTATCTTTCTTTCGTTGATTTCTAGTTTAATTCCACTGTGGCCTGAGAGGACGCTTTGTATGATTTCTATTCTTTTAAATTGGTTGAGGTCTGTTTTATGGCCCAGAACATGGTCTATCTTAGTGAATGTTCCATGTGAGCTTGAGAAAAATGTGAATTCTGCTATTGCTAGATGGAGCAGTCTATAGTGGGCTTAGAAATAAACCCATACAGGGGCGCCTGGGTGGCTCAGTCGGTTAAGCATCCGATTTCACCTCAGGTCATGATCTCATGGTTCGTGAGTTCGAGCCCCGCGTTGGGCTCTGTGCTGACAGCTCAGAGCCTGGAGCCTGTTTTGGATTCTGTGTCTCCCTCTCTCTCTCTGACCCTCCCCCGTTCATGCTCTGTCTCTCTCTGTCTCAAAAAGTAAATAAACATTAAAAGAAAAAATTAAAAAAAAAAAGAAATAAACCCATACAATTATACATGTTTATAAACGTGTGTCCTAAACTACTCTACTCGGGAATATTTTTGCTTGTTTTTGGTTTGGTATGTTTCTAATGTTAAGGCTTTACAATACTAAAGCAAAAAAAAAGAAAATTATACAGTTAAAACAAAACAAAAAAAAGAAATAGACCCATACATGTGTGGTCAGTTGGCATAAGAGGGCAAAGACAATTTGCTGAGGAAAGAGTGGTCTTTTCAACAAATGGTGCTGGGACTCTAGACAGCCACATAGAAAAGAACGAAGTTAGAGCCCTGCCTTACACCAGGCACCAAAATTAGCTCAAAATGGATCAAAGACCTGAATGTAGAAGCTAAAGTATGAAACATCTAGAAGAAAACATAGGAGTAAGAAAATCTTCATGACCTTGGATTTGGCAATGAATTCTTAGATATGACACCACAAGCACAAACAACAAAAGAAAAAACAGAGAGATTGGACTTCATCAAAATTAAAAACTTTTGTGCTCCCAAGAAAGTTATTAAGAAAGTCAAGGGGCACCTGGGCGGCTCAGTCGGTTCAGCATCTGGTCTGGATTTGCTCAAGTCATGATCTCACCGTTTGTGAGTTCGAGCCCCACATCTGGCTCTGCACTGATAGCACAGAGCCTGCTTGGGATTCTCTCTCTCTCCTTCTCTCTGCCTCTCCCCTGCTTGCTCTCTCTCTCTCAAAATAAATAAAGTTTTAAAAAATTTAAAAAGTATTTCTTTCTGAGGGTCCTAGGCCAAAATATTCAAAGCCATTGATTTAATATCTGAAGTTATTGTCTGAACATGCTAAAACAGGTGCCACAAAATGTTTCTTACGTCTGACCTTGAGCAATTTTACCTTTTACCGTGTTAGTCTCAAACAATTATGTTATGTATAACTGTATTAGACTTTGTTTCACAGCCAGTTACATCTATAGAAATACAACCCATAGAAGAAATTATGGTTTGAAAAGCCTTTCTATTTTTCTTTCCTTTTTTTAAAAGTTTATTTATTTATTTTGAGAGAGAAACAGCACGAGTGGGGAAGGGGTAGAGAGAGAGGGAGAGAGAGAGAAGAATCCCAAGCAGTCTCCATGCTCTCAGTGTGGAGCCCGAGAGGGGGCTCGAACCCATGAAACTGTAAGGTCATGACCTGAGCCAAAACCAAGAGTCTGACTGACACTTCACCGCCTGAGCCACCCAGGCACCACAAGCCTTTCTGTTTTTCTTCACAATATTTAAACTCCTTTGTTGAATAGCTAGATAAAAATTTAAATACAGTTAAATATTTAACATACTTAAATATTTTGAATATTTGAATATCCTTAAAACATTATTTTAAGGTCTGAAATCCGCAACTTAACTGACATTTACCTTGGGTTGGGGATGAGAAGTGATGGAGGGCCTGATCTAGGTTTTACTTCTTATTAATACAACCTTGTCTATAAAGGAATACGGCTCCATGGAAAAGTGATGTCAACTATTAATTGGTTTATTGACTCGGCTATAATATTTGCTTTATTTTCTCATGGCGTAAATATTTCATAACAAAAAGATTTTTAAATGCTGTCCTTGTAATTCTAACGTTTTAGTGCCATTTAATTCACAAACACCTGAGATGTAACTAAGGGGGTCATTAGGTTCTTGAAGGGAGAAATAGTTTTTGTTCGTTTTTTTTTTTTTTTTTTTTTTTTTTTTAGTCTTGACGCACTTTGATGAAAAAAATGTCCTTACTATGACCTCCTGTTTCCATGAGATAGAGAGCGGGTCTTTAGTCTTTGGAAGCAGAGGAGCCTGAACTTAGACGGTAAAATATGTTGTTTTGAGTACACATGTGTCATACGAGAGCAAAAGCCTACCGTGGAGAGACCAGTCAGGAGGGCAGTGTTGCAAAGTCCAAAGGAAACCCCTCCCTCAATCTGAGAAGTTGTGCTGTGAAAGGAATGGACGTTCAGACACTAAAAAAGGAAACTGAAGACTCCTGGTCTCGGCGGTGGGCCCTCAAATGTGTCCACGGTGTGAGAGTAACCATGAAATCAAGACAGCAATCGGTCAGGCAAGGAGCGGATGGTCTCCTTGGGTCCTCTGACAGACAATACTTTGGCCACCTTGAAAGCGGGTAGGCCTGGAGGTGAAATGGACAGCCACACTCAAAAGGAAAACTCAATATTCCTCCTCGGATCCAACCCCCCCACAAAACCCACTCTTAACCATAATGAATATATAAAGAATCATCAGACACTCTGGAATACTCAACAGGCACCCTCCCTCCTCCTCCCTCCTACTCGCTCCTCTAAATAAGAAGGTATGCACAGATACAGTGAGCTTTTTGGAGACGTTGGAGAACTCTCAAGATGCTTTATTTTCTGACACGCATGCTTTCAACCTATTTGGAAAACGTTCTACTTAGAGCAATGTTTCTCACCCTTAAATTCACCAAATAATTTTTAATAAAATAAAAGCTACTAAGTATATTGTGCTCGCTGTGGCAGCACAAATACTAAAATTGGAACAATACAGGCAAGATTAGCGTGGCCTCTGCACAGGGGGACACACAAAAAGCTACTTAGTACAGGGGCGCCTGGGGGGCTCCATCAGGTGATCCTCTGACTCTTGATTTCGGCTCAGGCCATGATCTCACAGCTCGTGAGTTCGAGCCCTGTGTCGGGCTCTGTGATGACAGCACAGAGGCTGCTTGGGATTCTCTCTCTCTTTCTCTCTCTCTCTCCTTCCTCCCCCATACTCACACACACACACACACACACACACACACTCTCTCTCTCTCTCTCTCTCTCTCAAAATAAACATTTAAAAACAAAACAAAAAACACTACTAAGTATATAGTTAAATGTGGTTTGTTTAAATTTGAAAGACAGCTATAGATCTTAGCATATTTTATTTTGGATTGCATCAGAGAGGAGTTGAACACAAGCTCTGAGATGTTATTTTCATTCAAAGGAAAGGGGGTCATCCACAGCCGGCATGTTTTTATTCACACGCTAGTTACATGCTGCACAAGACCCATTCCCGTGAGAGGTGACTGCCTTTGAAGGCTTACTTTTAAGATCGCTAATTTAAGAAGTGTCTTCTTACTTTTGAGTGTCGATAGTTTCGTGTTCTTTCAGAGGTATTCCCCTGAAAAAATTTCCATCCTTATTTTTAGAGTTTCTTATTATGGAAAAATTGAAATATATGCAAAAGTAGACAGACTAGCACAATGAACCCAAGTCACCTAGATTCAACAGTTATCAGCTCAAGGTCAACCTTGTTTCATCTATGCCCTCACCCACTTCCTGCCTTCCAGTATTGTTTAGAAGCAAATCCTGACATCATATCATTTCAGGCGTAAATATTTCAATATGTAACTCTAAATGACAAGGATTCAGATTCTTTTTTATTTAATTAAGTAAGTAAGTAAGTAATCTCTACGCCCAGTGTAGAGGCTCTGATTCACCACCCTGAGATCAAGAGTGTGTGTTCTTCTGATGAGCCAGCCAGGCGCCCTGCAGAGATTCTTGTTTCCTTTTTCTTTTCTTTTCTTTTTTAAGACTTTATTTTTAAATGATCTCTACACCCAATGTGAGACTCAAACCCACAACCCTGAGATCAAGAATTACGTGCACCACCAACTGAGCCAGTCAGGCGCCCCAAGAATTTTTTTTTAAATTTTTTTTCAACGTTTATTTATTTTTTGGGGGACAGAGAGAGACAGAGCATGAACGGGGGAGGGGCAGAGAGAGAGGGAGACACAGAATCGGAAACAGGCTCCAGGCTCTGAGCCATCAGCCCAGAGCCTGACGCGGGGCTCAAACTCACGGACCGCGAGATCGTGACCTGGCTGAAGTCGGACGCTTAACCGACTGCGCCACCCAGGCGCCCCAAGAATTTTTTTTTTTTAATAAAATAAATCTATAGTTCCATTTTGCACCTAAAAATTAATAATGATTGTATAATTTCAAATACAGGCGACATATTACATTATAGATAGTAATTCAAACCAAACTGGGTTTTTGAAAGCTCTCATTTTGTACCTTAAGGAAGACATTGTGGTCTGCCTTCCTGTCTCTGGAAGGAAGGGATTCGAGAGTTAAAGCAGGACAGAGATAGGCAAAGGGAAATGTGATCTTACCTGGATTAGTGAGGACTCTGAGTGCAGGTCAGAGCTGGAATAAACAACCATAAGAGTCTCTTTTCTTCCTTTCTAAATGTTTTATTCATTTTTGAGAGAGAGTGCACTATAAGGGGAGGGGCAGAGAGGGGGGATAGTGGATCTGAAGTAGGCTCTGTGCTGACAGTAGTGAACCCAATGTGGGGACTGAACTTACGAATCTTGAGATCATGACCTGAGCTGAAGTCAGACGCTCAACCTAGTGAGCCACGCAGGCGCCCCAGTGAAACTCTTTATTTCGATGATACTGGAGTATCTGATGGAAGGGAAGTACAGGAAATCAGCAGGGGCTCAGAAGGGATCTGAACTGAGAACTGGGGTGGAGGCACGCCAGAGGGACCCTCTGCATCAGACAACTCTCCTCTCTCTCTCTCACCTATATTTCATTCCTCTTGACTGGAAAAATAGCTGTGTGAAAGCCCCCGAATTTTCTCTCTTTCTCTGTATGAGAAACCAAACAAAACTGGGATGGGAATATCTTAGTAATAATTGCAAGTTTCCAGGAAAACCGGCTCCGATTGGGCCAATGTGGGTTAAGTGTCCACCCTGGGTCCAGTCGGCAGTGACTGATGGGGGGAGTGTCACATGTCACAAACATGGCTGCCAAAGTTTCCCCATGGTCTGATGGGGAGGCGAATCTCCCAGAGAAAACCAAGGGCCATTGCTCACAGACTGGGTTGTTGCCGAGGAAAACCGGGAACAGAAGTGTCTCGGAGCTAAGGAATCAACGGTGGATCACCGTGTGCAGGGTCTCACAGACAGGAAGGCATTCCTCCCTCCTCATGCAAAAGTGGACAGGTGTCCTCACGAGCGAAGAGGTTCCGTCCTGGGCTGGGTTCTCAAATTCAACCAACACTGTGCTTCTCTCCCCCTCAAGAGTGATCCCAGAGTGAGAACCACCCTACAAGCCAGTGAGTGAAGGTTTCGTCTACCTCTAGCTCGGTCATGTCCCATGGTGGGTGGGGGCTGGGAAGTTGCAAGAGAAAACCCTTTCAAACTATGCCCTCCGACCGTCACAGGGGGACTCCTCTACCTGAGAGCAAGGCTAAGAGGCAGGTAAAGAGGAAGGCACACAATGAGATGTGGATATGAGACAAAGAGGTTTGGAAAGAACCAAAGACTAAACTCAGCTGAGGTGCTTAACGCAAGGCCTGGCTAGGTATCTTCATCACTTTCATTGGGTCCTACTTATTCCTTACTCTTTCTTGTTTGCTTGCTTTCTTGCTTTCTCTTTCCTTCCTTCCTCCCTCCCTCCCTCTCTCCCTCCCTCCCTCCTTTCTTTCCTTTTTTCTATTTCTTTCTTACTTGCTTTCCTTCCCTCTCCCTCCTTTCTCTCTTCTTTATTCAGTGTTCCTTCGTCTGTGTTTTGAGGATCAGCAGCAGAAATGGCCTCGGAGGCTCCTGCAAGATTCAGACTCTGGCCATTGTTCCCAGACATTCAATTTGGTCTTGAATGGGCCTGGCCTGGGAATCTGCCTTCATAACAAGTCAGGAGATTTTAATGCACACCCAAGTTTGAGCACCACTTGCTGTGGACAGAAACATTAGTCAAGTTGGCCCCAGAATTTTCCATTCATTCCCATGCCTTTAAGCAAGATGAATTTTCCTAATATAATTTCCCTACATTTCTGTGGTGATGGAGATGTGTGGAGCCAGCATACCGCAGTTGTCAGTGGAGGCATTCAAGTCTACACCCTAAATACCTCTCCTCCTGCCCCAGGAGCTGCCCTAAACAGCTGCCTGGTTCAAGAAAAGCTCCCCCAAACTCTCCCGTTCTCCAAGTCATGTCACATCTCCCCAGATGAGGGAAGTGGTTTCTTTGCCTCTCTCAATTTAATGTATTAACACTCTTGAACATGGCATTGGTTGGCTAATATAATAACAAGCATGTTTATATAGAAATTGTCAATTCTAATTTTTGAAATGTCACCAAGCCCGATTTGATATAACATCATCTAGATTTACACGTCAAAGTGCCCTCCTTAGGAGAGAGTCTCCCCCATGCGAACGTATGATGGCTACCATGAAATTATAGGCAAGGCAAGCTGGTTGTATAAAGTAGTCTTGGGCTGGTCCTGAAAGAACCATTTCTTTTCGTTTCTTTTTAAAAAAAAAACAGCTTTAGCTTTATTTTCAGCCTTTTGGCTAAGATCAAGTGGAGGATCTGTTCTTATCAGTTTCATATCTGATACGTCCTCTATCCAAGGACAATGCATTAAATGGATTTTAGGAACAGGTAGATAGAATAGGAGATTGCTCTGCCCACTCCTCCAGGTACAGTGCCCCCCTGTCCGGAGCTTCAAACTTGGGATAGCTGGGAATGCAAGCTGGTGCAGCCACTCTGGAAAACAGTATGGAGGTTCCTCAAAAAACTAAAAATAGAACTATCCTACGACCCAGCAACTGCACTACTAGGCATTTATCCAAGGGATACAAGTGTGCTGTTTCGAAGGGACACATGCACCCCCATGTTTATAGCAGCACTATCAACAATAGCCAAAGTATGGAAAGAGCCCAAATGTCCATCGATGGACGAATGGATAAAGAAGATGTGGTATATATATACAATGGAGTATTACTTGGTAATCAAAAAGAATGAAATCTTGCCATTTGCAACTACATGGATGGAACTGGAGGGTATTATGCTAAGTGAAACTAGTCAGTCAGAGAAAGACAAATATCATATGACTTCACTCATATGAGGACTTTAAGAGACAAAACAGATGAACATAAGGGAAGGGAAACAAAAATAATATAAAAACAGTGAGGGGGACAAAACAGAAGAGACTCATAAACAGCGAAAACAAACTGAGGATTACTGGAGGGGTTGTGGGAGGAGGGATGGGCTAAATAGGTAAGGGGCACTAAGGAATCTCCTCCTGAAATCATTGTTGCCCTCATTATATGCTAATTTGGATGTAAATTTAAAAAATAAGATTAAAAAAAAAAAAAAAGAAAACGACATAAAACTCTAAAAAAAAAAACAAACAAACTTGGGGTGGCTTTGGGGCATCTGGCTGGCTCAGTTGGTACAGGATATGACTCTTTATATATTTTTTTAAACGTTTATTCATTTTTGAGAGACAGAGCACCAGCGGGGGAGGGGCAGAGAAAGAGGGAGACGCAGAATCCCAAGCAGGATCCAGGCTCTGAGTTGTCAGTACAGAGACCGACGCAGGACTCAAACCCACGAACTGGGAGATCATGACGTGAGTCGCAGTCGGCTGCTTAACCAACTGAGCCCCAACCCAGATGCATGGGATCTTGGTCTTGGGACTGTGAGTTCAAGTCCCATGTTGGGCAAAGAGGTTGCTTAAAAAAAATTTATATACCATAAACTCACCCATTGCAAGGATACAGTAGATGTGTTTTAGTGAATCTCTACATTTACACACACATTATGAGTGAATCCAGTTTCCTTTTTTTTTTTTTTTTGAGGTTTTTTTTTTTAAGTTTATTTATTTATTTTGAGAGTGAGAGAGTGAGCCAGCGAGCAGGGGAGGGGTAGAGAGAGGGGAAGAGAAAGAATCCTAAGCAGGCTCCGCATTGTCAGCGAGGAGCCTGATGTGGGGCTCGAACCCAGGAACCGTGAGACCACGACGCAAGCCGAAGGCGGATGCTTAGCCAACTGAGCCACCCAGGAGCTCCTGTTTTTTGGTTTTTTTTTTTTTAAGTTTTATTTCTTTTTGAATCCAGTTTCCAACACTTCCATCCGTCCGAAAGTCTTCCTTTGCCTGTTGGCAGTCACCCCCTGCTCCTACACGCAGCCCCGGAGCAACCACTGATCTACTGCCTCCACAGTTTTGCCTTTTCTAGAAATTTTCTAGAAATAGAATTATAAATAGAATTGTAGTCTTTGTGTCTGACTACTTTCACTCAGCAAAATGCTTCCGAGGTCTAGCTCAGGCTGTTGTGTGGACCAAGAGTTCGTACTTTTTCATTGCCGGGTAGTAGTCCGTGTAAAGGATCATTTTAAGGCCTTCATTTAAAATGTCTTCACAGCGGTATGATTGGAACTTCTCTATGACTAGAAACTCCAAACCTAGACGATTTCTTGCCGTCTCTGTGCCACGAGTGGAGAGGAGGCCTGCCCGTCATTTCAACTGTACCAGGAGGCAGAGAAGACGAGAGGATCGTTTTCTGAGTGTTGCTTCAACATTCAGCTTGTATGCTCAGACTGCAACCTATTTTTCAGTAGAAAAGCAGGCCGTGTCTCTTCCAAGATGTAACTGTTGAAGGCAAGGTGTTTCTGAAACAGGCTAATATCATTGATCAGGGAAGATTTATAATACGCCTGTGAGCTTAATCACCCTTTTATATGTATTTTACTACATAAGAAGATCCATGTAAGACTACATGATCTAGGGGCACCTGGGTGGCTCAGTCTGTTAAGCATTCCACTCCTTTTTTTTTTTTTTTAACGTTTATTTATTTTTGAGACAGGGAGAGACAGAGCATGAACGGGGGAGGGGCAGAGAGAGAGGGAGACACAGAATCTGAAACAGGCTCCAGGCTCTGAGCTGTCAGCACAGAGCCCGACGCGGGGCTCGAACTCATGGACCGTGAGATCGTGACCTGAGCCAAAGTTGGACGCTTAACCGACTGAGCCACCCAGGCGCCCCCAAGCATCCCACTCTTGATCACAGCTCAGGTCTTGATCTCAGCGTTGTGAATTCAAGCCCCACCTTGGGCTCCATATTGGAGCCACTTAAAAGAAATTTTTTTTTTAATTAAAAAAAAGAAGAAAGCCAACTACATGATCTATCGCAAGCATACCAGTCTGTGGCACACATGTTTTACAGTTACCTTAATTCTTGGATTCCCAGGAATGGGCTACAGGTCCTAAATGAGCTAAAACTGTGATATTCTGTGAATGTGCTCCATGCATCTATTTTGGAGTGCATGGTCTCTGGTTCGAATATCTTTGTGCATATATTGCTTTGGAAATACTTTCTCAGCTTCGGAGGCATTCTCCAAACACTTTCCGACATAGCCCACATTCCAGGGTGTTTGCAGAAGGGCTGTCGCTCTCCCCCCACGATCCATTTCCGGCTGCACAGCTGAGTGGCCCAAAGAGGAAAGAGTATCTACTAGTTTGGAGAATGTAGTTCAGTGGGCCCTAGAGGTCTTTATTTTTAACAGTATGATTAAACAATATTTCTGACAGCACAGGAAATTAGACACATGCTTATGAAGTGCTTCTTTTGAAAAGGGCACGATGCCAGGCTAGAAAGCAAGGATTTATAGACTTCATTCATTAAAAAGACATTTTTGCAAATTAAAAAAAAAAAAATTTAGCAAATTTTTAAAAAAGAATTTTGCTAGGTGCGGTGGGAGGTACAAACAGGAGTAATTCTCAGCTTCAAGCATGTACCATCTGAGGAGGAAATTGGACTTTGGCGTTATTCCTCAGGTGATCTGTGTTTGTCGATGGACTTTAGAAACCTACATGTTCTTTCCTTTGGTTTGGTTTGGTGTGACGGAAAAATGGTTTCTGAATTATTCTGGAGACAGAAGTCTTTGCTTCACCAGAATACAATCAGAAGAGCAGGAGTTAAGTGGATCCAATTGTTCTGGGAAGGTGCATTTAAACAGGTCTGCAGCTTAGGAGCTCATTTGTCTTTTGTGTCCCAGGAGCCAAAACAACCTGGGTGCTGATTCCGGCTTTGCTGGCTTTTTGTTTGTTTGTTTGTTTGTTAATGTTTACTTATTTTTGAGAGAGAGAGAGTGCGAGCAGGGGAGGGGCAGAGAGAGAGGGAGACACAGAATCCCAAGCAGGCTCCAGGCTCCGAGGTGTCAGCACAGAGCCCGACGCGGGCTTGAACTCATGAACCTCGAGATCATGACCTGAGCTGAAGCCGGATGCTTAATTGACCGAGCCACCCAGGCACCCCCCTCCCTGCCCCGGCTTTGCTGTTAATTACCAGGGTGATCTTGGCATCTATGTGGGTTTCCCCAGGGTCTTGGTTGTTTCTCGTCTAGAAAAGGAGGACACGTGTGGCTATAAGTTTTTAGGTTCCTGTCAGCAAGAAAATTCCACAAGGCCTTTTTCACTGGGAAAACAAATCCCTGGCAAGCTCTTGCCTAATAATTACTGTTCGGTAACCCTCCTAAGGCTTTATGACTTTTCTAATCTTCCGGCGTTGTACATTTTTTTCTTTCCTTGGGTTTGTAATGGAGCAAAGTTAAGAAACATGTCGTTGATACATATTGAGGTTTTAAACATTGACCTTTGCCTGAGTAGCAATGAGAAAATGAACGTTTGTGTTTCTTTAACATATATACACACATAGACACACACACATATCCCTTCTACCATGAAAATGAGAAAATCGAGTCATTAACATAAACAAATGAGAAGTGAGACTTTGGGGTTTGAGTGTGATTCCTCCCACCCTCCTCCAACCTCCGATACGAGACTGATAAACCGTGAGGCTGGTGGTGGGAGTCACCTGATGCCATGTCCCAATGTCCCGCCGTTCTTAAATAAAGGAAGGATAAAATCCCTGTCTTCGTAATGTAAAAAAGCAGTCTTTGTTCATCTTTTACGTTTTAACAATTAATTTCTCAGCCATCTGCAAAAGCTGTGATGAAGCTTTAAGAAGAGCAAAGGATAACAGAACATCAAAAACATAGAAATGAAAGATTCAGTGCTCACCCTGCCTCCGTGTACGTGACGCGATGCAACTGGGCATAGGGCACCCTGGTACATGTTGATAAAATTCAGATATCGGGTTTTAAATCCGTAAGTCTTCATTCTCACCAAACAAATATCTGTTCTTCAATTTTAAAAAGACGTATCAAGAAAATCGACCTCGAAGTTTAGGAGTTAAGTCCAATCTCCAATTCGTTAGTCATGGAAAACGTGATGATCAGATAATCAGAAAACAGTCCCTTCCTATCCTCAGCTGAAAATGGAAAATGAAGTGCCTGTGTGTGATACGGGCTCGGGAAGAAAGGCCGGGGTCACAGCGAAGCAGGAGCGAGCACAGAGAGGCAATGGCCAGGGAGGATCTGACGGCATGGGGGGACTTGGATTAACGGTGAGTCTAGTAACAGGCATAGAGTTTTGCAATCTGGATGTAAGCAATACAAAAGGAAGTGTCAAAGAAAAAAAGAAGAGTGAGTTTCAAGCAAATGCTGAAATTAGGTCCTGCTGCAAACGACACAAAGCCCAATGTAACAGTGGCTTAAACGTGATTCCGATGTTTTCTCTAAACAGTCACGTGAAGAGCGCCTCCATCAACAGGAATCCAGGTTCCTTCCTCCGGTTGCTCACATCCTCAACATAAAGCTTCACCTCGTGGGCCAAGACAGCCCTTCAAGCCCCATCTAGGCAGGAAAATAAATGCCTCTCTTCAAGGATACTTCCCAGAAGTGGCAAATACTAACTCCACTTATATCCCATTGCCTAGAATTTAGTTACATGGTCACATTTGGGGAAGTTGGGAATCTGGTGGAGGTTGAGCTCTTTTTAAAGATTAAAAAAAATTTTTTTAAGTACAATCTACCACCCACCATGGGGCTCCAACTCACCACCCTAAGATCAAGAGTTGCATGCTCTAAAAACTGAGCCAGCCAGGCACCCCTGGGTTTCTTGATTCTGGGTACTTTGTGCTCAGTTAAAAATTGGGGTTCTAGGGGTGCCTGGGTGGCTCAGTTGGTTAAGCATCTGACTCTTGATTTTGGCTCAGGTCATGATCTCACTGTCATGAGATCCAGTCTTGCTTCGGGCTCCATGCTGAGTGTGGAGCCTGCTTGGGATTCTCTCTCTCTCCCTCTCTCTCTCTCTGCTCCCCTCTCAAAATAAATAAATAAGCATTTAAAAAAATTGGGGTTCTATTGTGCAGAAGAGTGCATCTGTGTAGTAAAGACATTAACCTTGCCTGGAAAGCAGTCTGGCCCTTGTCCTCTCCTTCCAATAGGTTGTTAAACTCCACTGGACTGTGTAGATTGGGGGCCGCCATGCTGGAAGTCCATGTCATTCAAGGTCATTTAGGATGAGGTGTTTGGGTCGTGAGGTATTAGTTCAACTTCAAGAGGAGCTTGGGGGATGCCTGGGTGGCTCAGTCAGTTGAGCATCCAACTTTGGCTCAGGTCATGATCTCACAGTTTGTGAGTTCAAGCCCCGTGTTGGACTCTGTGCTGACAGCTCAGAGCCTGGAACCTGCTTCAGATTCTGTGTCTCTTTCTCTCTCTGCCCCTCCCCTGCTCACACTCCATCTCTCTCTCTCCCTCCCCTCTCTCTGTCTCAAAAATAAGTAAATCATTAAAAAAACATTTTTTTTTTTTTTTTTTTTAAAGAGGGGCTTGGGACTGGGTGGCTCAGTTGGTTAAACCTCCGACCTTGGCTCAGATCATGATCTCACAGTTCCATGAGTTTGAGCCCCACGTTAGGCTCTGTACTGACAGCTTAGAGCCTGCTTGGGATCCTCTCTCCCTCTGCCCCTCTGCTCGCACTCTGTGTGTGTCTCTCTCTCAAAACTAAATAAAAAAATTTTTTTTTAAAAAAGAGGGGCTGGGGACTCACATCAGATATATGGGAAACCAGCACGATTACAGGGTGGAGCCCCAACAGAACACGTCTCAGAGGGTGGACGGGCTTCCCCGGGTGGCAGTGCCCCACATGTGTCTTCACGCATCGATGCCGGGAAAGTATGCTGCCCGCGACCCCACAGGGAGAGGATAATGGAAGATCCACCCTGGGTACTTTCCTGGACTCTGCCCTCTGTACGCCTTCCCTTGGCTGATTTTAATCTGTATTTTTGTTGTTCTTCTTCTTCTTAACTGTAAGTATGGGTACAGCAGCTTCGAGCGGGCTCTGTGAGACTCTCCAGTGAACTATTGAAACCGAGGACAGTTGGAGGAATCCCCCTAACTTGTAATTAGTCTCAGAAGCGAGAGTGGTTTTATACGGACTGTGCTCACTCTACCTTCAGAGCATCCCAACCCTGTCCTGGGGATGGCACAACGGTGCAGAGGGCAAGGCTGTTTGTGGCCAGAGGCTCTGTGCGCTCTGGGCCTCACTTGTCTGGCCTGAAAATGAAGGTACTAATATCTGAATAAACTTGTAATTCAGTCGGGACATCCCAGCACACTGCGATGAAAGATATTCTGCTATAGAAGAGGGGGGAGAACATTGGAAGAGAAAAGGAAACCACCACAAAACCCACTTGCCTTCGGCCACCCACGTGTTTATATACCCCTCCTCCCACACGGAGTACAGATTTATACTTTTTGCAAAAGCAACAACCTCAGAGTCCCATCTAGGCATATCCTTCAGTTCAAAAGCCTGCGTCTTGGGTGGCGTCCAGAACTCTCCATTAGTGCAGAGGGCTCCTTGTGGTCTGGAACGCGTGAACCTATAGAAAAGTGATCTGCTTCAAAATAAGCAATATACAATGATGCAGTAGGAAAAGTAGCTCCAGTGAAAACTCCCATTGGAAAGGGGAGTCACCGAGGACACCCAGCAGTCCTTGACCCACAGCAGGGATCAAATCCTGGGGGAACAGGATTGGTGGGGGCCCCCTTCTCTGGCAGTACAGTAAAGTATTAGGACAGTGCATCCGAATACCTTTGGCTCTGGAACAAGATTTCTTGCCTAATATCCTCCTGGCTCCAGCCTGCAGGGGGACCTCCTTGTCCTTCATTTTCAAAAGCCCCATCAGAAGTGAGCTTTAGAGATTATTTGCTGCCTGAGAGCGGAACAGATACAGGGTCCTAAGAATTGCTTTAGGGATTGGTGGACTACTTTGGAGTTTCTTTTTTTTTTTAGTTTATTTATTTATTTTGAGAGAGAGAGAGAGAGAGAGAGAGAGAGAGAGAGTGTGTGTGTGTGTGTGTGTGTGTGTGTATGCATGAGCAAGGGAGGGGCAGAGAGAAAGAGAGACAGGGAGAGAGAGAACCCCAAGAAGGCTATTCGATGTCAACGTAGAGCCCAACACAGAGCTCGAACAGACGAACGTGAGATCATAACCTGAGCCGAGATCAAAAGTTGGACACTTAACCGACTGAGCCACCCAGGCACCCAAGGCTCTTTACTAATATAACTAATACCTTCACAGATCTCCTGGGTTTCTGATATGCTTGTTTCTGGTATGTTCTACTTTAGGACTGCCAGATTTAGCAAATCCTCAGAAAACAGGATTTCCAGGTAAGCCTGAATTTCAGATAAACAATGAATGATACTTAGAAGTAGAATACTTGAAAATTAATTAATTAATTAATTAAAAGAGAAGTAAAATATTGGAGACATCTTTACCCTAAAAAACCATTTGCTGTGCTCTCCTACCCCCTTCTCTTCCATCAAATTACAGTCCCTTTGGATCCGATGAAATGGTGGGCTTGGTTACAAAGATAACACCCATATAGTGATGTCTGCCTCTGGACTGGCTCTCACTGCTTGGCAGGAAAACCGAGATATAAAGGTCTTCGTGAAATTAGGAGGCCTCAGTAAAGCCGCCTACCCAGGCTGCCTTTGCCTGGGTTGTAGAAGCTTGGGTTTTTTAATTCAGCAAGACTCCAAATTACCAGTTTATGAGTCAAATGAATTGTAGACTCCAGACAGAGGAGATTTCCCAAGCAGAACAAATTCCCCATTCTGTTTCTAGGCTGCCTGGCTTTTTCCCGAGTTCCCCTCTCTTTTGGACTTTTTGGGAAGTGGCAGGAAGCAGCCGAATGTGCCCCAGATTCTGAAACTTTCCAACCATTTTTTCCTAACGTTCTGCCTTGGTCAGCAGGCAGTGTGCCTTCTAATGTAGCAAGGGGAACATGGCACCAAATGTCTCATGGCCATGCACCTGCCTGTGAATCTTCGTCACTCAACTGCTTAATCAGTTCACCATCTTTTAAGTCCTGTTAGGACTGGAGCCAGCTGCAGATGTCAGAGGTCACGAAATAATAGTCACCGAAGTGGGTATATTAGTTTCCTATTGTTACTGTAACCAATTGCGACAAACTTAGTGGCTTAAAACACCACACGTTGGGGGCACCTGGGTAGCTCAGTTGGTTGAGCGACCAACTCTCGATCTCGGCTCAGGTCATGGTCTCACGGTTTATGGGATCGAGCCCTGCGTCAGGCTCTGTGCTGACAGTGTGGAGCCTGCTTGGGATTCTTTCTCTCCCTGTCTCTCTGCCCCTCCCACACCTAGTGATAAGGGTGACTGAGAAATGTAGACATTATTCCAGACAGATACCTGCCCAGCTAAAATAATTGGGGTTTCTACTGCTACAAAGGAAGAGGAGGGTATCTGTTGGGGGACCCCTAGTAGTCTCCACTGCTCCTGACTAAATTTCTAAGATGATATGTACATTTTGGGGTTGAAAATGAACTTAATTCACATGCAACTGCGCTGAGTTCCAGAAGGCAGACAATTTTTACCTATGACTAGTCTTGTGCAGATCTTTGGAGTAACAAGCATCCTCTGTGTAGCACTGAGACCATGTTCCCTTAAAAAAAGAGAAAGAAAGAAAGAAAGAAAGAAAGAAAGAAAGAAAGAAAGAAAGAAAGAAAGAAAGAAAGAAAAGAAAGAGAAACATACATGTAAATACCTTCCAGGGAATAAGAACATGAAATGGAAGTTTGATGATTCCTGAAATAAACACAGGAGACTTTCCTCCAGAACTTAGAGTGAACCAAATGATCTATCAGTTAGCAGTGAATGGGTAATTTGAGTTCTTACTGGACAGAGGTGTGGTGGCTGGAGGAGGTGCATCTCAGGGCCGAAGTGAGGCTCCAGGACGTGGAGAACCAGGAAGTGGGATGGGGTTTGGGTGAAACTGGGACCCTGCCTCCTCATCTATAGGTAGAAGCCCTCTTGCTCTCTCAGCTCACACCCCTTCAATAATCAAATCACATCGGGGCTAGGCGCTGAGATGTCCCCTCTTGGCCCACTTCTCTTCTTCTTTCTTACATTATTGCCACAACTGTTGTCCAGTCACCGTTATCTCTTGCGAAGATTTCTACAAACATCTCCTAACTGCTCTCCGATATATTCTTCACATTGCCACCAGAAGTATCTTTCTAGAATGCAAAGCTGATCAGTTCATGTTATAGGTCGAATTGTGTCCCTGCAACGACGATATGTTAGAGTCCTAACCCCCAGGACCTCAGAATGTGACCTTATTTGGAGAGAGGGTCCTTGCAGAGGAGATCAAAGTAAGATGGCATCATTAGAGGTCCTACAATAATAACTCTTCGTGCTGCTGGAATTGCTTGCTTCACCTTCTTTTCCCTTCTAGGCTGGACGCTACATGAAGGGAAGACTTTATCTGTTTGGTCCCTAGTGAGTCCTCAGGATTTAGCATAATAAATAAATGTGAGACCATTGACCAAATGAATGAATATATATTTTCCCCATAAATTGTGTATTTCTATTTCCAATTTCACCCCAACTTTTATTTTAAAACTTTGAAACATGGAGTGGAGCTGAAAAAATTATATAGTGAACAGACATATGCCAAATATCTAGATTCTAGAATTAATGTGTGGCTATGTTTGCTTTATCACCTACCTATCCATCCACTAATCTTTCTTATTTGAGTAGGAGTTTGAAATTAAAAAAAATTTTTAATGTTTTTTTTTGAGAGAGAGACAGACAGACAGAATGTGAGTGGGGGAAGGGCAGAGAGAGAGGGGGACACAGAATTCAAAGCAGGCTCCAGGCTTCATGATGTCAGCACAGAGCTTGGCCTGGGGCTCAAACTCACGAACTGTAAGACCATGACCTGAGCCGAAGTCGGATGCCCTACCTACTGAGCCACCCAGGTGCCCCTGAGTTTGAAAGTATAGATGCCCCCAAGGTCCTTGGCAAAATGTCTGCTCAATTTGGTAGATATCCCTAGGACAGCAGACTAGAAAATTCCTGAAAGCTATATCCTAGTCCTTTGTGCTAATGCTATGATCATGTGAGTTTTTTAAAAAATATATTTAATGTTTTATTTATCCTTGAGAGAGAGAGACAGAGCATGAGCAAGGAAAGGGCAGAGTGAGAGAGGGACACAGAATCCGAAGCAGGATCCAGGCTCCGAGCTGTTAGCACAGAGCCCAATGCGAGGCTTGAACTCACAAGCCATGAGATCACAACCTGAGCCTAAGTCAGACGCTCAACCAACTGAGCCACCCAGGCACCCTGATCATGTGGGTTTTTGACTGGAATTTTAAAAGTGGAGCTCTTAGAATTATCTAGCATTTTCCTTATCCTAGATGTTTACCTATTTCCAGATTAGGTGTATACCTAGGATTAACATTGAAACTGTTTTGCATGAATATAGAAACTGCCCAGGTAAAGCAGGAAGAGCTCGGTGATGACAGAGAAGCTAAATCCATGGGGCTATAACTGAAATCAAACAAAGGACACTTCATCTGGAGGATGAATCCCCGGGTGCAGCCGTTGTCCTGCTCAGTCAGGGTCAGAGAGGGTGAACCAAGATGTGGAACTTCCCTACAGGGCTGTGGTGGTACCAGATACCTCCTTGTCACCCAGCCCCCCTGAAATTCCAGGAAAACCCAGTAGTCTCTCAAGGACACCAGAGCACAATCCTGTAGCTGACACAGGAGCCAGAGCAGGGACCAGGCTGCTGTCATGTTTAAACCTCAGTGAGTCCCGGGGCGCCTGGGTGGCTCAGTCGGTTGAGCGTCCGACTTTGGCTCAGGCCAAGATCTCATGGTTTGTGAGTTCGAGCCCCGCGTCGGGCTCTGTGCTGACAGCTTGGACCCTGGAGCCTGCTTCGGATTCTGTGTCTCTCCTCCTCTCTCTGCCCCTCCCATGCTCATGCTCTGTCTCTCTCTGTCTCTCAATAATAAATAAACATAAAAAAAAAAAAAAGAAACCTCAATGAGTCCCATCCCTTATGTGCTCTTAGACGTTCATGAGGAATGGCAGGGAATCAAGTTAATTTTGTGATTTCCACCCCCCCCCCCACTGCTCCCTGACATCATCTTGTTCTGTCCTTTTCAGAGTTACTCACTTTACTCCACAGTTCGCATTTGGGGGGGGAGGGGCTTGTTTTGCATAAGTTCTAGCTACATCGATTATAAAAACTTTTTCAGTGGATTTACACGTTACTTTTAACGGATTTACAAAGTGTTGGGACATGATGGCCCACTGATGTGCTGTAGGGAGTTTGCAGGTGACCCATTGGCAGTGTCTCTGTGGGAGACGACACCCCACCTCATGGCAGGTAGACAGAAAGCAAACAGCACAAACGAGGAAAAGACCTGTGTGGCACCAAATGCTCACTCTACACAAGTTGAATTATCGGAAGGCTGTGAAAATGAAATTAATGTAAGAGATGTAACATGTGACTTTAACAAGTTGTCCTTCCTGCATTGCCTTTTGGATGACAAAAGTGCTCATGATTTAGTATTCACCGATTTGCCTATTTGAGAGAGATTTCAAATGTCTCCCCTATAAATGGTAAAGATCTCCCGTCAGGAAGAATACCCAGAAATGAGTAAATTAATCTTGTCTATCACTTAAAACAAGCCCGTCTTTGACTTGAGTTAGGAAAGCCAATATAGTCATGGTTTACTTCAGATCATTTAAATCAGCTCCTGACTCTTGCAGTTGGAAAAATCCTGACTGCCCTTATCAATTAATTCCTCTTCCCTCTTTTAAAGTTTAATGGCTGCAGCTGCTCTGGAAAACAGTGTGGAAGTTCCTCAAAAAATTAAAAATGGAACTGCCCTACGACCCAGCAATAGCACTGCTAGGAATTTACCCAAGGGATACAGGAGTGCTGATTCATAGGGGCACATGTACCCCAATGTTCATACCAGTGCTTTCGGCAATAGCCAAATTACGGAAAGAGCCTAAATGCCCATCAACTGATGAATGGATAAAAAGACGATGTGGTTTATATACACAATGGAATACTACTTGGCAATGAGAAAGAATGGAATCATCCCATTTGCAGCAACGTGGATGGAACTGGAGGGTATTATGCTGAATGAAATAAGTCAGAGAAGGACAGATATCATATGTTTTCACTCATATGTGGATCTTGAGAAACTTAACAGAAGACCACGGGGGAAGGGAAAGGAAGGGGAAAAAAAATAGTTACAGAGAGGGAGGGAGGCAAACCTAAGACACTTAAATACAGAAAACAAACTGAGGGTGGATGGGGGGTGTGGGGGAGAGGGGAAAGTGGGTGATGGGCATTGAGGAGGGCACTTGTTGGAATGAGCACTGAGTGTTGTACGTAAGTGATGATCCATGGGAATCTCCCCCAAAAACCAAGAGCACACTTTACACACTGTACATTAGCCGATTTGACAATAAATTATATTAAAAAAAAGTTTAATGGCAAATATATTTTTTAACTTTCATAGTAAATATTTTAAAGATTTTGGTTTATTTTTTTAAGTAATCTCTATGCCCAGGGCGCCTGGGTGGTTCAGTGGGTTAAGTGCCCAACTCTTGGTTTCAGCTCAGGTCATGATCTTGAGGTTTTGTGAGATCGAGCTCCGTGTCTGGCTGGTGCTGGCATCTTGAGATTCTCTGTTCCCCTCTCTCTTTGCCCCTTTCCCACTTTCACTGTCTCAGTCTCTCTCAAAATGAATAAAATAAAGTTTAAAAAGAGTAATAATCTTTACGCCCAACGTGGGGCTCGAACTCATAACCCCAAGATCAAGGGTCGCACACTCCACTAACTGAGCCAGCCAGGCACCCCTTAGCTTTAATAGTAAATACTTTAAATTTGATGGTAAATACTTTTGAAATCATACATATCTGTGAGAAGAACCATGTCCTAAATACCCCAGCACAGACATTGTTGACAGTTCAGGGGCATCTCTTTCTCTGCTAGGTTTTCTGTGCTTTTTGTTTGTTTAACCTAGAGACTTGGGTCGCATGTGTTTTATTTGTTTGCCTGTTTTTCACAACTGTGATCATATAGATAAAATTCTGAATTTTTTTATACTTTGATTTTAACACAACCATTTTCCAATGTTAGCATGTGATCTTCGTAACTATACTTTTGAAGTCAACTTATAGAAGTATAATTTATATAAAACATATCTGCTGTGTGTGTATATATACAGATTTATGAGTTTTAACAACATAGATAACCTGCGTAACTACCTCCCCAATCAAGATATGGATTTTTCCATTGCCTTAAATGGAACCTCCTGACCCTCTGAGGTCAGCACCACTATGTCACAGCCCGACCCTCCCTGGCCACCTCTCAAACATCCCCTTATCTGTTTTATGTCATATTGATTAGTTTTACCTACTTGGAACTTACATTAAGTATATAGATTTTTATGGCTGACTTCTTTTGCTCAGTGTATCTTTGGGATCCATCCATGCTGTTGTGTGTGTCAGTAGCTTATCCCTTTGTATTGATAGTGTTTTATCGTATGGATATACAACAATTTGTTTACCCATTCACCACTTGGTGAACATTTGGGTTGTTTCCAGTTTTTCTCTATTATGAATAATGCTGCTATGAACATGCAAGTAGAAGTCTTTGTGTGGACATATGTTCTCATTTTCTTGCATAAACACTAGGAGTGAACATGCTGAGCCACTTATTAATTAGGCTCTTTGTCTTATTATCGGGTTTTAAGGGTTTTTTACACATTCTGATATGTGTACTTAGTCAGATATGTGTACTGTGAATATTTTCTCCCAATGTGTTGCTTGCCTTTTCATTTTCTTAGTGGTATATTTTGAATAGCAGAAGTATAATTTAGCATTTTTCCTTTTGTAATCCATGATTTTTATGTTCAGTCTAAGACTTTTTTTGTCTACCCTAATGTCAGGAAGATTGTCTCCTATGTGTTCTTTCAAAAAGTTTATCCTTATAACAATCAGGACTATGATTTATTCCAAGTTAATTTTTATGTATGGTGTGAGGTAGGGGTTGAGGTCCTTTTTTTTTTTTTTTTTTTTCCAAATAAATTTTTCATGATTTTGCAAATATCTAGTTCAAAACCCTATGTTGAAAAAGTTTCTCTTTCCCAATCAAGATTATCTTGGCATCTTTACTGAAATTCATATGATTTTGTTGACTATATATGTATGGGTTTATTTCTGGACTCCCCATTCTATTCCATTGATGTATTTGTCTGTCTTTATGCCTTGAGCATTGCTTTATCTAGGTCTTAAAGTCAGGCAGTATAAATCCTTCAACTTTGTTCTTCTTTTTCAAAATTATATTTGCTATTCTAGGTCCTTTGCATTATCATATTAAATTTTTGAAATGTTTATCCATTTTTTGAGAGAGAGAGAGAGAGAGAGAGCATGTTGGAGGATGGACAGAGAGAGGGAGACACAGAATCCGAAGCAGGCTCCAGGCTCTGAGCTGTCAGCACAGAGCCCGACACAGGGCTCAAACTCATGGACTGCAAGATCATGACCTGAGCCAAAGTTGGATGCTTAACCAACTGAGCCATCCAGGCGCCCATCATATCAATTTTTTAATTAGTTTGTCCATTTTTAAGAAAAGGCTGCCGGACTGTTGAGTGGGATTGCATTGAGTGGAAGAATGGACATCTTAATAACACTGAATCTTATACTTCATAAACATGGAATATTTCTCTATCAATTTACAACTTCTCTTTTCAGCATAGTCATGTTTTTAGTGACAGATGATATCTCACCAAATTGAAGGTATAGTTTACCAAATCTGCCCATTTTGTCATTTAGGTTGTTTCCAATTTTTATTATTAATAATTTGCTGTGAACATCATGGCATTTAAAGATTTTTTTTCGAGGCACCTGGGTGGCTCAGTTGGTTAAGTGTCCAACTTTGGCTCAGGTCATGATCTCATGGTTTGTGAGTTTGAACCCCATGGCAGGCTCTGTGCTGATAGCTCAGAGCCTGGAGCCTGCTTTGGATTCTGTGTCTCCTTCTCTCTCTGCCCCTCACCAACTTGTGCTCTCTCTATGTCTCTCAAAAAATAAATAAATGTAAAAAAAAATTTTTTTAAGTTTTTTTTTCAAACCTAGGGTTCTTTTCTTTTTTTGAAAGTAGGCTTCACGCCCAGTGTGGAACCCAACATAGGGCTCAAACTCATGACCATGAGCTCAAGACCTGAGCCAAGAGCAAGGGTTGGTTGCTTAACCAACTGAGCCACCCAGGCACCCCTAGCATTATTTTCATGAGATAGATTTACAGCAGTGAAATTACTAGGTCAAGGAATATAAACATTTTAAAGGCTTCGGTATATATTACCAATTTTCTTCCTATCTGTGTTGTACCATTCACATTGCTATCACAATGAATGAATACTCTGTCAATATTGAGTATTTTGCTAATTTAACCTGTGAAGTGGAAGATTCTTTCTGGAATTTCTTTTATTGAAGGTAAACATTTTTCCATATGTCTGCTTACTCCATAATTTCATCTTTTGCAAATGTTACTCATGTCTTATTTCTTAGAGTTCTTCTTGTTTTTTTAAAAAAAAATTACTATTTTATTTTATAGAGAGAGAATGAGCAGGGGAGAGGGACAGAGGGAGAGAAAGAGAGAGAATCTTAAGCAGCCTTCATGCTCAGCGAGAAGCCCAATGTGGGGCTTGATCCCATGACCCTTGTATCACGACCTGAGCCAAAATCAAGAGTCAGATGCTCAACTGACTGAACCACCCTGGCACCCCATTTTAGAGTTCTTACAGATTCAAATGTTATCCCTGCTGGTAGTCAAAATTCCAAGAATGACCCCCACTGACCTTACCCTTGTATGATCCCCTCCATTTAGAGGGTGGGTAGACGCGGGGTGTATGATGAAATATCATTCCCAAGATTATGTTATGTTATATGACACCATTAACTTTAAAATTGGGAGATTTTCCAGATCAGCCTAAACTTGTTATCATAAGCCTTTTATTTATTTATTTATTTATTTATTTATTTAAAAAAATTTTTTTAATGTTTATTTAATTTTTGAGACAGAGAGAGACAGAGCATGAATGGGGGAGGGTCAGAGAGAGAGGGAGACACAGAATCGGAAGCAGGCTCCCGGCTCTGAGCTGTCAGCACAGAGCCTGACGCGAGGCTCGAACTCACAGACCGTGAGATCAGGACCTGAGCCGAAGTCAGAAGCTCAACTGACTGAGCCACCCAGGCGCCCCTCATAAGCCTTTTAAAAGCAGAAAGTTTTCCCTGGGAAGGAAGGAAGGTAAGATCGAAAGGAAATTCAAAGAGATTCAAACCACAAGAAGGATTCAACATACCATTGCTAGCTTTGAAGATGGAGGGGTCCAGTGGAAGGATGAAAGACAGATCTCTACGAGCTGAGAGTGGTCCCTGCTGACAACCAGCAAGTGAGCAGGATCTCAGTCCAGCAACCACAAGGAATGACTTCTGCAAATAACCTGAATGAACTTGGAAGTGAGGCTTCCAGAGCCTCCAGATAAATAGCTCAGCTAAACAGACACCTTGATTTCAAGCATGTGTGATCCTAAGCAGAAAACCCCGTTGAGCCCACCCAGACTTATATCTGATAGAACTGTGAACTAGTAAACAAGTGTTATTTCAAATCCCTAAGCTTGTGGTAATTTGTCACACAGCCGTAGAAAACTAATGCATCCTCTTTAAACAAGACATGATCTTTGCTTGTCATATTTGTTGCACATCTTTCCCATTCTTTTTATTATGGGTTTTCTCCCTTTGTGTATAGTAAAAATGTATATACATTGAATTGATTCTTTTGTTTTCCTTTATGATACTATTCTATCAGTCAATCTCCAGTCACAAAGTCTTCCCAAATCTACTCCAGCTCCACAGTCCCCCCCCCCCAGTTTTTAAAGTTCAATTATATTTTCTAGCTCTTTATGTGGTTTACATTTTTAAATTAAAATGCCTTTTTATTTTTTATTTATTTTTTTTATTTTTTTTATTTATTTATTTTTTTTTAATTTTTTTTTCAACGTTTATTTATTTTTGGGACAGAGAGAGACAGAGCATGAACGGGCGAGGGGCAGAGAGAGGGAGACACAGAATCGGAAACAGGCTCCAGGCTCTGAGCCATCAGCCCAGAGCCCGACGCGGGGCTCGAACTCCCGGACCGCGAGATCGTGACCTGGCTGAAGTCGGACGCTTAACCGACTGCGCCACCCAGGCGCCCCTAAATGCCTTTTTATTAAACGCAACATGTATATAATTCTAAAGTCAAAATTGTGTGGCATGGAACATTCAAAGGAGTCTAGTAGCTTCCATCCCCACACCCACCCCATTCTGTCTTTTCTCCTTAGGTAAGCATTTACTTTGATCGTCTATTGCTACATCACAAACCATGTCAAAACTCAGTGGCTTGAAGCAATGGCCCTTTTGTTATCTCTCACAGTTCTGATGGTTGATTGAGGCTCAGCTAAGTGGTACTTTTGCTGGTCTTGCTTTGCGTCATTCATGTGGCTGTGGTCAGATAGTAAGAAGGGTGGAATGTTCAAGATGGCTGCATTCATATGTGTTAGGTACTTGGAGGGGACAAGAGGAAGGCTGGTCTTAGTGGTGGGGGACTGGTGCTCTTTTTCCCTCCATATTGTCCAAGGCCTCTGTTTCTCCCTGTAGCTCATCAACATGGTCTCTCCGCCAGTGTCTTGGGGCTCCTTCCATGGTTCTCAGAGCTCCCAAAGCACAAAAGCATAAGTTGCTAGGCCTTTTGAAGGCTCAGGCCCAGAACTCTCTCCACATGCTATTTGTTAAAGCAGGTCATATGTGCTAATATCTGTATGACATGGCCCAGGACCCTCACCTCCCCAGTTGCTCATTTCTTGTTGGAATTCTTTTGCTGGTTATTCTTGCTTATTTATCATTCCAAATAAACTTTATAATCAACATGCCTGGTTGCAAGAATAAAGAGTAGACGATATTTTTATTGGCATTGCTTTAAATTGATCAATTAAGCAGAGGACAATGAACATTTTGATGCTATTGAACCTTCTTATCCAAGAACATGGTATGCCTTTCCTTCCCTTCAAAGCTGCTGTCATGTCTTCTACAAGTCTTCACTAGTGTTTCTCAAATAATTTTTCCACATTTCCCGTTAAACCTATGTCTAACTTGTTCTATTATGTCCTAAACTTTTTAATTTCAGTAGGTTTTTGGGGGTGGGGGGAAGAGGGTTATGGCAGGATAGCAAAATCTAAATTATGTTTTCACCTAAGTATAAAGCCATTCAGCCTAATATCATTTGCTGAATAATCCTTTGTTCTCTGCAGATTTATGCAATCTTTTACCATCTTTTACCATAAAATTTCATATATACTAACAAATTGGAATTTGTTCTGAGCTACTCTGTCCAATTGATCTTATGCCAAAATGATGCTGTTTTAACTCTTATTGCTTTACTATGTTTTATGCCTACTAGAGCTCTTTTCCCTACAATTAACTTTTCTTAAAGATATATAAATTCCATTATCTTTAAGAAAAATTGCCATTAAATTTCCTCATTAAAAATTATATTGAGAGGAATTAATTAAGCCTAAAAATTAATTTTACAAGACTGTACGTTTTTTAAAAATTTAGATTTCCTGGTCAGAAGTACTGTGCATATCCCCATTTTTCATATTTTATACACATATATATATTTTTTATGCTTATTTATTTTTGAGAGAGAGAGAAAGAGAGAGACAGAGTACAAGCAGGGGACAGGCAGAGAGAGAGGGAGACACAGAATCTGAAGCAGGCTCCAGGCTCCGAGCCGTTAGCACAGAGCCCAATGCGGGGCTTGAACACATGAACCAAGATATCATGACCTGAGCTGAAGTTGGGCACTCAGCCAACTGAGCCACCCAGGCGCCCCTATCTTATATTTCTTAATTCAGCTTTGTAGCTTTCTTCATGTAACTCAAACATTTATTACATTCAAATTACTCTGAGTATTTTATATTTTTATTGCTATTGAACATACAATCCTTATTTTCATTTTATTTTCTGACTGGTTACTGCTGTTAAATAGAAATGCCTATTGATTTTTGTATATGTAGCTGTTTTAAAATCTACAGGCACAACACATAAACGGTCAAAAAAGTAACAGTCTTCATTTCTCTGTAAATTAACCTGATTTAGCTCTCCAGCAACCGTTTCTGCTGAGGGTGGGGGAAAAAAAATCAATCTTACTAGGTAGTTGGAACTCAGTTTATACTATATTACATTCCCTTTTCACATCCCCATTCTCTTTCTTGCCTTCTCTCTGAAATAATTCTATCTGGGATGGGGAGAGGTGGATGGTTCAAAAATGTCATATATCTCGGCCAGTATCCCTGCTGGTGCAGTTTGTAGTCTCCTCCCGGTCCAGCCAACACTATGCTAGAGCGTTTTGCTAGAATAAGCCTGAGCTCTCCCCACTGCCAACTCAATTCGAAGCTCACTCTTGCAGGGTCTTCTAATCCTCTCCTCTTTCACTCAGGCTCTCTGCTTTTTCCTTTCTTTTCATAGCCCAGCCCAGCCCCATCCTCAACCAGGGTGGTGATTCCAGAGGACAGGCAGCCAGCCCTTGCCCCCAGATCGGTTTTGCTCTTTCTGTGCCTTTTCCTGTAGATCACACACATTTATTTCATGTTTTTGGCAAAATGCTCTTTATCACAAATTCGTGATCCGGGGCATAAATCTGGTGGAGGGAGGGTTGGTGGTGGCGTACCTACTAGGAATTACAAGGGATAAAAAAATATACGTTGGCTAGTATTTCAAAAATAGTGTCTCCTTCTACTATGGGATTCGAACATACAGAAAAGCACAGAGAATAGTATAATAAAGCTCCATGCCCTCATTATTCAGCTTCAATAATTATCGACATCTCTCACCCATGGCCCTGTCCCAACCATACCTGCTCTCTTCTTTCTTCCCTTCTTCGTGGAGTTAATTTAAAGCAAATTCCACATATCATATCATTTCACGTGGCCAAATATTTAAAGCCTTTTCTAATAATTTTACAGAGGAATCTTTCTTCGGTGTATCCGAAGGCTTTGGTATGAAGCATTCACACTTCCTTATTTTTAGTCGATTACTGTATTTTTATTTGCTCCTTGACCTAATGTATTTGGGAGAGTTTACTTGAATTTCGAAATAGTTAAAATTTGGCTGGTTTAAGTATCTGGACCATACTTAGTGATTTGAATATGAGATTTTCTTGTGGTGTAGTATGCAATCAATGCTTACAGATAATTTGAAAAGGTGAATCCCCTGTGATTCCATTTCATTGTACTTAATTATTTAAAATCCTCTATACCTTTATTGTTTATGCACTCAGTCTCTAACAGGTTGTGTTTTGTTAAAATCTTCTACTAACTGTATCTACTAACTGTACATTTATCTTTATATGTCTAAATGTTTTTGGGACACCTGGGTAGCTCAGTCGGTTAAGTGTCCGACTTCGGCTCGGGTCATGATCTCACGGTTCATGAGTTCGAGCCCCGTGTCGGGCTCTGTGCTGACAGCTCAGAGCCTGGAACCTGTTTCGGATTCTGTGTCTCCCTCTCTCTCTGACCCTCCCCCGCTCATGCTCTGTCTCTCTCCCTCTCAGAAATAAACATTAAAAAAAATTTTTTTAAATATTTTTGTCTATATATTGTTGCCATATGTTACAAGTTGAATTGTGCTCCCACCAAATTCATATGGTGAAGTCCTAACCCCCAGAACCTCAGAATATGATTGTATTTGGAAATAGGGTCTTTACAGAGGTAATCAAATCAAAATGAGGTCATTAGTGTGGGCTCCACTCCAACATGACTGTGTTCTTACAAAAAGGGAACACTTTTTTTTTTAATTTTTTTTTTAACATTTATTTTTGAGACAGAGAGAGACAGAGCATGAACGGGGGAGGGGCAGAGAGAGAGGGAGACACAGAATCGGAAGTAGGCCCCAGGCTCTGAGCTGTCAGCACAGAGCCCGACGCGGGGCTCGAACTCACGGACCGCGAGATCGTGACCTGAACCGAAGTCTGACGCTCAACCGACTGAGCCACCCAGGCGCCCCACAAAAAGGGAACACTTAGGGGTACCTGGGTGGCTCAGTTGGTTACGCGGCTGACTTCAGCTCAGGTCACGATCTCACGGTTCGTGAGTTCAAGCCCCATGTCGGGCTCAGTGCTGATAGCTCAGAGTCTGGAGCCTGCTTTGGATTCTGTGTCTCCATCTCTCTGTCCCTCTCTGGCTCATGCACGGTCTCTGTCTCTCAAAAATAAATAAAAATATTTTTTAAAAAAGTGGGGGGGGGGTTTTGGAGACAGACGCACATGTGGGGAGAATGCCAGGTGAGGATGAAGACACACAAAGTAATGCAGCGTGAGGGGTCGCAGAGGAAGACCACCATCTGCAAGCCAGGGAGATGCACCTGGAGCAGAACCTTCCCCACAGCCCTTGGAAGGAACTAACCTTCCTGCTGGAAGGAACTAACCCTGCTGACATCTTGTTTTCAGACCTCAGTCTCCAGAACCAAACAAGAGAGAATAATGTTTGTGGTTCCCAGCTGCCCATTGGCAGTACTTTCTGATGGCGGCCCCAGTAAGCTCATGTGCCATACAATTCTCCTATGGCTTTTACAGCGTGTGCCTTCACCATCAAGTTCTCTCAAATCACCTTTGACTGTAAGTTGAACTCTTGCTTGACTTTCACATTTCATTGGGAGTTCTTTGCCCAGTCTTTTCATTAAGACCCTCTGTCCCCTTGCACTAAGCCCAACGTTTGTCGCGTGCACATATGTAGCATGGTGATTGGTGATTGCACATGTGAGCTCTGGATCAAAATGGTGGCTGCCACTTAGCTGCTACATGGCTTCGGGCGAGTCCACTAACCCTTCTGTGTCTGTTTTTCCCTTTTGTAAGGTGAGGGAGTCATAACTGTACTTATAAGGATGGAACAAATTAAAATATTTCAAGTGCTTAGAACAGTGCCTGATCCACAGCAAGTACTTTATATATATGTGAGTCGTTATGAATCACTTTTTAAGAAGCACTGAGATCATTTTACAGAAGCTCAAAGAAGTTAAGTCAGGAAGCTGGCGTGACAGGATTGTTGCAGGCTGGTTGCCAAGGGGCAGGCCCTGAGATGGAGATTAATGTGCAGGAAATAAATTAAGGAGTGTTCCCCAGATCAACAGGTGTGTTGGGGGTGGGGTGGGGGTGAAGCAAGCAGGGTTGGGTTGGGCAGAGGGAAAAGTTTAATTGTGATGCAATCACAGGAAGGCTCCCCAGCCAATGGGCACAGAGTGCTTTAAAATATGTCCACAGATTCTTTGATATTCCTTTCCAAAGGAGCCAAATTCCCCTTCCCTTGGGTGTGGGCTGGAATCACTCTCTTCTAACCAATAAAGGAAGCATAAATGTGAGAGTTCAGAGCCTAGGCCATAGAAGGCACTGCAGAGCTCCGTCTGCTCGCCCTGTGGGACTGCCTGGTATGGGAGAAGCTGGCTGCCATGCTGTGAGGGCTCTCAAGCAGCCTGTGGAGAGTCCCACGTGGTGAGGAACTGAGGCCTTCAGCCCATAGCCATGTAAGGGCGCCATCTTGGAAGTGTATCTTCCAGTCCAGTCCAGCCTTCAGAGGACTGTTGACTTGGCTGCAACCCCCTGACACCTTGAGCCAAAACTACCCAGTGAAGTTCCTACCCAGCTCCTGAGTTCCTGACTCACAGACACTATGAGTTCAAAAATGTTTGTTGTGTTAAACTGCTAATTGTTGGAGGTAATTTATCACGCAATAGATAACTAATATAGGGATCTTGGGAGGTGACTTGTCCTTCAGAGTCGTTCCAAACTGGGGTGAAGGGAAGAAGTCTTTACGTTCTAAATTGACTAGTCATTACAGGTGGGCTGTCCCCCCCAAATTCCCTCCCCCACCCAAATGACCATGACTTTGGGCAATGCAGTTTTCCTCAGCTAAGGGCAAGCTTTAAAGAGTGAGTTTAGCTGACAACTTTTGAGAGCAATACTCCCAGCAGCTCAGAAACACGTTCCTCAGTCCTAAAAGGTCTGAACAGAGCAGCACAGCCTTCACTAAAAGATGTTTAGTGGTCCGTCTCCTACAGTCCCAGAATGGGCAATACGCTCACAGCTGAGACAAGCATAGTGCCCCATCTTCCAACAAAAGATGCCTACACTTGTTGGCAGGTATTTTCCCCAGAGCTTAATAAAGAGCTGCAGTCAAGTCCCGCTTCCACCAAGTACTTCCCCAATCCTCTCCATCTCAGTCGACATGGGGAGGGAGAGGAAGGAATAAAAGGAGGCAGTTGCCCTTGCAGAGTTCAGCGTTTCTGGTGGGAGGTGACGTAGAGGGGGAGGCTGCAAGGTAATCTCTCCTTGGTATTGGTGGGGACTACTGCAAGGAGAGGCTGGTCTTTCATTGACTCCTTGCAAACCTGTCTGGCCTACATTCTTAATTTATTCCTGTCTGCATTTTAGGAGGGAGCAAGAAGATTGAAGAGAGACAGCAGGGTGGAGAGGAGAGGCCTTGGGGCAGGTTCCAGTCCAGCCCTTTTGTGTGGCAAGGATGTGTATTTCTCATGGGTCACGCGGACTCCGTGGGAGATAAATGGTCTTGAGCCGCCTTGCTGAACCGTCACAAAGAGGCTGGGTGTACTACTGGGTGCTGGGGGGTGATAAGAAAATATTGAGCTGGAGATAGATCTTCCATGGAAATGCATGGGAGGGAGAAGGCCCACCAGACCTTCTCATACGTGCCCCACGAAAGGAGTTTTGAACAAGGACCAGTTGTCAAGACAAGCAGGAATCAATTAAGAGAGAACTTTGGCAGTGGCCAGTTAAAAGATGCTTGCCTCAACACAGAAGCATCCAGGCCTTGAAGAGGACCCTGAAAAAGTGTCTGAGCCAGAAGCATGACTCGTACCTTCCCACTCCCAACTAAGGATCTGGGATCCCACTCATGTCCTGAGATTGGCACTTTGACGTGGTCTGATTTTTAGTAACTGAAACTGACCAGACAGGAGTATGCCCTAAGGTGTAGCTGAGGGATGGAGAAAAGATTCAAAACAACAGTGACTGGAGAAAAATGGACCGTTTCATGTTTAGAAGCCACCACACAGAGAGGGCCCCAAAACTGATTACACTGACAACTGCTGGAACCAGAGCTCTTTGCTCCGCACCAGCATTCCACACAAATTGTGTACAATTTACAAAGAGGAATAACAACATGGCCTAGCTGACCTCAGGGGATAAGAAATGTTTGGTTGTAAAGTTAAGTAGAAAGCAGGTTTGCAGAAGCAGACAAGTCTAGGATGTGGATCCCTGTAAGAGGTTTCTTTTCCTGTTTCCCTGCATTGTCTACTGAGATTGAGATTTACCAGTTGGAAATGCTGGGTGAGTCTAGTGGAGAGGGATTCATTTCTTGAATTGCAAATAGACTAGTCTGTGATTATCAAGTCCCTAATGAATTGTTTTAGAATTGCTGAGTCTGAGTTGCAGGAAGACATCCAAGACAGAGAGACTGAAGCCCTGAGGGCAGAGAGGAGCTGAAACCGGAGACCTGAATATTGGGAAATACCACCTTGTATCACCCTTCAAAAGCAATTGTAGCTATAGCACCATCAGTGTCGTCCTAAAAAATGCCTTAAATTCTCAAGAGGGAGGCACCGGTCACACTAATTCACGAAATCGTTTTACGGAAGATTTCTAACGTCATCCTGTAACTAATGCACATTGAAAAACAAACATCAGAACTAAAGAATTTAAGAACAAAAAGCACTTCTTCACCGCATTGCCAAAATAACGAAATGTTACCTGCCTGCTTATTGGCAAAGCCCTCGTTTAAAACATCTACGAGGAATTTTATTCGTCACGGCAAAACGTTTCCTACCACTTTATTGCTGCCCTGCCTGGAGGCCACTCCCCCCAAAACCAATATGTCTTGTGCCTGCTTCAGTCGGCTCCGTCCGGGAATGAAAAACAGACTGAGCAGGTCCGCTTCGGCTCCGAGGTTCCCATCTGCGCGCGCTGCCGGCACTCAGGGCCTGCGGGCCGCGCCTCCCCGCATCCCGCGCACCGACATGAATATTCAGCCCCCGGTTCCAGGGCGCGCGCCGGGGGAGTACCCACAAGCCCCCGCGGCCCCGCCCAGCCGGCCTCCGGGGACTCAGAGCGGGGCGAGGTCACCTGGTGCTCCCCGAGACCTTGGCCCGCGGCCCAGAGGCAGGGGCGGGCCAGGCGGGCCGCCTGCCAATCGGCGCCTTGCGGGCCGGGAGCGCGGGGCCGCGGGCAGGGGAGGCAGTGCCGCAAAGGCGAAGACGCCAGTCTTCAGAACCCTCGGGAGAGAGTGGGGTAGGACTAGAGACGGCGAGAGGCAGGAGACTAGGGAGGGAACTCAGTCCTCAGTTATCACCACCTTAAGGCCAACATAGCGCAGCGCCCCTGGGCCGCACAGCCTGACGGGAGCTTCACTTAGCCCGCAAAGGCAGGGCCCGCGCTACGCGACCTCGGCACCACCCCCCCACCGCGGGGCACGCCGGGAGAGAGCCGTTTTGGAGGGTATTTCCGGTGTTAGGACAGTCCTTACGGAAAGGGTGGGGCCGGCCTGGTCCCGCCCCTCACGCCCAGCAGGGGCGGGGTGAAGAGTGACAGCCCCTCGGCCCGCGCTAAGGCCCGCCCCTGCACCGGAAAAAGGAAGGCGGGGGAGTCGATCCCGAGAAAGGCGCGACGTCTCCAGAAAAGACAGCTAGCGGCAAGGGAAAAGGGGCGGGCCCGGGTCGGAGGGGCGGGGCGACTCGCCTTCCGCTCGGGTCACGCGCGGCAGGAAGTGCTGCCGGCCGCGGAGTACTCGAAATGGGGACCTGCCTGGATATTAAGATTAAGAGAGCGAACAAGGTTTATCACGCCGGGGTAAGTAGGGTGGGCGGGCCTGCAGGTCCCGTCGTCTGCGGGGCCCCGCGCACTTCTGGGTGTGCCTGGGCGGGGCAGAGCGCCCCTCCAGGTGCGTCCCCGCCAGGTGTGTTCCGCGCGCGGCCCGCAGCCCTAAGGAGGGCACCCCGGCCGGAGTCGTCACCGCGTCGGCGGGGCTTGCGGGCCGGAGGGGCCGGCGCCTGGGCTGCAGCGTTTACCGTCTGGCCTCGTGAACATCCGGCTCGGCCTTGGTTCCGGAGCTTGAGCTGTCCAGTGAGGGCCGAGGAGCTCGGTGACCACCTGCCCCGTTCCTTCGCTCCCGCTGTGACTGCAGGGGTCTTACTGAACGAAAGGCAGACTTCGCTTTGAAAGCAGAAATACGCACTTCGGGCCCCGGTCAGCTCTAACACCGTACAGAAGTGACTCATTTCTCCGGTTTTATTGTTTGAATGATCTACAGAAGGAATAGCATATTAAAATGCAAGTACAAAAAAATAAAAATCTTAATTATGGCACTAACAAGTTTTGTGCCTGCCATTCTCCACTTAATCTCCTCAGTCCTCAGTTGCCTTATTTGCAAAACGAGGGTGATGCAAGGTTCTTGTAGCTCAACCCTACTCTGCAGTAGAATCAATCACCTTGGGAATTTTAAAGTATGATAGCCAGGGTCCCACTCCCAGAGATACCATTGATTGTAATGTGCAGCCGGTGTTAAAATCCCAGCTGGCTTGCACTGTGGAATAAACTTGCGAGTAGCAGTTGGTCACATTAATGCAGAGCAGTCTCAAAAAGGATCGAAGACCAAGCAAAGATCATGAACAGAGGCTAAACCTTTTGAGTGCAACACAGCTGGGGAAACCTGATATTTACACAGACTCAAATGGTCCCCCCCCAGATTGTTAATGTCAAAGGGAAAAAGCTACCTTTATAATGGAGGAATCAGGTTATCAGGACTCCAGCGACAACCAACAGTGAGCATCACCTCACTGCCACCACTAGTGACACTGAGGTTTAGTTCTGGCATGATAATAAAGGGTCTGGCCTGATGGCACTGAAAAGCAAAAGCCCTTCGATGTGATACTCCTACCAAAAGGGTTCAACTTAGATCAGTTCGTAAGGAAACAATCAGGCATTTCCAAATTGAGGAACACTCTGAAATAATTGGCCTGGATTCTTAAAAAATGTGAATGTCATGAAAAGCAATTTTTCTAGATTAAAAGAGCCTACAAAGATACGACAACTAAATACAGTGTGCAATTCCTGATAAATAAATTTGGATATAGACTGTACGAAAAATAATTTTGTATGGGTGTTAAATTTCCCGACTGGGATATTTGTATTTTGGCTATGTAGGAGAATGCTCCACATACTGAAGTCTTTAGGAGTAAAGTGTGGAAATAACTAGATTTTAAATAGTCCACCCACATATTGTGTGTGTGTGGATGTGAGGAGAAGAGAGAGAGCACGTGGGGCAAAGTGTTAATAATGGAGGACTCTGATCGAGTCTACCTTGTATTCTTTTTTTTTTTTTAATCTTTTTTTTAACATTTATTTATTTTTGAGACAGAGACAGAGCATGAACAGGGGAGGGTCAGAGAGAGAGGGAGACACAGAATCTGAAACAGGCTCCAGGCTCTGAGCAGTCAGCACAGAGCCCGACGCGGGGCTTGAACTCACGGACTGCGAGATTATGACCTGAGCTGAAGTCAGATGCTCAACCGACTGAGCCACCCAGGCACCCCTTGTAATTTTTTAATAACAATTTTATTGAGATGTAATTCAAATACCGTAAAACTTACCCATTTAAGGTGTAGAATTCAGTGGTTGTAACATATTCACGGGGTTGGGTGAATAATCACCGCCATGTAATTTTACAACATTTTGATCCACCCAAAAAGAAACCCTCCACCCATTAGCCGATACTCCTCATCCCCTCTACATCTCAGCCCCTGGCAATCACAGATCTGCTTTCTGTCTCCATGGATTTGCCTATTGTGGAAACTTCATATAAATGAATCAAACAACATGTAGCCTTTCATGACTGGCTTAATTCACTTAGCATGTTTTCAGCGTTCATACATGTAGCGTATGTCAATCAGTTCCTTGTCCTTTTTATGGCGGACTAATATTCCATTGCATGGATAGACCATGTTTTATTTACCCATTCATCTGTTGATGGACATTTAGGTTGTTTTCACTTTGGCTTTTATGAAGAATGCTACTATGAACATTCCTGTACAAGTTTTTGTGTGAACATACGTTTTCATTTCTCTTGCATATACACAGAGGTGTGGAATTGCTGGGTGATACAGTAATTTTATGTTTAACGTTTTGAAGACCCACCAAACTGTTTTCCAAAGCACTGGGACTGCTCTACTGTGTGTGAGTGTTCCAGTTTCCCTACTATTTTGTATTCTTGGAACTTTTCTGTGGCTTGGAAATTCAGAATAAGAATTGGGGGCAGGCAGTGGTAGGAGACTATATACATTTTGCCTTAATCATTTTCATTTCATTAAAAAGTCAGTACATTCTATTCAGAGATGTTGGGCCAGCTGAGATGTTTTCTGTGGCTTTTAAATAATGGCACAAGTAATCGAAGGTGCATCTGGAAAAGCTGCAAGAAATGAAGTGGTGAAGTTGCCCCAGCTGGAAGTCTTCCAAATGTAGGACCAGGCCTCGTGGGTGGCGGAGTCGAAGGTGGTGTCAGCTTTGCACAGCTACTAGTGCACATCCCTTAGTGCCGTTAATGGGGAATAGAACCTGTAGTTGCTGGCTTATGGCGGTTTTAATTTAATTAACATTTTATTTATTTATTAAAAAAAAATTTTTTTTTTAACATTTATTTATTTTTGAGACAGAGAGAGACAGAGCATGAATGGAGGAGGGTCAGAGAGAGGGAGACACAGAATCCGAAACAGGCTCCAGGCTCTGAGTTGTCAGCACAGAGCCCGACATGGGACTCGAACTCACAGACCATGAGATCATGACCTGAGCCGAAGTCGGCTGCTCAACCGACTGAGCCACCCAGGTGCCCCATTAATTAACATTTTAATTTAATTAACATTTGTTTTAACTTAATTAACAGGTTTTTTCACTTTTATTTGTTTTGAGAGTGTGAACGTGCATGAGCATGTGGGGGAGGGCAGAGAAAGAGAGAGAATCCCAAGCAGGCTCCACACGATCAGCACAGATGACACAGGGCTCAAACCCACGAACCGTGGGATGACGCCCCGAGCCAAAGTCGGACACTTAACCGACTGAGCCACTCGGGTGCCCCCCTACGGCAGTGTTTCTTAATCTTGCATTGGGAGACCGTACATGGTGAGTAGAAGAGAAAAATCGAGGTAACTTCTAAACAGATGGTTGCTGTCTATGTTTTTAGAAGCCAAAGGAAGAAAAAATGTTACTACACTGGGCAGTCTAATCAACCAACAAAAGTATGTATCTGGACATATGTGCCTGTGACTCAGATGTCAGACTCCGTGATCTGTGATTCAGGATAGGTGGAGTAGGCCAACACTGCTATGGCAGCTTCCTAGGCTCCAGCCGGCAGGACCCTTGCTGGCCAGTTGCTTGATGCTCTCAGGGCCTGTGGACAGTGCGTGTTTCAAGCATAGTTTGGGTCCTGGTTGTGTGAGGGGTGGCCTCTTTTTCCCACTCTCACTGGCCGCAAGGGGAACTAATCACATACAAGTTTTCGGTTTTCCCTGCACATCTCAACAGCGTTGGTAAAGATTCCGTTACTCAAGATTTGACTCCTCAGTGGGTCACCAGAGCACAGTACCTGTAACTGTCATTGTTTGACGTGGCTACCACCTACATTAGCCCGATCCTTAGGTCGTAAGTGATTGTCATTCATGCAAAACATGTTTGCCTGTGTAACCACATAAAGCGGTCTTCTGTTCCACTCAGACGTACTTGGTAAGCACTGGTATAGGTTTGTTAGGCCGTATCACTCCGTTTTTCTGATGAGGAAACTGAGGCCTAAGCAGGTTGAGAAACTTGCCCAAGGTTACCCTACTCGTGACAGCCAGGATTCCAGCTCAGGCCAGCTAGCTTCGTCCATCCAACAATCTTGCTATCCCGCCTCCCTAAGAGTGACTGTTTTTGTGCAACATGGTTGAATTTATAATGTAGAAATAGTTGTTATTAATTTCCTAAGAGTGCTATAAATAGTATTATAATATTTCCATTTAAAAAACTATGACTTCTGGGGCACCTGGGTAGCTCAGTTGGTTAAGCATCTGACTCTTGATTTCAGCTCTTTGTTAGATCGAGTTTGGGATTCTCTCTCCCTCTCTGCCCGCCCCCCTTCTAGCTCTTTTCCTCCTTCTCTCTCTCTCTTAAAATAAGTAAATAAACTTTAAAATAAAAAAATAGGGGCGCCTTGGTGGCTCAGTCTGTTAAGCATCTGACTCTTGATTTTGGCTCAGGTCGTGATCTCACAGTTGGTGGGTTTGAGCCCTGCTTCGGGCTCTGTGCTGATCGTGTGGAGCCTACTTGGGATCTCTCTCCCTCTCTGCCCCTCCCCCATGTGCACGTGCACTCTCTCTCTTTCTCAAAATAAATAAACTTAAAATAAAACATAAAAAAATAAATCAGAACCTCTCCCCTACCCTTAAACCATGGAAACCACTGGTTGTTAAAAAAATTTAAAAAACAAAAACTATGACTTCTACTCAGAAGAATGTACTGATTCTGTTACTGTGCTTTTCAGTATTTTACTTATCATAAAAGCATTTGAAAATGGCTTTGATTCTGCGGATACCAGAGAACCTGAGTTACCTTGGGTTTAAAATTGGCAGTCGGGTTTTTTCCTATTATTGACAAAATGATAGACTTTAAAAAGTCACAGTTGAATCATTTAAAAAATAAAAATGTAATTCATGCCATGTTGACCACTTAACATTTTATAGAAGGCTGCTGAGTGAAAAGCAAGTTCTTCCTCCTCTCGCCCTGCTTTTCTGTACCCTGGAGGTATCCCCTAGCAGTTCATGTACTAGTCCAGGCATTGCCTATGAGTAATAGGTGTACATGTGCATGCACTC
This sequence comes from Puma concolor, assembly GCF_028749965.1. NCBI lineage: Eukaryota > Metazoa > Chordata > Mammalia > Carnivora > Felidae > Puma > Puma concolor. The sequence continues at coordinate 152,254,835 of NC_141675.1, read as the reverse complement.
ACACACAGACACACACACACAACTTGTTCTTTCTGCTTAACAGTGTCTCTTTGTCTTGGATACCTGTTCATATCACCACATCCCCATCAATCTCCTCCTTTTTTAGTTGTTACTTAATCTAAACAAATTTATTCACCCCGTGTTTTTGGTCTCATGAGGCTTGGTGGTCAGAGAGAGAGATGGGTAACTATATAAACGAAAGGTGAGATAGGAGCGTCTGTGGCAGATGAGCACAAAGTTGGGCATCCGCATTTCAGGCGGGCAGTAGTAGGGCCCTCTGGAGCTCACTGGCGGTGATGTTTGCACCTAGCTTTGAAATTTAAGCACTGGTCTGGGGTCTCCCTCCCCACCGGGCCTGTTCATTCCCACCAGGAGGAATAGACAGTGTGGCAAAGTGAACAAGAACCCACAGACATTTGCAAAGCAGTCTGAGTCCAGTAAAAACGTTTTGGACTTTTTTTTGTAGGCTTTTCCAGTGACTTCTATAATCCCATTTGGCAGTATTTTTTTTTTTTTTTTTTTTAGAGAGAGTGCACGAGCAGGGGAGAGGGAGAGAGTGAGAAAAGAGAGAGAGAGAGAGGGAGAGAATCTTAAGCAAGCTCCACACTCAGCACAGAGCCCCACACAGGGCTCGATCCCACCACCCTGGTACCATGACCTGAACCAAAACTAAGAGTTGGACGGTCCACCAACTGAGCCACCCAGGTGCCCCGACAGCAGTTTTTAAAGGGGATTTCACTTTATCATCTTTCCAAATATTTCCTCTCTTTTTCTTGAATTTATTCTGCCTTTTTCCTGTTGTTGTCTTTTATGTTCCTAACTTGACTGTTTAGCATATCAAATTAGAGCCTCCTTTTAAAAATGCAGACATTTCCCTCTAAGGACTGCTTTAGTTGCAGCCGCAAGTCTGCTCTGCCTACGCGCCGCCCAAAGACACGGCTCCAAAGGACCCCACCAAGACTGCGTGGCACAGCAACCTCACACTCTGCAGACATGGCAAGACCGCCAAATCACTCTACCACCATGTCATGTGAGGTGTGATTTGTGGCATCTCATACTTCATAATAAGATGTTACTACAATATCTTCCAATTTCCACCATGGTTTTTCCTCTGACAGATGAATTGTTTAGAAGTGTGTGTTTTCAATTCTGTTGTAAAAACAATTCTCACTCATAGACTTAGAATAATTCTTTTTTTTTTTTTAACATTGTATTTTTTATTTTTTAAGAGACAGAGAGGGACAGAGCACGAGCAGGGGAGGGGCAGAGAGAGGCGAAGACACAGAATTGGAAACAGGCTCCAGGCTCAAAGCTGTCAGCACAGAGCCTGACACGGGGCTTGAACTCACGAACTGCCAGATCATGACCTGAGCCGAAGTCGGATGCTCAACCGACTGAGCCACCCAGGCGCCCCGACTTAGAATAGTCCTTAAATTGCAAATTTGAATTTTAGAAAATGCCTTATGAGAAGAGTACCTTGAACTGGAATGTGAGATCATGGTGGAGCAGAGGTGTTGGTCCGGTGGTCAGGAAAAGACTTAGTATCATGCCATGTTTTCTGTAACTCAGTAGTAACCTGTAATGCATTAGCAACACCTTTTATAGGTACCTGTATCATTGCACCAGTTAAACTTGTTGCAATTAACTTGTTCTTTGAATCTTCCTGACTACAATACTGTTTTGTTGACATTTATATACCTAGGGCCGTCAGTACCTGCCTACTCAGTAGGCACTCTAAGACTTTATTAAACGATAGTTGAAGCCTTTAAACTAAATTCATAAAGCTAATAGTTTTCTAAATGCATCGATCAGAAATGGAAAGCTATGGTTTCATAGGTATACTATAGATTTTCCTTTGTAATTACAAATAATACCCTAGGCATAAATTCTAGACAGATGTTGGTAAGATTGTTATTTTGGCATAGCCCCAGAGCTATGTGCGAACACTCTCCATTATTTGTATCTGCTTTAGGACTATCGTTCTTATGTTTTTTTTTAATGTTTACTTATTTATTTTGAGAGAGAGCATGCATGTGAGCGTGAGCCGGGGGAGAGGGCAGAGGGAGAAGGAGAGAGAGAATCCCAAGTAGGCGCCACACTGTCAGTACAGAGCCCGATGCAGGGCTCAATCTCACGAACCGTGAGATTGTGACCTGAGCCGAGTTTACGAGTCAGACGATCAACCAACTGAGCCACCCAGGCACCCCTATGACGATCATTCTTAAAAGAATGATTCAAATAAATATGGGAGTGGAGACTTCCAAATTCCTATCAACGTGATTCTCTTCTCTGCAATTCAGAAACAGAAAATAATAGAAAGTGGTCCAAAATTTGATCTGTGCCTTCATCGCAATTTACATAGCGCAGAGTGAGTAGACCTTCCTCAGAGCTTAAAGCAGCATTGCCGTTCCACTCTGAGAATCCTTCTCATTGAGTTCAGAAATTTGACTAGTGTTTCCCAAGCCCCATGTATATCTGATACAAGATAATCAGTAATATGACTTAAAAAGAATTCCCTAATTCCATATTTCCAGTGAACATTCTGATATCCCATGAGAGCACTTAACTAAAATTGCTTTATAATAACATATACTAATATGGCCCTTTCCAACTTTAATCCCCACCAACACTGAAGAATGCCCCCATTTTATGCCTGAGAAGACTGAGGCTCAGAGAATTCAGTGACATACACTGATGAGAGGAAATACTTGAAATCGGGCTTCTGTATGCCTTGTCTTAATTTTTAAGGCCTTAATTTTTCTCAGCTGGAGGGGGAAGCTGATACCTACTCAAAAGTGTTATTGCAAAATTAAATGACATAATGTTTTAAGACATTTACTGTAGGCTCTGACCCTTAGTAGGGGCTCAAATGGTAAGTGTTGGTATCGCGAGGTTTTTCGATAGTGTCTGTTCACACGGAATTGCTGTGTTAGTGCACTTTCCAAGTGGCGTACAAGTAAGTGTTGTATCAGATGCTTCTCACATCGTCAGATGTCTCTTCACCGTGGACTTGGAGGAAGGAGGGCCAGTGACCTAGCAGCCCCGATAGGGAGCCCGGCAGTTTTGGGCACTGAAAGCTGAGTGGAGTGTTGGTCTCCCTGTATACTCCTCACACGGTGCAGTAGATGTGTTCTTGATCAAAAAGTTTGACTCCGTTGCACCGTAAATTATTGTTTTCAGTGCACCGGGGAAGTTTATTGGTTGAAAGAAACTTGCAGTAAATCTTTTGGTAACATAAATACGGTTCATTTGTTTTTATAAATTCAGAATGTTTTATGTTCTAAAATCCCGGCACATGTACTCGTGAAAGTGATGGTGTTAAATAACGTGCTTGTGCAAAACATAAATAAGAGCTTTGCTCTCCGGCATAGCCAGGTCACAGTGACGAGGGATTTGTGCCCAGTGCGCTGATTACTGTAGCGTGAGAACCGCTAGGTTTCCATCTTGTCTCACTCGGCTTGCATGTACTTTCTTGTTACAAAACTAAAGAGGGAAAATCCTGTATGTAACAGTTCGTTATTCTGAGGAAAAATTGCAGGACTGGAATGGAATGGAGAAAGAGCCCCTTACTGTACTTTGTACTGCACGATTCTTGATGCAGGAATGATCGGTTCTGGTGAATGCTGATGCAGGTACTTAGGGTACAAACATGTAGATCTTTGAGCCAGGAGGGGTGAGTAATCCTAAGACATGTGGGGGAGGTCTGAACCTTTTAGGAATCTCTGTCGTCTAAACGTTGAGTGGGTCTCCTCTAGAATAATCGAATGCTCCTCCAAAGGCCTGTCTCCTGAATCGTAACCTAACCCTTATGTAATGCATGAGAGGCATTTTCAGAATTATCCAAGCCTGTTTGAAAACTGGGTGCAGTAAAATGATTCATGTAGTTCTCTAGTTGGTGTTTGTGACAGCGGGTTTTGTACTGACCTGAGCATTAGGAAAGCCTGCTTGACCGCTCTGGGTGTGCCGGTTTCTAGACTCGGCAGCAGCCGGACGAGTGTCAGCACGTAGGGCCAGGCCGCCCTGACTCCAGCAGGGTGGTTGGGTTTCCTCTGCCTTCCTCTGGATGCTGGTCCCCAGTTCGGACCTCCTGGCCTTGCATCATCTTGGATTTGCTGGTGGAACCAGCCGCACCCTCCCCGTGGGCTCAGACCTGCATCTTTGCCTTGCCTGCTTCCTGCGGTGATGGTCCCCCAGCTGGAGAGCCAGTAGCATGGGCAGAGATGCCACCTCTCTCCCCGTCTCGTCCCCCCTCTTGACTCCGTCCCACTACTGCCCCAACCCGAGTCAGCAGAGCCCTGCTGGGCTCTTCTCCAGACTTCAGGTTCAGCTAACCCTACGGATGGACGGTCCCTGCTATGTGTCCCTTAACTTCCCGCTCTCGGTCCTCTTGCACCTGTGAACCATGGGCCGCTCACCACCTCAGCTTTGAGCTGGACCGACTCCCTGGCCCTGGCTGTCCTCCTATTTCCATCACTCTTCCTGGACCTCTGCCCAGCCTGCTTGTCCTCTGCCCTCCGAGCACAGGCATGTTCTAGAAAAGCTGTAAGTTGAAGTCTGTTTTCCGTTTGCTTCCCACTTTCATTTCAGCTACACCGCGGGAGTTTTTATCCCCACAGCTCTGAATATCTCTTCATCTCATTTGGGTTTTTTTTCCCCCCCTAAATCAAGTAGTTGTTACACAAAAATGCAATTCTTTTAGTAGACAAATCAATGGCCTCACCCCCACCCCCTGTTCGTTTTCTGGGCTTCGGCTGTTTCATTCAGAAAACAGTCCCTTGTGAGCCACTGGGTGGGTGGGCTGACCTGTTTCCCCTCCCCATGAGCGCACAAAGCCTTGGAAGTTTCCGAAGAGCATTTTTAACAAATTAGCAACTGAGGGTCTCGTGCCAGCAAGAAAAGGACCGTGTTCTGAAGCTCAGAAATGAACTTGGCCCTGTCTAGATGGATGGTTGAAGGAGACGTAGGTCATGCGGTGCGTGTTTGTGAGCCACTGTGATTCCCACGTGTGGCAGGAGATCCAGGGTGCTGGGCTCTGGTGTGTTGGGCATTGTTCCTCTCCGGCTGTGGGGTTCTGGGTCCTTCCAGATGCTCTCCACAGACAGGTAAAGATCCAATTTTTGTAAAAGACTTTTGTGAAGTGAAGTATTCCTTTCAGTTTCAATTAGTGTCCCCTACCTGCACGCAACACTTTCCGGACAGTTTTATGGTGAGCAGCTCTTAAAAAGACTGCGTTGGTCTTCTGTTGTCCTTATTGAAGAGAACAAAGTCTACTTTCTTATTCGTAGGTAGAAGAAAATTCAGGCTCAGAGCAACGGTGCCTTTCTTGAGGTGATGGAAGATATATATCCCCTTTCATCCCCAAAAACTAAAGGGAGTGTTTCCTTATAAACAGCTCAAGAAAATGAACAATATCGTTTAGAATGAAGATTCCCCCCCACCCAAATTTAAGCCTTGAACCTCTTATGTTAAATGAAATCTTATATAGAACTCTAACATACTAATTTTTGTAAGTATATGTTTTATAAGCATATAAAATCAGAGCTTTTCCCTTTGAGGAGGTTTCCCCTGGCTTCCCTGACTCATCCTCAGATCCCAAAGTGGCTGCTGAGGCGTCTGCATAGGCCTGGGGCTCAGCGTTTCGCAGCTTGAAAGGTACTGGTTGTATGATGTAATGACTGGCCACAGCCAACAAAGTTGAAGTTTTGTATCATCCCATTTTATTTTGTCTTATGCCAGAACTTGAAAGCTCTATTAACTTTCACATATAATGCAGTGGGTGCAACCAGGCTTAACGCATTTTGCTTTCATTCACTGGAGTATTTAAAGAATAATAATAATTAAAAGAGGTAGCCTCCTACTCTACACGAGATTCCAGACCCACCCTTGCTGGTGAGTCTTCTGCCAGTTTCCTCCTTGACAACCCGCTCACCTGGGGTTCTTGGGCCAGTAGTCCCAGCAGAAGCCGGTGGGGCCTGGCCACCTTCACCGTTGTTCTCCTTACCGGTGGGTGATTAAGCTTGCCGTGGGAAGAGCGGTGTGAGATTGTCAGTAGAGCCTTTGATTCTTGCTGGGAACCTGAACCTGGTCATGCTCTCCTGACCCCGGATGCTGATGCTCTGAAAGGGCTTGCCTCTGAGAAACTGTGGGCTCCCACCAGCTGTCCTCCTGGCTGTCGGGCAGGTTCTCACGGTGTGTGACATTGGCACACGGGCTTTCTTATGATGGCTGAGCTCCGTTCATCCCCAGCACCCCGCCCTCTATGCTGGCGTGCTTCTCTATGCTTGTGGTTTTCTGTCACACACCTGGCACGATGTCAGCCAAAAATTGGCCCTTCCTCTGCTTCTCAGAAAAGATCGTTTAAGACCATTACTCTAAAACCCGAGTCATCATCTTTAGGAAAGGAACAGAAGTCCCATCAGTGGAAAAGTAAGGGATAGAAGGACAGAAATCCCTCCCTTCAATAATAATCAGGAAAAAAAAAAGCCACTTTTTTTTTTTTATTGAAAAAAGATCTGGTGGTGTTGATTTGGCCATGCGTTTCAGATCTTTCAAAAAAAGTTCTATTTTGTAAGTTAAAAAAAATCTGTTTTCCCTTGCTAAGAAAATGTAAGGAAGAGGAAGGAGTATCAGATGAGAAGTAACATTCCCTGTCCCCCTCCTTCACTGCCCCGTAAGCGCCCGAGAATTAGCACGTGACACTCGCAGCCTCCCGCTGTGGCAGACAGTCTCTTTGGGCAGGGTGCCCGGGAGCCACTGGGCCGCCTGGAGCAGAGGCTGCTGCTGCGTTGGGAAGCGCGATCGGTCGGCCCTGGGCTCTCTGGCCCCGCTCCCGCCTGTGGGCCCTGCTCCCCTCCCCTCTCGCCCTCTGCTCCCGGGCCCGGGCTCTGCCTTGGACTCATGCTACACTGTTGATGATACACTGTTGATGTGTACGTTGTTGATGTACTGTTCTCATTCCTATGAGAGTTCCCTCTGCCTGGGATTCAGTTTGGTGGCTTGTTGGAGTTCATTATGTAAGCGGGCTGGCTGTTCAAAGCGTTTTCTTTGGCCAGCTCGCTGTATTCCTCGGTCATTGCTTTGGCGTATCATCAGGCCAGCTCCCAGCCTTCTGTGACGGGAGCTCTCTGAAGCTCTTGGTTTGTAGTCTGGAGTCTTTATGTTCCCTTATGCCAGTAGTTGCAGACAAATGTCAGTGTTCCCAAGTTTCCGTGAGTTGTACTGTTCTTGAAATCTGAAACCCAGTCATCTCTATTAAGTCATCACTTTGCTAATACGTAGTATCCAACCCCTGAAACCACACAGCTCGCCGGGATTCTAAGGTGACACTCCTGTCCTGAAGACTCGAGAAGGTTTCACTTTTTGTGACTAGTGTCGGCAATCTTATTTTGCCCCTTCCGGAACTTTTACTCAGTGGCTCAGGTTTCTTTTCCAGACTCAAGAAAGTTTGGGAACTGGAAATTTCAGAGATGTCTCCCTCGGACAACTGCCATGAGTTTGTCAGCGCATTTTACTTAGTATCTACACCTGTACTTCTATACCTAGAAGTACGGAAGAAACCTGCTGTCTTTCACCGTAGCAGTACAGCATCAGAATGCGGTACTAAAATGCAAGCCTTGAGAGAGGGACTTTGTCTCTTTTGTCCCCTGCCCTGTCCCTGGTACCTGGAACAGTGTCTGACTCCTAGAAGGCATACCAAAAATGTTTGTTCAATACATAATGATATTATTTCTGCTATTTTGGCAGTACATATGTGAATGTAAGCCAAACAAGTTAGTATCTTAGTATTTTGTTACCGTTCTGTTGTCAGTGAACCGATTGATTTTCATCGATTTTTACTTAAATATAAATCACTTTCAGGGGTGCCTTCGTGGCTCAGCTGGTTAAGCGTCTGACTCTTGATTTTGGCTCAGGTCATGGTCTCGTGGTTTGTGAGTTCGAGCCCTGCATTCGGCTCTGTGCTGACACTGCAGGGTCTGCTTGGGATTCTCTCACTCCTTCTCTCTCTGCCCCTCCCCTGCTCATGTTCTCTCTCAATAAATAAATATTAAAAAAAATCTTTAAATATTAATCACTTTCAGACTGTGACTCTGTTGTCGAGAAAGTAGCATGTATTGAAGAGGGCATCTTTTGGGATGACCACTGGGTGTTGTATGGAAACCAATTTGACAATAAATTTCATATATTAAAAAAACAAAACAAAACGAGAGAAAGTAGTATGGCTGTATTTCCGTCTCTACTTAATGATCTCTGTGGGTTTCTTAATTGAGGTTATCACATACAATAGATCACTCTTCAGCGAAGAGTTCTTTTGAGACGGTAACCGCCACCACAGTCAAGATCTGGAGCAAGGACACCTGGGTGGCTCAGTTGGTTGAGTGTCCAACTCTTGATTTCAGCCCAGGTCATGATCTCATGGTTCGTGGGATCAAGCCCCACATCAGGCTCCGTGCTGACCATGTGAAGCCTGCTTGGGATTCTCTCTCCCTCTCTCTCTCTGCCTCTCTCCTGGGTTGCATGCATGGGCTCTCTTTCTCTCTCTCCCAAAAAAAAAAAAAAAAAAAAAAAAAAAGACCTGGAACAGTTCTGTCACTCCCTGAAACTCCCTGTGTCCTCTGTAGTCAACCTCTTCTCCCCCCTCACCCCCCCCCACCCCCACCCCAGCCACTGGCAAACTCTGGTCCGTTTCAGTCCCCTATGGTTGCCCTGTTCCAGAATATCTTGTAAGTGGCCTAATTTTGATTACACGATATGTAGCCTTTTGAATCTGGCCTTATCGTGTAGCATAATGCCTTTGAGATTCATTCAAATTGTTGTATCAATAGTTTGTTCCTTTTTATTGCTGAGGTGTCTTCCCAGGTATAGATGTACCACTGTTTGTTCAGCCATCCACCTGTTGAAGGACATTTGGGTGATTGGAATAAAGCTACTAGAAACATTGGCGTACAGATTTTTGTGTGGACATAATCTTTCATTTCACCTATAAATGGGGTTAAGTAGCATTATAGGTTTTAATGACAGATCGGAGACGATACAGTCTCTTAAATTCTCCTTTCTAGAACTACAGTAAACACCACATGATACTGGCCATTACTGACTATGTGGTGACCTATCTGGTGATTCTTCTGCTTTTCAGACAAGGTGGAAAACAGTTGTGATACAGAATAGTGGAAATGGGGGTACCTCACAAATTGAAATCTCCCTAATGTTTCTGATTTCTGTTTTCCAAACAGAGTGGGTCTTTGAGTGCTACTAAGAAAGAGTAGTGTTTCAGCAATTGTCTTCACGATTAATTGTCTAACTTGCGTTTTCCCACCTGGCTCGCCGATTTACCTTACGATTTTGCTGTGCATTTGATTCTCTCGTTGGTAAATGAAAGGACAGCCCATTATCGATGTGCAAGATCTCTAGACCAAATGTGGTGTGAGAATCCCAGGGTGGTTCTGAGTAGTGCTGCAGCATTAGGAAGGAGGGACTTGTTTGGATACACAGAGGTCTCTTGGGAACAGTGCCGGCTCCTCTGGGACCATCAGAACGGAAAGATACTGGAGAGAGAATGGCTGAGGCATCAAGTAAGAGGCCTTTGCCTCTCTGGCAGTTGTGTTCAAGTCCAAAGCAAGAGATAATCCAGCTGTGACTTTCTAGCATACAGTCTTCAGATCTTTTCCCAAGGCGAGCAGGTTATCAGAATTTAAAGAACTTAGAGTCTTTGTACATTTACGTGCAGAGGCCACCCATTCTAGGATTGATCTTACTTTAAAATTGATTTATTACGTTAATAGTTAATCAATTCACATAGTTGAAAATTCATGAGTTCCAGGATGGACGCATCTACCCCTCACCATCCATCAAGGTCCTCTCCATGGGGCAACCAAAAGCTATCTATTTCTTGTGATTCCTACCAAAGAGATTCTATGCATATATAAGTAAATCATACATATGGCCTTTCTCTCCCCCCTTTTTTTTTCACAATGGTGCAATATGCATCCTTAAAAAAAAAATAATAACCATGTATATACTAATGTGAACGATTTCCAAGGTATTGTTAAGGGGAAAACCACCATTTTCCTATTGTTGGAATTTAGGTTGTTTACAGCCTCTTGTTATTACAAACAGTGTTGTAGTGAGTAACCGTGTTCCTGAGTCATTTCACCTGTGCTGGTATATCTCAGGAAAATTCCTAGCTAGGAATTGCCAGCCCGGGTGTTAGTGAAATGTCTTTGGTATTGCCAGATGTTCCTTATGAGGTCATGGTACTCCAGACTCCACCCACCCCAACATCTGAGAGTACCCATTGCTGCCTCCCTTAACGCAGCACAATAAAATATTTTGATCTTTAGTAATCTGATGGAAAATGGTGGAAAATGGCACTTAGGATAGTTTTATTATTTCTCCTATTACTGTTGAGATTGAGCGTATTTTCATGGGTGTGGAATAGATAGCCTTCTTTTTCTGTGAACTCTTTGTTCCTATCATTTGCCCATATTTAAAATATTTTTTGATGTTTGCTTATTTTTGAGAGAGAGAATGAGAGACAGAGTGCGAGTGGGGGAGGGGCAGAGAGAGAGGGAGACATAGAATCTGAAGCAGGCTCCAGAGCCCGATGCAGGGTTTGAACCCACGAACTGCGAGATCCTGATCTGACCCAAAGTCAGACACTTAACCGACTGGGCCACCCAGGTGTCCCATCGTTTGCCCATATTTTAATTTTTCTGTTAAGTTGTTTATCTTTTCCATTTATTTTTTAGGAGTTCTTAAAGTATTAGAGAAATCATCAGCCCTTTGCCTTTTACATGGAGTTGCATTATTTCCCAGGTTTATCATTTATGTAAATGATTTGCTCATAATCACTTTTATGAAACAAACTTTAGGTTGTATCTGTAGTCATATTTATTCAGAATTTTGAGTCATTCTTAGAAAGGCCTTCCCCACTTTGATATGATAAAAGTCATCCTGGATGGTTTCTTCCAACATTTTGGTTGTTTCTGTTTTTACATTTAAGTCTTTGATGTGTTGTGAACTTTTCTGTGAACAAAGGTTTACAGTATGGCTCCAGCTTAATTTTTTTTCCAGGTCTGAGGCCAGTTTTCCAGTATCATTTAGTGACTTTTCCATCTTTTCCTCTGGATTTAAAACGCTTACCTTTATTATCTGTTAAATTCCCCTACTATCTGTGTCTATTTCTGGACTCGTCTATTTCCTTCTGTTGACCTTTCAGCCTGTACATGCCCTGCACCTCACGTTGTGAATAATTGTGGCGATGTGACATCTCATGGGGCTAGTCTCCTTCCTTTCAACATTTATTGACTATTCCATAAGAATCTTCAAATCAGCAGCACCTGGGTGGCTCAGTTGGTTGGGCTTCTGACTCTTGGTTTTGGCTCAGGTCATGATCATGGTTCATGGGATGGAGTCCTGTGTCAGGCTCTGTGCCTTTGGCATGTAGCCTGCTTGGGATTCTCTCTCCCTCTCTCTGCCTCACTCCCACTTGCATGCACATTCTCTCTCTCTCTCTCTCTCTCTCTCTCTCAAACTAAATAAATAAGCTTTAAAAAAAAAAGAATTTTTGAATCAGCTTGTCTGGTCTGTCTCACCCCACCAAACCCCCCCCAAAAGAGAATTATTTTCTTTAGGATTCTGTTGCCTTTATAGACTTAACTTTGGGAAAGTAGACACACTTAGGGTGTTAAAACTTCGTGTTCATAAGTATGGTATGGCTTTTCATTTATTTTGTGCCCTCAGCTGTTTTAAGTTTTTGTCTTATCTGTGTTTTGGACATTTCCTGTTAAGTTAATTTATAACGTTTTAACTTTTGGGGGCACCTGGGTGGCCCAACTGGACGGCTCAATTAAGCATCTGACTTCGGCCCAGGTCATTATCTCGCAGTTCATGAGTTCGAGTTCTGTGTCTCGCCCTCTTTGCCCTTCCCCCACTCACTCTCTGTCTCTGACTCTCTCAAAAATAAATAAACATTAAAAAAAAAAAGCTTCCCATATAATATTTTAACTTTTTGTTGCTTTTGGAAATAAAGTCTTTACTTCCAGCCATGTCTTCTCATTGGTGGTTGTTTTATACAGGATGCCTTATTAATTTCTCTGCATTAATTTTCTACCCAACTGTCTTCCTGAAATTTTCTTCATGTTGATAATTTTCAGTGAATTCTCTTGGGTTCTTTTAGGCATGCAATCATATTATCTGCAGATAATGACCATTTTACTTTCTACTTTTCAATTTTCATAGTATTTGTCTAGTTTCATTATGTTAACTAGTAATTGTAGTACAATAATAGTGGTGACAGTGTTCATCTTTGTTTTATTCTTTTTTTAAATTTTTAAAATTTTTTAGAGAGAGAGACAGAGTATGAGCGGGGGAGGGTCAGAGAGAGAGGGAGACACAGAATCTGAAGCAGGCTCCAAGCTCCGAGCTGTCTGCACAGAGCCTGACGTGGGGCTTGAACTCACGAACCCATGAGATCATGACCTGAGCCGAAGTTGGTCGCTTAACCGACTGAGCCGCCCAGGTGCCCTGATCTTTGTTTTATTCTTGATTTAAAGGCAGTGTATCTCATTTCCCATCAAGGCTGAGGCTGGCTTTTGGGAAAAGTAGATATATTTTGTCATGTTAAGGAAGTATCCTTCTAATGTTACTAAGAATTTTATCGAGGACGGGTATTAGATTTTAGCAAGTGACTTTTGTGCATCTATGCAGACGACTGTATTTTTCTCTGGAGAGCTATTGATGCGCTGTATTAATAATTTTTCTCAATAATCGAGCTATCCATTCATTCCTGGACTAAATCCCACTTGATTATGATGTGATATTCCTTTAAGTTGCTCCTGGATTATATTTGCTAATATTTTATATACCTTTTATCTGTTTGGGAGTAGTTTAATATTGGAAATTTCTGCTTTTCATATATTTTGGGAGTGGTCTATGAATTTCTCTGGGCCTGGCGCTTTGAGCAGGGGTTTATTTATACCTTTCTGTACTTTTTCTAAGGTGACTGATTCGGTTTCATGGCTCCTTTGTTTAGGTTAATTGTATTTTCTAGAATGATAATTGACTTTATCAACTTTTCAGATTTACTTACATGCAGTTGAATAATGTGTTCTCCTATTATTCTTTTAATAACCTCTGTATCTCTGATACTTCCCTCTTATTTTGGAAATTTGTGCTTTTTTTTTTTCTTGATAGTCATTTGTTTTTCTTCCCCCCCTAAAAAAAACAACGGTTGAACTTACTTATGGGCCAGCTTGGTCAATTTTTGTGAAGGAACCACGGATATTAAGTGTGTATGTCAGTTTCCAGGGGGTAGAGTTCCACATGTACCGATCAGTCGTACCTCATTGACACGTAACGTAGGTCCTTTATAGCCTTTCTTCTCTTTGTCCTTTTATCCGTCATGAGCCAAGGGGGTAAATGAACACCTCCCACAACTAACGTGTTTCCCTCAATTTGTCCTTGTTTCCCCTGTGGTTCTTGCACTGCATTTCGATGCTGTGTTATTTGATCTGCAGCGAGCACTGCCACAGGTAGTCGCTGTGAGTGGCACTGCCTTGGGTGGTACAGCGCCCTTCCGCCTCAGCCCTTCCTTCTCTGAACTCACCCTTGTCTGATGTGAAGATTACAGCCCGTGATTTATTTCTTCGCTTTTGCCTCACAGTCCTTTGCTTATCCTTTCTTCTTCTTTTAGGTGCTTCTCTGTCATACACCATAAAATTGGTTTTGCTTTAAGATATAATCTGTATGTCTGTTTTTAATAGACGTTAATTTAGCCCATTAATGCGACATATGTTTGGCATTAGTTCTGTCACTGCTGCTTTGTTGTCACTCGAAGGGATGGTTAAGTACCTTTTAAAACTTCTTCCTCTCTTATTTTCTTTGCTTTGTGTTGATTTTCTAATACTTTGGAGTTTTATTTGTTATAGTTGTTACCCTTACAACTTTTTATTGTGCCCCACATCTGCTATGTTTTAGACGTTATTTATAATTCCCTCTTGTGAACGGTGATGAGATGACTGTATCCCCTCTTTCCTTCTTCCTTTCTCTTCTACCAACTGGTCCTAGTTATTTACAAATATTAACTCTACTGGCGTCTACCTTTGTTAAGTTTGTACTGTATGGTTTGATGTGTTAACTTTTTTTTTTTTTTTTAGTTTTTTTTTTTTTCAACGTTTATGTATTTTTGGGACAGAGAGAGACAGAGCATGAACGGGGAAGGGGCAGAGAGAGAGGGAGACACAGCATCGGAAACAGGCTCCAGGCTCCGAGCCGTCCGCCCAGAGCCTGACGCGGGGCTCGAACCCACGGGCCACGAGATCGTGACCTGGCTGAAGTCGGACGCGTAACCGACTGCGCCACCCAGGCGCCCCTGATGTGTTAACTTTAGAGCCTCACTGTCTAATAGAACTCTCCCCAGCGACGTGCGTGTCCTGTACGTTATGACAGCAACTGGCCATAAAGTGGCTTTTAAGCACTTGAACGTGTGGCTAGGACGACTGCGGGGCTGAACTTTAAATTTTATTTGTTATTAACCTATATAAATTTGAATTTAAATAGCTACACGTGGCTAGTGGATACCATACTGGAGAGCATGGCTTTACTGGAGTATTTGTAAGTCCCAGCTGTGAGAGTCAGGAAAACCATGGACATTATGCCACCTGCTGCATTGTCTCTCCCTTCCTTCCCCAACTAGTGTCACTTAAGTCACTTCTACACTGTCAGGTATTTTGCATTCTTCTACCGTCATCATCGCGTATATCGTCGTTAGAGTTGAATGGATTGAATCTTCACATGTTTATTTTGTTTTTTTAAAGATTTTATTTTTAAGGAATCTCTGCACCCAGTGTGGGGCTCAAACCTGCAACCCCAAGACCAAGAGTCACACGCTCCACTGAGCCAACCAAGTGCCCCACAAGTGGGGTTTTTTTGACACGGTTTTTCTAGCCATCCCACAGGTGCATGTAATTTGCAGTGTAGTAAATTCCTCAAGGAGGATTTTCATACAGTGTTCCCTGGGGTTTATTTGTTTCTGCACATTTAAAACTCTTTTCTACTGGAGTGACTGTTGAAGTGGGTATAAAATTCTAGGATCACTTTGTTCTTTGAGCACTGTGTCAGGCATTTTGCTGTACCTTCGTTTTGTGTCTTGCTGTGGAGAGTCTGTTTCCTCCCCTCTTGTGAGTGACTTAATCTTTCTGCCTGACTCCTAAAGGATTTTCTTTTTCGGTTTAGAATAATTTTACTGTACTTTGTCCTTTTTCTGACCATTCCTGATTCATTTTCCCTCTCAGTATTTTAAAATTGATCAGTGACTATGTGTTCTGTTCCATTCTTTCAGTTTTCTCATTTGGGAACTTCGTTATGCACCTGTTGGATGTTCCTCACAGTCCTATTTGTCATTGTTTTTGTGATTCTTTTTAATTCTTAAATTTTTATTTAATTTGAATTTTCTTATTTCTGCCCTGCATGTACTTTTTGCCCTTTTCAGCTTCACCCCCTTTTCTGTGGTGTTTTTGGTTTTTTCCTTCTACTTCTTTTCTGAGTTTTTCTTCTACCTTTATCTCTTTCTGTGGCCTCATCATGTCATTTTCCCTGAGCTCTTACAGCTCTGTTTTGTGCCCATCCTTTATAGAAGCAGTTTAAAAAGTTCATGGTGAAATGCATCTTCACAGTGTTCATCTGCTTGATGATACTGTTTTTCCTGGTGAATGGTCATTTATGAATATTGAATAATGAATATGGATCGAGGGCTTGTGGTTGCAATCACTCTGCCCTTGTGGAGTTTATGTTCCAGGAGTACAGATAATAAATAAGAGAGAATTACTTATGTGTATTTTATTGATTGATTAATTGATTTTTGATTTAAATTCGAGTTAGTTAACATACAGTGTAGTACTGGTTCAGGAGTAGAACCCAGTGATTCATCGCTTACATACGACACCCTGTGCTCGTCCCAACAGGTGCCTTCCTTAATGCCTGTCGCCCGTTTAACTCATGCTCCCTTTAGCCCACCCCCCCCCACCTCCCGTCTAGCAACCCCTGTTTGTTCTCTGTGTTTAAGAGTCTCTTATGATTTGCCTCCCTCTCTGTTTTTATCTTATTTTTCCTTCCCTTCCCCTATGTTCATCTGTTGTGTTTCTTAAATTCCACATATGAGTGAAATCCTACGATATTTGTGTTTCTCTGCCTGATTGACTTATCTTAGCGTCATACCCTCTAGTTCCATCTGCATTATTGCAAATGGGAAGATTTCATTCTTTTTGACCTCAGAGCAGTATTCCATTGTAAGTGTGTGCATATACATATATACACCACATCTTCTTTATCCATTCATCAGTTGATGGACATTTGGGATTTTTCCATAATTTGGCTATTGTTGATAGCCCTGCTATAAACATGGGAGTGCAGGTGCCCCCTTTGAAACAGCATTTTTGTATCCTTTGGATACATTCCTAGTAGTGTAATTGCTGGGTCATAGGGTCATTCTATTTTTAATTTTTTGAGGAACCTCCACACTGTTTTCCAAAGTGGCTGCACCAGTTTGCAGTCCCACCAGCAGTGCAAGAGGGTTCCCCTTTCTCCACATCCTCTCCAACATCTGTTGTTTCCTGAGTTGTCAATGTTAGCCATTCTGACGGGCACGAGGTGGTATCTCATTGTGGTTCTGATTTGTACCTCCCTGATGACGAGTGACATTGAGCATCTTTTGATGTACTTGTGTGTATTTTAGGAGGTGACATGTGCCCCAGAGTAGAGTTGAGGTGGGGCTGACTGTTGGGGAGAGGGCGGTTTTGGACGGCACGGTCTGCGAGGGCCTCACTAAATGGGGTCATTTGCATGATGACTTCATAGAGATGAGCGAGTGAGTGTTGAAGAAAAACGATCCGTGACACTTGTTAAAGATGGTCGGGCAAGCTTTTTCAAGGAGGTCTTCTGTGGTGGGCGCAGGGGAGAGAACAGGCTCAATTCTGAGCACGGTGTAGGTAAGGAGTGGGGGTGGGGAGGAAGAGACACGGGGACTGAGTCCAAGTGGGGATTCTGGCTAAACCAATCTAATGGGACTCTTGCTGAAGGCAGGCCAGGTTGACGGGGTCTCATGTGTTGGGCCGAGGGCCCCGGGTGAGGAACCTGAGCAAGGGTGATCAGATATGGGGGGTGGCTAAAGCAATTAGCAGAATTCTTGCTACAGTCAGACATTGCAGAGGTGAACACGGGAGTCCAGAAGTTGAGGCCTCGTTGAAAAAGAGCTCAAGAGAAGCTGAGTAGAGTTTGGTCAAGGAGAGGATTTTTGTCACAAGCCGTGTGGGTATGTGCAGGAGGAACATCCAGGTTGGGGGGTGGGGGGGGGGGGAAGGACATGTGCAAATGCCCTGAAGTTGGAATTTGCAGGCACCTAAAGGACTAGCAGGGGGGCCAGTGAGGGAGGATTGGAGTGAAGTGATTGAGGGGGAGGGCTGAGAGATGAGGTCAGGGAGGGGGAGAGAGAGGAGAGAATCTCAAGCAGGCTCCTTGCGGTCAGCACGGAGCTTGACAGGGGGCTCAAACCCACTAACCGTGAGATCATGACCTGAGCCGAAGTCAGGAACCCGATGCTTAACCAACTGAGCCACCCAGGCGCCCCTACACTTGGACAAATTCTATATCCTTCTTTTATTGGCAGGGATTGAACAGACCTGTATATCATAGGAACTCCTAACTTATCTACTATTATATTAATTTTGTATTCTCTCTACTGCGTTCTTTCTGAATTAAATCAGCGAATGACAAAAGAGTCCCTTGGGTCATAAATTATTTACTCTGCTTACTTCCAAGGTACTTTGCTTCTTTTTCCTTCTTATGCCATAGGGATTAGGGAAGGAAAGGTGCTACTGATTATAATATGCCAACCAGTGGTCAGCCCAGACAGACCCTGCTCCTGTGAGATTAACTGAAAATGTTGTGATTAGATAGGAGCAGACCTGTCCCAGGCATGACTGTGTTGCATTAGGTGATAAAGTTCATGCAATTGTTTTGGCTCATTTTATTTCTTGGATACACTAGTCAAGTAGATTTTTAAAAATATACTAGTGAATTTAAACTTCTAAAAATTAGATTTCTGTTTAATATGGGTTGTACAAGAACTAGTAGAATTAATTTTAATTAAATTTAATAAGATTTTTTTTTAACGTTTATTTATTTTTGAGACAGAGAGAGACAGAGCATGAACGGGGGAGGGTCAGAGAGAGAGAGAGAGAGAGACACAGAATCGGAAGCAGGCTCCAGGCTGTGAGCCATCAGCCCAGAGCCCGACGCGGGGCTCGAACTCATGGACCATGAGATCGTGACCTGAGCTGAAGTCGGACGCTTAACCGACTGAGCCACCCAGGCGCCCCAATTTTAATTAAATTTAAAAGTTAAATTATTTCAGAGGAGTTTTCATTTAAATTTGCCTACGTACTTTTTATGGGGGAGTAGGAAACAAAAACAAAATACTTAGCATATTTAAGGGACATAGAGTATTCCCTGCTCCCCAAGTTCCATATACCATGAGAACTTGGTCAAAGGGTTTTCACTGGATGACTAGAGGAGATGGAGAGGTTTCAACATCAGTAGGACAGATGGTTTTTGATGCTTTGGTCTGTGGGCCCGTTTTAATTTTGCTGTTTTCCTTTTTTTGTGTTGTTGCCCCCAGTTTTCTGCCATCATATTACCGCTTGACAGACGCATGCTGTTTCTGAAGGTCATTTCAGAAACACATTGTTTGAATTCATTGTGGATTCTCTTTCCGCTCGGGTGGATGCTATTTAATCTCCACTTCCTTTTCCACCCAAACCCCCCATAGCAAATTGAGACTGTCGAGTTCAATGGCAACAGGAAGAAACTGCCATCCAGCCGAGAGTATAATGTCCATATTCTGTTGCTCAGTAATTATCTTCAGGCAAATGAATACACGATCTGTTGTGAAATCGTTCTCAAATGATTTATGATCCAGAGAATTCTGGGCTCGAATGTCCACAGAGTGAACCTGGACGTGGAGAGACTGGGGAAGACCTGTAGTGAAAGGCTGGGTTGCACTCACGTGTTGTGTGGACAGGCTCGAGACCCCCCCTCAGTGAGGCTTCCTGGGCAGAGAGAGCGCCATTTAACAAGGAGTTGTGTTAAATTACGCATTTGAAAATGTGTAGTCGTTTTAGCATAATCGGGAAAGAACCCAAAGAAAAGGGTCTTACTTGATCGTATTCTTTCTGAAGAAGTCATTATACGTGCTCATGTGTAACATGATTGTGAATCTGCCATTTGCCTCAGGCCCTTGTCTTTGCCCTTTTGAAATCAGACGTTTGTTGGGATTCCCCCAGCTGGGAGTGCGGATGTGTCTGGAAGGGGGTGATCGCATGACATCCCTCGCCCGCTCCCCCCCTCATGCTCCCCAGCAGTGTGCACCCAGCTAATTGTCCATGTAGTTGTCCGTGGCCGTCCGGCGCCCCCACCCGAGGCTGTGCCTTCTCCATCCCAGCATCCAGGCCTCTGGTCTGTAATAAGTGCTCAGTGAATGTCTGCATCTTTGAACAAATCCTTAAGGAGACCTATTTTGGCTAATAAGGTGAATGCAAAGGAATGTTAATTTGGTGGCTGTCTCTGCTTTCCTAGGAAGTCCTCTCGGGCGTGGTGGTCATATCTGGCAAGGATTCAATCCAGCACCAGGGAGTGTCTCTGACAGTGGAAGGAAGTGTGAACCTCCAGCTCAGCGCCAAGAGCGTGGGTGTGTTCGAAGCTTTCTATAATTCTGTTAAGGTAAGAATGCTCAGGTTGCACATCTTTTTTTAGTCCGTTATCCCCGTAATTGTGGGGTTTTTTGCTTGCTTTTTGGCTTTATTGTTGTTACCTGTCGTTGTTTTGTAAGGTACAGTGATAGTCATACTTTTAATACTTACTAATCAAACTGAAAAAAATACTCCGATATTTTGATTCTGAATATCTCCTGCGATTGAAAGTCTGTTTTTATTCCTAGAAGATAGGACGAGGAAAGCTATAAGTGGTCTAAATTCAGCCTTTCAAGAGACCAGAGCCCTTCTGAGACGTTGCGCCTTTGGCTCTGGCACTCACCTTCCCAAAACAAAACCGTTACTTGATATTCAGATAAGACGCAGGTAGGGCAGTGGCCATTCTTTCCTTTTTGTCATTTTGGGTAGAGGCCTGTGTTCCGGAATATCAACTCTTTTTCCGTACTTATAGTTTCCGTTTCCTGAAGGACCTGTTAACTCTCAGTGTTGAGAGGGAAGGAGGTGAGAGGAGAGAAGGGCTCTTGTTGCCCGCGTTCAGACTCCGGCCTTCCCACCCTCTTCCGCAGTCTCCCTGCTTTCCTCCAGCAGCACTTCGAGACTCACTTCAGAAGTCGGAGATCTTCTGAGTGATGCTAACCCAAGGCTTGGAACACATTAACTACGGTGTGATGGCTGCCTTCAGGCAGGTTCCCAGTGTGATGCAGAGGCACGCAGGGCTGAGGCCGGGCGGGCCCGCTCTCTCCGCACACGGTGGGCGGGCGGTGGGCAGGCTCCCGGGAGGCTGGTGTCTGGTGTCCGAGGCGTGAGAAGCCCCGGTTCAGGTGGCAGCCCTCCTGGCCACTCATCCTGACTGTGCTGCACCTGCTTCTTCATTCTGAAGGTCAGAGTGCCAGTCAGGAGGGTTGATAGGATAGTTGACTGAGCTTTTTGGGGAGAGGAGAGGAAATACCACTTCAGATGTGCCCCAAACATCGAAGCATCCGGTACCGTGAATGAACCATTATTGTGCCAGAGACTTGAGCCAATTGTGTGCTCACCTGCAGACACAGAGCTGTGCGGCCCAGGACACCGGGGGGGGGGGGGGCACCCAAGGGCTCGTGGCTCGCGGCTCTCAGGAGATCATTAACGGACACAGTAATTTGGAAGTACATCTAGAAGTGCGTGTTGATAGATGGAGTTGCTTTTTTTTTCTTTACAGCCTATCCAGATTATCAATAGCACCATCGAAATGGTGAAGCCAGGAAAATTTCCCAGCGGCAAAACAGAAATTCCTTTTGAATTTCCCCTGCACGTGAAGGGCAACAAAGTTCTGTACGAGACTTACCACGGCGTGTTTGTCAACATTCAGGTGAGCGCTTCCTAACGCTGTGGGGCCACCTTCACGGCTGGTCCTCTGCAAAACGGCTCCGTGTCTCTTTCACTGCAAGTTAACAGACAGACCCAAGAAGTTGATGTTGCAGTTGTTGCCGAGACCTCCTGTGTGTATTCTATTTTGATTTCTCATTTTGCTTTGCAGAACACAGTTTGTGTGCGGCCGTTAGTTTTGATAGAAATCCCAGAGGACCCGTGCTACACAGCTTCTTTGAAAAAACTCCGTTGTTTCTTTTGGCCCCCACTCAGGCCGCATGGACACCGTGCGAGGGGTGCTTTTATTGTTTGGTGATAGATATGCCCTCACGTCTCTCTGGCACCCGCACTAATTGTCTATTTTCTACGTATAAATATCTCTTTGTTAGGTATCCAAAGGCTACTACTCTAACATAGGCTTGTATTCTTTAGTGAACAAACCTTGTAAATGAGGGGAAGTGAATTTATGACTTCCTGTCTACCTCCGCTAGCTCAGGATGCCTTTCACAGCCACTATTGTGTCAGGCACAGTTTGGAGTCATGACTCAGAGCGAGCGAGCGAGCGAGAGAGCCTTTCCTTTATTCAGTGGAAAGAAAGGTACTTTTGTGATACCAGCTCTGCAGGGTTCCCCTTGCTGGATGAGACAAAACCATCTTGTCTTACGTACGTGCAAGAGGGCAGCAAGTTGGGAAGTTTTTTCATTTATTGAGTTTTAGCCGATAATTTGGTCTTGGTAAGTCCCCATTCCCCTGCCTCAAATGTAACACTTTAAAAATGCAACACTTTAAAAATGCGGTTCCTCAAAACACTCCTGAGAGTTTTAACTAAAGGTCTGTCTACGTGTGAGTTCCATGAAGTGCTTAAAAGATGGGCAGACAAGAACCACGTGCAGCCTGGCCGTACTGTGCTGCACGGAGTATCTTTCTACAAAGAAAAACTGTATCTAGTCCTTTGTTATTGGTGCACCTGTTTCAGGCAGTCTGTATACTGAAGGCTTTGGACAGGCCCGTAGGAAGTACTTGTAACAGTGGGGAAGCGTCTAGATTGGAAGGAACCTGCCTGCATAGACGTGAGTCCTCTGGCCAGCTTTCTAGGCTGGGAGCACTTTCACCGTATAAGACCATAAATGCAAAATGCCTTTTTAGCAAGACTGAGACCATCTCAAACGTTTATTTGGAAATCATATTTATTCTCTTTCCAGAATCAGCATCACCGCACTTTCCTGACATGGTAGCTCTTTAATACTGCTTATTTATTAACATAAGCATATGTTCATTAGAAACCGAATAGAATAGTGTTCAAGTTTCAGTGGCATACTTCTTGTTACTTCCTCCTATGTTCTTTGTTTTTGTTAAAAGATTAATTGTTTGAAATCAAATTGGAGGGCCGCCTGGCTGGCTTAGTTGGTGGAACATGTGACTCTTGATCTCGGGGTTGTGGATTCAAGCCCTACGTTGGGTGAGGAGATTACTTAAAAAAATAAAATCTTTCAGGGTGCCTGGGTGGCTCAGTGGGTTAAGCATCCATCTTCGGCCCAGGTCACGATCTCACGGTTCGTGGGTTTGAGCCCCAGTGTCGAGCTCTGTGCTAACAGCTCAGAGCCCGGAGCCTGCTTCGGATCCTGTGTCTCCTTCTCTCTCTGCCCCTCCCCTGCTTGCGCTCTGTCTCTCCGAAATAACTAGAACATTAAAAAAATAATAATAATAATAAAACCTTAAAAAAATCATCTTGGAAATTTCATTCTTTTCCAGATGTTGCCAGGAAGGGCATGTGGATCTACAGTTGACCCTTGAACGGCATGGGTTTGAACTGTGCGGGTCCACTTACTTGCGGATATTTTTGTCAGTACATACAGTCCAGTGCTATAAATGTGTTTTCTCTTTCTTGATTTTCCTAATAACATTTTCTTTTCTCTAGCTTACTTTATTGTAAGAATATAGTATATGATACATATAACCTAACAAAATACGTGTTAATCCACTGTTAATGTTATCACTCAGGCTTTTGGTCAACAGTAGGCTCTCAGTAGTGATGTTTTTGGGAAGTCACAAGTTACACCTGGGTTTTTGGACTGGCGCCCCTAACTCCCCATTGTTCGTAAGAGTCAACTGTACATAAAAACTTGTGTACTTATGTCCTGCATAGCTGTATGTAAGTTGGAAATTCTTTAAAATGCCGTTAGAGAGCTAACATGTGGTGAATTCTTTTAGTAAGGTGTATACTCTCCCAACCCAACCTTTATTTTGGCCCTAAGATCTTACCCCTTGAGGGTTAACTTCAGAATGCTACAACCTGGAATTCTCTACCTCCCCAGATATCTCACAGATTTCTAAAGATGAGGGGATTTCTTCTTATCCTAACCTTAGATTTATAAGAGCTTATCACCTAGATTCAACATTCATTAGAATTTTGCCACCTTTGTTTCATCTGTATGTATCCTTCCTGAATCATTTCAAAGTTAGTTACAGAATCTCGACACTTCATCTAGAGGCACTTCAATGTCCATCTCTGGAAAATAGGGACATTCTACAGAATCACAGTTGACATTTTCACACCTATCAAAATTAACAGGAATTCTCAAATACCATCTCATTCCCAATTCATATTCAAATTTGTCATTGCTTCTTTTGAGAAAATACACTTTAAAAAAAAAGATTTTATTTAATTCATTAAAAAACATTTTTGTAATGTTTATTTTTGAGAGAGAGAGAGAGACAGAACATAAGCGGGGGAGGGGCAGAGAGAGAGGGAGACCCAGAATCCGAAGCAGGCTCCTGGCTCTGAGCTGTCAGCACAGAGCCTGATGCAGGGCTTGAACTCGTGAACCGCGAGATCATGACCTGGGCCAAAGTCGGACGGACGCTCAACCTACTGAGCCACCTAGGCGCCCCAATTTAATTTATTTTTTAAAAATGTTTATTTATTTTTGAGAGAGAGAGCATGAGAGAGTGCGTGGGGAAGGGGCAGAGAGAAAGAAAGAATCCCAAGCAGTGCAGAGCCCACAGTGGGGCTCAAACTCAAAACCCTGAGACCAAGAATCACACGCTCCACCGACTGAGCCAGCCAGGTGCCCCTTGAAAATATACTTCTTGAGTGAAACTAGGATTACGGGTTTTTTAAATCTGCTTTTCATTGATCGGTTGATTCAGTCATTGGGTTTCTAGATGGGTCTTTTGCTAGCCTTCTTGTTTTATTAGCAGAGCAAGTGCCTCCCAGAGTCCACGGTAACCACTTGAGGTCACAGGGCTGGCCTTTGCACCATCGCTTACCACGCTTACTCTGCAGATTCATGGGCGGTTTACTTTGGATAGAAGGTGGTGTTAAACTAGATAGAAAGTGTTATTAAACCTAGTAACATCCTCTTTCTCAAATGACGTGGGCACAAAGACATTTTACACTTATAATTTGAATTGTGTTGTAGTAACATATTGTAAAAACAGTAAAAACCATAAGACAGAATAAAGGGTTTAAGATGCAGCCAGTATTAAATTCCCAGCTTGCAGGGTCTGGGTTTCCTTGTGACTCCTTAGACGGAGGCTCAGCGGTGTTGGCCCGTCTTCTTCTCAGGCCTGTTCTCACCTTCATGATTAGATCGTGCATACGAGAATCTGCCCGCTTTCCCTAGTTGTCCTTGGTGCGCCTTTTCTTTTAAAAGGTGTGTAAATCGTAGGCAAGTTTTATTATGTCTGTTCCACTCATGTGGCCATACTAACAACGTTTTGTCCTATAATAACACAGCATAGAGCGGTACTAACATGTCTGAATCGCAATTCAAAATTAGTTTATCCAGATGCCAGTCATTCTTTGTCAAGTTCAGAATATCCTTTCTGGGAGTCTGCTTCAAATCTGTTGGCTGTCTTCTTTCCTCTTCCTGTTGGCTCTGTGTTTACTGACGGTCATAGAAGATCCAGTCTTGACCTCCTTCTGGAGCCCTGCTCAGTCTGACCGTCCTGACCCCCTCTGGCCTGTGGAAACTCCTACCACCTGGACCGTTTCTTCACGATTGGGCAAGAGCGCGATAAAGCAAAAAGACGGAGGGCTTCGCAGCAGACAGATCTGGGCTTGAGTTATGTGTTGTGTAAAGATTCAGAGCATGGGTTTTGGCAGCCGGCAGGTGTAAATTCATATCCCACCTCTGTGACCCCGAACAGCCTTCATGACCTCCTCCTAGGGGATTAATGAGGTCTTGGCATGAAGTGCTTAGTTAGCTCAGTGCCTGGCACACGGAATGGTCCAAGTCCGTATTTGTTGAATGATTGAATATAAATGAGGTATTGGTAGCCGTCCTTGCATTATCCTAACAGTTCTATTGGAGTTGTTAGAATTAACTGAGATGGTGCATGTAAACGAATTAACATAATTCCTGGAACAAAAATCAGCATGTTCCTCTTCTCCGCCTTTCTCCCCACCCTCGCTTGTTAGCATCTGCCCCATGTTACGAATTATTGCCTCCATACTTAAAAACATTCCGTGGCCAGAAGTTGATGCCACTTGTTCTCACTCCTTTGCGAGTGATGGAAATCCAGTTCAAGCTGACTTCGCCTAAGAAAGGTATCAGATCACAGAGCCAGAAGTGCGGGAGGCCAGTTGTGTCTCCGGCTCCGTTGTCTTCCGTGCAGGCCTCATTCTCAGCTGGGTTCTTCCCTGGCCGCGGCAGAGCTGGCTGCTAGCGTGTGGCTGGCGTATGATCTACTGGATCGGCACCCCAGCAGAAAGAGTTGTTTCCCCGTAGCAGGCCTGGCTTACCGGTCACTTCCAGGAGGCTGACGGGAGGTCAGCTCTGCCAAAGCCCTGAGACTAAAAATGAGGAAGGGGAAGTTCCCACTGGGAAAAGAATGCAAGAGACCAGGCAGGTCCGAACAAAATGTCGAACAAAATGCTAGACAGCGTGTGGGCTGTGTAGGAGAAAGACAAAACACGTGTGTGCATACACACAGACTACACACATACACACACGTTGTGTGCACACACATGTATACAGATCTAACAGTACCAGGCCTCACTGAGCTTGTCTGGCTGGGGAGACCAGATTGAAATCTCAAAAGAGAATGTGTGTGTGTGTGTGTGTGTGTGTGTGTGTGTGTGTGTGTGTGTGTACACACGTATATATACATCCCTTGTCTACAAAGATCTTTATATATATAAAGATCTACAAAGATCTATATCTATATCTGTATCTATATATCTATATATCTATATCTAAAGATCTTTGTAGACAAGGGATGTTTCTTTAGAAAAATGTTTTAGGGGCGCCTGGGTGGCTCAGCCGGTTAAGCGTCCAACTCTTGGTCTCCGCTCGGGCCATGATCTTACAGTTCTTGAGTTTGAGCCCTGTGTCAGGCTCTGCACTGACAGTGTGGAGCCTGCTTGGGATTCTCTCCCTCTCTCTGCCCTTCCCCTGCTCATGTTCTCTCTCTCCCGAAATAAACAAATTTTTAAAAATGTTTTAATATCCCAGTAACACCTTAAATATATAGCAACTCCTTGTATAATGTGGACAGGTCGTTCATAATAATGTAGCTTCTTGATTCAACCATGCATGTAGTCCCAGTTATATAAAATATTTTGAACATAATTCTAAAGTTTTTCCTGGATGATTAAAACAGTAGCTGACTTTCTTCAATGGGGTTTATGTGATTTTTTTTTTAGATTAGCATGAAGACAGTGATCATGCTATAGATTTGTTACCAGTGTGTCAACCCACAGACAAGAACCATGTGAAGAAACAGTCCCAGGTCAGAGCTCTTAGCTCAGGGACCGGCCCCACAGAGGGGCCCGCTCTCCCTTGGGTAGAACCGGGCCTGTCTTGCAGGAGGTACACGAGCAGTGGCTGGTTCAGAAAAACAGCCCAGGCACAGCAGAGAAACTGAACACGGGTTGAAAGCTAGCGTGATGCCACCTGCCTTACCCGTCCCCGTCACCTTGCACTCAGGGTATGTCTGTGTATTGGCAGATGGGGAACGGCTGAGAGGGAGAACAGTTAAGATCGGCCACGCATCGACCCCTGTGGAAGCTGGCTCCTGGATACGTGGGGCGTCTTTATACTCTTCTCTTTACTTTTGCATATGGTCGGCTTTTCCAAAATAAACATTTTAAAAGATTTCCCCTTCTTTATTACTTCTTAAGGTTAAAATATGGAGAGCTAGGGGTGCCTGGGTGGCTCAGTCGGTTAAGCGTCTGGCTTCGGCTCAGGTCATGATCTCACGGTTTGTGGGTTCGAGCCCCGCATCGGGCTCTGCTGGCGGCTCGGAGCCCGGAGCCTGCTTCGGATTCCGTGTCTCCCTCTCTCTCTCTCTCTCTGCTCCTTCCCCGCTCACACTCTGTCTCTCTGTCTCTCTCAAAAATAAATAGACCTGGGGTGCCTGGGTGGCTCAGTTGGTTGAGCGTCCGACTTCAGCCCAGGTCATGATCTCGTGGTCCATGGGTTTGAGCCCCGCATTGGGCTCTGTGCTGACAGCTCGGAGCCCGGAGCCTGTTTCAGATTCTGTGTCTCCCTCTCTCTCTGACCCTCCCCTGTTCATGCTCTGTCTCTCTCTGTCTCAAAAATAAATAAACATTAAAAAAAATAAATAAATAAAAAATAAAGATAAATAGACCTTAAAACAGTTAATTGAAATGTGGAGAGCTAGTTTTGAGGAGCCCTGGAGTCTTAGACCTTGAGCACCGTCACCGCAGAGTCCTCTCTTCGCTAAAGCCTGAACTCCTGAGTGCAGGGTCCGACTCCCATCTTGCTCCGTCACCCGGCGCCGTGCTGTGCACACGGTGCCACGGGCAGCTCGCTTCTCAGGGGCGGTTCGTGAAATGCCAGACGCTGTCCTGGGGCTGCTTGTCCTTCCTGTGTGTTTTCTAATCCTTGGGACAAATAGCTGCCACTTTACTAAGAGCTGCTATGTGCCAGACCCTATACTAAGTGCGTGTCACACATTATCTCATTTGGCCCTTGCTGCAGGCAGGCACTAATATCCCCATTTTAAAGAGATGACTCCTCTTTAAAGCTCAGACGGGTTGTCTTATTTGTCAGGGTTCACACGCTAAGACAGACAGCTGGATTTAAAGCGGCTTTTGCTTCCAGGTGCACATTCTTTCTGCTCTCTGCCTCTTATAGGTGAGACTCTGTGCCTTTGCACCAGCGGGTCAACTACGGGGCAGCCGCGGCATCACCCGAAAGTGTGTCTTTGCTTTTGGTCTTTTTATAGAAATGCCTTTACTTTGAGCACTGGCTCCCCCAGTTATGTATATTAGGTTCATATAACACAGTAGTTGGACCACGTTTCCCTGAAAGTTGGCTTTCTTGGGTCTTTGGATAAAGTTCCAAGGTGGAAGCAGACCACACTAAAACGGCATTTTCTCGTCCGATTTCGCCCTCCAGTATACCCTGCGCTGTGACATGAGGCGGTCTCTGTTGGCCAAGGACGTGACGAAGACCTGCGAATTCATCGTTCACTCCGCTGTAAGCTGTGTTTGGGGCTCTGCGCGTCATGATGGGACTCTCCCGTAGGGTCTGGTCTTTTCCCCCGTTTGTAGGCCAAGAAGTTAGCCTGGTGCTGTGTCGTGGCTGCTGGGGAAGAGACTCCTGGGTTGGAGACAGGGACCCTGGTGTCTTCCGGCAGGATCAGAACCCTGCAGGGGGCCGTGCCTCCGCTGAGAAACAGCGGGCAGGGGCCCACCTCTGTCATAGCAAGCAGCAGGCCTGTTTCCGAGGGACGCATCTCTTCCTTTCTCAAGGTCATGACGACCATACAACCCAGAGCAGTGGCCCGCCTCAGACAAGGGATGGTCAGGACCTTACCTTGTTGGCACGCCCAGTGAGAGCACACAGGGACCTTCGGGGTCAGGGTGGGTCGCTTCTCCCAACACTTCCTTTTTTTTTTTTTTTTAATACATTTTTTAAAATGTTTTATTCATTTTTGAGAGACATAGACCATGAGTGGGGGAGGGGCAGAGAGAGAGAGGGAGACACAGAATCCGATGCAGGCTCTGGGCTCTGAGCTGTCAGCACAGAGGCCAACACGGGGCTCGAACCCACAAACCATGAGATCACAACCTGAGCCAATAGCAGACATTTAACTGACTAAGCCACCCAGGCGCAACTCTCCCAGCACCTTCTGTTACTATTTTGCAGTGACAACATATTCTTTATTTTATTTATTTATTTATTTATTCATTTAAAAAAATTTTTTACAACATATTCTTTAAAATTCCCTTTCACGTGCCGACTGAGGGAACTGGATCCCTCTCCCCTGTGGCTGTTGGCGCTTCCGGGTGAATTCAAGGTAGAGTCCGCAGCACATCTGTGCTGTTCCTTGGTCATCGTGCAGAGCCTCACGGTGACTGGCCCTGTCCGCCCTCGGTGTGACACGTGTGACGGATGTCCACAGCATTGGATTCCCTTGTCTCCCCGGCCTCTCTGCAGGCCGTGTCGTCCTTCCCTTCCCTGGGCTGTGTGCTCACACCTCCAGGTCAGGGCCGGCTCTTGCTTTCTCTAGGCCAATGGCCGCCTAGACTGAGATTGCAGCGCATCTGCCTTTCATTTGATCCTGAGCAGTTTGGAGACGGAAGTGGCCAAACTGGGGTTCCTGGAGGCGCCCAGGTGAACGGGGTCTGGACGTGTCGGCTCACGTCTGCCTGGGCCGTCCCCGGGCTGACCAGGGAACACCGCTTCTGAGGGCCTCACCGGGCCGGGTAAGGCCCGTGCGTGTGCTCCGTGAGCGAACGGGTTCTGTGGGGCTGCGGGCCATGTCAAGATGGCACCAAACCGGACAGACGCAGAAGCCACTAGCTTTCCCTGACTCTCTTCCCTTCGTAGGTTATTGCGCAAGGCGCCGCGTCCTGGGGACCCCACACGTTTCCCGTGGTCCCTGCCACGTGCCTTAGTAAATGGGGGCTTCTACAGAGTTCCGCGGGGAGGCACGTTGCTTTTGTGGAAAATTTGCAATTGTATTTCTTTTGTACTGTTATGAAATGTCCATGGATGTCTTTTAGTAGTGGTTACATAAAAATGTAAGACTTAAATCTCTCGTGCAGAAGATTGGCAAAATCACCGATGTCCTTTATTTCCATCATTTTTGTAATTTTTTTTTAGGACGTCTAACATTTATCATTAACCCCTTATTAAATTTTTAATAATCATTGTTTAAGTATTTTAGTGATAATATATTATATAAAATATTAAAAATATATTATTCTTTTTTTGGAAGTCATGTGATTTAGGTATTTTCCTTTTTTGTATCAAAGGTCTTCACATGGAAGCAAAAAAAATTTTTTTTTCTTTAATGTGGATTATTCCATAAAAGAGACATATACCCTTTTTATGTCTTTAACAAAAAGAACCTCCAGCTTTGTGAAGGAGAATAAACCCAAATTCAGCTCCCTGCCCAGAGCCACACTCCAGGCCAGGTCTTCCCTGACCCCTGACCCCCAGCCTGCTCGTGACTGCAGGGCCCTGTCAGAGGTCAGCTCAGGGCAGGCACCAGTGGCAGGGCCGTGTGGGGCTTCCTCCCTGCTCCCGGCAGCTTACCAACACCCAGCCTTCAAGGACCGTGTTTTTGGGGGCGCCTTGTGGCTCAGTTGGTTAAGCGTCTGACTTTGGCTCAGGTCATGATCTCACCGCTCATGGGTTCGAGCCCCATGTCGGGCTCTGTGCTGACAGAGCCTGGAGCCTGCTTCGGGTTCTGTGTCTCCCTCTCTCTCTGCCCCTCCCCTGCTCATGCTCTACCTCTCTGTCTCTCTCAAAAATAAATAAACATTAAAAAACTAATAATAAAAAAAGAACTCTGTTTTTGGGGTGCCTGGCTTGCACAGTTGCTGGAACGTGCAGCTCTTGATCTCAGGGTTGTGAGTTCGAGCCCCATGTTGGGGCTTAAAAATCTTAAAAATAAAATCTTAAAAAAAAAACTACAAAAATAATCCTGTTCTTTTTTACGAACGATTTCATGAGAAGGATAAAACCATGCTGTGATCTCTAGTCGACAAGTTAAATACTCCTTTAAATGCCGTGAGGAAGAATATATCCACTAAAGACTATGTTCATGAACCTATTAATAAGAATATTGCGTAGAATACGCCTTTGGTAGATGAGTAAACTTGGCATTTTGGCTCCTGGCATCTGGGTGTCAGTGGCCTTTGGATCCCAGCGCTGGAGCGGAATCTGCCAGGCAGGCCCTCATGAAGCTCGGCGGTGCCGATGGGTTCCGCAGCTGTGTGACGTGGAGGTGACCGTGCTTGGCTGACGATGGCAACATTTAGGATTATTTAATGGGAGTGATCCTCCCGGTGGACATTTGGACGGCTGGGTGGCTCACGGTGCCGGCCTTGGAGCCAGACCACCCGGGTTTGAATCTCGGTTCTGCCACTTGAGACCATCTGAGTTCTCTGTGCCTCACTGTCCTTGTCTGTGAAGTGGGGCCAGTGACCGTAACAGCACCCCGTAGGCTCGTCGCGCTCAGTCAGTAGCACATCAGAGGTACTTGGCGTCAGCTCTTATTCTAAGAGCTTTAACGTGAATACCTTCCAATAATACTACCCTTGGTTCTTAGGTCTGATTTTTAATTCCCGGACCTGAAAGGGACCTGATAGGTTAAGAAAGTGGTCCCTCATTTTACAGATGAGGAAACTGAGTCACAGGGGATGAAGAAATGTGACAAAGAGCACAACACTGTCTTTCGGCAGAGCTGTGTTTGTAGAACCCAGGTGAGCTGCCTCGCACTGCCAGCTCCACCCCCCCCACCCCCCCCCCCCCCGATCCATTCTGCTGCCTTTCATCTGTTTAAAAACAGAAAGGGAAGTTGGACCCGTGGAACCCTGGGCCTTCAAGCAGCTGATGTTGGTTTTACCTCTTGTTTTAGCCTCAGAAGGGGAAGCTGACCCCAAGCCCTGTGGACTTCACTATCACTCCCGAAACCTTGCAGAACGTCCGAGAGGTACGTGCACTTCCCACTTGAAAGCCAGAGATGTTTTCTTAGTGACCGGACTCCGCAGACAGACCGTTGACCAAGGGTTCCTTCTTTGGGTATGAGGTCATCAGCAAGAGTAACGTTCTGATTATCTCTGTACCCAAAATAGCCTGGATTTTTCGTTTGACTTCTTTTTTTGTTTTTAATGTTTATTTGTATTAGAGAGTGTGTGTGTGTGCGTGCGTGAATGTGAGTGGGGGGAAGGGCAGAGAAAGACAGAATCCAAAGCAGGGCTCCAGGCTCCAAGCTGTCAGCACAGAGCCCGACTAGGGGCTCGAACTCAGACTGTGACATCATGACCTGAGCTGAAGTCGGCCGCTTAACTGACTGAGCCACTCAGGCGCCCCTGGTTTGATTTCTTTTTAAACTCGGTAACTACTTCGAAGAAGAATGCTTTTCAGAGGCTGCTCCGGAGGCCTGTATGCCCACCATGGTCCCCCCCTCTCCTCCCGGTTCTATTGTGCTGCAGTCAGAGCCCCTTTTCCCTGAGTCCCGACCACCCCTGCACCCCTCACTTCTTAGCTGGCCACCTGCTCTCTTGTCCGAGGGCCTGGCTCTTCTTCCCTGCTGTCGTCCCGCATTCTGCTGTCCGGACCCTGTCATCTGGGTTAAAGGCAAGTCTGGGAGGCCTGGGGCACAGGAGCGGTTATTGGCCTCCCTGAGGAGGCAGGGGTGTGTCCTCAGGTGCCTCTCAGAAAGTCCCTTTACCATCTGGAGGGGACAGGACCCCCATGGTCCGGTTGGCTTGTACTCTCACAGGGATTTGAACGTGACTGGACACGTGCAGGGAATGCAGGTGGTAGTGATGGGCTGAGGCTGCGGCCGCGGCCCGGATCTCACTGCCCTGGTCCCTCCCCGGCCTCGGCTGTTCAGCCCGAGAACTACCCAGTAGTGTCCCAGTTGGCGCTCATGCTCTTAACTGGTTTGTGTTTCTTAGGAATCTAAACAATACAGAACCAGGTGACAGAACGGGAGAGGGGAGGGGGGCTGAGTAGATCCAAGAGCGTCTTGTAAAGAGCACCCAGCCAGATCCTTTGAACGAGTTTGTTTTGTTCCTTCCATCGTGTCCTGCGTGTACCTTAATGGTACCTTAATGTGTACCTTAATGTTTCTCTTTTTGCCTGGCCTTGGTCTAATTGATTAAGGTCGCAAGGGTTTTTTTTTCTGTTAGCGTACTGTTACTTGCTCCTTTTTTCTCTAACATCCTGTTTCTGTTTTCCTAACAGTTATCCCCAAATGTTCAAACATGCAGAGACAATCATGCGTTTCAGTAACAACGCGGAGAACAAGAACCTTCTGCCGGAAGGTTTATAACATTTTCGCATTTTCCTCCTACCACACCCTTGTTTGTTGAAATGGTCTGAAATCTAAGGTCAGGTTTGTCTGTTTCATTTTTCTCAGTGTTAATTAAGCCTCTGTTGGCTTAGAAGCCATTTCTCATAGTTGCCTGAACTATCACAGGCAGGATTTAACTGTCACTGCTTCACTGGAGGTGTCACCGTGGTCATCGCTGCCTGTTGCTTCCTCTCCCATTCTCGTGTGTCTTCAGTTTATTTTCTGTGTTGCTGGAGTACATCCTAGAGTCATTCTTTCAGAAAGGGCGAGGAGTGAACTTACATCCTTGAGTGTCTAACAGACACTAGACACTGGAATCCTAGTTTGTCCAGGTCGAAGACTCTGGCTCTAATTTCATTTGCCCTTAGAACTTGGGAAGTAGCTGCCTGGTGTTCTGGTGCCTCATGATGCTGATGATGACCTGATCCCCAAATTTGTGCGAGCTCATCTGTGTCTCCTCCCTCTTCCTTACCCAGCCCTGAAAACTTCCAGTGTCTCCCCATCCTTAGCATTGTGGAACGTCTAAGCCCTTGCCCGGATTTTGATGTTTCCTTAGTCAGTGTGCCTGCTGTCTTTCCTTCAGCTCTGTGACCATCTCTCAGTGTCTCTTAGACGTGTCCCAGCAGAGTCCTCGGCTCGGTCTTCCAGCTCACTGATTTGCTCTTTGGTTGGTATGGAGCCCAGCTATTGAAACGTTTGCTTCGGGCGCCTGGGTGGCTCAGTCGGTTGAGCGTCCTACTTCAGCTCAGGTCATGATCTCACGGTCTGTGAGTTCAAGCCCTGTATCAGGCTCTCTGCTGACAGCTCGGAGCCTGGAGCCTGCTTCGGATTCTGTGTCTCCCTCTCTCTCTGACCCTCCCCTGTTCATGCTCTGTCGCTTTCTATCTCAAAAATAAATAAACGTTAAAAATAATAATAAAAAAAATAATAATAATAATAATAATAATAAAAGAAACGTTTGCTTCAACAGCAGTGTGATTCATCTCCAAGCAGTTCCTCTCGCAAGATAGCGCCTCTTCCTGCAGACACACGGCCCTTCATCTCTCTTCCTGGTGATCCTGTTTGCTGACGTCGGCCTCTTTTTCTTGCTTTTATTTTCCTCAAGTGTCTATTGGTTTTTGGGTGTCAGCTTATGTTTATATAAACGAGGATCAAACGTGTGTGGCCTTGTTAACCAGACTCTCTGTCCTCAGCCCAAATGATAATCTGTCCTTGTGGTTACACACGCACACTCTACCTGAGGAGCTCTGCTGCAGGGGAGGGGCATTCGGCCCTGTGGGCTCTCTTTGGAGGTGTGCAGGTGGCTTGTCTTCTGGGGTCAGAGCCTTGTCG
Source organism: Puma concolor (assembly GCF_028749965.1). Taxonomy (NCBI): domain Eukaryota; kingdom Metazoa; phylum Chordata; class Mammalia; order Carnivora; family Felidae; genus Puma; species Puma concolor. The sequence goes on along the minus strand of NC_141675.1, from coordinate 152,220,108 downwards.
TCCTGCATTGTGGCCGTAAATGGGGACACTCGCCCAGCCTGCTCTGGGAGCGTCCTGGGTGGGAAGTCCCCCTCGAGGGGGACACGCTGACCCCAGAGGCCGCCCATGGCCAGTTCCGCCATCCCTGTGACTGCCCCGCCCCGACTGCCCCTTCCCCGGGTGGGCCCCACCTCTGACCTCAGGGCTGCCCAGGGCCTGCTGGGAGCACGCGTGTGCAGAGCTCTGTCTTCTAACCGCAGGACGTGGTTCCCTGAGCCGGGAGCTTCACTGTCCTTGCGCTTTTATTCACAGAAACACTTCACCGGGCTGGTCTTTCTCTGTGTAGCTTGTTTTTTTGTTTGTTTGTTTATGCCAACGTCATGTCCCCGGGAGGAGGGGTAAAGTGAATTATTAGTCAGAATCTTTAGCTGGGCGTTGAGAGCTTTTCTTTTTTGCCAGTTGCCTGAAAGAATTTTAATGCAGACTGCTACTGCTTTTTAGTTTTTGGAACAAATAGCCTCTCTGTAGTTATTTTTAGAACTTTGTCTTGAATCAAGTCTTTTTTTAGAGCTCTCTGCCCTTGGGGCCAGCAGGTCCCTGCACCCCAGTTCCGGCGCTGCCCGACAGGGGAAACCAGTCACGGCCACTGCTGGCCCCTGAGGTGTGGCTAGTCTGAACTGAGATGAGCTCTGGGTGTCAGGTCCTGACTGGATTTCAAAAAGAAAGAGAATATAAATGTAATTTAAAAAAAAAAAAATTTTTTTTTTTAACGTTTATTTATTTTTGAGACAGAGAGAGACAGAGCATGAACAGGGGAGGGTCAGAGAGAGAGAGGGAGACACAGAATCTGAAACAGGCTCCAGGCTCTGAGCTGTCAGCACAGAGCTCGACACAGGGCTCGAACTCACAGACCGTGAGATCATGACCTGAGCCAAAGTCAGACACTTAACCGACCAAGCCACCCAGGTGCCCCTAAATGTAATTTTTAATATTGATTATATGTGGAAGGGAGAGTTTGGACCTTTTGGTTGGTTTTAGCTGTTTCCTTTTACTCCTTAAAATATAGCTACTAGGAAATTTTAAATTACATAGGTGGTTCCCATTTTGGCTGCATTTTGTTTCTGTGAGACAGCAGTGCTCCAAACTCCACTTTAGTAACTGGGACCAGCGAGGTGAAGGCTTCTAGAACAGCTACCTCTGTTTATATCCACTTCCCACAAGAAATCATCATCCACCTGTGACCAGGTTCTTAGGTCTACAGAGGAAGCATCCAGAAGGTTTAGTCAAGCATTGATGACAATTGTTTTCTTTAAATGCCCTTGAGGGGTGCCTGGGTGGCTTAGTTGTTTGAGTGTCTGGCTCTTGATCTCAGCTCAGGTCTTGATCTCATGGTCATGAGTTCAGGCCCCGCATTGGGCTCTGCACTGGGAATGAAGCCTACTTAAAAAAACAGTAAATAAATAAAAAATAAAACTAAATGTAAAAAATTTTTTAAATGTCCTTGAAATAAATGCCTTCGCTTTTCAAAATTGCATAATTGGGAGCATAGCATTTTTTTTTTTAATGTTTATTTTAGGGAGAGACAGCATGAGCAGGGGAGGGGCAGAGAGAGAGGGAGACAATCTGAGGCAGGCTCCAGGCTCCCAGCTGTCAGCACAGAGCCCGACACGGGGCTCAAACCCACGAACCCTGAGATCGTGGCCTACGCCGAAGTCCAACGCTTAACCGACTGAGCCACCCAGACCCCAATAATTGGGGGCATTTTTAAGTTGATTATTTTTTTTAAAACCTTTTGGGTGTATGTGTGACCGGTTGCCCGTGGCCCTTACATGCTCTTGGCAACTTCCTCGGGCGTTTTTAGGTCGTGTTGCTTGGCAAGAAGGAGCTTTCCAGATCTGATCTAGGTGATCGGGACAGCTCCGAGGGAGCCGGCATTCTGTGCGGGCCGTGTGGACGCCTGGTGTCTGCGGGCATCTGTTGAGTAATTCAGTCTGTTAGCTGACTCGACCGTGGGTTTTACGAAAATCACCCAGCTTTGTGTTCGGTTTTTATCTGCACCGAGTGACTGACTGTGGAGTGATCTCCCTTGGCACCTTCGTCCCTGACGTCTTGCTTCTGTTCGTCGTAGAGAGCCCTGCTCCCCAAGTTTCTCATCAGGGGCCATCTCAGCTCAACCAGCTGTGTCATCACGCAGCCGCTGACGGGCGAGCTGCTGGTCGAGAGCTCGGAGGCCGCCATCAAGAGCATAGAGCTGCAGCTGGTCCGCGTGGAGACGTGCGGTAAGGGCCCTGCGGCCGGCGTGCCGAGGGGGCAGCGGGCGGAAGGGCGCGCCTCCCGCTTCCGGGACGTGTCCGTGTGAGAAGGCGCCACGCGGAGGGAGGCGGCTCGAGTCGCGTGGGGCAGACGGCAGCGCTGGGTGAGCGGGGTGACACAGGTGCTCACGGAGTCCCCGGGGTCTCTCGCTCGGCCCGTTTGGACACCCGCTGTATCCTGACCGCTCGGCGGCCCGCCTCCCCCAGGGTGTGCCGAAGGATATGCCCGAGACGCCACGGAGATTCAGAATATTCAGATCGCCGACGGAGATGTTTGCCGGAGCCTGTCTGTCCCCATATACATGGTCTTCCCCCGGCTGTTCACCTGCCCTACGCTGGAGACCACCAACTTCAAAGTGGGTAAGCGCACTGGCTCCCTGCCCGGGGCCTGCCGGGGTTCTCCCGCGAAGGCGGGGGGCCCAGACCCACACGGGTCTGCTTGGGGCAGGCTCGGCCCAGAGCACCCAGTCCTCCGGCCACTCAGCAGGAGCTCCCCGAGAGGCTGCCGTGCCAGCCCTGACCGTACACGTGAGCGGCGCCGGCCCTCCACGGGGAGACAGCGTGGCCCTGTCGCTGTAGGGCAGGGACCGTGGGTTTGAGAAGGAAACTAGCACACCGGGGAGCAAGCCCGCCGTGTGCGTGAGGAGGTCAGGCAGGCTCCTCTGATAGGCTGGCATTTGGGGGAGACTCGGAAGTGACCATCAGTGTGATCACCGTGAAGACTGCTGTCTTCCACCAGCTGGCGGTGTCTTGGTCATTTTCCATGACGAATATTTGTGAAGCCCCTTGAGTGCTTTTACCTGCCATGTGACCTCATAACAAGCACGTCGTGGGGTCAGGACATCCGTGGCAGGAGCAGAGGGCGCCAGACTCCGCTGTTTGCCAAACACGTACAAGGACGGCGACGTCTGCTAAAGACAGCGTGGGGTCAGATCTGACCCGAGCTAAGCTGCTGTGACTTTTTTTTTTTAATTAAAAAAAAAAATGTTTTTTTTAACGTTTACTCATTAGTGAGAGAGAGAGAGAGAAAGAGACTGAGCATGAGCAGGGCAGGGGCAGAGAGAGAGGGAGACACAGAGTCCAAAGCAGGCTCCAGGCTCTGAGCTGTCAGCACAGAGCCCGACGCGGGGCTCAAACTCCCCAACCGTGAGATCATGACCTGAGCCCAAGTTGGACGCCCAACAGACTGAACCACCCAGGCGCCCCGCCGCTGTGACTTTCCTCACAAAATGTGTATGATTATCGAATAGCTGGTGTGTGCCCACAGCAGAGAGGGCAGGGCGCCAGGGGCTGGAGTGCAGAGCGAACGCCCTCCGCTGCCCGCTTCCCCCCGCAGGTGCCCCCCTGGCGACCAGCGTCAGGCCCCCGGCACGCTGCCCACGGCATCCTAAAGGCCGTGTTTTACTTCAGCGTACTTTGATTTTAAGCCAGAAGGAGGAGCTTATCTGTTGCTTTCTCACTTGGTTTTTCTACATAAACTTCAAGAGCTCTAAACATTTTTGTTCTTCTGTGCTGTATTTTAAGCACCTAACTTTTTGCATGCTGTTTCTATCAGATTTAGAAAGTGTCCGTATAACATGTCATGCGAGCCTGCGATTCTTCCATATAAATCACGCCCTCAGTCCTTCAGCCGGGACAGCAGTAATGCTCTTTAGACCTGATCGTGAATTTCGTGTGGTTTGGGGCTGACAGGCTCCCGGACACGGGTAGGGACTTAGTGGGGCTCACAGGCCGCCGGACACGGCTGGTCGGGAGCGAACGCAGCAGAGGGAGGGCCCGATGGCTGGGCCCCGCAGCTCCCGTGGGCCCTGGAGTTGCCGTCCATGGGCCCGGCTGAGGTGAGGCTCTGGGCGTCTGGCTGGGGGGTGGGAGCGAGCCGTACGTCCTGAGTGTCCAGCGGTACCTGCGTGCGCCCCCTTCAGCTTTGCTGGTGCTGACCACACGTGACCCAGTGCCCCGGGCCCGGGTCCTCCCGCGGGGACCAGCTCAGGGCCCCGGAGCCTGGGGGGAATGGCTGTTCTGCCCCGTGTTCTCTGCAGTAAGGAAAGCCAGCACCAGCTCCGACCTGGGCCTTCCCGGCCTGCCGAGCGTCCAGCCATGCCATGCCCCCTCCAGGGAGGACGGCAGGGGGGCGGGGGAAGACGATGGCCACCAGAGTCCCATCAGGCCTTTCGAGTGCCGTGGCGATCGTCACCATGAGGAGAGAGACGGGGGCGCTGCTGGCCCACAGCTCCTGCCAGGGCCACCCCCTCCCCCCCCAGGAAGGCAGACAGACACCCTCGGGGACACTATCCTCAGGACTCCAGCCACGAGGGCCTTGGGTGAGGTGACTGCAGAGCCCCTTCCCCAGCCGAGCTGCCTTGGTGCTTGGCCCTGGCCTCTTGGCACGGAGCTCCCCGCTCACACACCGCTTTTGCCGTCATCAACGAGAGACCGTTCTTTGAACCGGCGTCTGGGGTGAATTAACCCCTCCCGCAAAGAACAACAGTGAAACCGCAGTCTCTCATTTGGGGCGGGAGACAGGGACCCACACAGCTGGCCAGTTCCCATTCGGTTCTTCCATGAAGAACTGTTGGAAGGAAAAAAAAAAAAAAAGCAAGACTGAATGAGCAGAAAGGATTCTAGAAGATTCTCTCTGGTAAGGACAGAGGATGAGGAAAGTGTGGTTGAAAAGCTGACCTCTTCCTGTTCCAAGGAGAGAAGACAAATTCCCCTAGAGAGAGTCCTCCCCGGTTCCCCTGGAAGCTGAGGGTGACCGTCGCGGGTGGCGGGCACAGAAGCCCCCAGGGCTGCCTGTGCGCCCCTCACCTTCAGAGCCGGGCGGTGGGCGTGTGGCCTCTGCTGCGGGGGCAGGTGAGTGAGACGCCCGTTCTTTCTTTTCTCAGAATTTGAGGTTAACATCGTTGTGCTTCTCCACCCCGATCACCTCATCACCGAGAACTTTCCGCTGAAGCTGTGCAGGATGTAGCCCAGGAGTGGGCAGTGTGGACGGCGGGAGCTGCGGGGCGGAAATGCGGCTGGGGGGGGCCGACCCATGGGAGCCGAAGCCCGCAGCTTGTGCTTCCTTTCTCGATGAATCTGTGTCAGAAACGGAGCTGACCCTCGACCACAGTCGCCGTCGAAGCTTCTGCTTCCAGTGCTCGCCTCTCGTCAGACCTCTTCTTTAAGACTCAACAGGACTCCGTTGTTTTTGGCCAGATCGCTTGGCAGAAAGCAAAACTTCCTGGGACTCCTGACTTAACTGCCCCCTTGTAGAGGCAGTAAAACTACAAACAGCCGTTTGTGCTTGGCCGGACAGTGGGATCCCCGAGGCCGAGGAAACCCTCCGCACCGAAGACTCCCCCGCAGCAAAGCAGCTTCGCGGGATGGTCACGGGCAAGCTCCCGGCTTACGACGTTTGTGGATTCTGCTCGCGCGGGGCTGCGGGGACGGGGTCTGCGGATCATCCGCGCGGGGCCGCAAGGCGGCATCCCCTAGAACGGTGTAGCATTTTTTCCCGACTCTGTTCTGTAGTCCTTTTGTAACATTTTTCGTAACAACTTCCAAGTTCTGAGGGAACTGGAATAAAGCGTCCCTTCCTGGCACGGGAGGAAAAAACGTCTGTCTGCACCTGTTGTTGCTGGGTGGGTTCCGAATGGCAGGAGACCTGTGCCCGGGGCCGTAGGCGAAGACCCCTCTGCGGTGGGTGGTGCTGGGAAAATGCCCCGGACGTGATGAACTTGGCCTGCCCCCAAGCCTGTGACGGAGGTGCGTTCGGTAAAGCCACGCGGCTCGCGGAATGTGAGCCTGTTGCGACGCGTTTCTTCCGTCTGATCCAGCCATTGTTTCTGTTGGTCCGCAACGAACAGGCCTCAGAAATAAGCCGTGTGCTTCGCACGTTCCCTGGCCTCCCTGACTGTCCCTCCGCCCGGTCAGGCCTGAGCAAGGCGGCCGGCTGACCACCCCCCCCACCCCCGCACCCGGCCACGCCGCTCTCTTCCGCGACTGCGTCCCGCGACGGGTGAGGCCCAGGACGCACACGCCTGAGTCAGGCACCGCCTTATCCTGGGGCTTCGCCAGCGAAACTGACAGCGCTTATCCACGGAGTCATTCCGAAGCTGGCTCCCAGAGAACGCATTTCCGGTTTATAAATCGCCCTTTATGCTCACGTGACATTAATCATTGTCTTTGATGATGTGTTTAGAGTATCAGAAGACAAAGAGGGAAACTTTCTGGGAAACTTCAAAGGCAGAAGTCATTTTTAGTGAAAAAAGAAAAAAGCTAACTAAGAATTTTGAGAAAAGGTTTGGGATGTATGTTGCTATAGAATTTCTTTAGTTGACCGTTTTATGGATATAAATATGACGACTGCCCTTCTTAGGGGCTATTAACTCAAGACCTGCCAGCAGCCTGGCCGCTTTGATTTTCATCTCATTGGATCCCGAGCGGCCCAGGCAAGGGCCTCAGGCTGGCCATCTCCTTCCGCTTCCTGGCCAGACACCTCCCGTGGCTTTTTAAGGGAAACACAGATGTGTGGATATCTCGGACAGCGGCAACCACCCGGCTACTGTCCTGGCTGGCTGGGGCCGGGGTATCCGCTGTCAGGTGCCCGGGGCTGCCAAATTCGCCCGTTAGGGCAAGAGCGGAGGAGGGGGAGGGGAAGGAAAGAGTCTGAACCGTGAGTGCCTACCTGTATTAATTTGGAAACGCCCCTCGAGGCAGGAACGCACTTGGGCCGTCAGAGATCGGCAGGCGAGGGGCCTGGCTCCAGTTCTCGGCCATGTTGTAACTTCCGGCGTAAAGGCAAGAGGTAGATGAGAAGTCAGGTGTGAAAAAGCCACAGCGTTTGTGCCTGAATTCGTCTAGTCGATGTCCTGAGCCTACCTGCTCTGGTAGCTGGTGGGGAAGAACACCCTGGTGCCCTGTCTGCCCCCACCATTGGAATCTCGTAATTCCCAGTCTGGGTCTGAATTCTCCTCTTAAAGCTTGGGGGGTGGGTGGGTGGGGGGTGGCGCCTGGGTGGCTCCATCTGCTTCAGATCCTCTGTCCCCGCCCCTGCCCCTCCCCCACTTGTGTGCACCTGCGCATGTTCTCTTTCTCTCTCAAAAATAAATAAACGTTTAAAAAAGTATTTAAAAAACTTTGGGGGAGAAGATTACCTCCACGTGCAGGCAGAGATGCGGGCTGTGGCAGATGGCTACACTCTGGGATCCCACGATCCCTTTCAGAATTTTTTTTCCGAAATAATGTGCTTCCATGAACCCAAGGCCACCGGAGTAGGGACTGACTTCCAACTCCTTTGCTGCTCGGTGTGGTTGTGTGATGAGGAGGCCGTGGGCCCAGGAGCAGCCTGCCGCCCAGCCCAGCCTAGCCAGAGCTCAGCGCCCTCAGGGATGGTGGAGAAGCGGGACACCCGTCCCCGAACGTGTAAGAACAGCTCACCTCCCCACCCTGTGTGACCACAGGAGGAAGGAAGGGACACCTCTCCAGACCCCCAGATTGCCGGGAGGCTTGGCAGCCCAACCCCACCCCAGAGCGGGTGGCGGGAAGGGCAGGAGCCCCACACCGGGGCCTGGGCCTGGTAGGGCCGGAGGTACCCACGCGTGTGCAACAAACATCTTCGTGACCCTCCGAGCTGCGAGATGGCTTCGAGGCTCTCAGGGGTCCAGAACCCTGCTTGGGTCGGCTGGCCAAGTGCCAGGATGGGAGGAAGCCCAGTACCCCTGGAAGCTGCCATCGCCACCCATCGGGTGGCCATGCCCGGCCCCACCCAGGAAAACCTCCCTGACCCGAGTGGAAGGACCCAGGGCTGGTTTTCACGGTTACTGGTCAGTCGATTAAAAGGACTAAGTTGCTGGCTTCCCTGGAGAGAAGGGCCGGCTTAGCACCAAGAGTGAATTCAGGGAAGACAGCTGCACGGCATCCTTGTATCCTCCGCTTTGGGGGGAGAGCTGCAGCGGGCTTGCGAGGGTGGGCTCGAGGGTCTTGAGCCGGCCCCGACCCGTCCTTGAACCTTGTCAGGAGGTGCTGCCTCCAGCGAGGCTCCTCCTTTCCCTCCAGAGGGTGCGCCTTGAGCTGCCTGCTCGGGGTGGGGGTGGGGGGTGCTCAACCCTGGCGATTCTGAGTCACTGGATGTTGAGATACCACCGTGGGGGCACCTGGGTGGCTCAGTCGGTTGAGCGACTGGCTCAATTTTGGCTCAGGTCAGGATCTCACAGTTTGTGGGTTCAGGTCCCGAGTCGGGCTCTGTGCTGACGGTGAGGAGCCTACTTGAGATTCTCTCTCTCCCTCTCACTCTGCCCCTCTCTCTCAAAATAAATCAATAAACTTAAAAAATTAAAAAAAAAAAAAAAGACCAGCGGTGGCTCTGGGTCTAATGGGAGTAGGAGATACGTGAGCGTTTGTTGTCGTTTAGGATCTGGCCCCTTCCACAGTGCTGTGCACGTATCATTCAGCTGAATGGTGATCCTCGGAGGAGGGAATGGTTACTCTCCGCGTGGCTGATGGAGGGATCAGAATTGACGGAAGGCACCGCCCGCGCCTCCCCGCCTCCCGGGGGAGCTCTGTTTAACGAGGTCCAGTTTTACCTGCGCCAAACCCCAGGCCACCCTCACCTCGCTCGGTGCGGGCCTCACTGTGCCACGTCAGTGACATGCTTTTCTGCCCTTTTCCTCCTGTTCCCTGTCCCACGTTGGCTGCGTCACCGTGTCGGCCGAGGGGAGCTCAGGGCTCTGCTGCCTTTGTTCTCAGTGATGGCTTCCGTTTTGATGAGGTGAATCAAAGGAAGATGAAATCAGGAGACAGGAAATCGTTTGCCGCTGGATGCCGTTAAGGAGTGAGGTGAGTGACAGAAGACCCACAAGTCCAAGACAAATCGTACTCTCGTCCTGATTTCCTTTCTGGAAAGTGAAAATGTCAGGGAATGTTCTCGACCAATTCAGCCCACTGTAGTGTCTTGTAGTAATGACCTCACAGTGGCCTTGTTGAGGGGGTTCTGTTATCCCCACTTCGCAGCTAAGCAAGCTGAGGCCCAGAGAAGCTGTGAGCTGCCCGAGCCACATCGCTCTGTAGGTTTCCTGGCCCGATCATCCGCCCCCACGGCCCCGACTTCCCACACCAAGAGAGAATTAGAATAGCCATTGCCAAAGATGCACGTGATCTTGTTCATGGGGGGCCACCTGTTCTTCATGCACCCCTGCTGTCAAAGCCACTCTTCGTAATTGCCACTGGTTGTCAAAGAGGCAGAAGAAAGTTTTGTGTGGAGAAACCTCTGTCCATGGTCAGGCTCATCCAAGCTAACGGATGTTGGGACCAGCGTAGAGCTGAAAAGTCACAAGGCAGGGCAACTGCTTGGGAAAATGCTCCGAGAAGAGAAGGCCACTTCTGGGCATGAACAATTCTGGAACGCCAAGGTGGGCAAAACTAGACACTCGGGCAGAAAAAAAGTGCATGCGTGTGGGTCCAAGAGGTGGAGGTGAGAGTAAGTCTCCTGGGTCAGTGTCTTCACTCTGACCACCAAAACCTATTTATACTCGAGACTGTCAAGAGTGGCTGGAATAGTCAAAGAACGTGACTTTACTAAGAAACCTAAGGGTACCTAGTTTACAGACTCAAAGCTGACCCGTCTACACTTACACAAAATGCAGTGAAGTGATGGAGGGAGTAAAGGCAAACCGGAGTGATAGCTCAGTGAGGAGTCGTGACACACAATTCTGCTTTCCTGAGAATGTCGCTGGTAGAATGGGGCCACCTCGACCCCCGCCAGGTTAGGCAGGATTCCAAGTGCTGCGGGGTTTTTCACATCCAAACACAGCCAGGCCCTCTGAAACCTTGCATTAACATACAAGAAGCATACTCTGGAGGTTTTAAGTACTTAGAAAAGTACAAGACATCATTTGCACCTGTGTCTGCAAGACTTGTCAGATTTTGGGAGCACCCCCTTGACCAAGACCAAGGGGGCGGAAAAACCAAAATATTGGATTGCCTGTGATTGGCTTCAACTGTCACTTACTCCAGCGATGCCTCTGTTTGGTTCCCTTGGCAACGTCCAGGAGGGGCAGGAGGCTGGGGTTCCCTGAGGTAGGGTTTGTTAAACAAGTGCTCCGTGAGATGGGATGTTGTCACTTCCTTTCTCAGGGGTCACCCATCTGGGGGACAAAGGACTAGGGCTTCAGAACCATCACTTCTGGGTCTTATGTGATGGGATGGGACCGGCTTTCCTGTTTTAGACCAGCAGCCACTGATCAGGCCCCCTGAGGGAGGCTGGGCCAGCAGCCCAGACATATTGCTGCTTGATGCACCAAGAAAAGGATACGTACAGACTTAGTTGACGAAAGGTTGTGGAAAAGAGCAGAAAACTAAAATCAAGTATCATTTTAATTTTTTAAATGTTTATGTTTTAATTTTTTTTAATGTTTATTTTTGAGAGAAAGAGACAGAGTGTCCGTGGGGGAGGGACAGAGAGAGAGGGGGAGGGAGAGACACAGAATCCGAAGCGGGCTCCAGGCTCTGAACTGTCAGTACAGAGCCCAATGTGGGGCTCGAACCCATGAACCGCGAGTTCATGACCTGAGCTGAAGTTGGACACTTAACCAACTGAGCCATCAAGGCACCCCTCGTTTTAGTTTTAAAATAGTTTTCAACACCAAATGTATTAAAACACAAAACACAAAAAACAGGTAAATTCAAGAGATGAGTATTGATTCCCTGAAGTGCTTACCACCATCTTCCTTTATATCTTACAGAAAATAAATATTTTTTTAATGCATGGAAAATTTGCAAAAATAGGTATACATTCTTCCAAAAAAGAAAGAAAATCTCAATAAAATGTTAATAAGTAGAAATTGCCCAAGCCACACAGTCTACCATATTGCAATAAAATTAGAAATTAATACCAAAAGAAAAATTCAGTATAACCATTTGTAATTTTATAACATTCTTCAAAAAGAAAATCAGAACTTTATTTGCAGACCTTTTAAAATTTAATGAAAATGAGGGGCGCTTGGGTGGCTCAGTAGGTTAAGCATCTGACTTCTGCTCAGGTCACAATCTCATGGTTCATGGGTCTGAGCCCTGAGTTGGGCTCTGTGCTGACAGCTCAGAGTCTGGAGCCTGCTTCAAATTCTGTATTTCCCTCTCTGCCTTTCCCCTGTTTGTGCTCTCTGTCTCAAAAATAGATAAGCATTTAAAAATTTTTTGGGGGGCGCCTGGGTGGCTCAGTTAAGCATCTGACTTCATCTCGGGTCATGATCTCGTGGTTCGTGGGTTCGAGCCCCGCATCGGGCTCTGTGCTGACGGTTCGAGCCCCGCATCGGGCTCTGTGCTGACAGCTCGGAGCCTGGAGCCTGCTTTGGATTCTGTGTCTCTCTCTCTCAAAAATAAATAAAAATATTAAAAAAAATTTTTTTTAATTTAATGAAAATGAATATACTATATGGCAAAGAGCTTTGCACAGTGACTAGTGCTGCAGTCAAAGGATAATTCATAGTCTTTTTTCTTTAAGGTTGTTTATTTTGAGAGAAAGAGCACTCACATGCGCAGGGGAGGGGCAGAGAGAGAAGGAGAGAGAGAATTCCAAGCAGGCTCCATGATGTCAGCGCAGAGCCCAATATGGGACTTGATCTCACAAACTCTGAAATCAAGAATCGGATGCTTAACTGATTGAGCCATCCAGGCTCCCCTTAAGTGTTTTTATTATTACAATGGAGAGAATAAAAACTAATGAGTTAGGCACTCCTGAGTCTAGAAAAGCAAGAACAAAATAAGAATGACAATAAGGGGCACCTGGGTGGCTCAGTCAATTAAGCATCGGACTTCAGCTCAGGTCATGATCTCACGGTTTATGAGTTTGAGCCCCGCACTGGTTGATCTTGAACCCTGCTTCAGGGGAACCCCGCTTCTCCCTCTCTCCCTCTTCCTCCCTCTCCTTCTCTGTCCTTCGTGGGAATTCTCTTTCTCTCTCTCTCTCTCCCCCGCTCTCTCTCTGCCCTTTGCTCACTTGAGCCCCCCCCCCAAAAAAAAAAAAAGTGATGATGAAAGCAGGAATTGATTGATATGAAAGCAAAAACACTGGAAAGTTTATAACTAAGTCCAGGAGTTGGTACTTGAAAAGACTGATTTGCTTAGCAGAGTTTCTTTTTTTTTTTTTTTTCCAATATATGGAATTTATTGTCATATTGGTTTCCATACAACACCCAGTGCTCATCCCAACAGGTGCCCTCCTCAATACCCATCACCCACCCTCCCCTCCCTCCCACCCCCCATCAACCCTCAGTTCTCAGTTTTTAAGAGTCTCTTATGCTTTGGCTCTCTACCACTCTAACCTCTTTTTTTGCTTAGTAGAGTTTCAATAGGACAAACTAAACACAACTCTTGATTTTGGCTCAGGTCATGATCTTGAGATTTGAGTTTGAGCCCTGCTGGGCACTGACAGTGTAAAGCCTACTTGGGATTCTCTCTCTCTCTCTCTCTCTCTCTCTGCCCACCCCCCTTCTCTCTCTCTCTCTCAAAATTAATAAACTAAAAAAAGAAGCCAATGTATCATGACCAGGAAGGGATATGTGTATGTTTACAATAGGAAAAGGCAGTTCAACACTAAGGAATCTGTTGACATGATTTATCACATTAATCAGTTAAAGGAAACCATCTTAATGGATGCCTTAGGGTATATATTCTTTAATGTTTTATTTTGTATTTTATTTTGTATATGTTATTCCAACATGTACAAAAGGAGAGAATCATATAGATCATGTCAGATCCAAAGGATATGTATTCTTTTTATTAACATCTTTATTGAGATATAATTTAGAAACCATAAAATTGACCCATTTACAGTGTATAATTTCATTGTTTTTTAGTGTTCTCACAGAATTGTGGAACCACCACCACCATCTAAACTTAGAACATTTCTTCACCCCAAATGGAAACCCTGAACCTATTAGCAGTCAGTCACTTCCTGCCTTCAGCCCTGAGAAACCAGTAATTTACTGTCTCCATACTTTGCCTCTTCTGGACATTTCATATAAATAGAATCATACATTATGTGGCCTTTTGTGACTGACTTCTTTGACTTTGTGTCGTGTATTTGAGGTTCATCCACATTGCAACGTGGATCAGTAGATCATTATTTTTTTAAGTTTATTTATTTTGAATGAGAGAGAGAGAGAGAGAGTGGGGGAGGAGTGGTAGGGAGACAGGGAGAGAATCACAAGCAGGCTCTGCAGAGGCTGTCAGCATAAAGCCCGATGCGGGGCTCAAACTCACGAACTGTGAGATCATGACCTGAGCCAAAATCAAGAGTCAGACACCTAACTGACCGAGCCACCCAGGCGCCCCTATAGCTTGTTACTTTTTATCGCCACATAACATTCTGTTGTATAGCTGTACGATATTGTGTGTATTCTCAGCTACAGGCATTTGAACTGTTTCCACTTTTTTGGCAATTAAGAAAAATACTGCTCTGAACACTTATATGCATATAAGCCCTTTGTGGACATGTGTTTTTACTCCTCTTAACTCTCCATGTAGGAATAGAAGTTGAGGGTCATAGGACTCTTTGATCTCTTAAGGAACTGCCAGACTGTTTTCCACAGCAGCTGGACCATCTTACATTCCCGCCAGTAGGGCCCCAGGGTCCCCATTTCTCCACGTCCTCATCACCGCTTGTTATGGCCCATCGTTTTATTGCAGCCATCCCAGCAGGTGTGAAGTGATATCTCATCATGATTTTGATTTTGATTTCTCTGAGGACTAATGATATTGAGCATCTTTGCATGTGCTTACCGGCCGTTTGTGTGTCATCTTTGGAGAAATGTCTATTCAGATCTTCTGCCTTGTATTTAATTGGATTCTTTGTCTTTTTATTACTAAGTTGTGAGAGTTCTTTCTACATTCTGTTTACAAACCCCTGTTCAGATATATGATTTGCAAGTATTTTCCCCCATTCTGTGGGTTGTCTTCTCGCCATCCTGATACATAATTTAAGCACGAAAGTTTTAAAATTTGATTAGTCCAGTTCATTCATTTTTTCTTCTCTTGCTTGAGCTTTTGTTGTCATATCCAGGGACCTACTGCCTAATCCAAAGGCCGTGAGGATTTACTCCTGTGGCTTTTTTTCAAAGAGTTTTATAGTTTTAGATATCAGATTTATGTCTCTGATCAATTTGAGTTAATTTCTTGTATGTTGTGAAGTAGAGATCTAACCTCATTCTTCTCTATGTGGATATCCAGTTGTCCCAGCACCATTTGTAAAAAAAAAAAAAAAAAAAAACACTATTTCTCCCCATTGAATTGTCTTGGCACCCTGGTAAAAAAATCAATTGATTATACACATATGGGTTTCTGGACCCTGGATTCCCCATTCCATTAATCAATGTGTCTATTCTTATGTCAGTACCATACTGTCTTGGTTACTGTAGCTTTGTAGTAAGTCTTGAAATTGTAAAGTATGAGTCCTGTGACTTTAATTTAATTTATTTTTTATTTAAGAGAGAGAGAGCAGGGGAGAGGGACAGAGGGAGAAAGAGAGAGAATCTTAAGCAGGCTCCATGCTCAGCAAGGAGCCCGACGTTGGGGGTCGATCCCACGACCCTGGGATCATGACCTGAGCTGAAATCAAGTCAGACACTCAACTGACTGAGCCACCCTGGTGCCCCAAAATACAGTTGATTTTTATATATTGTTTTGTATCCAGGATTCTTGCTGATATTAATCACTAATAGGTTAATTACTAATAATAGGTTAATTAATTACTAATAGGTTTTTTGGGGGGGTAGATTCCTTAGGATTTTCTATATACTAGATCATGTCATCTGCAAACAGAGTTAGTTTTACTTTTTTCTTTCCAATGTCGTCTTTTATTTCTATTTCTTACCTAATTGCCCTGGCTAGGTCCCCCAGTACAATGTTGAATACAAGTGATGAGAGTAAGTGCCCCTAGGAATACTTCTTAAAAATCAAGATAAATGTATGTATTGCATATAGAAAAGCTCAATTGTAAAGATATCAGTTATCAAATTAATTGAAATTTTTTAGTATTTAGGGATGCCTGGGGGCTCAGTTGGTTAAGCGTCCAACTTTTCTTTTTTTAATGTTTATTTTTTTGAGAGAGAGAGAGAGAGACAGAGTGCAATTAGGGGGAGGGGCAGAGAGAGAGGGAGACACAGAATCTGAAGCAGGCTCCAGGCTCTGAATTGTCAGCACAGAGCCTGATGTAGGGCTTGAACCCGCAAACCATGAGGTCATGACCTGAGCTGAAGTCAGCCGCTCAACTGACTAAACCACCCAAGCTTAAATGTCTGACTTTTGGTCACGGCTCAGGTCATGATCTCACAGTTCATGGCTTCAAGCCTTGCATTGGTCTCTGTGCTGATAGCATGGAGCCTGCTTGAGATTCTCTCCCTCTCTCTCTCTCTGCCCCTCCCTGGCTCATGCTCTCTCTCTCTCTCTGTCTCTCTCTCAAAAATAAATAAAAATAAAAATTTTTAAATTTTTAATATTTAACTTTATTCTAATATAAATCTTAATGTAATATTTTCTTTGGATCTAAAGTTCATATGGAAGAATAAGTATGTTATTTTTTTAAATTTTCTTAATATAATTTATTGTCAAATTGGCTTACATTCAACACCCAATGCTCATCCCAACAAGTGCCCCCCTCAATGCCCATCACACACTTGCCCCTTTTCCATATCCCCCATCAACCCTCAGTTTGTTCTTTGTATTTAGAATATTCAATAACATTTCAAAAATAAAGGAAAAAATGAAAGGTAATACCGAACCAGATTATTAGGTAGTATGAAAAAAAAAAAAAACCCAAAAATTAAAACAGTATGGTAGCTGTGCTAAAAGAGACAGGACAGTTTACCAAATATAAAAGCCACAGTTGGACCCAGGTGTATAAATAAGAACTTAGTATTGAGACAAGCAAGGAATACGAAGTTAAAAACGTCATTCAACAGTCGCAGAAGAATTGAGAATATTATAAGTTGTGTTAAAAATTGTATTGCTGGGGCGCCTGGGTGGCTCAGTTGGTTGAGCGTCTGACTTCGGCTCAGGTCATGCGGTTTGTGAGTTCGAGCCCCGCGTCGGGTTCTGTGCTGACAGCTCGGAGCCTGGAGCTGCTTCGAATTCTGTGTCTCCGTCTCTCTCTGCCCCTCCCCCACTCAAGCTCTGTCTCTCTCAAAAATAAATAAATATCAAAATTTGTTTTTCCAGTAACCACCTCAAAAGGAAGTAAATTTCAAAGGTATAACAATGTAAAAGTAAATAATGACATAACAATACCAGAGAAGATATAGTAAGTTGATGAATCACTGAATTCTACACCTGAAACGATTACACTGTATGTTAACTAACTGGAATTGAAATAAAACTTAAAAAAAAAGAAGAAGATATAGATAATATATAACTTTTATGTGGTGAAACCTTTAAAATATGACAGCAAGGACAAATGTCATCAAGAAGAATATTGACGGTAAAAACCTTCAATACATAAAAATTTTCTGGAATTTAAAAGAGGAAAGACAAATTAGGAAAACTATGACATAATGACTTGCAAGGTATGAATATCATTAACATATAAGAATAGTCTTACAGATCAGTAAGAAAAGTATGAACGCCCCAAAAGAAAAATGGGTCAAGATATGAATAGACAATTCACCAGAGGAAAAACATGTAGCCAATGAACTCATGAAAAAAAAAAAGGGTCAGCCTCACTAATTTCTTCATTTATGCAAACATGTATTAGGCAATACGATTTATTAGCCATTTTTCTGGGATACCCAGTGAACAGGGTAAGAAGCATGGTGTCTATGAAAGTTAAAGGTTCCTAAGTTCTCTTTATTAAGGGAGACGTGGGAACAAGATTATGTAAGCCCTTTCTTTGATTCAGAAACATATGAAATCAGATACATGAATCTTTTCATTGAAAGAAAAATGGTAATGCCAATCACATGGCCTAATAATCCTCTGCGTGTTCAGGCTCTATGTTACAAATTTCTGTTCTTTCCTCACAGTAGAAACTAAGGATACAAAATAGTTATGACTCAGGGAGATAAACAAAGAACTTGTTGTCAATGAATCAGGTTGAAACTAGCAAGAAACACTAAATAAACCTAAAACCTGGCTCTGCTCCATCATAACTAAATTTTCTGTGGTGTGCCTTTTTGCTAAGCAGTATTGCAAAATCATAAATAATCGTTAAATACCTGCAATGTATTATTTAACCTCTTGGCTAAAATCAATTGCTTGATATAATAAACATTTTTTTTCAGATTTTAAATTTAAAAAATGTAAATAGTGTTCATTCGTGAATTATGTGTGCGTGATTTTCACCTAAACTGTAAATGAAATCACCCTTTTCTCTTGCTCTTTGTTCACCATCAGCCTCTAGTTTTTGTGATACAGCTTCCATGATTTATTATCTCCGTTTTGCAAAAGTGTAACAGACATAAAGAAATTAAAGTGTTTTACACACTAAGGTTAAATATATCCCATATCTTCGTTTACAGATCAACCTGTATGTTCTCATGGGGTTTAAGATGCACATTTTTAAAACAGTGTTTAGGAAATTCAGCTTCTACTCATGAAGGGGAAGCTGGTACCAGACTTGCCTTTTTTTCATAAACAAATAGCAAACTAGCTAAAATATAGGAAACACCTGTGTTTAAACATTAGGCTAGTCAGTGCAGGACTGACATCCCTGGAAAGAGGGAAGCACACACAAGAGTCCTAAGAATGCCGAGGCTTTGCTTGTGGGCCGTAGCACATGGAGGGGGTACTGAGGAGGACATGTCATTGCAGAGTTGGGGAATCGGAGATCAGAGTTTGGGTAGACGGGAATGGCTGGAATTTAAGTTTCAGAACACTGGAGAGGAGAAAGATACATAGAGAAAAAGCTCCAGAAATCTGAAAGGAGTCCCCTTGAACCTGTGGCTGAAAACTTAGTCACATATGATGGGGTTTTGGAATGGGGGTGGGGGTTGGAGCCGATGGCCAAGAAAGAATTCTCAAGACATCTTTGGTGCAAGAAGGTGAATTTATTAAAGCACGGGGCAAGACCTGTGGGCAGAAAGGGCTGCACTGGGGTCATGAAGAGTGACTGGTTATATACTAGGGAGTTGGGGGGAGGTAAAGGCAAGAGGGAGGCCTCCAGAAGGACTTTCATGTGCTAAAGAGGACTCCTAAGTTACCTGAGGCCTTGCTATTGACAAACTAAGGTTGTTCTTCCTCTAGTAAGGCACTAACATTAGGACAGTAGGGGTTCCTGGAGAAATGTATACTCTGTATTTCCCCAAGTATTTGTCGATAGCCTGCAGGTTATAAAGAACTTTAATTTTACCTGACATTTCCTTCTTGCCTTTGTTCCCCACATTACTGTGAAGGGGGTTGATATTAGGGGCTCCAGGAAACTGAGTCTGTAGGTTTCTGGAGATTGGTAAGATTGATATCAATAGATTGGTAATCTATTGATAAGATTGCCTTTTTCTTATAATTTACTAAGATATTTGTAAACTGATGGAGACTCATGTCCTGTATGACTGTGATCTCTATCAGTTAACCATTTATTTTCTTTCCTTTCCTTTGTTCTTGGGCAGCCAGGAGAGCCTGAGGAATGTCACACACATCCCACCTGGGGGAGGGGGATGTGTTAGCTTATATGTTGCCCCTTGCCCTGTGTTCCCTCATCAATATATATGTAAGGTGAATCTCCAAAAGTCAAGGAAATGCCAGGTGTCTGTAAGCCAAACTGTTTTCAGAGCTGACAGTGCTGGGAGGCATGTGAATTCCAACCAGCCAGGGGGAATATTCCAGAAGGGTCATGCATAATTAGCAGGGCTACTCTAAACCCATCCCACCAAAGCTTAAACACAAGTCTTAATGGGGTCAAGTTGATCTTCAAGAGTTTAACTATCAGCCAAAATGAACTCAACACTCTTTAAGAGAAGACAGACTCCAGACCCTCAGTTGGTATAATACACAATATCTAGTATCCAATCAAAATTACTAGACACTCCAAGAGGCAGAAGAATGTGATCCATAAACTGGAGAAAACTCAGTCAAAAGCATAGATCCAAAATTAGCAGAGAAGGTCAAATTAGCAGATAAGCAACTTAAAACAGCTATTAAAAATATGCTTAAGGATTTGTGAAAAACATAACATGATGAGAAAAGAAATTGAAGGGGCATCTAGGTGGCTCAGTTGGTTAAGCATGTGACTTCTGCTCAGGTCATGATCTTGTGGCTCGTGAGTTTGAGCCCCACGTCGGGCTCTGTGCTGACAGCTGGGAGCCTGGAGCCTGCTTCGGATTCTGAGTTTCCCTCTCTCTCTGCCCCTCCCCTCCTCACCCTCTGTCTCTCTATCCTTCAAAAATAAATAAACTAAAAAAAAAAATGTTTTTAAACAGAAAGGAAACTGAAGACATAAAAAATAATCAAATGGGAGCATTTACCTGTTTACTAGAAAGGATGCTGCCTGATTCCGGGATCACTGAATTAGGCCAATTGGATCAGGGAGAAAAGAAAAGGAAAAGGAAGAAACAAAGAGAGGGGAAGGAAAGGGAGAGGGATCCTCCCGAGCTGTGGGTTGATGTCAGGTGGTCTATCATCACTGAAGTCCTGGAAAAAAGTGTTTAAGTGGGAGCAGAAAAGTATTTGCTTGAATAATGACTGAAAATTTTCCAAATGTGATGAAAATTGAAACAGTTAAATAGATTTTGTTACATCAATATTGACATAATGCTAGGAAGTTGTTAAATTGGGTAAGGTAGATTTGCATGGAAAAATCATGTAGTATAAAGTGAGAAAAGCAAGGTATAATGATAATAGGTATAGAATCATCCCATTTGTCTAATTTTGAAAAGGATACATATTATCGTATATGAAACGGGTACGGAAGTAGCCACAGTGAACTTTTGGAAGTGGATTCCTTTGGACAGAGGATTGGGGGTAGAGGGAGAGAAGGACAGATTCTTATTTATTTTTAGTTTTTTTACTTTGTGTACCATTTGAATGTTTACCTCATCCACGTATTTTTTCTATTCTTAAACACAATTTAAAATTGGTGATGTGTTCTCATGCACTGCTCATGAGACTGTAAATTGGTATACATATGTGCGTATGTATACACACAAATGCTAATACATATGTGACACAGATTAAGAAAAAAACTAGGGGCGCCTGGGTGGCTCAGTCGGTTGAATGTCCGACTTCGGCTCAGGTCATGATCTCATAGTCTGTGAGTTCAAGCCCCACTCCGGGCTCTGTACTGATGGCTCAGAGCCTGGAGCCTGTTTCGGATTCTGTGTCTCCCTCTCTCTCTGCCCCTTCCCCGCTCATGCTGTGTCTCTATGTCAAAAATAAACATTAAAAAAAATTAATCTAAGCGCCTGGGGAGTTCAGTTGGTTAAGTGTCCGACTTTGGCTCAGGTCATGATCTTACTGTTTTTGAGTTCCAGCCCCGCGTCGGGCTCTGTGCTGACAGCTCAGATCCTGGAGTCTGCTTTGATTCTCTGTCTCCCTCTCTCTCTGCCCCTCCCCCGCTCTCTCTCTCTCCAAAATAAATAAATGTTAAAAAAAATTTTTTTAAGGTAAAGAAAGTATGCTATGATAATTTTCACATTACACAAGGCATTAAATCTTTGCCAACATACACAGTTCTTCTTGGGATGTGTATAAACCTGAAACACGAGAAAATGGAGTAAAGGCTCAGAGAGCACTTAAAAAAACAAAGAGCTGGAAAAATGAGTGAGACCCGCGATGAAGAGACTATTCAACCCGGACCCCCCAGGAGGACTCCAGCATAGCCCTCCAGTGTCGAGGCTCTGGCCATCACCCCCAGATCTGTGACCACTGGTCCGGCCCACACCAGGCAGCAGAACCTGTGTCCACATGAAGCTCTCAGGCTAGCAGAGAAGATGAGAAAGGAGGGCTGTTTCTTCTGCTTGGCTTGAAAGTCTTTGAAGGTAGGAGAGGCAGACTGGTGTTTGACTTGTTGTAACAGTAATAGCTCACACTTATCTAGCACTCACTATGTGCCAGCCACCATTCTAGGTGCACTGACAATACTCTTCTGTCTCCAACTTAATAGAGTGGAAACTGAAGCATGGAGAGATCGGTGTAATTTGCCCTAGGTTACCTACTGGGGAGTGTTGGAGGTGATATCCTCAGCCACGGCTACTCTCCAATTAGGGCCCTGACTGCAGGGTGGGAGGTAACCAGGGCACTTCCCAGGAAGCTCTTCCCAGGCCTGACTGGCATATGATTAATTCAGTTGTCCAATTGGCCAACGTCGATAATACGTTACCCCCAGGTACCCGCGTCTTCCACCTTGACTGCATGTTGGAAATAGGCCACAATGACTACTTACTCTAGCTACTAAGGAGAAAGCCCAGGCCCCCCACAAATGGTGACTCTCCATGCAGCCAGTTGGAGAGCCATGGCCAAGCTCATTGAGGATGGCATTTTCTAAAGCTCTGTAATTTCACCCTTTGTGAGGGGAAGGAGATTTCCCTGCCCTGCCCCTGTGCCTCACACTTCAGAAACCCAACAGCTTCTGTAAGTTTCCCGGGCCTTGCATAGAGCAGGTATGCAACAAATGTTTGCTGAATAAGGAGAATGAAAAGCAGGGCCTGGGGAGAAAACTGATGAGATCACCAACCTGTGGTTAGTAGGATTGAATTGGCCATTGTTTTGAAAAACAGAGGAGGTTAGAACTTAAATTAGCTCAACCCAGAACTGAGTAATTGCATGTAAATCCGCAGGCCTGCCTCCGTAGCAAATAGAAAGATAAAATCTTTCATCTGTAAAATATGGACAATAACTCCTACCATGAAGGATTCAAACACTTGGCACAGAGCCTGGCCCGTTAAAAGTGCTGGGTAAATAGTGGCCTCAAAAAGTGGCCTGAGGAGGCAGGGACTAATCGAGCAACTTCATCAACGATGAATTTCCCGGGTATTGATCACACTGGGCAAGCGGCTGCCCCTGTCTTCACAGCCCATGAAATCACAGAGGGGACGGGCCTGGGAATTTCTGAATTTGTGTTTGTAATCCTAAAAATAAATTACCATTTTGTCCTAGTAGTTACTACATTTATACTCATGAGTCCTCTTCTTTTATCATTACTGCCATTGAGAAAAACGCAAAAGCTTCTAGTATCCTTTCCGAGGCAGCACGTATGGCAAGAGACTAAGTGGTTCCCGTGGTATGATTCTCTGGACCCTCAGAGGAACCACTAACTGCTCCACCGAATTGTAAGAGATCTAGAGGGAAAGTGTCCACAGGGGAAACTGGTAAGATTTGATGGATGTAATTAAATTAAGACCAAGAAACAGGTTTCAATCTGTGAGGACAAAAGGAAGAGCTAATATCTTAAAGCAAATATTTAGTATGGAAAACTGGCATTTAAGAACTCATTCTTACATGGTGGGAGGTCATTTTCTGAGACAAGCTTTACCTTGTAAAACAATCTAAAGGCATCATCAAGGTTTCTGTAATCGGAGAGTTTTGGTGTGTCTTTCATATAAAAAAGTGAATCAAGCAAATAATCCGTCCCTTTTCTCTATCCCTACAATTGAAACCAGTTTTAGTTTCTATTCTGCTTTCAGAGGGGGAGAGATTTAAAACCTAAATCAGGGACCCTTCTCTGCTACAGGGTCCCAATATTCCTTTTTATAATTAGTATTTTTTAAGTGTACTTATTTATTTTGAAAGAGAGAGCAAGCAGGGGAGAAGCAGAGAAAGAATCCCAAGCAGGCTCCACACTGTCAGCACAGAGCCCCATGCGGGGCTTGAACCCACAACCCACAAACCATGAGATCATGACCTGAGCAGAAACCAAAAGTCAGATGCTTAACCGACTGAGCCACCCAGGGGCCCTTATAATTAGTATTTTTTATTCACAACCAATATTTTCATAATTAGCAATAGTTTAATATTGGTCAAATATGTTTAAATAACTCCTATGGTAACCCGATAAATAGATACATATATAAGCTGCCTATACACAATTTTTAAAAATCACTATAATGCTCAACTATAATACAAAGAAATAAATGTATCGTAAAATAATACATACTTCAATTAATCGCTTTGGCACAGAGAAACTAGAAGATATCAAGACAGGATACTGAAGTACCTAATGCCTGTAGGCGCAGAATCCCCATGAATATGACAGCTACAAATGTAGCTGATTTGGGTATGTGCTGTGTTGAGGACTCAAATGCAAAATGGGAGTGTTGATGGAGGATATCACTTTCCAAAACAGTAAACAACTTTTGGTAAAATTCTGGAAAAAAAAAAAAAGTACAGTCAAACCCTCAAACCTCTATTTGCACAGTAATTGCATTCCTAGAAAATTCAAGTACATTAAAATTCAAAGGATACTTGGTATTCATGCATAAAGTTAGGGTCTCAATCTGTGCTGTCCAGATCAGTAGCCACAAGCCTCTAGCTATGTGTGGCTACTGAGCATTTGAAATGTAATTACCCTGGGGCGCTGTGCAGCTCAGTGGGTTGAGCATCCGACTCCGGCTCAGGTCATGATGTTGCAGTTTGTGAATTTGAGCCCCACATTGGGCTTGCTGCTCTCAGTGCATAGCCCACCTCAGACCTTCTGTCTCCCTCTCTCTCGGTCTCTCCCTCACTTGCTCTCTCTTTCTCAAAAATAAATAACACACTAAAAAAATTTGAAATGTGATTACTTTGGATATTGAAGACTAGACTTAGAATAATTTCAAAAAGAATGTAATATATCTCCATATTAATGTTTATATTGATTATATGTTAAAATAATATTTTGGATAAATAAACATGTAAAATTTTTAAATAAAAAAATATAAGATGTAGTACCAAAATTAATTTTACTTGCTTCTTTTTACTTTTTAAATGTAGCTATTAGAACATTTAAAATGTGATATGTGGCTTAGGGGCACCTGGGTGGCTCAGTTAAGCAACTGACTCTTGATTTTAGCCCAGATCATGATCTCACCATTGTGAGATCGAGTCCCGCACAGGGCTCTGTGAAGCAGCTTGGGATTCTCTCTCTTCCTGTCTCTCTCTGCTCCTCCCCTGCTCATGCACTCTCTCTAAAGTGAAAGAAATAAAAGAAGAAAGAAAGAAAGAAAGAAAGAAAGAAAGAAAAAAGAAAGAGAGAAAAGAACAGTAAAGAAAGTAAAGAACAAAAAAGCAAAGAAGGAATGGAAGGAAGGAAGGAAAGGAGGCAGGGAGGGAGGAAGGAAGAGAAAGGATATGTGACTTGCATTATGGGACAGCAGCACTAATATGTAGACTGAGTCTGGTGGGTCTTTGAAAAGTCCCACATCCTTGGCCCTCCCCAGCTACCTCCCAGTCATTGAGACAACCAAACAGATCCTCACGTATCTCTAAAATATCTACCTTGGACAGGGAATGTGGACTGTTCTCCCTACAGGATGAAGCTCTCAGCTACTCTCTCCGGGCCTCTCTGTGCCCCCACCTTCCTCACACAGCTCTGGCCTCATACTAAACACTTCAGCAGCCCTGAACTCCTTGGTCACCCCAAGTTTGCTACTAAATTCCATTTGGACAATATTTCAAATCCCCCTCTGGTAACACATCTAGTATGTTTAAGGATAGTATGTTCACCAAGGTAATTTATCAACTGTGCCAATAAAACAAATCTCAATACATTTTAAAAGATCAAATGACATAAAACATATTCTCAGAACTAAATTATATTAGATCACAATAATTCAATATAATTAGATTCTATCAAAGTGAGATATTTAGAAAAACTTCAGGGGGCGCCAGGGTGGCGCAGTCGGTTAAGCGTCCGACTTCAGCCAGGTCACGATCTCGCGGTCCGTGAGTTCGAGCCCCGTGTCAGGCTCTGGGCTGATGGCTCGGAGCCTGGAGCCTGCTTCCGATTCTGTGTCTCCCTCTCTCTCTGCCCCTCCCCCGTTCATGCTCTGTCTCTCTCTGTCCCAAAAATAAATAAACATTGAAAAAAAAAATTAAAAAAAAAAAAAAACTTGAGATATTGGAAATTAAACACACTACTAAATAACCAATGGATCAAATGAAGCATCATCAGGGAATTTAGAAGATATTCTGAACTGAATGCAAAGGGAAACACAACACATCACAATTTGTAAGATGCAGCTAAAGCACTCTTTAGAAGGAAATTTATAATTTTATATATATATAATAGAAAAGACAGTATATTTAAAACCAATAATCTAAGAAGCTAGAAAAAGGAGAGCAATAAACAATAGAAAAAGTTAAAGCCAAAAGTTGGTTTCTCAAAAAGAGGAGTAAAATTCATAAGCTGTCAATACTAATGAAAAAAAAATAAGGAGCGCCTAGGTGGCTCAGTTGGTTGAGTGACCTCGCCTCAGGTCATGATCTCACAGTTTGTGGGTTTGAGACCCGTGTCAGGCTCTATGCTGACAGCCCAGAGCCTGGAGCCTGCTTCAGATTCTGCGTCTCCCTCTCTCTCTGCCCCTCCCTTGCTCCTGCTTTCTCTGTGTCTCTCAAATAAAAATGTTTAAATTTTTTTTTAAAAAAGGAGAGAGAGAAAATAGAAATAACCAATAGTAGGAATGAAGAAATATCTATAGGTCCTTTAGATATTAAAGGGACAATGAAGAAATATTAAAAAAAAAACTTTATTCCAACAAATTAAATCTAGATGAACTGGAAAAATTACTTGAAAGACACAAATGAATATAACTAACTCAAAAAGAAATGGAAAATCAGAATGCTCCTATATATATTAACTAGATTTTTTACCAAAAAGCCTTTCTGTAGAGGAAATACCAAATTACCCAACATTTAACAAAGAAATAGTACCCATATTACATAAACTCTTTCAGAAAACAGAACACTTTGCCATTCATTTTATGAGGTCAACGAAACCCCGACACCACATCCTGACAAAGACATTCCAACTCAAGATTTACAGACTAATAATGCCTCATGAACATAGATGCAAAAATCTTCAGGGTATTATCCAATATAATGCAAGAATATAAAAATATATAAATAAATAAATAAATAAATAAATAAGGTTTATCAGATGTGAGTCACCACATTAACAGAATTAAAAAGTTATGTGATCACTAAAAAAAAATGGACAAAATTTTTTTAAATAATTGAAAGAACTTTCTTTTTAATATTCAGTGTTAATTTATTACATTATGAAAATAATTCAAGGTCCTTATTATTTTTAATAAAGTTTTTTTTTTAATTTTACTTGTTTTAAGAGAGACAGAGACAGCGTGAGTAGGGGAAGGGTAGAGAGAGGGAGAGAGAGAATCCCAAGCAGGCTCTGCACTGTCAGCGCAGAGCCTGATGTGGGACTCAAAGTCACAAACTGTGAGATCATGACCCAAGCTGCAACCAAGAGTCGGACACTTAACCAACTGAGCCACCCAGGTTCTGCCCACCCCCCTTATTAATGATTTTTAAAACTCTCAACAAACTAGGAATATGAACTTCCTTAACTGGATAAAAGGCATCTATGGAAAACCCATAGCTAACATCATACTTAATAATGAGAAACTAAATTCTTCCCCCCTAAAACTGGGAACAAAGTGAGAATCTCTTATACTGGAGGTCCTAGCCAATGCAGTAAGTCAAAAAATAAAACGTATAAGATTGGAAGGGAAAGAGAAGAACTGCCTTTATTTGCAGACACAATTGTCTACATAGAAGATCTAAGGAATTAGAAAACAACACTAAGAGAATTAATAAGCACATTTGTCAAGGTTGCAGGATACAAGCCTGTAAAAAACACTTGGACAAAGAAGTTTAAAAATAGCATTTCCAGTGTTATTAAATATGCAGCATACTTAGGAATATATTTAATGAAAGATACGAAAGACCAGAGTGAAAACTTTAAAACATTGATGAGAGAAATTTAAAATGATCTAAATAAATGGAGAGAGATCCATTATGGTTATAAGTTGCAATAATCAACATTGTTAAGGTGTTTATTCTTCTAAAGTTGATCTGTAGATTCAGTGCAAACCCCAAATTCCCAGTGGCTTTATGTACTAAATACCTGCTTCTAAACTGTATTTGGAAATGCAAAAGACCTAGCATTGCCAAAGTTATTTTGAAAGACGAAAATGCTGATGCTGGATTATATTCATTTGCTCAGGCTGCCATAACAAAATACCACAGACTGGCTGGCTTAAACAACGGAGATTTATTTTCTCACAGTTCTGGAAGCTGGAAGTCTCAGATCCCAGATTAAGGTGTGGGCAGGCTGGGTTTCTCCTGAGGCCTCTCTCCTTGGCTTGCAAACAGCCGCCTTCTCACTCTGTCCTCACAAGGTCTCTTCTTAGTGTGTGCAACCCCAGGGGTCTCTTCCCTTTTTCATAAGGACACGGTTGTATGGGATTAGGGCTCCACTGTTATGACCTGCTTTTTAAACCTTAGCTATAGCCTGAAAGGCTCTATTTTCAAATGAAGTCACATTGGGGGTTAAGGCTTCAACATGTGAATTTAGGGGGAGACCCAATTCTGTCTATAGCATGGATCTCACCCCTTAAGAGTCTGATTTAGTTGTGCTGGGGATGCTGGTTATAGGCTGCTGAGATGCTCCCAGGGATTCTCATGAGTAGCCACGGCTGAGAACAAATGAGTGAGGACGAAGGTCTCAACCTGTTCAGGAGCTGAAGTCACAGAGGCTCTCCTGGGCCCTGTGAACTCTGATGACATCAGGTAGACACCCTGAAGGATACTCTGTGAATAAGTGCCTGGTAGGACAGAGTTCTATTTCAGACACGTCCCCCTGCATCTTGTGTGATCCTGGGAACAGCCGCGTGACACGCTCAGCCCAACATCAGGCCCGGAGTGATGCTCGCTACATAGAAGTCATTAGCCAGGCACTAAATTTCACATTTACTCCACTTGAAGATCCAGACTCTTCCCACTATATCCTAGTGATGTCAAGGCTGTGAGGAAACCCAGCAGTAAAAGAGGAGGGAGCAGTAATATTCTCGTATTACATGGTCAGGAGCCCTAGTGTTTGGATGTTAGTGGGTTTTATTCATTGTAAAATTCCCGTGTTTGTATGCTGTCATCTGTTGGGGTGTGCTAAGCTGGAGCCATTTAGAGGTGGTCTAGCCACCTCTCACTACTCCCACCACAGGAACAAATGAAGATTTGCCAATGAGAACCAGAGAGAACCGCAGAGCACCTACTGCCAGTCTACCATATACGGACGCCTTAGAAACAAACACAGTCCATTTCTCCTCTAGTCGTTTCATCAGGATTAAGGGGGCTATTTTTAGTATTGGTGTGGTGACAACTGGCAAGAGGCACGGAAGAAGCTTCATCCACTTTATCTGAACTCCAGGCTCACCGCACCCCTTGTGCCCTTCGTCCCCTTCATCTTCGATATCAGTCAGGGCAGTGACGGGCCCCTGGCCCCTCACTCCAGCCCTGTCCCAGCCTGGGTCTCCCGCCTCCACCTAACAAGCTTTGGGGCTGCTCCCTTCATAGGCTCCACCACTGCCCACAGTTCCTGTCCGGGAGTCGTAGGCAGGGAGGAAGAAGGACACCGAGAAGCCAATGAGAAAGTCAGTGAGGAGAAAAGAAACCAGGGCAGACCACCAAGCACCAGGGCCAGCTTCCTAAGCCACAGGTTCCCCGCCTTCCCTCCCTCTTCGCCCTCCCCAGCTCAGGTCTCTGGCACCAGAAGTGGGCATGCCATTCTCACAGGGCTAGGTCCCCAGGCTGGCAGAGCCCCAAAGGGCTTTGGTTCGGAGCAGCAGAAAGTTGCAGAGAAGCAGTAGATTCCATTCTGCACAGTCATTTTCCTTTCCTCTCCTCCCTGCCCCCTGAGGGCCTTTTCCACAAATGAAGGCTCACACCAGCTGCCCCGTCAAGAGAAGGCATGCTGGGATATCTCCCATCCTGTCAGGGGCAGCTGGCCTAGACTGCTTAATGACTGATCTCTGGGCGGTCAGGCTGACCTGATGTGCAGATGCTTCTTGAGACAGAAGGGCTTACCTCTTTCCAAGTGTGGCTTGGGGAAAAAGTGTTAGGATAAAAGAGAGTTTGACATTAGAACTTAAAACAAATCTAAAATCCTTTTGACTACTTGAGAAAAAAATTGCAGAAACATATAGGAAACTCTTCTCTTGTGCCTTTGACATAAGAACATAAACTTACTTGGGGTGCCTGGGTGGCTCAGTCGGTTAAGCGTCTGACTTCAGCTCAGGTCACGATCTCACCGTTTGCGAATCCGAGCCCCGCATCAGGCTCTGTGCTGACAGCTCAGAGCCTGGAGCCTGCTTCAGATTCTGTGTCTCCTTCTCTCTCTGCCCCTCCCCTGCATGTGCTCTGTCTCTCAAAAATAAATAAATGTAAAAAAAAAAAAAAAAGAAACTTACTTCATTTATTTATTCATTATGTTTCTATGAAAACCTCTTACCATTTTTGAAGTAAGATGTGCTTTTAGGTGCTGTGAGGAGTGTAAGTGCAACCCAGCTCTCAGCAGGGTCTCTCAGATCTCTGATCTCTGAGTCAGGAAAGGCTAAGTTGGATCCATCTCTTCTTTGCCTTATGTTGTGAAAATCCCAACTTCCCCTCCAATATACTAGCAAGTTCCAGGGGACTTCTGTTCTTTACACCAGCTCATTCTCCAGATTTCTGCTTCTCAGGTGCCTCGGTATCTCAGTTGGTTAGGTGTCTGACTTGGGCTCAGGTCATGCTTACAGTTCGGTTCGTGTATTCAAGCCCCGTGTCAGGCTCTGTGCTGACGGCTTAGAGTCCAGAGACTTTTGGATTCTATGTCTTCCTCTCTCTCTGTTCCTCTCCCACTCACACTCTCTCTCTCAAAAATACATAAACATTAAAAAAAAATTTTGGTGGGGTGCCTGGGTGGCTCAGTCAGTTAAGTGTCCAATCTTGGCTCAGGTCATGATCTCGCGGTTTGTGAGTTCGAGCCCCGCATCAGGCTCTGCACTGACAGCTCAGAGCCTGAAGCCTGCTTTGGATTCTGTGTCTTCCTCTCTCTCTGCCCCTCCCTTGCTCTCTTTCTCTCTCTCAAAAATAAAATAAAAACAAAAAAAATTTTTTTAATGCTTTTTAAAGCAAAAAAAAAAAATTCTGGTTCTCTGTTCCACATCTCGTGGAGTCATGAATCTTTTCTTCAATATGTACCTTCCACAAAAGCTTGACTAACACAGAATTTGTAACTATGATAGATTTCATGAAGAAGTGGGAGCTTTGAGAAGGAGGCACTCATATTACAAAGATACACACAACTTTAAATGGTATTTTAGACACCGTTTTTTACATGCCCTCCAGGACTTCCAGATGTGGTCAGAAGTTCAGGTATTGGACCTATTCTCTCACAATACAATACAACCGGACACATGTAAAGCAACTGCTTTCAGACATTGGATAAAAGCCGTTAGAGGACTACAGTCCCTAAGGAAAGTGAAACATTAGGTGAGCACCACATTCATCCTGGCTTTCTGCTTGGGGACTCTTTGCTTAACATCCTGTTCATTTAGTTGAGACCCTCCAAAGGGTGGAGCTCATTAGTAGGACTACTCTTGCTCCAGGGCAAGGGTCACTCTAAACACTTCCTCACAAACCTATTAGCAAGACTTGGAAGGTTAAGATCTATCAACAAATTCACTGCCTTTCAGAATAAAAGGACACATTATTTAAGGGAAGACAACAACATACAGGCATGCAACAAAGGAGCATCCACAATATCTAGCCTATAACCCGAGGGCATTAGTGTTTAATGAGTACAGAGTTTCAGTCTGGGGGAAGATGCAAAAGCTGTGGAGAAGGATGGCAGTGATGGTTGTACAACAATGTGAATGTACTTAATGCCACTGACCTGTACACTTAAAAATAGTTAAAATGGATGGGTACCTGGCTGGCTCAGTTGGTTAAGCTTCTGACTCTTGATTTCGGCTCAGGTCATGATCTCACAGTTCGTGAGATTGAACCCCATATTGGCCTCTGTGCTGACAGCTCAGAGCCAGCTTGGGATTCCCTTTCTCTCTCTCTCTCCCTCCCTCTCCCTCTCCCTGTCCACCCCTCCGCTGCTTGTGCTCTCTCTCAAAATAAATAAATAAGCATTAAAAAAGGAGTTAAGGGACACCTGGGTGGCTCAGTTAAGCATCTGACTCTGGCTCAGGTCATGATCTCACAGTTTATAAGTTCTGGGACCCTCTCTATATATGATTTCCTTCTCTGTTCTGCCTTCTCAACTCTGGCATTGGGTTCTGTGCTGACAGATTGTCTCTCTCTCTCTCTCTCTCTCTCTCTCTCTCTCTGCATGCCCCCTCCCGTGCTTTCTCTCTCTCCCTTTCTCTCAAAATAAATAAGATAAGATAAAATAAAATAAAATAAAATAAAATAAAATAAAATAAAATAAAATAAAAAAAAAATAAAAAAATAAAAATACCTTCTAAGACTACTGCTTCCAGGAATAACAAGGACAATATGTGCCTCCCTGCTTGAAACACTAAAACACCAGAAAAAGAAAAAAAACAATGATATGCAAATAATGGGCATTAAGCAGCACAAGACAGTAACCCTTGAGAAAGGGAAAACAAAGGAGCCCTACAATGTCCCCAGTTTACTGTCTGGACAGAGTTTCCAAACTACAGCATTGGGAAGGGAAACTCCAGTGGAGGCCCACAGTCTCCCTGAATTGAGAAGATGGAGCTGGAAGTCAAAAGAGGCCAAGGCAGACAGAGTTGAGAAGGCAGAATTATCAGAGAAAGGAATCATATAGAGAGAGGGTCCCAGAGATTTGCAAAGGGTCCCCTTGAGTCTTTAGCTGATTACTGATCAGTGCATGCCTATGATGACACCAACAGATACTGGAGAAAGAATCACTAAAGAGGACCAGATGAGATAATCCCTATGCTTTACTCAGGACCAGTAATGGTTCCATGTTATTTAGAATACAAAAGGTTATAACTTACAAGGCATCAGATAGAATACCCAGAAGGTATTGGTTCAGTAATGAAGGAAAAAATAGCCCAGA
This sequence comes from Puma concolor, assembly GCF_028749965.1. NCBI lineage: Eukaryota > Metazoa > Chordata > Mammalia > Carnivora > Felidae > Puma > Puma concolor. The sequence continues at coordinate 152,187,828 of NC_141675.1, read as the reverse complement.
TTCAAATCTACTCTAGTCTCAGCTAACAAAGTTAAAAAAAAATAATGAAAGCATCAAACTATTTCCAAGTAACTTAAATGTACTGCAGAACAAACTTAAATGTACTGCAGAATATTTATAGAGAAATACCTACCACATAAGATAAAAGTTACACTGTCTAGCATTCAACCAAAAATCACTAGGCATGCAAAGAAGTAGAGAAATATGACCTATAATAATGAGAAAAATCAATCAACAAAAACAGGAAAAAAAGGGAAATAGGTAATAGAATTAGTAGGAAAGGACATTAAAACAGTCCTTTTAACCATATACTAGATGTTCAAGAAGGTAGAGGAAATAAGCATGTTCAAAACCATAGAAATATTGAAAAGACATAAAATGAACTTCTAGACTTGAAAATTACAATGTCTGAGATGAAAAATACACTTGGTGGGATTAATAACAGATCAGACACTGTAGAGACAAAAATGAGTAAACTTAAAAATATAACAATACTACCCAAAATGAAGCATAGTGTGTGTGGGGGAACTGAAAAAAAAAGTGGACAGAATATCACTGAGCTGTAAGAAAACAAAGTAGCCTAACATCTGTTATTGGACAGCACAGGAGAAATAAGAGGACAAGAAAAAGATGTGAATAAATAATGGCTAAGAATTTTCTTAAGTTTGATGAAACTCATAAGCCCACAAATCCAAGAAATTCAAACTATAAACTATAACTATAAACACAAGAATCATGAATAAACTACATCAAGGCACATCATAATCAAATTGCTCAAAACCATTGACAAAGAGAAAATCTTAAAAAAGGAGCCAGAGAAAAAAGGCACATTACATACAGAGAAACAAAGATAAGAATTACATGAGACTTCATATCGGAAATGATGTGAACCCAAGGACAATGGAACAAATATAGAGCACTGAAAGTAAAAAGCTATCAACCTGGACTTCTATGGTAATCAAAAATATCTTTCACAAAAAAGTAAAGAGTTTCTCAGACATTGAAAAGGTGAATGAAGTCATCACTAGGAGACCTGATCTATAAGAAATATTAAAGGAAGTCCTCCAGGCAGAAGAAAAGTAATACCAGATGGAAATCTATATCTACATAGGTAAAGAAAGAGTACTGGAGATACTACATGTATTGATAAATATGAAAATGAGTTTTCTCCTCTATTCAGAAAATCTCCTTAATAGGTCATTGTTAGATCATAAAAGTTCTCACCACCAAAGAAAGAAAAAAGGTGGTGATGGATGTGTTAACTAAAATGTTTTGGTAATCACTTCACAATATATACATATATCAAGTCATTACACTGTACAACTTAAACTTACACATGTCAGATGTTGATTATATCTCAATAAAATCAGGGCTGGGGGGAGAGTCACTGAGATGCACATCATCAACCATTAGGAAAATACCAATTAAAACCACAATGAGATACCATTTCAGACACATTAAGATGGCTATAATAAAAAAGATGGGCAATAGCAAGTGCTGATGAGGATGTGGAGAAGCAGGAACATTTCTATACTGCTAGCGGGAATGCAAAACAGTGCAGCCACTACTTGAGAAAATAGTCTGGCTGTTCCTCAAAAAGTTAAGTATAGAGTTACTATATAACTGAGCAATTCCACTGCTAGGTATATGCCCAAGAGAAATGAAAACAAATGTCTACACAAAAACTTGAACATGAATGTTCATTCCAGCATTATTCATAAAAGTCAAGAAGTGGAAACAGGCAAAATTTCCATCAACTGAAGAATGGATGAATAAAATGAGGTATATTCATACAAAGGAATATATCCGGCAATAAAAATGAATTACTGGCACATGCTACAAAATAGATGAACTCTGAAGACATTATGCTAAGTTAGAGAAGGCAGTCACAAAAGACCACATATTATATGATTCCATTCATATCAAATATCCAGAATACACAAATATATATATTTGTATATAAATTATACAATTGTATAATTGTACATTATCTCAATAAAGTTGCTATAAAAAGATAACTATTCATTCATTCATTCATTCATTCATTCATTTTAAATAGGCTTCATGCCCAGTGTGGAGTCTAACATGAGGCTTGAGCTCACGACCCTGAGATCAAGACCCGAGCTGAGATCAAGAGTCTGATGCTTAATGAAATGAGCCATCCAGGCACCCTGAATAACTGACTTAAAAAATTTTTTTTCTTTAATGTTTATTCATTTTTGAGAGACAGAGAGAAACAGAGTGTGAAGGGGGAGGGGCAGAGAGAGAGGGAGACACAGAATCCAAAGCAGGCTCCAGGGTCTCAGCTGTCAGCATAGAGCCCAATGTAGGGCTCAAACTCACAAACTGTGAGATCATGATCTGAGCCACCCAGGCACCCCTAACTGACTGTTAAAAACAAAAATAATTGCAACATACTATAGGGTATATAATTTATAGCGTTCAAAATGTATGGCAAAAATAACACAAAGGTCAGGAGGGGAAAAGGAAAGAATACTGTTGTAAGATTCTTATACTATAAGTAAACCGGAATAATTTACTTGAAGGAATTATATTATTATTTAATATACATAATATTACTTGATGGAAGTTAAAGGTGTAAATTATAAATAAGTCAACCACTAAAATTAAAAAAACAGGTAGCTAATAAACCAAAACGGAAATTTTTAAACACACAGTTACTCAAAAAGATGGCAAAAAAAGGAAAATAAGAATATTGCAAATAGAAAACAAACAGCAATATGGTAAATTTAAACTTAACTATACCAACAATTACATTAAATGTCAATGTGCAGACACCCCAAATAAAAGGCATAACTTGTCAGGTTGGCTAAAAATGTGATGCTGGATTGGCTGCTTATAAGAAACCTAGTTTGAGTATAAAGACACAAGTAAGTTAAAAGCAAAGGGATGGGAAAAAATATACTTTTCCAACACTAATCAAAAGAAAGCTGTATCAATCTATATTAATATCAGATGTAGATTTCAGATAAAAAATATTACTGGAGATAAAAATTGGTCATTTCATAGTGATAAAGAGTCAATTCATCAAGAGAACATATAGAACATATACTAAATATTTATGCACCTAATAACACATCTTCAAAATACACAAAGTAAAATCTATTGTACTCCAAGAAGAGACAAATCCACAATTATAGTCAGAAGTTTCACACTGTAATTGAGAGAATGAATTGACAGAAAATCAGGAAGTATTATAGAAGGCTTGGAAAATACTACCAACTAATTCCATTTGTTGATTGACACTTTACCTACCAATAGCATAATACACATCCTGCACGTGGAACATTTGCCATGACAGACCACATTGTGGGCCATAAAAACTCTTAATACTTTAAAAGGATTCAAATCATATAAACTTTATTTTCTGACTCTTGGAATTAAATTAGAAATCAATAATAGATATCTTTTAAAAAGTCAAATATTTGGAAACTAAATGATATATTTTTAAAGTAACCAATAGGTAAAAGAGAAAATAAAAATCAAAATGAAAAAGATATTTTGAACTGAATAAAAACACAACATTACAGGGGCGCCTGGGTGGCGCAGTCGGTTAAGCGTCTGACTTTAGCCAGGTCACGATCTCGCGGTCCGTGAGTTCGAGCCCGGCGTCGGGCTCTGGGCTGATGGCTCGGAGCCTGGAGCCTGTTTCCGATTCTGTGTCTCCCTCTCTCTCTGCCCCTCCCCCGTTCATGCTCTGTCTCTCTCTGTCCCAAAAATAAATAAACGTTGAAAAAAAAAATTAAAAAAAAACAAAAAAACCCACAAAACACAACATTACATTACAGGACTTAATGATGAATCCTACCAAATATTTATGAAGGAAATAGTGCCAATTCTATGCAAAGTCTTTCAGAAAATCAAAGGGAAAATACTCTTGAACTCATATAGGGCCAAAAATCATCCCATTATCACAAACAGGGAAAGGCATTACCAAAAAAATATATTATAGATTAATATTCCTCATGATCATAGATGAAAAAATTGTAAAACAAATTAGAAAATCGAATTCAACAATATTACAAAAAGGATGATCAAATGAGATTTATTCCAGGAAAATAAGATTTACTTAACATTTGAAAACAAAGCAATATAATTTACCATATTAATAGACTGAAAAAGGAACACTATATAATCACAAAATTGATGCAAAGAAACATTTGACTGATTTCTTTAATTAATTTTAAATTGAAGTATAACTGACATACAATATCCTATTAATTGTAGGTGTACATCATAGTGATTAAATATTTTTATATCTTAAAAAAGTGATCCCTATGATAAATCTAGTTACCATCTGTCACTATATAAAGTTATTACAATATTATTGACTATATGCCCTATGCTGTACATTATATCCTCATGACTTATTTATTTTATAACTGGAAGGTTTTACCTCTTAATCTTCTTCACATATTTTGCCCACCCACCAACCCCTCTCCCCTCTGGTAACCAAAGGTTTGTTTCCTGTATCTATGAGTCTGTTTCTGTTTTGTTTGTTAATTTGTTTTTGTAGATTCCACATGTAAGCGAAATCATATGGTATTTATCTCAAAGCTTATTTATTTATTTTTGAGAGAGACAGAGACAGCATAAGTAGGGAAGGGGTAGAGAGAGGGAGAGAGATAATTCCAAGCAGGCTCCATGCTGTCAGCACAGAGCTTACACAGGGCTTGATCTCACAAAACCACGAGATCACAACCTGAGCTAAAACGGAGTCAGATGCTTGACTGAGCCACCAAGGCACCCTCATATAGTATTTGTCTTTCTTTGTCTGAATTACTTCACTTGTATAGTACCCTCTAGGTCCATTCATGTTGTCACAAATGGCAAAATTTCATTTTTATGGCTGAGTATATTCCATTGTGTGTATATATATACCACATCTTCTTTATTCATTTATTCATTAGTGGACACTTAGGTTGCTTCCATATCTTGACTATTGTAAATAATGCTGCAATGAACATAGGAGTGCATATATCTCTTCAAATTGGTGTTTTCATTTTCTTTAGATAAATACCCAGAAGTGGAATTGCTGGATCATGTGGTAGTTCTATTTTTAATTTTTTGAGGAACCTCCATACTGTTTTCCATAGTGGATGCATCAATTTACATTCCCACCAACAGTGTATGAGAGTCTCCTTTTCTCCACATTCTCTAACACTTATTTTTTGTCGTTTTGATAATAGCCAATCTGACAGGTGTGGGATGATATCTCATTTGGCTTCCTTTGATTTGCATTTGCCTGATGATTGGTGATGAGTATCTTTATGTGCCTGGTGGCCATCTGTATGTATTCTTGGGGGGAAAAAAAGACATTTTTAATCTTTTTAAATTTAAGTTGTGTAAATTCATTACATATTTTGGATATTAATCCCTTATCAGATGTATGATTTGCAAATATCTTCTCCTATTCAGTAGGTTGCTTTTCATTTTGTTGATGGTTTCCTTTGTTGTGCAAAAGCTTTTTAATTTGGAAAAAAAAAAAAAAAGCTTTCTTGTTTGAAATAATCCCATTTGTTTTAGTTTTTGTTTCCCTTGCCTGAGGAGACCAGACCAAAAAAATATTGCTAAGACTGATGTCAGAGAGCTCACTGCTTATGTTTTCTTCTAGGAGTTTTATGAGTTTATGCAAGTCTTTAATCCATTTTGAATTTATTTTTGTATATGGTACAAGATAGTGGTCCAGTTTCATTCTTTTGCATATATCTGTCCTGTCTCCCCAACACCATTTATTGAGGAGACTGTCTTTTCATGATTGTATACTCTTGCCTCCTTTGTCATAAATTAATTGATCATATAGGTATAAGTTTTTTTTCTGGGCTCTCTTTTCTATTCCATTGATCTGTATGTCTGTTTTCATGCCAGTACCATACTGTTTTGATTACTACAGCTTTATAGTATAGTTTGTTGTCAGGGAGCATAACAGCTCCAGCTTTGTCCTTCCTACTCAAGATTGCTTTGGCTTTTCAGGGTCTTTTGAAGTTCCATATACATTTTAGGATTCTTTGCTCTACTTCTGTAAAAAATGCCATTGGTATTTTAATGGAGATTGCATTGAATATGTAGATTTCTTTGGATAGTATGGATGTTAATATGACCAATATTAATCCTTCCAATCTTAAGCACAATATATATTTTCACTTATATGTGTCATCTTCAATTTCTTTCATTAGTATCTTATCATTTTAAGGGTATAGGTCTTTCACCTCCTTGGTTATATTTATTCATATGTATTTTATTCTTTTTGGTGCAATTTTAAATGGGATTGTTTTCTTAATTTTTCTTTCTGATAGCTTGTTATTAGTGTACAGAAATGCATTCAACTTCTGTATGCTAATTTTGTATCCTCTGACTTTACTGAATTCATTTGTTAGTTCTGGTAGTTTTTTGGCGGAGTCTTTAAGGTTTCCTATATATAGTATTATGTCGTCTGCAAGTAGTGGATTTTACTTCTTCCTTTTTGATTTGGATGCCTTTTATTTCTTTTTCTTGGGTAATTGCTGTGGCTAGGATTTCCAATACTCTATTGAATATAAGTGGAAACAGTGGGTAACCTTGTCTTGTTCCTGATCTTAGAGGAAAAGCTTTCAGCCTTTCTCCATTAACTATGATGTTAGCTGTGGGTCTGTCATATATCGCCTTCATTATGTTAAGGTATGTTCCTTCCATACTCACTTTATTCAGTTTTTATCATAAGTGGATGTTGAATTTTGTCAAATACTTTTTCTGCATCTATTGAGATATCATATAATTTTGATCTTTCATATTGCTAATTTGGTGTATCACATTGATTGATTTGTAGATATTGGACCATCCTTACATGCCTGGATGCATAAATACTAATTGGGATCCACAAATCCCATTTAATTATGGTGCATGATCCTTTAAATGTATTGTTGAGTTTGGTTTACTAATATTTTATCGAGGATTTTTGCATCTATCTTCATCGGGGATATTGGCCTCAATTTTCTTTTTGCGTGGTATTTGCTTTTGGTTTTTCTTATTTTTGATTTTTTAAAAACTCAGCAAACTAGGGATATACATGAACTTTATCAATCTAATAAAGAATATCTATGAAAAAACTACAGTTAGCATTATAATTAGTGGTAAAATACTGAGTGTTCTCAGCATAAGATGAGGAATAGGTAAGGCTGCCTGTTCTCACCACTTGTTTGTTTGTTTTTTTTTTTTAATTTTTAAAAATGTTTATTCTTTTTTTTTTTTTGCAAATGTTGGTTTTTTTTTTTTAATTTAAAAAATTTTAATGTTTTTTCCCCCTGTGCACAATCTTAAATTTATTTATTTATTTTTAGTTTACATCCAAGTTAGTTAGCATATAGTGTAGCAGTGATTTCAGGAGTAGATTCCTTAATGCCCCTTACCCATTTAGCCCATCCCCCCTCCCACAACCACTCTAGCAACCCTTTGTTTATTCTCTATATTTAAGAGTCTCTTATATTTTGTCCTCCTCCCTGTTTTTATATTATTTTTGCTTCCCTTCCCTTATTTTAATCTGTTTTGTATCTTAAATTCCTCATATGAGTGAAGTCATATGATATTTGTCTTTCTCTAATTTCACTTAGCATAATACGCTCTAGTTCTATCCACTTAGTTGCAAATGGCAAGATTTCATTCTTTTTGATTGCTGAGTAATACTCTTGTGTGTGTGTATATATGTGTGTGTGTGTATATATATATATATATACACCACATCTTCTTTATCCATTCATCCGTTGAAAGACATTTGGGCTCTTTCCATGCTTTGGCTATTGTCTATAGTGCTGCAAGGGGTGCATGTGCCCCTTCAAAACAGCACACCTATATCCCTTGGATAAATACCTAGTAGTGCAATTGCTGGGTCATAGGGTAGTTCTATTTTTAATTTTTTGAGGAACCTCCATACTGTTTTCCATTGGCTGCACCAGTTTGCATTCCCACCAGCAGTGCAAAAGAGATAATCTCTCTCTGCATCCTTGCCAACATCTGTTGTTGCCTGAGTTATTAACGTTAGTCATTCTGACAGGTGTGAGGTGGTATCTCACTGTGGTTTTGATTTATATTTCCCTGATGATGAGTGATGTTGAGCATCTTTTCATGTGTCTGTTAGCCACCTGGATGTCTTCTTTGGGAAGTGTCTATTCATGTCTTTTGCCCATTTCTTCACTGGATTATTTGTGTTTTGGGTGTTGAGTTATATCAGTTCTTCATAGATTTTGGATTCTAACACTTTATCTGATAATGTCATTTGCAAATATCTTCTCCCATTCCATAGGTTGTCTTTTAGTTTTGCTGATTGTTTCCTTCGCTGATTCTTTCCTTATTTTGATGAGGTCCCAATAGTTCATTTTTGCTTTTGTTTCCCTTGCCTCTGGAGACGTGTTAAGAAGTTGCTGAAATTATTCATTTATTTTTGAGAGAAAGAGTGCGTGAGTGGGGGAAGGACAGAGAGAGAGACACAGAATCTGAAGCAGGCTCTGAGCTGTCAGCACAGAGCCCAATGTGGGGCTTGAACCCACAAACTGTGAGATCATGCCTGAGCCGAAGTTGGATGCTTAGCCAACTGAGCCACCCAGGCACCCCTTCTCACCACTTCTATTCAGCATTGTGCTTTAGTGCATTGTATACAGTTCAATAAGACAAAACATCCAGAGTAGAAGGGAAGAATTAAAACTTTGTTCTCTAATGATATGATTATCTATGAAAATTCTTGAGTATATAAAAAAAAAGCTACTAGAATAAGTGGGTTTAGCAAGTTTGCACAATGTAAAATAGATACACAAATATCGCTTATATATCAATATCCTAGTTGTAAACAATCAGAAATTGAAATTAAAATAAAAATCATTACCAACAGCACCAAAAATAGAAAATACTTGCATAAACTTGACATAATATGTGCAAGATCTCTACACTGAAAACTGCAAAACATTCCTGAGAGAAATTAAAGAAGACTTAAATAAATAAAGAGATGTACCATGTTCATGGAATGGAATATTCAATATTGTGAAGATGCCAAGTCTCCCTATATTGATATATGGGTTTAATGCAATCCATGACAAAACCCAAGCAGGCTATTTTTGTAGAAATCAACAAATCGATCCTAAAAAGAGTTGTAAATCAAGAAGGAGAAAAACATGCATTGGGTAAGGTGCGGGTCCAATCCAAGATAGCAATAAAGGTAATTCTATGATGAAGCTGGACAAGAGCCTGAGAAAATAGGCTAACGGTGCATAATGGAAGAAGATAGGAGCAAAGAAAGAGGGAAAGAGAGGCAACCAAAAATTTCAGGAAAAAAAAGAGCCAATGTAGAACAGAAGTCAGTGGGCTCCAAGACAAACAGATAAGATGAGAATAGAATAGGAAGATATTGGGGATTCAGTGAAGTTCTTTTCCCAACAACATGAGTAGCACAAAGGTTGTAGCATTGTAACCATGGAGAAGGCCATTTAACCATGGGACACTACTTGCATGGTCTCCTGAGGTAAATGAAGGGGACCCCCCACTGCAGCTGTATGTGAGTGCATGCAGCAGGGGAACTGGGATTTCCAGGGGTTTCATAGTCTACATGGTTGGAGAAGGGTTTGTAGGGGTATGGGAAGCTGAGCTGTTTTGGCTGGAGGGGAAGTGGCCAGTAGATGAATGCCTTGAGCAGCGTCTTGGCCTAGGAGGTACAAATCCTGACTCAGACACTTTCCAGCCTTGTGACCTTGGTGAAGCTATTTAACTCTTTAGATTTGTTTCCTCTTCTGTACAAGGAGATAAAAGTAAGCTCTACTTTGTAGGGTACTTAGAGAAATTAAACGCTGTGATGTTTGTGATCAGTGCGGCAGCCAGAACATTTTACTACACTCAAGAAATAGTCATTTGTAAAAGGAATGTTGGGAGACAGTGGAGGTCAGAGCCTGTGTTGGGGGTTGTGAGGAAGGGGAGATTTGGAGGCCACCACAGCCCATTTGCGGTATGTGGCTCTTATTCTGTGACTTCACTGGTTTTAAAAAATGTTGATTGAGCAGCCACAATGTGTATGGCATGCTCATTTGATCCTGGCTGTATGAATATGAAAAACAAGGTTCCAGGAGGTTAAAAAATTTATCAAGGCCACAGTACTAGAGGCATTCAGGGAGCAGAGAGGTGGCAGAATGAAAGGGGAGGTCTGGGTGTCTTAGCTTGCAGTGGCACACTGGAAGGGAGCTGGTGGCTAAAGGTCAGGGGCTGGTCTGGGCTACAGGAAGACAAGGTGTGAGAAGTGAGAATGACACTGATGACCTGGGGAGGGAGCTGGTGCTGAATGAACAGGCTCAGGCCCAGGATACGTGAGCCCACTGGTATGCCCACAGCTCTGCTGGGCAGATCCATTGAAGGTCTGTGGGGGTGTGACTGGGTCCAGAATTTCAAGTGACTAGAGGAGGGTGGGAGTGGGGCAGAGTGTTAGGGGTGGAAGCAGATCCTCAGTTAGGAGGCTGATAAAATACAGTTGAAATTGTATCAGAGGTGTCTGCTGAATTGGAAGAACAAATATTGTTAAAATCTCGATACTACTCAAAGCAATCTACACATTGAATGCAATCTCTATCAAAATACCACCAGCATTTTTCACAGATCTAGAATAAACAATCTTAAAATTTGTATGGAACCATAAAAGACCCTGAATAGCCAAAGCAATCCTGAAAAAGAAAACCACAGCTGGAAGCATCACAATCCCAGGCTTCAAGCTATATTACAAAACAGTAGTGATCAAGATAGTATGGTGCTGGCACAAAATCAGACACATAGATCAATGGAACAGAATAGAGAACCCAGAAATGGACCCACAACTATATGGTCAACCAATCTTTGACAAAGCAGGAAAGCATCTCCAATGGAAAAATGTCTCTTCAACAAATGGTGTTGGGGAAACTGGACAGCAACATGCAAGAATGAAACTGGACCACTTTCTTACACCATGGACAAAAATAAACTAAAAATGGATGAAAGACCTAAATGTGAGGCAGGAAACCATCAAAATTCTGGAGGAGAACAGAGGCAGCAACTTCTTTGACCTCAGATCAACTTCTTACTAGACATGTCTCTGGAGGCAAGGGAAACGAAAGCAAAAATGAACTATTGGGACCTCATCAAGATAAAGAGTTTCTGCACAACAAAGGAAACAATCAACAAAACTGAGGGGCAACCTATGGAATGGGAGAAGCTTTTTGCAAATGACATATCTGATAAAGGGTTAGTATCCAAAATCTATAAAGAACTGATATAACTCACCCAAAAAACAAACAATCCAGTGAAGAAATGGACAGAAGACATGAATAGACATTTTTCCAAAGAAGATACACAGATGGCTAACAGACACATGAAAAGATGTTCAACATCTGTCATCATCGGGAAAACACAAATCAAAACCACAATAAGATACCACCTCACACCTGTCAGAATGGCTACAATTAACAACACAGGAAACAAGAGATGTTGGTGAGGATGTGGGGAAGGGGGGACCCTCTTAAGCCACTGGTGGGGATGCAAACTGGTGCAGCCACTCTGGAAAACAATATGGAGGTTCCTCAAAAAGTTAAAAATAGAACTACCCTATGATCCAGCAGTTGTACTACTACGTATTTGTCCAAAGGATACAAAAATACTAATTCAAACGAACACATGCATCCTGATGTTTACAGCAGCATTATCAACAATAGCCAAATTATGGAAAGAGCCCAAATGTTCACTGAATGATGAATGGATAAAGACGATGTGACACACACATACACCCCAGAATATTAGCCATCAAAAAGAATGAAATCTTGCCATTTGCAACAACATGGATGGAGCTAGAGTGTTATGCTAAGCAAAACAAGTCAGAGAAAGACAAATACCATATGATTTCACTCATATGTGGAATTTAAGAAACAAAACAGGTGAACATATGGGAAGGAGGTAAAAAGAGAAGAGAGGGAAACAAACCACAAGAGACTCTTAATGATAGAGAACAAACAGGGTTGATGGACGGGTAGTGGATGGGGGGATGGGCTAAATGGGTGATGGGCATTAAGGAGGGCTCTTGTTGGGATGAACCCTGGGAGTTACATGTAAGTGTAACTTACTCCTGAAACCAGTATGACACTATATGTTAACTAAAATTTAAATTAAAAACTTGAAGGAAGGAAGGAAGGAAGGTAAGAAGGAAGGAAGGAAGGAAGGGAGGGAGGGAGGGAGGGAGGGAGGGAGGAAGGAAGGAAGGAAGGAAGGAAGGAAGGAAGGAAGGAAGGGAGGGACAGAGGGAGGGAGGGAGGGAAGAAGGAAGGAAGGAAGGAAGGAAGGAAGGAAGGAAGGAAGGAAGGAAGGAAGGAAAGAAGGAAGGAAGGAAGAGAGAGAGGGAGGGAGGGAGGAAGGAAGGAAGAAGAAATGCCTGTTGCATGCCTCAGAGTAAGTCCCTTGTTAGTCCAAGCCTACACTTAGGACTAACATTTAACGAGGGTCCATCAGCAAGCTGTACCGCCTGCCAGATGTTGAAATGCCTCCACATGGGTGGTCTCAAGCCCAAGCCCCAACTCCATCCCATGACCCCCAGTGCCCCATCTCTGCCCTGGGATCCTCCTGTCTCTGCACATTCCACCAGAACAAGGGATAACATTGACCTCCTTGCTCTCCTCAAACACCCATCAGGTGCTCCCTTGGCCAGCTCTGTTCTTGCTTTTGCTCTGCCTGTTCTGTCCGGCCCTTCTCCCTTTCCTCCACAGGTCCTTTGCCTGCACTCAAATGCTACTTTCCCTGGCTTAATATCTGTGAGCCCTGCCGTCCCATACGCACTGCCTCATCCCTTTCCCAGCTCTGCTTTTCTCTGGATTACCAGTGCCATACCATGTATTTTACTATCGTACTTGAGGCCAGTCTCCTCTGCTAGATAGAATGTTGAAGACTTGAGATCAGGCCTCTCATGGCTTCTGTTCCCTGTAGTGTCTCCCACACTCACAACACTGCCGGCACATGCTAGACTCTACTCCATGAAGATCTGATGAATGACTGCGTGAACAAATGGACAGTGGATGTGCTGTAGTTCAGTAGCTCACCAAAGTGACCAGGGCCATGTGGCTTACTCCCAGAAAGCACAGCCACAAGGTACTGAAAATTCTTGGGAGAAGTGAAGGTGTCAGGGCAGACAAGGCCCTTGTCCTCCAGGAGGGGTCCCTAGGGGGACGAAGACAAGGGAAGGATGGACACATGGGCTGTGTCTCACAAAGGCCCCTGAAGCAGGGCTTGATGGCCATGTCTCTCACAGGGAAGGCTTGTAGCGAGTGCCGTGTCCTGGGCTCCGAAGGTCTGACCAGTTTAGAAGTTGTGGTAGTTTTGAAACTGGAAGCAAAAGCACCGTGGCCTCCAGTGAGGCCCCCGTCAAAGCCGGAGTCCTGCTTGGCGCGGGAGTTGCAGCCAGCGTCTGGAGGCACAGTGTCCATCTGTTCAACTGCTTTCTTTTTTCGGAGGCTGCTGGCTCACCCCGCTGGAATGGGGTGGCACTTCAGGACACGAAGCTTGGAGCTGGTGGCAGATTTCTTGGAACTGGTAGCAGGGAGATCTAAATTAAGACCTTTATATCACACCAAATAAATAGAAGCTGAACTAGAGGGCTGAAGGAATTAGGCAAAATGCCTTTATACATAACTTTTGAAAAATGGAGGGCGGGGGGGAGTTGGAAAACAGAATGGTATTTATTCACTCGCTTCCCAAGGTATTTGCTGAAAACAATGACACCTCTGTTTGACACAAAAGCACATGTTAGAAAGAGCAAGCCTTTCTCTTTGAAGTGCCCTGCCACAGAAGCCTGGGTAATAAATACCAACCACTTTGTTGGGAGGGCTCTGGAGGCAAGACTGAGGTCTGGCCCCATTTCAAGCTGCCTCCTGCCTCCAGGGAGGTAAGATGAGTCAGTCACCTGTGGCTTGGGGTGATCCACGTGGTTCTTTCTTGTCTGGCACCCCTGAAGGACACCTGCTTTGGATTTACCTGCGAGCTTCCTGAGGCAGGAAGGGTGTCTTTCTTTCTTTTCTTCGCACAGGACCCGCAGCCGTACCAGGTGTGATGCGGGCAAGTGGCTGTTGGAAGGAGCTGAGACTCTGCTGGGTCTCCGGGCCAGCATGCCCCAGCCACTGTGGTAAGCAGTGTTCTCTCCAGGATGGCAGTGAAAGGGGAGCAAACCCAGGACAGGGCCCAGGACGGGCACACAGAAGGCACTCTTGGCAGCAAGGGTGAGGACCTTCGCCTGATAGAGCCATGAGAAGGAGCTCGTTTGGCAAAAAATCATCTCGAAGGGCTGATGTGTTAAAATCCCCTAATCGCTGTGTCAAATGTGAAATGAGAAAGGCATAAAGGGCACCTCCAGTGCCATTAGACCAGCTGTTTCTACAACAGACAAAATTGCCTTCATGGCTTCTTCGGAGGTGGAGGGCAGTAGGGAGGCAAAGCCTCGATAAGTCACATTTGCCAATTTCTGTGGTGTGAATACTCCCAGCATTGAACAGAGTTGGGAGAATCCCGCTCTACATTATTCCCACCATACCGAAACTATATACATCAGTGACCCCAAAAGCATAATGATAAACTCTAGCAATCAGGAAGGAATTACCTTTGCTTTTTATAGAATTTAATTATAAGGTTATACATTCCACTTTCAGCAATGGTTGTGTTGAACAGCCGGCTCACAAAATTCCTGAAAGTGAACGACTGGCTCTTGCTCCTGGGGCCAGTGTAACCCAACCCCCGCATCCCAGACCTCCCCCGGCCAAGGAGGCTGGCTAAACTGGTCCTCGCAAAGAGAATGGTCTCACTTGCCAGTACGAGTGAACTCCAAGGCAACTTGCACTCCCTTCCTAACAAGGTGTGCTCTTTGGCTTTTTTCTCTTCATTCAGCACCAGTTACAAGTTTGGCATCAGGCTCATGTTTTTTACTACCCTACTGAGCAGCTTTCTGAAGAACCACTGGCTGGCTGAGGTCATTGCTGGGAGACTACAGGAGCAGGCAACTGAAGGAAAGGTTGTTCTGTTCTGTGCTGGGGCGTATAGGTCAGCACTGACTTCTGGTGGGAATTTGGTCTAACAGTCACGAGGCCAGGTGTACAGGTGCGTGATGAGCCTTTCCAGGAGCTCTGCCTAAAAACCATAGTAATCACTAAGCTTCCCGAGCCCAGGCTTAGCATTTTTTTGTTCATTTAGCTTTGTTGAAAAGCACTACAGGAAAGTACACAAATTTTAAATTTACTGCTCCGTGGATTTTCCAAATGATCTATTCAGGTAAGTGTAGTACTCTGCCGAAGATACACATTTCCAGAGCCCTGGTGGACAACCTTGTACTCATTCCCTGTCAGCAGCATCACCTTGGAGGTAACCAGGACTCTGACTTCTCCCACTTTGGTTTCTTGTTCTTGAAATTCACACGTATGCAATTCAACTTTGGCTGCTTTTGCTCAGTATTCTGTTTGGGAGAGTCGCCAGTGTTGTTGTGTATAGTGATGGTTCCCTTAATTTCATTTCTGAGACATTAAACCATTGTGTAGACATACCACAATTTGCCAGAACATTCTGTTCATGGACCTTGGGGTTGTTTCTAGTCTGAGGCCATTATGAACAAAACTAGCATAAAAATACTAGTACTATTGCATGCATCTCTGGTAAGTGTACATGTGTGGGAGTGGGATCGTGTCAAAGGGTACTAGTGTAGTGTTAGCTTTGGTAAATACTGTTATCGTGGCCGTACCAGTTTACTCCCAACTGCAGTGTATGAGAGTTCCAGTTGTTCCTCAACTTCACCAATGCTTGGTCTCGTCGGTCCTCTTTTTAGGTCAGCCATCCTGGTGGATTATCTAGCGGTATCTCATTCCAGTGTTTATATTTCCCTGATGATGAATACTGAATAACTTTGGCTATTAAAATGCACAATAGCCTTCTGGATATTTGTGAAATGGCCAAATTATTTGCTCATTTCTAAATATACAGTCTTTTTATTCATATGTAACATTTACATATTCTGGGTCCTTTGTTGGATTTTTTCTGCTTCATGGCTTGACTTCTTGCTCAATGATAATTTGATAATGAGTTAATTGTAGTGACATCCAATTTATCATATTTTTTATTCTCATGGTGTTTTAAAAAAAATGTTTTTGAGAGACAGAGAGTACACGAGCAGGGAAGAGGCAGAGGGACAGAGGATCTAAAGCAAGCTCTGTGATGTCACGACAGCAGCGAGCTGGATGCAGGGCTTGAACTCACAAACCAGGAGATCATGACTTGAGCTGAAGTTGGATGCTTAACCTACTGAGCCACCTAGGTGCCTCCCTCATGGTGTTTTTTGTGTCCTAATAAATCTTTGCCTATTCCAAGGCCAGGAAGATTATCTGTTTTCTTTAGAAACTTTATTTCACTTTCTATACTTAGTTAGGACCATGATCCTTTTGGAGATCATGTTTGTGTGGTGTGAGGTCAAGGTTCATTTTTTTTCCATATGTACATCTTAAATTGATTACTTTTTCTGATTATTGATGGTTGTCTCATTAGGATTTTATAGTTTCTAAGTGTCATTTAATTTCTGCAGTTTTGCTGAATATTTTTCCCTTTTCTTTCACTCTTAAAGGGGAAGTAGGAAGAGACAATATAACCTGGAGGCAATGACAGAGTGAATGAGCACAGTTCTGACCCCAAAGCAGGGAGTTGGGATCACACACCTTCCCCACTAGGATTAGCCTTGCTCAGACCCTTCCCAGGCCCCAGTACAAATCTCCAAAGTGAGCCAACCATAGATCTTTGGTCCTAAATATAAACTGACCAGAAAGATGGCCTCAAAACTGCTTGCGTGTGTTGAAAGCCACAGGTTAAATTATCCTTTGTTGTATCATCACAATGTCCACAGTTATCTTTAGGTAGATTTTGGAACAAAGCTGTTATTTTCCAAATGACTTTGAGGTCATTTGATTTCTTCTGCTTTCTTGTCCACTTGATCACATTCGACAGTCTGGGCTACACTGAGAAATTCTACTTCTTAATCTAACAAGGCCTTTCTTATACAGGACCACCAAACTCTTTCCTTGTGCAATTTCCAGGACCTAATCTTTTTTTTTTTTTTTTTTAATTTTTTTTTTAACGTTTATTTATTTTTGAGATGGAGAGAGACAGAGCATGAATGGAGGAGGGTCAGAGAGAGGGAGACACAGAATCCAAAACAGGCTCCAGGCTCTGAGCTGTCAGCACAGAGCGCGACGCAGGGCTCGAACTCACGGACCGCGAGATCATGACCTGAGCTGAAGTCGGCCGCCCAACCGACTGAGCCACCCAGGCGCCCCCAGGACCTAATCTTAGTAACAGTTACTAATTTCCTTTTGTCAAGTACTTATGTGCTAGGCACCTTGCTAAACACTTTACAAGAATATTATTTTTTAATAAAGTTTATTTATTTATTTAGAGAATCAGAACAGGGGAGAGGCAGAGAGAGAGGGAGAGAGTGAAATTCAAGCAGACTCCACACAGTCTGCACAGAGCCCAACATGGGGATCAATCTCACGAGCCATGAAGATTATGATCTGAGCCAAAATCAAGTCAGAAACTCAACTGACTGTGCCACCCAGGTGCCCTAAAAGAATATCATTAATCTATATACCTACTTCTTCAAAGCCCTTCTTGCCACCAGAAATCACACATTTATTATCTCTTCAGCTGGAGGACAAATTTCATAGAGTCCTGCTCTCTTGTTCACCGCTGTATCAAAACATCTAGCCCAGTGCTTAAGGTATATGGCTACATGAAGGCGGATGGCTCCTTTCAGACCATGGCAGAGTGAAGGAGAATATTAAAATGGGATCAGACATGACTGATCAATTGTTTTCATAGCTATTCTTTTAATATAGTTTGATTAAAGTTTAGAATACCTAAATGTATTTCCTATTTCTTTCACAAAGGATCGTAGTGATGTTCTTGGTCCTTTTTCTGACAGACTTTACCACCTGCTTTTTATCAGTCTCATGTAATAAGAGGAATTTCCTCATGTACCTCACGTAGTAAGTACCAAGTACCTCGTGTGATAAGAGGAGTTTCCACCTTTGCTACTGTCTCTTCTGTTTCCTTTAATCCATTTCTCCAGAGAGGGTCATCAGATTTAAAAATTACCTAAAATAAAATAGTTCCATTGCTTCCGTGTTGTAGTGTGACCACTCTGCCCACCTACCTCCAGTCTTAGAAATTACCTTAGAAAACACAGTGACATTTGCATTGCTGGGGCACCATTTCAGTTTTATATTAGATTACCCAATATTTATAGCATAGACGAAGCTGCTCAGCAGGGAAAAGAATGGAAGCTCTTAGAAACAGTCATTGCTTTAAGTTACATTTTATTTTTAATTAAATGCTATCAGATTAAAAACACATACTGGTATTTCCTCAATCACCCCTTAGTGCTCACCAGAATTCTCCAACAGAAACCTTACTGCTTGGCCTTAGTAGTCCATGAATCCACAAGCGCCTCAAAGGAAAATGGATACTGAGGATTGTAATGAGAGATCAACTTGCACATTCTTATTCATATTCACATGAAAAACCTTACATTAGCTAAACAGTAAATTCTATCATCTGTGTATAAACTTTCCATTCACAAATAGCCAATCTTGTGAAACTGAGTTTAGCAGCCTTTATGTAGGCACAGAGGCTCATAATTTCCTAAGATCCTTGGTTAGACTCTGGACATATCATGGCTTTTCTTTTCCAACCAGAGATAACATTTGTATGTGCCTTGAATTTTCTAGTAGAATCCTTTTAAAAATTTGACAAAGGATGGACAAGCATGACAGTAAACTGATGTTATTTTAGAATGCTCTTTATTTTGAAACTTACAACAGGACATGGGTAAGGCATGTTCACAAGTATCTGTTTGATGTACCAAAGACATGTTCTCACCCTCTAGCTGCTCTTCCTTGCCTTTGTACCTGCTGCTACATACTGGTCCCTACATATCTTCCTATCTACCGTTCTCAGTTATTAAGCACACGCAGACAATGTTTCAGGGACCCACAAGGAGAATCTGCTTCAAAATACAGAGTGAGTGTCAGTGGACTAAGTCACCACGACATCAAAACTCACAGGGAACCAAGGCTGAAGAAGGTGATGAAATCAGCTCACAAACTTGGGACTGTGAGCTTCCAGGGGAACAAAGAACACAATGAAAAACATTTTTTGATGTCTGAGAGAAATGGAATGTATCTACAATTCGTGGTTCTGCATTTACCACTGTTTATAAGTCACTAAAGCTATCTAATATTTTAACAGATTCTAATGTAGTTAGAGTTTTGTTCTCACACCATAGTACAAGAGCGCATGCATTACTCCACACAAATGTCACACACGGAGCGAGCAAAACACAGATGCCTCAGGACTGTCTACTTACACAAGTATCTCTCTGTGGTGGTGGGACAGGGAGGGGAATGACGGGGACTATTTCCCCATAGTGCCCGCTATGCATCAGACAGAGATACCCAAACACCTGTCATCACGAAGAAGGACAAATGCTGCTCCTAAGAGTAAGGTATGGAAAGAAGAAGCTCCAAGCTCCAAGTGGATTGGGGGATGAACACGTAGCCTCAATTTTCAGGGCAAAAAAAGTCTTGGCTGACACTAATAAGAAAGTGTTTATAACCAATTTTCAAAAATCAAAGTATACCTTTAGGTGATGAAAACTAAGTCCTTTATAAATCTACCAGGAATATAAAATAATGAAATGGAAAAGCAAAATCACATGGTGTTTCCATGAAAAGGAGATTTAAATCTTTTGGTTTAAATCAGCCGATATGTTACCATTTACTACAGATTATTAAAATGTGTTTGCTTACGCCCATTTAAGTGCAGAATCTCTGAGGAAAAATGTAGGCATTTTATAAGGAATACTGACTCGTAAAAATTTTAACTGGGGGCACTTTAACAGGTCAGAATACTTACAATTCAAGTACTGCTCTGAGGTGCTCACAACACTTTCCAAAAGAAGCCTTCAGTCTCAGAGAGTACCTCTGTAAGTAGCCCCAACAATTTAGGAATGTGGTTACACATACTTTTATTAGCCACTATTTGCTATTATCAAAGTGTTTAATAAGAGCAGGGAAATTACTATCAACTATATTAAAGATTTCCATTTACCAGCGCTGTGACACACAGTGCAAAGGATCTCCAAATGTTTGCCTTTTATACCAGAAGTAATATATCGTTATTCTCCCAATTCAACAAACCAGTAAATGACTCTTCAGTGAACTGTGACTACCTACAAAAGCAGACTGGCCTCTTCCAGAAGGTGCCGGCTACTCTTCTTACAGGAGATCCTGATCAAGGCAGGCCGGGCAAGTGCTCTGCCCTTTCAGCCACTGCTTAAAGCACTGAAAATGAGAAAACAAAATCAGTCAGTGCCTTTAGGGGCACGTGGAGCCTGAGCTCTCCTGTGCTGCTCAAAGGACATGGTTAACTTCACTTCTAATTCTGATGGGGCCTGGAGCTGCCCAACACTGAGGAACACAGAAGCCTACTCAAGCTAGGAGTGTGCCCCAAGCCTCAGGAACAAATAATCTCCCCTCAGGATCTGACCCATGCACTCTGGGCCTCCAACCTGACCTCAGGGGGACGGCCTAGCCCTTCACCCCTCCACTTGCCCCACACTCCAGCTTCAGCCTTGGCATGTCAGTGCCCTGAGTTCCAGAGGTTGGCATTTTCTTGGCCCTGGGACTCACTCACCTAATAGTTAACCGATCCTCCCCTGCCTGGTCTTGGACCTTGTACACCCCACCAGCTTGCATACTGCAGCCTCGACTGCAGCCTGTCTACCCACTGTGGTCCCAAGTTGCTCGTGGATGGTGTGTTGCTGCTACCAAGCTGGGTGTGTGTGTTAAGTCTGGAAGTGCAGGCACAACACCCCTATACCTGCAGGAGACAGGCCATGCAAGAGACTGCAAGCTGTCTTGACCCCACCTAGTGAATATATTGTATTTATCCCTTTTCTGAAGGGATTAATAAACAGACATGGCAGAGACCTGATCTGTTCCAGCCAGCAGCAGGGGTGCAGAATGAATGCTCACAGCAACCAAGATAACTACCTACAGATCCTGGAAGGGTATAAGCCAGAATCTCCTAGAATCAGGCACAATGGATCCAGTCAATTTTAGCTTTTCTCCTCTAAAATGTCAAACTTCCTATACTGCACGAAACTGACAAACTCTTGCACTGTGCACCTATTCAGCCATATATGTAAGAAGCTACCTTCCAAGAAACTAGTATTATTTTGAATTTCAGCACCAACCAAGTTGATTGATGGAGCCGACTAGGATTGTTCTCCTCCACCCATGATGTGATGGATGGGAAGGACAGTGTGCACACCCCAGGAGGCCTCTCTCCCTCGCCACAGCAGCAATTTTTGGAAAGGGAGACAAGGAACACTGGCTTATAAAGAAAGTGCTTTGAAACCCCAAGAAGTATTGACACCTAGAAAAAAAAGTTCCTTTTTATTTTAAAAATACTTCATAGTCAAAATTCATGAGGAGGATGGCCGGAGAGAATTCTTACCCCTTTGTGAAACTTGTGCCCACATTTTAGTACACGCACATTTTTGGATTTGAATACCTCATGGCATATTTCACAGGAAGCTGCACCCGGTGCCTGTGGGAACAAACGTATTCCAATAATAAAGAATAACTAAATTCCTTTTTACTATATGAGCTCTTCCTACAGTGTGATAATGGTTTCAGGAATAGAACTAAGTGATTCATCACTTACACATAACTCCCTGTGCTCATCCCAACAAAGTGCCTCCTTAATGCTCATCACCATTTAGCCCATCCCCACACCCAATACCCCACCAGTAACCTTTAGTTGGGAACAACTTATTTTTCAACAGCGTTTAAGAAAAAATATAGACAGGGTGGTGTCTGGGTGGTTCGGTCAGTTAAGTATCCAACTTTGGCTCAGGTCACGATCTCACAGTTTGTGAGTTCAAGCCCCATGTCGGGCTCTGCGCTGACAGCGAGGAGCCTGCTTTGGATTCTCAGTGTCCCTCTCTCTCTGCCACTCCCTTGCGCACATGCAGATGCGCGTGCTTTCTCTCTCTCAAAAATAAACGTTAAAAAAAGAAAAACATAGACATACAAAAGAAAAAATATACTTCTGAAGTTCTAATTTTCTCAGAGAAAAAAATATTTTATACGGTTGATAGATTCCCAGGAAATTACTACAAATTTCTAATTATCCGACCTCACACCTAAACTATGGTATGAACACTATAAACCAATCATTCATCTACAGCTGGAGATACAAACGTAAATGATGATCCACACCATGGACTCCTGTGGGGCTGACTGAAATCACTCAAGTCCACAATCCCTGACACAAAAAGCTGGTCACGACTAACATCTGAATAAAAGCAAGTTACAAAACAGTACATATCATATAATCACATACTTAATGTTTTAAAAATAAAGAGAATGGGTGTAGAGAGAGATACCCAGGAAAGAGGCTGGAAAGATACAGAATGTGGACAAATGGTTACTTTTCGTCCAGAGAGATTTAACTTTTTTTCCTATTTTCTAAAGTTTCTATGAATGTAGATTACGTGTGCAAATCAAAACAAAACAATCTGATGGCTCATTCAGCAAACACCAAGGTCAGGGATTGTGTGGGGCGCGAGGGCGCAGAGTTGAATGGGAGAGTCTCCAGCAGGGGCACACAGTCTGGTGAGCACAGACGGCATTTTCTGTGACAGCAGAGCCCGAGAGGCACCCAGGACACCAGGCACAAGTTCTCCATACGACTCACAGCACCTACCCACACTGCACCAGTATTTTCCACTCCTCTTCCCCTCTAAACCCTGAGCACCCTGATGGCAGGAAGGAGCCTTATTCATCTACAACCTTAGCAACTGACAAGGAACCTGGCCCCAAACGGATTCTCCATCAACTGTCAGGCAAGTGCACGGAAGCAGCCCTGGCAGTGGGATTAAGGTCAGGGATGCAGAGGGGGGCAAAAGGCTCTGAAGACCCTGAACTGCTGAATGGGGTTTTCTGTCTCTCCTCTGACACTGACCGGGCAGATGCAGCAGAATGAGGTGTTCTAGCTCCTCTCTGTGGCCCCTGATGGGAGGGTCAGGGAAGCAACAGAGGGGTCAGTCCCAGGGAAAGGAATGGTAAGGCCTCTGCAGAGCTCAGAGCTAGGTTTGGCTCAAAAAACCCAGTTAACTTGACTATTTCCTAGCATGGGAAGATCGCTACAATACATTTCTAAGTGAAAAAAAAAAAAAAAAAAAAAAACACAAAAAGTATGACTAAATCCACACATACACACACATACAAAAGAGTTTAGAAATACCAACCTCATAATACTGGTTACCTTAGAGACTGGATTTTGGGAGGCTTTAAATGCTTTTTATTTGTGTTTCCTACTATGAACACATATTGGTTTTGTAATTTAAAAACATAAAGCAAACTACTTTTAATCCTTAAAAAACTACCCACGATGATCAAACTAAGTCCCAGTTTGAATATATTTTTTTCTTTTACAACTTTTACAACTTTATTACTATCAACATCAACTGTGAAGCAGAAAGCCATCTCTCTGCAGAAGGTGACTGCTGTCTGTCTGGGGGTGGGGCTGTCCGTGAGGATGCTCTGAGGATCTGGTTGGAGGACCACACAGCCTGTGGCCAGTCAGGGACTGGGAGGCACTCCAGCCAGGCCTTGCAGGAATGTTCTGCATGCTCATAAGCTTTCTAATTGGAGTTAGACACTCTGGGAACTGAATGTATGAGGTCTGGAAAATCTCCAACGAATAGTGGAAAATGAAAATGTACGGGAGGAATAAAAACAAGTTCACAAAAAGATTCACTGCTTAGTTCGTCAGCAAACTAGTACTCTGTCCAATCATGCATCACTGACTCCACTACGGGGCCAAAATCTATTGCAATTTTGATTTCATCTAAATTCTGATACCACAGTTGGACAAAAGGGAAAAAACATGCTTTGCATCAGAATTCAATCTGGAGCCCGTGGCCTTGAGCCACAGAGGTGATGGCGTCTCTTTCAACCACATGTTTGGTCCCTGGTACACAGTCCTGGTGTCGGCTGGGTCTGTGTGGTGAGGATTAGGGAATTAAATGCTGCACACCCAGATCAAATGAGGGAATGCTGGCAAGCTGCCCGAATCATCTATGCCTCAGTTTCCTCATTACAAAGACAATTACAATGTCTTCTCAATTGAGATCATCGATGCCACAGTACTTTATAAAAAGATCTATATAAATATAACATTCTAGAACATTTATTGTTCTGAAAGAACAATAAACATTTAAAATCTGTGTATCAAATTAAAGGCAAGTTCAGCCCATTCCAGTGTCCTACCCACCCACACCCCCTTCCAGGCACTCAAGGGGAGAGGGAAGGGAAGCAGCCAGACCCTCCTGGACACACAGCTTGACCCTGGTAATTCTACTGTAGCACTTCATCCAGATAGCAACTTCAACAAGCAGGTAAGAGCTAAGCTCACAGTGTTACTAAGTGACAAAACCAAGTCTGTGTGATTCCAAAGCCCGTGGTGACACAGCATAAAATGATTCAAAAATCATTTTCCTGAACTACTCAAAATATCACATGTGATATAAAAAATTAACTTGTACTTGACTGTCTGAAGGCCCAGTTTCCACAATGTGGCTGGAACTTTCTTGGTGTAGGCGCTTCTCCCAACAGGAGCCCCAGGTTCCCATAAAAGCGGGCCTTACTGGTCACAGACTGTCCTAATGGGAAACTCAAGTACATCTAAATTTGGTTTCTAATTTTTTTTTTCAGTAGGCTCCACGCCCAACGTGGAGCTCAAACTCATGACCTTGAGATCAAGAGTCACACACTCCCCTGACTGAGCCAGCCAGGCGTCCCAGGTTTCTAAATTTAAGATTAAATAAATTAGGTCTAGAAATGAAGAGAATGGGGCTAAAATTGTTAAATTTTGTCTCCCTCTTCTTCTTCATTAAAAAAACAAACTGAGGGGTGCCTGGGTGGCTCAGTCGGTTGGGCGTCCGACTTCGGCTCAGGTCATGACCTCACGGTCCATGAGTTGGAGCCCCGCATCGGGCTCTGGGCTGACAGCTCAGAGCCTGGAGCTTGTTTCGGATTCTGTGTCTCCCTCTCTATCTGACCCTCCCCTGCTCATGCTCTGTCTCTCTCTGTCTCAAAAATAAATAATGTTAAAAAAAAAAAAAACAAAAAACCCCCAAAAAATACAAACTGACCACACATACAATACTCACAGGGATATCTTCTGCCTTCTGTCCCTTGGTTTTGGGCAACGGTCCAGCAGTCAGGGAGGATGGGCCCTGGGAGGCATTGGTCACAGTAGCAGCAGAGCTGGGCTCAGACAACCTCTTGTCCTTTCCTGAAGTTGGCTGCAGAGATAATGTGGGGAGTGAAGCAAGTTCAGTAATCCAAAAGCTTGCCCGTCTTCTGTCTTTATTGAAGTGTTCTCCACATTTTGGTTGGATGCATTTTTTTTTTTTTATAAATTCTCTATTTTATAAATAAAGTGGACCATTTTATTGTATCTGGATGAAACACTGACCTTTTTCTTTTTCTGTTCATCTAGAATGTGTTCTGTCACTCTTTGGACAATTTCATCAATACTCAATCCTGACAGTGAGTTCTTGTTCTTGTTTCGCACTTTTTTAATAAAACCAGCAAGCTCAGTGCTAAAAAGAGAAAGCGGACACAAATGACAAGAGAAACTCAAGGTTTTCTACTGTAAAGAAATACTGTGTGCCGATATTAACAGCTAAAAGAAACAAACCAAATACATACAAACAAAATAAATTTGTAAATAATAGCAACGGTATATAAAAGCAGGGGAATCACTCCAAGCAGTTATGAAAATTCCGGTATTTCTAACTATTTAACTAGAATGTCAAAGTAACAGTGTATCACTAGATCTACTTGAGATACCCATCTCTACCTAGAAACCTGACTTCCTACAGCCTGGGTATATTGTAGCTTTATGCTAAATCACTGACTGAGCAGACAACATTGGTTCTGACTTGAAATCAATAAAATCTCTTTCTACCTAAGAGGAAATTAGATTTGCTGACTGCCTTCTTTAAAAAAATCTGACAAGGTTTTCCAAGCCTGAATTTTTCACAAGTAGCAGTGGATGGAATTAAACCATTAATCAACAGGAACTTGTTATTTGTAGCACTAATCCCTCAAATGTTTTAACTTTCAGAAAATTAGGATGCATTTCTACTTGGTGGTGTAAACGCTCCCAAATTTAGTCAGGATTGCAAACAATTTATTTCTAAGGTACTTTGGCTAATTACAACTTGAGTATTTTTACAATTGGCATGGGAACTGCTATTGAGAGAACTTAAAATGTTTCTCAAACTTAGGCAGGGCTAAATATGCCCATGTGCATATACCTGTTTTCAAATAAGAAGGGCTCTGCCAACAGATGCAAAACATTAGTTCTGCTCAATCATAATTTAACCACTACTTTGCTTCAAACGTGTAATTTCAAAACCTGTAACTAATATCAAAGACAGAAATAACATGGGACAGAGCACAGAGGGTCATCCAGGGATGTGCATTCCTCTTTTCCTAGCTGTATCCCAGAGACACTGCCTTTCCTTCTCTCCTGGCTGAGACAAGGAATACTTCTCCTCCTTCATACCAACCCAGACAGCAAGGCCAGAGGCTGGAGGTGGAAACACTGGCTGAGATAAAGCAGCGCTCCCTACCCTCAGAGGACCCTCTGTAACACACCCACAACCCTGATTCACTATCAGATTACATCTAGTCTTTCGGACCGCACACCTCTAACAAATCAGAGGTGTCGAGCAAGGTCTAAGTTGCTGCCACTTTCCTGGCTATGTGGTATTTCTTCGCCTAAATGATATAAAACTAGTGTTTTGCAGTTTCTTGTTTTTGTTTTTTAATGTTTATTTTGAGAGAGTGAGAGAAAAGACAGCAGGGGAGGGGCAGAGAGAAAGGGTGACAGAGAATTCCAAGCAGGCTCTGCAGCTGTCAGCATAGAGCCCGACATGAGGCTTGAACTCACGAACCGTGAGATCATGACCTGAGCTGAAACCAAGAGTCAGATGCTTAACCAACTGAGCCACCCAGGTGCTTCTACAGTTTTATTTTCATTTAGGGGTTCCATAACTAGGACTAGAGCATGTTAATGATCTCATCAAAATCTAAGCAAATTGCCCTGCGTTCTGATGAGTATGGAGTAACCAGTGTTCAGTGTTTTCAATCTAGATATGTGCATCAAAAGGTTGGCTTGAAAATGCTCACCTCCATGTTTACAAAAAAGTCCATAACTAGGACTAGAGCATGTTAATGATCTCATCAAAATCTAAGCAAATTGCCCTGGGTTCTGATGAGTATGGAGTAACCAGTGTTCAGTGTTTTCAATCTAGATATGTGCATCAAAAGGTTGGCTTGAAAATGCTCACCTCCATGTTTACAAAAAAGGGAAGAAATGTAGCACCTGTCTTTCTGAATAAAACGATTATGGAGTTGTTTCCACCTCAGCCCTTAACTGGCCAAAATGTTATCTGATCAGGAAACCTCAGTTCATTAAGATATTTAACAGAGTCACAGACAATTTATAGCCATACCTGTTGTAACATGGGAATACCACTGACAGGTGCTCAATAATACTATTGAACGGCTTTTTTGGAGACTGGCTTGACCGAGTAGCACGTCCTGGTAGTTTCTGATCAGCCACAAGGCTTTGTTTTGACAGAGTTTCCTGGCCCGTGCTCTTACACTCTGGCAGCTGGGTGACTCCAGGCTGACAGGAGAGCGATCCCGACAATGGAGAAGAGGAAGCCCCCACTGGGCCATCGCTGGCGGAGACCAGACTTGAATCCTTGGGACCTGTTGTTTGGTTTCCAGTCCCACGATCTGCAGAAGTGTTGGCAGCAGCAGTTCCGTGATCGTCATGGCTTGAAGACTCGGGAAGTAACTTAGGAGGAATCTGGGAGGAACACACCACAGTTGGATCACTAAGAGAAACATGTGTGGACAAACACTGACGAATAAGCACGACTATAATAAACCTGGGTGCTCAAGTGCATGGGGAACTTGACTCCAATGAATTAAATGTTTTTGTTTTTAAAAAACTGCTGGTTGCCTTCACTTTAAAATGAGCTTCTCTGGGGGCGCCTGGGTGGCGCAGTCGGTTAAGCGTCCGACTTCAGCCAGGTCACGATCTCGCGGTCCGTGAGTTTGAGCCCCGCGTCGGGCTCTGGGCTGATGGCTCAGAGCCTGGAGCCTGTTTCCGATTCTGTGTCTCCCTCTCTCTCTGCCCCTCCCCCGTTCATGCTCTGTCTCTCTCTGTCCCAAAAATAAATAAACGTTGAAAAAAAAAAAAAAAAATTTAAAATGAGCTTCTCTGGGCTCTGCACTGCTGGTCTCCCTCTCCCTCTCTGGAGCTCCTTCTCAGCTCTCCCTGCAGTGCTTACACCTGTTTGTGCCTTAATGTGGACGCTCAGCTCCTTATGCTGTCGGGGGAGGGGGGTGCATCTCCAGCCCCTGCTACACCCTCTCCCCAGGACATTTCACACTCTCTTATGCCTCAGAGACTACGTGCTAGGTACTAATAATGGCCGCTTTTTACAAGATCCTAGTCTAGAATGTTTGCCTGAGATCCAAACCTGCAAATTCAAACTCCCTTATTAGGCAAATCCACTGGGTGATTCCAAGGACACTTAAACTCAGTGTCTCCAAAAGCAGGCTCAGCTCGGTCTCTGACCCTGCTCTCCCTCCAACCCCACAACCACTCTCTGATCCATGACATGGCTGGTGACAGTGAGCCCCTCTGCCACTTCATACTGCGGGCAAGCTGACAGCCATCAGGAACAGCGCCAAGTCATCCCCTTACTTGAAACCTGCATTGGGTTCTTAGTGACCTCAGGAAAAGTCAAACTGCTGAACACACCTTACAGAACAAGGTTCCCTTCGTTCTGGCCCTTGGGTCCTTTTATATTTCTCACCAAAGCCCCCCTCTGTCATACTAAACTTCTTTTATATCCATGAAAGAAGTGTTCCCTATTTTCCTAGCCTCCAAATATGCTGTTTCTTGCATTTGAACACTCTGACCCTCCAAATATCACACCATCCACCCCTCCTCAAACACACACCCATGTCCTCCTTTTGCCTGGTTAATTCCTATTCCAGATCTCTGACTCACTGAGACCTCCAACAGGGAATCTTCTGCTGAGGTCTGGACCTCTTCGTTAGGTTAGTGCCTCCTAATTTATGCTGCTATAGCATTTTATGCTCCTATGAAAAACCTTGGCACACTTTACTTGTAATTATGGGCTTAACATCTCTCTTTTCCCAAACCCATATGTCCTTTGAGGGAAGAGACCGCATCCAATCTTCATCACCACTAAATACCCAATGAATGAATGGGGGAGAAATGACACACAAAATTAATGGTTTTTAGGGTAATATTTATTATTCAAGTGCCTGGCACCCTACGAGTTCCCAAGGTTTTGGGTATTAACATTTTTTTGTGTGTTTATAAAATTACATAAGCTAGAACTAAAAGTTAGTAGTGAATATGCTGTTGAGATCTCACATTTTTTTCCCTTCCATGTCTGCCATGAAAGTTTGGAAACACTATAAATGATACGTGAGCTTTAATTCTACATAAAACTCTACTTCTTACTCAGTTCAATGGAGAAAAAAATGTTTTTCTATGGAGAGAAGAAACTTTGGAACTCAATAGAATATTTTACTCAGTTCAAGGTGGCTGACTTTTAACATTTTAAACACAGTTTTGGCAGACGAAACCACAACTTGAATGCTTACTGCGCAAAGTACTGACAAGCCAAAGCCTTTCGAGATCAGGCTCCTGTGTGCAGGGAGCCTGTCACCTCAGTTAAGGAGACTGAGTGCATGTGACAGAAGGGCTACAGGGTGAGGGGCAAATGAGGGCCGCCTTGACCAGGCTTTCAGGTACAGACACAATGCCAAGAGTGAGGCTAGTGCTCCAGGCTGGAGGACAGTTTAGGCAAAGGTCTGGCAGTAGCAGGAAGGTGCAAATCAGGAGCTAAGGAAAATAGTCTCCTTACAGCAGACTACTTCACAAATAGGTTTTAATGTTGTGCCAAAATATTCTGAAACCAGCTCTAATCAACTCTTGAATAGAGTCCTTCTTTAAATTCTTACAGTCTGATCTCCTTTGGGCTTCAGCCATTTTAGTATTGGCTGAGCATCTGCTCTGTGTCTAAAGAAGCAGTATGTACCCTAGAAGACAATAAAGTGATACCTGGTATAGCCATTTTTAAAGTCCACAATATCAAATTCATGTTTTTCTTTACTGTGCTGCATAGTTTAAAATATAAAGACAGGTTTGGCAGTCACTATTATTCAAAAGATTTTTTAGCAAATACCTCAAAATAGCAGTAAAATATGACAGACCTAACCAACAAAACCTTTGTATGTCTCTGTATTTGATGAGGACACAGATCTGAATTTTGGTCTTATGCCCACAAGTATCCAGGAATAAGACTAACTCTGAGGTGGTGTCAGTAGAGAGAGCTGGTCTAAACCACAGGCACCTGCTCCTCTTAGATTATTCGTTCAAATGCAGAGAACATGCCAGCATCCAGAAAAGAAGGCAGATGTACCAGCCCTGTGTTCACTTCAGTCCTGTCCTTAGACACTGATGTAGAAAGACTCCTCTTCCATTTACGTAAGAATGTTTACTATCCAGCTTGAAATGTTAACCAGTAGCACCAATAATGAAAACATTAAGGCAATCTCCCAGAATACAAACAATAAAAAATTACTTGGGCCCAAATAAGGAAGAAATTGTGGTGACAGAAGCTGTGACAGACTTACTGTGCTACAGACAGGAAGTGAAAGGTCAGGAATCTGCACTCTAGAAAGTTCACTGAGCCGAGAGCCATTTTTAATTGCTTGAATTTGTTCTTCAAATTGAGACTGTAGGTAGAAGGAAAAGTGTTAAGTTTTTCTAATAAATTCCCAGGGGAATATCACAATTGTCAATTAATACTTTTTTCCTTACTATATATTTACAAATGGTCAACAATTTTCCAGGAAATATAACGGAGATGCAAGGTATCAGAACAATTATTTCTTGTAAGGAAAGAAACTCAAAATGAGACCTCATTAATCAGAATGTTCTAAAGCCTTATCAAATGGAACTTCTCTAATCTTATCAATTAAGGGCAGAATTTAAGACAGTTAATTAAGAAAACAGCATTACTTTCAGGAAAAACTCTTCCTAATAATTACAATAAAAAATATATATTATCTTTAACAGCTCAAAAAAGAAAGTTTCAATGACACTAGCCTCTCCTGAGAACTATAATCATCATCTAGGTTTTGACAGAAAATATTTTGTAACTTACCTTTGCTTTCTCAATTTCTTTTCCAACCTTACAAAGAAATGATTCCCATGAATGTACATCAGACTCCGTATCAGGATATGCTGCAGAATCACTGAAAAAGCAGAGAACCATGAAACCATTTAATGTTTACTTTAGAAATGTTTTAAAAGTTAAAAGCACTGAAGTGTAAATGACAACATTTAAACACGACAGAAAGATGTATTTCACATGACCACACACACACACCAAAACCTATTTTTAAATTATTTTATTTTATTTTATTTTACATTTATTTATTTTTGAGAGACAGAGCACAAGTGGGGAGGAGCAGAGAGAGAAGGTGACAGAATCTGAAGCAGGCTCCAGGCTCTGAGCTGTCAGCACAGAGCCTGCGGCAGAGTTTAAACTCACAAATAGTGAGACCATGACCTGAACCGAGTCGGATGCTTAACTGACTGAGCCGCCCAGGCGCCCCTCCAAAACCTATTTTTAAAGAATTATGTATCTTACAGACTCACCACTAGAAACAATTTAGGAAATATTAATTGCTTATCTAACCCAAACCCCTAAGCTGGTGGACAGAGAGCAAACATTCTCCTTAATTTTAATTTCTTTCCCTAAATTTGAAGATTTGACCATTTTTCACTTAACATCTTTGTGTTTAACATCAAAGGGTGTTTTTACACTAAAAAAAATTATAAGGCAGCCTGGAACACTTGAAACATTCCAATAAAACCCACATCGTTATTGTAAAATAAAGAGTAGGGCCTGACACACTGGTAAGTTATACCTCCACACCTTTACTGAAAGTGACAGACAAGCTTTCGAACTCCTAACTGGGAAGATTAATAACACTATGAATTTGTGATTGTGTCAGCTCTCCTTACACATCTTTTTTTTTGTTGTTTATTTATTAATTTTGAGAAAGAGAGTGAGAGTGAGCACACACACATGAGTGGGGGAGGGGCAGAGAGAGAGGGAGAGAGAGAGAGAATGCCAAGCAGGATCTGTGCTGCTGATGGGGAGCCTGATGCGAGGCTCGATCTCACGAACCTTGAATCTTTTTAAAAAAAAAAAAATTTTTTTTTAACGTTTATTTATTTTTGGGACAGAGAGAGACAGAGCATGAACAGGGGAGGGTCAGAGAGAGAGAGGGAGACACAGAATCTGAAACAGGCTCCAGGCTCTGAGCTGTCAGTACAGAGCTTGAACTCACGAACCGCGAGATCATGACCTGAGCCGAAGTCGGACGTTTAACTGACTGAGCCACCCAGGCGCCCCACGAACCTTGAACCTTGACCTGAGCCGAAACCAAGAGCCAGACACTTAACTGACTGAGCACCCGGTTTTCTTTATACATCTTAAAGAAAACCCAGAACATTTCCTTTTACGTCTTTTCTCTTTTGCTATCCTTTGGTGGAATGGGAAAGTTAGCAGGGCATCCCTAAGAAAGAAGCTACGTGTCCTATGAGATTTAATAAGGAAGTCAACACTGTCAGATGAAAGGAGGTCTGAGATCTCCGTTTCTCAGAGGCACCACAGTGCACGAGGTCAAACACTGGCCTTTCAGAGCCCCTGGGCCTCACTTCAGCTGCACTAGTCTTATAACCCGAGTCAGCGTCTTAGTTTTCCTCTCATTAGAAAGGTTTTCTCATGTGAAAAAAACTAAATCTTGAAAAATGAAGAAATAACAACACATCCAAACTTTTTCTCGTGACCCACAGAACCTGTGGCTCAACACCGAGGGTTTGAAATGTAAGGCAAAAAGCACAGGGAAGGATGAAAAACCTGACTGTGGAATGATAAAAAGACCAGATGAAAATAATCCCTTGTGTGAAAATCCACACAGAATAGTGCTAGAGACTAGACTGAGGAAGACCCTCTAGAATTCCCAGGTAAACCTTATTCCAAAATCAAAGCTAAACAAACAAAAACAGGTAAAGATTATGAGAGTTGAAAAAGGACCATAGGTGAGTATCTTCTGAAGTGACATTTCCATACTCTATCATTAAGACTGTTAAGTGATTGTTCTTACAGAAGGTAATTGTTTAAAAAGCTTGAAAATGTGATCTTCACTCCAGAAATTTATTGCATGGAAGTGATTAATAACGTGCATAAAAATGTGGCTACAAGGAAACTCACTGAAATGCAGCTTTTCTTAACAGTGTGCAAAGAACCCAACTATGCACCACCACAGTGGGGTTTAATAAATCATGACACATTTGTATGCTGGAATACTATCCAACTTTTCAAAATTAGGTTAGAGAAATGTCATTATTGATACGAAAGGAAGCTTCCTTTATATTACTTAGTAAAAAAAAAAAAAAATATATATATATATATTTATAAAATTTTGTTTTTTTCAAATACTTAATGGTTTCTTCTAAAATACTAATTAGTTACACATTAATTAAGAATTATGGATAATCAGGGAGTTTGGGTGGCTCAACTGGTTAAGCATCCGACTCGATTTTGGCTCAGGTCATGATCTCACGGTTCGTGGGACTAAACCCTACATCAGGCTCTGTGCTGACAGTGAGGAGCCTGCTTGGGGTTCTCTCTCTCCCTCTGTTCCTCCCCTACTCTGTCTCTCAAAAATAAATAAATAAACAATAAAAAAACAATTATGGATAATCGTTATCAGTTTGGTTTGTATATTTTGATTTTTCTGCAACTGAACATGTATTGATGATGTATAACTATTAAAAATAAAATGGTCCTGAATAATGTAATGACTTTTTTGTCAAATCAGCTCTAATGTGGATTTCCTACACGACATGCTGGGAAGCACACCCGTGACACCACACAGTACCTGCTCAGGAGCTTCAGGTACTTCAGATACGCTTCTGCTTGTGATTCCATGATCTGTAATTTGTACACTTCTGTCTCCTTCCAGTTTTCAAGCACAGATACCTACCATTAGATTACATAACAATGAAGTATTTTCAAACAGTGAAACTGAAACTATCTTAAGGTTGTTAAAACGTAAACATTCTAAGCCACTTTCCAGTTTCTCCTTAAATGACAGATGATGACAGAAGCACTAGAACTTGCTTATGTAGTAATTCACAAAAGTCAACATGAATTAATTCAAACTTTTGGATTTGAAAACAGAATAACATAATGACAGGAAAATTATTTTACCTTACAGAGTACTTTTCTCAGATACTAAACCTTCCACATGGCTTACTGCTTAAGCATGTACAAACACAGAGCCAGGTTCCCTGCATGTATAGGCCTGATGAGCATTATCTGTGGTCCTGTCCCTGGTAAGCAGAGGGCCAGGGGTCTGCACAATGACCCCCAGGCTGCACGCTATCAAATTTAAAGGCCTCAAAGAAGTTGTTCTCAGTATGAGCTTCAAAAGCCTCTGGGGAATGTTTTTTGGTTTTCCCACAAGCCTATGGGCCATTTTTGTAAGAGGCACTGCAAGAAATATAGAACTGCTTTCTTTTAATACAGGTGTCAGTAACCTTCACAGGGCCCACCAGGCAGAAGGGCTGGCCAAATGGTGGTAAATGGGACCTGACCAAGCTCATCAATATACATGTAGGCATAGGACTCATATAATATAGGCACTTCAGCTTTTCTTTCCCCATCCTTTCCTTAGAAGCAGCTGCATAGTCAATATTTAATCAGAAGTCCCATGTCTGTGGATTATATAAGCTAAGTCTTTTTTTTTTTTTTTTTTAATTTCCCAGAATAATCATAGATATATATACCAACAAGTAGTATTTCTTCTCAATTGAGAAAACAAAGACAACCATGTTTTGGGAACTCAATAAAATACAGCCAGAGGTCATTATTTTGATTTTTGTCTCAGTAGTATCTCAAATAGTATGTGGACATTGGTATATATTCTTCTGAGGAAAGAAGAGAGCATATTCTTTTTTTTTTTTTTTTTTTTTTTGAGAGTATATTCTTAATGAGTGGATTATTTTCAAGTTCCTCTTCCAGTAGTGACTATTATGGTTGGCTACTTCATGGCACACCACTTGATTACAGATGATGAAGCCATTCTAAGGTACAGCATGGAAAACGACTGAATTATAAAAATAAGGAAAGCAGACTGCAAAATGTGGTGTTCACTTTGAGTACAGCTATGTAATATCATGTAAGCACAAGGGTAAAACATTAAAAAGTGACATGCATGGAAAAAAGTAGCTATTTCTGGGATGTAGGACTCTGGGTGAGAGGCTATCCGTCAGACTCCACACTTTTCAGCAATGTTGTTATGCCTCATATGTAG
Source organism: Puma concolor (assembly GCF_028749965.1). Lineage (NCBI taxonomy): Eukaryota > Metazoa > Chordata > Mammalia > Carnivora > Felidae > Puma > Puma concolor. The sequence goes on along the minus strand of NC_141675.1, from coordinate 152,152,168 downwards.
GCATATGAAAAACAATCAAACAAAGCAAACAAACAAAGCAAACAATCTCGCCACATCTGTCCGTCACCAAGTGTCCCAGGCTCACCTCTGCAGCCACTGCTCTTTGAAGACTCTCTTCATAATTCTCTTTCCCTTTCTTTATGCACTCTCCTATTTTCATTTCCTCATTTGTAAATGTATCACTGCAAATGTTAATGAGAAAAAACTTCTTGAAAAAGAAAAAAACAGTGAGATAACTAAAGGCTTAAGCCAGGTTAGCTTCGAAATCATGACACAGAGAGACTCACAAAACTTCTTAGTGTCTGACACACAGATTCACTCATATGTGCTTTTTGCATTTCACAAATTATCAAAGGAACATATAAAATTTAAAAATTGAGTGTTTGGTGGAAATGCTGAGAAGCTGGTTCATCACTTTTACCAGGGCAGGTGGACTACAACGTATCTGGCTACAGAACATCCCTCATGCTTCCAGTCAGGAAATTCTATTTTGACACACATTATATGACAAAGAAATCATCCAAAGGAAAAAAGTGATCTCTACAAAGTAATCACGGCAATATGTGTATAAGGGCTTAAAAAAAACAAAAAGGCCATGAATCATGATGCGAATGGAAATGTCTATGTGAAACAATATTCAACGAAAAATGCAGAACACAACTGCTTCACTAATGAATATACTGACTACCCGTAGGTAAAAACATTATACCCATTAACAAAGCTTAAAAGAAAACTTTTTATAGGTTCATAATAAAAATCTGCCCTCTTTAATAAACTTAAAATTGTAGAACAACTACCATAATAAAGTTGAGATTGTTAAGTAACACAAAAGAAAAGTTTTAAAAACACATTTTTAGGGGCGCCTGGGTGGCTCAGTTGGTTAAGCATCTGACCCTTGATTTTGGCTCAGGTCATGATCTTGCTGTCCATGAGACTGAACCCCACGTTGGGCTCAGTGCAAAGTGAGGAGCCTATTGGGACTTTCTCTCTCTTTCTCTCTCTCCCCCTCTCCCTATCCCCCATCCCAACTCAGGAGCACGTGTGTTCTCTTGTCAAAATAAATAAATAAACTTGAAAAATAAAATCTTAAAAAAAAATCCACATTTTTAGTTTCAGGAGACTTCAAAGGAAAAGAACAGTTAATCAACAATAATAAACTCAGGATTAAAAAAAAATTTTTTTTAATTGTTTATTTTTTGAGAGACACAGAGCATGAGTGGGGGAGGGGCAGAGAGCAGGAGACACAGAATCCGAAGCAGGCTCCAGGCTCTGAGCCATCAGTACAGAGCCTGACTCAAGGCTCGAACCCATGAACTGCTGAAGTAGGACACCTAACTGACTGAGCCACCCAGGCACCCCGAATAAAGTTGAGGATTTTTATACTAACAATGTAAAATAAAAGTAGTAGGAACATCATAAAATAAAAACACTCAAAGAATAATTTTATTTAAACATTAATTTAAAGAATAAAATAGAAACAAATAAAAGAGACATAATTATTTAAAAGAAATAGACAAGCCACAATAGACTTAGAACCCTAGTGTGCTGGTGCCTCTGGGTATTAAAAGTATAAGATAATAGTAAAAGCAAACATAAACTTAATTTGCCTGATTTCGAGGGACTGATCCAGAAGTAATTCATGTTCCTTATCCTTTCCATCATTTTTCTGGGTATACCTAAGGAAGAAAATCACCAAATTTTAATTAATTTTCAAGGATATTTAAAAACACGATCCCACATAGTAAATTCTACTTACTTTGAGGCAAACATTTCTTGATTTTGTAAACTTCTACATTTTGATTTAATTTCTATTATCTTCTAAATAGGCAAAGAATCTGGGTCATTTTCCTTTAACACCTAAAGGACAGAAATCTTTTCTTCACCCTAGGTCATATGCTTGCAGTGTAGACAACACCTTATCTCAGTTCACTTCAAGGAGCACTTCCAGGTGACTCCACATGACCCAGAGGAGTATCGGTGTTGTCTATCATCATCAGTATAACCAGTGGCTCTCATTCAAAATGAAAACAGCCTTCTCATCATTAAAATAGGACTTACAGGGGTGCCTGGGTGGCTCATTTGATTAAACATCTGACTTGCCACTCGGGTCAAAATCTTGTAGTTCATGAGTTTGAGCCCTGTGTCAGGCTCTGCGCTGACAGCTCGGAACCTGGAGTCTGCTGTGGATTGTGTGTCTCCCTCTCTCTCTCTGCCCCTCCCCGACTTGCGCAAGCGCGCGCTCTCTCTCTCTCTCTCAAAAAGAAATACAGCCCAGTCAACACACACACATATCCAGTCTAACACCCTGCAAAATGAAGTGTATATATCTTTCTAAAACTTTTTAATTTTTTAAAAATGTTTACTTCTGGGGCGCCTGGGTGGCGCAGTCGGTTAAGCGTCCGACTTCAGCCAGGTCTCGATCTCGCGGTCCATGAGTTCGAGCCCCGCGTCAGGCTCTGGGCTGATGGCTCAGAGCCTGGAGCCTGTTTCCGATTCTGTGTCTCCCTCTCTCTCTGCCCCTCCCCCGTTCATGCTCTGTCTCTCTCTGTCCCAAAAAAAAAAATAAATAAATAAATAAAAACGTTGAAAAATGTTTACTTCTGAGACAGAGAGAGACACTGCATGAGTACGAGAGGGGCAGAGAGACAGGGAGATACAGAATCCGAAGGAGGCTCCAGGCTCTGAGCTCAGCACAGAGACTGATGCAGGGCTCAAACTCATGAACTGTGAGATCATCACCTGAACTGAAGCTGGACACCCAACTGACTGAGCGAGGCACCCCGAATTTTTTTTTAAAGCTTATTTTTGAGAGAGAGAGAGAGAATGAATGAACGAGTGGGAGAGGGGCAGAGAGAGGGAGACAAAGAATCCAAAGCAGGCTTCAGGCTCTGAGCTGTCAGCACAGAGCCCAACACAGGGCTCAAACTCACGAACTGGGAGAACATGACTTGAGGCAAAGTCAGAGGCTTAACCTACTGAACCACCCACGTGCCCCAACCAACTTGAATTAAAATAATAAATAAAAAGTATCCCAGCAAGATCAAATTTCAAGGGTGGGTGCTTGGGGAGGGGATCTGCATATGAAAAGACCTGAACTGGCATGCCAGAATGTAAACCCAAGGTATTTTGATTACAAAACCATTTTCTTTTTAAATTTTAAAACTTCCTGCAAAACAGGAAGTACAGTTGGCCCTTGAACAACACAAGTCTGAACTGTGTAGTGCATATATACAGATTTTTTTTTTCGATACAGTATAATACTAAAAATGTACTTTCTCTTCCTTCTTTCTTTTTACTTAAAGTTTATTTATTTTCGAGAGACAGAGAGTGCAAGCGGGGGAGGGGCAGAGAGCAAGAGAATCCCAAGCAGGTTCTGAGCTGTCAGCTCAGAGCCCGATGTGGGGCCCAAACTCAAAAACTGTGAGATCATGACCTGAGCCAAAATCAAGACTCTGATGCTTAACCGACTGAACCACCTAGGTGCCCCTTCCTTATGACTTTCTTAGTAAATTTGTTTTCTCTAGTTTACCAAGAATTATGGCATATAATAAATATACAAAATATGTGTTAATTGTGTTATCAGTGAGGCTTCCAGTTAACAGTAGGCTATTAGTAGTTAAGTTTTGGAGGAGTCAAAAGTTACATGTTGGGGGTCAGCACCCCTAAACCCCCACATTGTTCTAGGGTCAACTGCTTAATTATACAATTATTCTCCTGCTCAGAGTTTTGCTTCAAAACTTAAGACTACATAAAACTTATAATATAAAAAGAGGCTTTACTTTAAAATCCAGATATAAAATTTAGATTTATATCATTTACAAAGTGCAAAAAGCCAAGCACATAAAGAAGCCTGTAGCTTATCTTTAAACTGGGACAGAAAAAAGGAAAACATGTATTAATAAAGTAAAAAAAAAATAATAAAAACTTTATTCCTCAACAGAAATGGATTTTTATGCTAGCACACACAAAAAAATTTCTTATCATTATCAGCCTCATTTATTTTGTCTAGTTTAACAGTAAATCTGAATTGAGCATACAAAAATCTATGTTAAATACAAATATTCCTGAATTTTTGAATAACTTCACTACTGACATGCTCAAATATTGAGAGGGGTATGTGCCAAGACTCCCACTGGATGCCTGAAACCATGGACTGTTACAAACCCAGGTTTTTTCCTATATATACATACCTATGATAAAGTTCAAGTTATAAATTAGGCACAGTAAGAGATTAACAGCAATAACTAATAATAAATAAAAACAACTATACTGTAATGAATGTTACGTATGAGTGTGGTCTCTCTCTCAATGTATCTTATCTTACTACACTGTCCCCAGCCTTCCTTGATGATGTGAAATGACAAGATGCCTGTGTGATATGATGAGGTGAGGCGAGTGACGCAGGCAGGTGACACAGCACTAGGCGACTACTGACCCTCCAACAATATGTCAGAAGGGGAATCATCTGAGCTTGACTGCCACTGATCACAGGTAACTGAAACCGTGAAAAATGAACCTATAGGTGGGGGTGGGGGTACTGTACAGAGCTTTGCAGATGTTATTTCCACACATGTGTTCTGATAGAACTACTCTGAGCCTACTCAAAATGACAAGACACAGGCGGTGTTTTATGGTTCATCATTCTTGGAAGGATTACCTAAAAACTGTCCAAATTTAATGCCAGCAAGACTCATGATGAAGTCGTCGATCCTATGGCATGGCAAATGGAAAAACCACGAATGTCCTGAAAGGTGAGAATGGTAGTGTGGCCCCCGTGAACCATGCCTCCCCTTCTTCCTGCCCTTAAATCTCCAGTAGGCCTGCCGCTTGCTTTTCACAACAGAATGTGGTGGAAGTAATGCTCTGATGGTTCTGAGCCTGAACCTTCAAGAGGCATGGCAGCTTCTGCTCCCGTACCCTTGGGAGCCCTTTGCCACCACATATGAAGCCTGGCTACTGTGTTGGAGATGACCTGGGTAGACCATACCGATAAAAGTCACATGAAGAGGCTACATGGAAAGGGAGCAGCCGTGAAACTACACGGAGAGAAAAAGCCAGGACATCCCAGCATCCCAGCTGAGCCTAGCCCCAGCCAATTCCCTGCCACGTGAAGACCATCACAACAGCCCAGCGGAACTCAGACCAGGTTCCAAGATCATGATCACATAAAATGGCTGTTAATGTAAGCCACCAAGTTTGAGTGTTTTTGTTACACAGTGGTAGGTAACAATTAAGCTGAGGAATCATATGATACGTCACCAACTAGGGAAGAGAGGGGTTAGGAATGGATCACAGAGAATCTTAAACTTGGCCCATCTGACAACTGTATTACCTGTATGCATTACCAAATCCTTCATACCACAAGACCAAATTTTAGTAATTTAAAGGCTCAAGATGAAAGCAATTATAAATAATCATCACAGAATCTTAGTGCAGGAAAGAACCTTAGATCTAGACTAAGCCCCTCACTTTATAGACAAGGAAAAAATGGGGCAAAGGTAATGTTCACAGTAAGGGGTGGTGTCCCGACTAGAAGGAAGTCAGCTCTTTGCTCATTCATAGTCCCACTTGATTGGCAAACACAGTAGTTTTACGAAAAATTTCAGGTAAGTCCCCACAGAACGTTCTCTAAAATGAGGTGAAAACAGTATTTAAATTTGTACACTACCTGATATAGTCTGAAACTGAATATCAAAAATGTTAAAATAACAACAAAAAAGCCCCAATAATAAAAAATCATTGCCTTTCAATTGTTAACTTACGTTTCGTTGGCATTTAGAACCTTTTTCATTTTCTTCTTTAGTGCTTTTAGATTTTCTTGGATTTCTTTTTTCTCTTGTTGCCATTTTTTAATTTCCTTTTCCAAATCTTCAAGGAACCAATCTAATTCTGTCTTTGATATCTAAAAACATTTTTAGAAAGCACTTAAATAAATAGGAAGATTTACTTAAAAAAAAAAAAAAAAAGCCCCAAAGACCAGAATTGTGGTGGTGCATTAGTTCAATCAATAACTCCAGTTTAGCAGAGCACACTTAGGACCTGGGCTGAGCCTGGGATACAGAATCATATGACACACAGCCTTGGGCCTCACTTGTCCTCACCGAATCAGGCTGGGGGGAGGCTGTCAAACAAAAAGGCACAGAGGCATGATAGACTACCTGGTATTTGGGAAGGGCTTCTTAAAAACAGTGATTTCTGATTTCTGTCTTTAAAGATGAGATGCCATGTGGAGAATAGATCCAAACAGTAGGAATAGTGAGGCAGAAGGATAAAAGAGTAAGACACGTACAAATGAAAGCAAGAGGCACTACGTGGCTAGAGTATGAGGTGGACATATGGAAGGCAGGGCAGGGAGAATGATACCCGAGATGACTTGGGTTCAAATTATAAAGGGGCTTGTGAGTAATGCTAAGGAGGGTGGACTTTACCCGGTAGATAACACGGAGCCAATGAAGACTCTTAAGCAAGGTAGTGAGATGATTAGATTCTGGTTTTAGAAAAATAAGCAAAAGACGCAGAGATGGATTAAGAATGGGTAAGAGGGAAAAAAAAAAAGAAAACCCAAAGAAGAATAGGTAAGAGGCCACGTGAAAGTGGTAGACCAAATCAGTGGCCTTCATATTTTCTTGACTGTGACCCCAAACAACAGATACATTTTAATAACAATCCATACCGTACGTATATATGCACACACATGCAAACTGAAAGAGAACTGCCCTTTCGGAGATGCTTTCTGATATTTTTAATCTATTCAATTATTGAAAACAATTCCAGTCACCACCATTAAACTGATTTCATAGCCCATTATGAATTATAACCCTTAATGTTAAAAACTACGTTAGACGAAGGTAAAATTTCTTAAGAATTTCACTGTAATAGTCCGTGAGAGACAATAAGGATTATGGTAGGGATGATAAAAAGAAATAAATGAAATTTTAAAAGAAGAGGACAGATAAGACCATATGTCTAAGTGGGATATGAGACCTAAAGCAGAAGTTGTGACCTAAAGAAGAGTTACGGGCACCTGGGTGGCTCAGTTGGTTAAGTGGCCAACTTCGGCTCAGGTCACAATCTCACAGTTTGTGAGTTCGAGCCCCACGTTGGGCTCTGTGCTGACAGCTCAGAGCCTGGAGCCTGATTCAGATTCTGTGTCTTCCTCTCTCTCTGCCCCTCCCTCACTCATGCTCTGTCTCTCTCTCAAAAATAAACATTTAAAAAAATTGAAAAAAAAAAGAAGTTGACAGAGTTAAAGATAGGTTTCTACCTTTGATGAACAGTTAAAAATCCCATTAACAAAAAAGAGCACAGAAGATGTACTAGGCTAGGAAGCATGAAAACAGACACATTAATCTAGATATGGATGTTTAAATAAATCTGTGAATAAATATGTGAGAACCCCATAATTTTGACCCTGCAGTCATTTTTAAAAATCTTTTTACTTTTGAGTGAGAGAGAAAGAGGGAGTGCGAGTGAGCAGGGGAAAGGGATAGAGTGGGGGAGAGAGAGAATCTTAAGCAGGCTCCATGCTCAGTGTGGAGTCTGACAGGGGGCTTGATCTCAGGACCCTGAGCTGGAAACTTAACCGACTGAGCCACCCAGGCACCCCAGGCCCTGCAGTCAGTTTGATGGGACAGAGCAGAAATTTCTAAGCGTTTGACAAAGACTAGAAATCAAAGGAATAAAAATACTGAATTCACACAGCTTTTCAACATAACCATTTAGAAAGAAACAACATTCTTCTGAGTCTTATTTGTCTATACAACAGACACCTCTATTCTAACAGGCTATTCTAGCACAAGAACAGCACACAATCAAGTCAGGTATGCTTTGTTCCCCAAAACAGCCTTTTCCAATATGGGCAAGTCCCACCCTATTCCAAGTCCACTGACCAGTTGGTTGGTTGTAACCTGGAATGCATTTCCCCATGAAAAGCCATGTTAGAAATGTCAGTTAAATGTCTACCAGTTCCTTCCAGGATGCACCTGGTTACACTGTGAACTGGATGCAAGGAGGTCTACAGGATTCAGAGGGCAAGTCCTCAGACCATGAGAGTCTATTTATAGAAGACACAGTCTTATCCTGGGTGCTGGGAGCAGAGACATGGTGCAGGGAAGGCAAAGGGGAAAGTGCAGAATCTCCCCTGAAACCTGCTCGAAAGAGTCCTGTCTGTAGTAGCCTCCGCCTTCCGACATTCGTTCCACCCTCCAAGGACCCTTCTGCAACACCCTCAAGTTTCACTGGACCCCTGATTTAAGCGCCCCTGACAGAGGGTATGTCAGCCTCCCAAGTGCATACTTCAAACACCCTTTCCTTTCCTTCAGGTCTCTCAGCACTCAGAGCCCCTCACCGCACTCGGGGATTCTGAAGAACCCCTTCAGCTTGCCTAGAAGTGTTCACATTTCACTCTCTAGCCTAAATGACTCTAACCTAGAGGCGGTCTACACACATGCTTTATCTGGCAAGTTCAATGGTTTCTCCTTGCTTCTTAATGTTTGGGTTTTTTTTTTTATGTTTATTTATTTTTGAGAGAGAGAGAGAGAGAGAGAGAGCAAGCATGAGCAGGGGAGGGACAGAGAGAGGGAGACAGAGAATCTAAAGCAGGCTCCAGTCTCCGAACCATCAGCACAGAGCCTGACACGGGGCTCAAACTCACAAAATATGAGATCGTGACTTGAGACGAAGTCGGATGCTTAACTGACTGAGCCACCCAGGTGCTCCCAGGCTTTAGTTTTACAAATGCTTCACATCTATTATCACACTTCATCTTTCCTAACAGCCTGTGGGTAGCCGAGTGGGCAAGGCTGACTTTTTTATGGATAAGAAAATGGTAGGCGGAAGGGGTGCCTGGGTGGCTCAGTTGGTTAAGCGTCCAATGGTTTGTGGGACTGAGCCCTGAGTCGGGCTCTGTGCTGGCAACATGGAACCTGCATGGGATTCTGTTTCCTTCTCTGCCCCTCCCCCGCATGCTCTCTCAAAATAAATAATAAAAAAGACAAAATAAAAAGAATGCTAAGTAGGTAAAGAAAACAAAATAAAAAGATAAAAATGGTAATACAGAACCAGAAGTGAGAGTAATATAAAAGTAAATGGCATGAGGCATGAGCCATTCTTTAGAAAGAGCATTAAAACTTTTCTGGTAGACAAAATCCGAGGAAACAGAGTGAGCTATACCCACAAAATAAAAACAAGTTTGCTGCACAAAGAAGCCCAGGTAGTGAAAGCAGAGCGAAACAACTTCTTAGGGCCTCACAAAGAGGACGCTGCAGAAAAGTCCCAAAAGACCAGCACAGAGCCTGGCTTATACTGAAGGGAGCATCCAATACATTTTGTCAAATGAAACAGTGGATAATATCCTCAACCACATATTAGCAAATATTCAAGCAACAATCTTCACAGAAGTGCAGGCCTGATGTTCTCTGATGTAGGCGGACACAGAATATGCAGCCGCAATTCACTAAACCCAGTTAACCCAGTTCTTTGGTGCTCAAACGCACATTGTTTGATAACATCAGCAGAACTATTCTGTACACTGAGATTCAAAGATGACAACAGTTTAAGGGTGCCTGGGTGGCTCAGTTGGTTGGGCGGCCGACTACAGCTCAGATCATGATCTCGCAGTCTGTGAGTTCGAGCCCTGCATCGGGCTCTGTGCGGACAGCACAGAGCCTGGAGCCTGCTTCTGATTCTGTGTCTCCCTCTCTCTCTGCCCCTTCCCTGCTTGCTCTCTGTCTCTCTCTCTCTCTCAAAAATAATAAACATTAAAAAAAAATTAAAAGATGACAACAGTTTGGTGGGGGAAGTATGCATAAATGATAATTACTACACCACACACAAAAATTAACTCAAAATGGTCATAGACCTAAATGGAGGAGCTAAAATTGTACAACTTTTAGAAGAAAATACAGAAGTAAATCTTGATGACCCTAGATTACGAGGTTTCTAAAATATGACATCAAAAATAAACAACAAAAGAAAAAAGTGGACGATACTGAAATAAAAAACTGTGCTGCAAATCATGCCATCAGGAAGCTGAAATGACAACCCGCAAAATGGAAATCGGACAAATATATTTTCAAGTATGGAAGATGGGAGAAAATATCTAGAAGTCATATATTTAACTAGCAATTTGGACCCAGATTAAACATATATGAAATGCTTAAGACAAATAATCCAATTAATAAACAGACAAAAAATTGGACAGACATTCCAATAAGCACATGAAAAGATGCTCCACACCACTGGCCTTTAGGGAAATGCAGATCAAAAGCACAATGAGAAATGACTTCATACCCATTAGGATGGCTACAATCAAAAAGATGGTTGATACTAAGCATTAATGAGAATGTGGAGAAGCTGGAACCCTCATACACTCTACTCGTGGGGATGTTAGCTTCTACAACTATTTTCGAACAGTCTGGCAGTTTCTCAAGCAGTTAAATATGGAGTTAGTGTATGACCCAGCAGTTCTGCTCCTAAGCATATTCCCTCAAGAAATGAAAACATATGGTGGTGCCTGGGTGTCTCAGTTGGTTAAGTGTCTGGCTCTTGGTTTTGGCTCAGGTCATGATCTCACGGTTCGTGAGTTTGAGCCCCGCGTTAGGCTCTGTGCGGACAGTGCAGACCCTGCTTGGAATGCTCTCTCTCCCTCTCAAAATAAATAAATAAACTTAAAAAAAAAAAAAAAGAAATGAAAACATATGCCCACAGATATTCATGGCAGATATTCACAGCAGCATTATTCATACAGTCGAAAAGTAGAAAAAAAAACCCATCAACTGATGAGTGGATAAATAAAATGTGGCACTGCCATTCAATAGAATATTACTCAGCAGTAAAATGGAATGAAGTACTGACATGTGTTACATGGATGGATGTACATGGATGTACCTTGAAAACATTATGCTAAGTGAAAGCAAGCAGTCACAAAAGATCACACAGAGTGTGACTCCATTTATATAAAATGCCCAGAATAGGCAGATCCATACAGTATATGAGTGGTTGCCTAGGGCGGTGGGAGGGAGGAGAATGGAGAGTTACTGACAGTGGGTATGAGATTTCTTCTGAAGGTGATGAACTTAGACTGTGGTGATGGCTGTGCAACTGTGTATGTGTACCACAAACACAGAACTGTATACTTTAAATGGGTGAGTTTTATGGTAAATGAATTATATCTCAACAAAAATGTTAACAAAAATAGTCACTGGATAATATAGTGAGGTATTTATTATTACCATTGCATTAATAAGGACCTTGAACCAAAGCTGAGGTTACCATCAGCAACTGCTCCCTTAAGAAAGTGATGCCTGAGCTAGGTGGACCCAAAAAATGAGAAGTGAGCCAGGCTTGGAGAGAAAGAAGGCCACTTGAGGCAGAAGAAACAGTGCTAGGAAAAGAGCCAAAAGTGAAAAAAATCACAGGACAAATGCTATCCAGTAAGTATAGAGGATAATGCAGAGAACTAACTAGTAAAGGAGAAGGTGGATGATGGAGGGTCGGCACCAATCATGGAAGGGTTTTTAAGCTCTTGATTAACTACTGAATGTTAGTGAATTTTGGTGCTGACCTGCTATAGCAGAGGGATAGCATTCACAGCCCCATCCTTACCTACACCCTTTGTCATGGGACCATCCAGGTTCCTTCCATAAAGAGCAGTCTCTTTTCTCTACCCCTGAATCTGGGCTGGCTATGTGACTTGCTTTATCTAATGGGATATTAGCAGACCTGACGTCAGCAGAGGCCTGAAAATTTCTTGTGTGACCATCCCTGCTTGTCCTTGCACTTACTGGAAGAAGAAAGACACATAGAGCAGAGCTGGTTGCCCCAATCATCCCAGCTGAGGCCATTCTAGATCATTCCATAGCCAGGTGACCCCACGTATATGAGCAAGTAAGCCAAGAACAACAGAACTTCAGCTGATCCAAAGGTGAAACAGTCCAGCCCAGCCTAACTGGGATAAACCAATCCACAGACTCACACACTTAACGTTTACTATTATAGGTCACTAAGGTTTTGTGGGTGGTGGTTACTCAGCATTATTATGGCAGCAATTAACTGACACATCCACACTGCTTGTGAAGTGCTGAGAAATATTTTTCAAATGGTTATGGAACTGACATTCTCTTAGGGGAGCACAAAAGCAAGGGATCTAGAGCTTGACACTTACTAACTGTTCTGCCACTTAGTACTGGTATGACTTTCAGCAAGTTGCATTAGCTGCTCCTGCCTCCATATCCTAACAGTAAAATGGAGAAAATACTAGTGTACTATGTAACATTAGTATATTATGATTGATTGAGATTAAATAATCCATGTAAAAAATTTACAATTGAGTCTGGCACATAATGAGCTACATAAAGGTTAGATTATAAACGCTGAACTCAGGGTGCCTACGTGGGGTTCAGTTAGTTAAGCGGCTGACTCTTGATCTCAGCTCAGGTCATGATCTCACGATTCGTGGGATCAAATCCCACGTCAGACTTCATGCTGACAGCGCAGAGCCTGCTTGGGATTCTTTCCCTCTCTCTCTGCTCCTCCCCTGCTTACTTCCCCCCAAAATAAATAGATAAACTTAAAAAAAAAAAAAAAGGCTGAGGGGCACCTGGGTGGCTCAGTCGGTTAAGTGTATCCAACTGACGATTTTAGCTCAGGTCATGAGCCCATGGTTTGTGGGATCAAGCCCCATTCAGGCAGCATGCTGACAGTGAGGAGCCTGCTTGTGCTCTTGCTCTCTCTCTCAAAATAAATAAATAAACTTAAAAAAAAAAAAAAGGCTGAAGTTGGCAAAGATCATGACTGAACGAACAGGAGAACCCCACCTCTACACAGATGTGGGCTGAGGAATTTTTGGCAGGCAGGGCCCAAGATTCTGTTTTGATGTAAAAATAGGACAAAGTTTTAAAATTCTACTCCATTAACTTATTCTAGGTCAAAATTATTTTGATTACGTTTTAAGAGCCAAAGTCAACTTAAATACCCATCTTAGCTCTATGAAAATCTCATTAAAGTACCTTAAGAACAGGGGAGACGAGCAATGATTGCCTAATGGGTACAACAGGGTTTCGTTTTGGCGTTATGACAATGGTTCTGGAATTAGATAGTGTTAATGGTCATATAACATTGTGAGTATACTGAAAAACACTGAATTACATACTTTGTAATGAATAAAATGATGAATTTTATCTTAATAAATTAAAAAGAACATAAACCCGTGAGCAATACTGCAGTCAGTTATAATCTGCCAACTGCAAGTTAGAGGTAAAACCAACAGGAGATTCTGGCTTTAGAACAGGTATTTTCCTCCGACATAACAGATAACTGGCCTAAATAACTATTAAGGCCATCCAAGCTCATGATAATAAAACCCCATCAGCTATATACAATAGCTAGCTCAGATTTTTATTGATGCTTTTTATATGCCAAGCACTCTTTAACTGCTTTGTAAATAATTTTTCTGAGTAGGGGCATGAGCGGCATTTTGGGTGGGACAACTCTTCCTTCTAACTATATTTAGTATCTCTGGACAACCCACCCTCGTCCAACCACCCCTGTGAGTCCTCAAAAACCTACGAAGTACAGATTGTATTACTAATGAGGAAGCTGAGGGTCAAAGAGGTTAAGTAAACTAAGGTAACAGAGGTATCAGATAGTAGTGCTGGAGTTCAACCTAGGCAGCCTTACTGATGCCTGAGCTCGGAAACGTGATTTGCTATCGCTTGTCTAGAGTGCAAAGGGTGGTTGTACCTAATATGTGGTATCAACCAACTTTCAAGTAAAAGTATTAGCTGATGACCTCAGTGATCTAGAGAGTCCAAGACCATGGGAAAGATCAATAAAAGCCACACATTTCTTTTCATGTTTATAAAAGATTTCTCCACAAGCGAATTATGAACACAATCATGGTTAATAAAGAAATGGCCACAGCTACATCTCATCGGCTCCTGTATAGACAACAACCTAAAAACTCAGATGAGCAATTTATTCTGACAGGACACGGGCCTACGTTTTACATGGGAAATCTAACAACCTAACAGGCCTAAAACTGGGGGACTAAATAATGGCTCTTTTAAAAAACAGACCGACTACACTCTTAGGACCCCCCCCACTTGAAAGCAGACCTGAGCCTCAGTGAAGTTAAAAAAGCACATTAAAAGCCCAGTCCCAGTCAGAACTGCGGCTCCCTAGCAGCCCTCCACCCGAGGTGACTGAGTCACTGTGAATTTCTTGGTCAAGTATAGAAAGAAAGGAAGATGCCTTGAGAAACTGCACAAAGACAGGACCCAGTCAGACCAGCAGTTTGTAAAGCTGGACAAGCCTCTGCCAGAGAGAAGCAAAGCTCGCTCACCGGAAGCCCAAGTGGCAGAGTCTGAAAATCTGCTCTCATCACTTAATCAGGTGGCCAAAAGCATTCTCATATGGATTTAGTAAAACTGAATTTTACTGAGGTAATAGAAAGTTTATAAAAATATTTTATTTTGTTAAGCCCCCAGACAGCTTACTCAAATTAGTGTTCTATGAGTGACTACTGTGCAGGGTTTTATTTTTGCTCCTTTTCTCCTCTCCCAATCAGAAGATCTCATTCAACCAGGCAACTGACCAGAAAGTCTGGTTTCTTCAATTGCTCTCACCCTTCAAATCTCCCCTGTCTCATCCCAAGTGAAGACAAGTTATAACAGGAACGTGGTAACCATTACAACAGCAGTATTTTAACAGCTACCTTTACAAACTGACCCTTTTGTTCTGGATGTACTTAAATACCAGTAATTCCCTGATTAAAATCCCACTAAGCTAATTTTCTTCTATTTAATATGCTACCACAGTTACTGATCCAGACTTCTGGAACAAATTCTTAACTTTTTTGTGTTTAATTGAAGTATACTTGACATACCATGTTGAATTTGTTTCAGGTGTGTAAGACAGTGAATTGACAATTCTAAAAATTAGACAATGCTTACCACGGTAAGTGTAAATCCTTCCTTTCTTAAACTGCCTAACATCCACTTGTTATGCCTGTACAGAAGACCTCGTTTTAAAAAGAAACACGCGAAGATTCCTTTACATCTATAATTCATTTTCCCACCAATTCAGTGTGCCTTGCCACTATTTAATTCCAATAGCCAGTTACCTGTAACTATAATCCATCTTAGCTGATGGAATTCAAGGTCAATTCAAGATGGTCTAGGTGATTTTGCAGATCAAATATGCCTAAGCTTCATGTGTCAGTCTTACATTTCCTTCAGAGTAAGATGATGACAATAGTAGTAGTAATAATAGTGGCAGAGGCAATACTTACAGAGCCCGTACTACACAATACACAGCTGTAAGTACTTTACAAGTATTAATCTACCCCCGTGAAATGGGAGCTATTGTCACCCAAAATTTCCAGATACGAAACTAAAGCACAAAGAAGTTAAGTAACTTGCCCAAGATGAGAACTGGTACGGAATCAAGCTTGAATTTGAACCCAGATGGTGGGACCCCAAGGCTCACACCATGAATCACTAATGCTACACTGCCTCTCAATATAAACAAGGATTAACTTAGAACTTAGTCACCAGAAAAATTAAAACTAGAACTACCCTACAACCCAGCAATTACACTACAGGTATTTATCCAACGGATACAGGTGTGCTGTTTCAAAGGGACACATGCACCCTAGTGTTTATAGCAGCACTATTAACAACAGCCAAAGTATGGAAAAAGCCCAAATGTCCATCGATGGATGGAAGGATGAAGATGTGAGATATGTGTGTGTGTGTATATATATATATATACTTATATATATACTTGATATACTTATATATATACTTATAAATACTTATATATACTTATAGATATACTTATATATATACTTATATATATACTTGACAATCAAAAAGAATGCAATCTTGCCATTTGCGACTAAGTGGATGGAACTAGAGGGTATTATGCTAAGTGAAATTAGTCAGAGAAAGGCAAATATCATAGGACTTCGCTGATATGAAGACTTTAAGAGACAAAACAGATGAACCTAAGGGAAGTGAAGCAAAAATAATATAAAAATAGGGAGGGGAACAAAACATAAGAGACTCTTAAACATGGAGAACAAACAGAGGGTTACTGGAGGGGTTGTGGGAAGGCTAAATGGGTAAAGGGCTTTAAGGAATCTACTCCTGAAATCATTGTTGCACCATATGCTAACTTGGATGTAAATTAAAAAACAAACAAAAATCTCAGTCACCAGAAAACAGATTTATTTTTTAAAAAAAAAATTTTTTTTTTCAACGTTTATTTATTTTTGGGACAGAGAGAGACAGAGCATGAATGGGGGAGGGGTAGAGAGGGAGACATAGAATCGGAAACAGGCTCCAGGCTCTGAGCCATCAGCCCAGAGCCTGACGCGGGGCTCGAACTCGCAGACCGCGAGATCGTGACCTGGCTGAAGCCGGACGCTTAACCGACTGCGCCACCCAGGCGCCCCCAGAAAACAGATTTATTAAACAAGCAACTGAGTATAAATAAACGAAAACCCAGATTCACAGCCCTTTTCTTATAAGGCAACATACAGCAGAGGTTCTAAAACACTGCAAAAACACTGCTACTTTAATGTCATACAGAAATTTAAAAAAGCATTATTAAGAAAAAATCCGTTGTTCAGCCAACAATGCTGTTGACTCAGCTAACTGAGGCTACTAAAGTACAGACCTCCTGATCATGCCACATGCTACTAAAGAGAAGTTTCGGACAGAATTACCTTGTTTTCTTCTGAGTTCCTTTTCAACTTTTCTTCCATGTCCTTGGTCTCTTCCGAGACCTTGAGTTTAATCTGCTCATAATTTTCACATGCTTCCTTAAGCTGCTCTTGTAAAACCTGGTATTCCTTCTCAATCTGTGAAAGATCTCCCTAAAAGTTACAAAATTATCTGTTAAAATAGTTTAAAATACACTTTTCTCATCTTGTTCCAAACAGTCTCTTAAAATAAACAGAAGAGAAAAAGAGGCAGATGAAAATTTACAAGGGAAATGTCATGATAATTCAAGAATTAAAACCTCCTAAACAGTGTTTAGCAAAGCCAACTCTTTTTAAAGTACAATTATTCATATTACTGTAACTCATAATGAAACATTTCAATCTGTACTATAATTAGTTCTGAATATTTGTCTTAAAAGGGTTCAGTATTACTAAATCAATAGTGTGATGTGAATATCATTCTCCATGATTAACATCAAGAACTACTTATTAGGTTTAAAAAGCTGTATGTACATATGCATTTTAGATATGAACAAAACATATTAACTTTGACCCTACTTTTAAGTGTTTCAAATGGACAGTTGTAAAAATGACAAGTTAAAATATTATCAATGGTTTCCAGTTATGTAACTATCTCTTGGACCAGCTTAAAAAGCAAAAGCAAAAACAGAAGCATATTGCAATGTGAAATATTGTCCAACAAAAAATGTCATTTATGTGTTTTTAAAAACCTTTCATTCTGAAAAAAATAAATAAAAATAAAAACCTTTCATTCTGAAGGGAGACTGGGCGGCTTAGTCGGTTAAATGTTGGATTTCAGCTCAGGTCATGATCTGGCAGTCTGTGAGTTTGAGCTCTGGACTGGGCTCTGTGTCTCAGCCTGGAGCCTGCTTTGGATTCTGTCTCCCTTTCTCTCTCTGTCCCGCCCCCACTCGTGCTCTTTGTTTCATTCTCTCCCAAAAATAAACAAACATCTAAAAAAATAAAAAAAACCTTTCATTCTGCTAGGACAGTCAGCAATCACACCTGTGTGTCTGAAAGGCGTCTGGGTGGGCTGGCAAATCCGCCCAGTTGCGGCTGACTGCTCTCCCCAGGGCCTTAGTGGCCAAGCCTGGAAATCTATCCCAGGGGCACAAACCTAGGTCTATCTTCCCCCACCTCCTGCACCTCAGCATCTTCCAAGTTTACAAAAGCAGAGAATCAAGGTTTTGAAATTCAGTGATTTATCAGTTAGAGAACTATGAGCTGTGACCAGAGTGACCACACATGTCAGTCTGTTTTGAGTGTCCCAATTTTTATTTGTCCAGACTAAAAGTTTGGCAGTATGAATAGAGAGTCCACGTTTAAATAATAAATTAAATGGTCAACCCCACTACGACCCAGGAGAAAGACTTTATGGTTTTAGACCTTAGTTACCTCTATGTTCATTCTCAATTCAGCAAAAGAATCACAATGAATTAACAACTTATTATTATGTATCAATTTATACGCCCAAGTCACCAAAGGAACAAGAAATTATAGCCATCTCTATGTTATCACATACAAACTTCACCACAATTCTGTAAGAAACATTATTCACACCTTTTAGAGATCAGAAAACCAAAGTTGAGAGAAATTAGGCAACTTCTTAAAGCCCCTGAGGAAAAGCAACAGTGCTGGGGATTAACTGCAAGTCTCACTGGTGGAGAAGCCAACACTCAGCCATACTAATGATAAAGTCCTGAAACTAACTGCTAATTTAACAAGTGTTTTTGAATTCTCCCAATACTGATGAAAAAATTTGAGGGTGAAGAGCATACCTGGTTTAGAACTCAGTATGCTATAAGAACTCAACACCAGATATTCTATACGCAAAAATGTTCACTATAGCACTGTCCGTATGCCTGAAAAGCTGACACAATCTAAATGTTCAACAGTAAGAAACTAATCAAATAAACTATCATATTCATACAATAGAATACCAAGTCTGCGTTAAAAATGATGGTAAAAATCTATATTTACTGACATGGAAAAAATCCATAACATATAAATACCGAAAATTTTAAACACAACATACAAGCTACAATCCTATCTTTTAAAAAGAATTGCTATCGCTTCTTGGCCTTTTGGCTAAGATCAAGTGTAAAAAGAATTGCTTACTTAAATGTAAATGTTAAAATAAGGCCTAAGGGCTGCACATCAAAATGTAAATAAGGGAGAAGGCAACATAGATGACTTTTAATTTCTCCTCCATAATTTTCAGTATTGTTCATTAAAAAAATTAAGAGTTCTACATTATTTTTTTTAAATGTTATTTTTGAGACAGAGAGAGAGAGAGAGAGAGAGAGAGAGAGAGAGAGAGGAGTGAGTGTGTGTGTGTGTGTGTGTGTGTGTGTGTGAGTGAGTGTGGGGGGAGGGGCAGAGAGAGAGGGAGACACAGAATCCAAAGCAGGCCCCAGGCTCTGAGCTGTCATCAGACGCTTAACTGACTGAGCCACCCAGGCACCCCATTACATTACTTTTTTAATTGGCCAAAACTATAAAGCTATTTGTACCAAGCATAGCAACACAATCTAACCTTACTTCTTCCTACTTAATTATCTATCTGGTCTTGTAAATCATTCCATATCAGTAATAATAAAACTGCTGGACTATAATTCACTTAATGAGTCTAATACTGATGGATATTTAGGTTGTATTCAATTTTTTGCTGACACTAACGCAGATGAAACAAATATGCAAATACCCTTGTTCACTGGTCTCTATACATATATAGGAGTGCAGGTAAATTCCCAATTGCCATCCCCAGAAATTTACATTTTTACATTCTTTCAACAGTGCATAAATGACTTTCTTATTTCAGGCGGAGCTGGGCATCTTTTTATATGTTTAAAAAATCATCCTTATTTTATTGTGGATTGTCTATTCACATCCATTCCCATTTTTGCATTATTAATCTTTCCCTGATTAATTTACAGAAACTGTGTACGTTAAACAAGGCAATTAGTTCTCTATCTGTCCCTATACCGCAAATAACTTTCCTAGTTTGTCATTAGTGTTTTGACATCATGTGTCTATTTGTCCATATACAAATACATGCTATGCATATGTACACACAGATTATATATGTGTATATATAAACAGATACTCTTTGTTACACTGTTTATTAATCTCATGAAAAAAAATTCCCTTTTTTTCTAGGTAAATTGTGGATCTGCTTTTTAATATTGAAATCTTTGATCTGTCTGGAATTTACTTTGGTATATGGAAATAAGGTGGGGACCCAAATTAATTTCTTCTAGACAGGCGACCCGTCTCCTAATACCACATATTTAATAATTCTCCTAATTAACAATTCTCCTAATACCACATATTTAATAAACTACTTTCTGCTCACTAATACCATTTTTATTTATTATACCTTAAATTTCTATTTTCTTTTGTTCTATTGTCTCTTATTTTAACGGCCTATTTATGTGCTAAAATAGATTATGTGCTAAACTAGAATCAATTTGTCCAGTTTCAGATAAACCCTGTGCAGGAGCCAGCCACCAAGGTGGCCCTCAAGATCCTCACCTCTTGGTATTTATACCCTTGTACAGTCCTCCCCTACAATGTATCAGGGTTTTTGGGTTGGTCTGTGTGACTAAGAGAATACATAAGAAGTGATAAAAAGTGGCTTTCTAAAGTAGGTCATGAATGCTATTGCTACTTCTACCTTGGATCAACCACTCTGGGGAAAGCCAGGCCCCATGAGAACATGAGGACACTCAAGTGGTCCTACATGGAGGTCCACAGGCAAGGAACTGAAGCCCCCACCAATAGTCAGCAGCGACTTGTTAGCTGTGTGAGTGAGCCATCTTGGAAACAGAACCTCCAACCCCAGTTACTCCTTGCAGATGGCCAGATGAGCCCTGGTCTATATCTTGGCTGCAAGTCCTCAGCAATCTCCAGAACCATCAGCTGAACCGCTCAATTGCTGACTCAGAAGCTGTGAGATAATAAATGTTTATTGTTGTTTTAAGGCACTAGGTTTGTTTTTTTTTTTTATTTTTTTTAAACGTTTTATTTATTTTTGAGACAGAGAGAGACAGAGCATGAACGGGGGAGGGACAGAGAGAGAGGGAGACACAGAATCGGAAGCAGGCTCCAGGCTCTGAGCCATCAGCCCAGAGCCCGACGCGGGGCTCAAACTCACGGACCGCGAGATCGTGACCTGAGCTGAAGTTGGACGCTTAACTGACTGAGCCACCCAGGCGCCCCAATTAAAGCACTAGGTTTTAAGGTAATCTGTTATGTAGCAACAGGTAACTAATACATGTTGTTCATGATTGTACTGGAACTGTGTTAAAAGCTTTAGGGACAACCAGTCTCTTCACAATAATGGACCTTCCTATTCAATACTTTTCATTTACGTAAGTCTTTTGTGCATTTCTCAGTACATTTTAAAGTTTTCTTTCATAGATTTAACTATTTTATCTTTTGGTTACTATTAAAAATGGAATTTTATCTTCTAGTATACTTTGCAACAGATTGTTGTTTATATTTGGAAAAGTATTCTATCCAATCACCTTTTTGAATTCTCTTAAGAGTTTGGTATTGCATTTTCACTTGATTATTTTTTAATCTTCCAGATACACAATGTTAGCCTCCGTAAGAAATAATATTACACCTCCTCTTTTACAATCTTACTTCTCTTAATTTTGTCAGTTGCTATCTCCAGGATAATAATACTAATGGTCATGTTTCACCTAAAAGTGAGATGAAGGCTTTGGCTTGAGAAAAAGATATTAGCATGTGGAGAAGTATTCATCTTTCGCCATATTATTATGAGTTTTAGACGAGAGGGGGAATTGAATTTTATCTAATACCTTTCAGGAACTATGGAGTTGGCCAAATAACTTTTCTTAAGATACATCAACACAATATATTACATTAATAGCTTTTCTAACTGAATCATTCTTATAATGGTGAAGGTTTTTATTATAAAACTTTCTGTATCATTCACATGAATAAGCTCTTATATATAAATTAATAGAGGCTCATTATACCAGTTAAAACAATAAAGCCATTATACTTTGAAATAAATAAGCTAGGGAAAAAACACTTTTGTTTCTGCCTCTTTCCCAAATTCAATAAAAACAATTTTTTTTGTCATGTTCTAAAGCTTATTGCATGGTAACATTTTATATGGAATTAGCAGACTCCAAAATAGTTCTAGTTCATTGCCATCTAGTTATAATAATGAAAACTAAAAAAAAAACCTTTAAATAGTCTAATACAATTCTGACTCACCTGTTGTGCCTCAAAAGGATCATATGGCTCAGTATTGACCTCTTGATGTGTTATATTCCAAGACACCTTTGGGGAAAAAACAAACAATTTCATTAATCTCAATTCCTGTGGTACAATAAATCCATTATGTAATGACATTTTAAGACATGCTCACAATTTTTTCGAGGTGTGTTTTATTTTTCTCCAATTTCAATAACTCACACTTTCTACAAATTCTTGTATTAGAGAAGAGCTATCATGTAGAATTGGTAAAAATGAAAATGATTTTGGTTTATTACTCTAACATGTGCTTTCAGAGCTTTTTAGAAAACAGAAAACATAACAAGGAGGGGGATAATCCAACAAGGGTCTAATGAATTCACACCCGACAAAGTGAACTACAGAACATAAACTTATTCTCATGCTTGTTAGTAACTTTTATTCACATCTCTTTTGTTTCTCTCCACCTGGCTGTCTTTTTAGAGAAACTGGTTTTCGTAAAAGAAACTGGTCACATATAGCCCAGACTCTGTTTTTTGGGGCCACCTGTGCAAAAAGCGTATTTCCTTTCATTCTCCATACAGTAAGTTTGTGGGGCCAGCACCCCACGTTGTGAGGTTTCCTGGTCTAGCTCTAACTGGGTAGGTAGGCTGGTGTGTCAGGGCTTCAATACCAGGATGTGCAAGTGCTACAGAAGTAACTACATCATCCTCAATGGTGCCATTATTAATCAGTAACGTGATGGCTCCATCTGCTGATTCCTCTATCTCATTTCTCAACTGGTACAAAACTTGGTTAGGGAAGAAGGGTATTATTTACTAGACCCAAAAATTCTTTCTGAATTACTGATCATGCCCTACAAAAGGGTTCATATTTTTAAAACATTTCCAGGCAAAAGCTTTCATAACCATTATAAAGTCAATAATTTAAAAGAATTTTAGTAAATGGCAAAGAAAGATGAAAAGGAAAATTTAACTTCAGAATTGAGATTACTTTTTTCTATTTAGGTCTTACCTGTATAGCAGCCATTTGTGTATGTGGAATATTTGTTACTTCGTCGGTACTTTCTAGATTTACTTCCCACTTGTTGGCAGAATTTCCACAGTGACCTTCATGGCTGTTAGACCCACTGAGGGCTGTACCGTCACCATTCATGCTGCACTGTGTCTTTACTGATACTTCCAAAGATTCCTGAAGGATCTGTGTTTTAGGAGCAATCTCGTTACCAGGAGGAGTATTCTCAGCATTCAAATGAGGACCCTCAAAATATACAGCAGCACTTTCATCTGGTCTGTCACTGGCTACAAAGGATGGCGCCACTGGTACTGATCTTTGCAGCTGATATTCAGAAGGAACATTGGCTAGAGGTGTATAAATGTTAGTGTACTGGGACAAACTGGGTAACACGTTCATATATGTTGGTGGTGTCTGGGTAATGTCAAATCCCCGAAAGGGGAGGTATGTACAGTATCCTGTGACCAAATGGGGTTGAGACCAGTAGGTTGGTTTCACATCCTCAGAGGCTGGTTTGGGAGAATTACAGGATACTTGCTTGTGACCGGCATCCTCAGACACTGATGTGGGAGAATCAAAAGAGACCTCCTTGGGCTTCTCATCCTCAGAAACTGATCTAGAAGAATTATCAGACACTGGTTTCGGGTTCACAGCTTCACAGGTTGGTTGGGGAGAATTAGCAGATACAGGTTTGGGCTTCACGTCCTCAGAAGCTGGTGCTGAAGATAACTCAGACACTGGTTTGGACTTTACATCTGGTTTAAAATCCCTTGCGGTTGGATTCAGTGGTAGTTTAACTCGTAAATACTCCCCTGTTTTTGAAATTTCTTCCACTTTTGTCTTAATGTTTTTCTTCTTTCTCTTTTTCTTAAGCCGTAATGCAACTTTCTTCAATGCAATACAGTTGTCAATCACAACAAAACGAGGACATCCCAAGAGAAAAGATTTCAAACCTCCGGCTTTTTCTAGTATTTGCCGAGTTTCTTCTGGGAAGAATTCATATTCTTCAGAGAACATTTTATTATTCATGTCCAAGGGACCATGCTCTTCCAACAACTGAGAGAAATAACTTGGAAAAAATTTATGTTTACATGTTATTACAAGGAAGTACTTAAACATGTTCTTTTGAAAAAAGTGTTTCCCCCAAAATTCTCCCCAAGAAAAATACTATTTCACTTCCAACTGATCTCAACACCTCCCCAACAAACATATTATACTCATATTAAATCTGACAAAAGCTATATGCAATCAGTGATACTCTAGAAGCAAAATTTTGTTTACCCTTGGAGAATAATCCTTAAAAAATTTGTTGGGAAAAAAACCGAAAAGGGATTAAAAAGTTATTTCATAAATTTCAATCACATAATTATACAATCTATTTTAAAAGTAACGAAAAGAAAATTTATTCAAGAAAAATAACAAGAGTATCAGTAACAAGAATGTCAAATGAGAAGAAATCAAATTTCATTAAAATCCTATTGGAATTTACATACAGTAAAACTCTTAACATTTTTCTGTTTAGAAATATGCAATGATTCAGAAGTACTGAAACTAATCATGTGTGATCAACAAACCAATACAAACAAAACAAAAAAATCAAATAAATCAATATAGCAGAGGATCAGACACACATAATGGGGTGATCCCTTAACCTACATCCAGTCCTAGACTGGGGTGCACTCCAGTTAAGGGGCTATTTTCTTTTCCCATTCTTGTGTCAGGCTCCAAGAGCCTTCCTCTTCCATTAGAATTTGGTATTCAGTCTATAACAATGGCATAACTAGCAACCAAGACACATACTATGCAATTTCAAAGAAATAGAGCCTCCACATTTTTTCCACTGCCTAAGTAGCAATGAATTTTTCAAACATTGAGGCAGGACAAAATTTAACAAGGGTCCCCAGCCCAAAGGGAAAGTGTGTTATAAACCATATTGTGAATAAAATTTTTATAGTTGCTATTATTTGAAACGCAACACAAAAATGAACTTTAACTCTATTTATACATCTTTCTAGCCCTGAAAAATCATCTCTGTAAGGGAAACATTGGGTCCAAAATAGCATAAATATGACTTCTTTATAACCAGTGTTTTACAGGGGTTAGCAACCATCCATTGACGCACAGAACAGTGGTACTGGTATGGCTGTTCGGCAGACATGAAAGAGGCCAAAGCTCTAATGAAAGATGCTAGATACAACTGAAACAAGGAGGCTGACTCCACTTCTGCCAAGTTAAACAAGATGCATCTCTCTCATCATTGCTCCTGTTCAAAGTCTCAGACTCTAAAAGGGATAGTGTTCCTGCACTTCAGAACCAGAGGTAAAAACGGCACACTACATGAGACAGCAGTTTATTTTTTTTTTATTTTTTTATTTATTTAAAAAAAAAAAAAATTTTTTTTTTTCAACGTTTATTTATTTTTGGGACAGAGAGAGACAGGGCATGAACGGGGGAGGGGCAGAGAGAGAGGGAGACACAGAATCAGAAACAGGCTCCAGGCTCTGAACCATCAGCCCAGAGCCTGACGCGGGGCTCGAACTCCCGGACCGCGAGATCGCGAGATCGTGACCTGGCTGAAGTCGGACACTTAACCAACTGCGCCACCCAGGCGCCCCAAGACAGCAGTTTAAACAAACAAACAAAAACCTAACTATACCATAAAGATTAATAGTTCTTATGTTGTTATCTCATATATGCAAGTACATGTTTACTCGCGTACATATATTTTCACACTTGGATAGGGACCATCAGGGTCTGAAATGGTCATGGCTGGCCTTCCATAGTGCCATTACAGGCCACTGAAGGCACAGGGGCAAGGGACAGGATGAAGAAAACGTTTGGGAAAGGATTCCCACCCTAGTATGCTGGCGGTGGCCCTTTGACAAATCACTGTTTTGTAGAAGCTCATGATTCTTCCCTCACAAAGTCATTCTCTTTACAATACAGTGTGATCAGACCAATGATGCAGCTCTCCTGCTACTTGCAAGCTGTGCGAAAGGACTGTGTCTTCTACTTTGTCTGCAATCTTCCACAGTGCTTAACCCTAAGTGGTTAAATAAATCGTGGCTGACTAATTAATACCATGAAAGAGGTGGTAGGAAAAGCTAAGTGCAGAATGCTACCCAGTGAAATACAATTCCCTTCAACTATCTAAAATCATAAATTGTTAGAACTAGAAGAGGGTCAAGTCAATTATACACCAATCAGTCTAATCCCCACCTTCACAGTGGAATACGTGAGTCAGGATAAAATTAACAGCAGTTATCCCAATATTCTGGATTCCTTGCGTAATATTTTTTTTCTACTCTAACACTCTTGTCATACACAAAATTTTAGTTTCATTTTTCTTTTACCCACTGGCCACTAAAAGAAATCATTCT
This sequence comes from Puma concolor, assembly GCF_028749965.1. Lineage (NCBI taxonomy): Eukaryota > Metazoa > Chordata > Mammalia > Carnivora > Felidae > Puma > Puma concolor. Next base: position 152,125,795 of record NC_141675.1, on the reverse strand, counting down.
TTTTTTTTTTTTAAGTTTTATCCATTTATTCATTTAAGTAATCTCTACAACACCCAACATGAGGATCGAACTCACGACCTCGAGATCAAGAGCCACACGCTCCTCCGACTGAGCCACACAGGCACCCTTAAAAGAAATTGTTCTTAAGCTCATCATCACATGTCTACTTTTGAAAATTCAGAGAAAGAATTGTTTTGAGGTGTAACTTCCTGTAAGTTTTTGACTTTAAAGTTTTATCTCAAAATACATCAGCCTATTTTCTTCCTCATAAAGTTGTTTAATTTCCTCCCACTTATAACAGTAATAAATTCTTTAAGAAGCAAGGTCCTGACAATGACACAGTTTAGCTTCAGTTTCGGATGCTTGAAGCAAAGCCTACCATATTTTAAGAAATACTAGTGTAGTTTTATAGCTGTTTCCATGGGGTCATCCAGGAGTTTTCTGGAAATATGATATGCTCAGCATTTCAACTCTAAAGAAAAACCATAGGGGCGCCTAGATGGCTCAGTCGGTTGGGTATCTGACTTTGGCTCAGGTCATGATCTCATGGTCAGTGAGTTCGAGCCCCGCATCGGGCTCTGTGCTGACGGCTCAGAGCCTAGAGCCTGCTTTGATTCTGTGTCTCCCTCTCTCTCTGCCCCTCCCCCACTCACGCTCTGTCTCTATCAAAAAATGAATAAACATTAAAAAAAAAAAATTTAAAGAAAAACCATAAAGAAGGGTCTGGGAGCATAACCAGACTGAAAAGGAAAGAAGCGACTGGGGAAAACAGAAGCAAGGACTAAACTATGGATGAGTAACAGGTTTTCTGTGAGAATAACCAGGTCTTAAATTAATTTCCTATTGCAGATCTTAACCCTCAATTTGTCTTCTTAAGGAAGGTAGCATGCACTACTTAGTAATACCAAGCTCAAAATGGTAACTGCTTGTTAGATTTTTCTGAACCCTTTACTCCATTTCATCTACCCTACTCAGACTCGTTGATTTCATATTCACATTTCAATCCCAAAGTAACAGCCAAAGTTATTTAAAAAGAAAAGTCTGCTTCTCTTGTATTATGTCAATGTCAGGAAGACAAGTCTCCCGTACAATACAGAGATACAAGGTCTTGTTACCTTTACTATCATTCCAGCAGAACACCTGTCACCTCAGCAGAAGTAATAATGGGATCCTGGTATCCTCATTACCCAATAAAAGGGCAACACTTTGACAAACTACATTACTTGTCACTGGACTTAGGAGATGCTAAACAACAGCATCCATCAGCAAAAGAACAATGAGACCAAATTATAATAGGACTCCTTGTCAAATGTAGAACTCCCCCCTTATCCACAAGAGAGATGTTCCACAACCCCGGGTGCCTGAAACCACAGATAGTACTGAGCCCTATATTATTTTTTCCTACACATATATACCTATGATAAAGTTTAAGTTATAAATTAGGTGCAATAAGAAATTAACAGCAATAACTAAAAATAAAATAGAACAGTTACAATAATATACTGTAATATAAGTTATGTGAATGTGGTCTCTCTCTCAAAATTTTATTGCACTATCCTCACTCAATTCTTGCAATGATAGGAGATAAAATGCCTCTGTGATGAGATGAAGTGAGGTGAGTGACACAGGCACTGTGACGTAACATTAGGCTACTACTGACCTTCTGACAACACGTCAGAAGGAGTATCATCTGCTTCTGGACTGTGGATGACCACAGGTAAGTGAAACCTCAGAAAGCGAAACCAAGGATAAGGGAGGAGTACTGTATACCCTGGAATTCATGATGAAAGATATGGCTGGAAACTTTTACAGTCCTATCAGTACATACCAGGGTCAGTTTTAGAGACAGAAAATATCTATATTAGCAGCTCAAACTGACAAAACCAATTATTAGTAGTATTCTGAACTTATTTATTTATTTTACTTACTTTACTTATCTATCGATCTATCTATCTATCTATCTATCTATCTATCTATCTATCTATCTACTTATAAAAGGTCCTGGCTGCCCTCAAGTACCAGAGCCTGGGTCCAGCCAGACCACTGTGGTTTTTTTGTTTTTTAAATGTTTATTTATTTATTTTGAGGAGGGAGGGTGGGAGGGAGAGAAAGGGGGAGAGAGAGGGAGTGAGAGAGGGGGAGAGAGAATCTCAGACAGACTCTGTGCTGTCAGTGTAGAGCCCGATGCGGGGCTCCAATCATCTCAAGAATGGTGAAATCATGACCTGAGCTGAAACCAAGAGTTGGGACATTCAACCAACAGAGCCACGCAGGTGCTCCAGGATTCTAAATTTAAAATTAAAAACCCTCAGTTAACTTTGTGCACTACACGACAAAAGCCATAAAAATACTTTCCCTCCCAACTTTGTAAGCCAATAAATGATTCCTTTAATAAGCAAAAGGGACACAAATTAAACAACCCGCAATCTTTAACTGGCAGCTTCAGTATGAAATAATACTAGTAGGAATGTTAAACTACTTACTCATACAGCGTTGAACATTTTTGTTTTGGGTTAATGTCCCACAGCTTCTTATTACGGACAACATATTCACTGCTGTGCTGTTCATAGATAGCTTCAAATTCTTCTACATCTTGCCGAAGGTGGTCAGGTACCACAAATGGGCCTGCAGAATTTGGATTGCGTCTGCTGATTAAAAAAAGAAATTTTTTTTGTGAGTCCTAAACTTTGAGATGACCCAGAATATTTAAATTAAAACAAAGATAGTAACATACGACTCAGCCTTACAATGCAAAAAAACACTACCAGATAATTAAATGCAGAAAAGTTACCCGTGTGTGTGTGTGTGTGTGTGTGTAGACATTTATAAACCGTGTGTGTGTGTGTGTGTGTAGACATTTATAAACCGTGTGTGTGTGTGTGTGTGTGTGTGTGTGTGTATACATTTATAAACCTCCAAGGAAGCACTTTTAACTAACTACTTACTCTGGATCCCAAGAACAAATTTTTTGAAACTCCTGGTTTTAAAAGTATCAATGTTATATTAATTGTAACTTGTTAAAGATTTTGTTATAACTGCTATTAATTTAAGCTAAAGTGAGATTGGAACCAGTAAAACACTTAACAAAAAGATTCTTTTGCTAAAGTGTACGATTTTGCATTCTAAAAAGATGTAGCAGTTTGTGAGTTCTAAAACAAGACTACCAGGTTTAATCCTGGCTCAGACATGTACAAGCTTCAGGTTCTTAGGCACTCAACTACACTATGCATGAATCCCCTTATCTGTAAAATGTACATGATAACAGTACTTATCTCCCACGGTGAAGAGTATATTCAATGAGTTTGTATATGTAAAGCCCTGAGAATAGTACCTGGTACATAAGTTCTGTCTAAGTATGGACTATTACTATTTGAACTTAAAATAATTCCTCCATTTAAAGAATCCATGAAAATGTGCAAAAGCAGCTCTTATGACAACTCCTTTAAGAAATGTGAAAAAAAAAAAAAGGGTTTCTGGTTCATAAAGGAATATGACAAAAAGGTCATTGCTACTCGCTACTTTTACTTTTTCTTATGTCTACTTGTTTTCTGAAAACTCAGTTTCAACAACTAGATGTCACTGAAAATCATTCACATCTAAGATTGAACATCTAAAACATCTTCCTCTCTATTATAGCAAATATGCTACTAATTATCAGTAGGAAATTCTCTTCACTGAACATCTTAAAGACTACTTCCTAAATCTTTGCATAGTATCTTGCATATAGTAAGTTCCCAAACTTATCTAATGAATGTCATTAGCCCAATGATTTTAATGCTGTTTGCAGGAATTCTTAATGCTGACAAGCCATATTATAAAATCAACCAAGATGGATCACACTAGGCTGTCATCACAGATGCACAAATTTAGATAGTGAAGTTAGAGAAATAAAACACAAGTTTAAATGATGTTAAATTAATACCACTTGCTAAGTTAATACACTTGAGTTAAAATTTGAAGCACACATTTTCAATTTTACTTACTTGTGGTCTTCACCTGAAGTGATAGTCTCATTATTTGGGGTTACTGAAGATGTTCCAGACCCCACTAACATAGGCTAGTTTAAAACACACAAAAATGAAAACAATTTTCTACCTTAAAATTCCATGAAAAAAAATTAGCATTAAAACAAATGAATGCTTATATAAATATGCATGCAAATTGCCAATATGTAAGACTTATCTAAATTTCCTTGTGAACAGGAACACATAGTAATAAAGTTTCAACACCCATAAATAGGCCCAACTTAACATTCAGGTAGCTTCCAATACTCCAAAAAAACTCAAATGTCAAAGATAAAAAGCCAAGTTTTAGCAGAACTTACAAAGAGCTGCTCTAATCCTCCTCTAATATCTGTTCACTGTCTCAACTCCTGCCCTCCTGAGCTCCCACATACATGACAGCCATGAAGAACCCCCCAGAAGATAAATAATGCCCTATATGGCTCATGGGCTTGGAGCAAATCTTTAAATCCTAAAAAAAGTCTTTCTCTATAAAGTACTTCAAAATATCCCCAAGAACTTGTTAATTCTAATTTATATATTCAATTAACTATTTTAGACAAGAATTAATACCAAAAATACTCCATACCTTTGAATCTTTTGGCTTCTTTTTCTTGCCTTTATTTTTTATCTTGGCAGAATTAAACTGGAAAAATGGGGGAAAAAAACAATGAACACTCAAATAACAGCATGATGAAGCTCTGTATAAAGTATATACTGGTTTTAGCCACAAGTTGAATATCCACAAAATGCTGAACAAAAATAACACTTCATATGTTAGCCCTAGTGTTATGATTTATAATAGAAAATAAGAGAAAGACTAATAATGACTGTTATAACTAAAACTGCTTCCAAAAATTGTTTAATGTCTTATTTCTCAGAGAGTGTGTGTGTGTGTGTGTGTGTGTGTGTGTGTGCACACGCAAAGGAGGGGCAGAGAGAGAGGGAGAGACAGAATCCCAAGCAGGCTCTGCACTGTCAGCCCAGAGCCCGATGCAGAGCTTGATCTCATGAACTGTGAGATCATAACCTGGGATGAAATTAAGAGTCGGATGCTGAACCGACTGAACCACCTCTTGGTCCAACATTTTAATAAGGTGTATGTTATTTCAAGTAATTAATCAGTCTTTTAGAGTAATTCCGATTATATGCTACCACCATTTCAATGGCATCCCTTTTCTTAAGGTAAACTGGACACTCTACACCTGGCCAACTCTGAGGCACAGTGGACTTAGAAGACATTTAACTTCCCACTGGGTGTGTTAGTTGTGTTTCCATACTTAGCTGGGCAGTATATTTCACAGGCAGATTAAGAAAAGTTCAAGTACAGATGACCTGATCCTAAAAATCAGTAAATATGCATCTTTCTGTTTGAAAACTGCCACAACCTACTAAGAAAAACGACTCTGGAATTATTTTAACTTAACTTAGTTTGGAGCCATTCAAAACAAAGTCTCTTTGTTTTCCTTACAGAACAAAACATTAGAATTTTAATCATTACAGATAACTTCTCATTTTTAGGCAGGAGATGACTCAACTCCTTCCCTGTTTCTGAGATTAACAATTATTAGTTGCGAAACTTTATGGACATTGTCTAATTTAAGCCTCTTGAATTTGCTGATTGCTGATTGTCACTCTAATTCCAAGAGGAAGACTGGCATTAACATTCTATAAATGAGTATATGTTAGCCAGAAATCCTCCATGTTTGGTTCTAGAATGCCACCTGTGATGTAAGTAAACACTGGCCTGGGTACTCCTTCCTCTCTTCCTTTGGCTAACACAAATTAACACGTTTAAAGCAATCAAATAACCTACCGGCACATCACCACTGTCTTGTTTCCTTAATACAGTACAGCGGCTGTCTGTAGGAAAATACCAATAAATTGTGAGAAAATGAAATTTTTACACTGACAGCACACTAAAGCCTTAAAGAAAATCACCGCAGACACTACTATCATCAACTATATTTTGCTCCTTATTTTGCTTTGACACAAGTTTAGTTTAGAAACCAAGAGCAAATGGCCAATTAAATGGAAACCAACTACAAAGAATCACAAAATGTCAATCTAGTTCAGCATAATTTGAGTGCCTTCTAGATATCAAACTCTGTGCTAGATGCTGCGAATACAAAGATGCAGAGAATAATCCCTGTCATAGATACGCTTGTATTCTAAGCTTATGTTGTACAAATATACAAGCAAGCAAATACGTGCAACCCAGAGTGCCAAGTGCCTCAATAAATACAATGGAAACAAAGCTGATGGAATAATACAGTTTTCAAGGATAAAGGCCCAATGACAGGCCAGGGAGGGCTCAGAGAGGGATGCAATATCAAAATGAGACTTGAAATAAACAAGCAAAGGGGCAGGACGTAGTTGGAGCAAACGCAGGAGCAAAGACATGAGGCAGGAAAAGTACGAGGAGGGTTTGTACACCTTCAAGAAGTGGGGTGTATGTACACAGGGCACATGGGGAGAGTGATGATAAATCACACAGATGATGTGAATTTAATGTGTAGGCAAAACTAAGCAAGTGTTTAACAGAATTGTTACAGTTGTATGAAAGAGATGTTCCAGAAGAGTCACTAGTGGCAATATAAGAGGAAGATCTGTAGTGGGAAGATCTAAAGAACAGACACCAGTTTGGAGGCTACCAGCATGGTCTAATCATGGAAAGCTTATTAAGGTTCTGACCTAGGGAAGTGGAGATGGACAGGAGAGGAGAGATCAAAGATAAAGCTTACTGGAACGGGTGACAGACTAGATATGGGGTAATAGGGAAAAGGAAGAATCAAGACTTTTTTCAGGGTTTCCTGCATAGATACAAGATATACAACAATGTTACTGAGATAAATTTAGGAAAAACAGGTCTCTGGGGATACAGTAAGTGGGTTCAGCCACACTGCTCTTAAGGGACCTTTTAGTTGTCTACAAAGAACTACCAACAGTAAAACAGTATGCAGAGTTCAGGAGACAGGCTGAAACTCTGAATTAGTGATAGGATTGGATGTTTTTATTTACAAGATCAGTGGATTCTGAAAAGTTTTAAGAAATATAATCATCCCTTTAAATGAAAAGAGACAAAACTGAAAATGTCTGGAGTAAGGGTGAGAAGCACAGCTCTTGGAGAGAAAATCTGTTGGGATGGCTAGTCATTTGGTTGGTGGCTTCTGACTCTATGACTAAAACCAGAGGAATAGTCATAGTATATCTGGGGTATAGAACACAAGAATCAGAAAAAATGCACACAAAGAAAGAATTGTGTCCTTTTTAGTTATTTTGTTGTGTGATCCAAACATGCATCGGGTTTTGTAAGCTCAGTCCCCAGACAGTATTTTACTACCGGCAGCAGCAAACTGACGGCAATAAATTCAGGCTACCAACAAGCACGTCACCTCCAGCCATGAAGCTGTGTCCTGGAAAAATAAGCCATCTGTATTTGAATGTGCTCCTTCCTAAGACCCAGAACAAAAGCAAGCTTTTCAGTTCCTTATACATATGAAATTTGTAATGTGTGATACTTCTGTACAAGGCTGGACTTTTTAATGTGCTCTTTAAAACAAAGCATGAAATTTTAGGTCTAACTGCTGACAACATGTAAAGCAAATACTAAGGAATGCTGAGGGATTGGGGTGGGGTGGGAGATTATCATAAGACATACATGTAGTACCCAAGATAAATTAAAATTAATATAGAATCTAAGAATATTAGAATTTTGAAGCAAAATGGGACCACACAGATCAATGGCTCTAAATCCTATCACTTCAATGATGAAGAAACTAAGATCCAAGGGAAACTAAGGAATTAACTACTAGTCCTCCTATTCTACCAAACTGGACTCCATGCCACTACCCAAACAGGTGACCTGACTCCCTCCTCAACCCCATGTCTCTAATCCCAGGTGTCAACTTGGGAGGTGTCCAACTACCTCCCTGTTCACAGCTTGGACTCCAGTGCTGCACCAAGGGTTCGCCCTCCCCAGGAAGAGCACAAGGGCTTGATCCTCCATTTGAACCCCCAGCACTCTTTCTGATCCTCTCTTATTGAGCTTACGGCCATATTATAGTTATTTGTATATTCATTTTACTCCCTTTTCAACAACATAAGGTCTTGAGGGCAGGGACTAGTATAAACATTTCTGAGTACCTGGTTAACACCCAGCTCAGGCAGGGGCCTTGAAGAAGTAGTAAAAACAAAGTTTTTAATGAATTGAATTAGAGAAGAAGCTGGGCCATAACCTACTTTTCCTAACTCCCAATTCTAAGTTCTTCCCACTACAACAGATGTGCTATTTATAGATTCTGCAAACATCACCTCCTTTGCAGGGCAATGTTTTCTTGAATGTTAAACATCAAACCATTTACTAATAAATTCTGTCCACTTAATATGCAACCTTTGCCATGATACTGTTAAAGTACCTAAAATGAGAACAGTATGGTACGTAGTCAGTATAATATACCCATCTGAGTATCTCTATAACACTTGGCTCAACAGAGTAAAAAGATTCTATGACAAAAAAAAAAAATCATTATTCTTAATCACTAATTTGCCCACATAAGCTGGCTGTACCACAATTCTCACTATTTTTTTAAGTATTAAATAAGCTAGGTCCTTTGGAGATATTTTTTCCCCTTAGGTATAAACTAAAACTCAGTCTACATACCCATTATATCAAAGAATTCATCTAAAGCATTATGCAACGCTGGGAATTTGTCTCTGTGTTCTTCTAGCAGCCATATTAAACATCGTGCTTCCTTCAATGATGTTGGCTCACAGAAATAATCAAGTTGCTTTCCTTCTATAGAGGCTAGTTTATGACCGTATTTCTCATTCCAGAGAAAAGTCATGATGCTAAAATCAAGCTCCTTAAGAGATGCTCCATAACGAGAAAAAAAAGGTCCCGTGGCATCTAAACCTGTTAATAAAAACAAAACCCAAATCAGAAAAAGGGAAAATCATTTACAGTAAAATCACACTCAGTCATACATCTCTGAAAGCAGTTCAATTATAATTTGCTTACATTTTCAGTGAAAAACACATATTTGAACATAAACTTGTTCAAGCTATTTTGCATTTTAGAATACGACTTAACACTGATAGGCTAATGACAATCATTCTTCTCTATTAGTTGAATAAGATGGACCAAAAGCTTCTTACAAAATAGCTCGTATATTAAAAGTTTATAAGGTTATTTTTACTAGACTTAGGCAATGAAAGCAGGCATTAAATTCCTTTAAAAATATAACAACTTTTTCACTAATTCAAAATGATGTTCATCCTAATTAGTGCAAGCTAGCAAGATTTTACAGTGCTTTTCTATGTATCTTTCACAGGAACAAAAAATCAGTAATATGCAAAAGCTTTCCAAATGCCTTTAAAACAGGACATGGGTAACCACCCCCACCCAATACCTCCATCAATGGCTCCTTACCCTCCTCCAAAATCAGGATAGTCACTATTCCCACTGTTACTCCACTTGCTACCCAATCAGAGAAAGAAGTAGCTGCAAACTCGTACTGCTACTGAGGGAGGGGCGGTGAGCCCTGACCCTACCAACAGCCACCAAAAGGCAAAGGTTGGCTCTGTTCTGTCTTCCCACTCGCCTCTGATACAGCATGATCACCTCGTGTTGGCCATGGTTTATCAGTCAGCAAATGAAGCAGACTGCTGAGTCAAAATTACCTTGGATGGCTGTTTCTTCCAGATGAAATAGTTACCTTGCAGTGGTCATGATGCATGAAAAATGTGCTTACTGAAGGGAAGGCACGAGATGGCTTCTAGTATTAAAATGTTAACCTCTTCCCACACCCTGCATGTGACCTGACCTCTCATGTTAAATACGCACATGATGTGACTCCACAGTATAGACTTTTGTTGAGAAGTAAAATTCCAAGAATTGGAAATTACTTGCCTTAAATATACATGAGTTTTACATCAGGGTTATAGTACAACCTTACTTTAATTAACATGCCTGAAGGAATTTAAATAGAAACAATTTTAAATACTATGCATACATACTTATTAAAATGATACTTTAATCTTCAGAATAAATGTGAATTATATCAAAAGGCCACATTAACATTTCCATCAGTGAACTATAAGGCTCAAATGCTCTAGTTGACCCAAAGCAACAATGGCAGGCACTCTTGCCCAGGTAAACATAACCAGAAAGCCTACTTCTCCTGAGCCTATCTTCCAAAGCAGATTAAAGTGAGAATAACATTGTAATTTATTATTTGATTGTTAGTAGATGCTAATGACAACCTGATCACTTAAGAGTGATTTTCTGGGACCAGAAACCCATGCAGACCTATGCTCAAAGCAGCAACACTTATCTATCAACTATGTTGAGCTTGCTTCTATCCTACTTTGTTTCCACTGACAGAAATTTATCAATACACTCCCCAAACTCTAGAATTCTAACAGCTCCCTGTCCCTAAAAACTCCAGCAGATCCGTGTGACTTGCAGAGGCCTGGCAGGCTCACTCTTTGGACTGCCCTGCTATGGCTCCTACTGGCCTTGTATCCAACTGCTGCCAACGGAGTCATCTACCATTTGAGGCCAGTTGCCATCACGGTCACCAAGGTAAACAGTGCCCTGGTAGGTACCCAGAAAACTCTCAATCTAGTGTTAGACAACAACTCTATCTGCAGCTGCTTTCTGAGGTCCCCGCATGGCCTTGGGCTGCTTGGGGGGAGGAGAGGGTCTTCCTCAACCAAATTAGGAAAATCAGGAACAGTAGTAGCAGAGTTTTATAATCCTATGATTCAACCTCAGAGAATTTTTCCCATGATCTTTAGATACGGATTGCCCTCGGTGATCCTAAGCAATTAGTTCCATCCATTCTTTCCTCTAAGTTTTCTAAGGAATCTGTCTACAGAACTGCACGGTCCCAGAGGGCACTCGGACAGCTGCCTGGCGGGGGGGGGGGGGGGGGTTGCTATTTACCCATGACTGTGCCTACTATTCACGTGGTTTACACATTTACAAATAGTAGCAAAATATAGGACTGGATTTTCTAAGTGACTGAACTTTCTTGTGTTTACACCTTTTGAAAAGGTAACTTATCTATAACTGTAACCTATCTATAAAATAACCTAAATTGTGAATTGGGAGGAAACAGTACTTTTAACCAGACAAATTTGTGGTCCTACATTTAAAAAAATCCTATATGATGATAGAAAAAAAGAGGGTTCAGAGGCAGATATCCAGCCTTCCTGCTAATAAACAGCAGCCCTCGAGTTCAGTGGCATTACCAAAGCTGTTCAGTTTCTGGATCCAGGCAGCTAATTTGGGCTCCACTTCTTTAAGCTCGCTCAAAACATGCAGAAATATCCTGGTCTTTACTCTGTTCTTCTCTTGAATCAAGTGACGAATGACATAGTCCACCGCTTCATTTAAAAAATTTCTGCTAGAAAAACAGGTTGTGTAGTCTTCTGTGCTTAAAACCTTCCAAGAAAGCAATTCTTTGAGAAGCTTGGAAGTGTTCAGAATACCAGATTTTATCTTGTCAGCATACTGCTTTATGCACTGCAGAATTCTGTCATCAAGGAACTGGCAACTCTGAACACTGTCTATAGTTTCTAAGGATAAAGAAAAGTGGTCAGTTAAAGTAAGCAACGGGGCCAATTTGCAAAGATATAAACTGAGAAAGAAATAATATAACATTACATAATAATGTAAAGTACAGTTCAGAGGGATTCTTAATGTTTTAAATAAACTCAAGAAATTTGGAAAATAATTGCTTAGCAATATGTTTGAAAACACAGTCACATTAAACCAGACACATCAGAAGTTAAGTACTCCTTCACTCTGTACCACTCATGTAACATCGAAAAACTCAGTTCCTCCAAAATAGGGTTACTTTCCTCAACAATCCTAACCCAGCCTCATCAACATTTACATTCAATAACTGTTTAATCACTAAGAATGCAAAGAGTGTTTTCTGGAGTTGAAGGGATCATTTATTCAGTTGAATTCAATTAATATTTGGTAGTTACTGTTAGGTTTTTCATCTTATTATTGGATCCTAAATCACAGGATCCCATGGAGTTGTTGATTCCAAGCTGGAAAATTTCTCAGAAAATTTCTCAGAAGTTCATGTTCCCAACCCAGGCATCTCCCTTACAGAGGGCCATTTAGCCCCTTGAGGCATGCAAAATTAAAACACATTCACCAAAGACTTTTACAATAGAAAAGGTAATTTTGATTGACTGGTGAAACATTAATGGAATACTAAATAAAACATAAAAACAAGAGGAAATATTTCATTTTGGGAACAGCCATCACAGTAGAAAACAAGATTAACTTCCTTCAGCTGAAAACTGAAAGTAGTCCTGGGGATGTAATGTACAGCATGGTGATTACAGTTAATAAGACTGTATTGCACATTTGTTTTTTTTTGTTGTTTTTTTTTTTGAACGTTTATTTATTTTTGGGACAGAGAGAGACAGAGCATGAACGGGGGAGGGGCAGAGAGAGAGGGAGACACAGAATCGGAAACAGGCTCCAGGCTCTGAGCCATCAGCCCAGAGCCCGACGCGGGGCTCGAACTCACGGACCGCGAGATCGTGACCTGGCTGAAGTCGGACGCTTAACCGACTGCGCCACCCAGGCGCCCCAGTATTGCACATTTGAAAGTAGCTACTAGAAGAGTGGATCTTGAAAGTTCTAGTCATGAGAAAAAAATTTCTGTAACTATGTATGGTGATGGAAGTTAATAGGTCTATGGTGATCATTTTGCAATATATATAAATATGCCATATATACATCATGTTGTACACCTAAAACTAATACAATGTTACATCATCTATTCCTCAATTTAAAAAAAAAACCTTAATTAAGAAAAAAACTTGGTGCCTGGGTGGCTCAGTTGGTTAAGCTTCAGACTCTTGGTTTCGGCTCCAGTCATAATCTCACAGTTTTATGAGCTCAAGTCCCACATTGGGTTCTGCGCTGACAGCACAGAGCCTGCTTGGCATTCTTCTTGTCTCCCTCCCTCTCTGTCCCACCCCCACTCGCGTTGTCTCTGTCTCTCTCAAAATAAATAAATCAACTTAAAAAAGTGTTTAAAAAGAAAAAAGTCTGAAAGTAAATATACTCACAGGAACAGTATAACAACTGAGACATTCCCATGTAGATCAGGGAATAATGACAAGATGAACGTAAAACAGAAGGCTGGATTAGGTTATCTCTATCGATCTTTTATGAACGGTTTCTTTATTTGAACTCAACATTATTTCACATTCAACTAATTCCACATTCAGCTAATTCACATTCAACATTCACATATATCTGCACAGTAGGGTTCAGAGCATTGCTAAACACAGAATATGCATGTCAGCTATTATTTCCACCGTCACTTTGGAGATGAGGACATGGACACAGATTCTGCCCCATGTTAGTGTACCGCTATCCCTGTGTACTAGGATTTTGAATCCCTATGTACTGCTTCCAAATTCAGTGCTCTTTACACCAACTTCTCCCCATCTAGAGCAACACAAGAAAAGTGACGGTATTAACATACTAACTGAACTCTTAATTTCAATTCGGTAGCAACACAATGCCCAGTAAGACGGACATATTAAGCAAGAATATATTATTCTCATCATGCCTTGGACTTCAGCATACCTTTCTGCTCTTCAGTTTTGGGCAGATTACTTTCCCTTAAGTCCTCTTCCATCCTTTCTTGTGCTAATTTTTTTGCTTCTTTTTTTTGGAGCTTTCTCTTCAATTTTTTGTCTTCTTTCAGTCTTAGCTTCTCTAGGCTGATAAGCATTTACAGTTAGTGGTAATCCACCTTTGTTATAAACTCAATTAACTATTTCCTTTGCCTATTACAGAAACCATTCTCCAAGCAGTAAGTTAGAATTTGCCCTTTGAATTTAGAACTTGGCCTGCATCTTCTGTTCAATATCAAAAACTGTTGACACGTGTTCAGTTAAAATTAGGGTACTTGTGTCATGAAAACAAGAATTCAATGACTGAGTGATTTATAATTAAGGCTGGCATGTATAGGTTATACAAATGTTATTATCATATATATAAGTTACTGCTTAGGGTAAACAGAAATAGTAAAAATTAGTCTGTAAGAGAATGCATATGTACACTCATTTCAAAGAAAGATTCCACAGTAAAATATTATTTTCACATCCTAATGATAGCCCACAACATTGGAATTTGGTTGATATGGTTTACAAAGAATTCTCTTCAACAAATATTTCTGTTCATCTTTTTTTTTGCTTTTTCTTGGTCACAAACGATGAAAAAAATCACTTCTTAGAATGGAAAACAAGAAGCAGGACCAAAAAGAAAAAGAAAAAGCATTGGAATTATTTGATCTAAACAACATATATATAGAGAAGTGAGTAATTCTGACAGTATATTGAGTTTTTTAGGGTGAGAAATAGTCATTGGTTCAAAAATATTTGCTGAAGAGAGAGAAAAAAAAGAAAAATGCTTTTGGAATTAAAGTTTAAACAACTGAGAGCTAAGTGTATAATTTTTATCTAAATGCCAAATCTACTAATCAAACGTCATTTCACACCATCAAATGTCATAATTTTACTTAAAATTCAAATAATGTTTCTTACTCAAGCTTTTGATATTTAACCATTCTAGGCTAGTTCTCTTTTCAAGTTTTAAATATCCACAAAATTCATTTAACCACCACTTACTTGGGTATGTGTACACAGCCAATTTAAAACACAGCGTAATTCAGAAATCTGCATTTAACAGAATTACATTCTAATAGACATCATTAAACTACCAATTGATTGTTAAAAATCTTACCTAGAACATTTCTGTTTCAGAATAGGTCTTGGAGGAACCTTTTCTTTTATGACCTTGTGTTCAAACTTTAAATAAAACAAAGACATCCAAAATTTGTCTCATACTCCCATGACATAAAGCACAAAACCACAAGCAACAAGCATTTCAGAAGCACCCGCAATGTTCAATTTGATAGAGAACAGTGGTGATGCTCTGACCCAGACAAAAGCCCAGAAAATTTTAGCAAAACAATTTACTGAAAAGAGGAACAAAAGAATAGACACACCTTAGGAAGATTAAAAAAAATTAAGAGTGAGCAGATCAAATAAACTACAAATACCATTAGAACAACCCATAACCTTCCATATTGTGAAGTGAAAGGTAATCCTTTGAAACTCTTCCCCTTCCCTAAGAACCCCACCCTCGTTAATACCCAAAAGTTTACTGAGGATTAAGGAAACAAGATTATCAAAGAGTTCAAACTGTAAAACTGAAATGTCAAAAGTCTCCTCTTTTAGGAAATTAAAGAACGTGAGAATCTTTCATTGCAAAGGTATATTCTCACATCCTAAAATTTCCTATATTTTCTTAAATTAAATAACTTTTTTTTCCTGGAAAACATAAGACTGTAGAACTTCTACAAACTTAAATCATATTTTAAAAGGTGTAAATGTTTTGATTAACAATTTGGTAATATTTTCCCTTTATTAGATACTTACTTCACATTTAACTTGACCACCACTGCTGAAAATGATAATCTTAGAAATGATTCCTTCACAGTCAGGGGTAAGACAAATTCCTTGCAGAAAATCCTATTTGATTAAAAAAACAAGTGCTATATCTCTGCATAAATCTATAGATGCATACCATTTTAATCATCAGAAATAGTCAAGATACATCAGAAACTTCCTTTAGGGAGGCAATGAAAGTCCCTGCCCATTGTCTTCCGACTTTCGGAGCCTCCCATATAGAAGGAATATACTTCCAGCTGTAGGGCTGACCACATGACTTGCTTTGGTCAATGCAAGGTGAGCTGACATAACGTACACTATGTCCACGTGAAAGCTTTAAGAAACACCGAATGAACTGGCTATTCCTCTTCACCCTCTGCCACAAGAACACGTTCCAGTCACTCTTCAACCTCAACTCAGAAACAATACAGCTACGTAGACTGGAGATGCTACAGCCCAACTCTGTCAACAGCTTGCACAACTTTAGGACAATCAATGTCAGCAAGAAATGAACTCTTCTTATTGTAAATTACGAGATATTTGCATTGTGTATTACTTTAATACATCCTAGTGAAAGAGGACTAATTGACAGAGTGTATTTCAACCCACAGGCATGGTTAAGACCACTAAGGGAGCATTGTGTAACTAGAGAAACTCAGTTAACGTAAGACACAGCAAAAGTGATTCAACGGCAACAGTTATTTGTTCATATCATTGTATCATTACTTAACTATGTGAAACTGCATAAAATGTGAGCATTTATTTCTACCAAACTTGAATAATTCCTCTTGCTACGAAGACACCACACAAGCACCTTACTCTTTTCCCCAATAAGAGGGGATTACATGAGGCTAAGCAGTGTAGAAAATGTTTTTTTTTTGAGTCAATAGCTTATTGAATCAGAAACAAATTCTATGAATGCAAATTAGATTACAAAACTGTGCCTTCTTTCAAAGTACACCTAGCTAATGGTAATTAACATTATAACCTTGCTAATTAAGAAAAAACACAAAAAGAAGCAGGAGTACCAAATTTAAGTTGATTGCTTAGCACAAATTATCTCATTACATTTCGGTAGAAAATAAAAAATATGAAACCCCAATTCTACATCAGAATGTTAACATTAGACATTTAAATTTTTATTTTTAACCATAACATTCCCAATGTAAAAACTGGTTAAACAGTTTATTAAAGGTCTCTATGGCTATTGCCTTTATACCAGTATAAAGTAACAACAAAAACTGATTTTCTACTTTATCATTCAAATAATAATTTAAAACTTTTAGTTATGTTTAGAATGCACAGAAAGGGGGGTGCCTGGATGGCTCAGTCAGTTAGATGCCTGACTTCGGCTCCGGTCATGATCTCACGGCTCTTGAGTTCAAGCCCTGCACTGGGCTCTATGCTCACAGCTCAGAGCCCCGAGCCTGCTTCGGATTCTGTCTCTCTTTATCTCTGTCCCTCTCCCCCTCACACGCACGCATGCTCTCTCTCTCTCAAAAATAAATATTTTAAGAAATTAAAAAAAAAACAACACAGAAAGGAATTTATATTCACTTAAAGTTTTTTCTGAAGATTCTCAGGGGAAAAAAATCAACATACAATAGACATACTAAAAGTTCCAAGCTATTTTGTGAACTTACCTTGTCAATTTTATCATTAAAAGTTGTTGTTTTCAATTTCTTCCAACAGTTCATGTGAAATTCTATTTTACAGTACTGGCAGCAGCTGATTCGTATAAAACCCTATGGGTTTAAAACAATTTTTAATATACATTTTAAAGATGTCTACACACACACACACTCTCCCTCACAATCACAACACACATATTAAGATAAAAGAGAGAGCTGTCTGCGTTCACCTGGCAAACATAACTGGACATCACATTCTCTCCTAGGGAAGTACAATCTTTCCCCAAAATGCCTAGTGCTAGAGACAGAGACCTTGACTGGCATATTCATTTCCATAGCATATAGCTGCATTATTCTTTATAATACCAAATATTGTATAAACAGTATTCACCTGATCTACTAACCAGGAACAGTGGGCAGCTACTGTCTTGAATAAAGTAAAGCCAAGTAACCTTAAGTGCCAGATCTGGTTTCAGATTTAGGTCTCTAGGAGTGAATTCAGTGGTCACAATGGCCCTTAGATTCTTAGACTCAAATTTTATAAGAAATTAGAATTGCAACAAATCAGAGGTAACAACCTCATTTTCTTTCCAGTGTTCCTAAAGAACATGAACAGTGGCTAGAAAGCTGAAATAGACTTAGCTAGCCTGCCTTCTCAGGTCACTCCCTGCCCTCAGAGTTTCTTTAGTGACTGGCTCTGGGTCCCCGTGTGAGATGATATAGACCTAAGAAGTCCAGGGGATGGGGTACAGACAAGAGGACATAAAACTGCTGACAAGCCAGAGAACTTAGGTACCTCCAATTACAGAATCTGTTTTGAATCCATTTTAAGGCATAAATCTGCAAGTTACTGTCCTACCGTATGTTCATTACGTACCTTAAAGTCTGGATCAGTTATATATATCTGGATTTTAGAATATCCACGGCACTTCTGATAGCAACAAATGGCATCTGGCACTGGAGGGAACCTGCATTCTTCAATAAACTTCTCTAACAGCATCTAAAACAAAAATAAACAAAAATAATATTATAACAACACTAATTTGTCAATGAAAGTCCTTATGATTTCAATAGCCTCTTGCCCTCAAAACATTTTCAGCATAGGAATGACTAAATGTTTTTTAGCAAAGAATAAACTACATATAACTTTTAAAGTTTTTCCTTTCAGAAGGAGGCTGAGACATACCCAGAGATAGAGTCAGAAAAAAAAAAAGACTGAACAAAAGTTTCAGAATTTCAATGTCAGAATCAAAATCTTATCCTGTGTTATTATCATCAAGGCTCATTTTACAAGGTTAGCTCTTCAAGTGTCCTTTAGGCAGTCAGAGGGGGTCAGAGGAGGCAGAATAACCCTGAGGAATCTCCCCTGCTCCTCCTTGCCAGAGGCACATCACCTGGGATCCTATCACCCTCAAGCATCTTGTGCATTCCCTGGAGAATTACCCCACTGCCACTGACGCCCCAAGAGACCTGGGCCATGCTTCCAGTGTTGGCTTTCTGTTATCAATAGCTCCTCTGTCTCCATCCCAATTTACTACAAAGAGAACATTCGATGATTTTTTTTTCAACAGTTTCGTTGAGATATAATTCACATAGCATACAATCCACACGTTTAAAATAGGGGCGCCTGGGTGGCACAGTCGGTTAAGCGTCCGACTTCAGCCAGGTCACGATCTCGCGGTCCGGGAGTTCGAGCCCCGCGTCAGGCTCTGGGCTGATGGCTCAGAGCCTGGAGCCTGTTTCCGATTCTGTGTCTCCCTCTCTCTCTGCCCCTCCCCCGTTCATGCTCTCTCTCTGTCCCAAAAATAAATAAACGTTGAAAAAAAAAATTTTTTTTTAATGTATATGGTTCAGTGGCTTTCAGTATGTCCACAGGGTTGCACAACCACTGCCTCAGTCTAAAGTTAGAACGGATTTATCACCCAACCAAAAACCCCATCCCTCCCCATTTCCCCCTACTCCCCCAGCCCCTGGCAACTACTGATCTACTTGCTGTCTCGAAATATAGATTTGCCTATTCTGGAAATTTTAGATGAATAGAATCCTAAAATATGCAATCTTTTGTGTCTGGCTTCCTTTACTTAGCATGTTTTCAAGGTTCATCCATGCAGTAGTACTTATCTGTACTTCATTACTCCTTATGGTCAAATAATACTCAATTTTATGGGAGGACCACTATACAATTTTATGAATGGTTTATGAATGGTTTGATTTAACTATTATTCATCAGTTGATGGACACTTGAGCTGTTTCCACTTTCTCACTATTATGAATAATATTGCTAATAAACATTTATGTACACATTTTTGTGAGAGTACATGATTTCCTTTCTCTGTATATCCCCAGAAGTGAAACTACTGGGTCACGTGGTTACCCTATCTTCAACCTACTTAGAAGCTGCCAGAGCATTTTACATGTCCCCCAGCAACGTATGGGGGTTCTGATTTCTCCACATCTTATAAACACTTGTCTTCCTTCTTGAATACAGCCATCCGAGTGTGTGAAGTACTATCTTCACTATGGTTTTAATTTGCATTTCCCAGATTGCTAATGGTGTTGAACATCTTTCACATGCTTACTGGCTATCTGTAGAAATGTTTGGCAGATAGAGGTATTCAGATCCTTTGGCTACTTTTTATTATTTTTTAAAATTCCAGTATAATGGCTACTTTTAATTGGATTGTCTTTTTATTATTGAGTTGTAAGAGTTGACCCCTGTGCTTTTAAAAGCTTCAGCCAAAAGCCAAGTTCTGTACACATGCCAAGTTCTCCACAAGTAAAGGCCTATTCTAGTCAATCCACACGTAACTTAGTCTTTTCAGAAGTAGCAAAGCATTCTATGCCTCTGGATATGAGACTAAATTTATTTTCTAAGTCCTCAAGTACCATCTTAATAACTATAGTCACCATGATGAAACCATGATGCTATACCTTTCTCTAAGTATAACCAGTGAGTCATACTCCTCAATAACGCATGATCTCAGGGCACCTGGGTGGTTCAGCTGGTTAAGCATCTGATTCTTGGTTTCAGCTCAGGCCATGATCTCATGGCTTTGTGGGTTCCAGCCCCACACAGCCCAGAGCCTATTTGGGATTATATCTCTCCTCCTCTCACTCTGCCCCTCCCCCACTCACATGGTCTCTGTCTCTCTCAAAATAAGTAACTTAAAAAAAAATAATAATGCATACTCTCAAGTCAGAATGCCGAGATTCAAGTCCCAGCTCCACCATTTCCTAGCTGTTTAACCTGGAGATCATCATTTAACCTCCCTAACTTAATCTACAGTAAAGTAAGAATATTCCTAGTACTCATCTTGCAGGGTTGCTGTACAGATTAAAGGTATGATAAATGCAAGTTGTATGACCGGCACATAGGAAACAGTTAACAGATGTTAGTGATTCGCACTAGTCTTTAAAGGGGAAATACATGTGGGGATGCTGAGGACAGGGTGTCCCTACCTTTTTGTCTCCTGATACCCGGGTCAGTCAGTGCAAATTAGTTTTTGCAGTTAGAAGCTCTTTAGAGTTAGTTAGAAGTTCTCTGCAAAAATCAATGTTTACCTTTATTTTCCCTGGTTGAGTCTCTTCAATAATCACATTACTTGTGGGCCAAGTTAACACTCCAGGAAGGCGACAAATCAAGGTTCTTGCTTTCTCAAAATGATTAAGAGCTTCTAGAAATCTAAAGTCAGAATTATGAAGAAAGAAGATATTAAAGCTGTGATAAGAATTTTCATTCCCCACAATAAAAGTCACAGAGATTTCAAGTTTACTAAGAATACATCTGATAAATCACTGTAGAGAAATATTCAATACAACCTATATTTTCTTTAAAAAACACAGGCATGTTGAATCACTATTATTGTACACCTGAAACTAATATAATACTATAGGTTAACTAACTGGAATTAAAATAAAAACTTTTTAAAAAAGCATTACCATTGCTTACTATAAAAGTAATATAAATTAAAACACAAATCTGCCTGGACACTGGCTTTATTGTGGTAGGTGCACACTAGTCCTTTTAAAGTTGTAATTTATTATTTAAAGTTTCCAACAATTAGGAGTGCCTGGGTGGCTCAGTCGGTTAAGTGTCCAACTTCAGCTCAGGTCATGATCGCACAGTTCGTGAGTTCAAGCACCGCGCTGGGCTCTGTGCTGACCGCTCGGAGCCTGGAGCCTGCTTGGGATTCTGTGTCTCCCTCTCTCTCTCTCTCTCAAAAATGAATAAGCATTAAAAAAAATTTTTTTTAAGTTTCCAACAATTGAAACAGAAAACTGAACAATTTGGTTGTTCCATTTTTATTTGTTTTGTTTACTAATAAGTTAGATTCCTGTAGAGAAATGGCAACCCTTCATTTAAATTAATCAATCATAAATACTTTTTTTTTTTTAACTCTATTAGGACATCTATAGTAAAAATCGCTCTTCTGAAAAAATTCTAAAGAGACTGTGTATGCTAGACATCTTCAACCATAAAGCAGTATTTTAAAAGAACAAATGTGTATGTAAACTTTTAACTATATGAAATGTTTTAGTTATGGTTTATGTTTTTAAAAAATGTCAATCGATTTCCATAGTCCATTCAGCAAAAGAATACTAACATATTGGATTATAAAGTTAATCAAGTCTTTATAATTCTCTTGAGACTAGAGAAGAAAGTTTTCCTGCTTTCTCCAATCTTGAAATGATTGCCCAATTTAAGAACGTTTTTTTTTTTTTTTTTGCCTATGGGGAAGAAAAATTCACCTGCAGAAAATTCACCATCCACCGTAAGACAGTTCACAGAACTTTTACCAGAAATTGCATATCACAACAGCAAACAACCAGCTAAATATTAGACATTGAACCCCACAGCAGATTATTTTGAAATCAAAATGTAAATGCTTTTCAAAATGGCAAAGACTTTATCATTTATCATAATTCCCATGATATTACACATTACGATCTATTCCTAGAACTTGTGAATAACTGCATATGACCGCTGCATTAAAAAGGGTATATCCTGGGGCGCCTGGGTGGCTCAGTTGGTTGGGGGGCCGACTTCGGCTCAGGTCATGATCTCACGGTCCGTGAGTTCGAGCCCCACATCGGGCTCTGTGCTGACCCGCTCAGAGCCTGGAGCCTGTTTCGGATTCTGTGTCTCCCTCTCTCTCTGACCCTCCCCCGTTCATGCTCTGTGTCTCTCTGTCTCAAAAATAAATAAACGTTAAAAAAAAATTTTTTTTTTAAAAGGGTATATCCTAAAGGCACCTGGGTGGCTCAGTTGGCTAAGTGTCTGACTCTTGATTTTGGCTTCAGGTCCTGATCTCACGGTTTGTGAGATCGAGACCCGTGTCAGGCTCTATGCTGCCAGCACAAAGCCTGCTTGGGACTTCTCTCTCCCTCTCTTTGCCCCTTTCCTGCTCATGTTCTCGCTCTCAAAAAAAAAAATAACTAAATAAACAAACTTAAAAAATAAAAATAAAAAGGGTATATCCTAAACAATTTATGCTAAACTTTGAAATTAACTTCACTTGCTATTACTACACAGATGACTGCTAAACCCTCACTTCCCCTCCCTCTACCTGATTTTTATATAAATCGGCCTGGTCACAGGAACTTAACTTTGGGAAGTTAAAGAACTTTCTTTAATCTTTAAAAACATAAAAGAAGTCCTAAGCACACTCCCAGAGTGGGCTTCCAAGAGTACCAAAGGCCTGATAAAATTTCCCCTAAAAAGACAGATTAAAATGTAAGAATAATTAAAAGCTATGAATGCTATTCAATTAGTCAACAATTATTTCTTCATAAAGTAATCTAACATACCTACGATTATATTGAGTGCAAGTGTAGAACAGGAAATTTTGGGTTTTCTTTTCGTTACTGTTATTTTACAGTTAATTATACTGCTTTATTGTGCCAAAAATATGGAACACTTCACAAATTTGTGTGCATCCTTGTGCAGGGGCCATGCTAATCTTCTCTGTATCATTCCAATTTTAGTCTATGTGCTGTGCAAGCAAGTACTGAACAGAGAGCTTTTTTAAAGCCCAATGCATAATCCTATTCCCAAAGGGTCGTATAGCAATTTGGGAAGATAAGATAAGAAACATCTGGAGAACAACTACATATTAAACTTTGAGTATGGATTCCAACTATAGGGACAGCTGGGTGGCTCAGTTGGTTGAGCGTCCAAAGACTCTTGGTTCCAGTTCAGGTCATGATCTCACAGTTTGTGGGTTCGAGTCCCCAGTCAGGCTCTGAGCTGACAGCATAGAGCCTGCTTGGGATTCTCTCTCTCCCTTGCTCCCCCACTCACACTCTGTCTCTCTCAAAATAAATAAACTTAAAACAAAAAAATGATTCCAACTATAGAGTAAGTTCAGAGAACAAATTTTTATTTCTAACTCAAGATGTCTTTGAACAGATGTATATCTCATATTAAAACCATATTTATACGGGCTTTTGGTGGAAACAGGTATTTTGGTAACCAAAAAAATCATATAATCAGACTTATATAGCATTAACTTATATCAATTCAGTCACCATTTGTAAGTGACATATACTAACAGAAAAAAATATACAATCTTTTGTGTCACATTACCTTATTTCAAACGTTCTTATAAGATTCAAAAAAAGGAAGCATTAGGTGCTGAACTGACTGGTCATACTCAATTAATAATTAATACTGATACAGAAATGCTGCTCCTCCAAGCAAACATAATTATGATAGTATGCCACAGAGAAAACAACAATATAATTCCAGAAAAGGGACCACCACCACCTTAGACTTCAAATGAGTTATCCACCCTGAGCATAAAAAAGTACAATTCCTACTAACCTGTTCTTTTTCAAATATACTTTTCCAATTCCACAGTAGGCCAAGCAATCAAGTCCCTCATTGGGATAGTGTTCAATCATCCTCTTAAACTGGTTTTCAGCTTCAGATAATTCCTTCAGTAGCAATAAAAACAATGATCACTTAACACTACAAAAGAAAGGCTAGAACAGATTTTATCTGAAGGTTGATTCTTTTTGTGTAGTATTACAAACTGTATATCCAAAAATTTCTATGGCAAAATCACGCCTTCGGCATTTTATTTTCTTAGCAAACATACAAATTTTGATCATAGGATACTCAGAGACACAACGAAAGTGATCCAGCTTCAGAATGAAACATGGGTGCGGGACACATCAGACAACCAACCAAATGAGCATTTACTAACACACACACACAGAGGGCCCAGTATGTGCTGGCTAAAACTAAAAGGTATGAGTTCATGGTATAAAGACTGACTGGATGCAAACATACCATGACCTATCTCCTAGTAAGTGCTGCTCCGCTGGCACTCCAATGATGTTACCACAATGTTTTGTGGCATAAGAAAGATAAATACTCAGTCTTAAAAATAGCAAAAGCTTTATAGAACTTAGAGTACATTCTTCTGAAAATTCCCAACAATGGAAACTTCTACGCTTTGAATTTTGTTTTCGAAAAAGTCCAAAAGACACTTAGCTCAAGGCAGTCCTGGTAACCCCATTGTGGGTGAAAAAGGAAATGTCACTACAAAATGGGAGTTCATTAAAGCTTTGAGGCCAGTTCCAAAGGAGGCATTCCAAAAACGTTTTAAGCAAGAGCTCTCCTGGAGTAAATACACTGCTTACTTCTGGGGCTACCCTGAGTGATGATATTCTTTTAAATGTCCAAGTTCTATTGTGTCTGGTTTGTTTTTTTCAATCAGTCTCATTAATTCAAAGTAAATCACAAATGTAGTGAACTATTTCTTCAATTTTGATAAAGCAAAACATGGTTAAGATATTATCACTCTGCCAAGAATAGAAGAATTGAGATCATAAAGTCCTATCTCCAACAATCTATTAGAAAAGAGAATTAGACAGGCCCTAATAGAAGATATTCATCTGTCACATCAAGAACAAGGAAAGAAGGCAGGGTGCCTGGGTGTCCGACTCTTGATTTCAGCTCACGTCATGATCTGTCTGTGAGTTCGAGCTCCATGTCAGGCTCTGAGCTGACAGTGTAGAGCCTGCTTGAAAGTCTCTCTGCCCCTCCCCCACCCTCAATCTCTCTCTCTCTCAAAAATAAACATTAAAAACAAAACAAAAATAATAAGGAAACAAGCATGTAACAAGGAAAATGAACCTCAGACGCTGGACCACTGTGAGAGTGGAACATAAAAGATGACTTGATCCTTATTAGGTAGCAGGCAGGGCTTCACTCAGCCAAGGAAGCTTGGAGCCCAAGTTGATAGAAAGGATATATTATACCTGAGGTAATTCTACAGCAATTTTGAAATTTTGGCTTTTATTGAAAACTAAAAACCATGGAAAGCAAAGTACAGTTGACTCTTGAAAAATGCAGGGGTCATAAGTGTCCCATCCAATTAAAAATCCAAGTGTAACTTTTGGTTCCCCAAAAACCTAATTACTAAGTCTACTGTTGACTGGAAGCCTTGCCTATAACATAAACCACTGATCAACACGTATTTTGTATGTTATACGTATTATATACTGCATCCTTATAATAAAGTAAGCTACAGAAAAGAAAATCATGAGAAAATATATTCACAGTACTATACTATATTTTTCAAAAAAATCCACGTGTAAGTGGACCCATGCAGTTCAAAACCATGTTGTTCAAGAGTCAACTGTATAATGCTGCGTGCACTGCAGTTAAGGAAACTTTGCAGGAGAGCACTGAAGGACCATGAGTAATGAAAACCATGTGTGCTCACACCTATACACTGATTCTATGTGCTTAAGGGAAGCCTGTGTTCCAGAAGATAATAAAATACCCAAATACTTGGTAGCCAGAACTAAGAGAACTTAACACAAAGTTGAACTCTCCTTTCTTAATCTCCCCAAGGCCATTCCTTCCTTCCATCACTAAATGCAACCATTATCTCCAACTTGATGTAGGGCTAGCCAGTGTTTTTTTTTACCTTTACAAAAGGCAGAAATAGTCATAAACAATATCTACTATTGTTGCACAAGTTTTCCAAACTGTACATAAGTGGTTATCACAATGTTTGTCATGTTCTCTAACTTGTCTTTTTCACTCAACATGTTTCTTAAATCTGTAATGATACAGTAGGTGCTTTACTTTTTATACAAGTAAAAAGTAAATTTCTACTGGTCGTCTGGCATAGCTTTTTTCTAATGGGATCACAAACTAATTTTTCTTTAAAAAAAAAAACAAAAACCACAAACAGGTATTTCAGAAAAAAAATATCAAGCAAGTACACAGAAAGAAATAAACCGAAGTGGCAAAACTATTTTTCACATATCTTCTAAAATGGCATATTTTAACTGTTTATCATCTCTGTTACAAATCTTACCTCCGGCTGTCCTATCCCAAGGAGAGAAATAGCAAGTCCGTAGACTACTAAGACATAGTTAATCATGGCCAGGTTCAATTGCTGTCAAGAAAAATGCTCCAGTTAAAAATTTGAACATAATTTTGCCTAATCTGCACAAACCTGGTAGCCACAATAGAAAAAAAATGTAATAAAATCTCACTAATTGCTATGATTGGGATAAAACCAAACAGAAATAGAAAATATATTTTGCAAAGATGTGCAGTTATACTGAAATCAAGTATTTAAAACGCAGAACCATTATCTCAGAGTTCCTTGAAGGCATGGTTTGTGACAGATTAGAATAACTGAAGCCATATTGTTTTGCATATAAATGGGTACTAGTGACAGATTAAGACATTTTCTCTCCTATAATCTTGCATAAACTATTCACCTAGCTAATTCTTTCTGGATGAAAAGATGTGACTAACGTGAGTCCAAAACCTGGATTTAGTACTTTTGCAGGAGGAGAAGCCAAGCGTTCTAATGAGCACCAAGTAGAGAGTCTAAACCTGGGTCGTATAATATGTGCAACCATAATGGCTGAATCAGAGCATGACCGGCTTCTCACAACCTGGAGCAGATTCAGGCAATCTCAGGTGGGTCTAAGGCACAGTAATACAGTGACCTTAAAGGCTTCGTTCTCATCTACATTCACTTGAAATGCTCCTGCATTGATGAGCCAGTTATAAGACAGAAATTTTACCTTTATTTTTTGAGGATCTAGACCATTGAGCAACTCCGTGAAGGCCTGCGCGGCACTGCGACAGCGCTGCTCGAGCAAAGCCGTGTAACCATCCTGGATTAAGCTTCTCAGCATTTTCATTATATTAGCAAAATCCTGCAAAAGAAGAAATTCTACTTCAGTAATCCAGAGCTATATGTGTTCCGTCTGAAACTTAAGATGCCAAAGTTCATCATAGGGCATTTATATTTTACAACTGATCATAAACCCCCAAAGTTATGCTTTATGCATTATACTTTCTCTACATGGCACCTTTAAAGCAAAAATTTAAAGGTACTACTTCACCATCTTATTTTCTTTTTTTTTTTTAATTTTTTTTTCCAACATTTTTTATTTATTTTTGGGACAGAGAGAGAAAGAGCATGAACGGGGGAGGGGCAGAGAGAGAGGGAGACACAGAATCGGAAACAGGCTCTAGGCTCTGAGCCATCAGCCCAGACCCGACGCGGGGCTTGAACTCACAGACCGCGAGATCGTGACCTGGCTGAAGTCGACGCTTAACCGACTGCGCCACCCAGGCGCCCCCACCATCTCATTTTCAATACTCCTACTGCTGCTGACAGGAAAGGGTGGTTCATTTTACACTGTATGGTTCTAAGCCTTGCTCACTTCTCCAGACCAAACAGACAGCATTCAGAAGTTTTAACAGCACAAATGGAGAATACCAGCCACCAATTTAAGTAACTGTTTGGCTGGAACTAGAATTAGACAAATAAGAACAAGAAATCAATTTTCTGATCACTATCAGACTTTAACAACTGCCCTCGTGCTCCAGAATTAAACCTTAATTCTTAGCAAGAAATGGCTATTTCAATCTTTGGCTCTGCTTCTGCCTATCATGTGCTTGAACAGAATGCAATAAAATTATCAGGAGAGATTTGGTTAAATGCAAAGGGAAGAGCATAAGAATTAAAAAAACAAAAGTACCATAAATATAAATGTACCTTGAAATAAAGTGAGAAAAAATGGTACCTTTGGATATATATGTGAACATACATCATAGAAGTTGAATTCAAGTTTTAGTTACATGGCAATAGCTGTCACAAAAGTTCCATAAAAACTAGAGAGAGAAGACTACAAGGTTAAGCCTAGACTTCTTCACTCCTTGACATACACGTGCACACCACTGAGGAAAGCAGAAGATGCAAATACGTGTGCAATATTCCTCACTGTTCTTAACAGTAAAGATCCAGAAGGAGGCCCACTGCACAAAGCACAAAGGGAAGAGCAGTTTGGTCACAATTAACAAAAGCTGCCTACTGGCTTTCGTCCAAGGAGAACCTTCCCCCACAATACACACGGAACAGAGAAGCTCTCACATAAACTTCGTATTTGCTACAGTATTTAATAAAAGTTCGAGGACAGCTACATTTATGTTGATATGAATTTTATTATTTTTTTAATGTTCACTTATTTTTGAGAGAGAGAGAGAGAGAAAGTACAAGAGGGGGAGGGGCGAGAGAGAGGGAGACACAGAATCCGAAGCAGGCTCCAGGCTCTGAGCTGTCAGCACAGCTTGAACCCACGAATCACGAGATCATGACCTGAACCAAAGTCAGATGCTCAACCAACTGAGCCACCCAGGTGCCCCAAGATACGAGTTTTAAAAGTTATAGACGATGATGTGCTATCCCCACAAATACTAGTTATTAGCCCTGAATGTACTGATTCCATTTTAATCTCTTTCACATTCTAGAAAAGAGTCCCTTTTAACTCATGCTTCTGTTAAAAATTGTTTCTCTCAGTAAATACAATAAACGACCATGGAGTACTAAAAGCTCCATGAGAGCAGGCTGGGTTGCAATGCCATATACCCAATGTCTCTCGTTCTTCAGGACAGACAGGGAGGGGCCTAACCAAAAGTGTGTTGAATGAACAATGGAAGGCTCAAAAATAACTACCATATTTATTTAAATCACCTTTGATCTTTCACAGGCTGTCTCTTCTATTTAAGTCTTTCATAGTTTCTAGAGTCAGTAAATCAACATAAAAAACCATAATTTTAACATCTCTGTCAGAAATTCTAATTTTTTAAAATGTTTTATTTACTTTTGAAAGAGAGAGAGAAACAGATCATGAGTGTAGGAGGGACAGAGAGAAAAGGAGACACAGAATCCAAAGCAGGCTCCAGGCTGTGAGCTGTTAGCACAGAGCCCGACATGGGGCTCGAACTCATGGATGGTGAGATCATGACTTGAGCCAAAAGCTGGACACCCAACCGACTGAGCCACCCAGGCGCCCCTAACTGCCAGAAATTCTAAAGATGCTTTTATGCAACTGGTTAGAAATGTTTTCATAAACTGCTTGAAACATGCTTCATTCCTTCAGTCTTTTGTAAGATATTTGTCATATATACCTAAAATAGTTAATTGAATTTTTAAATGACCCCTATATTGGGACAAGTATTATATGCCATGTTAATACACATTTTTAAGAGTGAAATTTAAATCCAATATTCTATTTTAGAAGAAATAAAACTATGTCTACATAAAGAACTGGATGACCAGAGCAGATGCATATGAATCACATTTACCCAAAAAAGATCATCTTTCATTTAGTACTACATAATCTATAAGTGTTCAGTGACTGGAATAGTCACTGGCCAAGGTTTCATGAATTCTGGATTGCATCAAGGTTTTTATCTCTTTTTGAATCAATTTTTGTAAGTTGGGATTTTTCTAGGAATTTATCCATTTCATCTATATATGCTTTCAAATTTCTTGGTATGATGTCATTTATAATAGTATTTTGATGTATTTGTAATATTCAAGGATCTGTAGTAATGTATCCTTGTTTATTCTTGAAATTGTCTTATGATGTCTTCTTTTCTTCCTCCTCAATCGGTTTCAATACCAGTGTATAAATTTTATTTATACTGACAAAGAATCTATGGTTATCTCTGTGAATCCTTCCACTACATGTCTGTTTCCATTTCATCATTTTCTACTTCAGTCTTTATTATTTCCTTCCTTCTCCTTTCTTTGGGTTTATTTGCTGTCTTTCTTTTTTCCTAGCTCCTGGAATAACTGCTTCATTAATTTAAAAGTTTTTGTTCTTTTCATACATACGTTTAGCTTGATAAATTTCCTTCAAAGTTATCTTTTAGCTATACTCCTTGCATTTTTTTAGAAGACTTTTTCTCTTAGTTTTCAGTTTACAACAAAACTGAGGAGGTACAGAAATTTCCATTATACCCCTTGCCTCCTCAAATGTACACCCCACTATCACTCATCAGAATGGTGTATTTTACATATCTATTTTTTTATTGAAGTATAATAAGCATATGTTATACTAAATTCAGGGATACAACACAGTGATTCCACAATGCTTAACATTATGCAGTGCTCACCACAATAAGTGTAGTTACCATCTGTCACAATCCAGTTATTACAATATTATTGATTATATTCTCTATGCTATACTTTTCATCACATGGTTATTTATTTCATAACTGGGAGTTTGAACTTCTTAATCCCCTTCACATAGTTTACCCATCCTCCCACCCTCTCCCCTCTGGCAACCACCAGTTTCTTCTCCGGATTTATGGGACTGTTTCTGTTTTTGTATGTTGTATGTGTGTTTGTTCACTTGTTTTGCTTTTATTTTTATTTTTTATTTATTATTTTTTTTTTTTAACGTTTATTTGAGACAGAGAGAGACAGAGCATGAATGGGGGAGGGTCAGAGAGAGGGAGACACAGAATCCGAAACAGGCTCCAGGCTCTGAGCTGCCAGCACAGAGCCCGACGCGGGACTCGAACTCACAGACCGTGAGATCATGACCTGAGCCGAAGTCGGCCGCTCAACCGACTGAGCCACCCAGGCGCCCCTTGTTTTGCTTTTAGATTCCACACAGAAGTGAAATCACATGGTATTTAACTTTCTCTTTTTCACTTAATGAAATCTGGTCTAGGTCCATCCATGTTTTAAGAATGGCAAGATTTTATGCTTTTTTTAAGAATACTCCACTGTATGTATACCATATCTTCTTTAACTCAGAATAGTATATTTTTCACCAAACATGAACTACACTCACACATCTTAATCATCCAAAGTCTATAGTTTACCACAGGATACACTCCTCGTGTTGTACTTTCTATGGGTTTGGACAAATGTATAAGGACATAGAACTATCATTATGATATCATACAGAAAATTCTCACTGCCCTAAAAATCCTCTGTGCTCTGCCTATTCATTTTTCCCCCTTAATGTTTATTTTTTTATTATTTTTTAAATTTCTTAAAAGTGTTTATTTTTGAGAGAGAGAGACAGAGTGCGAGTGGGGGAAAGGCAGAGAGACAGAGAGGGAAACACAGAATCTGGAACAGTTTCCAGGCTCCAAGCTGTCAGCACAGAGCTCAATGCAGGGCTTGAACTCATGAACTGTGAGATCATGACCTGAGCCAAAATCGGACACTTAACCGAATGAGCCACCCAGGGGCCCCATCTTAATGTATATTTTAAAATTACTTACTAAATACCATAGAAAGAATTTTATACATAAAGTTATCTGATTATGGTTAAATCATTCAATGAATAAAAAGTTCGCTCTTTCACAGCTTTCAGGTAGGCATAATAAAACTGCAAGCACTTAAACCTTTCAAAATAATTTAAATCTTAAAATATTATCTTAAAATAAAACTTTGGAAAGCAAAGAATCCCAAATCTTTAAATCTTTGGGAACCAAACAATTTTTCAGTGTCAACCATTAGTTGACAATTTCTGGTTAAAGTAATTATCAAGTTTGGGTGCCTGAGTGGCTCAGTCAGTTAAGTATCGGACTCTTGATTTTGGCTCAGGTCATAGTCTCATAGTTCATGAGGTCGAACCCTGTGTCGGACTCTGTGCTGACAGCGCGGTGCCTGCTTGATTCTGTCCCTCCCCCTTGCTGTCTCTCCCAAAATAAATAAACATTAAAAAAATCTGCTTTAGCAAGTTAATATCTAAATTAGTGATAGTTTTGTTTCTTAGCAGTCATATAGAAATTATATGTCCGTAACTTAAATTATAAAAAATAAATCTTAGAGATGTACGTTAGACTTAATTTATACGAAAAATATTTTGTTCAAAGACTTTGCTTTTTTAAATTAGAAATAAGCCTTTTCCTTTACCTGGTGTGCAGCTCTGGAAGATTTAGAAAACTG
Source organism: Puma concolor (assembly GCF_028749965.1). Classification (NCBI taxonomy): domain Eukaryota; kingdom Metazoa; phylum Chordata; class Mammalia; order Carnivora; family Felidae; genus Puma; species Puma concolor. Next base: position 152,093,416 of record NC_141675.1, on the reverse strand, counting down.
TTTTTCCAAGATGTTTTTCAAATCTACTGGTAAACTCCCCTGTGAAGTAGAACTAAAAGAGAAAAGTGTTTTGAGTTATTTTAAAATAAAACACTCCTGCTTATAGAAAGAAAAGAGTATTTACTAAAAGTCATTTTTTAAAAACTGAAGTAAAAGTGATATACAATGTTGTATTAGTTTCAGGCATACAACATGGTGATTTAACAATTCTATACATTACACAATGCTCACCATGGTAAGTGTGCTTACCACTTGTCACCATACAACATGATTACAGCATTATTGATGATATTCCCTATCCTATCCTTCTCATCTCCATGTGAAGGTCATTTCAAACACTGAATAAATGGAAAGTCACAAATTCCTACATAAAAATATTATTACCAAGAGGGCAATTCTCCCCAAATTAATCTCTAAATACAATGACATCTCAATAAAATCCCTATAAAACTGGAGGTGGAGGGGGACCAGAAGAATTGATTATGAAGATGACACGGAAGAACTTAAAAAAAAAAAAGAAATTGGGGAGATTTATGATCATCAAAAGTTATTACAAATCTACAGTCGTCAATAACAACATAGCTTGAAACAAGAAATGTGCCCATTAAACATTGCAAAGATGCTTCATCTCATAGGAAAATCTAATAATATGACAACTGTTTCAGAAAGTATGATTTCAAATGCTGCTGAGGGTAAAGAAGATTCAGGTACTCTGGGTAGTGTTTTCTGACACTAAATAGTTGTCATTTTTCCCTACCAATTCTCCAACACGGAGTGTTCAGTAATTCAATTCCATTTTGACACAAACTCTGGAGTTAACACAGGCCCCACAGGTCAAAGGCTCAGTCCCACAAAATTGATCCCACTTCAGACACAATGCCCTTCCCCATACTGTCAGCCACAAGGAGGCGCTCAGGCTACCCTCTACTGCCTGGCAGATTACAAACTCAAGAGGTTTCTGTGACCCTCCCTCAGGTTCAACAATTCCCTAGAATGACTCACAGAACTCAGAAAAGTGCTTTACTTATCATTACTAGCTTATCACAAAGGCTGTAACTCACAATGGCCAACGGAAGAGATGCACAGGAAGGTACGCCACCCCATGCCACCTTCTCAGCATCTCCATGTATTCAGCAACCCAGAAGAAGCTCCCTGAGCCCCAGTGGTTTTAAAGGCTTCTATGAAGGTTATTATTACATAAGTATGAATGATTATATTACTAGTCATTGGTGACTGAACTCAATTTCCCGCTCTCATCCCCTTCTTGGAGATCAGGGGGTAGAGCAGAGAGTTCCAACCCTCCAATCACATTCTTGCTCTTTCTGGTGACCAACCCCAATCCTGCAGGTAGGGGCCCAGCCTTAAGTCATCTCAGTTTAAACTCAGGTAAGGTAGGGGCGCCTGGGTGGCGCAGTCAGTTAAGCGTCCGACTTCAGCCAGGTCACGATCTCGCGGTCCGTGAGTTCGAGCCCTGCGTGTCAGGCTCTGGGCTGATGGCTCGGAGCCTGGAGCCTGTTTCCGATTCTGTGTCTCCCTCTCTCTCTGCCCCTCCCCCATTCATGCTCTGTCTCTCTCTGTCCCAAAAATAAATAAACGTTGAAAAAAAAAAATTTTTTTTTAAATAAAAAAATAAACTCAGGTAAGGTAGAGAGGAGCCCGTTAGGACTAACGAAAGATACTCTTTTCACTCCAAAAGTTCCAAGGATCGTAGGTGCTCTAAGCCAAGAACAGAGGACAGAGACTACATATATATACACATATACATATATACATACACACACACACACACACACACACACACACACACACACACACACACACACACACACACACACACCCTCCCTCCCTCCCACAGCTCAGTAGGAATGCTGAACGGTACTCATTTTCTAGGACAATTTGGCAGTATCTATCTAAGTTAAAATTACACATTCCCTATGACAGAGCAATTCCACTCTAGAAATTTCTTCTTCAAATAGACATCTATACTGTGAAATATCCTGCAGCCATAAAAATGAAGGATGTAGATCTCCATGATCTGATGTGTGAAGGTATGCAAGATATTTGAAAGAGATAAAAAAGCAAGATATAGGCCAGAATGGTCTTAACAACAATGAAAATGATGGTAATAACAATATTGATAGTTAAGGTAAACTGAGCATTTACCATGTTCCAGGGCTCTAAATGTTTCATGTGGCTATCCTACTTAACCATTAAATAACCCCATGAAATGGACATAATCAAATAAGAAGACTTCAATTTGAAAACAAAAACAAACTATAAAAAAAACATTTTATCTTTAGCAGAACAGTTTAAATTATAACCATGCATTCAAAGAATATCCCTGTATGTTTTTGGTTTCTTTTGAGGGTTGGGGAAGGGGGGAGGGGAGGACTCAGGATTTTCTTACAGAATAAGAGAATAACATAGTATCTATGCCCTTGCTTTAAATTAAATTTTGTAGCAGCATTAAAAAATGATCACCTTTTTTTAATGGGGCTTTACTAATTTCTCTATTAGCTCAACAGAGATTGAGCCAATAGAAAAGATTCTCTTGCTTTGATATTCAAATCCTTCTTGAAACATCTGTCAAGGAATCAGCCTTAAATGAAGAGAAAGCCAACAGCTGGTGTACCTTTGGCAGAAATGCTTTTGCAGGGTCTCCAGCATCACTTTCACTGACTTTATGAACTTCTGTATCCATTGCAAGATTTACAAGTTCACTCACTCTGCAATGAATCTGTATCTTTGCAGGCAATGGTGGGTTAATTGTAAAGATAGGTGGCAAGAGTTCCTATTGTTAATTCGGGGAAGGGGATGTCTGGTAGAACTCACTTTATATGTAGTCACTTTATTAGTGAACACTTTCCTCTAATGACAGCTGCTCAAAAGGGCCCCTGAATATACACACACCCATGCCTGTGTATGCAGAGTAAGCTTCCAGGTGGCCAAGAACTTGTTAACAATGAGTACCTAAAGGAAGCCACGAGAGAAGCAATTGTGGGAAAGGTGAAATAAGGTGAGCAGGGAGAAGAGGTAATTTTCACTTCATACTTCTTTTTTCTTCTCATGAGCATGTATTTTGAGATTTCTAAGAATTAACACTGCTGTATCTCATATTATATGCCTTTCAGACATTACTAACATTCAGGATTAATAATATTTTAGCCAAATATGACACTCTCCTAAAGACATGCCTTTGATATTTGAAAGGCATTTTAGTACTCATCATAGCTACTACTTGAAAGAGACATACCCCCCTCCCCTTTTTCTTTTTTCTTAAGAGGAGGATATTTAAGGGGGAAAAAAAACCTAGATAAACAACATACCTGAACTTCTCCAATTCATTGTTTCGAGATTTTTGTTTTCCTTTATATTTTGGAGGCTGACCTGTGAATACAAAGTATTTGTTCCCGAAATCTGTACACAACAATCAACAATCTAAAAGCAAATCAACTAAAACTATGTACATTGGAATAAGAAAGCAAGGCAAGCAATGTTTTATGTGAGTGAAACTACAAACAGGTAAAGAAACAGCTATGATGTTTGTCTGTATATGCTATAAAATTATTGTGAACATAAATTACAATGATATTATTTGGGCCTACAGTAGATACAGAGAGATAAAGGCTACAGTTCTTCTTCTCAGGTAGTTTACAATCAGATGGGAAGAAAAGACAGTCACCAGGATTACACGACAATCACTTTTAGAAAAGAAGATATGGCATGTTGCTATTGACATACTAATTCCATGTTAACTGGTCTTATAACTCATAGAAGTGGAAATCACTTCAGGTTGAGTGTCCGGGAAAAGTGTTAGTGGGAATGCAGCGTTCATATTTAGCTTTAAGAAGCAAGCAGAATTTGGATAGGATGGGCCAAACTCAAGAATGACATTCACTTTAAGAGACACTAAGTAAACCTGTGTGATCTGGGGAGCTGGATAAGAAGAGGAGGTTGGAAAGGGGCTGCGAAGGCTGGCTGGAGTGAGCGATCACAGGTCCTTGGCTTCCGATACTCGAGCTGTGTGAGTCCAGACTTTGACCCACAGGCTGGAGAATAGGAATCACTATGTACTTCGGAGCAGGGAGGCAAATGCACAAAGTTGTGTGGAAGAGAGCACGGCAATACGGACAGGGTGTACGTGATGGGAGCTTTGGGGAGAGACAGCAGAGGCAAGTCAGAACCTATGAATTAAGGAGGGGATGAGAGCCGAAGTGGTTTGAGTGGCCTCAGAAAACAAAAGAGGCTTCCAGAAAGGCAGAACAGTTCTAGTTTGATTCCTGCTGTCCAACTTAGGGCAAATCTATGTAGGCTTAACTAGGACCTCAATTTCTTTGACTGAATACAGATGCTGAAGGTGGTATTTAAATTATTTACTTAAAAATGTGCTGATAATAACAGCCTAAGAAACATCAATAAATTAAAAGGTGTTTTCCAAAAGAAAAGTTTTGTCCTCAAAGATTTTTCATGCACTATTAGAGTCACATCAGGTAAGACAATCACCTGAGTCGCCCTCTTTATCATCCTCCAATGAGCTAACCAAATGGGAATGGCTAGTGGTAAATAGCTGGGTAAAAATGGCACCAGAGTCTAAGAAAAGACAGAACTGCAGGGAAAAAAGACAGAAATGGCTGCCAGAAGCAGAAAACAAATGAACCAACAAGAAAAAGGAAAAGAGGGCAGCAGGATCACAACTACGTCACTAATCTCATCACAATAATCCTGGAAGGAGCACATGAAAGTCTGAGACAAAATCTGTATCTAACAAGCAACCTTGTGCCATCAAGAATATCTGTATTTTCCTAAGCTCTGTTTTAAAAGGCAGGGAAGCATATGATCTACGCTACAATAATTTTCAACAAAATCTAGTCACATAAAGGGAGACTGAGAAATAAGTGAAGCATCAATGTTTGCTTCTCTGGACCCATCATTTCCCAATGATGTCAAGTAAATGGAGTCCTGTTGGGTGTATGTGTATTTACTAGATGCATAAATAAACATACACATTAAGCACATGCAAGTTAAAATAATAAAATAAAATAAGCCTAAAGCATCCATTCTCAGCATCACTCCTAACAGGGTGAAAATTAGTTATTAGGAGATGAGAAAAATCTAACTTTTTATATATATAAAGCACAGATGTACATACAGGACATAAAATGATAAACAGTATCCGTGGTAGGAGGGCAAATAGGAAAAAAAAAGTTTAAAAAGCCTCCTGGGTCAGGGGTTGGTGGTGGTTAATTAAAGTTGAAAGATACTACTGGCCTAATAGGAATTAGGTAGCAGATGAAGAAGAATTTTAGCCTTCCTTTCTGTGCTTCTTATATGAATTTCCAAAATTAAATTTATTAAATATATGAAAATACTGAGCATTGACTTCAAGTAAATATTCAATGTTTTCTTAACATAGAAATATTATAAAGTAGAAAAGAACAAAAGCAAATACAAGTGAGGCTTGTACAAATGTTGGGCCATGGAAGTTTAGGAACGCTACATTAATTCAGCAACAAATAAGGAAAAAACTTACTTGATGGTGGTAGAAATTCAGGATGACAGTCACAATCATCTACCTTCAAAGCTTCATCTACCACCTAGCCATGAAAATAAAATTAGTGAGATTAAAACAAAAATACAGCCATAAAGAATTCAATAGCTAAATAATAAAATAGAACAGAATTTACCCAAGTGCCTAAAATAACCAGCTGGTTATTAGGCCTAAATGAATAAACAAACAAGATGACCATTCTATTTCCAACACCTGGCATGATGCCTAACAAGTCTGTTCAATAAGTGTACTTAATAAATACTATCATATCTTTCCTTATGCTTCTTTCCCTGAGTACAGCCTCTGAGATATTCATTATTAACAATAAAAGGACTATACAGGGAGTTGGCAAAGCTCCCTTCAATGCCTCCTAGCCACCTACTCCAAAACACTATTTTCCTTTTTTCCTCTCAAATCCTAGAAAGAAATATGAATGTGTACTTGGTGATACCTGCTGAATTTTTAATATACTACTGTTCAGAAGAAAATGGAGATATAGACGCTGATCACAGAGGCAGACTGGAAGGCCTAGAGGCGCCCTCACAAACCATCAGGCCTGGGTGCTGGTGCACACAGCAGGGAATAAAGCCTGGGGACCACTGCTGGGAAGCACCACAGAGGCTGCAAAATATTTCGGGCAGAGATGGGAATGGCAGACCTCCCAGGCCCAATGCAACACAAGCCGGTGGGCAGGCTGGTGTGGTGCCAAAGGCCAAGTAGATACAAAAGGGGAAAGGGAGGAAAAGAAAAATCCAAAGCACTGTACGCAGTGGGGTGACATGGCCACCAGACCCCATTGTCACTCATTCCTAAGTGGCTGTTTGATTGAGAGACATGTAAAGCAGGAAAAGCAGGAAAAGCATACAAAAAGAACTTATCCAGGAGGAAAAATGAAATTTAGAAAAAAAGATTTTTGAAAACACACAAATGTGATTTCAAAAGAAACTGTGACTATCATCTCCATGTAGTTGAAGGAGGTAGTTGGAATATTTACTAAAAAAAGAAAATGAAAAAAAAAAAAGAAAAGAAAATCATTCTCTTGGTATCAATAGGCAAAAAGGGATTTGTATCACCAAAATATTTAGCTTCCATTATCACCAAAATATTGTAAAAACATGAGACTTTCTAAACTTGAAATAATTTTAATTTTAGTTTTTAACTAAACCTACCTTTAGATTCTGATTACCACCGTTTGCCATTTCGTGGTTAGTTTTTCTGGAATCTTTTTCAGTTTCCACGAAGTTAAGTGAAGTACTAAATGCAGGTGCTGATAAACTAGGTATGTAGGCCCTGAAATGGGGAATACAAGAAATACTAAATTTTTTTATACTGATTAGTATGCATTTTTTAAAATAATTTTTAAAAATATTTATTTATTTTGGGGAGAGCACAAGAGGGGGAGGGGCAGAGAAGGAGACAGAGGATGGGAAACCGGCTCTGTGCTGACAGGTTGACAACAGTGAAGTGAGCCCAATGTGGGGCTCAAACTCACAAACCGCAAGATCATGACCTGAGCCATAGTCGGATGCTTAACCAACTGAGCCACCCAGGTGCCCCTGATTAGCATGAATTTTAAAAAAGTTATCCTTCAAAGAAACAAGTTTTAGCAACTATCACCTTTTTTCCCTTGAAAGCCCGGTAATACTGTTTTAGAAAGAATCTACCTCTGAGATTGGGCTTTATACATAAATGTTATTTTCAATTTGGTAGTGAAAACTCAAAACAGATTAAGAACAGTTTAATAATATATTCTGGTTTCTAATATTCAAGTAAGTCTCCCTGTTTTAAATTTAACAGCTTCGATATCTTAGATATCTAAAGCATGGAGGAAAAGGCATAATCTCTTTTAATTGCCCAGTAACAAACGTAGGACCCAGGCTGCTATTTGTTTGTGAGCATATTAAAATCTGCCTGTTGCTTATTTCTAACAGAAAGTGTCTTAGCCTTTGAAAAGATACTGGGAGGCTGGAGACAGATGTTTCCAGGATAGCAGCTAAGACTTAAAGGTACAGACTGTCCCTACTCTCTGCTGCCAGGATCGTCACTACAAAAACTGTTCCCATGCGAGTAGAGTGAAATGAAAGTAATATTACACAGCTCTTTTCCCCTAGGCTTAGGCTACAGATCTCCCATAAATACATATGAAAATGGTTCAGTAAAACAGTCCACAAAACAAATGTGACAATTCATGGGTCACCTGATCTTAAGGCACAAACCCGGGTCCTTCCCCTCCCCAACTTTACCGTGGTTGCCATTAGCTACAAAGCATCATACATAGTGATTCTTAAAACTTACAAGGCAAAGCCATCCCAAGTAACAGCTACAGACCTGAGAGATGTTAACTCACCTGCTTTCATAAAAAGCTTTAATTGTATTCCTAGCTGGTGTTCGACCTATAAAAATCAATCACACACACGCATAGTAATCAGAGGATTAGCAACACATACTTTAAAGAGATTTAAAATTTCCTTTAAGCTGACAGAGCATCAAATTTACAGAACTGGAAAAATAAACCTGAATAATTTTGTATTTCCAGATGTTTTTAGTTTTAGGATGGCTTCACCAAATTGTTATACAGCCTGATTTGACATCCCATTACATGTGATCATTGACTAGCTGCAGCAGTATATAAATCTGAACCAGAGATGGTATCTGTCTTCAAGGAGCTCACAATCTTACAATCACATTAAGTTGGATGATAACATCTCAGCTCAGCTTCCTAAGACAGTAAATACCCAAAGAAGAAAAAACAGCAAAGACCTATATGGTGAGAGTATAGAGTAAGGAAATTTCGGGCATTGGAGAAAGCAAAATCACTTAGGAGAGAAAACGAGAGAATGAAAATCTTGAATTCCTAGCCCACACAGCCGATTTCTGGTATGTGTACATATCCATATACAGATGTATATATGCATATGTGGTCAGCATGCTATAGAATGAGCCACACACTTGGTGTGAATATCAAACAACTCTACTGAAGGGTTCTTTCTTTAGGAAGTAACTATAACCATGGAAGAAAAATTTTTAAACAATTTTATTTCAAAAGGCTTCACTTTATTCAAAATCTACAGAAGAACAAATTATAATTTGTTGTTGTCTGTTTCAACTAAAAGATACAAATCATTTGTAATTACCTAATGGAATATAACACTAATGTACTTCTACACAGATAGAAATGGAAAACTTAAGTGACTTGACCAAGAAAGCAAAACAAAGTAAGTACAAATCACCTGAGAATTGATTTATGGTCCTCCATTAATCCAAGAAACCCACCTTCAAAAGTTTTAAAGGGAATTCGACTGTAACCAAAGAATCTTAGGTGAAATACCTTGCAGGTCTTCTATTTGTTTTTGTAACTTTACATGCTGCTGAATTAGATCCTTGATTCCCTCAGGGTCATTTTTACAGAGTTTTTGAGCTTTTATGTTTGCTTGCAGGGCCCAGTCATATTCCCCCAGCATAGAAAGAGCAGCACAATAACGATAATGACCCTGTTCCAAAAGATAAATTTAATTTTTTCTCAAAAATATGCTTAAGTTAAAGAAAATAGATAAGGAAAAATATTTTGCTTAAAAACTAATTACTTAAAATGTTAGATTAGGACCCTATCAATGAAAATTTTTTTAAAATGTTAATACCTCTCAGGAAATAAAATTACTTAAATGAGCTAAAATGAAAAGTAATGAGTAGTATTTATAATAATTTTAACTAGAGATCAGTATTTTTGCTTAAGAGATTTTTATGCCCACAAAGAAAATAATTCAACCTTTATTATATTTTACTAGTAAAGAATGCAATATATTATTTTGTGCCAAATAAAGTACAAAAAAACATTCATTATATAGGAGTAACTTAATTTTTTTGAAAATATTTTAAGGCAGTAATAGTCTCTAAGTCATTACACTCTCTACACTTTGGAAATCACACAGATTTTAGAGCTGGAAGGAAAATCAGCTTATACAGAAGTTTTGCAACCCCTCTGAGAGCATGGCTACAGATAAGGGGTACACCTAGGCTAGACCTTCCATCCACCTCTCTCAATCAGCTTTTCATTTTTTATCTCTAGGTGTAGTTCTTGGCTTGAAGAAAAGGTCCAAAAACCATAGATCTACTCAATTCCAATGATCGGGGCTTCCTATTTTGTTTTGTTTGCTATAGAACCACAGTCCTGGCTGGCCCCATTTATGCACTCTGGGAAATCTTCTATATCAAGGATGAACATTTTAATCTAGAAAGCTAGTATTACCAAACTTGGGGCTAACTCAACCACCCCCTCTTCTACCTACTCACAAACTGAGCTCCTGTTGTAGGTACAGTATCTCCACTTGGGAACTGACGTACCTGTGAAAGAGGCTAGAAACTGCCCTAATGGCACATTTGTGTAGAGGCAAACCAAAGAATCCTGACCTATTGACTCTGGGCCCACAGCTCTTTCCTCCTTACTCCACATTTTACAAAGAACATTCTCATTCTATAAGAAACTACTAAATCAGAGATAAATGACCCTTTTAAGAAAGATGAACTTTTCACTAAAACAGGCTGTAAACAACCATGAGGACCTTTGTTTATGCAGGTTCGGTGCATATATATAATCCTACTCTGGTGCACCAACCCAATCTGTGAGTTCTGAAGCATTTTTATAGCCAGACTATTTAGGCTCAGATTAAAGATCCCAATTCTGATTCCATTTGCTTAAACTCTGCTTTTCCTCAAAAGGCATATGAAGATAGATCTCTCAGATATGCTACAAAACCAAAATCCTATCCCCTAGGAATATTCCAACTTTGAAATTTAAGTAACTGCATAAAAATTCATAGCATTAGAAATTATGAGATTATAAACCATACCTGTTAAATTTGTAGAAAGTGCCTTTTCTTTCTCTTATCCGCACCACACCTCCCCCCCCCCCCCCCGGCAACTGTCCTCATCTGCTGCTGGGTCCTCTTCCCAAACTCTATAAAACCTACTATAATGTCTATCATTTGAGAAAGGAGCTTATTCAGGTATCACTGCTGAAGTTATGTGAAGGAAGCTTAAATTAAAGGTATCTCAGAGCTTCCTGAACCCAATTGCAGTACAAAGCTTTGCTTTTCTTTGACACTACCTCATTGTGTAGCACATATATAGAAACTCCCTGTTGCCCATCTGCCGAGCAGCCCCTCTTTTCGGATGCCACCACGTCCCTACTCTGTATTGTAATGGCAGGGCTGGGACTAGCGCTCCATCTCAAGAATAAACAGGGAAGAGTGCAGCTGTGATCCAGGAGCCTGGCCAATCGAAATGCACCGTTTTCCAGGTTGTAGGATCAATCTGCTGGTGGGCACACCGCTCAATCGGGATCAGTCTGAGGCATCCCTCAGGTGTTCTATACAGATACTAAAAGAGGTTCTCTTTGCACTAGAATTAACAGCTATTAAGGATATCAGTTTGGGGCTCCCACTACATGGTAAAAGTCCTTTTCAAAATGAAGCCAGGAGAGCCTACGCTCTAATTACCACTTCTGCTCAAGCTGCAGTAACAGAGATTTGGATTTATGCTCTTGCCTAAAACAAACAAGGACAAAATATATGGAATAAAGGTTTGCAGACGTTGAATACCAAGCAACAAAAGAGAGTGATCCTCGAGACATAAGAAACACACAAAATAAACCCTATGACTGCTCCACCTTGCTGAATGGAATTTCTATGCCATGACACAGGGCAAAGGAACCCAGACAGGGCCCGCAGTCTCAGTTCAAGAGACAGAACCAGCAGTCCAGGAAAGCCAAGGCAGTGCAAATTCACAGGGCAGAAGACCAGAGAGGAGACTGCTCCACAGAGAACTCCAGAGATCCTCACACAGTCCACCTGCATTGAGACTTCAACTGAGTACTAGTCAGTATGTGCATGCAAGGCAACCTCCCAAAATCCAAATCAAGGAAAGAACCACTTGAAAGCCAACAGTCAGCACTCTCACAGGGCCAGGAATAATTCCTGTTTCCACCAACCAAAGTGGAAAACATCATAATTCATAGAATAACAGGTAGAGTACTCAGAAGAATTTTGCCCCAGCTGTGAAGAAAAAGATAGCCCTTGACTAAATACCACTATGGTCCCACCTAACAAAGCTTAAATCAAGACTCGGAAGAATTACACTGTTTCCAAGTAACTTTACTGTATCCTAAAACAAAGCTCAAAAATATTTGCAGATACACAAAAATATCAGTAACAAACAAGGTAAAATTCACAATGTCTTATGCCCAATAAAAAATTACTAGGTATGCAAATAAGGAAAATGTGATCTACAAGGAAGAGAAAAAAAAGTCAACTGAAAATAACTCAGAAATGACACAGATGATAGTGTTAGTAGTTAAGAACATTAGAACAGTTATTATAAACATATTCTATATGCTTAAGGAGCTAAAAGAAAGACTGAACATATTAAGATGTGAAATATGTAAGAAATACTCAAAATGAAACTCCAAAGTTAAAGCATTTAAGATGAAAAATACATGGGATGAAAACTGGGGCAGATTAGACACTACAGACACTACTACCCAAAAAGAAACACAGAATGAAAACAGAGGAAAAAAAGACTGAAAATGAAAAAAACACACGAAAGCAAAACTGAGAACAGGAAGAAAATGGATGCAGACCTGGATCAGGCCATGCCTGAAGCTGATCCCTAGACTTTTCAACTACATGAACCAATTACTTAGGCCCAATCGGAGTTAGGTTTGGTCACTCACAAAATACACCCCCTCAATATTAAAAGGTTCTTGTGGGCATCTGTGAGGCTACTGGTTTGTATGCTATATGACAATATCAAAAGACAATGCACGGGGATTACTGACAAATGTCTGTTGACTATAAACATTCCCACTCTTTGTGATACAATGATATACCCTCTCTTAAGCTTGAAAGCATGTGTAGGACAGTTGACATTGTACCAGTCTTCTCTATCTGGAAAGAAGGGGGAACAATGGCTCACCTTCACAGAATCTAAAGAATACCTTCTATACAGGTTTATACCCTCGAGGCATGACTCAACAGACTCAGGCTCATAGTTAATCTAAAGTAGAAGTACAGAATGCACTTTGTACAGTCTACCTTTGCTTTTGCAGTTTAGGCTACCCTTCAATGAGCACTCCTTTCTGGTAAAATAAAAGAAAAAATGACCTAGCTATACTTACCAAATTTTTTTAATACTTACTAGGATTTGTGTTTAGCATCTATATAAATATTTTTGCAATCATCACAAAATAACCCTATTTAAGTAAAATGAATGAACCCACATAATTATAGTCAACTGATCTTTGACGAAGCAACAAAGGCAATACAATGAAGAGAGCCTTTTCAACAAATGATGGTGGGACATCCACATGCAAAAAAAAAAAAAAAAAAAGAATCTAGACCTTACACTCTCCACAAAAATTAACTAAAAATGAATCACACACCTAAATGTAAAATGCAAAAAACGGTGATAACTTTTTCATGGATCATGAAAGAAATAACTGATAAGCTGGACTTAATTAAAATGAAAAACTTCTGCTCTCTGAAAACTGCTGTCAAGAAAATGAGAGGCCACAGTCCAGGAGCAAATATTTAGCAAAGACACATCTGATAAGGGCCAAGAATATACAAAGAACTCTTAAAAATTCAACCATAAGAAAACCCACTTAAACATGGGCCAAAGATCTTAACAGACACCTCATCCAGGAAGGTATACAGTGGCAAATAAGCACATGAAGGATCATGTCATTAGGGAAATGCAAATTGGAACAAGATTCCACTGCACACCTATTAGGAAGGCCAAAATTCAGGACACTGACACCACCAAATGCTGAGGATACGGAGAGGCAGGAACTCTCATTTGTGGCGTAGGAATGCAAAAAGTTACAGCCACTTTGAAAAACAGTTTGGCATTTCCTTAAAAAACTAAACACATTCTTGTCATGTGATCCAGCAATCATACTCCTTGGTATTTACCCAAAGGAGCTGAAAACGTGTCCACAAAAAAACCTGCGCATAGATATTTACAGCAGCTTTATTCCTAATGGCCAAAACTTGAAAGCAACAAAAATGTCCTTCAGTAGGGGAACGGATAAATAAACTGGTGCATCCAGGCAGGTAGTATTATTCAGCACTAAAAAAAAGCATCATCAAGCCATGAAAAGACATGGCAGAAACTTAAAGGAGTATCATTAAGTGCAAGAAGCCAATATGAGAAAAGCTACATACTGTATGATCCCAACTCTGTGTTCTGGAAAAGGTAAATCTATGGAGACAGTAAAAGGATCAGCGGTTGCCAGGGACGGGGTCAGGGAAAGGAGGATGGACAGGCAGATCGGGAGGATACTGGGGAGAGTGAAAATACTCTGTATAAACCATAATGACGGATAAATGTCATTATACCTATGTCCAAATCCACAGAATGCCTAACATTTAGGGAATGAACACTAAGAGAAACTAGGGACTTGGGGTGATTATAATGTACCCGTGTAGATTTATCAATTCTCAAGTTGCACCAGTCAGCCGGAGGATGCTGATAACGGGGGAGGCTGACAATGGGGAAGGCTATGCATGTGTGTGGACTTATAGGAAATTACCTTCCTCTTTATTTTGCTGTGAACCCAAATCTGCTCTAAAAAAATAGTCTTAATAAATAGAAAAAAAATTAAAAAATAAAGTCTTTTTTTAAAAAGTATTTTCTGCTCAATAAATTAATCCACTCTATAATAAACACTCTACAATGTAACTGTTATAATGTAACAGTCTTCAATGTAATTCAGAAAGTTGTAGTACTCTTTTTTCAACCGATACTAGACTGAAATAGCAAAAGGTGACTCCAGAAAACCAACTTCAGGGTCTGGGTTTCAGTGTTAAGAATTCTATCATCCATACATTCTGTAAGTGTTTACAGAGCACATGCCAAATGCAGGTTCAGTGATCAACAAATTTCTGTATCAAGTACAACAATGACTGGAAATAAAAATAGCAACAAACTGATCACTCTAAAACAGAAGCAAATCCAATGCTGGATTCTCAATCCAGTTTTGTCTTTACGTGCAAAAGTCCCTTTACCTTCCTGGAATTTAATATCTTCATCTGTACAATGAGGCATTTAAAAACAGACTCCAAAATTTGGATGCAGAAGTCCACCTGGGGAATTTCACAGTCCCCAGACTCTGATACACTCCCTGGCCACATGAATCACAACTTGGGGGCCTCTAAAATTCTATGATTATATTCACTCTGGTTTAAAAACAAAAAGCCAAGAATGAAGTCTGAAACACATGTCTTTCTGTGTCTTATCTGAAGCTCCACTTAAAAAAAAAAGTCAGGGGGCACCTGGGTGGCTCAGTTGGTTGAGCAGCTGACTTTGGCTTAGGTCATCATCCCACGGCTTTTGAGTTCGAGCCCCACATGGGGCTCTGTGCTGACAGCTCGGAGCCTGGAGCCTGCTTTGGACTCTGTGTCTCCTTGCTCTCTGCTCCTCCCCTGCTCATGCTCCCTTTCTCTCTCTCTCTCTCTCTCTCTCTCAAAAATAAACATTCAAAAAAAATTTTTTTTAAAAGTCAGGTATTTTTATGATTTAGGAAAATACAGTGATCAATATAACACCCAGAAATAAATGCTAAGATTTTGTTGTATTTGTTTTGCATTTTTTTTTAAATGAAAGAAATAAAACCATACAGATATGGCTGAAATCTTCTTTGGACCCTCTCTCATTGTTCCCTCTCTAACTGCCCAGAAGCAAACATTATCATGAGTTTGATAGATATCTTTCTGGCCTACATTATGCTTTTACTGCTTTTTTTCATTCAACACTGTTTTTTAGTTTTTTATGTTTTGAGACAGAGAGAGCAAGGGCAAGAGGGGGAAGGGGGGAGGGGACCAGGGCGGGGGGGGGGGGGGGAGAGAGAGAGAGAGAGAGAGAGAGAGAATGAGAATCTCAAGCAGGCTCCATGCCCAGCGCAAAGCCTAATGTGGGGCTCGATCTCACAACCATGAGACCATGACCTGAGCCAAAATCAAGCGTCAGATGCTTAACCCACTGAGTCACACAGGCACCCCTCAACACTGTTTTTTAAATCTATAAATGTCGGTAAGCCAGTTAACTTATTCTAACTGCAAACTAGTATTTGGTTCGTTCATTCACTAAGTCAACAAATATTTACTATTTACTAGTAAGTGCTTACTATGTGCCAGGCAGCTTGTCAGGCAGTCTAGATTCAAGAGTGAACCAACCAAACAGAAAAACCTGTCCTCATTGAGCTCACGTTGTATAGGAGGACACACAGTAAGCACAGTTGAAATAACACACAGAGTTGTCCAATAATGATAAATGCCAAGAAGAAAAAAAGTAAAGCAGGGAAAGAGGGCAGCAAATGTCTAGGCAGGGGCAGGCTTGCCATTTTAGTAGTACAGCCAGAAGTTTTCACTAAGAAGACAATTTTCAGTAAAAAATGAAAGGAAATAAGAGAGCTAACTCTGGGGAAAGGCATTCTAATTCTAGGCAGAGGGAAGAACAAGTACAAACTGGGAGTGCCTGGCATATGTAAGGAACAGCGAGGAGACCAACAGGTCAACACAGTGAACAAGGGAGAGAGGGGTAGGAGTGACATAATGGGTGTTTAAGAAGAGGGCCAGATCAGATGAGAGTTACAACTCTGATCAAGTGAAAATACCACATCCATCACTGCTTCATCAATGGATATGTAGGTATCTGCAGTTCTGTGCCATTAAAAACACCACCACAATGACCACTCTGTATATCTCCCCATGCGCACATATTGCAAGAATGTTTGTGGGGCACACACACTTAGAATCAAATAATTACAACAGCATAAGCATATGATCGTGCTCTCCAAGTTGGCTGCAACCAATTCTCACCCACCAGTTTACAGAGGGTTCCTGTTAGTACACACATGCACCAGCACTTGGGACTGTGGGTCTCTTTAATTTGCCAATCTAAAGTACCTAATAATACCACATTGTTTTACTTACTCATGTATATGAAGGTCTGTTTGGAAGCTCTCTACTCTGCTCTCTTGGTTTCATTTTTCTAACTGTACAATTTTAATTTCTAGGAAACAAAACATAACTTATTTCTATTGCCCATTCAGGATTTCTCTTCTGCAAAGTGCCTATCTATTTCGCTGGCCCATTTTCTACTGGGTTTCTTATTTATTGTAGTTCTTTGCATATTCTGGACATAAATCCTATCAGTTATATATGTTATCTATATGACAAATTATCTTCTCCCAGACTGTGATTTCATTCATGGTGTCTTTTGACATACGGTAGTTTTTAAGTTTGATATATTCAAATTTACTAGATTTCCCCCACCCCAGATTTGTGCATTGTGTATTATTTAAGAAATCCTTTCTCACCTCAAGGTTGTAAAGACAGTCTCCTATAATTCATTCTAGGTTTTAAGTTTCATTTTTCATAGGAAGGTCTTTGACCAATCCAGAAAATGCAGATACTGACATCTCAATCACTCAAGTACCCTCCAGACCCTCAACACTCCTATGGGCTACCTGTCCTCCTCAGACATGCAGGACCTCACTGTTGTGTGAAGTATCCTTTCTGATCATGGAACTGAAGATTTCCCTCTCACATTCTTGAGCTCTGCATTAATTTTATCCAGCATCTTTACATATAAATTCACATCCTGTACACAGATTTCTCACAAAATTATATGGCATTACTTGCTGAATGTAAATATAAAAGAAATCTACCTTTGTCCAATTGCTCTTTAGAATAATGGCTCTCTTTCCATCACCAAGTGCATTTCTGAAAAGAAAAATAAATATTCATTTTTATGTATTTAATAAAGGCATTATATATTGTGTATCTATTTGTACTTCTTGACTTTTCCAAAAATAACCTAGTTTAAAATAATTTTTTAACTTTTAAAAATCCATATATGTCCATTATAGGAAATTTGGAAAATACAGAAAAGCAAAACAAAAGGAAAAAGTCACCCAGAGTCACAATCACAACTACCCAGGAATAACTACTTTTCTTATTTCTGGAGTTATTTCCTGCACATATCTTATCTACATCTATGCCAAACTTGTTATTATTTGCATGGTTTTTCTGCACTATTTTTGCGTGTCAGCCAGACTTCTGATTTCCAAAAATATAATTCCCAGATCTTTCACACATCAGCTAAGCTGCAGCGGACAGAGCCTGAAAACTGAAACACAGATGGAAGTTAAATTCAGTACAATCGCTAACTCAATTTGGGATTATTTAGGAAGTTCTTAACCTCTCTGGCCCGCTTTCTCACATGTAAAACGAGGGTGATAATTATAATTATTGTAAGCCAATCACAGCAATCTCACTCTCCTTTGCACTGACTAGTTTTGAGGTAGTCCTATAACCCAGAGCTGGCCAATGAGAGCTCAGAGGGCTCATCACTCAAAAAGAGATTACAAGGAAGAATAAAGCTAGGTAACTTACATTGCCAGATAGCAGTAGCTTCTACCAGACTATATACAGTTTAAAAAAAAAAAAAAGTCTATCTAAAGACCAACAGATTAGTACAAACAAATCAGAAACAGATGCTGACATATAGTCACCTGATCTACTTGACAAAGATGAGCACTGCTGTGCATGGAGAAAACATACGTTCTTAAGAAACAGTGATGAGTCAACTAGACATCCATGTTCATCCTGAACCCTACCTCACACTAAATACAAAAACCAACTCCAGGTAGACTATACGTCCAAGTGCCAAAGTTAAAAAATCAAGCTTTTGAAAGAAACAGAACATTCTGGTGATGTTAGAGAAAGCAAAGGTTATAAACAGAACCCAAAAAGTGCTTATCATAAAGGAAAAAACTGATACATGGCACTATATTGAAGTTAGTGTCATCTGTTTGTGAAAACAAAACATCAAAAGTGAAAAGGCAAGCCACGGAATGTGAGAAGCTATTTGTAACACATATATTTGACCAATGACTCATATCCAAAATAAATTTTTTTAAAACCTAATGAATAAGACATTCAACTCAAAAGAAAAGAAAATATCCAAACAGGCACTTCACAAAAGAGAATATCCAAATGGTCGATAAGCGTATGAAAAGATGCTCAACTTAAATATCCTTGATCAACTTAAGGAAATGCAAATTAAAATCACAGCAATGTGTCATTACATACCCATCAGAATGTCTAAATGAAATGACACAAAATAGTAAGTGTCGGTGAGGACGTGGAACTGAAACTCTCATATACTGCTGGCAGGAGTATAAAATGATACAACCAGACAGGAAATTATGTAGGAAAGCTGCATATAAGCATACTTTCATCCCAGCAACTCCACTCCTTAATTATATTCTCAACAGGAATGAATACGTATGTTCACAATGATACTATCTGTAAAAGCCAAATACTAGAAACTACCCAAATGCCCATCAACATTAGAATGGATAAAATGTGGTATATTCATGCAATAGATGAACACTTTACAACTACATGCAACAATATGGATCTCAAAAACAATGCTGAATGCCAAACATAAAAGAGCACATACCATATGACTATTTACATTGCACAAAAACAGGCAAAACTAACCCGTAGCGCTGGAAGCTGGGATAGTAGTTATCCTGGGGGAGGAGGTGGGCAGACTGGGAAGAGGAAAAAAGCAGACTTCTGGGGCTGTGATCTGGGTGCCGATCTTACACATGTAAGGTGCCGGGGCCTTACACATGTAAGGTTTCTGAAAATTCAGCCTATATACTTATGAATCATATGCTTCGCAGTATGTGTATTTTTCTTTTTTCTGAAGATTGCATGAGCCATTCTTTTGCTGGAGACTAGAATGTCCAGTTTAACATCTGAAATACAGTAGCCAGACTGAGGTCCAAGTCACACAGTGGGGCTAGAAAAATCCTAGGTCTTTGAGGACATTGTTGAGCAACTAAATACACAACCCTAGAGCCACGTTCTTCTGGATTTTTTGAATGAGGTTAAGTTTTCTTCACCATGTAAACAGGGTTTTCTACTATTTGCAACCAAACACATCATGACAGAATGGCATATCTCGTCTCATTACTTCTCTCCCTAGATACTTTTAACAGCTGCCTATACTGTTACATTTCCTCTTCTCTCAACCCACTCCAATCCAGCATCCATTCCAAGCTTCCCACAGACAGATCTCCCTATGGGAACTAGAAGATGTTCATATTGCTCAATCTAAGTTCCATTTGGCTTTTCAGCAACAGGCACTACTGGCCACTCTCTCCCTCTTGCTTTCATGACATCACGCTTCCAGTTTTCCTCTTACCTCTCTGGCTACCTCTTAACAGTCTCCATGCAGGTTCATCTTCCCTTAACTGGCCACTATTTGTGCCCCTCAAGGCTCAGTCCTAGTTCTCAGCTCATCCTCACTCTAGACCAGTGGGTCTCAGCCTTGGTTACACATGAGTACTATTTGGGGGGCTGCTAGAAGCCCAATTAATCAAAAATCTCTGGGTTGGGGGTATTTCTTCCAAGCTCAATTCCAGGGTGCAATAAAAGTTGGGAACCGTCTCCCCAAGCAACCTCACCCACATCTACAACTTCAAATCATCTAGGTTAACTATCCCAGTATTTGTCTCCTGCCCAAACCTCTCCCTGGAGTGGCGGACCTACCTAACTCATTGCCAATGTGACATTCCGACTGGAATCCTTCAAGGACACTTTAAATCAGGATGTCCAAGAGTGAAGTCAAGTTCTATTTCCTACAAATGTATCTCTTCTAGTGAGCTCAGTATTACAGAGTAAGCCTATAATCTATGAAGTGGCTGAAGGCAGAAACTTCATAATAGTTCCAAACACCAAACCATAAGCAACCTCTGTCCCTTCTACTTTCAAAGTATGTCAAATCCTTCCGCTTCTCCATTTCCACTACCATTACCCTGCTCCAAGCTACCATCATCTCTGGCCTAGAGTACTGCAATAGCCTCCTAACCCACATTCTTTCTGCATCCCCTCCAAACCCATTCTCCTCACTACAACTAGACTGATCTTTTTAAGGTATTAATCGTGCCATCTCCCCTCAATTTAAAATCTTTTACTCACTTCTTGATGTTCTTAAAGGCCAACAGTCTTAATGAAGCCTACAAGACCCTCCCTGGTCTCGCCCCTGACCACCACTCCCCTCCTCCTCTGTATTCAGGCCACCCAGCACACTACTAATTCCATGAATACAACATCCTCCCTCCCACCATTGGCCCACCATCTAGAATACAGTGGGAACTATGTCCGTTTTTGCCCATTTCTGACAGAGCTAAAAGCAGAACTCCCATCATACTGGCTGAATCAATGTTGAATGTTATTGTTATTATAATTAATATAATATACAATACTACAACTATAGTATTATATTACAATCACGTTGTAAATACTATATTCATTAGTGCCTGTGTATATAAATATATAAGAACACTAACATATTTTCACATTTACTAGCACATGACCACATCCTCCTACTAAAACCAACTGGGCATAGTAAATTACATGGGGTTACTGCTCATCCAACCTAGTAGAGCCTGAAACCTAAACACTCTGGAGAGCAGGTATGCCTTTAGGAACAGCAATACCCTGAACAATACATCTCTGAAAACAGGAAACAAGAAATGCAAATGGCTACTTACTCTTAAAGACTGTGTGACATAATGGTGAGAGTACTGAACAGAAGGTAAGAGAGAGTTCTAGCCTAGATGATCCAACTGAATACCTGTTACATGGCAAAGTGTTCTCTCTCCAGCCCCTTCACCTATTTCTTCATATACGACATGCTACACTTTGCCTTAAAATGTTAGGAATGAATACGTATTGTCCCCTCCTCTAGCTTCCATGTGGATTTGCTAGATGAACCATTTCTCAGCTATCTCCTTCCCCACCCCTAACTTTTCCCTGGAGGATGAATAATAACTACCTAGTGGAGGGGGAGGGGCACAAATCATAGTGGCGTAGCCTCTTCTTTTTCTCTTTGGAATCTTCTACTGAACACCATCATAACACCAGATTCCCTTTTCCTCCAAGCTTAAAGTTTATAAAAGTCGCTGTAGCCAGTTCTGTCTGTGATCATGGATGAATAAGTCACTTAGCTATGAGACTATCCTGATAAAGCTCTGTTCTCTAAAAACTGGATCAGCATTAGAGGTAAGACTGGATCATCATTTGCCTGTCTTCTGTTTCCATCTCTTAACTGATTCTGGACTTGGGAGGGACAGGGGATGCTATTTATTGACTCTCTCAAATCACAATATATGTAAGAACTTTGCGAGACATAAAAGGATTATCACTTTTTTCATTCCCTATTATAAGTCATCACTATCAGGGACTGACCAGACCAACAAAGAAATAGTAATACCCCTCCTCAAGTTCACAGATCTTACAATGAAGCGACAAAAGCAGGATTCAGATGTAATGGTCATTCACTGCCAAATAAGCAGTGACTGATAACCATCAACTGAATAAACACATACACTATATATCAAAAGTTGTCATCTGGAATTAAAATTATATAAACTCTTTCATCCAAGTAAAAGCAATCAGCAATTTCTCTACAGATATACTTGTACCTGAGTGCAGAATATAAGTAAAAGGATAATCATTACAGAGCTGTAATTTTTTTTAACTAGAAATAATTTATATTCTAATACAAACTAACCAAAGCATGAGTAATCCATTTCGTAAAAGGCTACGGAGCCATGAACATATACAAGGGTATATCTCTATATACACTGATATGCAACAAGCTCCAAGATTTAAGTATTAGGTGGAAAAAAGTGCAACAGTGTGTAGAGCATGCTCCTATGTTAAAATATATGTATTTTAACACACACACAAGGAATATATTTTAAGACACACACACACACACACACACACACACACACACACGAACATTACATCGAACCAAACGAAACTGCCTATATTCTGACTTATAAAAATGGCAACTGCATTTGATTCAACATAATAAGCGCTTATATAGGCATAAGACGTTATGGAAACACATAACGATCTGAAAAGATGAATTAGGGCAGGGGTCTGAGCTTGGCAAGAGTTTTCAGTTCATTCTTTTGTACTCTTAACTTCTTATGATGTGCATTACTGCTTTTTAAAAGCACAAGGAAGACTGAAAAAATAAATTCAAAAGCTTCAAAAGCAAATTCAGCAGCTTGTAAAAATAGAGTCCGCAAAAGAAAGAGAGCAGCATGAGCAAAAATTCACCAAACCAAAACACTCACAGTGACATTCCTCACACACACTAGGATTTTTTTAAATAGGCTCTAGGCCCAATGTGAGGCTCAAACTCATGACCCCAAGATCAAGAGTTCAAGAGTCACACATGCTCTACTGACTGAGCCAGTCAAGCACCACACACTAGGATTTTTTTAAGTTCTCACAGGAACATACAATTGACTTGATTTATGCCTCTGGCCTCAGAGAAATTCAGAAAGACACCAAAGAAACAAAAACAAAAAAACCAGAAGTCATTTTAAAGTCTATCTTCCTGCTATTAATCACAAGTTGGATCTAAAAGAAGAGAACGTATTATAATGGGTAAATAAATAGTGAAGGTCAAAGTAAATACCAAGTTTAAAGCTCGATAATTTTCCAAAGTAAATTAAAAAAAAAACATCCAAGGCTAAACTTTCCCTTTCTCCAATTACATTCCCCCTTACACAGTTTATCACATCCCATCAAAGAATGCAGATTTCCACATATGAGTACCAGAAGGAATGAAACAGTAAGGAGGCACAGCCTAATCACATACCTCGCTTAAGTACCCATAACTACAGAAGCCATAGATATGTCTAATTGCTTTTTCTAGATTCTCCTTTAAACTAAAAACAGCTGATTACTTCAATTAAAACTACCACTCTAGGGGCGCCTGGGTGGCGCAGTCGGTTAAGGGTCCGACTTCAGCCAGGTCACGATCTCGCGGTCCGGGAGTTCGAGCCCCGCGTCGGGCTCTGGGCTGATGGCTCAGAGCCTGGAGCCTGTTTCCGATTCTGTGTCTCCCTCTCTCTCTGCCCCTCCCCCGTTCATGCTCTGTCTCTCTCTGTCCCAAAAATAAAATAAATAAACGCTGAAAAAAAAAAAAAAACTACCACTCTAGGGGCACCTGGGTGGCTCAGTTGGTTAAGCATCCGACTTCAGCTCAGGTCATGATCTCACAGTCTGTGAGTTCAAGCCCCGCATTGGGCTCTGTGCTGACAGCTCAGAGCCCGGAGCCTACTTCAGATTGTGTCTCCCTCTCTCCCTGCCCCTCCCCTGCTCATGCTCTCTCTCTCTCTCAAAAATAAATAAAAACATTAAAAAAAAAAACTATCACTCTATAATGCTCTGTAACTGCCAAATCGTATTTGAAAAGTAAACTTCTGGAAGACATGAATAAAAGGACATCTCAGTCACACCAGGCATTTTGGAGTACACTGCACAGTCCTGAGCCTGAAGTATTCAGCAGATGCTGTAGCAGGAGATAGAGCATTTCCACACACACTACCCCCCTCACCCCAATCCCGTTCCAAGGATTCCCCAAGTGCGACATCTGCAGACCTGGAGGTGCACGTGTCTGATGAATGGGAAGAGTTTAGGTGGGCTCTTGGCCTCACCTACACTCACCCAAAGGTGACCTGATTTACAAACTGTGACTATCTGGCATTAAAACCACACCACCACCACTTTGACCATTTCTGAATGAAGCATTTTCCCCATACACCTCACATCCGGCTCCCCACCTTTGGTCTTAAAATACTTATTATTTCTCTTCTTTCAAGATTACTTTTCACTTATTTTATCCTTGATGTTTAGGGAACGCTGCTTTTTTCTTTTTTCATCTTATCATGTGCATTTTCAATTTCACTGTATCCCTTTTTATCACATATTTCAAGTATACATAAAAGTACAAAGAATAACATTAATATAGTCAACACCCATGTACCAGCTTAGCAAGATCTTAACATTTTGCCACATTCACTTCAGATCTTTTTGCAGAACTTTGTTACAGTTGACATCCACTGTGTATCATCTTTCTTATCTCCGATCCCTTTCCCTCCTTCCCTCCCCAGGAGACAGCCACTCCCCTAGTGTTTAACATGCCCATGCATTTTAAAAAGTTTTAATACACACTATGTATTAATTGTGGATATGTAAGTCATTTTGCATATTTTGAACATTATATAAATGGCATCATACCATACAAATCATTCTGCAACTTGCTTTTTCACTCAGCATTGTCATCATTTTAACTGCTACATAAGATTCCATTGTACGAATATACCATCATTTGTTTATCCATTCCCCCACTGATGGACATTTGAGTTGTTTCCATTCCTTTACTCTTACAAACAATGCTATCGTGAAGGCTTGCACGTATCTTCTTGGGGACACATCTGAGTTTGGAGGATATGAGCCTAGAAGTGGGCTGCAGAGTATGCACATCTTCACCTTGCCAAATTGCTGTCCAAAGTGATTGCATCAATTTATATTTTCTCCGGCGGAGTACGCAAGTTTCCTTTGTTCCACATCCTCTCAAACACTTGGTATTATGAAGCTTTAAAAATTTTTGCCAATCTGATGGACATGAAAAAAAGACTCACGGTTTGTAATCAGCATGTCCTATAAGGATATTAATGTTTATTGACTATTTGAAGCATTTATTTTTAATTTTCTTTTCAGCTTTCACATTACCCTTTGATTCTACCATCACCCGTCCATGGGGATTAGTAGTAGAGACCCTGCATCCAGGCTGTCTGGGTTTAAATTCTGGCTCCATCACACCCACCTAGTATCTGAGAACACTTTACTTGACCTCCCCATTCCTGTTTCCTCATCTAAAAAGAGTCAGGAGCAACCACCTCACGGGGTCGTGGAGGGTTGTTGAGCTTGTGTGTGTAAAGTGCTCAGAACAGTGCCGGGGGCGGGGGGTGGGTGGGTGGTGGTGGTTGGAGGCTTTACCCTCAGGTGTCCCACAGCTGCTCAGCCAGATTCCCATGACAGATCTACCAAACCTCAGATGTGAGACCTTCAAAACATCTCAACCACGGTAACTCAGCTAAAGGGCATGGGTCCTTCTGCTGTCAATGACACGAGTGAATCACTGGCAACGTGTTCCTTCCTGAAGTCACACTATCTACACTATCTATTCACTTAATCAGGAATGAGACGTACTGTGGACTCAGAAAACATCCCTAGGTTACTGAGCAAGTCATGTAAACAATGTGTGAGAAGGTGGGAAACACCAACAAACCCGTGTGGCACAATATTTCTGACATTACATTGGCATCCAATACATATTGGTGATCACCTAAGAAGGAAATGCTGCTGACCTGCCTCTAGTGAAAACTTCGATGGTGTCGAACCACAAGCTAGACCATCAGGAAGTCAGTACAAGGATGGACACACAACCCTGCTTTTAACCTTTACCTCACCAGGCTACCTGGCTTCTGTACTTCTACTTTGATGCACCTCGTTTGCAGTACAGTTTTAAGAGGATCCTCCTTGAATGTCTAGCATTCAACACTCGTGAAAGAGGGCAGAAACCCCCTGGCTGGCCTCTCAGCTCTCGGAGCTCCCCTACGCAGAGCGGACGACCTTTTGCCCAATCAACATTTCGATTTTCACAAGAGGCTAGCCAAGTTGCCAACCTATTCATCTTGAAAGCACACAGATTCACCATCAAACAGCATAGGATATCTGCAATTCTGGACCTAGCCAGACGCAATAACCTAAGGACATTTGCAGCTCATTTCTTGTCAGAACCAGTTGAGGATAGTGGTATTGATGGAAGACTGTGTCAAGCCCATCCATTCCTCTAGTCTAGATAGCCTCGGTTTATCCACGGCTTAAGCCATCTAAAAGCTGCATAACGTTAATACAGCGGTATTCTCCGAGGTGGTTGGATTACTGGTGATTTTTATTTTCTTCTTTTTAAACTCTCGTATTTTCCAAATTTTCTACCATGAGAATGTGTTCTGTTTATAATAAAAGAAAAACACATGTTATTTTTAAAAGCTACATACTTGGAACATACTCTCTTCCCCACTCCCACCCTCCCGCATCCCAATGTAAGCACTTTAACTAAAAAATCACTGGTATCAAACTCTCTGCTTTCATCAGAAAACGCCACAAAAAAATTGTGAAACCCAAAACTGCACTTTCAGAGAGTTTTCTGCTTTCACAGAAAAGTTGTGGAGGTTCTTTCTTGTCCATCACTCAATTCAAGTTACTTGTAAGCCATCTAAGAAATTTCTTCCAGAACTAAACGTCAGGAAAACTGTTTCACCCGAACAACTTCTGTCCTCCTTCTTCACGGACAGTGAAAAATCTCGTGTAACTTGTCAGGTTTTCTCCTTTTATTTTGGCAATAGAAAGGTCAAACACAAATATGAATTATAACTAATAACTTTACAGGACTTTATGCCTATGCAGCTTTACTCTGAGGATCCCCAGCTCTAAACTGGCTTTTTAGTTTGTCTTGCTGTGCTTGTAATATTCTTCTACTGAGTGCATATATTCCTGCAGCCACTCTAAGCCCATCTTACAGTATGGCAGGATATAACTAAACGTAATAGCATATACTCTTCACTACTAATGCTTGTGATATTATCCTAAAAATTTTTAATTGAGGAACAACAAAATCATGGCACAGTGTCAACAATCTTTCTCAACTAATACATAAAATCTCAATGCAACATAAGAAACTAAGACTGAATTACATAAATCATAATTCGAGTCTCATAGCTAAACCATTAAATATCTTTTCTTTCTTCCACTTATAAGTGAGATTTACTTAATTTTTTATATCAAGATATAGGAAAGAAACAGCAAAAATTCTTCCAGAATTAGAAAGATCAATTAAAGGAGCAAAAGGAGGTAACACAGGAACACCTGGGATTCTCTCTCTCTCTCTCTGCCCCTCTCCCACTCGTCCTTTCTCTCTCAAAATAAATAAACTTAAAAAAAAAGGGGGGAGTAACATAGATATTATAAACACAAACTTTGATACCATCAGATAAGATCTGTGTTCAAATCCTGACATCACTACTTACTAATAGTATGAGCCCCCCCAAATTTCAATGTGGAGAATAACATTACCTATTAAGTGTGTTATGAGAATTAAGAAACGCATGTACAAGTACTGAAAAAAGCATACATGTTATCCATTCAATCAACAGCTGCTGCTGTCATTGTTGTTCTATATAAAGCCTATAGAGCCCCTTTAACCATTTCACTATTTCTGCCAAAACTACTGAAGGATTTTCTTGTCTACCTGCAAAACAGAAATATTTCTCAAAAATGGGTAGTTTAGCATAATAGCTCAGTGACTGGGGTACTCTAACCAACTTACCTAAACTGTCCAGTGCGAAGAAAACAAAGAGCTCGGTTACCATAAAGAAGGTGATTTTCAGGTCTTTAAAAGAAATAATGTTTAGTCAGGAAAGTACATTACATACAAAACAAATAAAAAGCACACAGAAAACATAAGGCATGAAAAACTTCTCAAAACCTTTACATCTATGTGGCAGAGCAGAAGGAATATAGGATTAGGAGACCTAATTGGCTAAGTCCTGGTTCCTTCACTTCCTACCATAGTTAACTTTATTCAAATCAATCTATATTTCCCTGTATTCAAAATGTTCTACTATTTCTGCCTAGCTCATAGGGATGCTGTGAAGATAAAATAAGGCATAGTAAAAAGTTAGCAAACCACAAGTGTGGCATAGGTACAAAGGACAGAATTATACTCACGTAAGTCAGGACTATACCACTTTGACAAAGAACTGTGAAAGTCTTTAAACTACAACAATAATTTAAACAGCTTCATTTCACATTTTATCCTTTCTAATTTTATCTGTTTCTTTCCTCAGAGCAGAGCAGCAGCCTTCCAGGTGTGGTGTGCTACCTTGAGTCACTCATTCCCCATGGAGATGGGCAAGGCACGAAAGAGAGTAGCTGTCTGCAACACATCCTCCAAAGGCTGCTACAATACTAGGTGGCCCAGCTAATATGTCAGTAGGAACCAAATATGAGTTACACATGCAGGAATGCTACAAAATTCTAGCAGCTGAGCAAACAGAAGATGAGGTAGAAAAAATACACACCTTCTCTCAACAATCCCAACTATTATCCTTTAAAAGTTCCCTCTTAGGAAGCAAAACTTCCCAAATGGGAATTTCTAATGGGAATCTTAAGTATTAGTAACTAACCCTTTTTGATCAGTTAACAATCTGGAAGATGTCAGCTAAAGGCAAAATGAGAACAAGAAAAAAAAAATGATGACCCTATACTGGAAAGCTTGAGAGAAATGGGGTAGGGTAGAAGTAATATTCACAATCCTGTCTGACTTGCTTGAATTCTACTGCTCGGTTAAGTTCATCGACCCAGGCCATCCCTAATAGTTCTGGTGCCGAAGGGTGAGAACATCTATTCCACTTGGCAAACTGAAATTACTCTCTAATTCCTTGCCTTGTTTTTATTTCTCCTGACTAGCATTCTAACTTGATCTGCCACACAAAAAGGATCTCGTTCTATTTTGCTCTTACCTATATTCAATGGCTCTGGTGTAATAGATAATAGCTATATCAAATCTTTCTTTTGAAAACTCTTCATTTCCTTTCATTTTCATTAGTTCTCCTTGCTGAGAAACCAAGGTGAAAAAAGACTCATAAATTAAATGCAAAGGCAATCAAGAACCCAGTATCTAGGAAAAATAGTTCTAGGTTTTTGTCATTGACAACAGAAATAACCTGGGATATTATTTATGTGGAAAAGGGGAATGCAATACCCAATATGTTGGTATATATATTTAAAGAAACCAGTCTCTGACAATTCAATGCTAACTTTGTTAAAGGAATATTAGAAAGTAAAACCACATTATGAATAACTACTAATAATTAATCCCCTTGTGTATAGTATTTGGCAGGCCCACTTTTAAATATACCTACTGAGCCTGCCACACAGCAGGGAAAAAAGCAGATGCAAGAGTTAGAAAATGTGATATTATTTAGGGGCACCTGGGCGGCTCAGTCAGTTGAGTATCCAACTCTTGATTTCAGCTCAAGTCATGATCTCACTCACAATTCCGTGAGTTCAAGCTCCATGTAAGGCTCTGTGCTGACAGTACAGAGCCTGCTTGCAATTCTCTTTCTCCCTCTCTCTGCCCCTCCCCTGCTTGTGTGCTAGCGTGCACGCACTCTTTCTCTCTCAAAATAAATAAACTTAAAAAAAAGAAAATGTGGTATTATTCAATAACCTAAAAGTGCCAAAAAAAACCCCAATATATAAATCAGTAACATATAGCAATGTTGAATAGATTAATTGCCAAAAAATGAAGCAGCAAAATTAGTAAGAATATGAAATCAAAGATGCTACAGATGCAACTGAAACTTTTCACTTCAAATACTTACAGTTTCAGAATAAACAGAGTAAAATAAACTGGATCACATAAATGGCTTTAATTAGTGAATTAAATAGAACATTAAATATTTTCCTAAATCCTTCTTTAAAAATTTAGTTGAATCTTATTTACTTGAGCACCCAGCTGGCTCAGTTGGTGCAGCATGTGACTCTTGATTTCAGGGTTTAAGTTTGAGCCCCACACTGGGTGCAGAGATTACTTAAAAATAAAATCTTTAAATTAAAAAAAATTGTATTTCCTATGATTAAATTCTATGGCATGTGAATTACATCTTAATAAAGCTATACCAGAGAAAATCATACTTCCTTAACTAAGTAAAAGCCTTTCAATTTAAAAAAAATCAAATTTCAGTTTATAATTAACTCTTAAAATATGTACAATTTGATATTTATGTTATTCAACATTATGTGAATTTAATTTAATAATATATAAATATATATTTTAAAAATATATGTGTAACATTAGAAAATTCTGATCAAGATGTTGTCTGCCTGTTCCAAAAAAATATTCCAATTAAAATTTATTAAAAATTTCCCTCAAACCTGTTTATGAATTTTACAGTTCGTTGTGTGCTGACAGTTTTTTTGAACTTCCTTTGAATGTTAATAAAAGTTCTAACAGATAAATCTTAAAATATACTTACAAGTAAATATTTATTCTCACCTCTATACACTCCACACAATTTTGAGTTTTAAATTCTTCAAGCAAATTGCAGTTTTCTGTTATGACTTTAGTTATGTGATACTTGTCTAAATTTTATTTTCAGGAGAGAGTGAGAAAACAAATTGGTACTGTTAATGTTCTAAAACTTAGGTTATGTAAGTCAATCCATAAAGTCAATTAATTATTATACCTTCTAAATAACATGTTTCTTGTAATCTTTTACATGTACCAAATAATACAACTGAAAATACACAACTGAAAATGTTTTAGAACACATTATTAGATTCATTGCTTGCTGTGAGTCTCATCTGTTTTATATCTAGCATTAAAAAAAAGCACTTATTATTACATTAGTTCTAATTGTAGTTTAAATAAATGTTCGGTCATGATATTCCAAACAGGTCTCATAATTACTCAAGTCAGTTCCACAAACATTACTGAGCATGTATGGTGTACCTGGCACAATATTCAATAAAAATGTCTAACAACAAAAACATGGAAAACTCTCTAAAATGTATTTAATGTAACAAATAATTTAATTATCTTAATTTAACATTCTGACTCTCATGAATGAAATGTTAAAATGTTGTTTGAAATACCATTCTTTTAAAAATTTAATAAACTAATTAAAACACAGTAGGTAATAACCAAAACTTATATTAAAAGTATACCAAGACTTCATTTTCTGTATTTTTAGCTATTCTATAAAAAATATTTTTTAACGGATAGTAATTTTATCCCAACAAAATCATAGTTAAGCCTCTACCAAACACATACATTTCCAAGGTGAAAAAAGTATCTAAAATCTAAGATTTAAGAAAGAATTCTGAAAGGTCACCAAATAAAGTAATTAATAAGGGATAAAGTAAGATTACAGGATAAAAACCTAGGCTTTGAAATTAGGGAATCCTGACCTCTCACCTAGGCTGTACTACTCACTAGATTGCAGAAATATCACTTAACCTCCCAAAGCCTTAGTTTGCTTACTTCTAAAATAAGGACAACAGCAGCTACCATAAGACAGCTATTGTAAAGAAGAGAACAGAGAAAGAGTGTTGGAACCGAGTCCACATGGGTGCCCGATGTGATACTGCTCCTCCACTTTTACCATAAAATCTACCCTATAATTAAAGGCCTCCAGAACAATGAGGAGAACCACCTCTATCAACCCAGCCTTCATGTTTAAGCTTAATTTCTCTCTACCACTTACATTAAACAGCATAAGACTTGACCTCTTCTCAGTAGGGATGGCAAATTACCAGTCATCATCAACTAAGGAGCCAAATATTTTCTGCTTCAAGATCCCTATAGCTAGGGGCACCTGGGTGGCTCAGTCAGTAAGTGCCCAACTTCAGCTCAGGTCAGGACCTTGCAGTTCGGGAGTTCCAGCCCCGCACCGGGCTCTGTGCTGACAGCTCAGAGCCTGGAGCCTGCTTCAGATTCTGCATCTCCCTCTCTCACTACCCCACCCCCGCTCACGTGCACGCGCGCACACTCTCTCTCTCTCTCAAAAATAAACATTAAAAAAATCTTTTTAATTAAAAAAAAAGATATACTACAAAAAAACTGCTAACATTCAAATTATTTAGAGAAATATATTTCACAAAGTAAATAAATATATAAAGCAGTTTCATCATACAAAAGATTAACAGTCATCAGGGAAATGAAAATTACAATCTCAGCTCTTATTTCTCTTTTTTATCCTTATTTTTGAGAGAGAGAGAGAGATAGAGCATGAGCAAGGGAGAGGCAGAGAGAGAGGGAGACAAAGAATTCGAAGCAGGCTCCAGGTTCTGAGCTGTCAGCACAGAGCCCCATGTGGGGCTTGAACTCAGGAACCGTGAGATCATGACCTGAACCGAAGTCAGATGCTTAACCGACTGAGCCACCCAAGTGCCCCCTTATTTCTCTTTTGAATGAGAATACATAAAGTGCCAGTTGTGATCTCTTTTTCTGGGTATTATATATAATAACATGACATTCATTAGGTAGGATTTTTAGAAGTATGATGTCATAAAAAACATTAAGACAGGAAGTACAGAAGAATAAAACTATAAGCTTAAAGTTCTCTTATTCAGGCTTTTCTCTTATTCACAAGAGAAAAACATTTTTTTAAATCCTAAGATAGGGATGCCTGGGTGGCTCAGTCGGTTGAGGACCTAACGTGGCTCAGGTCATTATCTCGCGGTTCATGAGTTCAAGTTCCATGTTGGGATCTGTGCTGACAGCTGAGCCTGGAGTCTGCTTTGGATTCTGTGTCTCCCTCTCTCTCTGCCCCTCCCCTGCTTGTGCTCTGTGTTTCTCTCTCTCTCTTAAAAATAAACAAACATTAAAAAAAATCCTAAGATAAATAACCACACATTCCATTTCCCAAATAATTCCTTTAAAAACTGAGTCAAGAGGGGCGCCTGGGTGGCGCAGTCGGTTAAGCGTCCGACTTCAGCCAGGTCACGATCTCGCGGTCCGTGAGTTTGAGCCCCGCGTCGGGCTCTGGGCTGATGGCTCAGAGCCTGGAGCCTGTTTCTGATTCTGTGTCTCCCTCTCTCTCTGCCCCTCCCCCGTTCATGCTCTGTCTCTCTCTGTCCCAAAAAAATAAATAAACGTTAAAAAAAAAAAAAAAAAATTTATAAAAAAAAAAAAAACTGAGTCAAGAAACAATTTAATGCATGTATACTTACATTCAGTGAAGAAAATACTTAACATAGGCCAACAATTGTCAACCGCTCCTAATTTAGGTAGAATTGTTACA
The DNA here is from genome assembly GCF_028749965.1 of Puma concolor. Lineage (NCBI taxonomy): Eukaryota > Metazoa > Chordata > Mammalia > Carnivora > Felidae > Puma > Puma concolor. The sequence goes on along the minus strand of NC_141675.1, from coordinate 152,060,051 downwards.
TCACCTGTGTATTTCACCCAATTCAAAGCTTCTTCCATTGCCAAGATTTTCTGTATCAAAAAGATGGATAAAGAATGTGATTTGGGTATTAACTCTAAATTTACATGTGACACCATATATGTAACATATAGCATTTTAGATTCTTGATAAAAACTTACACGATCTCCTACTTTCATTACACTAGCATGCAACTTAGAACAGCTGGACCCCGATTTGTAAGTTAACAGATACCATGGACTCACACGTTACATCTTTAAGTAACCTCAGGCCACCCTCAGAGAACAGGATGCTGCTTCAATGATTACAGACCTGGAAGCTGAGGTTTACAACCTGGCCAGAGGATGCTCTGTGTAGCACTAAAGTACAATAACAAAAGGTGAGTGAGAGGTCTCAGATCTCATCTAAACTAGGACTTCCACTCTTACCACAAAGTGAAAGGTATAGAGATTAAGGTTCATGAAAGGGACTGTGTATTTTAAAAACATTTTTGGAGGGCACCTGGGTGGCTCAGTCGGTTAAGCACCCAACTTCAGCTCAGGTCATGATCTCGCGGTTTGTGAGCTGGAGCCCCACACTGGGTTCTGTGCTGACAGCTCAGAGCCTGGAGCCTGCTTCAGATTCTGTGTCTCCCTCCCTCTCTGCCCCTACCCCGCTCATGCTCTGTCTCTCAAAAATAAACATTCAAAAAAAATTTTAATTTTTTAAGTTTATTTATTTTGAGAGAGAGAGAACACGCACAGTGGGGGAGGGGTACAAAGAAGGAGAAACAGAATCCCAAGCAGGTTCCATACTATCCAGCACAGAGCCCAACGTGGGGCTCGAACTCATGAACTGTGAGATCGTGACCTGAGCCGAGATCAAGAGTTGGACGCTTAACTGACTGAGTCCCCCAGCACTGCAGGACTGGGTATTTTAAATGGTCTGTGGCAAACAGAGAAGAGTAAGCAGATAAACAACAGGAGAAAAGCACAACTGCTCAAATGAGCATTCAGTGCAAAGATCTTCATGAAGAGTCAGGAGTTCACAAGAATGTTACTCATACTTCTGGTCTAAAATGACTTCAGGGGTGCCTGGGTAGCTCAGTCAGCTAAGCGTCTGACTTCGGCTCAGGTCATGATTTCACGGTTCGTGAATTCAAGCCCCGCATCAGGCTCTGTGCTGACAGCTCAGAGCCTGGAGCCTACTTCAGATTCTGTATTTCCCTCTCTCTCTGCCCTCCTCCACTTGCACTCTGTCTCTCTCTCTCTTTCAAAATTAAATAAAAAAAAATAAAAATAAAAACTATATATATATATGTATACATATATATACGTATATATATATACGTATACATATATATACACATATATATACGTATACACACATATATGTGTATGTGTGTGTATATACGTATATATATATATATATGAGGGGCGCCTGGGTGGCTCAGTCAGTTGAGCGTCCAACTTTAGCTTAGGTCACGATCTCGCAGTTCGTGGGTTCGAGCCCCGAATTGGGCTCTGTGTTGACAGCTTGAAGCCTGGAGCCTGAAGCCTGGAGCCTGCTTCAGATTCTGTGGCTCCCTCTCTCTCTCTGCCCCTTCCCTGCTCATGCTCTGTCTCTTTCTGCCTCTCAAAAATAAATAAAAACATTAAAAAAATACATATATATGAAATGACTTCAGAAGTAGTGGAGTTATCGATGCTGGCATCAGGCTTAAGGGAAACAGGTAGATGCTTATTATGTCACCAATAGCATTAAAAATTGGATTATTGTACCTGGAGATTATCTAGTAATTACATATCCAAAATGTTCATACTAGAGACCTAGTAATTTCATTTGGGAGAATATATGCAAGGTAAATAAACTAAAAAAGAAAAAAGAATCAACTTGTAAAAGAAGCTCAAAATTATACTACTTACACGGGAGGGAGAAGAAAATGATGCAAACCTCCAGAGTAAGGAGATTTTTTAAGCAAAATATAGAAATCGATACTATCAAATACTACATGTAAAACACTAAACATGTGAACTCGATCCATGGGCAATGACCAGTGAGATGACTGCCAGTTACTGGCAGTTGTTGTGCCTGCTTCCCATATCTAACACTTACATTTTCTATTTTATAACCAATTCTCAATAAGCCTCCAATAAAGAATGAATCGTTCTGCAAAACAAAACAAAACAAAAAAACACAGTTATTTCCTTATTCAATGAATTACACTTGAATTTTCCAGTGGACAAAAGAAACAAAAAAACAAACAAAAAAAAAATCCTACATTTCATGAATACTGCTATGTGTTCAGAGTCCACTTCCTACAAGTACTTTCATGCCCAATTTACCTCCTAAGAACCCTGAAACAGGAATTAAGAAATAGTCTTAAATTGGCTTCTAATAATAAAATGACTCAGTGTACCTTTTAGATGTATGGATTTTAAAGTTCATTCCAAGAGAGACAGACTGCAAGAGTGGTGTAGGGGCAGAGAGCAGGAGGAAGAGAGAATTCCAAGCAGGCTCTGAGCTGGCGGAACCCATGAAACCAGGAGATCATGACCTGAGCCGAAACTAAGAGTCAGACGCTTAACCAACTGAGCCACCCAGGCACCCCACACCAAATTTTTTATAAAACTACATTGGCTGGGGCACCTGGGTGGCTCAGTTAAGTGTCCGACTTCAGCTCAGGTCATGATCTCAGTTTGTGAGTTTGAGCCCTTCATCAGGGTCTCTGCTGTCAGCGCAAAGCCCGCTTGGGATCCTCTGCCCCCTTCTCTCTGCCCTTCTCCTGCTCATGTTCTCTCACTCTCAAAAATAAACATTAAAAAAAAAAAAGCAACTACACTGGCTGACAGAAGTTATAGCAAAGGATTATCAGCAGGAAATAAATATCAGAATGTCTTTTATTTAAGTTTGCAATCAGAATAATACCAAGAAAAACACTTGGCTCCATAACCAACTGAAGTAAGAAAAATTACTAAATGGCTTTCACAGGGAAAAAAAATAACCCTCAGTGCAGTACAGGGATACTACCTCAAATACGGCATAATAAAAGTTTACCACAAAGTAGTAGTATTTATTGTGGCGATAGTGACAGTGGCATGATTTTATAAGAGAGAACCTTGTCGCTTTCAGCGACAAAAGTTCCTGTGAACCAGGAGCATACTTTCATCTGTGCCAAATTCCAGTTTCTATTCTTTACTGACAAGGAATAGTCCTGGATCTCATCATTCATGTCAGAGCCATGAAAATAGCAGTCCATCTAATCTCTCAGATACACAGCAAACTCATGGGTAGCAGAATAATGTCATGTTAAACCAAACTGAAACCATAACCTGTTAGCCACTGTAAGTTACTAACGTGGCCCTGACACCCTATGAGTATTTATATTCTTTAGATATGGGGGATTCTATCACTTACCACAACTTTCTTTGCCAAATCCACAATATCTTCCATCAATTCTAGATGTTGTAATTTCTTCAAACTTATCTCAGAAGCATGAGAACTGCTTAAATACAAATTCATTTTTAAAACATCAGGTTCTTATATATAAAAATTCATTGACTTTTATACTTTACTGTACATTATACCTCAATTTAAACTATTTGGAAAAAAATTCTCTCTTCACTCTAGGTAACAGTAAGTTATTTATTAAGTGGACAAAATTCTGTACTTTTTTCTCTCTTCTGTATAACAATACTCTTATTTATAAACAAGCATATTAATTTTCCCTAGGTAGGTTTCAAACCTACCATCTATGCTCTTCAGATATTCATTCATTACATTACCATGATTAGTCAATCATATCTAAATCCAAAGCATTAACTTTTTCCACCTTATTACATTACAGTGAAGGTGAACAATATATAAGAATAAGACATAAGAATAAGAATAAGGCTTCCATTGTACTTGGTGTTCCTTAATAATGGGCAACATGCTTACAACTGTTTACACAAAACAAATAACATGTAGTAACTTACCCAGCCTCCACACAAGGATGCAACCTTGATATTACAGAACTGTGCTGACGTTGAAACAGAAGTGGCCAGAAGATGTGTATTTTAATGGCATCACAGTAATCTTGCAGGACAGAAACTGGTTTACTACACCACATATTGCAGATATCAAATTCTTAATTAGAAAAAAGTACTCAATTAATATTTTGTGCCTCGTTTTGAAATAAATCAACACTGTTAATAAAGGAAAGGCTACAACAGATATGGAAAGGTAAAAAAGAAGGGGTGAGCAGGATAGGTGAAGGGCATTAGGAGGTAAAACTTCCGGTCATAAAACAAATAAATCACGGGGCTGTAAAGTATAGACAGGATGAGGGATATCGTCATCAGCAAGGTAATAACTCTGTATGGTAACATATGGTTAACTATTATGGTGAGCATTTCCTAATATATATAAATGTTGTACACCTGAAACTAATAGAATACTGTATAGCAACTATACTTCAACTAAAAATATATAAATCGGGGCACCTGGGTGGCTCAGTTGGTTAAATGTCTGACATGATTTCAGATCAGGTCCTGATCTAAGGGTCGTGAGTTCAAGACCCACAGTGGGCTCTGTGCTGGGCATGGAGCCAAATTAAAAAACAAATGAGCAAAAAACAAACAAAAAAAAAAACCATAAACCAAGGTGCCTGGGTGGCTCAGTCGGTTAAGTGTCCGACTTTGGTTCAGGTCACGATCTCACGGCTTGTGGGTTCGAGCCCTGCATCGGGCTCTGTTCTGACAGCTTGGAGCCTGGAGCCTGCTTCAGATTCTGTGTGTCTCTCTCTCTGCCCCTCCCCTTTTTGCGCTCTCTCTCTGTCTCTCAAAAATAAATAAACGTTAAAAATGTTTTAAAAAGACATAAATCAAAAAATAAAAATGACAGATATGTAGGACTGGTATGTTGATGCGAATGGATGAACCTCCCATTACAGTCTTTTAACAAATTAAAATGCCAAGTTACTCACCTAAGTTTCTCTCACTTTGGGTAAAATCTTTATACTGCATCCCCTAAATAGAAATAAATTCTTTTGATTTGTATCTGGTGAAATGCAAAAATACAGCTTTCAATTTTTAATGTAAGGATTATCAGTACTAAAGTAACAAATTTCAGTGCCCATTTACTTATACACTTTGATTACACTATCTTTGCTCAGTGGTGAGCCTTTAAGCCTTTTTTCAAAGCGTTTCATTTCTCCTGAGTCTGTATCTACGGCTCTCTCTTGAGAACCATTCTAATCTCCAGCCAGAAAACCATATTTCCTCATCACTCATTCTCTAGTATTGTACATTCTTGTTGAGGCACTGCTTACTTTCCCTTCTGAAATCACATTTGTACCTCCTGTAAAACTTGCGTACCACAGGGGCACCTGGGTGGCTCAGTCGGTTGAGCGTCCAACTTCAGCTCAGGTCATGATCTCACTGTCCGTGAGTTTGAGCCCCGCATCGGGCTCTATGCTGAGAGCTCAAAGCCTGGAGCCTGTTTCAGATTCTGTGTCTCCCTCTCTCTCTGTCCCTTCCCCACTTATATGTGCGCACGTGCGCTTCTCTCTCTCTCTGTCAAAAATAAACATTAAAAAAAATTTTTTAAAAACTTGTGTACCACAAAAACATCTTTACTCCCATAGCTCTAAATCAAAACACCTTTAAAAAGTAGACATTAAAAGTTCTCAGAATAAAAAAAGATCTTTAACTACGAACAGTAATGAACGTAGTTTTAACTAAACTTACTGTGGTGATAATTTCACGACACGTACGTATTTCAAGTCATTATATTGTACATGGGAAACTAATACAATGTTTTAGGTCAATTGTACCTCAATAAAATGATAAACCTTTAAGAAGACACAATGTTAGGGGGACCTCGGTGGCTCAGTTGGCTAACTATCCGACTCTTGATTTCGCCCCAGGCCATGATCTCACGGTTCCTGAGATCCAGCCCCACATCGGGCCCAGGCTGTTATCACCGAGCCTGCTTGGGATTCTCTTTGTCCCTCTCTCTCTGCCCCTCCTCTCACTCTCTCTCTCTCAAAATAAAGAAAAAAACATTAAAAAAAAAAAAAAAAAGAAGAAGAAGACACAATGTTAAAGAATCAATAAATCTTACCACCCCATTGCAGTAAAGTTGAGTCACGCGAACACAATCATCGGACATAAATTCAGGAGCAAGGACACAATCGTCCACATAAGGGCAATCTTCTAACAAGGCATCATCTACTACAGTGAAATCTCCCAGGGCAAAATCATCCATGCTGTACCATCCTAAGGAAATAACACAAACCCAAATTAGTAATTAAATCATTTGAGATAATATGAGAAGCAGTTTTCCTGGCTTCTATGGTATATTAGAAAAATCCTTGGAACTTAGGCCTCCTCAAAATAATAAGGACACTGAGCTCTGGAAGATTCTCATCCTCAGTCTGCTATTCTTTCCCCAACTCTCCTCAAATGATCAGTTTATCTTTCTTTTCTTCCTTAGACTCACATAGTCACCATCTCTACTCTGAATTTATCTGTTTGCATGTCTCCCTTAGCTGGGAGATAATTAAGGGCATTTTACTCACTTTTGTATGTGCCTGGCACATGGTAAGCCCTCAAATAATTGTTTGCTGAATGAACAAAAGACATCTTTCCACTGCTGCCCTTCTACACCATCTGCTTTTACTGCATCCTATAAAATATGCCATTTCATCACACACAAACTCTACCATATTCTCAACCTCCTGGCCAGAAGTAAATCCTGACTCCACTGAGAAAATGGTGTCTTACTGGCTGTTCATATTCTGCTATCCATCCCTCCGTGTGTGTTCCTGTCTTGGACAAAGAGGCAGAGCTGGAGTGGTCCTGGGTGAGACTGTCAATCTCCCAACTTCCCACAGCCGCATCCAGACTTCCATCCTCCTAACAATCACTGCATCTCTCACTCTCACAACTACCACACCACAGAGCACTGCTAGATTGCAAAGGTAGGCAAAAACCCTCATATTATCAACAGCCTCGTATTATCAAACATATTAACTATGTTTTAAAAAGAATCATTTCAATGGGGGGAGAGGGAAATTAGGGCTGGAGCTTCAGACTAAGGCTTTTTTCCAGAAGAAAGTTCAATAATAAAGATTTATAGCTCTCAGAGATTAGCTACAAAACCTAAGTTATCACTGAAAAATGCAGCATGGTAGTACTTCTAACTCTCGCCCATGTAACGGCCATCTTTCCCTCTCCTCACCAGCACCATCATGAACACCGTTTCTTACACCTTTCCACTTCACCACTATCACCCCGCTCCTGTTAGGACAAACAAAGCTTCTTTTTTCCTAAGCAAGACCACCGTCAGTCCTTGAAATACAAACCTGTTCTTTTAATTCTTCTTGTGTCCAATTCGCTGTACGAAAACCTCACAGTAGCAGAAGTGAAGAACAAGAACCATCTTCCTAGCAAACTATTCATGCTATTTGTCACACGTTGTACCAAACATTTTCACATACACCATCTCATTCATCCTCGCAGCAATTCTCAGGTCCGATCATCACCTCCAGTGTGCAGATAAGAAGCATGCTTAGTAAAATTAAGTAATTTGCTCAAGGTCACCAAGCTAGAAGGATTTAAACTTAGGTCCTCTGATTCCATAGTCTCTCCTCTCACACACTCTTCCTTGTCACTGCCACCTAGCCAGTTCTTGCTTGTTGCCATGTTTAAGAACACTGGCAATCATCACAGTGTTCCCCTCTCTCCTCCAAACTCTCACCAACCCAGCCACACCAAGGCCTGTATACACGATCCCTTTAGGACCCCAGCCTTACCATTCACCTCTTTGGCTAAAATGATCTTCACCACCTGTGACACCAAGGCTCTTCCTTCCCAAGGCTACACCCTAGATCACTGTGCAGGTTTAAGCCAGTTTTTAAACCTTTAACTTTGATTAGCTCCTTTCTGACCACAACCAAGAGTCATACAGCTCTTGTGTCCCCTGCCTCCTACCACAGACATTCTTCATCAAGAATTCTTCCTCCCTTTTCTCCCATTCGAATCCTTTCAGCTTTCCGCAACTGGCTTTCCACCTCTGTTATTCAAGGAAAACTGCTTACAACAAGGTCATTAATGACCTTCTACAAGAGACTGATTATCTATTATGTCTGGAACCTGAACTGTCTGTATGAACAAGGTTTCCAGAGTTTGGAGAATTTAACTCCAAAAGCGAATGACTGGAAAAAAATAGACATTTTAGCACCCATGGCACATAAAGTGGGACATATGCTATCCTGGAAAATATATACACTTTTTAATTCATTTGCCTTACAAACATTCTGTGTGTGTAGAGCCAAGAACTCTCTGTCATAGCCCACACATCGCCATCACGGCATCGGTTATAATCCAATTAATGTGCTCATACCCAGGAGACTGAGCCACTGTGACAGCATGCTGGTCATTCACAGCCTGGCAGATCTCACTGACATCACACCTGACTCACCACACCCTATACCAACTATTCTATGATTAGACACTCATGTAATTTTTATTTTCTATCTTGTTTTAACCAAAGAGGCAATATGGCACAGTGGTTAATTAAGAGCATGGACTCTGGAACCAGACTGCCTGGGCTTGAATCCTGGCTCCCTCATTTCCTGAGTGTGTGATCTTGGGCGAGTCACTTAACCTCTCTGTTCTTCGCTTTCCTCACATTTCCAATGGGGATAGCAATACTACCTATTTGGTTAACCAGTAACACATTTATAGTGCTTAGAATAGTACATGGCATATAGGAAATATTATAAATATCAGCTATTGTTAACATTAGTATTAGATGCATATTTTTAAAAATCCACTGTTTGGATGCTTCCAGCTAAACGGTCTACCTTAACTGCTAAGTCCAAAGAGCACTTTTCAGCTTACAACTTACTTGACGCTGTTGACCACTTCCTCCTTCTCAGAACTCTTCACATGGACTCCAAAGACCATCTTCTCCTGGTTTTCCTCCTATTCTTCTGGCTGCTTTTCCTCAGTTTCCATGGGCTCTTCTTCTCCATTCCCCGCCACCCAAATGTCACCTCTCTTTTTTTTTCAGGCTTACTCTCTCCTCGGTGACCTCATCCACCATACCCATGGCTTCAAAATAGTACTTTCTGCACTTCCATCATTTGCACAGCTTCACCATGATTTTTGCCATTTCCACATATCGCATGTATTTTTATTTATTTAGTAGTTCTCTTTTATTGGGCTCACTTGGCCTAAGTGGTAATATCCATGATATCATAGATTTGAGATACAATTTACATTTTTCATACACATTAAGTTCTTAACTATTACAGAATCCATGTGCCACTTTAAACTATCTCAAACTGCACTGAAGCAAACAATGGCTGAAACGGCCAGATGCTGAAGTCTCTAATTTCTCCAGGCTGCACTGCATCTCTATAGTCCCTGTCAACAAGATGTCCCACAAGTTTCTCAGATTAAGTTCAAAAATAAACTTATCTTTTTCTTCAAAAACAAACAAATGAAACAAAGTTCTCTCCTCTTTCCGTGTGTTACCAGTCAACTGTTCTACATGCCACATGGTTAAGCAAACCAGTGATCTGGAGGCCATCTGGACTCCCCAGTCTCTCTCAACATTCCTATCCATCTGACCACAAAGTCCTGTCATTTCTACCCACCTATGAAATCTAAAATTAGCACCCATACACCTGTTCATGCCAATGACACTACCTTCATTTTCGCTTCATCTTTTCTTCTCTGAACTAACTTAACAAGCAGACTCCCAGCTGGTGATTTGCCTTCAAACTTGGCACTCTCTAAAACTCTGACCATAACATTTTACTGCTTAAAATCATTCAATAGCTTCCCTTCACCTTCAGAATAAAGTCCAAACTTCGTACTGCAGCTTGGAAGGTCTTTAATAATCCTGTTTCTGCTTTTATTTCCAGTCACTCCACAACATGCAACACAGAAGACATTCATACTCAACTGCCTCTGATTCATAAACAAACCTTGTTCTACAACCACCTAAGGCCTACCAGTCTGGGAAGCATTTCCTGATCTTCTCACTACTACTACCAAGTTCCTTTCTGCACCTCTTCTCCATAAGCCCAGAGCGCCCTGCCCACATCTTTTTGACAGCAGTTCTCACACTGGTCATCACAGGCTTATCTTTGTAGGCTGAGAGGGTACACTGTGCCCTATTCATCTTGATTCCCTAGCTCAGTACTTGCCAAATTTTTTATTCAAGCTCCCTAAGTAGAAAACTTTGCTAAATCCACTTGCTACCTCTACTACTGTTATTCAATATTTTTTTGAGAATAACTCAACTTTTAACTCAGATCTAAGCTTGTTTTAATAGAAAACTTGATACCACAAGAAACCTTACACTTGGAAGGACTTTTTTTTTTTTTTTCTAATACACTCAAGTAAGAATGTAAAGGACTTCTAAACCCATCAGTTACAATGAACTAATAGGGGACTCTCACTGCAAAACAAAGTAGATCCTCGATTCTAAAATTTTTTAAATTTTGCTGAGCTTATAGAACTAGGAATGTCTAAAACCACCCTTTCCCCCCAAAAGCAACAAACCTCTGGCTAAAAACTAAAGCTGAGAGTCAAGAGCTACAAGTAGTATTGCCAAGAGCAGCAACGGACACAGCCCTGGGCCAGAAGCAAAGTGAAGACACCGAAAGTGGTCCAATGTAAACTCCCTGGCTCCCAACCAAACATGATACAAATCCTATCAGAAGAAAAGGGCCTCCAAATCAAACTTTCAAGATCCCACGGAGAAAGATCAATCAAAGAGTTCATAACCAAAGATCATCAAGCATAGGAGGTGACAACCCAATATGAGAGATAGACAACAGAAAAAAACAAGGAATAAATTTAGATCCCTAAAGACATCAGACATTGGGACTGCCAGATACAGTCCACAGAATACCCATGGGTTCAGAAAAATGACGAAGCAACATGAAAGAAAGACTTGATGTATCTGAAAAAAGAACCAAGTAGAACTTTTACAAATAAAAAATATAACGGTTAAGAGTAAAAGGGAAAAAATGGACGCATTATAGAGAAGATTAAGCACAGATGAAGAGAAATGGATGAACTAGAAGATATGGCTGATAAAATTACCCAGCACTGTAAATTCTGATAGGGAAACAAGGAAATGAAAACTATGAAAGGTGAAAAGTACCTAACCTGGAAACAGTTCAATACATACACATTCAACTAAATTTCCAAAGAGACAATATTTATTACAAGGCTCAGAATCTTCTAGACCTCTTGAAAGACAAAATTCAGAATCCAACAAAATTCAGAATCAAGAAATGTGTGTATCCAAAAGAGGATAAACAAAAAGTAATCTCCATTAGACTTAAAAAGGAAATGACATAGCACCAAAGATAGAATATCCAATGCAACCAAAAGAAAAAGAAGTTTCTTCAAAGTAGCAAAAATAAACGCACAGGAGGCTTTCCATGTAGAATAATATCTTCACCATGTGGACAGAAAATAATCGATCAACCTAAATGTGTATACCCATCAAACCTCTCTCAAGAACAAGGATAAAATCAAAATAATTTTATATAAAAATTGAGCTACCAAGAGACTTGAACTAACTTCTTAAAAAATACCAACTAAAAGACATAAACTGACTGGATTGAAAGAAAAATCCAGTAATATATTCTCTGTAACAGACACCTAAAATGTCAGGGCATAAAAAAGGTGACAGCAAAATAAAGGAAAAGTATATTCCAGGTAAATTACCACCAAAAGGAAGGTGAGGTAGACTAAATAGATACTAACACAAAAAGCTAAATTAAGCATGGAGAGGATCACAGCATAATAGAAAAGATTCAATCCATCAAGAAAATAATGTTAAACTTTTACATCCCTAATCAAATAATCTCACCACACATCAGAAAAGTTGTTAGAACTATAGGAAGTCAGTTAGAAAGTAGTAGCAGGAAATTGCACACATCTCTCTCAATTAATGACCAGTGAAACAAAAATTAATAAATACAGTCTGAACAACACAATTTGCAAGTTTGATCTAACAGATACATAACAGTTAGAAAGCACATACTTGTCACAAGTACACACTTAACAGTTATTATTCACTATGTACAAAGCCACAAATTGAGAGCAAGCAAACATTTTTTAAAAGACAAAATACTACATTCTCTGATAACACAATTTAGGAGTGAATAACAAAAAGAAAAATGTTAATGTAGATACTTTTGAAAATTAAAAAAACATGTTACATGTTTCAAAGAAAATTTTAAAACATGTACATCAAAGAAGAAATCAAAATGAAAATTTTAAAGCACTTAGATTTGAAAGTTAATGAAAACATTGTAAGTTACACAATGTTAGCTAAGGCAAAAATAAATTTTGGGTTAAGTTTACAGCCTAGCACACTTATACTAGGTAATAACAATGGCTGTATTACTAAGTTAAACATGGAATTTAAGTTAAAAAAGTAATATAAGCCCAAAGAAAGAAAAAGGAAGTAAATAAACGAAAAGGAGTCAATGAACAACAACAAAAATTTAATAGAACTAATTATGCCAAAAATTAATCCATTTCCAAGATTAGTAAAATAGACAAATTTTTGGCAAGATTAATCTAGAAAAAAGAGAAGTCACACACAAATATTCAAAATGAGAAAAGGGGGTTGGGGCGCCTGGATGGCTCAGTCAGGTAAGCACCAACTCTTGATTTTGTCTCAGGTCATGATCTCAAGGTGAGTGGGATTGAACCCCCGCATCGACACTCTGTAATGACAGTATGGGGCCTGCTTGGGATTCTCTCTCTCTGCTCCTCCCCTGCACTCTCTTTCTCTCTCTTCCAAAATAAAAAATAATAATAAATAAACAAAACAAATGAGAAAGGGAACATAACTACAGATAAAGCATAAATTAAAAAGGGAATTAAAAGGGCACCTGAGTGGCTCAGTTGGCTGAGCATCTGACTTCAGCACAGGCGCAGGTCATGATCTCGCGGTTTGTGAGTTCAAGCCCCGTGTTGGGCTCTGTGCTGAAAGCTCAGAGCCTGGAGCCTGCTTTGGATTGTGTCTCCCTCTCTCTCTGCCCTCCCCTGCTCATGCTCTGTCTCTCCCTCTCTCTCAAAAATAAATAAACATAAAAAAAAGGGGGGGTAGAAATTAAGACAATACCATGAACTTGATGCCAATCAACTTCAAGTTTTTGTTGAAAAGACAAATTTCTTAAACTTACCAAAACTGATTAAAAGCAATGGAAAACTTAAAGTCCTACTATTATTCCATTGCTAATTACTACCAAATTATCAACCATTTACAATCTTTCTTTTTTTTTTTTTTTTTTTTATTTTTTTTTATTTTTTTTTTTTTTTTTACAATCTTTCTACAAAGAAAACATTAGATCCAAATGATCTTAGGGGTAAATTCCACCAAACATTTAAGAAACAAATCACCCCAATCCAAACTGTCCTAGGGAACAGAAAAAAAAAGAACTATTCTTTAATTGTATAAGGGTGGCATAACATTAATGCCAAAACCAGACAAGATAGTCAATAAAGAATAATGATATGTGATTTCACTCATAAACAGATTAAAAAAATCCTAATATTAGCAAACTCAATCCAGTAATTCATAAAAAAAAAAAAAAAACAACAATTCACTAAGATCAATTTGGGTTTATCTCAGTAGAGAATACAAAAGAGAATTAAGAATTTTAAAATGTATTAACTGAAATCCACTACATTTAACAGATTAAAAAAGAAAAACTACAAGATACTCTCTCTCAAGTTTTTCTGTCCCATGCAGAAAGGGATGTGACAAAACTGCAAAGACTTCCCTAACTTATAAAGAGTTATTTACAAGAACTTGAATATTTTTAATGCAGAAACATTCCCTTTAAAATCGGGAATGAGACATGTATATGTCCACTACAATCACTTTTAATGAACAATCATCATCATCACTTCCATTGAACATAGATGTAAAAGTATGCCAGCATATTAAGACAAGAAAAAAATTTTTAAGGAAAATAATTGCAAGGAAGAACAAAAAGTGTATTTGCAATGACCTAATTATTCACATAGAACTCAAAAGAATTACAGAAAATATATTAGAAACAATAAAAGTTTATCAATTGGGTGGCTAAAGACTAATATAAAAATCCATTAAATTTCTATTTGCTAACAGTAAACACAGAAAATAGAATCTTAAAAAATAACACCATTTATAATTGAAACAAAACTACTAGAAACATTAGAATATTTTAATGTTTAATGTTCTCTCTGTATAAAGTTACAAAACCAAATTAAAAGACATTAAAAACCTAAATAAATAGAAATACATACCATTTTCTCAGACAGGAAGGCTCAAAATCTTAAAGATTTCAATTCTCCCTCAAATTGATTCAATAATTCCAATTAATTCCCAAAGAGTTTTTCATGTCATGTGACAAGTTGATTCTTAAAACAAGAACAGAGGTCCAAGAACAGCTGAGACTCAAGACCCCCTGCCCCAAATAGCAAGGTTTCTGGTAAAGCTATAGGATTAATAATTATAACAGTGTGGTATAACACAGAGATAGACAAGGAAACAAGTGGCAAAGAAAAAGGGAGCCAGAAACAAACCCATGCTGGTGAACAGAGGGACAATTCCACCTATGGTATGAGGACAGCTGTAGCCACATGGAGGAAAAAAAAATGAATGTGGATCAGTGCCTCACACTATACACAAAAATCAATACCAGATGGATTATGAATTTAAATGTGAAAGACATCATTTTAAAACTTCTAAAAAGAAACATAGGAGAACGTCTTTATAATTCCAAGGCCAGGTAAAGTTTCCAATTAGATTACATTAAAATTAAGAACTTCTGTTCACCAAAATACACCATAAAGAGTAAAAAGACAAGCCATGAACTGGAAGAAGATATTTACAATGCATACAATCAATAAAGGATCACTGTTACCCATTTGTTAGTTTTAAAAGACAACAGAAAAATGGCTAAAAGATACGAGCAGGCATGTCACAAAAGGAAAACTGTTCATAAACATGTGAAAAGATGCTCAAACTCATTAACAAAGAAATGCAAGTAAAAATCACAATGACAAATCATTTCATACCCATTTGATCAGCAAATATAAAGAAATCTGATGATGATAATAAGTGTTCGAGTGGATACAGATCAACCATAACTCTTACACACTGCTCATCCAAGTATATAAATTGACAAAACTGCTAGTCGAAGTACAAGGTGGTACAACCACTTCAGAAAACAATTTGGTAAAGTTGAACATTCATACCCCATAATCCAGCAATTTCACGTCTAGCAAATAGCTTACCACAGCGGTATTCCAACCTTTTTTTACTCACAAACCACAAAAAATACTTCTAATCATTTCACACTAAGATGACACCTAAAATGCTCAGTCTAAGTTTAAATAATTGCAAAGGATGAATTTCTTGTGACATTTAAAAATAAAGCTGACACATCACTGGCTTAAATTGTTATAAGTATTATTGCATACGACTGATCAACAATAACTATATACACTGATAATTGAAGATAAGTGTTAAAATGAACTGCAAATGCAGTCTTGAGGAAATGGGAAGTGCCTGGATTTAAAAAGGCTTTCTCTAACAACATACACTAGATTTTAAATTATCTCTTTGTTTTCCATGGAGCTTTTCCACTTGGAACAATGCCTTCGTCAGACTCCATGTGGATGAGTGGTATGCCTTCCTTATCTAAGGTAGAAGTGCTACTAGGAAAGGTAAGGTGAAAGTGGAAGCAACAGGAGGCCTCTATTACAGGCCTCAGGTGTTACCAACATCAGGAAAGAGTACACATGGAATTTAATCATCTAGAAATGGAGGCATTAATATCCGTGGTGCCCAAGTACTCCCTAGAAATACCTTCATTACTCCCCTGAGGGTCATACACCCCAGCATGAAAATTCTTGCAAACTATGTACCAGTAGAGAAATGTAGAGAAATTCTTGCAACTGTGTACCAGAAGATATGTATGAAAATTTCGTAATAGCAACACCTAGAAAGAGCCAAAATGTTCATCAAAGAAGAATGCATACACTGTGTTATATTCGCCGTGGAATATTACACAGCCTTAAAAAATGACTTACATCTATACTCAGTATCAGTGATTCTTAGAAACAACATTGAGTGAAACAACAAAGTCTCAGAAAACTGTATCCAGAATTCCTTTTTTTTTAAGTCAAAAACCATACAATACATTGTTGAGGAATATACACATATCTGGCAAAATTATATTTAAAAAGCAAGAAATGACACCATTCAGGATAGTAGTCACTCTGCAGTTGAGTACATTCGATATTGGTCATTTTGATTCTTAGATTGGGTGTATTGATTGGTGTTCATTTTATTATTTTGCTTCATAACCTCCATATATATTACATATATTTTGTTTTTTATTATCTTTATTGTGTTACATATATTTTGATTATATCAAATATTACATTAAAAAGGAAAAAAAGATTTTTCAAAACCATTCATCGTATTTTAAAAAGCAATTAAATCGCCTCAACTAGAGAGGTACATATACATATCACGGAAATTACTAACTTTACATCAACCATAGGTGCAAAATAAATTTTTACTGGAATTAAACTTATGAGGACCACATGAGATAAAGACTGAGCAAATTAGCTGTGAGAGATGAACCCATCTGACACAGAGCTGGAGCAGTAGCCAAGGTGGCTGCAAGCAGATTTAGCCATACACTAAAGTACAAGGAAGCTGGTCAGTAAAGAGAAGACAAAAAAAGTTAAAAGTCTAATAACATAAAATATTAGCAAGGATGTGAGGAAATAAATGGGTGTCCTCACTCAAAACCAGTGAGTGAAAATTAGTACAACCACCTTGAGAGCTTGTGTGATATTTAGTAAATTGAAAATGCACATAACCTATCTAGCAACTCTGCTACAGGTGCATTTTCTAGACAAACTTCCCAATGTGTGCACAAGCAGGCAAGTACAAAGAGGTTTATTGCAGGATTGTTTTAGAGTCAAAAACCAGAAACAACTTCAAAATCCATCAATAAGGAAATGGATAGATTATGGTATATTCATACAATTGAGTTCTTTACCAGTAATTGAAATGAACCAAAGATAACACAATTATCCAATTTATTTGTATATAAACCTCAAAATATTATGCTGATCAAAAAAAGCAAGTTGCAAAAGACACATCATTTAACACCGTTAAAATTTAAAACACATACCACTACATATTGTTTATGGATTCACTGTGAATCAAGTATAAAATAGGAACACGGTGGCTGCCTCTAGAGGAGGTGGAGGAGCTCGGAGCACCTCCAATATCTGCAATTTTACTTCTTAAAAAAAAAAAAGGATCTGAAGTAAATCTGGCAAAATAATTACATTTGTAAATCTGGGTCATGGACTGGTTAGATCCCCCTACGTATATTATGTGTGAATTATTCCAGAAGTTAAAAAGAAAAAGGGAGATTAGGCAAAGGTAAGAAAAGTGAACAAATGAACAGAAATAAACAGACACCAAAACACAGCCTTTGAGCGCAGAGCACGAACCTTTGAGCAAGAGGAGGCGTAGAAGGTAGAGTCTTTAACGGGTTTGAAGTCTCTTTCCCTGGGTATCCTTGTAATAAATCCCATTTCGCTCAGGATAAAACGCAAATTTCTTGCAATAAAAAAATGTCCTAACTGAAGCTGTAACTATAAGGAAACTGCTCCCAAGGGAGGAGTAAAATCTGTAAGATGTCTACCTTGACTCCCCTCGCCAGGGTGTTGGGCAGAATCAAGTGACAATTTATGTGAACGCCATAAAACACTATACGAACCGTTAAGTATGATCAAGAATGCCCAGGAACAGCTAAAATATATTTACCCAGCTGGCGTGTACGTATATTTTGGAAGGAGTCTGCAGTTGAAGGGCTCTGGGTGTCTAGGGCGCTTCTGGAAAAGGCACTCTGCACGGGTACCAGCCAAAATTCGCCTACGCCTAGGCTCGATTTTGGGCCCTTGGCTCCCCCCTTATTCCATCCCCAGAATAGGCTGGTTCGACAGGCCACACTTGTCGTCAACACTATAGAGCAGCTGGCCAGATCCGCTGCCGTCTCCCCTCTTCCCACCAGCGTTGGGGGTGGGAGGATGCTTCCAAAAGAAGGGAGGGGGGAGCGTCTCCCTTCCCTGGTCCCTTCCAGGGAAGGAGGCCACCACCCCGGACTCGACTGCCGTTCTCACGAAAGCAGGTGGCGCAGACGTAAGGCACACAAAACACAGAGGATGGAGCGTGCACGAACGTTCACGAACACTCGCGAACGAAAACGCGCACAAGGGGGAATCATACATTCGACAGGATCCGGGCGCGACACGCGGGCGGGTACACGATAAGACGCACACCTGGGCGGGAGATGCCCCAGGACAGGGTCACGACTGCAGAACGCGCGGCCACGCGAGGAGTGGACGCGCACCCCCCGGAGAGGGACGGTGACACAACGAGGGGCCACCCACACGGGCCACAGGCGCCCACGCCAAGAAGAACGGTCGCGACACAAAGAAGCCGAGAGTGGACACACAGGCGCGTGCTCGCACGCCCGGGCCGAAGGACCCCTCGCCTATCAGGGTTGTCACCCTCCAGACGAGAGTGCGCGGGCGGCAGGGGGATGCGCACACAAAGGGGCTACTCCCACCCTCGCACAGACGCCCGGAGGGGCCCAAGCTTGCAGAAGGGGACCATAAGACAAAGGGGACACACCCACTGGGGCCGAAAAAGGCGGCCACACCCCCAGCGCACCGGCACCCCGACCCACGCACACACACCACGGGCACCAGAGCTAGCGACGCGGGGCGACGCACACACACCCACACTCACCACACACCCACGGAGGGGGTGTGGAGGGCCCCTCTCCCCGGGCATCTCGGCTGCAGCGCGACAAGGTGACACATCCGGGAGCCCCGCCGCGCGCCAGATGTGCACTCACCGGGGCCCGCCGCCCGCGAGCCTCGGACGCGGGCCGCCGCCGACGCCGCCGCCTCGGGCCCTCCACGTCAGCCAGCGGGCGGGCGGGAGCGGGCGGCAGCGCAGGCGGCGGGCGTATCACGTGGGAAGCAGCGCGCATGCGTAACCGTGTCCCCCCGCCCCCCCGCTTCCGCGGCGGCGAGCGGAGCGATCTAGCTTCCCCCAGTGCGGGCTTGCTGCAAGCCGGGGAGGGTCGCGGTGCGCCTGCGCCTGGGGTGGGGGGAGGCGTGGGGGGAGCGCCATCGCGAACCGGCCTTTCCATCAGTTTTTCTTCTCTCGCGCCCCCCCCCCCCAGGCTTCCCGGACAGCGCTTGCGCAGGGGACTCGAAGCTGAGGTGGTCGAGCTGTCGGGAGGGGTCTGGGTGGACGCTTCAAGGACCCAAGGTCGAGGGCCAACCCCCCCCCCCCCCCAGCCTCGAATGAGAAACAAGAAGCTCCTCCGAGAGGACAGGGTCCGGTCCCGGGTGCCGGGGCCCAAACCTGGGGAGGAGCCCGGCCCGGCCCTGCCCTGCCCTTCCGCAGGGAAGCGAAGTCTGCAGGGCTGGAGCGGCGTCTGTCCCTGCTCTGCGCTCCCTCCCCCTCAGCTGCAGGGTGCGCGCGCGCACGCGAGGTCCGGGGGCTTGTGCGCGCGTGCAAGCGGTGTGTGTTGGGAGGTGTGTCCGCAGGTTGGCCGCGTGCAGTGGTTTAGGCTAGGGGAAAAAACTGCAGAGGCTGTCCCCATAGCAAAGCAATGAGGCTACGACAGACCAGTGACGAAGGGGAGTAAATCACTGACGATGATTGTGTTTCTTTTCCACAGATTGTCCAAAGCCACAGGGAAAATGGTGGAAAATTCACCGTCGCCATTACCAGAAAGAGCGATTTATGGCTTTGTTCTTTTCTTAAGCTCCCAGTTTGGCTTCAGTGAGTACTTTGATGGCCAGGGCCTTTTTCTGGTGTTCAAGGACAAGGAAATTACTGCATTTGTTCTTAGAATGGGCCCATCTGAACTGTGATTCTTTCTACCTATGTCTTTAAGAAAACCCGAAGGGAAGTTGTGTTTGGTGTTGTGTATGCCAGGCACCAGCGTAAATAGTTTAACTCAACAAATATTTATATAGCACCAGACAGGACTGCAAAGTGGATAAAACCTGGTCCCAGTGGTCATAGTCTTCTGGACAAGGCAGACAAGAAAATTTACAATTAAGAATGTGAAAAGAGCCATGGGAACCCAGTAGAGCGACATGAAATCAACCTGGGAAATCAGGGTTAGCTTTCTCCCCGACAATAACCAATAAGAAGCAAGACGTGGGAAGGTTTACTTTTTTTTTTTTTTAACGTTTATTTATTATTGAGAGACAGAGCATGAGTAGGGGAGGGGCAGAGAGGGAGACACAGAATCCCAAGCAGGCTCCAGGCTCTGAGCTGTCAGCACAGAGCCTGACGCGGGGCTCGAACTCACAAACCGCAAGATCATCACCTGAGCCAAAGTGGGACGCTTAACCCACTGAGCCACTCAGGCGCCCCTAGACGTGGGAAGGTTTTGAATGAAGGGTGTAGAGTGAGTAATTTGGTGCGGGTGCAGCCTGTGGGAGCTAGGAAGTGAAGAGAATTAGGCCAGAGAAGCCATGGGTGATTCACATCCTGGCTCTGGCTCAGTCCCTGGGGAGGATCCGGTTTTCCAGATAAGAAAACTGATGCTTATTGAGACACTAATGTGCCCACGGTCACACAGCAGGACCCACATCTCTCCTCTAAAGGATGTGGGGGGATGCCTCGGTGGCTCAGACAGTAAAGCATCTGACTCTTGGTTTTGGCTCCCGTCGTAATCTAGTAGCGGTTTCCTGGGTTTGAGCTCCGCATCCGCCTCTGCGCTGACAGAACCGGCTTAGGATTCTCTCTCTCCCCCTCTCCCCCTCTCCCCCTCTCCCCCTCTCCCCCTCTCCCCCTCTCCCCCCCCTCTCCCCCTCCCCCTCCTCCTCCCCCTCCCCCTCCCTCTCTCCCTCCCTCTCCCCCTCCCTCTCCCTCTCTCCTCTCTGCCTCTCCCACACTTGTGCTGTCCCAAACTTAAAAAAAAATTTTTTTTAATAAGAAAAAGGATGCGGGAATTGTGAGGAAAACCTGAGAGAAAATTGGGTGTCCCCATCCAACATCTTGGAATTTTGTAGAAACCAGGGAGGTGAGGGAGTGGTGGTGTTTCTGAACCTTAACTGCATCAGTACAGCCAGCCATGCTTTTGGCTAGGGTAGCGTATGGAGTAAAGATGTTCTAACTTGAGTTCAAATCGTGACTCCTCTAGAGATGAGCTGTGTCACCTGAGACCATTTGCTTAACCTCTTGAACTTTCAGATTCTTCATCTGTGAAAAGGTGGTCAAGTTTACTGAATGTTTATTGCGTGCAAGACAGTCCTGTGAAGTAGATCTTACTATTACTGTCCTCATTCTCATTTTACAACGACAGTCCTGAGGCACAGGGTTTTAGTAATGTGTTCAAGCTAATATACCCTGTAAATGATACAGCTTGGAATTTGAACCCAGACACTGGGTTGGCTTCACCCTGCTGCCTCTCACGGGTCTTGTGAGGATTAATTGCTGTGATTTATGCAAAGCAGTTAACATATAGGAACATAATTACTTAAGTGTTAGCTGCTGTTACTATTATCATCAACAACATCATTTTTAAAAATCCCTGTTTTAGGGGTGCCTGGGTGGCACAGTCGGTTAAGCGTCCGACTTCAGCCAGGTCACGATCTCGCGGTCCGTGAGTTCGAGCCCCGCGTCGGGCTCTGGGCTGATGGCTCAGAGCCTGGAGCCTGTTTCCGATTCTGTGTCTCCCTCTCTCTCTGCCCCTCCCCCGTTCATGCTCTGTCTCTCTCTGTCCCAAAAATAAATAAAAACGTTGAAAAAAAAATTTTTTTTAAATCCCTGTTTTAGTATTAGAAAGATTACACACTATACAAATAAAGGCAATGACTTTAAGACCTAAATCCAATAATACCCACTACTATTAATTTTTTGAGGAACCTCCATACGGGTTTTTCAGAGTGGCTGTACCAGGTGGCATTCCCAACAGTATAAGGGCCACACCCTCGCTAGTATTGCTTGTTTTCTTTAATTCATTTAGCCATTCTGACAGTGTGAGGTGGTATCTCATTTTAGTTTTGATTTGTATTTCCTTGATGATGGGCCACGTTGGACATCTTTTCATGTATCTGTTAGCCATCTGTTTCTTTGGAAAAATGTCCATTCTTCTGCCCATTTTTTTGACTGGATTGTTTGTTTTATGGGTGTTGAGTTTGATAAGTTCTTTATATATTTTCACTACTAACCCATTATCAGATACGTCATTTGTGATTATCTTCCATTTCATAGATTGCGTTATGAGTTTTGTTGATTGTTTCCTTTGCTGTGCAGAAGCTTTTTATTTTGACGAGGTCCCGGTAGTTTATTTTTGCTTTTGTTTCTCTTGCCTCAGGAGACCTATCTAGTAAGAAATTGCTACAGCCCACAACCAAAAAGTAATGCTACAAATTTTTGAGTACTTACCAGATGCCAGGCACTGTGATAGGCAAAGGAGGAGCAAAACATTCAAAACTTACCTGCTCTCCTAGGGTTTTCATTCTAGTATGGGGAGATAGCCAGTGGACAAATTAAGTAAGTACCACATATATGATGTCAGATGATAACATGTACCATGGGGAAAAATGAAGCAAGAAAGGAGGCTAAGGTTAATGGGAGGAGGTTGTTGTTTTAAATACAGCAATCTGGAAGCACCTCCCTGAGAGATGTGATTTAAGCACAGACGTGAAAAGTGCAAGTTAGCTGTGGGGCAGTCAGGGGAAAAAGACAGAGAACAGCCAGTACCAGAAGCATTTAGAAGAACGTGCCTATGAGTTTGAGAAACCGATGGAGGTGTAGGCTTGAAGCCTGAGAAAATGAGGTAGAAAGTAATAGGACAGAGGTCAGAGGCTGTACCCAGCAGTTACGATAAAAGAAGGTATTGGGTACAAAGGGATTACATGATTCTCTCTACATTTAAATATTTACTGAATTGAAAACAAGCAATTTTCTTAGTCTGCTTAGGCCACTGTAACAATTCCGTAGACTGGAGGCTTAAACAATCAACATTTCTTCCTGTTCTGGAAGCTGGGAGGTGCAAGATCAGGGTAACAGCATGGGTGGTTCTTGGTGAAGGCCCTCCTTCTGGCTTACAGACAGCCACCTTCTTGATGTGTCCTCACAGAGTGGCAAGAGAGCAAGTGGAAGCTCTGGTCTCTTACTTTCCTTACAAGGACACTAATCCCAGCATGGGGCCCCACCCTCATGACCTTTTCTAAACCTAACTACCTCCCAAAGGCCCTGCCTCCAAATACCTCCACACTGGGGATTCTAGCTTCAACACACGAATTTGAGGGAGATATAAACCTTGGTTCCATAACAATAATTATAGATTTTGATAGTAACTTAGAAGGAAATAAAGGGAAATGATAGGAGTCAGGAGGGGGTGGTGGGTGGCACACAGCTGGAACAGCAGGTGATGGAAAACGCCTCATTTAAAAAGAGGGTATTTGAGCCAAGAAATGAATGGAAGAGAAGGAATCATCCATTGAAAGAATCAAATGAAGAACATTCCAGGCAGACAGTAATCACTGTCCTCACTGTCAGTGCAAGGGCCCTGAGACTCCGCCTGGAACAGGAGCATTGCGCAGCAGGACTAGACATTGGAGAAGTGAGCAGAATGTTGAAGTCCTTGCAAGAAAGGAGTTTGAATTTTATTCTAAAGGCACTTAATTTATTCTAAGGGTTTGAGCAGGCAAGCAATATGGTCAGATTTATATCTTTGGAAGATCACTCATTGCTGTGTGGAGAATGACTGCTCACGTGTTCTCAGCCTTGAAATTACTAGACACCCACTCGAAAAACCTGGAGTCGTTCTTCACTTACACTTTTTCTTCTCCCAACTCATTCATCTGCTCCTGCCGCTGAATCTGGTGGGGCTTTCTACTGCCTCTGCTCTTCCACAGATAGATCCCACACACACAACCATCACAGTGACTCATTTGGGACGCAGACCCAACTCCTCTACTTAAAACCTCTGGTTGGAGTGTAAATGTTATTTGTCTTCATAGTTTGCTAGATCTCGAAAGCAAAAAATATATATATATACACGTATATACATATATATATATGTATGTATATATATATGTATACATACACATATACATATATGTGTGTGTATATATATATATGTGTATATATATGTATCTCCGGCTGTCCTCATTGCCTAGAGCATAAAGTCCAAGTTCCTTGTACAACATATTTCATGATCTGGGACCTGTTCACTTTTCCGGCTTTATCTCTCAGCACTTACAGCCTTATGCTTTATGCCGTACGTACTCTAAACTCCTTAGTTTCCCCCAGAAGTATCACATTCCTCTTCACTTCCGTTTTAACTAATGCTCTTGCTGCTGCCTGAAAGCGTAGTATGAACACACTGCATGGGTTCACAGTCCAGCTTAGGCAAGTTACGTAAATTCCCTCTGCTTTGATTTTTCTGTCTGTGGCTTATGAATAATAATAGCATGCACCTCAAAGGATTTGGAAAGAGTCAGACAAGATACTGTATGGGAAGTTCCTGCCACTACGTTTGACTCATTTCTGTCTCATACACTAGTTTGTTTTTTTGTTTTGTTTTGTTTTTAATTTTTTTTTACATTTATTTATTTTTGAGAGACAGAGCACAAGTTGGGGAGGGGCAGAGAGAGAGAAGGAGACACAGAATCCGAAGCAGGCTCCAGGCTGTCAGCACAGAGCCAGACGCCAGGCTCGAACTCACTAACCATGAGATCATGACCTGAGCTGAAGTCAGATGCTTAACCGACTGAACCACCCACGCGCCCCTGCATTTCTTTAGTCTTAAAAGCCATCACAAGCTTCAAGCTGGTCCCTTGCCATCTTTTCCCTCTACCATTCAGCCACACTAAATGCCTCACCAGATCCTTCATGCTCTCTCTGTGGATCATGGCAGGGAACATCGTTTTCTCATATTTCCTTCCTTCCTCATCTGCAGGCCCCAATTATATGCATCTTTAATCTGGCTAATCCGCTACTCATTATTTAGGCCCCAGTTTAGTCATTTCTTCCAGAAAATCTTTCCTGACCACTAACATCATCTCCATCAGCACTAGTGTGGGCTAAGGTCCTCATATGTTCTTATGTCTTTTATTACTCATACCACTTAATCACAGTGCAGTGAAAATATCAATTTACTTCTCTCTGTCCCCCCCCCCCCCAATTTTATGCTCGGGGAGGACAGAGGCCATGTCTTTTGGGTTCACCACCGTTTCTCATGCTCCTGATATAGAATATGACTCATCATCATTGATACCGATAGTTCGAATTTTATCTCTGCCCCTTACCTTGGGCAGATGATGTAACATTTCTAAGATTTCATTTACTCAGCTGTAAAAATGACATACACACATAGGATTGTTTTAAGGATTAAATTAAATACTACATGTAAAATGCTTAGGCAACAGTGAGCACTTGTAGGTTGACTGTTGTTTTTACATATTAACAACAGTAAAGGGTGCCACAAAGACTCCACTTGAGGGAAATAAGATTGTATTCTGGGAGATGAGGCAGAAGCCCAACAGGTAGTGGGTCCAAACAAGGGTAGTAGATACGTTCACCTTTGAGCAACAAGTGTCTGTAATCATTTCAACCCTGTGGGGACGAAGTGTTGAACAGCTACTGTATATAAGGCAAATTGCTAGGTTCTGTAAGGATCACAGTAACAGCTAAGATGTGATTTATATCCTGGGGAGCCTGGGTGGCTCAGTCAGTTAAGCAACTGACTCTTGATTTCGGCTCATTAACTGACTCTTGATGTCACTGTTGATGGATGGGACTAAGCCCAACATTGGGCTCTGCGTTGGGCTCTGTGCTGACCCCATGGAGCCTGCTTAGGATTATCTTTCTCCTCTCTCTCTGCCCCTCCCTCTCTTAGACACATGTGCTCTCTCTCAGAATAAATAAACATTTTTTTAAAAAGTGATTTCTGACCTTACATTGCTTAAAATATAGTATAAGACTTAAGACATGTTTTAAAACAAAAAAGACTAATGAGGGGGAAGAGTAGCTTAATGAGTATAGAGTTTTAGATTTGCAAGATGGTAAAGTTCTAGAGATCCATTTCACAGCAATGGAAATATACTACTTTAACTTGTTGTAAGTATCATAGGAATGATACAGATAAGGAGCTAGAAGACTGAAGGGAAAGAAAAGTCATTTTTGAGGTGATCAGGGAACCTTCAAAGGAGCTTTTTGTGTTATCTAAACCTTGATAGATTAGATACATGCCTTACTAACTTCTCTTTTTTCTTTTTGTTCCCCTTTTCTGCAGTACTGTATCTTGTGTGGGCTTTTATTCCTGAAACTTGGCTAAACTCCTTAGGCTTAACCTACTGGCCTCAAAAGTAAGTTTAATGATTTTCTTAAATAAAAATGTATTAATGCTGTTTCTCAGGATCATAGTTTTTCCTTTAGACTTCCCAAATCTTAAATATTTATTCTTTTAAGATCCATAAAAAGCCATATAGAAATCTAAAGCTTTTTAAAGGACATCACTGATACACCTTTAATTAAAAATGGTGAGGTGGACACAACATCATTATCTCCATTTCCTCCTGACATCTTGCTCAGATATCACTACAGAAAAAAACATTTTAAGGTATAAACCCATGGGAACAAATAATGGGATAGCAGGTAAGAAGTATCAACAGAATTTAAGGAAATGCATTGCAGGTAGGTGAGTGGTAACTGACTTAGTTTCCACTTTTTCCATGTTGCTATGGTATGGAATGATACAGGATTGCAGCTTTTCATCATGAGACCTTGTAGAACGATTTGTCTAATCAAAAATAAAATTAAATTCAAAAAGCATGTTACCTTGGTGACGGACTCTTGAGAATGATGACTTTTTAGGCAGTTACCTACTTTAATATTTTCTTCTGCAGGTATTGGGCGATTGCATTGCCCGTCTACCTCCTCATTACTATAGTAATCGGTTATGTACTCTTGTTTGGAATAAACATGATGAGTACCTCTCCACTCAACTCCATTCATACGATCACAGGTAAACGTACCTCAGAGGGAAGTGTGGGGGAATGGAAGAGAAAGGGTCAGCAGTTTTATCAAGAAAAGCAACCGAGAATAGGCTACAGTAGGTGACACACACTGGCCCAGTAAAAAGAACCTGGGAGAAATAAATACAAAGTTATACCAGAGGAGATGTTTACATGGCAGAAATAAATTCTAAATCTGCTGTTTATAGCATGTGTATTTTCCCCCACAAGTACATAATATGTTCCTTAGCAACTGTGCCTGAGAAAAACAAATTTTATCCTAAACAGGCAGTGTTGATCAAGGCAGGCAAATCGTTCCATGCAGACCTTGTCTAGGAGAGCAATGTGACAGTGTGCCCCCTCCTCAGGACCCTTGTGTCCATCTGACCCCAGTTCTGTAGATCATGTTTCTGTAGTTTTTTTAAATTCCCTTAAGTCTAACGATCAAAGTAAATTCCTGAGCTTGCTCAGATTGTAAGAAGTGAAGTATTTTTTATTATACTTATGGTATTAATCACACCATATTGCTTGGTATGATTTTTTTTAACTTTTCAAAGCTTTTGTTTCATGAGTCTCTACAATATATTTTGAACCAGTTACAGTATTTTTATATTTCTTTTCTGAGAACCTACTGTATTTCCTGAATTCTTGCCTGGAATTACCGCAAATAGACAATTTGTACAAAGGGGATGTCATTACGTTTGCATGAATGATTTAATAGTTTGGGGATATTGGGTTAAATCTGTTTTCCAAGCCTCAGTCTAATTCTGTCCCTATGAGAAGTGTGCAAGTGGGACTTTAATCATCACTGTACAGTTGAATGAAATATTAATTTCTTATCCTAGTTAGATATAGAAAGGACTTTCCTGATTTTTATTCCAGTTGGGACATTTCTTTTATTTTTTTATTTTTTTTAATTTTTTTTTTCAACATTTATTTATTTTTGCGACAGAGAGAGACAGAGCATGAACGGGGGAGGGGCAGAGAGAGAGGGAGACACAGAATCGGAAACAGGCTCCAGGCTCTGAGCCATCAGCCCAGAGCCTGACGCGGGGCTCGAACTCCCGGACTGCAAGATCGTGACCTGGCTGAAGTCGGACGCTTAACCGACTGCGCCACCCGGGCGTCCCGGGACATTTCTTTTAAAGAGAGCATTCAAGTAGTCTTAATTATGTTAACACGGTATTTATTATTATGCAGATATTAGCTCAGTAAACTATGTGGTGGATCTCCATAAATCACAGAAACCGTAGAAGAAATTACTTAGGTAAGCATAGCTTTTTGTCCTCTTCTTACAGATAACTATGCTAAAAATCAACAGCGGAAGAATTACCAAGAAGAGGCCATCCCGGCATTAAGAGATATTCCTATTAGTGAAGTAAACCAAATGTTCTTTCTTGCAGCCAAAGAACATCACACCCAAAACTAAATTGTATGTAGACTAACAACAAGCATTTATTATAAAAGTTTTTGATGTAATAATTTTGACCGTAATTATTTTGACTCTCTTGTTAAAACATGATATTGAAATGTAAAAAAATAAGTTGAGCCTGTTTTAGATAAAGTTCCGTTAATATTGTAAATATTCTTGGGGCGCCTGGGTAGCTCAGTCGGTTAAGCATCTGAGTTCAGCTCAGGTCATGATCTCACAGTTCGTGAGTTCGAGCCCCACATTGGGCTGTCTGCTATCAGCACAGAGCCCACTTCAGATCTTCTTTCTCCCCCTCTCTCTGCCCCTCCCTGTCTTGTGCGTGCACACACGCTCTCTCTCTCTCAAAAATAAATAAACATTAAAAAAACGTAGATGCTCTCAAGTATTAGTTATTAATGGACAAAATAAATACTGCATTACCACATACCAGACTTTTTGAAACATAAGTATCTGTAAAATAAAGAAATCCCTCCAGAGAGACATTTATGCTGTAATTCTTTTTTAATTTTTTTTTAATGTTTATTTATTTTTGAGAGAGAGATAGAGACTGCAAGCAGGGCAGGGGCCGAGGGAGAGGAGACACAGAATCAAAAGCAGGCTCCAGGCTCCAACCTGTCAGCAGAGAGCCCGATGTGGGGCTCAAACTCACGAACCGTGAGATCATGACATGATCCAAAGTCGGCCAGTTAACCAACTGAGCCACACAGGCGCCCCTCATGCTGCAATTTTTAAATGGCAATTATGTCCTTCCTGCTGTTTGTTCTTGGAGGCCCAGAATTCGAACTCTGATTTGGGAGAAGGGTACATTTAATTTGTATGTTCTTGCCATCACATTTGTGTCTAAGACACAAAGAAACATTTGTGGAGTACTTCCAACATACCAGGTATTTTTCTAGATGTAGCGATGAAAAGATTCTCTCTGAAAGAGCCTACATTTTAGAGGCCTTTGAGACAGACTAAGCAAATAAAATATTTGTGATGAGTGCTATGCAGAGAATTAAAATAATATAATGTTCTAGAAAGTAAAGGGATGACTACTTTAGATTGGGTCAGGGAAGGCTGCTCAGAGAGAGGCAGTTGAGACTGAAATTTGATTAGCAAAAGCAGGAGCCCAACAGAAGGATCAGAGACAAGGGAGACCTTGCAGGTGTGAAGCAGCCAGGGCAGAGGCCTCCAGGTGAGAAGGAGCTCAGCGTGTCCTGAGGACGGAAGGCCAGCAGGGGGCCTAGAGTGCTCTGTGCCAGGGGGTGTGGTCGGGGGAGCCTGGAGAGGCCAGCAACACGGCAGTGGGCTTTGTGGGCCAGTGTAGGAAGTCTGGACTTAAGGGTCCGTGTGAGGCGTTGGAACCCTTGAGACACTGAGCGATCGGGAGGCTTTAAGGGAAGGCATGACATGGCCTGATGTATGTTTTTAAAAAGTTGCTCAGGCTGGTGGATAGAGGATGGATTCAGGAGGGAGAGTCCGGGATGGGGCAAGAGTATGGAGCAGAGTGGTGGCGGTGGAGCTGGGGAGGAGTCACTCTGCAGCCTTTGTCGGAGACGCAGCTGACTGACTGTGCGGGGTAGGCAAGCTGCTGAGACGAGTTGTGATCAAGGGCCCCTCCTGGGTTCTTTTGGATCAATGAGTAGATGGTTCTACCTTTTGCCGAATCAGACAGTATTTGGGGAAGTGTAGGTGAGGGGGTTGGAGAATTTGGTATATGAGTTATTTGGACTGATGCCACCTTGTGAACATCTGTTTGCGTCCACGTGAGATTAAGAAGCTTAAAGTTTAAAAAACAAACCATGTATAACTTTGTAAGAGTATACTCACAGTTGGCCAGTCTTAGCAAGCATTCAAGGCCTTCTAACTTTGAACACACTAAATCTCTACATAGAGGTGGAGCTACCCATTTTTGTGCAGATTTAACTATACCTTCTGTAAAATGAAAAAAAAAAAGAAACTATTAATTTTAAATAGTTGGGAAAACTAGGACTTCCATTTCAAGGACAGTATCCCTGCCCAATGAGCACGAGATGGATGACAGGAATCTGCTATTTCTGTTGTTGTTTGTCCCATTTCCTGTATTTTTATGGTAAGAGCATCTCACCACATTTAAGAGCAGTTTAAGAGGACCAGTCAGGTCCATCCAGGATAGAATGGTAAATAAATGGTGATCTGTTTATACATTGAAAAACCCTTCAGCCGTACAAACAATGAATCACTGCTTTATCTAACAACAGGAATGAGTATCACAGATATATGTTGGGGGGAAAAACAGACGTAAAAGAATATATACTATATGTTTTCATTTACATGAAATTCAAAATCAGGAAAAACTACTCTGGTGATAAATATTGGAATGGTGATATTAACTAGCAGAGCCATGAGGGAACCTGCGGGGGGGGGGGGGGGGGGGAGGGGGGGGTTGTTGAAAATGCCCCGCACCTTGATATGGGTTGTAGTTACTTGGATATAACAATCATTGTGTTAATATCATTTGACTTAATGCTTTTTAAAATTGAATTATGGTTTATATACAATGTTGTATTCGTTTCAGGTGTACAAGTTAGTAATTGGATAGTTTTGTACAAAATGCCCACCACAGTAGGTCACCATATAAAGTTATTACAGTATTATCGACTGTATTCCCTATGCTGTATATTACATCCCTGTGGCTTATTTTATGAAAAGTTTGTAAGTTAGAAGTTCCTTCATCCCCTACACCTGTTTCACCCGTCCCTTCAACCAAGAAGTAACTTACACATCAATAAAAAGGTAGAGAACAGCGCCGATGCCTCATCCCCAGAAATTTTAATTCATTGGTCTGGAGTGGGACCCAAGCAGGGGTAGTTTTTAATGACAACCGGACACTTAAAACATGCAGCCAGGATTGAGAACTTCCTGCCTTAATTCATTGGATTTAACTGAGCCTGTGGTCAACCAGGGAGTGGTGTTAGCTTTGAAAGAACAGGCAGTGTTGGAGCGGCCCTCCCACCTTTGTGGGACTCCGGCCCGGATCAGCATCACTCCTTTGCATTCCCCTCAGGCCAATGATAGGCCTATGAAGGTGTTGAAATGGGTGAGAAAAGGCCCTTCATTAACTGCAGTACCCCACCTCGCCTCCAGCCCCCTATTAACTTTTCATTCTGTTTCCCAGCCCTGCTGTTCTTACACTTTATAAGACATTTTGTCCGTATGTCGCTTTTTCTTAAATTATGGGATGCAGTTCTTTCCAGGGTCTTGGTTTAGTGCAGCAGTTCTCACCATTTTTTTTAAACCTCAGGACCCCTTTATATTCATAAAGAGTGTTCCCAAAGAGCTTTTGTGTAGGTGGATTATATTTAGAAATTAACATAGGAATTTTTAAAATATTTGTTTATAAATAATATACCCATTACATTTTGACATGTTTAAATAACATTTTATGAAAAACAAGTATATTTTCCTAAAAGAAACTTCGAGAAATGAGTGGAATTGTTTTACATTTTTGCAAATCACTTTAAATATCTGGCTTAATGGAAGACAGCTGGGTTCTCCTATCTGCTTCTGTATTCAGTCTGTTCCAATACC
Source organism: Puma concolor (assembly GCF_028749965.1). Taxonomy (NCBI): domain Eukaryota; kingdom Metazoa; phylum Chordata; class Mammalia; order Carnivora; family Felidae; genus Puma; species Puma concolor. The sequence continues at coordinate 152,027,978 of NC_141675.1, read as the reverse complement.
ACATGTCACAGAGCTTCTGGAAAACCACTGCACACTTGTGAGAGAATGAGAGTGGAAAAGACAAATAGCATCTTAATGGTTTTATGAAATTGGTTTTGACCTCATGGACCCCCTGAAACAGTCTCCAGACCACACTTGGAGAACTACTGGTTAGTGGGCCTCAACTAGAAAGAGAGAGAGAGAGAGAGACTGTGTGTGTGTGTGTAGGATACGGTATTGCACTTAGGAAGGATAAGTATCTTAATTGAATACCTCTAATGGCCACTTCAGATCTGCTTGGTTCCACACCTTATTCCAGCCACTGATGCCCCTTTGATCAGCCACAGGTGCCCCTTGACAGTGCACCCTGGAGAGAGGGGAGGTCAACCCCCAGAGGACGCCATGGAGCTCCATGTGGGGCAGGCGTCCGTCCCCCAAAGAAGCAATTGTGAGCTTCATTTTCGGGAGCTCCTCAGGAGGCCCTGGGAGATTGAGCTGTGGTCACCATGGCAATGGTGAGCTCAGTAGCGCATGCCTGAATTGGCTCTTCTCGGTTTTGCTCCATTGCTGCCCACTCTTCCCTAGTGTCACTTTCCAAATAGACTGCCTACGCACAAGCCTTTGTCACAGGTTCTGCTTTCATGAGAACCCCAGGCTGAGATGTGGCTTTTCTGTAAAAATTTTGCTTCAGTTGCAGGGCCGTGATATGTAATGCATTTCCCTGCTGCACGCTGTAGTTTAAGAAAAAGATTTGAGGAATGCCTGGGTGGCTCAGTTGGTTAAGAGTCAGACTTCACCTCAGGCCGTGATCTCACGGCCCACTCCGTGGGTTCGAGCCCCGCTTTGGACTCTGTGCTGACATCTCAGAGCCTGGAGCCTGCTTCTGATTCTGTGTCTCCCTCTCTCTCTGCCCCTCCCTGGCTCATGATCTCTCTCTCTCTCTCTCTCTCTCTCTCTCTCTTTCTTTCTCTCTCTTTCTCTCTCAAAAATAAACACTGAAACAATTTTAAAAAGAAAAAGGTTTGAAAGACACCATGTTTTACAATAAGCCTAAATAATAGCATAAAATACTCCCCAAATGTCAGCAATAGAAACATTTTCTGATTTTGGCAAAACCCCCTCTAGTAATTAGATTATCAACAAGAATTATATTATAGAAGTCCAGACATGAAATCACCTAAATGAAAGCCAACAATTCAAATCCAAAATTCTTCCCTCCCTAATTTCTTGACCTTACCTGTCTTACTGAGAAGTATCTCAATCAGGAGGCTGGGTTTTCTACAGAAGCCGATGCCTCGGGGCTCATTAGAACTGGTGTTACTCCTTAAGCAAATTGATCCAGCCCATAATTTCTTCTATGTGCCACTATTTCAAAGAGCCGATGGGACAAGCAGTATCATATTACCAGGCCCATGACCACAGAACTTGGAAAACTCAAGTAAATCCAGTGCTACTGCAGTTATCCCAGACCCAGTACATTGGGCAACACAGACCCCCCGTCCTAGGCAGTCACTTCAGCGCAGACTGGATGGGATGTGGGGAAAGGGAGGCAGAAACGAAGAGATTCTTTTTGGTTTGTCTTCCCAAGGTGCAGGTCAGGCTGTGGCCGTTGTCAAGATTCTCCTCGTTCAGGGTAAAACTCAGGTGGATTAACCGTAGCACTATATATATACTATTTCAGAATGGGCAGACGTACTTCCCCCACCTTTCCAGTCGGTCTAGACACAACAAAAGTTCAGCACTTGGAGATAACCACCAAATCAGAATGGAGCCATGTAGACAGAGACCGTGGATGTCTCAGTGGTCACCTGTGTGGACTTATGACCAGGGACTAAATGTTCCCTACCCCTCCATTCCTCACCACCACATAAGTCCCAGTGTTCCAGAAATGCAACAGAAACCTCAGGGACCGAAGGAGCCACGGAGTTCGAAATAATGGCGTTACAGAAACTGAGTTATAATTGGTGAGCAGATGCTTTTGTGGATCTGAGTTTTCCTCCTGTGAATCTGTTGCATGTGATGCAGGGGAAAAACTCCAGTAACTCAATACCTGTCTCATCAGGCTCTTTCTGCAAATCCAGTGTCCAAGCTCTGCTTGTATAGGTCAGTCACAGAGGGCCATATGGCCAGGGCTGGATGATGCCAGTTAAAGCATCAAATGGCACCCTCAAATTGCACCATAGTTGGCCAGGCTGGCCCACTTGTGTTATAAAGCCTGTTCACCCTGCTCCCGTGGCCGCTTCTAAAGGCCCCATCCTGCCTTCTGACACTACAGTTTCCAGGACCCCCTCTTTTGACACCTCTCAGTGAACCACAGGTTGACATGCACACCACTGGGGTGAACACAACACTCGTCGTCACTGTTCTGTGAAGGACAAGTGCCTGATGGGAATTCAAATACATTGTCCATTGGGGCACCTGGGTGGCTCAGTCGATTAAGCCTCCAACTTAAGCTCAGGTCATGATCTCACCTTTTGTGAGTTTGAGCCCTGCATTAGGCTCTGTGCTGACAGCCAAGAGCCTGCAGCCTGCTTTGGATTCTGTTTCTCCCTCTCTCTCTCTGCCCCTCCCCAACTTGTGCTCTCTCTCAAAAATAAACATTAAAAAATTTTTTTTTAAATACATTGTCCACCTTAATACTGATGGAGCCAGATGTTCAAGTGCTGCATAAAAATGAAGCCAAAACCCAGCTTTCTTCCTTAAATCTGATGTGAGGAGGGCTGGCCTGCAGAGTTAGACATGGCCCAGCCATCTGCATGCACAAAAGAGCATGGTGCACTGCGTCCTGTGTGGTCCTGGCAGATGGCAGACAAGTCTTGTGCAGTCAGTGTGGCCATTTCTCACCCATCAGATAAGTCACACACCTGTGAGTGTTGAGTGTGGAATATAGTGCAGGAGTGTGTTCCCCCAATGCTTTCCCAAGAAGGCAGACTGTTTTAGTCACTGAGGCAGAAATATGAGCAGAAGGATGATGGTTTCCCTACTCTGGCCACTTAGGTTGTCTCCTGTTTTCCCCTATTAGGAACAATCAGTGGAAATCTTTGTGGATAAGCTTTGTGAAATTGTGCCCTTGGGCTAGGTTCCTGACATTGGAATTGTTACAGGATCAAAGGGCTTGAACGTCTTGAAGATACTTAAAAGGAGGAATAAGCCCACCAACCCAATCAATCAAAGGAGGGAGGCGGAGCACAGTGAAGTGAGGCTTTAATCAACGTTCTCGCAAGAGCAGGTGTCTGACGGATAGGCACACTTGGGGCAGTTACAGCAGATAATTTATCTCCTACTGTGTAAGTCCCTCCCCTGGTTCCTCATTGGCTGAGCACTACAGAGGTAAGTCCCTCCCCTGGTTCCTCATTGGCTGAGCACTACAGAGGTTATAGCCTTACCTGGAAGTCGCCTATGCCCATGGAAGGCAAAAAGTAGTCTGAGGGGCACCTGGGTGGCTCAGTCTGTTAAGCGGCGGACTTCGGCTCAGGGCATGACTTCGGCTCAGGGCATGATCTCCCTGTCCGTGAGTTCGAGCCCCGCGTCGGGCTCTGTGCTGACAGCTCAGAGCCTGGAGCCTGTTTCAGATTCTGTGTCTCCCTCTCTCTGACCCTCCCCGTTCATGCTCTGTCTCTCTCTCTCTCTCTCTCTCTCTCTCTCTGTCTCAAAAATAAATAACGTTTAAAAAAAAAAAAAAAAGTAGCCTGATTGGAACAAAGGTACATTCTCTGAGGTGACAGAGACTTTCAGTCCCTCCTCCCTTTGTTCTTTGGCGCATGCTCATTGCAAAGCCTGCAAAAATAAGCCCATGAAACAGAAAGGGAAAGAAAAACCAGGAAGTGAAGTGTCTAAGGTTTAGGACTCCATTGTGGAGAGGGGGGAGGGGTTGTACATATTTCCAATAGGTTATAAACCTGTTAAACCTACTGTGAACTAGACAGCGTGGCTTTTATTTGGTACTTCTGAAAATGAGTCCTCTCCCTTACTTCTCACACTTAATATGTGATGTCAGACTGATCTTCAAAAAGGTCATATCTATTAAACACACTCCCTACAGTTCGCTGCTATACTGGTGTGATGGTTAATTTTATGTGTCGACTTGACTGGGCTAAGGGATGCCCAGACAACTGATAAAACATTATTTCTGAATGTGTCCACGAGGGTGTTTCAAGAAGAGATTAGCATCTGAATCAGTCTAGGTAAAGAACATCCAACCTCTCCAGTGTGGGTGGACCTCCAGTCCTTTGAGACCCCCGGATAGAATAAAAAGTGGAGGAAGGGTGGATTTTTCTCTCTCTTCTTTTTATTTGTTTTTAATGTGGAGCCTTTCTTTTTTTTTTTTTAAGTTTATTTTATTTATTTTGAGAGAAAAAGAGTGCGCGAATGGTGTAGGGACAGAGAGGGAGAAAGGGAATCCCAAGCAGGCTCCATGCCCAGCTCAGAGCCTGGAGCCTGCTTCGGATTCTGTGTCTCCCTCTCTCTCTGCCCCTCCCCGTGCACGCCCTGTCTCTCTCCCTCTCTCTTGAAAATAAATAACATTTAAAAAAATTTTAATGAGGTGCATGGTTACCTAGAACAAAGCGCTCTCTCCCTTGCAGCAAGACAGCACCACCTGAGTTTCTTCTGGGCAGTACATTGGACGGGAGGGGAAGGAGCGTGTGTCACTTTGGTAAGGTGTCTTTCAAGGACATATCATGCCCTGCTTCGGCTCTCCTCATTTCTACTGTCCGGGGTGTGGATTTAATGACTGGAAATGGAGATGCCCCTTAGACCATGAGGTGCCCTTAGGAGTTGAAGCCACACAGCAGCAGAGCAAAAAGATTGAAAGAGCCCAAATCCTGACATCATACCAGCCCTGGATGGCCAACCTCCGGATTTGGACAGAGAAACGTCCTTCTATCTGGTTTCAGCCACTGTTAATTTTGGGTCGTCCAGTCACAGCCATAGCTAAACCTAACAATACAGTTCCCATCAGTGTTCAGGCACAAAGCCATCATCTTCGTCCTGCTGGAATAACCCCGCTGATGGCCAGAATGGGCTTGGAGGTCTATTTTCAACTTTGAAATGGCCAAGAACCACCTGAGGAGCTGTTAAAATGCAGGTTCCCAGCTCTAGTAAGTCTGGAAGGCCCTGGAATCTGCATTTTTAACAGGCCTCCTTGGAGGCTCTGCTGGGAATAGGCCACAGACCCCATGTTGATAATGACCCTTGAAAACCACAAGCCTTGGTAGGGAGGGCCTCCAGGCTGCAAAGTCTCCTTGATCTGCACAGAAAGTTCCATTCACTTCTCCTCCAGACACACATGCACGTCACCCCCTAAAAGAAACCTGGACCCTCTGCCAGTCTCTCCTTGATGGTATGGGAAGGGAAGACACTGTATGTTATTCTTAGTGAATCTATAGCAGCAAAACATGAGCAATCTGCCACAGTGTGGCCGGGGAAGCATTGCCTGCTCTGCTTTTGCTAATGGAGGAAGTACACGAATGGTACGCGGTTTTAATCTGCATATTTGAATACAACTAGGCTCAATATTTTATACAAAAAATATTACAAAAATTTTTATACAAAAATTTATATGAGTATATAAATATACCTATTTTTATATAAAAAAATAATAAATATACCTTCAAATGGCCAACTTCCAGGAAACAAAGCAAAAAGACTAGGGCTTTGGCATCAGTGAGTCCTGAGTCCAAATCCCCGCTCTGCCACTTCCTGCCAGTGTGACCTTGGGCAGGTCACTTGACCTCTCTGACCTTCAGTTTCTGCATCTGTCAAACAACACCCATTTTATAGGATATAGGGAAACATGTTTGGCACATGGTAGGCCTTTAATGGTCGTCATGATTCTATCTCACTCTTTTCCTCATGCGGGCCACTGTCTATAATCTATGCCATTTCTCCACCCATTCTTTTTTTTTTTTTTTTGCATTTTATTTATTTTTGAGAGAGACACAGAGAGAGAGACAGAGAGAGAGACAGAGCACAAGTGGGAGGGGGCAGAGAGAGAGAGGGAGACACAGAATCCAAAGCAGGCTCCAGGCTCCGAGCTGTTAGCACAGAGCCCGACACGGGGCTCCAACTGGTGAACTGTGAGATCAAAGTCAGATGCTTAACCAACTGAACCACCCAGGCGCCCCGCTGGTCTGCTGCTTTTAATAAAGTGTTTATATAGCCAAACAAGACAAGGCTTAACTTTGTCACATCTTCAGAGACCGTTCTTCCCTTATAGGATGACATTTACAGAGTCCAGGAACTGGCACCTGCCAATGTCTTTGGGGGCCATTATTCAGGCTACCCCAATCATATATCAAGGTTGGCTTAAAATCCATGTCAGGAAATAGAAGAGAAAGTATTCCCTCAAGCCTGAGGATGAAAACCCAAGTGCTAAGGTTGGCACAGCACGACGAAGAAAACCCTTTATCTTTGATGGCAAAGTGTGCCACAGAATACCCCAAACCCAGAGAGAGCCGATGCCATAAGTGGACTGTGTTAGATAATAAATCTCTCTTGTGACTCAGAGAGAGAGATCAACATGCCCATACACAGTATTACTCTTCTGTCTCTCCTCTGCTGTATCTCTCTACCCCCACCTGTCCCCTGTCCCCTCACCCCCCACTTGGCTGGACCACCACACTCATAGAAACCCTTTCCGATTTTGCCCCTGTCCTCAGGAAGAGAGCCTGCAAAGTTAAGAGTTTGGGTTTTGGATGAGAACACAAGCTCTCGAGTCCTCACTTCACCTCCTGGGTGGAGTGGGAGGCCTTGGAGAGATTTCCCCTCCCCCCACCCTGAAAGCTCCGTTTTCTCACGTGCTAGAGGGATACACCTACCTTGAGATAATCTTGAGGGTTGAATCAGGTAAAGCGGACGAAAATCCTGGAATCACAGATCCTGGCCCACATCTGTCCCTGCTGCTCCCTGTCCACACCCCACACCCCGTCCACACTGTGTCCATCTCTCTCCGAACGTCCTCTGTGCTACACACACGGGGCCATGCGCACACTTGGTTTTTACTTCACTTCCTGAGAATTTGGCTGATTCATCTTGGGTCCTGGGTTTCTAGCACAGACAACAAAGTATATGGTTATTAGTGAGAAAGGAAAAATTCAGAGGCTCCTAGCTGGAATCATCAGAAGCATTACAATTAAATGGTTTTGAAGGTGGAATGAGGGAGATATAAACTTTTCTCATATTTTAAGGAGTCAAATCATTTAAGGCCCTAAATATTTAGAATGATCAATGTGGAGATCTTCTAACGACCCGAAATTTCCAGAAAGCCATTATTATTTGTCTTCTACTTTCAAATTCTGGTGCCTTTTAAGATTTTTTTCCCCCTGAATTTACTAAATTTATGAAATCAGTTTGAAAGCTACCTCAGACTGAATTCACTGTCATCTCTGAACGAGAAGATTAAAGTTAATGCTCGTGAAAGACAGATGAACTGCCGTAGGACAAAAAGGCAATCAGAAATAATGGCCTCTGACCACAAAGGGCCACAAATTAAAGAATTGTCAACCCAAGATAGAGATTCTATCAGTGACGAATCTGTCATTTCACTTGCCTACCGATCTAGCACAATTATGGGAAAACTAACAGAAGTGACCTGAGTGAACAGACAGACTGGGGCCATTTGTTTCTTAAGTGAAATTTCCAGGCACCTAGCCCCAGCCTGTGCTTTTCCATCACTGCTGACTGGCAGTTGGCAGAGAGAGATGACCTTTACTTAACCTTGAGAATAACTCTATTCCTTCCTGGCCAGAATAAGGAATGGATGTCAAGGCCTATTGACAATCCATTTGCAGGAGTTACTGAATGTTTGGTCTAAGTGGATGATATCTCTGCCTTTCTGAACTTTATTTTACAAAATAAATATCTCTCCTAGGCCATCTTGGAAGTTAGTGAAGGCCACACACCATGTACGGATGCCTGACAAATTTAAGAGGTAACTTTTACCTGTTTTGTTTTGGTTTCAGGTTGTTTCTTGGGTTTTTTTTCTCGCTCAAACATTCATCTGAATGAATATAGAGAAATAACCAACTTTCATCTGCCACTTCTTATGGGAAGACAATCTACTTTCGTTCTTTTGGGCATTTAGAAAATGTTCGTTGCTGTCAGCAACCCAAAAGGTAAGTGATTCCAAAACAAATGCTAAATCAAGCACTGCTTCTCGACTTAACTCCTTTCCCCCCAAAATCCCTGTGTAATGATTTGTTCAAAGATCTGAAGTAAACGAAATCGGATCAGATATCCCATCCCTCAAAGAAAATGGTTTCAGTGAAGTTAAATCCCCAAACTTGCCCTCTTTTTCACCTCTCCAAGCCATCCTTATCAGAAGCTTCTTGTCACCAATAAGATTAGTGGTAGTTAGTGCATTGGGCTAGATCAGATTTTTCATGTTGGATTAATCATGAAAATGCCAAAAACCAAATAACTTATGTGATTGAAAGGTGCTGAAGAGCCCATCAGCCACACAGTCTATGGATCAACAGACCATATCAGAAATGCCCTTGATTAAAGTTCGTAAGATTTTGGCTAAGATCATTTCATGATTACAGCATTTTAAATCTACATAAGTAATGAATGTGGAATGGTATCTAATGACGGATACTTTAAATATTTGCATTGTTTTTAATCAGTATCATTTATTTTAAAAGTAATACACATGCATCATAGAGATTTATTTTTTTTTTTATTATTCTTTATTTATTTTTGAGAGAAAGAGAGACAGGGTGCGAGCAGGGGAGGAACAGAGAGAGAGGGAAACAGAATCCGAAGGAGGCTCCAGGCCCTAAGCTGTTAGCAGGGAGCCTGATGCGGGGCTCGAACCCACAAACTGCAAGTTCATGACCTGAGCTGAAGTCGGACGCTTAGCTGACCGAGCCACCCAGGCACCCCGAGAATTTTTAAATTATAGAAAACAAATAAAACTAAATCAACCATAACCCATCACTCAAAGATATTCTTAATTGTCTTCTATAAGCCCTTCTACATGTGTGTGCAAACAAACAAAAAACAAAAAAATACTGTGAATATAATTTTGTGTGCCTCATTTTTCAAATAACATTATATTATGAGCAGTTAATAATTGCATAATATTGTGGCATATGGATGCACCATAATTTCACAAATTCTCTATTAACGGACTCTAAGGATGGTTCTGATTTTCATTTTTATAAATGTCAGTGTAACAAATATCCCTGTATAGAAATCTTTGTTCTTATCTCTGATTATATCTCTTGGAAATGTATTTGAAGGGTAAGCGATATGAAATTTCTTAAAGCTCTTATTACCTATCACCAAATTGCCAGGAAGCTAACCTCCGTTTTTACATTTCCACCAGCAAAGCCTGACTGTTCATTTGTCAACATCATGTATTGCTAACCTATTTATTTATTTAATATGCATTTTAAGCTTTAACTATTCAAAAAAATGATCGTAGATCTCCTATGATCATTTTCAGAATAACTAAATAAGTTCAAAGAAATTTGAAGGCAATGATCTCTTAGGAATTTAGTGAGACTTATTTAATATGTAAACCAGAACTGAGAGCTTCCTGGCAGGTCTAGGAGGTAGAAATGACTTATCTGTAGGGCATAACTTAAAGTTTCACCAAACTCATGCAGGAAATCCCCTTCACATACAAAGTAATTATTTTACAATAATGAAAAAGGTTATGGGGCTGGTTCAAACTTTGAACCCACCTAAGTTATCTTTTGCAAACAATGTGCAATAACTCTCTGGAATATACAAAGACCTTCACCTGCAGTGAAAAGAGCCTAGCAAAGTCTGTTAAAGTAACAGAATGCAAGGAGACGACAATGATCTCATTTTAGACACAAGCCAGTCGTTAAAGACGTATAGACCATCCTGTTCAATAGATCTCAGTTACATTTTTTTTTTAAGTTTATTTTGAGAGAGACTGTGTGCATGCACATGCAGGGAAAAGGCAGAGAGAAAGGGAGAGAGAGAATCTCAAGCAGGCTCCATGCTGTCAGTGCAGAGCCCAACACAAATGGCGAAATCATGACCTGAGCCAAGATCAAGAGTTAGATGCTCCACCAACTGAGCCACCCAGGCACCACATTTTTTTTTTTAAAGAATACAGAAACCACAATTCTAAAATAATGCTTAAATTACATAATTTTCCTTTGGGGGACTTACAAGATACTTTAGAAATATTTAGAGCCTTAGCATCATTGTCGTTATGAACAGTTGTTGAAGCACAGACCGGTTGATAGAAGGCCAGATCAACCAACCATGTTACCCAATCCCTATTCTTATTTAAAAAAGGAGTGCACACCTGTGATGAGCACCAGGTGTTGTATGGAAGTGTTGATTCACTATACTGTGCAACTGAAACTAATATACTGTATGTTAACTAACTGAAATTTAAATGAAAACTTTAAAAAAGGAAAAATGATGGATTAGAATCCTCTTTTCCATTCTTTAGTTTTTTTCCCTAGTTGCAAGATACAGTATCTTTTTTTTTTTTAATTTTTTTTTAACGTTTATTTATTTTTGAGACAGAGAGAGACAGAGCATGAACGGGGGAGGGTCAGAGAGAGAGGGAGACACAGAATCCGAAACAGGCTCCAGGCCCCAAGCAGTCAGCACAGAGCCCGACGCGGGGCTCGAACTCACGGACCGCGAGATCGTGACCTGAGCCGAAGTCGGACGCTTAACTGACTGAGCCACCCAGGCGCCCCAAAAGATACAGTATCTTTTTAAAAAATATTTATTTATTTTTGAGAGAGAGAGAGGAGTGAGCAGGGGAGGGGCAGAAAGAGGGGGACATAGGATCCAAAGTGGGCTCTGTGCTGACAGCAGACAGCCCAATGAGGGGCTTGAACTCAGAAACCAGGAGATCACGACCTGAGCCAAAGTCAGATGTTTAACCGACAGAGCCACCCAGGCATGCTGCAAAGTGTAGTATCTTTGAGAAAATCCTTCTTTATTTCTTTTAAAGATTTTGTTTTTTTTTTTTAAACATTTATTTATTATTGAGAGACAGAGAGACACAGAGTGTGAGCAAGGTAGGGGCAGAGAGAGGGGGAGACATAGAATCCGAAGTAGGCTCCAGGCTCCGAGCTGTCAGCACAGAGCACGATGCGGGGCTCGAACTCACAAACTGCAAGATCATGACCTGAGCCGAAGTCACTGGCCCAACCAACTGAGCCACCCAGGGACCCCTTGTTTTTGTTTTTTAAGTAAACTCTATGCCCAATGTGGGGCTCTAGCTTATGACCCTGAGATCAAGAGTCTCATGCTCTAATGACTGAGCCAGCCAGGTGCCCTGAAAATCCTTCTTTAAATCAAATTCCATCCTGGCAACATTTTGTCTCAACCAGTAAGTGCCCAAGGTACAAGAAATGTCTTTTTTTTTTTTCTTTAATGTTATTTATTTTGAGGGAAAGAGATGGAGGAGGGGCAGAGAGAGAGGAAGACAGAGGGAATCCCAAGCGGGCTCAGCACTGTCAGCACAGAGCTCAACGCGGGGCTCGAACTCATGAACCATGAGATCGTGACCTGAGCCAGTATCAAGAATTTGACACTTAACTGACTGAGCCACCCGGGTGCCCCACAAGAAGTTCCTTTAAAAAAGGTTTGCAGACCTTTACAAGAAAGCTGTTTTTTTTTTAACTTTTTTGTTAACATTTATTTATTTTTGAGACAGAGAGAGACAGAGCATGAACAGGGAAGGATCAGAGAAAGAGGGAGACACAGAATCTGAAACAGGCTCCAGGCTCTGAGCTGTCAGCACAGAGCCAGACGCGGGGCTCGAACTCACGGACCTCGAGATCATGACCTGAGCCCAAGTCGGGCTGCCCAAGCTTAAATGACTGAGCCACCCAGGTGCCCCAAGAAAGCTGTTATGAAAAATCCCTGTTTCAGAACTGGACTTTAGTAGAGATACTGCTATCACAATGTCCTGGATCCAGCCATTAAGCCCTCCCGATGGAGTCCAGGATGAAGCGGTCCCTTTTTGGCTGTGCATGTGTTATAGGAAAGGGGCAGGTAGGAAGCCCTGATGCGACACTTAAAGCACTTCAGTAGCTTCTCCTTGCCCTTCAAATGCACTCCCGGGATGGGGGCCTCTGACTGCCCACCCTGCCTGCCCGACCTGTCTCCCCTTGCTCCGCCCACCCCACCTGCCCCACCTGTCTCCCTTGCTCCGCCCACCCCGCCTGCCCCACCTGTCTCCCTTGCTTCGCCCACCCCGCCTGCCCCACCTGTGTCCCCTTACTTCTGCCTCCACCTCCGCTAGGTTCTTTTCTGTTTTAGCCCTCCAGGTTCTCACTCCCCTCAGGGCCTTTGCATCCGCTGTTCCTTTGCCTGGAAAGCTCCATCCCCAGCTCTGCCTGGTTGGTTCCTCCTCACCCTTTAGGTCACATCACACCACCCTTCTTAGACCAAGTTTTTCCCGTTATTCTCCATCATGTTTTTCATGGCACAAATTGCAATTTGTAATTTAGAGCAATGCTTCTCAAAATTTCTGGAGTATAGGATGAATTTTTCTAAATTTGCAGCCCATTGCAGATCTATATTTTTGTAAAATGTATTAGAAATGAATTACTAGAAAAATAAAATGAAAAAAAGACAAACAATAGAAGCCAGATTTTTTTTTTTTTTTTTACTAGACTCAATGAACATAAGATTACTCTATCAAATCACTATAGAAGTTTCTAGGGGTGCCTGAGTGGTTCAATTGGTTAAATGTCTGACTTTGGCTCAGGTCATGATCTCACAGCTTGTGAGTTCAAGCCTCTTGTCAGTCTCTGTGCTGACAGCTCAGAGCCTGGAGCCTGCTTCGGATTCTGTGTCTCCCTCTGTTTCTGCCCCTCCCCGCCCTCTCTCTCTCAAAAATAAGCATTAAAAAATAAAAATAAATAAAAAAAGAAGTTTCTAAACACTTCTCTCAACTTCTGTGTTACCTCAACTCAAGCTGGTAACACAGATCTGTGGCTCAGCTCTAGTCCACAGACCCTACTAGCCCATGCAGCTGGATAATCATTGGTTTGTCCCCACTGGACTATTAACTCCATAGGGGAAGGGACCTCATCTGTCTTATTCACCACATGTCCCTAAGGCCTAAAATGGTACCTGGCAGGTGCTAGGTGTTCAACACATTTCTATTGAATGGCGTGAGTGGTTGAATGAACAACCGGTCACTATAAAAGAGGGTGTGTAGAAAAGAGGGGTCCGATGGGTGGATTGGCTGGGTTGGTCACTGTTGGCCAAGTGGCTGGGTGCTGGTGGTGAAGTCTGCAGGCATCATGGGGGACCACCAGGGGCCCAGGAATGACTCAGCAGTGCTCTCCCTGCCCAGGCTCATGAGAGGCCCCAGGAGCGGGCTTTGCCAACGTAGCAGCCTGGTTTTATCCCAGAGAAGCTCTGCTCAGCCTGTCCCCCGTGCTCCGACTGGTAACCCTCTGATCTCTGATCAGATTCCCTCTGAGGACCCCGAGTAGAAATTCCACTCAAGATCCATTGCGGTGCACTGGGAGAGGGGCAACGGGCTACCTGAGGGGAGTTTCAGAGAGTGAGTCTGGGGAGTCAGGTTTGGGTGGAGTCAGCTGGCGGTCAGCGGCCCTCTGCTCGGGAGCGGGCCATGCAGCCTCAACACTGGGCCCCAGAGGGAGGCCAGCAGGGACTCAGGCCCGAAACAGAGACAGAATCTGCAGGGTGGGGGTGGGGGAAGCCGCTGGTGGGCTTGCAAAGGTGGCCCCTGCTGTGTAGGGAAACATGAATTGAGGAGAGAGCTGGCTGAGATAGAAACCCACAGCGGAAATAAGGCAACTAAACTTTTCTGGACTTAGCAGCCTGGCCAGGAGAAATGTTGTGGGCAAAACACACAGTACAGAGAGAAACAGGCAAGGGGGGGTGGGGGGCTGGCCCCAGGGGCCTCCAGGACAGGACGGGGAGGTAACGGCGAGGTCACACAGGCCTGAGCAGCCAGGCCTCTTTCTCACGGGGGTTGGGAGACAGCCCGGGACCAAGAGGCGGCTGCAGAAGAAAAGCCTGCAGGAAGGAGAGAAGAGGGAAGCGGAGATGTGAGGACGAGGATAGGAGGGTGGGCTGGGCCCGACCACCGTCTGAGCAGAGCCACTGGGTCCGACATTCAAGTCAGGCCATGGGGTAACCTTGGAAGACGTCCTCAAAACTCCCTGTTTAAAATGCCCCTGGGAAAGGCAGACAGGCCGGGAAAACGATCTTGTACAGTCTCCAGGGAGTCTGTCGTGTGCCCAGATTTCCTACTTTGTTTCTTTCTGTGTATTTTCCTGCGGCAGTGAGCGGCAAGATGTTTCAAATAAAAAAGGCCTACTGTTTGGGGCGCCTGGGTGGCTCAGTCAGTTGAGCATCTGACTTCCCCTCGAGTGATGATCTCACGGTTGGCGAGTTCCAGCCCCACATCGGGCTCTCTGCCGTCAGGGCAGAGCCCGCTTCGGATCCGCTGTCCCCCTCTCTCTGCCTCTCCCCCTGCTTGTGCTCTCCCATAAATAAAAAAATTAAAAGGCCTACGTTTAAGTTGACCTATGAGAACGTGTGATTTCTGTAGGTAAATGAGAACAGCCGTTTCACGTGGCTCCACCTAAGGTATTGAGTCTAGGATAGAAAGCAGAGGGGAGTCAGGAAGACACATTCCATCGTCACTCAGCCCAGGGTGGGCGGTGGAACCTGGTGCCACAGGCCACAGAAAGCAGTGGAGCTTGGAAGAGGCACGGTGGCTGCATCGCCCAGTGCAGAGGGAGGGAGGGACAGGACAAGGGGGCAGGCCTAGAACGACAAGGAAGACAGGGGCTTCTCTGGCAAGAGGATGGGCTCCGGGCGGTCGGCACCCCGGGCCAGGCCCTTCCAGGGCGTCACGCCGGCCCATGCAACTGGCTTGTGGACACAACGGTGTAACCTTAGCCACAGTGCCGCGTCTGTGATGTAGGAAGCGTAAGTCTGCAATGCTCTTAACTGTGTGGCCGTGGGCAGCCCTGTGCTAAACGTCCACGCCCGAGTGTTGAGGATGCCTGTTCCGGCCACCGCGCAAATAGAATCACCCACTCTCGGAACCCCCAGAAGTGCTGGTGAAAGGGGCCAGCTTTCCGAAGGACAGACTTGAGGCCCCCATGTCTATGCCAGTAGTTCTCCGCCTCTCTGAGGTGGGAGAAACTATAACCTCACCTTCCATTGTCACCCCAGATCTTCCCTTTCTTCCTCACTGATGTCAGCCTGGTAGGCAGCAGAGGCAGAGAACAGGGTCACTTACTTGCTGCAATGCTCATTCACCTGGAGCTGGACAGACACTCTCTTGTTCTACTCTTGAGGTCCTTCCTCAGGCCAACCCGTGGCTGTGGGTTCCTTGCTCCTCCCTCAGCACTCTCTGACAGGGCCACCCCTCCTGCGTGCCACCAACAGAATCCCGGGGTCTTGGGCACTGCCCCCAAGTGTCTCCAGCAAAGGTTGAACGGTTTTCTCATGTGTCAAGTGGGCACCGTAACAGTCATGACATCATAGGGTCTCGTGAGACTGTCACAACAAAAGTCCTTAGAACGGCATCTGGCACATGGTAGGTATTCTATCGGTGTCATATGAGTATGTATTACTCTTGTTGAAAAAAACATAACATCTCAGGGCAGGAACCGTGAGATCATGACCTGAGCCAAAATCAAGAGTTGGACACTCAACTGACTGAGCCACCCGGACGCCCTATTCCAAGTTTTTATTTAAGTTCCAGCTAGTTAACATACACTACAGTATTAGTTTCGGCTTCTATAGGTCTTCTTATTTTAAACTTTTGTGTGGAGGGAACATCTATAGGGCAGGAATGCAGCTAGGTGTCAGGAATGCAGCGGAACCAGGAATTGACCAACCAACAGGTTTCTCAGCCGCTCATCTCTGTTCCTCCAAGCACATCTGTTTCATTTCTCATCTGTCTACAGATCAACCTTGTCTACTGCAGGGCCAGACGTGTCCACTCACAACTCCGAAATGCTCGTGGTATAGACCCACCCACGTTCCTAGGTTGGCTTCCCTGGTGAACTGAGGGATGGTCCCCAAAGAAGAGGGAAATGATTGTGAGTTGGACGTACCCCCCCACAAAAGATGTCTACTAGAGGACAAAAGAGAGCATCAGTAGGAATTCATCGCATGCCGATATCAAAATGACAGTCGGAATTTCTGTCCTTTCTGAAATGAAAAAGCAAAAAACTAAAACATTAGATGTCACTATCGGCAGAATTAAATCAAGATATCTCTTGGACTAATGCAAAACGATATTTTCTTTTATTTGGACCTGAAGTTGGAAGCCATTGCACTCCAAATAACAACCAAGGCACAGTGGCATAAAGAAAAGGCACGGTCCTGATCTCAAGGGCTTGGACTATTCAGAAGCTATTTTAAAATTTCTGAAGTTATTTTTATTGCATCTACTGTTACCTTCTTGTTGCGTTTTATTTTTTTTTTTTAATTTTTTTTTTCAACGTTTATTTATTTTTGGGACAGAGAGAGACAGAGCATGAACGAGGGAGGGGCAGAGAGAGAGGGAGACACAGAATCAGAAACAGGCTCCAGGCTCTGAGCCATCAGCCCAGAGCCCGACGCGGGGCTCGAACTCACGGACCGCGAGATCGTGACCTGGCTGAAGTCGGACGCTCAACCGACTGCGCCACCCAGGCGCCCCATCGTTTTAAATATTTCGTTGGATGTATGAGGTGAAGAAGATATCTTTTCTTTTGTGTGTGTGTGTGTGTGTGTGTGTGTGTGTGTGTGTGTGTGTGTGTTTGAGACAGAGAGAGACAGAGCATGAGCGGGGAAGGGACAGAGAGAGAGACACACACACACAGAATCCAAAGCAGGCTCCAGACTCTGAGCTGTTAGCACAGAGCCCAACGTGGGGCTCAAACTCGTGAACCCATGAGATCAAGACCTGAGCAGAAATCGGACGCTTAACCTACTTGAGCCACCCAGGCATCCCAGAAGATAGCTTTTCTGAGTGATGTGCTTGGAAATGGTCAAACCATACTGAAAAGTACTCAGGGTGATCAAAGTAACTGACAAATAAAACCGCTATTCCAGTGAGCTTTGTGGCTTCCCTTGTGCACAGAATAATTGTGCTCATTTTCCTGGTTAATTGAGGAAATCCTCCGTGTATCTCCTATTTTTATTTTAGTTTTATTTGGTTTTTTTTTTCCAACGTTTTTTATTTATTTTTGGGACAGAGAGAGACAGAGCGTGAACGGGGGAGGGGCAGAGAGAGAGGGAGACACAGAATCGGAAACAGGCTCCAGGCTCCGAGCCATCATCCCAGAGCCCGACGCGGGGCTCGAACTCACGGACCGCGAGATCGTGACCTGAGCTGAAGTTGGACGCTTAACCGACTGAGCCACCCAGGCGCCCCATTTTAGTTTTATTTGAAAGAGCCAGCAGAGAAGCAAATGGAAGAGTAAGAAAGAGCAATTCATTAAACATGGGATTCTCAGGGCACCTGGGTGGCTCAGTCTGTTAAGTGTTTGACATCAGTTCAAGTCACGTTCTCACAGTTCATGAGTTTGAGCCCCGCGTCGGGCTCTGTGCTGACAGCTCAGCTGGGAGCCTCCTTCGGAATCTGTGTCTCCTCTCTCTCTCCCTCTGCCTCTCCCCCGCTCACACCCTGTCTCTGTCTCTCAAAAATAAATAAATGATTAAAAAAATTTTAATATAAATAAATACATAAAATTAAAACTTGGGGGGGGGGGCGGAATGTAAATCTACAGAAACCAAAAGCAGATTTGTGGTTGCTCAGGGCTGGGGTGGGAGAGGAAGGAGCTGATAACTAAAGACTGTGGGGTTTCCTTTCGAGATGATGAAATGTTCTAAAATTTACTGTGGTGAGAGTTGCACGTATTTGTAAATGTACTAAAAAAAAACACTGAGTTGTACAATTTAAATGAATGAATTACAGTATATGTGAATTCCATCTCAATAAAGCTGCTAAAAAATTAATGGTTGGATGGAGGAAAACTGGTCTTAAAACAAAAAGCTGTCTGGAACACCCGGGTGGCTCAGTTGGTTAAGCATCCGACTCTTGATTTTGGCTCAGGTGGTGATCTCATAGTTTGTGGGATCGAGCCCCATATTGGGCTCTGTGCTGACAGCACGGAGCCTGCTTGGAATTCTCTGTCTCTCCCTCTCTCTGCTCCTGCCCCACTCCTCTCTCTCTCTCTCTGGATTAATAAGTAAACTTAAAAAAAAAAAAGCAATTTAAGTCAGCCACATCTATATCGTTTTAAACATGGAAAACTAGGAAGGGCTGGTTGACTAACTTGGTCTCTCTCTCTCTCTTTTTTTTTTTAATTTTTTTTTTTTTTTTAGATGAGCTCCCTGCCCGATATGGGGCTTGAACTCATGACCTCGAGATCAAGAGTCATATGCTGTACTGACTGAGCCAACCAAGCACCCCTCACCTGTTCTCTTGATAAAGACTTCTCTTGTATTGACAAACCCGCTTTCTAATGGTGAGTGAATTTATATTCTTTGCATTCTTATATGTTATAAGGATGTATACATCTTTTTAAGTTTATTTTTATTTATTTTGAGAGAGAGCGAGTAAGCAGGGAAGGGGGCCTGGAAAGAGGGAGAGAGAGAGAATCCCAAGCAGGCTCCACACGGTCAGCGCAGAGCCTGACGTGGCTCAAACTCATGAACTGTGAGATCATGACCTGAGCCAAAGTCAAGAGTCAGACGCTTAACCGACTGAGCCACCCAGGTGCCCCTAAGAATATATATTCTTATGCAATAAATAATTATTTTAAAATGTTAAGTTAGCCCAAAATATGGAATCCCAAATAATTACTTTCCATTTCATAAACCTAAGCAAGTAGGTCATTAGCTGTCCTATATGTCTTTGTATTAAATATTTGCCATTTTACAAATAACAAGTTTTCCACAAAACATGTTCTGGGCAGAGCTTTAGAACACGGCCATGGTTTATCAAAACATGAAAAGTGTGACCGAATTCAGGGAGCCCATCTGACTCAGAGAACATAATTTCTGTTCAGCCACTGGCAAATGAGAACGTCAAACATTGTGGCAATTTTTAAAGCAAACCAAAGCGGACAGTGAAGAGCGTATGGTAACTTCTCTTAAAGCTGAAGCCGGTCTCTTTGGGACACTAGGGTGTTGTAAAAAAGAAAGAAGATGTAGTCATCGCTTCCCGTCTAAACACTAAGACATAATGGACACTATTCCAAAAGCCGCTCCTTCTAGGGACTAAGTACCTTGGAGACCTCAGAAAGAACAGGCAGCAACAGGAGGAATCCAAATAGAAAGAAAAGAAAACTGAGACCCCCGCCCCCTCCTGCCACAGCCTGGTCTATTAAGGGTTGTAAAAACCCCGAGGCCCAGGAATTCTGGTGAGCCCCTCAAATTCCCAAAGGCAGGCAGGAAGCTAGAAGTTTCCTTGTTTTGAGAGAAAGTTTTCTCCAAATCCCAGTGGAAAACCAGTCCAGAGACCAGGAAGTGAAACTGATGTGGATGCTTTGTTTGTTGGGGCAAATCGTCTGAATTTCTGAAATTAACCTGTGCCGCGAAAACATCCTGCTGGAAGGCTGTGGGTTGAGTCAGGGTTCCCTTGGCTTAAATTCAAATCTCAAGGTGTCAGGTCAGGGATAGGCTATGACACGGGGTAGTTGATGAGCCCAAGGCCACCCCAGAAGAACTGGTTGTAGACAAGGCCTGCGGGCCCTCCTGGGAAACAGCCACGGAGCTCCAGAAGACAGCCACGGAAGTGCTGTCCAGGAACCGAGAGCCTCAGCCTGGTATCCTGTGCAAATAACTACCTTAGACTTTTTACTAACCCCAAAATAAATTTATTTCCAGATTGTAGGGGGAAATGGAGCAAACATAATGCTTTCTCTGAGATCAAAGCCAAGGCAGGGATACAAGCCTTGCTCATTTAGACTCCCGCCCAGGCGCAGACAGGAATGCCAGAGAGCTCACAGCGGCCTCATTTCCTGAGGGCTGAAACTCACAGGAGATGGTGTCTTCAGAAGTTATGTTTGTGAGACATCACACTCCAGTAACTTCGTGACTGATATTCAATTGTCCTGCCTATGCCAGTGTTTGTTCAGGCCAACTCTGACGAAGAATGAACGTGTGTTTATATTTAGAAAATTTCTGCATTTGAGTGTGTTTGCTCTTAAATCACTTCAAGTGGCTTTCTTGATTTTAGCAAACTAAAATGATTTATACTAAAGCTAACCATACACATACCCTATGACCCAGGGACTGCTCCTAGATACGTACTCAATAGAAATGCACACACATATGCACAAAAGGCATATTCAAAAGAATTCATAGCGGAATTATCCATAATAGCCAAAACCCTGGAAGCAATCCAAACATCCATCGACAATAGAATGGATAAGTAGTGATATACTCCTACAATAGAATACCCTAGAACAATGAGTGACTCTTAGGTACACAATCTTGAGTAAAAGAAACCAGACACAAATAAGCACACACTGTATGGTAAATTTCAAAACTGGGCAAGAAAAATCAGTGGTATTAGAAGTCAGAATAGTGGCTATCCTTGGGGAAGGGAGTGAGTGTGTTAGCTAGGGGAACACATAAAAGGAGCTTCTGGGGTGATGATAATCTATTTCTTAACCTGGCTTGTATTTATTTTTTTTTAATTTTTTATTTATTTACTTTTTTATTTTTGGGACAGAGAGAGACAGAGCATGAACGGGGGAGGGGCAGAGAGAGAGGGAGACACAGAATCGCAAACAGGCTCCAGGCTCTGAGCCATCAGCCCAGAGCCCGACGCGGGGCTCGAACTCACGGACCGCGAGATCGTGACCTGGCTGAAGTCGGACGCTTAACCGACTGCGCCACCCAGGCGCCCCAACCTGGCTTGTATTTAAAAAAAAATTTTAGTGTTGTATTTATTTTTGAGAGAGAGAGAGAGTGAGAGAGAGAGAGTGTGTGTGCACGCACAAGTGGGGAAGGGGCAGAGAGAGCGACAGAGGATCCAAATCGGGCTCCATGCTGACAGCAGTTAGCCCAATATGGGGCTTGAATTCGTGAACCCAGATCACACCTGAGCCAAAGTCAGACGCTCACTGACTGAGCCACTCAAGGCATCCCCCTGGCTTGTATTTTAAAGGCTGTGTTCTATTTTAAAATTCATCAAGTACCGGGAAACCCAGTTAGCTTAGTTGGTAGAGCGTGGGACCCTTGATCTAGGGATTGTGAGTTCAAGGCCCATGTTGGGTTGAGACATTACTTAAAAACAAAATCTTTAATAAAAAAAATAAAATTCATCAAGCACTTATGATTTGTTCACTTTTCTGTATCTGTTGTATGCTGATAAATGTATTTTAAAAAATATCTTTTGGGACGCCTGGGTGGCGCAGTCGGTTAAGCGTCCAACTTCAGCCAGGTCACGATCTCGCGGTCCGTGAGTTCGAGCCCCGCGTCGGGCTCTGGGCTGATGGCTCAGAGCCTGGAGCCTGTTTCCGATTCTGTGTCTCCCTCTCTCTCTGCTCCTCCCCCGTTCATGCTCTGTCTCTGTCCCAAAAATAAATAAATGTTGAAAAAAAAAATATCTTTTAACGATCTATATGGTAGGTGTAACTATTGGATCAGTATATTGTTTGTGGAAAACTATGTAAAAATTTTGCATTTGCAGGTGTAGTTGATGTACTTGGAGAGACCCCCAAATTATGACAGCTGGTGACCATTATTGTTTGGTATTGTTAGTAATGAGCCCCAAGTCTTACACCTAACTTAAATCTGGGTCATAACCCTACCACATTGTTCAAAAATGTAATCTTGGAGTTTAAAGTAACTTAAGATACTCACAGAAAGATCTAACTTCCTGATGGCCTGGATCTCAGCAAATGGTCTTCCTTTCGTGTCTTACTTTGGAACTGAAGTCATCATCCTGAACATACACCTGAGACCTCTTCACCTTTTTGTGATGGATGGCTCAGAGGTCACTGCAAGTGTGCAGAAGACAAGGCCTTGAGAAACCCAGAGAGTCAAAAACGAAGGGTGTCAGGGAAGAAACCAAATGATTTCTTTAGAGCTTTCTCCTTTGAGTTGATTTTTTTTTTTAATATGGGTTTTTTTTTTTATGCCAAAAAAAGATTGCATTATTTGTTTAGTGGCTTAATGGGCAAAGAAAAGATACAAATACTGTTTTAGTAGTTGAGTCTCAGCTTTTTAAACAGCTTTATTGGGGTGTAGCTTATGTACCATATATTTACCCAATCGTGGCACTGCACAATTCAATAATTTTAGGAAATTTATAGAATTGTGCAACAATCACCATAATCCAGTTTTAGAACATTTCCATCACCCCAAAAATTTCTTTGCACCCATTGTCAGTCAATCCCTGTTGTAGGAGGGCACCCACTCCCAGCGCTAAGCAAGCATTCTGCATTATACACATATATATAATGTATAATGCATGTTATATAGCCATATATAACATATAATTATATATTATGCTTTGTGATTAAAGACTTGCCTTTTCTCTTTTTTTTCTTTTGTTTTTTCTTGCTTACTTAGATTTATGGTCAGGGCCTATTAACAAGAAACAAGCATGCCTTTCAATCTGCTGAGGAGCTCAGCCAGTGGGACAGAAGGCAGAACTTTTGATTTTCTTTACCCATAATCAGAGAGTACAATCTCCTTCGTGGAGCAGTTTATACGAAATCTCATTATAGGAAGACAGAGGAATGGAGAATAGCTGGGGTGTCCTAAAGCAATCGCCTGTGTAAGTTGGCCAGCATGAATTTGGGGGAGCTACGGCAGTTGTCTAGTTAGCAGGAGTATCTTCTACGAGTCAGCAACCCCAACAACAAGTGCTCAGAAATGTGCATACGGAAATGTACATCCTCAAACAGGTGTCCTCCTCTCTGGTCTTCCTCCCAGGGTCCCAGCCACTGTGACAGCCTCCCATCTGACTTTCCTGTGCCCAGTCTTGCGTCTCTACAGAAAGAATGCTCAGAACACAAACCTGATCCTATCACTTTCCTGTTCAAAACTCTACAAGGCTCTTCTCCACAGCCCTCTGTGGATCGGCCGGGCCCCTGAGCTTGCTGCACAAGACCCTTCGACCTGGTTCCTGAACAATGACTCTCTTTCCGAGCGTGCTGCAAGCCTTCTCTTGACATTTCATGTAATGCAACCACGCAGGGTAGTCCGTGGTATCTGGATTCTTTCACTTGGCACAATGTTTTCACGGTCCATTCATGTGTCAGCATGTTTTACTATTTCATTTCATCTCTTTTTATTACTGAATTATATCCCATTGCATGGATAGGCCACATTTTATTGATCCATTCACCAGTTGATCTACATCTGGATTGGTTTCAGTTTGGGATTCTTGCAAATAAAGCTGCTATGGACATTGGTGTCCATGTCTTTGTGTGGACAAATGTTTTCGTTTCTCCTGGGTAGACACCTGCGAGTGGTACTGTTGGGTTGTGTGGTAAACTTATGTTTAACTTTTTTTTTCTGTTTGGATTTTTTATTTATTGCAGTAATATTGATAGACCAGTTAAATAAAGCATGAGCCTCCAAGCATTGCATATGCTCATTTTATACATTTATAAATCTATCCATTTAAAAATATTTACTGAGTGTTATAATGTTCTAAGTTTTGTACTAGAGAGAAGACTCAATTTGAAAAGAAGCGAAGGATGTGACACATATAATGAAACTTAAGCAAGAATTCTTTTTTGGTGGGGGGATATTTTTCATTTTATTCTGTTTTATCAGTTGTTTTTTTTTTTTAATTTTTTTTTTTTCACGTTTATTCATTTTTGGGATAGAGAGAGACAGAGCATGAACGGGGGAGGGGCAGAGAGAGAGGGAGACACAGAATCAGAAACAGGCTCCAGGCTCTGAGCCATCAGCCCAGAGCCTGACGCGGGGCTCGAACTCACGGACCGCGAGATCGTGACCTGGCTGAAGTCGGACGCTTAACCAACTGCGCCACCCAGGCGCCCCTCAGTTTTTTTTTTAATTTACATCCAAGTTAGTTAGCATATGTTATAATGATTATAGTATAGCATATAGTGTTATAATGACTTCAGGAGTAGATTCCAGTGATTCATCTCCTACGTATAACACCCAGTGCTCATCCCAACAAGTGTCTTCCTTAATGCCCCTTGCCCATTTAGCCCATCCCCCCCACCCACCTCCCCTCCAGCAACAGTTTGTTCTCTGTATTTGAGTCTCTTATGTCTTGTCCCCCTCTCTGTTTTTATATTATTTTTGCTTCTCTTATGTTCTTCTGTTTTGTATCTTAAATTCCATGTATGAGTGAAATCATATGTTATCTGTCTTTCTCTGACTGACTTATTTCGCTTAGCATAATACCCTCTAGTTCCCATCCATGTTGTTGCAAATGGCAAGATTTCATTCTTTTTGATGACACAGTAATACTCCATTGTGTGTATGTATATATATATATATATATATATATATATATATATAGACCACATCTTCTTTATCCATTCATCCATTGGTAGACATTTGGTCTTTTTCTGTAATTTGGCTATTGTCCATAGCACTGCTATAAACATTGGGGTGTACATGCTCCTTCAAAACAGCACACCTGTATCCCTTGGATAAATGCCCAGTAGTACAGTTGCTGGGTTGTAGGATAGTACTATTTTTAATTTTTTGAGGAACCTCCATATTGTTTTCCAGAGTGGCTGCACCAGCTTGCTTTCCCACCAACAATGCAAAAAGGATCCTCTTTCTCCGCATCCTCGCCAACATCTGTTGTTGCCGGAGTTGTCAATGTTCGCCACTCTGACAGGTGTGTTGGTATCTCATTGTGGTTTTGATTTGTATTTCTCTGATGGTGAGTGATGTATGTTTTTTTGTGGTTTTTTTTGTTTTTTTTTAATTTTTTTTTAATGTTTATTTATTTTTGAGACAGAGAGAGACAGAGCATGAACGGGGGAGGGTCAGAGAGAGGGAGACACGGAATCCGAAATAGGCTCCAGGCTCCGAGCTGTCAGCACAGAGCCCGACGCGGGGCTTGAACTCACGGACCGTGAGATCATGACCTGAGCCAAAGTCGGCCGCTCAACCGACTGAGCCACCCAGGCGCCCCGAGTGATGTATGTTTAACTTTTTAATGAAATTGCCAAACTGTTTTCCAAACTGTTAACCATTTTACGTTCCCACCAGTGATGTATGAGGCTTCCAATTATTACTGCACATCCCCACCAATACTTGTTATTATCTGTCTCTTAAAAATTGTAATCATTCTAGGGACGTCTGGGCAGCTCAGTTGGTTGAGTGTCCGACTCTTGATTTCGGCTCAGGCCATGATCTCATGGTTCGTGGGTTCCAGACTCACGTTGGGCTTTTCCCTGACAGCACGGAGTCAGCTTGGAATTCTCTCTCCTCTCTCTCTGCCCCTCCCCCTCTTGCGCATGCACTTTCAATCTCTCTCTCTCTCTCTCAAAATAAATAAATAAGCATAAAGAAATTTTTTTAATGTAATCATTCTAGTAGGCGCGTGACAGTATCTGTGGTTTTAATTTTCATTTATGTAATAGCTAGTTGTGCTAAGCATCTTTTTTAAATATTTCAAACTATAAAATAAAATCTGCTTGTAAAGGTTACTGTGTAATGATATAATGGAATATTACAATAATATCATATTCTAGATTTGCCCAGCAAACTCCAAGGCAGTTGAAGTTATTTTTACAAATATCCATCATTTTCGTAATCATCATAAAAAGTTAACCTATTTATGCGTTGGCGGTTCACCAGCAATTCTACAAAAATGAGTCACACAGACAGAGAGAAACAGGTAGTTTTTCCTTTTGCTTGGGTATATTATCTTCCTATCATGGGGTGGGGGGTGGGGGGAGAGATGATAGAAATAAGTTGCCCAAACAAACAAACAACCCCTCTGATTTCAGTTGGTTGTTCAGAGTCTAAAATAAAATAATGGAAAACTCTTAGTAGAGTCTATATAATTAGCATGGCAGGGATGAGCTACAGAAACAGCTAGAAAAAGCATCATGAGGCCCGTGGTTGGCGTACAAAGCTGCCCCGTCACAGGGAAGTGGGGACGGAGCTGGGCCTCATTGCTGGAAAGGGGACATGTTGCCGGATGCGGGTTCTGTTCTCAAACTTGACTCTTGTTGTAACTGAATTTCCTCTGTATGTAAAGGCATCAGATGAGTTCAAGAGCTTGGTTGAAACCTTACCAAATTCCTGGAAACTTCTTGGAACCTGCAGAGAAGAGTTCTTAGACTTTCTCCTCCAGGATGGAATGTTCCAGATCTCTTTTCACATTTCCATTTCACAACCCGTTTCATTGCTAATGAAGTAAGCTCCTAAATCCTTTTACAAAATCTCGACTCAAGAAAAATGAAGAGCCCACTGCCCATGGTCACTCACTGGGCACCTCAGCACTCCTGAGCTCTAGCCCATTCATAAAGATCTAAAGAGGGGCCTCTGGGTGGCTCAGCTGGGTAACATCTGACTTCAGCTCAGGTCATGATCTCATGGTTCATGGGTTCAAACCTCATTTTGAGCCCCACATTGGGCTCTGCTCCGACAGTGTTGAGCCTGCTTGGGATCCTCTCTCTGCCCCTCCTGCACTCATACACACTCACACTTTCTCCTTCTCTCAAAAATTAATTAATTAAAAAAAAAAAAAAAAGGTCTCAAAGAAAAGATTGGCCTTGTTGGTAATGTCGTTCTTTTCCTCTGGAACTTCCTGGTCCGTGCACATTCACCCAGCTCCTTATGTTATTTTCTGGCTGGAGGAGACCAGACATGTTCAGGACAGGCTTCTAAAAACGGTGCTCTTGTTCCTGCTCCTATATGTACACACAACGGAATCGGGCCCCTGTCCACCAGTAGACGGGTATGGAAACAGTTGAAGAAGTGTTATTTCTCATACGCATATTTCTCATAGCCCCAAGCTGGAAACAAACCACATACGCACCACAAGGAGAGGGGATGGACACATGTGGTACAGCCACACAGTGGGGGTCTCTTCAGCAGAGAATGAGACCCCTACAACTGCCCACACAGTTTGAAAGAATCTCACAAACGAATGTCAAGGAAAGAAGCCAAACAGGAAAGAGCACATGTCCTGTGATCCTACTGATCCCAAGTTCAAAACCTGTCAAATGGAGTCTATAGTGTAAGAGGGGGTCATGACCGGAAGGGAGCACATGGACTTATCCTAGGGGGCTAGTTGTGTTTCCTTTAAAAAAAAAAAAAAAATGTGTTTTTTAATGTTTATTTATTTTTTCAGAGAGAGACTGGGAGACAGAGCATGAGTCGGAGAGGGGCAGAGAGAGAGGGAGACACAGAATCCAAAGCGGGCTGCAGGCTCTGAGCTGTCAGCACAGAGCCCGACGCGGGGCTCGAACTCATGAACCGGGAGATGAAGACCTGAGCTGAACGAAGTTGGACACTTAACTGAGCAACCCAGGCACCCCTAAAACTTTTTTGAGGTTGTTTTTTTTTTTTTTCAATTTACTTATTTTGAGAGAGACAGAGAATGAACAGGGGCAGAGAGAATGGGGCACAGAGGATCCGAAGCAGGCTCTGTGCTGACAGCAGAGAGCCCGATGCAGGGCTCAAACTCACAAACTGTGATATCATGACCTAAGCTGAGGTCAGACCCTTAACAGACTGAGCCACCCACGTGCCCCTACTTGTGTTTTCTATTTGATCTGGAGTGCTGTTTGCATGATCATATTAACCTTACAAATACATATCAAGCTTATGCCATATGTTTTCACAGGTGTCATTCTTCAATAAAAAGTTTACAATGAAAAATTAGCCTGGAGGGAAGAAAGGATGCTTTATTTCTTAATGTTAGTATTTATAATAAAATTGCTATGAAATTTCCCCTAAAAAAATGTGTTTTTCAATATATTATTCAAATAGACCTCTGGAATATAAAGAGAAATGATAATCTTTTATATAATTTCAGAGAGAGTTTTATGCCTTACTTTAAAATCTACCTAAAATGTGGGCGCCTGGGTGGCTCAGTCGGTTAAGCATCTGACTTTGGCTCAGGTCATGATCTCACAGTTCTTGAGTTCGAGCCCCGCATCGGGCTCTGTGCTTACAGCTCAGAGCCTAGAGTCTGCTTCAGATTCTGTGTCTCCCTCTCTCTCTGCCCCTCCCCTGCTCGTGCTCTGTTTCTCTCTGTCTCAAAAATAAATAAAAACATTTAAAAAAATTCTAAAATCTACCTAAAATAAAATCTCCACTTCCTTTGTAGAAAGCCCACCAGAATTTACTCCAAAGTCCTGAAAAGTAAAAATCTGTGAGCCTACTGGCTGGTCAGTGGTACATATTTTATTTCGTTGCAGCCTTCTTCGAGGACTAATGTTTCCCCTGAGGGAACATAATGTTATTGAAGATGGACTGTAAACCAGGTGGTGGAACATTCCACTGGGGAGCAATGGGTCAGGTGCAGCACGGCCCTGCAGCCTTATCTGTCTCTCTCCAGGCCGATAACAGGAATTTGCAGAACAAGGATTTGCTTATTTCCTTATTCAGAATGAAATTTTCTCTGAGCTAGTGTAACTGGATCGTATAGAAATCACATCTGAGTTGGGGAAGCCGTTAGCACTGTGCCTTAACCAAGTCGGGGCTTCTGCACAGTGGGTGCACACAGCCCAGGGGGAAGGTGCAAAGAAATCCATAAGGAATATTGGGAGTTCTGGAGTTTTAGAAGTCTAAAAAAATTTTTAAATAATTTAATTTAACCTCTATTAATTTATTTTATTAAAAAAATTTTTTTAACATTTATTATTTTTGAGAGACAGAGTGTAAGTGGGGGAGGGGCAGAGAGAGAGGAAGACAGAGTCCAAAGCAGGCTCCAGGCTCCGAGTTGTCCGCACAGAGCCCGACGTGGGCTTAAATCCATGAACCGTGAGCTCATGACCTGAGCTCAAGTTGGACACCCAGCCAACTGAGCCACCCAGGCGCCCCTAACCCTTGTTAATTTAATGCACAGATCGACACTGGTACCTTTGCTTGGCACCTGGTCATGGATCATACAAGGTCTCGTGAGACAGGAAGAGGGTTTGCCTAACAGCAGGTGATGGAGTCACCTGTACTTATTGGGCCCAGTATATTGCCGTGTGTACATGTGTGATGACGTAGATTTATAGGTTGTGTTAACCAATTGTAACTAAATTAACACACACCAGAAAGACAAAGCGTTTTAAAAATAATTCTGCCCAGTTATCACAATTCAACAAGAAAAAGACAACGCAGTTAGAAAATGAACAAAGACTGCAATAGACATTTCATCAAAGAAGGTACAAATTGCCAGGAAGCACATGAAAAGTGCCCATCATTAGTCATTAGGGAACTGCAAATCAAAACCACAGTGAGGTATCCATTCAGACCCACTAGGCTGGCTGTAATCAGAAAAACAGACAGTCACAAGCATAACCAAGGATGCAGACAAATTGGAACCTTCATGTGCTGCTGATGGGAATGGACAATGGTGCAATTGCTTTGGAAACTTCCGGCAGTTTCTCAGGTAAAAAGAGCTATCATTTGGGGGCACCTGGGTGGCTCAGTCAGTTAAGCATCTGACTTCAGCTCAGGTCATGATCTCACAGTTTGTGGGTTCGAGCCCCGTGTCAGGCTCTGTGCTGACAGCTCAGAGCCTGGAGCCCGCTTCGGATTCTGTGTCTCCCTCTCGCTCTGCCCCTCCCCCACTCATGCTCTGTCTGTCTCTCTCAAAACTAAATCAACATTAAAAAAAAAAAAAAAAGGTATCTTTGACCCAAGAATTCCACTCTGGGGATATTCCAAAGAGAGATGAAAATATTATGTCCACACAAACCCTTGTACACAAATGTTCGTAGGAGTATTATTCATAAGAGCCCCACAGTGAAAACCCAAGTGTCCATCAACTTATGAATGGGTATATAAGATGGGGTGTAGCCATACAATAAAACGTTATTCAGGCCATAAAATGCAATGAAGCTTCGATACACGCTTCATCATGGAAGAACCTTGGAAACATTATGCTAAGTGAAATGAGCCAGACATAAAAGGCCACATGTGGTGACTCCATTTACACGAAATGCCTACAAAAAGAAATCCAGGGGGACAGAAAGTAGATTAGTTGTTGACAGAGGCTGGGGTGAAGCGGGCAATGGGAGTGACCATTAGGGGCTAATGGATATGGTGGGGTTTTTTGGAATGATGAAAATATTCTGGAACTTGATAGTAGGGGGTGGTTATGCAACTCTGTGAATATGCACCAAAACCTGCTGAATTGTTACTCTCTTAAAATGTGATTTTAGGAGTGCCTGGATGGCTCAGTCAGTTAAGCATTGGACCCTTGATTTCGGCTCAGGTCATGATCTCACAGTTCATGAGTTCAAGCCCAGTGTGGGGCTCTTTCTTCACTGTCAGAGTGGAGCCTGCTTGGGATTCTTTCTCTCCCCCTCTCTCTGCCCCTTCCCTGCTCATGCTCTCAATCTCTCTCTTTCAAAATAAATAAATAAACTTTTTAAAAAATTGAATTTTATTGTATGTAAATTATAGATAAAAAAAAAAATTTCTGCCCAAAAAATTGGGTTGAAAATAATACAGGTGGGGCGCCTGGGTGGCGCAGTCGGTTAAGCGTCCGACTTCAGCCAGGTCACGATCTCGCGGTCCGTGAGTTCGAGCCCCGCGTCAGGCTCTGGGCTGATGGCTCAGAGCCTGGAGCCTGTTTCCGATTCTGTGTCTCCCTCTCTCTCTGCCCCTTCCCCGTTCATGCTCTGTCTCTCTCTGTCCCAAAAATAAATAAACGTTGAAAAAAAAAATTAAAAAAAAAAATAATACAGGTAATCGAAGCACAGGCAAACCACAAGAAAATGACAAAGCTGAAACCTGCTTTTCTTACAAGGTTATGTTCAGCCACATAACAAGTAAGAAGATCTGATAGGAAGCGAGCAAAAAATAATTGAAATTCTCAAGAAAAAAAAAATTGGGTTATTAACACATGATCATTGAACCTCAACCAAGGCATAGATAGTACCTCAGATTTTACTGGTATGTTTAAAATCACGTGAACCTCAACCTAGCAGTCTACCAAATTTCACCGACCTTAATGATAAATGTTTAGATTATTTTGCAATTTCTTGTTTAATACAGAAGTTCAAAAAGAAATATAGCCCTGGAGAGGATACTTTTTCTTCCTACCACAGTAACAGCGGTTAAAATAGCAAACAGGAAACAATATGGCCACACACTGAAATGCGTTCTTTTGTCGGCAAATCCGCTGGAAGGCTCATAGAAAATGCACTGGAGATGGGAAGAAACAAATATTACAGCAAATTACCCAGCGTGGGAGGCTTGTCATACAGCTGGGTGAAAGTACAAATGTTTCCAGCGTGCTTCAGCCCCTGGTATTTGCAAGATTCTGTTTCAATAATCACATTCATTAGGAGCTATTTTTTTGTGAGCCACTAAAAGATGTCTCATAGAAGTCAGCCGGAACCACAAATTACTTATTCAAACTAACACATTTAATGGAAACCTGGCTAATTGTAACCATTGTTGGAGTGGCTGACTTGATTCGAAATTTTTAAAGATTCCGGAGAAAAAGTGTATAGATGGCACCACATGTGATCTCTGTTTTCTACATCATTATCAGGCAAGCTGTTGCAGAAGATGAAGGAGAAATGTAGGTTTTAGAAAACGCCATCAAGGTGACTTTTTTTTCTTTTTTGTAAACGAATGGACATGGAGGTCAAAACAGCCAAACATTAGCAATTTCAAATGGTTCCATATAATGTATAGTTTATAAGTGAATATGTGGCAGACCAAGTTTGTTTTCTTGATGGGAAACGGGCAACTGGGCCAGATCTTTTTTTCTCAGTAAAACTGATTTACTGAGAAAACTAAACAAAGCCAAATGTGATGACCGAAGCTTCATCTCAAGCATCAGATGAAGGGACAGTAAGGGTAAGACTTCTCATGTTTTTCTGTTACAACCTGGCAAAATAGGACGCCATCGTAAATCCTTTCTGAAATAAGCCCAGGTAGAATTGTTTTAAAGTTTGAAAAAAGGTACTTTAAACAAGTAAAATAATCATATTAACAAAAAAATTTTTTGAAGAAAAAATCTGAAAAGAGGAAAAAAAACGCCAAAAAAAAAAAAATCAAACAATCCGATTAAAAAATGAGCAGAGGATCTAAATAGACATTTTTCCAAAGAAGACATTCAGATGGCCAACAGGCACACGAAACGATGCTCAGTGTCAGTCACCATCAGGGAAATGAAATCAAACCACAAGGAGATACCACCTCACACCTATCTGAACGGCTAGTATCAAAAAGACAAGGGGCGCCTGGGTGGCTCAGTTGGTTGAGCGTCCGACTTCGGCTCAGGTCATGATCTCACGGTCTGTGGGTTCGAGCCCTGCGTCTGGCTCTGTGCTGACAGCTCAGAGCCTGGAACCTGCTTCGGATTCTGTGTCTCCCTCTCTCTCTGCCCCTCCCCTGCTCAGGCTCTGTCTCTGTGTCTCAAAAATAAAAAAAAAATAAGACATTAAATTTTAAAAAAGACAAGAAATAGGGGCGACTGGCTGGCTCAGTCAGTAGAGCATGTGACTCAATCTCAGGGTTGTAAGCTCGAGTCCCACCATGGGTGTAGAGATTACTTAAAAATAAAATCTTTTAAAAAAAGACAAGAAATAACAAGTGTCAGGGAGGATGTGGGAAAAAAAAAAAAAAAAGGAACTCTTGTGCACTACAGGCGGGAATGAAAATTGGTGTAGCCACTGTGGAAAACAGTTATGGAGGATCCTCAAAAACTTAAAAATAGAATCCAGTAATTCCACAGCTCTGTATTTACCCAAAGAGAGCAAAAACACAAATTTGAAAAGACAGATGCACCTCTGTGTTTACTGCAGCATTATTTACAACAGCCAAGACATGGAAGCAGCCCAAGTGTCTGTGAAGAGATAAATGGATAAAGATGTGAGATAGAGATAGAGACAGAGACAGAGATAGACAATGGGATATTACTCAGCCATAAAAAAGAATGAGATCTTGCCATTTGCAACACTATGGATGGACAAATACCATATGATTTCACTTATATGTGGAATCTCAAAAACAAAGCAAATGGCCAGACAAAACAGACTTTTTTTTTTTTTCAACATTTTTTATTTATTTTTGGGACAGAGAGAGACAGAGCATGAACGGGGGAGGGGCAGAGAGAGAGGGAGACACAGAATCGGAAACAGGCTCCAGGCTCTGAGCCATCAGCCCAGAGCCCTACGCGGGGCTCGAACCCACAGACCGTGAGATCGTGACCTGGCTGAAGTCGGACGCTTAACCAACTGCGCCACCCAGGCGCCCCCAAAACAGACTTTTAAATACTCTTAAATGGTGGTGATTGCCAGAAGCAAAGTGGATGGGGGATGGGTGAAATAGATAAAGGGGATTAAGAGGTACAAATTTCCAGTTATTAAGAAAGAAAGAAAGCAAGAAAGTAATTTTTATTTTTGTTTTATTTTAGAAAGAGAGAAAGCATGGGACCATGGATGCAGGACAGGGGCAGAGGGAGAGAGAGAGAATCTCAAGCAGGCTCCACACACAGCATGGAGCCCGACGTGGGGCTTGATCCCATGACCCTGGGATCATGACCTGAGCCAAAATCAAGAGTCAGATGTTCAAACGACTAAGCCACCCAGGTGCCCTACAAACAGCAACTTTTAAAGAGGTAGACAAATAAAAAACAATTGATGTTGGGTATTTTGCACAGAGAAAGAGCAAAACAGGAGAGGGTGACTTACTATGCAAATGTATACTTTTCTATACTGTTTGGATTGTTAAAATATTTGCATATATTACTCCAATTTTGTTTTCTTTTTTGATAGAGAGACCAAGCACAAGAGGAAGGGCAGAGAGAAGAGGGAGACACAGAATCTGAAGCAGGCTCCAGGCTCTAAGCTGTCAGCACAGAGCCCAATGCGGGGCTCAAACCCATGAACCACAAGACCACGACCTGAGCTGAAGTTGGACATTTAACCAACTGAGCCACCCAGGTGCCCCTAGCTCCATTTTTTAAAATATTAATGGACTTTGGGGGCATCGAGGTTACAATCCTGTCTACATTCTTTTTACACTTTTATATTCTTAAACACAATTAGTATCATTTAAAGAGTTAAATATGAAAACACTCTGACAAACTTTTAAAAACTTTAAAGCAGGCACTAATTAAAATCTAAAATTGTCTTAAACATGGAGTGCCCGGATGGCTCAGTGGGCAAAGAGTGCAACTCTTGATCTCAGGGTTCTGAGTCTGAGCCCCACATGGGTGTAGAGATTACTTAAAAAAAAAAAAACAGGGGCTCCTGGGTGGCTCAGTCGGTTAAGCGTCCGACTTCAGCTCAGGTCACGATCTCGCGGTCCGTGAGTTCGAGCCCCGCGTTGGGCTCTGGGCTGATGGCTCGGAGCCTGGAGCCAGCTTCCGATTCTGTGTCTCCCTCTCTCTCTGCCCCTCCCCCGTTCATGCTCTATCTCTCTCTGTCCCAAAAATAAATAAATGTTGAAAAAAAAATTTTAAAAACGCTATTCTCTTGGGGCGCCTGGGTGGCGCAGTCGGTTGAGCGTCCGACTTCAGCCAGGTCACGATCTCGCGGTCCGTGAGTTCGAGCCCCGCGTCGGGCTCTGGGCTGACGGCTCAGAGCCTGGAGCCAGCTTCCGATTCTGTGTCTCCCTCTCTCTCTGCCCCTCCCCCGTTCATGCTCTGTCTCTCTGTCTCAAAAATAAATAAATGTTAAAAAAAATTTAAAAAAAAATAAAAATAAAAAAAACAATATAAATAAATAAATAAAATTATTTTACACAAAAAAGGTGATTATCAAACATTTTTCTTTCAAAATATTTATTTCAAGTATAAATTTATATAATGTACTATATATAGGAAAACAACCACATGTAAGATAGTTAAGTGATAAACTTGTGGAGTGCACTCATTTAATCATCAAAATATTAAAAAAATGGAAATAATTTTATATTAGATAATTTGATTGAAAACAGTGTTATTCTATTCAAGTAATAAGCCCAAACCAGTCCCCAACTAAGAGTTAAAGCTCTTCTCTCCATTTATTCATACACTCAGCCCTTAGACAAGAATCATAAATTTTTATCCAGAATTGTCCCCTAAAAATCCACATTTAAAATTTCTGTTACTCTTATGGAAATTGTTCAGTTTTATTTATTTTTCATAAATATTTTGGGAATGCCAGTAAGCAAATACATCAACCCTGGGACAATCGCTCCACCATTGTTACAAAAGTAGAAATCGCTGAATAAAGAGTCCGAGGTTACGTGAGAGGCACAGGTGGGGTCGTAACCTATATTGGAATAATCTGTCACTTGATGGCACAGTGACAATGGCAAATGGTGCTTTGAAAGTTGGTCCCAACTAATAACAACCCATGTCAACACAAACCTTCTCCTGGTCCTGGAATCCTTTCTCAACAGTGTGCATGAGTGCCCCGAAGAGAATCACCAGGAGAAGGAAAAGTTAAAAGCTAAGTTCTGGCTGTGGGTGGCGTCCTGGCCAGAGGTAGTCCCCGACCCCCAAACACCAAGGGAAATGCAAGGTGTCCTGGCACGGCTGTCCCCAGGAGTGCATGTGAGCCAGGTCTGGCATGGGAGAGGGACCCCATTTATTTGGGTGAGGAACACTCTGTGCTCCCCAGAGAGTCACCATGAGGGAGTAGACCCTTACCACTGAGGCCACCGTGTCCTACAGACCTCCGTCCCAGGTTTGTGAGCTGGTCCTTGCCCTTCCCTCCTGGGCCACTCTCCGCCTGACCTTCTGTCTCCTGGCACTGAAGTTCGGAAGACTGGGTTTCTTCTTCTTGTTCTTCATCGTCTGAATCGGATTCATCGTTGTAGAAGTGGATTGTGGCTTGCACCGGGAAGCTGGCCAGCACTTTTTCCCCAGAACTCTGCAGATACTCTTGGCGCTTTGAAATGGGTAAATAAAGTCTAATATTTAAGAAAAAAATACACCATTAATCACCCCGAAACAATGCTGAACTCCATCGAGAGGGTCCTCTTCCCTAAAAGCAGCTAACTCCCAATCTCCCTCTCTGATCTTGCCTTCATTGTGCCCGGAGTGTTTTCTTTTCTTTCTTTTCTTTCTTTCCTTTTTTTTTTCCTTTCTTTCTTTCTTTCTTTCTTTCTTTCTTTCTTTCTTTCTTTCTTTCTTTCTTTCTTTCTCTTTCTTTCTTTCTTTCTTTCTTTCTTTCTTTCTTTCTTTCTTTCTTTCTTTCTTTCATGTTTATTTATTTTTGAGAGAGAGAGAGAGAAAGACAGATTGTGAGCTGGGGAGGGGCAGAGAGAGGCACAGACACAGAATCCAATGCAGGCTCCAGGCCCCGAGCTGTCAGCAGAGAGCCTGACGCGAGGCTTGAACTTAGGAGCGATGAAACCATGAGCTGAGGCTGAAGTCGGACGCTTAACCAACTGAGCCACCTAGGCACCCCGAGGTGTGTTTTCTAAGTCACCAGAACACAAGACTGTGGGCAGGTGGAGAGAGCTGGTGAGGAACCCTACACCAGTTCAGAAATGAGCTAAAACGTGAGTGAGCAAATCAATTTAGACCAACACAGGAAAAAGGGTCTGCTTCCGTGAAGGTAAGAGGGAATTAAAACACCAAGTTTCAAGATGAAGAGTCTCACTCTGATTGAATGGAGAACTTGATTTATCCTGGAGAATATATGTCCTATTTAGGTTAGGTCCCACTCTCCCTAACACCCCTGAGCATGGGGAACATTGAAGCCCTTTGGGCCCTGGAGGAAACTTGACCCTGAGGGCCGAGTCTAGAGAAGCAGCTAATCTTTCTGGACGTTGCTCTAGAAAAGTGATAGGGGTGGGTTCCTCACTTTGCCAGTACAGAAGATGGTAACCCTAGTTATTTGTCTAGTCCAAAGAATAGGAAGAAAGAAAGAAGGAAGGAAGGGAAATAACCTAAATATATAAATTTGGAACCTCTAACTCCAGGTTTTATAGAATTTAGGATTCCAGTTACACATGGGAAGTATTTAAAATACCCCTCACTCTCCCCATAATCCTTTTTTCTTACCATTTACTCACTAATTTATTGGCGTTTTCCCCTGAGGTCTCCTGAGGAACTGAGAGGGATTATCAACTGATCACTACTTAGTTGCAAAGCTGATTTATTTTTTTATATTTTTAAGTAATTTCTACACCCAGCATGGGACTCGAACCTACAACCCCGAGATCAAGAGTCACACACTCTACCGACCGAGCCAGCCAGGCGCCCCTGTAGAGCTGATTTCCATTTCCCTCTTTTTGGATGGAGGAGAAAAGAGCGGAAACACCCTGCTATAAATAATGCGTGACAATTCTGAATGTCCCAAGATTTCTTTTTTTTTTTTTTTTTTTTTTTTTCAACGTTTATTTATTTTGGGGATAGAGAGAGACAGAGCATGAACGGGGGAGGGGCAGAGAGAGAGGGAGACACAGAATCGGAAACAGGCTCCAGGCTCTGAGCCATCAGCCCAGAGCCTGACGCGGGGCTCGAACTCACGGACCGCGAGATCGTGACCTGGCTGAAGTCGGACACTTAACCGACTGCGCCACCCAGGCGCCCCTGAATGTCCCAAGATTTCTGATAAGCCAGGGATTCTCAGCCTCCAGGGGACATGTGGCAACGTCTGGAGACCTTTCTGGTTGCCACAACTGAGGAGAAGCTATTAGCATGTGGTGGGCAGAGGCCAGTGATTCCACTGAACATTGCGTCATGCCCACAACAGCCCCTTACAGCAAACAATCATCCAGCTCAAAGTTCAATAGTGCTGGGGTTGAGGAACTCTGCAACAAACAGAAGAAAAAAAAAAATATATATATAGACATGTATATATATATACATATATGTATACATATACTTTATACATATATACATATATGTATATATATACTTTAAATATATATTTCTATATTATATAAATACAAGTAATGTTATATAAAAATATAAATTTAAATATAAAATGTAAAAATGTAACATATTTCTATATTGTATAAAATATAAATAATATAAATTCTATATTATACAAAATGTATAAATAAAATATAAACTACAAACATAGTTTAGGGTTTGGCCATATTTTCTTTTACAAATTTTTTTAATGTTTGTTTATTTTTGAGAGAGAGAGAGAGAGAGTAAGCGGGGGGGGGGGGGCGGCAGAGAGAGAGGGAGACACAGAATCTGAAGCAGGCTCCAGGCTCTGAGCTGTGAGCACAGAGCCCGACATGGGGCTCGAACTCACGAACTGTCAGATCATGACCTGAGCCGAAATCAGCGCTTAACTGACTGAACCACCCAGGTGCCCCCAGGGTTTGGCCATATTAAAAGTTAGCTGTAATGCTGAAGTAATTGCAGGGGAATGTGAATTAGTAGGATATCTGGAATTGCTTTAAAATATTCTAACAACAATTAAAAAAATGGGTTGGAGAAGGTGATAAACACCATCAGGTCTGAAGACGGCTGATAATTATTGAGGCTGGTGACAGGCATGTGGGTCCCTGTACCGTTCTCTCCACTTTTGTCTGTGTTTGAAATTTTCTGTAATAAAAAGATAAAATTGTGCACTCAGTTTGTAACGCATGCCTCACCAGTCACTGCCTTTTCAATGAAACAAAAATTGGGGAGCAGCCCCAGAGGGTCTGCGGCCGGCAGGTCCACGGGTGGGTCGTGCAGGTGGACGCTCACAGGGCGAGACAGAGGGTGGCAGGTTCATCCCCCATGCACACTGGGATCACCTGGGAGACCGTACGAATACAGACACCTAGGCCTTTCCCAGAACAAATGAGTCAACACTCCCAGGGGAGCCCCCCGGCGTCTGTATTTTTAAAGCTTCCCCAGTCCCGTGGGGAATGAAGACCACAGGTGTAAGGGACA
This sequence comes from Puma concolor, assembly GCF_028749965.1. Lineage (NCBI taxonomy): Eukaryota > Metazoa > Chordata > Mammalia > Carnivora > Felidae > Puma > Puma concolor. The sequence continues at coordinate 151,989,067 of NC_141675.1, read as the reverse complement.
CTAGGAAAGCTTCCCTTTTCCAGAAATCACTCTTCGACCAGTCTGAAGGTCTTTCAAGTGCATCTCTAGCAGTTAGTATCTCTGGGTTTTACTAGAGCTTTCAGTTTTCCAGGATAACCAGGGTAAAAATACTTTCATGAGGAGTAGCACAGACTAGATTCATTCTGCTGCAGGAAATGAGAGATGGGGAGAGAAAGAGACAGAGAAACAGATAAAAAGATCCTGAGCATGAGCCACCCGCCTAAAATGGATGAAATGTAAGAGGGATACAGTAGTGAGGGTCCTGATCCCCACCAGGAAGGACCATGGGAGCACAGAGAGGCCGGAGAAGCCAACGGTGGCAGAACCCTCCAACCAATCCCTTGTTCGGTCACACACATATTTTCAAGGTCTACTTTGCTCTAGACAATATGCTAACTCATATTCTGGGAAAGAAATAGAAATGTACTTAAGTACTTAAGTAGATAAGCAGATACACATATGCAATTCATATCCAATTAAATTTATTTATTTTTTTTTTAATTTTTTTTTTTCAACGTTTATTTATTTTTGGGACAGAGAGAGACAGAGCATGAACGGGGGAGGGGCAGAGAGAGAGGGAGACACAGAATCGGAAACAGGCTCCAGGCTCCGAGCCATCAGCCCAGAGCCTGACGCGGGGCTCGAACTCACGGACCACGAGATCGTGACCTGGCTGAAGTCGGACGCTTAACCGACTGCGCCACCCAGGCGCCCCATCCAATTAAATTTAACACAAGACAGGAGCACCTGGGTGGCTCAGTCGGTTAAGCATCTGACTTCAGCTCAGATCATGATCTCACGGTTGGTTGATTCGAGCCCGAATCATCTCTGAGGTCAGCACAAAGCCCACTTGGGATCCTCTGGCCCCCTCTCTCTCTGCCCCTCCCCTTCCCAAAAATAAATATAAACATTAAAAAAAATTAACACAAGACATAATATGGAATGAGAGGTATAAACAAAAGACATAAAGGAAAGAGGTCAATCCAATTTGCAACTGGAACACTGAATGAATGAATGAATGAATTCCAGAAATCCAACAAAATATCCCTGAAGTTCCTTTGGGTAAGAACTCAATACAGAAGACTATACTGAATTATTTTCCACTTTGTTGAGAATGTACACAGGTAAGGACACTAAAATATACTTATGCTTCTATTAAAAAGAAAGAACATATTTCTTGCTGTGAAGTCATGTTACCTTACAGGATGCTGAAACCCAAAGGCACCCTTTGATCCCGGAGTTTGCCGGTCATCACCAGGTTCAAGCTGCAAAGACAGACACATCAAACACAGATATAGTCTGTCTGAAGTAGCATCCTGAAATTCTAAAAAAATATAACCTAAGTGGTCTGCCCTTCTTAGTATCAATACCAATTTTAGAGACAATGTAAACACCTTAACAGTATTTGTGGGTTTTTTAAATTTTTAATGTTTATTTTTGAGAGAGAGAGAGAGAGAGAGAGAGAGTGTGTGTGTGTGTGTGTGTGTGTGTGTGTGTGTGTGTGAGTGGGGGAGGGGCAGAGAGAGAGGGAGACACAGAATCCGAAGCAGGCTCCGGACTCCCAGCTGTCAGCCCAGAGCCCAATGCGGGGCTTGAACCCACGAACCGTGAGATCATGACCTGAGCTGAAGTCAGATGCTTAATCGACTGAGCCCCCCAGGTGCCCCTCATCCTCCTTATTCTTAAGGGGAACACGGATCGAGTTCTCAATCTTTTTTTTTTTTTAATTTTAATGTTTTATTTATTTTTGAGAGAGAGACAGAGTGTGAACAGGGGAGCGGCAGAGAGAGAGGGAGACACAGAATCCGAAGCAGGCTCCAGGCTCCGAGATGTCAGCACAGAGCACGACACGGGGCTCAGTCTTGTGAACCGTGAGATCATGACCTGAGCCAAAGTTGGACGCTTAACGTTTAACCACCCAGGTGCCCCAACACCTTAACAGTATTTGATAAGTCTCTCTTCCTCTTCCTGTTGACAGTGATGTCTTGGGGGCTGTGAGGGATTCAAAGATGGAAAGAGGAGTCCGTCTGACACAGTCCTTCAGTTCAGGGTTGTTTTTTTTTTTTTTTTTTTTTCTTTGAGAGAGAGAGAGAGAGAGAGAGAGAGAGAGAGAGAGAATCTCAAGCAGGCTCCATGCCCAGTGTGTTGCCTGATGCGGGGCTCAATCCCACAACCCTGGGATCATGACCTGAGCCGAATTCAAGAGTCAGATGCTTAACCAACTGAGCCACCCAGGTGCCTCTTCTTGTCTTTGAATCACCTGTTTGCCTACGTTCTCTCTGGATGGTCTTTTCCTATTGATTTTAAACCTGAGCCACCCATGCGCCCCCAGTTCAGGCTTTTTAAATATAATTGGAAAAGACACACACACACACTGTCAAATAGCCGCACTACAAAGCATCATATAGCAAGATGCCAGCAATTCTAAGCAGGGAGGAGGGAAAGGTTCATGGGAGGCCTGGCAGAGACCTCAGTGGCATTTGAATGTGTGATTCTGAGACCATTCCTGGCAGAGAAGAGCATCAGGTTCTGAGGGGCACAGATGGGGAAGAGTGAGGAGCCCAGTGTGGAATGAACGAGGAGCTGTGGGCTCCAACAGGAAGCTGAATCCTCATTACAGGACACCTTGAATACCTATTTTTTCTTTTTTTTTGTTAACATTTATACATTTATTCATTTTTGACAGAGAGAGACAGAGACAAGCAGGGGTGGGGCAGAGATGGGGAAACAGAATCCGAAGCAGGCTCCGGGCTCCGGGCTGTCAGCACAGAGCCCGACGCGGGGCTCAAACTCATGAACCATGAGATCATGACCTGAACCGAAGTCAGACGCTTAATCGACTGAGCCACCCAGGCGCCCCTTGAATACCTAATTTTGAGTCTCAGTTTCATTCTGGAGGCAGCAGTAAAGACCAGTGCTGATTTTGAAGTCAGGAGTTCAATAGTCAGACCTGTATTTTAAGGATAACGGTGGCCCCTGGGATTAGTGCATAGCCTAGGTTGGGGAGGTAAGGGCCCAGAGGCACACAGCAAGAGGTAATAAAGATTTGGACAGTGACAGGAAGGGAAAGGAAAGAGGGATTTCAAGGGCACTTCAGTAGTATTCAAAAAACCCTGTGACCACCTGAATATCAGGAGTGGAGGAAAGAAAAGCTAGGCTGAGCAACTAAGGACAACATTGATGGAGATAAGACACAGAGAGAGAGAGAGAGAGAGAGAGAGAGAGAGCCAGGCTTGTCCACGCTGTGACCAGAGGAGGTGCTAGTGAGAGAAAGGACAATCACTCTTCCGGTCCAGGGCTGACCCCTTTCTGCCCATTCTGTGAGGTCCTGAATCTCAAAGAATTTGGCCTGAACTGTGGCCAGATTATCTAAGGGGCTGAGAAGGCAGAAATTGCCATTTGATGTTAGAGCTCTGAAAGTTTTAGTTATATGGAAAGCACGAAGTGGGGTGTCTTGGGACAGACCATCCGGGGACAGCTTGAAAGTGAGCTGAAATGGGCTGGGGCCGTGGATCAGAAACCCCAGCCCTTGGGTTGCATGGAGCCAGATCGAGAGGGAGACAAAATCTTCTGGAGTGTGACAAGGAAGGAGTCTGAGGACTGTCACCAATGATCATCACATCCTTCCATCCTGCAGTGATATGTGTGGTCTTTGTGAGCAAACGTCATTTTATATATACATATATATGTACATACATATATATTATATGTACATATATATACATTATATGTACATACATACATATAAATGTGTGTATATATACACACACACACATATATGTATATTTATATTTTTTAATGTTTATTTATTTTTGAGAGAGAGAGCAAGAGAGTGCACATGAGTGAGGGAGGGGCAGAGAGAGAGGGAGAGAGAAGATCCAAAGTGGACTGAGCACGACATGGGGCTCGAACTCACAAACTGTGAGATCATGACCTATGTTGAAGTTGGACGCTCAACCGACTGAGCCACCGAGGCACCCCAAACGTCATTATATTTTAGCAACCATATTTCTTTCCAATATGCTGTGCTGAGCTAATAGGGAAAGAAAAATGAGGCTCTTTGAGCAAGACCTTCTCCAAAATGAAGTTCACTTTTTGAGGACTCCAGAGAATCGTGTCTGTGTTAAGCTTTGTTTGTCTTTATAAAATAGCTCTAAATGCTCACTCCACCACAGGAAGCAATCCTGGGCTGTCGGAGGTGATTTTATATCCGGTGATGGCTGTGTCTAATACAACTTTGCACACACTTTGGTGGCACCAAAAGGCAGTGTTAGTACAGAGAAACAGCTTCCTTTAAAGCAAGTAACTCTAGGGGCACCTGGGTGGCTCAGTTGGTTAAGCATCCAACTTCGGCTCAGGCCATGATCTCTCGGCTTGTGGGTTCCAGCCCTGCGTCTGCTTCAGATTCTGCGTCTCCGGAGCTCTCTCTCTGCCCCTCCCCCACTCAAGTTCTTTCTCTCTCTCTCAAAAATAAACGTGGAAAAAAATTTTCAAACAGAATAAACTGAGTAATTCTAACCAGACTCTGAAACATTCAATACACCTTTAAAAACTGTAAAACTTTACCCACAAACATACACAGCTTTAAAAACTTTATGCCAGGGGGTCTGGGTAGCTCAGTCCGTTGAGCACCCGACTCTTGATGTCGGCTTAGGTCATGACCCCAGGATCAGGGGATCGAGCCCCATGTCAGGCTCTGCATTGAGCATGGAGCCTGCTTAAGATTCTCTTTCCCTCTCTCTCTCTCTCTCTCTCTCTCTCTCTCCCCCCCCCACCTCCCTCTGCCCCCGACTCATGCTCTCTCTCTCTCTCTAAAAAAAAAAAAAAAGAAAAAAAATTAAATAAATAAAAATAAAAACTTTATGTCACAAATACACTCTAATTAAAGATCCTTTTCTGATGACAGAAATGTCTAAACATTCATATTTTGATGATGCAAGGGGAACAGAAATGCATACAGAGTAAGTATGTCAATGTGTGTGTCCTTAAGAGTAAGAGAAGAGATACAAGCAGAGACTTTCATGAGGGTCTCCCCCTCTCCTCCCCATGCAGCCTCTGACTCCAACAAAGTGCAAGTGCGGGGAAACCTGTGAGATGGGAGGATGGGCCCATCTCCTTTTAGGGAATCACCTCCCTTGCAAGGTCGACAAGTGGCAAGGAGAGAAATGCAACAGAGGTCAACGAAGGATTAGGCTGTCGTTCATTTTCCCCAGGCAGGAGAGGCAGACAGCCCCCAAGGAGAGGGAAGGATACCAAATGGGTGAGGGTGAGTCCAAGGCTCAGGGCACAGGGCCTCCAATCCAGCCCTACAATTTCTCCGGAAATACACAACAGGGCCCGGGAGCCAAGGAGTTCTCCCGCGTCGTCGGGAGAGGGCGCTGTTGAGCAAGAAGCGGTCCCTCCCGGTGCCGGGCGGCGCTCACCTGGCCCTGGCTCCCGCTGACTTCGCCCCGCCAAGTGGGCTCTACAAAGAGCTGTCCGGGCGTGCAGGGCGGCGTGCGCTGCAGCCCCCACAGAGCACCTCCCCGCCAAATCCATGGACACAACTGCTTTATCCAGTGTGCCATGCTAGCGATCAACTAGAAAGTTGCTACACCTTAACAATTTTCTCACAAATAGCCCTCTCGTCATCATAGGAAAAAATCCACCTGCCTTGCGTTAATAAATGTGCTACAGTATTTTTATTCTTGCAACAACCGCTCCATATACATTTCATTTAACAACAACAAAAAAAAAATCACACAATTGTAAACTATATTTTCTCCCTCTCCCAAGCACCTCTTAAATCTTATATTTAAGAACAAACTTAAGCTTGGATGCAAAAGACGAAATTATTTTCCATTATTTAGATATCGCATGTGTTTAAGACTAATTTCGGCTACAAAATCATTAATTTGATATAGATTGTATTTTTTTCATTCTTTAAATAATAGCAACTGAATTAAAAACTTCTATCCAGGCTAATTTAATAAAGTAGTCCGGATATCAAAATACAGTCCAAGGTCAGCTTTCCCACACCTGAATTTCTTATCATATTACAAATAACTGCACACATAACATATGCCACGTGTTACGTAAATTAAATACACGGTCCTTCCCAGCCTGATTAGCTCTTCAGCATTATAAAAGTCATCGACTTACATTTTAAGATTTTAAAAAGGCAAGGTAAATTCTATGAAAGCAAGCCATTACTTCAGTAAGTATAAAGCCATTTAGTTACCAGTGCAGGAAACAAAAGAATAGCGGTGGAGATTAATCTTTACCCACAAAGCCCTCAGCCAGAGTGTATTTGCTCAGACAACATGAATTACCCCAGGAGTGCTTGCAGACTGGGCAAAAGTCCTTCAGAAAGGGCCAGATGGTGGGCTTTTAACAGCAACTTCTGGGCACCCCAGACTGGTCTCTGCCCTTATTTGCACTGTGGTACCAGCCCAGCAGTAATGGCACCCTCAGCTTTTCTCTAAGGAGAGGGGAGGCAGCCAGAGACAGCCAACACCTCCTCTCTCTACCCGCTGGTTTGCAAGGGGAAAAAACAACATAAAAGAAATCTCCCTTTCTTTCTCTCAGAATGCCCTTGAAAGAACTAGGCCATAGGTAGGCTTTGCTTTTCAAGAAAGAAGCAAGCAGGGACGCCGGGGTGACTCAGTCGGTTAAGTGTCCGACTTTAGCTCAGGTCACAATCTCATGGTTTGTGGGTTCGAGTCCCACATCAGGCTCTGTGATGGGAGCCTGGAGCCTGCTTCCGATTCTGTGTCTCCCTCTCTCTCTCTCCCCTTCCCCCACTCATGCTCTGTCTCCATCTTGCTCTCCAAAAATGAATCAAGATTCAAAAGAAGACAGAGAGAGAGAGAAGCAAGCAGGAGCCCAATCTGTGCATGTGACTCAGGTCTGATTAACAGCAGCCTCACCCAGGCTCCCAATCCCAAACCCACAGGCACTTCTGTATTAGACCACCGAGAGAGGGACAGGCCTTCATGGTCATTTTTGAGTTGGTGCCACTTTCTGGCTGAACTGTTGGATACCACAATGCCCCCCTTAACCTTACCGGGTTTCCAGTTGCGGGCAGCTCAGTTTCTTGGGGTGTCAGGATCCAAGGTCTCCATGGCGTGGGGCTGGAAAGGCAGGGACCAGAGATGAACCCCAGCATTTTCTGCTCTTTCAAAATTATGTCATAAGGGGCACCTGGGGGGCTCAGTCAGTTAAGCATCCAACTCGATCTCAGCTCAGGTCACTATTTCATGGTTGTGAGATTGAGACCCATGTGGGGCTCTGCCATGACCATGCAGAGCCTGCTTGGGATTCTCTCTCTCTTTCCCTCTCAAAACAAATAAACTTAAAAAAAAATAATATCGTAAGAGTTATCATTCTTATCAATTCTAATGTTTGCCTGAGAAAGGATCACTGGATACCCCAGAAAGTTCTCTCAAGTTCTCAGTCTGTGGATAAACCAGTACCATTTGGGGGGGGGGGGGTCTCTCTCTCTCTTTTTTTTTTTTTTTTTTTCCTCCTTGCCACATTATCAGTTCTCTGCCTTCATTGGGTTTTGAGAAGTCCCAAATCTGATGCAGTGATCAGAGGACACATTAGTTGAGGGATTTCTCTTCCAGCCTGACTGGATTCTTCCATTGATTCCCCACTGTAGCTGGCTACTTTGTGGCTCATTAATTTCTACCGCACCACCCGCGCTGTTGAAGGATGATCTTGACTTCGCAGAGACCATTCCACAAGGAGTCTAGGATGCAAAAGGGGCAAATGGTTTTCTCCTGTCTGGCTGCCTAGCCACGCAGCCCCTTCCACGCCTCCTTGGCTAATTCGATTTTAACCGTACTACCTTGAAAGGGCTGAGCCCCAAGCACAGGGCCAACCAAACACTGTCACCAAGCCTGTGACAGTCAACGTGAGGGGACCCCTGTTAGGCACGCCGAGAGGCCCCGAGACTTCAACGTTCCCAGCCCAGTGATTTCAGATCTATGAATGGAAGCGTTGGCCCATTTCCTCGCGGGGCGTTCCTGGGCCTCAGCGCTTCGGCGCTGTACCCCGAAACCCGGAGGACTCTGCGTCCCTGACTAAGGTTAAGGGACTTGCCCTGCGTCGCCGTCGGGCTCCGGAGCTCCGCCCGGATTCGGGGGGACTCAGCGGCGCACGGGGCATCCCGCTCTGCGCCCCCCTCACCGTCGCACCGCGGGGACACCCTCACCTCTCCGGCCCGCGCGGCGGCGGTGGTGGCCTCCGGGGACCGTCGGCGGGGCAGTGACAGACGCGCCCCCGCGCCTCCCGGGCTCCGGCCGCCGCCTCGGGTCTCATGGTGCCCGCACAGCCAGCGCCCCTCCGGCGGCGCCAGCGACTCGGCCGCGCCTCTAACCGCTCGGGCGAGGGCGCTCACCTACCAGGGCGCTCGGCGCCAGGTTTAAAAACGGGGGCGGGGCGGGAGGGGACAGGGGAAACCGAGGAGGGGGCGGGGAGGGCGCAGGAGAGGCTCGGGGAGGGGACAGGGAAGGCGGAGAGGGGGAAGGGACCAGAAAAGGTCCCGAAGAGGCGCGGCGCGGGGGTTGGGGGGGGTGGGGGGAGTGGTGGTGGGATATCCTTGGAGAGGACTCTGGAAGCTCGGGGCAGGGGTGTGGCGGGGACAAAGGAAACCCAGGGAGGGTTGCCAGGGCGGGGGCGAGGCACCCAGGGGAATGGGCGACGGCAAGTGTCTCGGGAAGCGCGGGGAAGAGGACACGTGCGGGGGGGGGGGGTTGTATTTCTGCAAGGAAGTCACGCTTATGGGTCAGGGGTGGCGGGACCCTCTCCCGGGGGTGTCCCCCGCCCGCTGCGGGAGGGGAGGGGCCCCTGGGGTTCTGGTTGCTGCGGGAACGTCTGGGTCCCCAGAATTCCGCAGGACCTCACGTCCGCCACTTTTTAGCGGCAGGGCGATTTTGGGGGGCAGCTACGGAAGTCTGGGAACCCGCGTGGACCCGCCCTGCCTGCGGTGCTGGAGCGCCCGGGACGCCCCGACGGCGCTGCGCGAACCGGGTGGGGTGGAGACGCGGCGACACTTCCAGGCGGGTGGAAGGCCGCGGAGAGGACAGCGGGAAGACAGCGCGCTCCCCGCCGTCGCGGGCCTTGCAGAGGAAGGTGGCCCCGCGTGGGGGTGCGTGGGACTCGCCTCCGGTCACCCCGGGGGCCGCGCTGGGAAAGCGCCTGGATGAGCCTGGCCGCTGCCGGACGGTGAGGACGCGTGCCCAGGCTGCAGGGCCGGAGCGGGACGCGGGAGCGCGGCCGCCACCGTCACCGGCGCGGGGTCAGGTGGGAGGAATGCTGGTTTATCAGTTGCCCGGGCGACAGAGCACCGAAGGCCGCGGGCCCGGCCTGGGGGCCCCTTGCTGAAATAGCGTCTGCTCCTCGGTGCCCCACTGACTCTGCGTTTGAGAGCTGGAGCTTGCTGCCTGTGATTTAAACTGATGGGGGGTGGGGGGTGGGAAAGCAATGAACTGCAGAGATAAAAATATTTCCACATTAAAAAAAATGATATATATATGTATATTTCCATATTTTCTTGCCTTAAAAGCAACAGATTTTGGGGGCTCCAGGGTGGCTGGGTCGGTTGAGCAGCCCCGCTTCGGCTCAGGTCATGATCTGTGGTTGGTGAGTTCAAGCCCCATGTCCGGCTTCGTGCTGACCGCTCAGAGCCTGGAAACTGCTCGGGATTCTGTGTCTCCCTCTCTGTTCCTCTCCTGCTCACGCTGTCTGTCTGTCTCTCTCTCTTTTAAAAACAAATACACATTAAAAATTTTTTTTAAAAAAGCAACAGTTTTTTGGCAATTATTTGGCAATAATTAAACCTAATGAAAGGCGGAGGGGGGAATTAATAACTAAGCTTACTATATAACATTTCATACAAACGACTAAAGAGGACCCTGAGTATATAACAGGGGTAGAGGAAATCAAAGAACATTGGCAGACATTACAACAATAAAATGCTATGTTTAACGTTGGGCAACCTTAAAACGGGTGCCTTAAAATGAGTGTGTTTCATATAGCCTGTGGTAATGTAGTCAGGTTACCTTTCTGAGAAAGCATGACAACGTAAATCGTGTGCCTTAAAGATGGTCACATCTTAAAGATGGCTCAGTAATTCTCCTTCTGGGTCTATATTAAAGTATATTAGGGGCGCCTGGGTGGTTCAGTCGGTTAAAGGGTTAAAGCTTCTGACTTGAGTCTCTTCTCCGCTTCTCTCTCTGCCCCTCCCCAGCTTGCACACGTGCTATCTCTCTCTCTCAAAATAAGTAAATAAACATAAAAAAATTAAGATATTAATTAACAGATGTTTATGACAGTGTTATTTATAATGTTGAAAACATGTCTAAACATATGGCAATGGCTAAATCAGGGATGATGGAATATCATGAAGGTAGTAAAAAGGTTTATTGAAGCATGCAACTACGTGGATGGAACTGGAGGGTATTATGCTGAGTGAAAGATGTCAGTCCGAGAAGGACAGATATGTTTTCACTCTATGTGGATCTTGAGAAACTTAACAGAAGACCACGGGGGAGGGGAAGGGGAAAAAATAGTTACAAACAGAGAGGGAGGGAAGCAAACCACAAGACTCTTAAATACAGAGAACAAAGGGAGGGAGGATGGGGGGTGGAGGTGGGGGATAGTGGGGGGTGGGCATTGAGGAGGGGACCTGTTGGGATGAGCACGCGGTGTTGTATGGAAGCCAATTTGACAATAATATATATACCTATTTTTTAAGTTTATTGAGTTTTGAACAGCACGGAGAGATACATCTGTATAATGTCGAAAGAACAAAATTGGATGAGTAGAACCCAAACCATACAGAGGCTACAAATGACAAAACAGAAGTGGCCACTGACTACTGGGATTACCAAGGATTTAAAACACTTTAAAAAATGTTTTCTAAATTTTATTAAAAAAATTTTTTTTAAATGTTTATTCTTGAGAGAGAGCGCAAGAGGAGGAGGGGCAGAGAGAAAGGGAGACACAGAATCGGAAGCAGGCTCCGGGCTCTGAGCTGTCAGCACAGAGTCCGACCGTGGGGCTCGAACTCACGAACCGTGAGATCATGATCTGAGCTGAAGTTGGACGCTTAACTGACTGAGCCACCCAGGCGCCCCAAAAATGTTTTCTAAATTTTAAACAATGAGCATATATTTTTGCGTGGGGGTAAAGTACACATAACAATATTTACTGTTTTAATCATTTTCAAATCCAGCCCCTTGGCCTTAAGTGCATTCACACTGATGCATCCATCAGCATTGTCCATCCCAGAACATTTGCATCATCCCCAAGTGAAACTCTGTCCCATTAAACACGACCTCCCCATCCCCACTGGCAACCACTGTTCTACTTTGTGTCGCTGTGGCTCTGACGATTCCAGGCACCTCATACAATTGGGATCATTTGCTCCTTTTGTGGGGCATGTAATTAATTCATAAACTATCAATTTAATCCTCATCCCAACTCTGCAAATACGCATTATCCTCGTCTTACAGATTAAGAAACTGGGGTTCAGAGAGGTTAGGTAACTGGTGTAAAGTCACCATCAGGTTGGAGAACCAGGACTTGTGCTCCTGAGGGCACGTGGGCTTCAGAAACGGAATGCTGCTAAAGTCAGCTTAAAGGACAAGAAGGGGGTGCTCGGTGACTCAGTAGGTTAAGCATCCAACTCTTGGTTTCGGCTCAGGTCATGATGTCATGGTTCATGAATTCGAGCCCCGCGTCGCGTCGCGTGGCATCAGGCTCTGTGCTGACAGGGCAGAGCCTGCTTGAGATCCTCTCTCTCTCTCTCTCTCTGCCCCGTCCCTGTTCATGGTTTCTCTCTCTTTCTCTCTAAATAAATAAATAAATAAATAAACTTAAAAAAAAAAACAAAAAGGACAAGAAGGACCCAAGACAGCACCCTCACACAGTAAGCACTCTTTTCATGTCTTTTGTTTTGGATTTTTCTTCCTTCTGCCGAGCATATGTAAGACCCCATGTCCTGGCAGAGCAGGGACAATGAGAGCACAGATACAAAGCAGTTTTGGATTGTAACCCAAAGTATACAATAAATATCAGAGAGTTCATGACGATGCCAATAAATATTGAGTGAGGAGAAAAAGCAAATCTCCCTAACAGGAGAGCTGTAAAGGATTTCTGCAAATATGCCACCCTCAAACAGGTGGAATGTAACTCCGCAAACTAGAATGAAAATGAAGAGCGATGCATGTTTTTGCTGAAAATGTATTTAATGAAAAACAAATTCATTGGCAATACAGAATAAAGGTGGTAGTGGGTTTTGGGTTTTTTTTTTTTTTTTAAGTTCTTTTTCTGCAGGTAGCGGAATTAAAATACAGTAACGGGGCGCGTCTGGGTGGCTCAGTCGGTTAAGCCTCTGACTTCAGCTCAGGTCATGATCTCATGGTTCATGGGTTTGAGCCCCGCGTCAGGCTCCTGCTTCGGATTCTGCGTCTCCCCCTCTCTCTGCCCCTTCCCCTGCTGTGCTCTCTCTCTCTTGCTCTCTCTCTCAAAAGTAAATAAATAAACATTAAAAATTTTTTAAATATATATAATAAAAAAAAGAAAAAAGAAAGTACAGTAACAAACTCCTGTTGAGGTAGTTGGGAATTCAAAGGGCTTTTGTCTTATCAAGTATGTTTCAATTATTTCTTCAACTTTTTTGGGTCCAAGGAAGACGGTTATGATAGAGGAAGTAATTTGCCAAAGGGTATAAAAATCTTAAGAAATTTAATTAGGCCCTTGGTTGATAAACCAGGGGAAATTGCATAACTTCAAGTGTATGAATTCCTGCCTGGGAGGTGATGTGGGAACAGATAAAATTGAGGCTCTATTTCTTGCTCTGTTCTCTTTAATTAAAAATTCTTTTTTCGTTTGCTGACTTTCAGCCGTTGCTTAGAAACAAAGAGTAAAGATGTCAACCTTCAGGGTTTCCGGCTTGCCTAGGAGGAGGATACCAAAAGTCAAAACATCTCAGAGGGCAGAATATTTTTACACAAACAGTGTTGAAGACAAGCAGGGAAATGGGTGTTTCCTCTCCTTGTGTTTAGACCGACCCTGTTTCCTGTTCTCCTCTCCACAAAGTGCTCCGCAACTCCCAAAGCTGATTTAGAAGCTACAAGATGTTGTTATTGCTGTTGCTATTATTTTCTAAGAGATCTTTTGTGTGTGTGTGTGTGTGTGTGTGTGTGTGTGTGACAAAACAAAAAGTATATTTTTTCCACAGGAATAAGATGCGTTGGGATATTTTTGTTTTTAAAAATTATTTTTTTTTTATTTTTTTAAATCACGGTAAGATACAAATAACGTAAAACCTACCATTTATTGTAGTCGACACAATGTTACCTGAGTTACAGGTATACAGCATGGTAATTCACCAACTCTAAGGGATGCTGTGCTCACCACAACTGTAGCTACCCTCTGTCCCCACACATCACTATTACAATAGCATTGATTGTATTCCTTTTATTCCTGTGACTTCTTTATCCCATAATGGGATGTTTTAAGTCTTTTTAAGTGTATAGTTCAGTGCCATGAAGTACATTCACACTGTTGGACCACCATCATCACCATTGTCTCCAGAACTTTTTCATCTTGCCAAATTGAAACTTTGTACCCATTAAACAGTAATTCCCGTTTCCCTCTCCCTCTGCCCCTGGTACTACTTTCTTTTCTACTTTCTTTTCTATGAATGATTAAGTGGAATCATGCAGTTGTTGTCCTCCTGTTTCACTTTGCTTCAATGTCCTCAAGGTTCATTCATGCTGTAGCAGGTGTCAGAATTTCCTTCCCTTTCAGGGCTGAATAATATTCCATTGTATGGGTAGATCCATTTTGTTTATCCATTCATCCCTCAACGGACACAGGTTGTTTTCAGCCTCTTGGCGATTGTGAATAAAACTGCTATGAACAGCATTCATCTGAGCTCCTGCGTTCAATTCTTTTGGTATGTATTCAGAAGTAGAATTGCTAGATGATATATATTTCGTTTTGAATTATTTTTTTATTTTTTTTAATATTTTTTAAAAAGTTTTTATTTATTTTTGAGACAGAGAGAGACAGAGCATGAGCAGGGGAGGGGCAGAGAGAGAGAGGGAGACACAGAATCTGAAGCAAGCTCCAGGCTCTGAGCTGTCAGCACAGAGCCTGACGCGGGGCTTGAACTCACAGACTGTAAGATCATGACCTGAGCTGAAGTCGGATGCCTAACTGACTGAGCCACCCAGGCGCCCCTGAATTATTTTTTTAAACATTTATTTATTTTTGAGAGAGACAGAGAGAGAGCATGAGCAGGGGAGGGGTAGAGAGAGGGAGACACAGAATCTGAAGCAAGCTCCAGGCTCTGAGCTGTCAGCACAGAGCCTGATGCAGGGATCGAACCCACGAACTGCGAGATCATGACCTGAGCTAAAGTCGGACGCTCAACCGACTGAGCCACCCAGGGGACCCTGGTTTTTAATTCTTAAAGCTTGAGTTTGCTTTTAAAACATTTTTTAGTTTAGGGGCTCCTGGGTGGCTCAGTTGGTTGAGCATCCGCCTCCGGCTCAGGTCATGATCTCGCAGTCTATGAATTCGAGCTCTGCATCGAGCTCAACGCTCTCAGTGCAGAGCCTGCTTTGGATCCTCTGTCTCCTCTCTCTGCTCTTCCCTTGGTCTCTTGCTCTCTCTGAAAAATAAATAAACATTTAAAAAAAAGAAGAAGAAAAAAATTATTGCTTCAAGATGGCCCAGAAAATCAGAACTAGGACATGAACCCAGGCAGACTCACTGGAGTCTGAGGCTTAGCAGGCATACCACACAGAAGACAGAACTCCCTCTGTCATCTGTCACAATTGGTGTCACTCTACCTTCACACTGGCTTCCCAGGGGGCTAGTGATAGGAAAGATAAATTATGCTGGAGATTGAATGGACATTTGCCTCAAGACCATAGCTCATTCTCAAATGAAATCATTCAGGATCTGGGTCCCACAGAAACTGCTTCTATTCTGAGAAGTTGAAATTAAGACCCTCCATGTAAATTCTGCCTCTTTAGGATTTTATGTTGTTGAAAGTGAAGACACTTTTCTGTGTATCTATATTTTAATGGAGCTAGGAGAGGTATGGGAAACATGAAGAAGTAAAAGTAGGACAATCCTAGACATCTATGGCTCCTGAACATATACAGTAATTTTTAAAATATTTTTAAATGTTTATTTATTTTGAGAGAGTGAATGAGTAAGGGAGGGGCAGAGAGAGAGGGAGAGAAAGAGAATCCCAAGCAAGCTCCATGCCCAACACCAAGCCTGATGTGGGGCTCGAACCCATGAACCCAAGAGATTAGGACCTGAGCCGAAACCAAGAGTAAGATGCTTAACCGACTGAGCCACCCAGGTGCCCCCTATGCAGTAATATTTTCTTCTAACCTTTGAAATAAAGACCAGCAAAACTTGTCCACATCACTGCTCATTCTCTCTGATGAAGAATGGAGAGCCCTCCCAGAAAACGGGCATAGCCTTTTTTTTTTAAGTTTATTTATTTTAAGAGAGAGAGAGAGAGAGAGGACAAGCAGGGAGGGGGCAGAGAGAGGGAGAGAGAATCCCAAGTAGGCTCTGCACTACTCGAGCTCAAACTCACAGACTGCAAGACCATGACCTGAGCTGAAATCATGAGTCAGATGCTTAACCCACCGAGCCACCCAGGTGCCCCAGGCATAACCTTTTGAACGAAGTGTTTGCAACCTTCTGAGCGGTCTCCGTGGTCCGTTAGTTAGGTGGGTTGAGGCTCACACCTAGAACAGGCAGCAGTCCGTTATTTTCCCAGGCTGGCAGAAGTTCAAGCACATGGTCAGGGAGATTGCTGCCCCCCTGTGGCATGTCTATGCAGGCACATGGAAATGGGGGTCTGTCCCGTGGGGCATGACCCTCAGATCATCACACAAGTCCATGACATGAGTCGAGTACACCTGCAAGCTCATCTTTCTGCTGGCGTGGACACCACCTGGATGAATATTCCCAGCCCCAGCCCCATCCTTTCTGATGTCCCCATTGCCTGTTCTGCCCCCGCCCTTGCCCTAAACCTCAGCCCTGCCCCTCTGGTCTGACTTGGCACTCTGTCTTGCTCTTTCGCTCTTTTCTATGGACACTGTCATACATTCGCCCCCGGGGCTCAGGCTCCATCCAGGGGCTCCAGGGACCCTCTCATGCACCTGTCTCCAGCCTCTGGGATTCCACAGTGAACCCAGTTATGCACCAGCCGGACCTGGCCTGGCTCTCCAGGAGGGGGACTGAATACATGTCGCCTGAGAGCCTTCACAGCTCACCTGAGCCCACTGTGATAACCTCTTCTTGTCCTGTCTCCATGGGGTGACAGGCATGGCTCTGTGCTTTGCAACCAGGACCCCATAGAAAAGGAGCCTGTTATGGGCTGAATCATGTGTCCTCCAAGTTAATATGTCGAAGTCCTAACCTCCCATTACCGCAGAACATAACCGTATTTGGAAATAGGGTCTTTATTTATTTATATTTTTAATTTTTTCTTGAAGTTTTTATTTAAATTCTAGTTGGTTGGGCCGCTGGGTGGCTCAGTTGGCTAAGTGTCCGACTCTCGATTTTGGCTCAGGTCATGATCTCACAGTTCCTGAGACTGAGCCCCAAGTCAGGCTCTGTGCTTACAGCGAGGAACCTGCTTAGGATTCTCTCTCTCTCTCTCTCTCTCTCTCTCTCCCTCTTCTTCTGTACCTCCCCAGCTTGTGCTCACTCTCTCAAAATAAATTAATAAACATTAAAAAAAATTCTAGTTAACATATGGTGTAATATTGGTTTCGGGAGTAGATTTTCACTAAAATCTTACATCACTTACAACACCCAGTGCTCATCGCAAGTGCCCTCCTTAATGCCCCTCACCCATTCAACCCATCTCCCACCCACCTCCCTCCAGCAACCCTTAGTTTGTTTTCTATAGTTAAGAGTCTCTTCTGGTTTGCCTCCCTCTCTCTCTCTCTTTTTCACTTCCCCAATGTTCATCTGTTTTGTTTATTAAATTCTACATATGAGTGAAATCACATGGTATTAGTCTTTCTCTGACTGACTTATTTCACTTAGTTTAATATACTCTAGCTCACAAAAAATACTCTAGCTCCATCCACATTGTTGCAAATGGCAAGATTTCTTTCTTTTTGATGGCTGAGTAATATTCCATTGTTTATATATATGTCACATCTTCTTTATCCATTCATCAGTCGATGGACATTTGGGCTCTTTCTATAATTTGGCTATTGTCGATAGTGCTGCTATAAACATTGGGGTACATGTGTCCCTTTGAACCAGTATTTTTGTATCCTTTGGGTAAATATCTAGTAGTGCAATTGCTGGGTCATAGGGTAGTTCTATTTTTAACCTTTTGAGGAACCTCCACACTGTTTTCCAGAGTGGCTGCACCAGTTTGCATTCCCACCAACAGGGCAAGAGTGTTCCCCTTTCTTGGAGATAGGGTTTTTAAAGAAGTAATTAAGGTCAAATGAGGTCACATGGGTGCGCCCTACTCTAACACGACTGGTGTTCTTTCTTTTCTTAATACGTTTTTATGTTTTAAAGTAATCTCTACAGCCAACTCAGGGCGCAAACTCACAACCCCAAGAACAAGAGTCTCAAGCGCTTCCAAAGAAGCCAGCCAGGCACCCTGATTGGCTCTTATAAGAAGAAGAGATTAGGACACAGACACATGCAGAGGGAAGACCACGTGAAGACACAGGGAGAAGACAGTTGTCTACAAGCCAAAGAGAGAGGACCTCAGAAGAAACTGAACGTCTAGCCTGCGAGGAAATCAATCTGCATGGCTTAAGTCATTCAGTCTGTGATATTTTGTTATGGTGGCCCATGCAAATGAATGCAGGGCTCTTGGCATCTTTCCTTGTCTCTTCGGGGCCATTTGTCCTGCACCATTGTGCCTCTGCTTCCCCTTGTAATACCCGATAAACGACTTTGCTCATTTCCTGCTCGTGGCCTAATTTCAGCTTTAGCTGGATACTCCTACAACAGGTGCCTGGTTCATAATGGACACTCAATAAGTGACTTTTATTTTATTTTACTGTTTGTTAAATGTTTATTTTTGAGAGAGAGAGAGAGAGAGAGAGAGAAAACAGGCACACAAGTGGGAGAGGGGCAGAGAGAGAGCAGAGGACAGAGGATCTGAAGCAGGCTCTGTGTTGACAACTGAGAGCCCAATGCGGGGCTTGAACTCGCAAACTATGAGATCATGACCTGAACCAAAGTTGGATGCTTAACTGACTGAGCCACCCAGGTGCCCCAACAAATTATTTTTAAATGAACAAATTCTATTATGTTTTAAAACACTTATCTTCCCAAGTAGAGTGGAACTGTGTTCTTTGCTTTGTATTCCCCAAACCCAGAAGAATCTCTTAGTATTAGCATGGATATAAGTTTGACTGTGCTTTAGAGGCCCCACGTAAGAGTGACTTACACAAGATAGAAGTCAGTTTCTCACATAAGAGTGTGGACAGAGGTGATCCGGAGCTGGAAGGGAGCCCAGCTTAATTAGCTGGTGTAGGTTCATGCTCCCTGCCTGGGTGGTTGAGAGCCCAATTTTGATTTTGAATCAGGTCATGATCTCATGGTTCATGAGTTTTAGCCCAGCGTTGGGATCCGTGCTCACAGTGCAGAGCCTGCTTGGGATTTTCTCTCTAGTTTGCTCTCTGTGCCCCTCCCTGCTCATGCACGTGTTCTCTCTCTCAAAATAAATTAAAAAAACACAAAAAACACTAAAAACGAAAGTGTACCTAAATAATAGGGGTGTAGAGAAAAAACCCACAAACTAGCAGCATATACTTTAGGAAGCTGAAATATACATTGTGGTGTCAATATAAACTCCAAATCTAGTTCAAAATAAAGGTCTAAAACAGAGGAAGCCTTAAGCAGTATTTCGTATGCCAGAAACAATTAGAAAAAATATACACATATGGCAGAAGTAACTTCTACGACGATCACCCATTTATTTCAAGCAGCACTTGATATGTAAGAAGTTCATCTGGAATTTATCTTTTTAGATCTTTCTTGAAACCCCCTATCTCCAGTCCCACTGACACTACTGGTCCCAGACATCATTTCACACCTTCCCCATGTCAGTCTCTCCTCCCTCTGATCTAGACTGTTCGCTGCCTTGAGCGATTTTTCCTGATGCTATGTACTGGTTCAAAACATCGGATGATTCTCTGATCAATTCCTAACCTCTTGGCTGAGTATCCTGGACCTCCATAGTTACTTGATATTCAATACAAGTTGACCTTTGAATAGCTTGGGGGGTTAGGAGTGTACCTCCCTTTCAGTCAAAAATCTGCATATAACTTAAAAAATTTTTATTTAAATGTTTATTTATTTTTGAGAGAGAGAGAGAGAGAGAGTGGGGGAGGGTCAGAAAGAGAAAGAGACACAGAATCTGAAGCAGGCTCCAGGCCCCGAGCTGTCAGCACAGAGCCCGACGCAGGACTCGAACTCATGAACTGTGAGATCATGACCTGAGCCAAAGTCAGAGACTTAATCGACTAAGCCACCCAGGTGCTCCAGCATATAACTTTTTTTTAAGTTTATTTATTTATTTATTTATTTTGAGAGAGAGAGAGCAAATGCATGCATGAGCAGGGAAGGGGCAGAAAGAGAAAGAAGGAGAGAGAGAATCTCAAACAGTCTCCACACTTAGCATAGAGCCTTATGCAGGGCTCGATCTCATCCATGACCTGAGCTGAAATCAAGAGTCAGACGCTTTACCAACTGAACCACCGAGGTGCCCCAAGCACATAACTTTTGATTTCCCCAGAACTTAACTACTAATAACCTACTGTTGACCAGAACCCTTGCTGATAACGTAAGCAGTCAATTAACACCTATTTTGTGTGTTATACGTATTATGTACTGTATTCTCACAGTAAAGTAACCTAGAGAAAGGAACATGTTAAGAAAATCATAAAAGAAAATCCATTTCAGCGCTATACTGTATTTATGGAGAAAAACCTGCAAAAATCCGCATCTAAGTGGACCCCTGCTCAGTTCAAACCCATGTTTATCAAAGGTCAACTGTGTATCCAATTTACTCCTCACTCTAGAAAACCAGTGGTCTTGACATACTCCTTATTCATTTTTCATTACGTTTTATTAGTAGATTGTGACATGGCTCAGAAATAACCCAATATAAAAAGTGACAGAGTGAAAAGTCCCCTTCCTCTTTCTGTGGCTTTCCACGGCATTCCCCTGTGGCCAACTTTTCCAAGTGTCTTGTGCAGGCTTTAGGGTTCTTTATGCAAATAAAAACAAATACACATATTTTCTTATCAGCCTCTCTGCCTTTGGCACAGAAGGTAGATTACTATATTCCAGGTATTTCTATTTAAAAAATTTTTTTTAATGTTTTCATTTATTTTTGAGAGAGAGAGAGCATAGGTGGGGGATGGGGGGAGAGAGAGAGAGAGAGAGAGAGAGACAGAATCTGAAGCAGGCTTCAGGCTCTGAGCCGTCATCAGAGAGCCCGACTTGGGGCTCAAACTCATGAACCGTGAGATCATGACCTGAGCCCAAGTCAGATGCTTAACAGACGGAACCATTTAGGAGCCCCTAGATATTTCTATTTCTATATCAATGCACAGAGATATTCTTCCTCTTTTTTTTTTTTTTTAATTTTTTTTTTCAACGTTTTATTTATTTTTGGGACAGAGAGAGACAGAGCATGAACGGGGGAGGGGCAGAGAGAGAGGGAGACACAGAATCGGAAACAGGCTCCAGGCTCTGAGCCATCAGCCCAGAGCCTGACGCGGGGCTCAAACTCACGGACCGCGAGATCGTGACCTGGCTGAAGTCGGACGCTTAACCGACTGCGCCACCCAGGCGCCCCTCTTTTTTTTTTTTTTTTTTTTTTTTAAGAGTTGTGCAGTGTGCCAGTGTGTGGAGTACCAGCATTTACTTAACTGTCCCTACCTGATGGACACTTAGGTGGTTTCCAACCTTCTGTGACTACACACAATGCCTCAGCCAATAACCTTATGCAGGCAGACAGCATTTTGCACATATGTGACTCTATCTGCAGGCTATATTCTTGGAAGAGGTGCCTGAGTTTGTCATCACTATACCTTGTCCTCTTTCCTTTGGAACCACCTATGGGCCTAGGCTTCAATGCCAGGAGCCTGTCACACTCCCTTGTCCCTTGGAGAGATTTATTCGACAGCGCAGTTGGAGGAAGTAGCATATTATACATATGACTCATGGAACACGTTGAACACAACGTTACCTTTCACCATCTCTTTAAATGCATCCAGGGAAATAGTCTCATGGCCCGGGATGAAAACTCTAAGGGGCTGTAGGAGTTTCCCAGGGTTTCTGTAACAAAGTACTGCAAACTGGATGGCTTAGAACAACAATTTTATGGTCTCACAGGTCTGGAGGCTAGAATTGGACTAGTAATTCTTAGCAGGGCCGTGCTCCCTATGCAACCTGCGGGGGGCGGGGGGGGGGGGGTCCTTCCCGCCTCTTCCCCACTTTGGTGGGTTGCTGTGTCCCTTCAGTCTCTGCCTTGGTCGTCACTGCTGCATCCTTCCTGTTAGGATGACCTCGTCTTAACTCATTCCATGTACAATGACCCCATTTCCAAATAAGGTCCCATTCTAAAGCACTGGAGGTTAGGACTTCAAAATATCTTCTTCGGTGGGGGTGGGGGGGTGGGTGGGGGGACATGATTCAACCCCTAACGTAGGCCCCACCCTTTTCTGCTCATTTTAGGCAGGAGATAATGTGAGGGTTACTTTCGGTCACAAGCTCATTCTCAGTTCAGAAACTATTTCTAGTCCTAGCAATTAATCAGTCCTTCAAGCCCCATTCCAAGGCCAGCTGTGGGTCAGGAGCTGGCAGGTGCCTGCCTGCAGGAAGGGGTGTGGTTGGAGCTTGCTGCTCTCTGTTGACTTCCTTGGTGCCCTGCCCATTCGCTCCCCACCCCCACGGGTTCAGCCTCCAACCAGGGTGGGAGAGGTGGGGGGACGGGACAGGTCTGATCCTTCCGACGACGGGAGGTTCCATGCTCTCTGGGGCTGTTGTTCAGGTCTTTTTCCTCTCGTGGGTATTTTTGGAATTTCTTTGGAGATTTCCAACTTGGAGAATTCTTGGCTGCCGATCTCCCGATTCTGGCAAATGCAACTTGATTTGGGGAATTAACTTGCAACTTCTTCAGCCCTAGGAATCCAGCATTCCTCCCTCTGCCCCCAGGCAGCCCTTTTGGGCAGGGCCCTCAGTGATTCAATGCCAGCCTCCTACTCTCCCCCAAGGCCCACAAGTGATTCAAGGACCTCTAGAAGGACTGCAGACAGCTGCATACTTTGAGCCTTGCCACCAAAGCAGTTGGTTGGTCCAACTGGACTTCCTACAGGATATCCGACGCATGTCCACAGGGTCCTCCAAATGCAGGGACACAGACTAAGACACTCTCTGGGCTACTCCTGGTAGGAGGGGCTGGAAGAAACCTCTCAGCAAGCCCAGGACTGTCCCCAGATAAATCTCACCCCACTCCTCTCCTCACTCTGACCCCTTGTATTTCCTTGTTCAGGTTGATGCACTGAGGGACTAGGTCAGCATCACTTCCTTTGCAGCTCTAACAGGTGGAGCTCTTCCTCATCCTCCCTTTGTAACTGATATACAGGTATCATTATGGCATCTCACAGAAGGTTCTATTCTAGTATCTTTCTACCTGCCAGCTAATTACTATAAGTACAAGAAAGTGGTGGTTTATGGGGCACCTGGGTGGCTCAGTTGGTTGGGCATCCAACTTTGGCTCAGGTCATGATCTCATGGTTTGTGGGTTTGATCCTGGAGTCGGGCTCCGTGCTGACAGCTCGGAGCCTGGATGGAGCCTGTTTCAGATTCTGTGTCTCCTCTCTCTGCTCCTCCCGCACTCGGTCTCTCAAAAATAAATAAACATTAAAAATTTTTTTTTAAAAAAAGTGGTGATTTACATATTCTGTCCTTGCCTTTTAAAGAAGGTGGGTCCAGAAAACTGAAGGGCCTTTCCAAATTTTTAAAAAAAAATAAACTTTATTTTTAGAATAATTTTAGATTTACAGAAATTTCGCAAGATAGTGGAGTTCCTATAAACCATTTTACCGTTATTAACATATTACATTATTACAGTATATTTGTTACAGTTAATAAACCAATATAGATTGTCTGTAGTTTGTACTTTATTCAGGTTTTCTGTTTTTCCATAATATTCTTTTTGTGTACCAGGATCCCATCCAGGCACACACATTATATTTAACTATCAATTTAGGCTCCTTTTGGCTGTGAAAACCTCTCAGATGGTCCTTGTCTTGAGTGACCTCGACAATTTTAAGGTCAGGTCAAGTATTTTGTAGAAATTTCCTCTGTTGGGATTTATTTGATGCTCTTCTCATGATTATTAGATCAGGTTATGGATTTGCGGGAGTGTGGTATAAATAATATATTGAGTCTCTGTCCCCAGTTCCTGGCACAAAGTTCCTAAACCCTTGGAAGTTCCTGGCAAGGACAACCACAAGTGAGTTTTTGTGAATGAGGTGATAACTGTGGGTTCCCAGGTGGCTCAGGATGGGGGCTGGTAGCTGGGAACCAACCGAGTAAGAGGGTTTTCACCTACCTCACCTTCCACCTATCTAAATGAAATCCTAGGAACCCATAAACGGAAGGGTTCGGGTTGGGGCCAAGTGGGGCCCCGGCAAAAGGCACGGGAGCTCTGGACCCCCCTTCTGAGCTTCTCCTCCATCGCGCTGTTCCTGAGTTGCCTCCTTCACGGTACACGGGGAGCAGGAAGTGAAGCCCTTTACTGAGGTCTGAGTGTTCAAACTGGAGGGGTAGGTGCGGGAACCCAGGAATTTGTAGTCGGCGGGGACAGAAACGTGGCTGGCGTCTGAAGTGGGGGCAGAGAATCGGAGACCTGGTTGTTGGTGTTGGAAAGGACAAGACACCACGTGTTTTGTACCAAGAGAGAGAACCCCCTTAGGGAGAACGACCAGAGAAGGCCAGCGGAGAGCCTCTGTTTTTGCTGAGCATCCCGAGGGAGGATCTATAAGGCAGTTGTAAGGGGATGAGAGACTGGAGGGCTGCATGGAGGATTTAAAAAAAAAAAAAAGTCTACAAGGGACAAGGCGGGGACAGAAGGCTGGTACAAGAGAAGCACCCAATGGCTGTTTCCCCAAGAGCGTGGTCCCGCGTTTAACGCTAAAGGAGCGCCGGGCGCCGCGACAGCCCCGGCGTTTTCACGCCCTCCCGCGACCCCAGGCGACCCGGCAGAGGAGCTGGCCCGCCTCCATTCCGGCCGCCGAGGGGGCGCGACAGGATCGGGCCAAGTCGCGGTCCCGGCCGCGGGGCAGGTCGGAAGACCCTCTCCGGCCCGCGAGAGAGGGTGGGGCTTCCGGAAGGGCGCGGAAACCTCTGGGATCCGCAGCGCCGCCGCACTCGCGCTCCTCCCTGCGGGTGCCCCGGCCAGCTGGACTCGCCCGCCAGTGCGCACGCGCGGCGCCGCCGCCCGGAGGCCCCGCCCTCCGCCCGGCTTGGTCATAGACGCACGTGTGCCAGGTGCAAGTGGTGGCGGGAAACAGCAGGACCGGCCCCTGCGCGGCCGGAAATCGGGTGAATTTTCTGTAGCGTGGAGGCGGCGGAGGCTTTCCAGTGACCCACATCCAGATACGACGGAAAAAAAGTATTGGTACGTTTGCCAACATTGAAAAACAAAAATGGTTTTGGGGCGGCTGGGTGGCTCAGTCGGTAAAGTCCGACTTCCGCTCAGGTCAGGATCTCCTGGTTTGTGAGTTCCAGCCCCGCGTCGGGCTCTGTGCTGACAGCTCAGAGCCTGGAGCCTGCTTCAGATTCTGTGTCTCCCCCCCCCTCTGCCCCTCCCATGCTCATGTTCTGTCTCTCAATAATAAATGTTAAAAAAAAATAAAAAACAAAAGAGAAAAACAAAAATGGTTTTATGAGCAAACGAAAGCCTACCGGAGAGAAGGTAAAAGAGGGGGAGAAAATATTTGCAACGTATGTCACAGGTACAGATAAGTAAATAAGACTGAGGGAACCAGAGCTCAAAATTCCAGTTTTAAAAAAGACAAGAGACATGAATGGACAATCTGCAAAAAAGAGTATAAAACGGGCTCTTAAGTGAAAAAGTTTGGTTCTTCTAATAGAAATGCATATTACTCAGCGATATTTCTAACAATCCAATTTGCAAAAGTCAAAAGCGAGGGACAGGCTGTGTGGCACTCACTGCTGGTGGGATTGCAAGAGCCTATGGCTCCTGTGGAGGGGAGCTTGGCAACGTCTGACAAAACTTGGTAGGTGTTTGCCCTTTGACCCGGCAGTTCCACAGCTAGAAACTCAGCCTCAAGAAACACCTACACCAATATGAAAGTGTGTATGTGTACAAAGTTACCTATTGCAGCATTATTTGCAATGACAAAATTTTGGAAACCATTTTAGTGCCAGTACATACATAGGCAATGGATTGGCCAAACCGGGACATCCACACCAGGAAGTACTATGCAGTTGTTAAAACGAGTGAGGAAGATCTCTATGAGCTGATACGGAATGATTTCTAGGATATACTGATAAGTGAAAAAAAGCTACATACAAAAAAGTACGTACATTATGCTATTTTTATGTAAAATAAGGGTAAAGAGTAAACTATCCAAGTATCTGCTTTTTAGTAAAAAAAAAAAAAAAAACTTAAGAATCAACTAGAAACTAATTGGTTACTTACAGTGGCTGGGTGGGAATGGGGTGAAACTATAAGAGGGAATGACATGTATTCAAGCATACTTTTGGGGAGTAGTTTTGACTTTTAGAAACGGTGTTTTAAGCAAAAAGTAAAATCAACAAAGATGAGGGAAGAGAAAACTAAAATTGAATACAAACAGAAGTAAACAAATTTACTATAATTAACTGCAGGGGAGAAAGTAAACCCAAATTACTTTTGAACACAAATCTTTGTATACCTTCTGTGTGTAAACAAGCAAACAAAACTACAAAGAAATTGTGAACTTCGCTTAGTTGGCAGTGGTGTGGTGTAGCAATTCTGAAAATATTTTCTGCGTTTTGTGGGATTAAGTACATTGACGAACATAATACTGATGGGAGGCAGGATTCTCACTGGGAGTGGGGTGTCACAAACATGGAGGGAGGGATGGCAAGGACGAGCTCTGTGGATCAGAATCGATTTCCTAGATCTGCCTGCTGAAAGAGCCCGGGGAACAGGACCACTTCAAGAGCCAGGAGCATTCCTGTGTCTGTATCTTGGTTTCTAAACACCATTGTCCAGCGCTCCCTGGAGTAATGGCAAGGAAAGTGAAAGATAAGGTAGGAACAGCTTGAAGTGCCAGCTGAGAGCTAAGAGGTGCTCAAATAATGATGGAAACAGGCCAGGAAGGACACAGTGGGGGCAGATTGACAGGGCTTCCAATGGCCAAATTTGCAGCAATTTGAAATCAAAATGAATTATGACATTGGAAAAAAAAAAAAAGGATCCGGGAGCCTCGGTGACTCGGCTGAGTGTCTGACTTCAGCTCAGGTCATGATCTCACGGCTCCTGTGTTTGTGTGTTCGAACCTGGCATCAGGCTCTGTATTGTCAGTGTGGAGCCTGCTTCGGATCCTCCATCCTCCCCTCTCTCTCTGCCCTCTCCTGCTTGCTTGCTCTCTCTCTCTTTCTCAAAAATAAAAAGAAAAAAAAGGATGCATAAGTCCAGAATGATACTAAAAAGCAGATAATCTACAAATACATACACAGAGGTAAAAGGGACAGCCCTTCTTTACAGAATGCCAGCTAATAAATACTAAAGGAACAGCAGAGTTAGAAAAGTAACTGCATTACAACTATTATAGCAATCACTGACTCAGGCAGAAGTTGTTAATGGATGCTAAATCCACTGGTTGAAAGCTTGTTGGGGAATACTAAGCAGGCTCACTCCACAGGAAACTATAGTGTGTGTGTTTTTTTTTTTACTGTTTGTTTATTTTTGAGAGAGAGAGAGAGAGGGAGCAGGGGAAGAGAAGAGAGAGAGGGAGACACAGAATCTGAAGCAGGCTCCAGGCTATGAGCTGTCAGCACAGAGCCTGACACAGGGCTCGAACCCACAACCTGAGCCGAAGTCAGGTGCTTAACCAACTCAGCCACTCAGATACCCCTCCAGAGGAAACTTTATAGTGGAAAAATCTGGTAGATACCACTTTAACCGAGTGATCAAAGTCAGCATCATCAATAAGGGTGACCTGACATCATGTGCCCAAAATGCATAACCTGAATTGGATCATGAGGAAGCCTTAGACAAACTCAAATTGAGGGATAATGATATGAGATGCATTCTTAAAAATTGTCAATATCTCGAAAGACAAAGATTAAGGAGCCATCCAGATTAAAGGGGAATAAAGAGACATGACAACTGCATGAAATGTGTGACTTTGGAAGAGAGAATATTGCCATAAAGGATGTTATTGGGACAATTGGCAAAATATGAGCATGTACCGAACGAGATATCGGCCTTTGATCAATGTTAAGTTTTCTACATTTGAACATTGCAATGTGGTTGTGTAAGAGAACCTTCTTATTCTTAGGAAATTTATCCTGAAATACTTAGGGGTGAAGAGACACGATTTCTGCAACTAATCTCAAATGGTTCAGGGAAGAAGAAAAGTCTGTGTCACACCTTGTCCCACTTAGTGGACACACCCACTTTGCATAATATATTCCCTATTGTTGAATGTTAAAAATTTTCCCATTAGGGGAGTGCCTGGGTGGCTCAGTCAGTCGAGCATCTGATTCTTGGTTTCCACTCAGGTCACGATCTCATAGTGTGTGAGTTTGACCTCCACATCAGGCTCTGTACTGACAGGGCACAGAGCCTACTTCGGATTTTCTCTCTCTCTCAAAATAAATAAATAAACTTAAAAATAAATAAATAAAAATTTCCAGTTAAGGAGTGCCTGGCTGGCCCAGTTGGTAGAACATTTGACTTTTGATCTTGGGTTAGGAGTTTGAGCCCCATGTTAGGTGTAGAGATTACTTTAAAATAATAATTTGGGGGCGCCTGGGTGGTGCAGTCGGTTAAGCGTCCGACTTCAGCCAGGTCACGATCTCGTGGTCCGTGAGTTAGAGCCCCGCGTCGGGCTCTGGGCTGATGGCTCAGAACCTGGAGCCTGTTTCCGATTCTGTGTCTCCCTCTCTCTCTGCCCCTCCCCCGTTCATGCTCTGTCTCTCTCTGTCCCAAAAATAAATAAACTTTGAAAAAAAAATAAAAAAAAAATAAAATAATAATTTGGGGTACCTGGGTGGCTCAGTCAGTTAAGCGTCCATCTTTGGCTCAGGTCACAATCTCATGGCTTGTGAGTTTAAGCCCCACATCGGGCTCGGTGCTAACAACTCAGAGCCTGGAGCTTCCTTCAGATTCTGTGTCTCCCTCTCTCTCTGTCCCTACCCCGTTCACATTCTGTCTCTCTCTCTCCTTCAAAAATAAACAAACATAAAAAAATTGAAAATAAATAAATAAAATAATTAAGAAAATAAAAAAGTAAATTCTCCAATTAAAAAATCACTCAATGTTGCTATCAGTATCTTTATGAATATAATTTCTTCTTTTGTTACCATTTTTATTTGTTACTACTTTTTAATTTTTTATTTTTTAAGAGAGAAAGCAGGGGAGAAGGGTAGAGGGAGGGAGAGAGAGACACTTAAGCAGGCTCCATGCGGAGCCCCAACACGGGGCTCAATCCCATGATCCTGGGATCATGACCTGAACCGAAATCAAGAGTCGGATGCTCAAACCGACTGAGCCACGCAGGCGCCGGTTGTTACCATTTTTAGAATAAATGCCCACAATTATGAATCCCAAATCGAAGAGTGTGTGAGTGTTTTTATGAGCTTTAAGAAGAGTAGTAGTTCAAGATGCCAAGAGTGGCTGATCTAAATAGAAGGTTGTGTGTAACAGGGGAGGTGACGGCATAGAGCTACAAATAGCAGGAGATTCTAAAAGCAGCTGCTGGAGCTACGGTGCAAAGGACTCTTGTGTCACTAAGAAAACTCCACACACCAAGCTCACAGCAGGACACTTAGCTGACTGAACCACCCAGGCACCCCACAGCAGACCTCATAGGTTAGTAACACCCCTGCCATTGTCCTGGGAACCATGGTTCTAATCGAAGCCACCGTGGCCTAAATTTGGTGCACAATAAGGGATTTGTGATAAGCTGGCTCACTGCCTCCAGAGGATTCTTGTAAAAACCACAATGTGAAGTTTTGTGTTTGACAACCTCACAATTCTCCAAGGCAGTTGTGAAAATCAGTATAAATTGCAAATCAAAAAGAACAAGCATGGGGTGCCTGGGTGGCTCAGTCGGTTGAAAGTCCGACTTCGGCTCAGGGCATGATCTCGCGGCTCGTGAGTTCGAGCCCCACGTGGGGCTCTGTGCTGACAGCTTGGAGCCTGGAGCCTGTTTCAGATTCTGTGTCTCCCTCTCTCTCTGCCCCTCCCCCGCTCATGCTCTGTCTCTCTCTCTCTCAAAAATAAATAAATATTCAAAAAAGATTAAAAAAAAAAGCATCTGGCTCTTGATTTCAGCTCAGGTCATGATCTCACGGTTCATGGGTTTGAGCCCTGTGTCGGGCTCCTCGCTGCTGCTGAGGAGCCTGCTTGGGATTCTGTCTCCCTCTCGCTCTGCCCCTCCCCTGCTCACTCTCTATCTCTCTCTCTCAAAATAAATAAGCATTAAAAAAAAAAGAACAAGTATTTGGCCTAAAAGATATTCAGTTGAAAACAGATAAAAACCACTGGTAATTGGAGGTAAATTGGTATAATTATTTTGGAAAACAGTTTAGCATTATCTTTTAAACCCGAACATTATTAGCTCAGCCTAGCAATCCCTCTCCTGGGTCCACACCCGAGAAGTGTTTGCTCACAGGCTCTGGAGACAAGGGGACGTTCAGAGCAGCGTTGTCTGTCACAGCAAACAAACTGGAAAAAACTCCCGTGTCCATCATTTGAACAGTGGCTAAATAAATGATATTGTAGTCGTGCACTAGAATATTAGCCGTTAGAAGGACTATAATGCAGCTATGCAAAATTATATGTGTCAATCTTAGAAAGATTGCGTAGAAAAATGCAAGGCTCAGAAGCGCACTTACTGAAGAAAAAGTGCACGTACTTTTAAAAAAAATGTTTATTTTTGAGAGAGAGCTTGAGCAGGGGAGGGGCAGAGATGGGGGGAGAGAGAGAATCCCAAGCAGGCTCCTCTCTGCCAGCACAGAGCCTGATGTAGGACTCGAACTCATGACTGTGAGATCATGACCAGAGCCAAAATCAAGAGTCAGACACTTAATCGACCGAGCCACCTGGTGCCCCAAAAAGTGCACTTATTGAATTTAACCCAAAACAATGTGCTTTGTAGGGATACGCTCATTTGTATTTAAGATATATTTTTTAAAGCAAGGGAATGATAAATGGAATAATAATGGAATAATAAATGGAGGATGAGGAGTCTGTGGGATGAGATAGATAAGAAGTACAGAGGTATTGGCAATATTCTAGTTCTTTTCCCGTTTAAATGTGCATTGTAAATCTCCTTCACAGGTGAAGAAATGCAAATGGCCAGTAAAACATAGAAAAACAAAGTTTTTCTGGTAATTCAAAAGGAGAGAAGAACTACTCTTTCAATGTTTATTTATCTTTGAGAGACAGAGCACGAGTAGGGGAGGGGCAGAGAGAGGGAGATGTAGAATCCAAAACAGGCTCCAGGCTCTGAGCTGTCGGCACAGAGCCCAACACAGGGTTTGAACTCATGAACTGTGAGATTATGACCTGAACTGAAGTCGGATGCTTAACCAACTGAGCCACCCAGGCACCCCAAGAACTACTCTTTTAAAGAGAGATATCATGGGGTGCCTGGGTGGCTCAGTCGGTTGAGCTGTGGACTTCAGCTCAGGTCATGATCTCATGGCTCATGGGCTCCAGCCCTGCACCGGGCTCTGTGCTGACAGCTCAGACCCTGGAGCCTGCTTTGGATTCTTTGTCTCCCTCTCTCTCTGCCCCTCCCCTGCTGGTTCTCTCTCTCTCTCAAAGACACTTAAAAAATTAAAAGAAAACAAAGAGATACCATTTTTCATTAATGGAGTAAAGATTTTTAACTTTATTTTTAATTTAATTTTTTTTTTAGCAAAGACTCTTTAAAAAGGCTGTGCTAAAATAAGCCCCTAATCCTCCATTAGGAGATAAAATGATACAACACTCAAGAAGTTTGGCCTTAGGTTGCTGTAGTCTTAGGTTCATATCCTTTGACTTAGTAATTTCACTTACAGGAACGTAGGAATATATGCTGAACAATTACCAGAAAAGTGGCTAAAAAGTTTTGTATAGGACCCTGCTCTTCAGCACTGTGTGAGCAATCACTTGGGGAAAAACAAACAAAAAACAACAAAGCAGCCCAACAGAAGACTGTTTAACAAAATCCTGGAACTCTCAGATGTGGAATATTTTGTATCTGTCGGCAATTATTCTTGAAGACATGCACTCTGGTCACCCCTGAATTCTCCTTTTTTTATGAGAATCCTCGGCAGTGATGGTAGATCTCAAGTTGAGGTTTTCTCTGACCTGAAGCCATCCCCATCCACTTACCTGGAGGTCAGACTGGATTCCTTTTCCCAGATGCTTAGTCTTTGCATTTATCTCCTTTCTTTTCTTTGGGGGGGGGGGAGGGAGAGGGTGGGCAGTATTCCTGATAGACATCATGTGTCATTGAAGGTCCTATCACAGGATAATGAATTCCCTATTCCCCAAAACACAGATGGGGAAGGCTCAAGTTCTTGCTGGCAGAATCCACGCTTGGGGTAGCCATGGAAATCTACCAGGGGCCCCTAGGAAAGGACGAGTAAATCCAGATCTCAGTCCGTCTTGTGATGAAGGAAGAAGTGACACCGGCAAAGCAACGCACTGAATAAGCAATTTTAAACCCATACTCTGCATCTCCTTCACCAAACATCCCATCAAGAGGGGCTCAATTTGGCTACTTTTCCCTCTTATTTAGCAAAACCTTTAGCCACCTTCATTTCACTATGTACCAGGAATAAAGACAGATCCCGCCCTTGCCTTTGGAGAGTTTCCAGCCTCAAAGAGAAGGCAGACGCACGGTTCAAGCGATTACAAGGTGGGTGAGTTGTTGCTGGAGTGTGTGGAAGGTGGGGAGGGGAGGCTCACCTAGCCTAGGGGTCGGTCCAGCGAGACCTCCCTGAGGAGGTGACACTTTGACATTTAAGGTAAGACCTAAGGACAGGCAGGAGAAAGTTGGGGCAGGCCAGGCAGTGTTCTGGGCGGCCAAGTGGACGAGCGACGCGAGAAGGTGCTCTTGGTGGAGCCAGAAGTCCCCGTTAGCGTGGCCAGCGGTGCCTGAGCGGTCAGAGTTTGGGGTTGTGCGGCGGCAGTGGGGCCCCACCGAGGGGTATCCCTACCTGGCCTTTCCCAATGTTTCCGACGCCCCTGCTGCCACCTGCTTTGCTCTTGGCGGCGACGCTCCCGCGCCCCATTCGGGTGCATTTCACCGGGCAGGTGCAGGTGCGGCCCTGCCGCGCGGGCCCCGGGCCCTGGTAACAGGTACGTGCTTGCGCGGATTGCGGGGCTCCGTCGTGCCAGGTCAAGTGCCGGTCCGGCTCCACCAGGCACTAGGTGCGGGCGCTCCTCGGTGGGTTCTCCAGCTCGGGTTTCCTGCCTCTGAGCCTGTTTATTCCCCTAGGGGGAGTTATTTATAGAAAGGAAGCGTTTGATCGCCTCCTGCTCTTCTGGTTTTGCTTTTTCTTTTCTTATTCAAGATGCCTGACTGGGGGCTGGATGCAATCATCTTTTCGGGGTTGAAATCTAGTTCAAAGCGGGCTGTATACAGCAGCTCCAATTCAGCTGCGTCATCTGCTCTTGGCTTCCCTAGGAACGGGCCCTTGTCTCTATTTAGGGCTTTACGAGCATTTTTAAACACTGTACATACAACTCTCTGGTTACTGAGTTACTTCTTCCTTTTCCACAGTCTGAATTTCTCCTTTATTCCACCAGATTTATATTATTTTATTGTAAACTGCCTGCAATGCTTTTGAGGCTAAGAAGTGGGATTTGCAGAAACTCATTTTATTTTTTTGTTTAGCTATATTATAGTTTCTTTTTAAAAATTTTTATTCATCACTTAGGTACAATTCCCAGTGCTCATCCTAACAAGTGCCCTCTTCAGTGCCCATCCCCCATTTTCCCCACTCCCTCCTCCCACCTCTCTC
This sequence comes from Puma concolor, assembly GCF_028749965.1. Taxonomy (NCBI): domain Eukaryota; kingdom Metazoa; phylum Chordata; class Mammalia; order Carnivora; family Felidae; genus Puma; species Puma concolor. Next base: position 151,955,752 of record NC_141675.1, on the reverse strand, counting down.
AACCCCCAGTTTGTTCTCTGTATTTACGAGTCTCTTATGGTTTCTCTCCCTCTGTTTTTATCTTATTTTTCCTTCCCTCTTCTATGATCATGTGTTAAGTTTCTCAAATTCCACCTATGAGTGAAATTATATATCTTTCTCTGACTCACTTATTTTGCTTGGTATAATACCCTCCAGTTCCATCCACATTGTTACAGATGTCAAGATTTCATTCTTTTTCATCGCTGAGTAGTATTCCATGGTGTGTGTGTGTGTGTGTGTGTGTGTGTGTGTGTGTGTGTGTGTGTATACACCACAACTTCTTTATCCATCAGTTGATGGACATTTGGGCTCTTTCCATAATTTGGCTATTGTTGATAGCGCTGCTATATTATAATTTTTTATCTGAACTGTAGTTGACAATGATTTAGGTGTACAACATAGCATTTCGACAACTCTGTATGTTATGTTATGCTCACCACAAGTGTGACATAAATACATTAAAAAAATCACAGGTTGGGGTGCCTCGGTGGCTTAGTTGGTTAAATGTTGGACTTCGGCTCAGGTCATGATCTCATGGTTTGGTTTGTGAGTTCTAGCCCCTTGTTGGGCTCCATGCTGGCAGTGTGGAACCTGCTTGAGATTCTTGCTCTCTCCTCTCTCTGCCCTTCCCCTGCTCATGCTTTCTCTCTCCATCTCAAAATAAATAAACAAACTTTTGTAAACAATCAGGCAAACAAATAAATAATCACAGGTCAACCCGCAAAGCAAAGGACACCAGAAAGGGCCATGGCTGCTTTTCCGGGTCCCTTCCTGGAGTCATGATGCTTGTGCCTCTATGGAAACACAAATTCAGTGAAAATAAGAAACCAAAGCCATGATGGCCTGGGAGAGTGGGGGGCTGCATGTAAAATGCTCCTATTTTCCCACTGATTCTTTCCACCAAACTTTGCTTTCTGACCCATGAAATTTCCAGTAGCAAAAGTTTATAAAAGGACTTTTTTTTTTTTTTTTTTTTCCTGTTTAAGCAGTGATTGGCTTTCCCTCAGCACATGTCTTAGTTCCTAGGAAAAAAACGTCCAGGTTGGCTGAGGGAGAAAATTCAGTTATGATGTGGTGCTTGCAGCCACAAGGGGAGAACTCATCTGTGCTGGTGTTACTGAAGCGTCTGTAATTTCGGGCTGAGTTTGCTCTTTGGTAAATTATCTTCATCTGTGCTTTGCTGGGTGACATTCTCAGGGTGCTCTGCCCAAGGGCTCTTGAAACTTTTGACCCTCAGTCCTGTCACTCTCCCAGTTGTCCCTTGATGTCCCTTTGGTCTTTCTTGCCCTTTTCTCAGGGCTCAGACAGGCTCTGTCCTGGGTTTTACCCAACAAATTGTATCCCAATGGTTCTGTCCTCTTTCCTAGACACTGGGTGGGCGTGAGCAGAGATGGATGTCTACTCTGAATTTTCTAAATTAATGTGATAGATACTAATACAAGCAGTAGTCCAGAACTTGACACCGACTTCTATTTTTTTTTTTTTCAACGTTTATTTATTTTTGGGACAGAGAGAGACAGAGCATGAACGGGGGAGGGGCAGAGAGAGAGGGAGACACAGAATGTGAAACAGGCTCCAGGCTCTGAGCCATCAGCCCAGAGCCTGATGCGGGGCTCGAACTCACGGACCGCGTGATCATGACCTGGCTGAAGTCGGACGCTTAACCGACTGTGCCACCCAGGCGCCCTGCTTGACACCGACTTCTATTTAAATCTCATTCTGTTGGGACATTAAATGACTTAACCTACAGGAGGGGTTCAAATGGTAGAGGCGTGAGGCATAGTGACTGATCATCTCAGGAACGTTTGGGGGCAAACACACTTTTCCATGCCTCAGAAGGCAAGCTGATCCTCTTGAAAGAACCCTGCTTTGGGTAGACCACAGCCCGAATTTCCTGTGTTAGATGGACATAATAACATCCACCCCTAGAAGGATGAAATGAAAGCACCTTGCCCATCTATTCCCCTCCTGTTGACTTGTCCAGGTGGGCTGTCCCTGGATCACATCAGGCACTACTCAGCCCTGCGTGCCCACCTCGTTCTTAGTCCTCAGCCAGCACCACGTGGGTAGTTACTCTCACAGTAGAGCTATGGGTACAGAGGCACTGGCTCACGGTCATATGATCACTGTACGTGTCCTTGCCCAGGTGGGGAATTGGGGGTCTGGGGCAAATTTGAACCCAGGATGCCCGAGTCCAGATGAGGGCCTCCACTATACAAACTTCACTATACAAACTGCTTCACTATACAAACTGCACCTCACACAGGCTCAGGGGATACAGTGCTGATGCTCTTTTCATTTTGGTTGTAAAGGTTTTAGTCAACTGCCACAGTCATTCATTTGACCTTTTACCAACCAGCCTTTTAAAAGTGAGACCTTTTGTTCAGGAAATAGGAAGACAGCAACAATGTACTCGAGGTGAGTGGGGCTCCCCTGTTTGCAGTTCAGTCTCTGATCTATTGAGGGGGTTTAGACTTTTGAAGCTGCTGAGTACCATTTGTGTGTGTTTGTCTAATCTTCTGGAAGTTTATGGTACTAATCGCCCCAACTGGAGGTCCTGTCTGATGGGCAGGAAACTGTTCACAGATGGTGACTCCCTTCCCCCAACCAGGAATGGATTTTTATGTACTTGGGATGAAAAAGACCACTCCTGTCTTGGATGAAGATAACTTTGCTTTCAGGGGAGAGAATTTTGTGAGCACTTCGCTCTCTAGTGGCCAAATAGGCAAAAGAGGTAATAGTTACACCTCCTCTTACAAATTGAGATAGGAGTCAGTTTAGTTTCAACAACTTTTATTGAGCACCCAGTACATCCTAGCACAGTGCTAAATACCAGGATTATGAATATGACTAAGATGTCACTGCAAATCACGTCCTTGTAATGTCAATCACGTAAATGTAGTAGGATCCCAGAATTTTATTTATTTATTAAAAAAAAATTTTTTTTAACGTTTATTTATTTTTGAGACAGAGACAGAGCATGAACAGGGGAGGGTCAGAGAGAGAGGGAGACACAGAAATCTGAAACAGGCTCCAGGCTCTGAGTGGTCAGCACAGAGCCCGATGCGGGGCTCGGACTCATGGACCGTGAGATCATGACCTGAGCCGAAGTCGGATCCTTAACCGACTGAGCCACCCAGGCGCCCCAGATCCCAGAATTTTAGAGCTTGAAGATGATCTGGTGTGTGTCACTCCATTCTTTTTAAATAGTTGAGAACTCGGGGTCCAGAGAGAAAATGATGTGAAGAACACATGGCTAGTTAGGGACAGGGGGAAAAGTGCTAATGAAATTCAGTAGGAGGTCATCCCCCAATTTTTTAACTTTTTGAGATAATTTTAGACTTACAGAAGTTGTGAAAATAGTACAGAGTTCTTTGCTCAGCTTCTTCCAGTGTTAACATCTTACACAACCATGGATTTATCAAAACTAGTACATTAATGGAACTACCAGACTTCAAATTTCACTAGTTTTTCTACTGAAGTTCATTTAATTCCAGGATCCAATCCAGGATACCACATAGCATTTAGACGGTCTTAACCACTTAATGTTCCTATACTTGAGATTAAGATGTTATTCAATCAGTGACATTCAGCTGTTGTACAGAAACTGTATCCCAAGCCTCTTTTGGCTTTTGGAGCAGGCTTTGTTTTAGGAGCCAGCTCTTTGCCTGGAGGATCTTGGTGCAATCTCACTTACAGCTTTTTGGGTGTGCCCAAGTTCTAGACCATCCCAGCCTGTCTGATCTGGATACAAAAGGCTGCCCTCAGGGCTGGCAGCTCAGCAGCCTGAACCTTCTATCCCTGTTCCCTCTCCAGTCTGATTTCTATGTATTATTGTTGTGCGTACAGCATTCTTTGCTCTCACGTGTCTAGTTTATCTGGTGAAGGACTTTGGGGTCAGAAAGACAGAAATTCAGCCTCCAGCTCCCCCATGCAGTCGTGGCACCTTGAGTGAGTCACTCAACTGCTCCTCCGCAAGATGGGGGCAACAGCCACCCTGTGGAGCTGACAGGGTTAAATAGAAGACTATACGTAGTGATTAGCCTAGTGCATGGTGCACCGATGTGGAGTGAATAAAGGAACGGGTGGATGGCACTTCGAGACCAGGCTAGCTGGGTACAGTGCAAAGCTCTCGAATGCCACATGAGGCCCCCCCCTGAACTTCCTGGTGGGTAAGGGCAGACCCTGAAGGGTCTGAGTAGGGGAGTGATGTGGTCGGAGCTGACTTTAGAAAGTCACAATGCAGAGATGGGCTGGATTACGGAGCAGTGGGAAGCGGAAGGCCCAGAAGGAATCCTTAGGAGGTTATTATGTTAGTTCTGGAGAAGAGATTATTCTGTTCGTTCCGAAGACAGGAGGTAGGGAACTTGGCCTGAAGGAGGGGTGGGATGGAGATCTGGAACTCTCTGGAGACTAGAGATAGTGTGGAGGTGCCACACGTATCATTTTGTGGAGCATTTTCCTTTCTCCAACTGCTGACATGTAGTACTGTAGTACATTTCTTCCTCCTGCTTATAGACATACCACACATACAATTATATCTGTATATTTATAGATATGCTTTTCTAGAGATTGTAACTGCTCTTCTTCATGAGAAGAGACAGAAGAGACACAGACATGGTGACAGGTGGGGACGGTCCTCCTGCAGTGGGTACTCAGCATCCCTGTCCAGACCTCAAGTCCTTCCTAAATTAAATTTCCTTATTATGTACTTCAACGTTTATTTATTTTTGGGGGGACAGAGAGAGACAGAGCATGAACGGGGGAGGGGCAGAGAGAGAGGGAGACACAGAATCGGAAACAAGCTCCAGGCTCTGAGCCATCAGCCCAGAGCCTGACGTGGGGCTCGAACTCACGGACCGCGAGATCGTGACCTGGCTGAAGTCGGATGCTTAACCGACTGCGCCACCCAGGCGCTCCCTTATTATGTACTTCAATTGCTTGATTAAACAGTTTATATAAATTAAGCTTATCAGTACGGCAAACCTGATGTTGTCTTAGATGTTTCAATATTCTTTAAAAATCTTAGTAAGATTTCAAGTTAAAAGCTGGGCCTAAAAAAGCCTCATTGTCTAACACATTTCAGGCATATACATACTAAATACACATAGATTCCTTACTAATCCAGAAATATACATCTATGGTTTTGTTTCTTCTAAGCCTGTCTATATTTAACTCAAAACTTTATTGGATTGGGGGTGGATTTATTTATTTATTAGATTTTATTTTTAAGTAATCTCTATACCCAACGTGGGGCTCAAATTCACAACCCTGAGATCAAGAGTTGCATGTTCCTCTGAATGAGCCAGCCAGGTGCCCTAGAAGATGGATGTTTTTTTAAGAAAACAGTTACTGCCCTGGTTAACTGAGATCATTTATCATGAGAGAGTTTTGCTGTCTTTTTTCCAGAGTCTTTAATGAGACACTGAATCCTACCTATCACGATCCTATCAATGATTCTGTAATCTCTAAGAGTGCAATCACTTAGCCCTTCTCTGGATTCAAGTCAAAGCATTACTTATTTCTGAACCAGAGAAGCCTGTAGCTCCCACACTGGGTGATCAATTCTCAAGATTCATCGAAATTTTAAGATCTTTGGACCTAAGGACATCTTGTACTCTGCTATATTTTTAGGACTACCCCACTCTTTTTTTTTTTTTTTTAATTTTTTTTTTAACGTTTTTTATTTATTTTTGAGACAGAGAGAGACAGAGCATGAACGGGGGAGGGGCAGAGAGAGAGGGAGACACAGAATCGGAAACAGGCTCCAGGCTCTGAGCCATCAGCCCAGAGCCCGACGCGGGGCTCGAACTCACAGACCGCGAGATCGTGACCTGAGCCGAAGTCGGACGCCCAACCGACTGAGCCACCCAGGCGCCCCAGGACTATCCCACTCTTCAGGAGCCTTAAAATGAGAGCCAACTGAATTCTGGCCCTCTCAGTTCTGGCTTCACAGCTTATGGGGTCTTTGTACTGATGATTCTCTCTTGGCTCAGAAATAGCCTTCTAAAGGAAGAACTTAGCATTTACTAACTTTCCTTCGATAGGATAAATGAGTCAGTACAACTGTAGTCAAATAACAAGACTCACAATACTTTTATTGTGGATCATCATGAACTCATGGCTCTTCATAAATTTAATGCATTTCAATTTGATACTCAAATTGTCCTGATTTGGCTGGGGGGGGGGGCTCCTGTATCCTTTTGACACAATTCTATTTTTCTTTGAAGCTTACCTTCTTTCTGGCACAGGTGTCTTGGGAGTAGGCACTGCCTTAACACCTGCACGAGGAGTTTCTGTGAGGATCTCTGGTTCCTTTTTTTTTTTTTTTTCAACGTTTATTTTATTTTTGGGACAGAGAGAGACATAGCATGAACGGGGGAGGGGCAGAGAGAGAGGGAGACACAGAATCGGAAACAGGCTCCAGGCTCTGAGCTATCAGCCCAGAGCCAGACGCGGGGCTCGAACTCACGGACCGCGAGATCGTGACCTGGCTGAAGTCGGACGCTTAACCGACTGCGCCACCCAGGCGCCCCCTCTGGTTCCTTTTAATGGAGAAAATAGCACGCACACTGGGAGCGGAGCACTAGGGTGCATTTCAGGGCAAAGTTGCTTTGAGGCCATCTTCGTGAGCAAAGCTGGAAGAGGTATTCTTTTTCTCTTAAAGACATGAGTTTCTATTTTCGATAGTTTGAGGTGTTCTAAGTCAAAATTCTTTTGATCCTCTAATTTTATCTCCTTTCCTCTTTATGTTGATTAATCAAGTTGTCTCTCGCTTGATTTAACAATGTGCATGTTCTAAAACAGTATACTAATGTGAGCATTAAAGCTCATATTGAATCATATACTGAACAGATCTCAAGATTTTCCTACAGTTCCCTTGATTCTTAGTATCCCAGGAAGGATGTTTAGTAATTCATAAACTCTTGTTTGGTGTGGCTCATTGTATATTTATCTGATGGAGAATTTTCTGCCACTGTTTTCATTCTGCTTTCAACTTAGGGGTGCTGGTCTTCTAATAGCTGACAGTTTCAAGTTCGTACAAGGTGGTACAATTTGGCAACTGGTCCCCAGCATCCTCCAGATATTGACTTACTGGAGGAGGGTCCACCTGGCCATTCTACCTGGAAATCAGCTCAGTCTACAACGTTCTCTAGAAGTTTCATTTCCTCATTACCATGTCCCTATACTGTCACTTAAACCGCAGTTGTAAGATACATGTGTGTGCGATCTTTAGCCAAACTGGTTCTGCCTATTATCGAACAACTGATATTAGAATCAATACATTTTACATAGCTGATAAATAAATTTTAACTATGCTGAATCCTATCTTAAAACTTACATCTTTTAAAATATATGTTAACACTCTCTTACCAATTTAATGTGTTACATACTGTTATGCCAAGATTTAGAATGAATAAATTCAAAGATTTCCCTAGTTAGCATTATCTTGACCTACTCCCAGTCAACATGTTTATTTTTACTGCAGGGACATAACTATTATTTCGGCATTCCATATAATGAAGAAATGACATAATGAATATAAGCTCTTAAGGTTTTACGTGAAAGCATCCTTTAATTCTTGGGTCAAAATTCACATTTTGCCTTTATTATTATTATTATTATTTTTTAAGTAATCTCTACAGCTGACCTGGGGCTTGAACTCATGACCCCAAGATCAAGAATCACATGCTCTTTAGACTAAGCCAGCCAGGCGCCCCTATTATCTGTATTTTTAATTACAGAGAACTGTGTAGAACTTAGAGTCCTTTTAATAAATATAAAACTTCCAAAAGCAACAATATTAGAAAAATAACCAAAGTTTATAAAAATAAAATGCAATTAAAATAGTAAGTTCTCAGCTTTCTTATATAATTATAAGGAATAGTTTATGGAACTGTACAAGGCATTTAATACAAAGGTTTCCTATTTGGAATAAATGTTTTTAAAAATTGGGATTCCAGAATCGATCCTTGACCAAAGGTGGGGTCTTTGACCAAGGGTGGGGTGTTGGTTGGTTTGATCTGTACCTTTTTGGGGCCTGGCATTTGTTAATCAGCAAGATTTAAAATGACAACTTTTTTTCCCCTTTGAGGCCCTGATCACCGCCCAGTTCTAATTTAAACGTTTCCTGGTAGCTTGTTTCTATCAGTCCAAATTGTAGTTTTCTTTTTGGTTTTAAACCAATAATAAAAAGGATTATTGGCTTCAAACTGTTTAATTTACTTAACAGTTAACTGCATATGCCAATAGTCACCCTGACACTTTCTGGCTTAATAAACATACCACAGTCATTCAAATAGTTAAAGAATGTTACAGCTTTTACTAACAAAAACCTCATGATTTCAACCAAATTTGTATTTAAACAATTTTTCTGGGGACATTTTTTTCAAACGGATGGTCATTCTTGAGACCCTGGGCTCTGTGAATATCATTTGTTTTAGCACTCCCAACACCGACATGGAGGGAACAGATTCTCTTACATGTAAAGCAGAGACTATGTACTTCAGTTGCTAAACGTGAACTGTTTACAGTTACAGCTATTTAAAATTCAGCATCTGCTAAACGCTTCCCATTAGACTAAGCTCCCTTCACAAACTATCCTTCTCAGCTCTGGCCATCTGATTGAGTTCAGAATGCTTTCCCAAGGCAGACAGAGCTAATGTCAGTAGGACAGGCTTCCCCTGGGGAGGAACAGTTAATCTATTTAATGGGGGAGGACAGGTCCTCTGGGGGAGTGAAACTCTTTTGGTTAACACTCTGCCTTGTCCCTAAACCATCATTTCCAGGGCATGCCTCCTAAGTGCAGACTAGAGACTGGGTCGGCTTTTCCCGTAGAAAGCCAGTCATGGTGAGGAGTTACTGAGCTGGTGTTCAGTTGCTGGCTGGTGAGCACTTCAATTCCTTCCTGCAGTGATGTTCTCCTAAATGACAGTGTCTTGCTTTTAAACTTCTAGTCTGTGGTTCTATTCCTAGTCTGTTCCCCACAACCATTTGGAAGAGTCTAGTTAACGGTCCAGAGCGACCCAGACCCAGGGAGTGATAGAAGTGGACTTCAACAGTGCTCCAATTTTTTTTTTTTTAATTTTTTTTTTTCAACGTTTATTTATTTTTGGGACAGAGAGAGACAGAGCATGAACGGGGGAGGGGCAGAGAGAGAGGGAGACACAGAATCGGAAACAGGCTCCAGGCTCCGAGCCATCAGCCCAGAGCCTGACGCGGGGCTCGAACTCACGGACCGCGAGATCGTGACCTGGCTGAAGTCGGACGCTTAACCGACTGCGTCACCCAGGCGCCCCTCCAATTTTTAACGTGTTTGTGAATCACCTGGGGATTTGGTGAAAGTGCAGATGCTGATTCAGTAGGTCCGGGGTGGACCCTGGGGTTCTGTATTTCTAGTGAGCTCCCAGGTGATGCTACGGCTGCTGGTCCAGGGACCACAGTTTAGAGTGGCGAGAGACTGTAAGTTGTGAATCAGGTACACACACAGTAAGACCCCCTGATGTCTTAGTTTTGCATCCTTCCTTTTTTCCTTTACTCTCTGGGGATGATGAAGCCAGGCTCCATCCTTGAGCTCGCCCTGTGCCTGCTTACTCCTCTGTCTGCCTTCCTGGGCGTGAATGGTGACAGTGCTCCTCAGTCCAATGGTCAAGAAGGAAACTCATCCACTTCCCAGTTAATGTTCACTCAGACCATGTTCGTGGTCCCCATTCTTTATAACCCAGAGCTGTATACAGAATTGACGCTCACATTTCCCCATGATGTCTTCTGAGACCACGAAATCTTGAAGCATCTGAGGGCAAACCTGGAGAGTTCCTATTCTGGCTCGATGGAGTTACGGTATCCGGGAAGGGGGGGTTACAAAGCTCTTAAGGAACGTGGAAAAACTAGAGATGCTTAGGACTTACAGACAGAAGCCATGACCTCTCCATACCAGGAGTGGAGAGACTGGTCCTTAGAGCCTTAATTCAGCAAACTCCAAGAAGGCTGGCTATCTGCAGCGTTTGTCCAGTGAAACATTAGGGTTATCACTTTAAGCCTTTTCATTTTCTTACTCCTAACTTGTTAGCCCCGTGTTATCCTGGAGGGGCTAAGGCCTTCCTCAGAGGGCATTCATTCGTGTCTTTCTCCAGTGACACAATTTCAGGCCTTGTGTCTATGCAGGAACTCCCTTCCCAACTGCCACTGTCCTGCAAGGAAGTGGAAGATATGGCTTCACCCTTGCTCATCGCTTACTTGTCTTCCAGTTCTGGCCCACCGTGATGCTTATCTAGTTTTTGAGCCCAGTTATTTCTTTTTGGATTCTCTCTCTCTCTTAAAATCTAGTGTTGCTGTATGCAATGAGAAGTTCCTATGTTCTCTGACTGTAAGTTTGAAGCTCTAAAAGTGGGTTATCTATACTGCTATTTTAAAGCAGATGAATAAATGGTCAGTGCAGTTTAAAAATCTATCCTTGGATTAAGTGAGATTTGGGAGTGGTGTACCCGGTTGCTACTGTATTATGCCGTCCACTTACAACGAAGGCCAGAGTAGGAAGCGGCACAGAGAAAATCCTTGCTATGCTTCAGAGGTGCTGGGGACGCCGTGTTTTGCAAACTGCCATTTAAACAAATGCGGTTCCAGGGGAGAAAGCTCTGTCACTGTCAAGAATAATTATGCTTCTCTTAGGGGACAAGAACATCGTGAAACATAACTGGTAAATTTCCCTTTTTTCTCCTGGTGTTAGGATGCTCACAAATTGGTGACCCACATGTGCAAGAACACCCGACAGCCTTTTTAGGTCTGTGTTCAAGTCCTTATTTTAAAATATTTAGAGACCAGAATACATATGTATATTATGCGTGTATTATGTGTGTATATACGTATACATACATGTATCTGTATATATGTATATCTACATTTGTATATATAAAATATATAATTGCATTGTATGCATTTATGTAATTTATTGTAAAATCCTTTTTGCAAAAAGGCCTAGAATAATCTAATAAAAACCAGTCTCACTTTATATTCCCAACCGGACTGGGCAGAGGCTGTATGTTAGTTGAATCCCAGTAGGGTGCGGATTAATTAATGTAAAAGTACCTGCAGCCCTTCTTCAGTCTGCCTCCCAGCTCTCCAAAGAAGGGAGGTTCGACTTTGGCTTAAAGCTGGCAGCCAGTGGGCCTAAACCCCCGGTCTCCAACCTGTCACCCCCCTCTCTCTAATGCCTTTCTCCCTCCATCATGCCTCCTGCCTCCCTCACTGCCGCCCGCCCTCCGCACGCTGCTTCCAACCTCACCCAGCCCCTCCTCACCCCCCCCCCCCCCCGCCCCAGTGCGGCCTCCCTCCATCCTCAGCCGCGCGCGGCCTCCCTGCTCCCTCCATCCTCACCGTACACCCCCTGCTCCGCTCGGCCTCCCTCCGTCCTAAACCCCTCCTCCCTCCATCCTCATCCCCGCTCCCCCAGCGCATCCTCCCTCCTCCCACCCCCCAGCCCGCGCGGCCTCACCCCCACGGGGCGGCCTCTTCCGGCCAGCGGGAGGGCGGGCGGCGGGGGCGGGGCCCTGAGGGAGGGGCGGGCCGGTGGTGCGAGCGTCCCGGGCCCGCGCCCCGCCGCCGGCCGGCCGGTCGGTCATGCTCATCACGCTGTGCTACCTGTACCTGTGGGCGCGCTGGGGGCGCCGGCCGGCCGCGCTCGTGCGCGCCACGGTGCAGCGGCTGCGCGCCTCGCCCTGCTCCTTCACCTTTTGCGGCGCGGCCGTACAGCCCAGGGGCGCTCGCGTGTGCTTGAGCCGCGGCGGCCGCGTCTTCTGCGTCGGCGAGAGCGAGGTGGGCGGGCGCGGGGCGCGGGTGGGGCCGGAGGCGCGCGGGGGGCGGGGCCGGCGGGAGGCGCGGCCTCGGGGCTCAGCCAGCCGGAAGCGCTCGCGGGCCCCGCGCTGTACCGGGGCTGCGCGCGTGGGGGGGGAGGCCCCGGGCTTGGGGGTCCCGGGAGGGCTGAGCTCGGGGGCCCGGACTGGGGGGATCAGAGGTCCGGAACTGCGACAGGCGGCTTGCCGGGTCGAGTGTATGGGGAAGATTAGCACCCGAACGCCCAGGGCACTGTCCACTCGGAACGTCTTTTCTGACATCCTCTCCTCTACTGTGGGTTCTACAGGTTCAAGTTTATGAACCTGAATTCACAGAAAGACAACAAATCCTCAGTCTTATGTCAGATATCTCCTAAGTGACAAAAACGGCTCAGTCAGTCGCGAGTTTTGCCGACCAGGGCACCCCGCTGATTGTCTTTGCATCTATTTTATTTCGGTTTGCACACGGCCTTTGTTTTTTGGCTTAGTACTTAGCCCGATGGCTGCAAGTTCAGCAGGCCCTTTCACGTGGCGGTCGTTTAATCTATGCGAAACCTCCGTTCCCTTTCTGGAAAAGTGCGGTGCTGCGCAGATTTCCACTGGCTTCACTAACACTGTTTTCGTTGACATTTAAAAGTGTTTGCTTTTAATCGGTTTCCCTTTCCTTTTCGTTCCGGAAAGTTGGCTCACTTGGCGTTAAAGTAAGGTTTCCCATGTGTGCGAAACCGTTTCACCTGCGTGGGAATTAAAATCTTATCTCAGGTTGAATACTTTGTTGTATGCTTAGGTACGGAATTATACTGTGCTACTAACAAATCAAAATTACCCTTATTTGTTAGTATAAACAGAGAATGAGTAACTTTTCTCAGTTGTGAAAGAGTATGCAGCTACTATCACCTAGATGCAAGACGTTTAGACATTCATTCTGCCTGAGGGTCTAATTAGGGCTTAATTGTCCAAGGAACCTGGATTGAGAGAATTAACAAAATAAAGAAAAATTGAGGGGTGCATTTTTCTATTGCAGTTTCCAATCTGGACTCATTTACTTAAAATAGAATCCTTTAGATTAAGGATTTTGGACATTCAAAAATATCGAGATGTAAGTATTTTTGATTTTCTTGGAAGACAGTTTTACTTTTGAACATCTCTATGACTTTATTGGTCTTCTTTTTAACTACGGTACCTATAACTAGTGCTTCTCAGCTCTTTCTGATTGCTCCAGCCTGGTGTGTGGGCACCCCGGCCACACTAGCCTTGGCCTTCGGGGATTCTGTAACCTGATGTGCTCTTGCTATTTGAAGTTAACTTTGCCTCATCCTAGAGCTTTGCTGAAATATTGTCTCAAGGAAATGTTCCCTCATTCTTCAGACTAGATGGGACTGGCTTGCTTTGTGCCCAGATAAACTTTAAATTATCCTTCATATTTCCAGTTTTTTATCTTTTTCTCCCTAGGAATTGGGTCTCTTTCGCTTAGCAGCTTGCCCTGTGATAATCAGTACTCCAATGAATGATGGAGTGGTTAGTGGTTGTGGCCTGCGATTGGAAAGCTTGGCTATTTGTGATTGGCTGCTGTTAATTCAAGATCTAAAATATTGTGAGGCTAATGATCTGGTTCGCTAAATACCTTATTGTCAGTCTACCTAGACTGAAGTAACTTTATAGAAATCAATCTTATGACTTTGTTGTCTCCACATTTTGCATGCTTAGAATCCGATAAATAGAATGTGTATGTTTATATAATTGAAGGTCCCACAGAAATTGATAAGTATAACCAAAGAGTTTATAGAAACTGGAATTTTTTTAAATGTTTATTTATTTATTTTAGAGAGGGGGAGGGGCAGAGAGATTGAAGAGAATCCCAAGCAGGCTCTGCAGAGCCCATCACAGGGCTCGAACCTACGAACCTGTGAGATCATGACTTGAGCCAAAATCAAAAGCCAGCTGTCCAACTGACCACCCAGGCGCCCCCAAACTGGAAATTTAAGGTTTTTGTTGAATATGTACATATTCTGTGTTTGAGTAAGATGGACAATCTGTTTTTTGTTGTTGTTTTCGTAAAAAAATGTTTTTAAATGCTTATTCATTTTTGAGAGAGAGAGTGAGAGAGAGCAAGCAGGGGAAGGGCAGAGAGAGAGAGAGGGAGGCAGAGTCCAAAGCAGGCTCTGCGCTGTCAGTACAAAGCTGGACACGGGTTGGAACCCACAAACCTCGAGATTGTGACCTGAGCCGAAGTTGGATGCTCAACTGACTGAGCCACCCAGGCACCCCTGTTTTTTGTAGTTAACTGCTATATTAATAATATAGTTTACCCATGTAGAGGAGTTTTTTCTCCTTCAAATTTTCATTTGTTAATTAGCTCAGTGGATATTTATTAATACTGTACTATGTGCCAAGTTATTAGGCCAGGTAAAAATGCCTTTTGATCTCCCAACAAGGGCGGATTTGAACTGGATTTGTGTGGAGCTTGACCATTTTGCTATTTTTTTGTTTTTTATTAAAATTTTTTTTAATGTTTATTTTTGAGAGAGAGAGAGAGAGAGACAGAACACAAGTGGGGGAGGGGCAGAAAGAGAGGGAGACACAGAATCCGCAGCAGGCTCCAGGTTGTCAGCACAGAGCCCGATGCCAGGCTCGAACTCACGAACCACGAAATCATGACCTGAGGCGAAGTCAGACACTCAATCGACTGAGGCACCCAGGTGCTCCTGAGCTTGACCGTTTTCTGGTGGTGGTGACAGGGCTCACCTCCTGCAGCCTTAGAGTTCAGCTTTTCTCCTCTGGATATGCCTTGATTTTAGTGGGTCAAAGCCTTTTAAAATTAATTTACTGGCCTTTTGGAGGGATTTCAGGAAGGAGAGCACAGGTAAATGGACATACCCAATCTGATAACCAATGTTGATGTTATAATGGCTGGAGGAAGTGGAAGAACAGGGAAGAACAGGTCTTCAGGTTTCTGTTGGTAATGGGCTTCGTTTCACGGCCACGTACTTCTGAGCCTCCTCACCTTTATTTATTTATCTTTTACATTTATTTATTTTTGAGAGACAGAAAGAGACAGTGTGAGCAGGGGAGGGGCAGAGAGAGAGGGAGACACAGAATCCGAAGCAGGCTCCAGGCTCCGAGCAGTCAGCACAGAGCCCAATGCGGGGCTCGAACCCACGAGCCGCGAGATCATGACCTGAGCTGAAGTAGGACACTTAACCGACTGAGCCACCCAGGGGCCCCAAACCTCCTCATTTTTAAATGGGCTTCTGAGTTGTACCTTGGAGAGCTCTCTGTACTGTAAGCAGTAAGGAATGGTGGGGGTGAGCCCAGCTTCAGAGTGAATTGTTGATAACAAATATCTAGAGATGTTAAAGTTGTCATGAATCATAGAAGGGATGTTGCAGGTGTTTAATAGCCACAGTTCAACAAGAAACACGGGGTTTATGTGGTCTGCAGGAGAGCATCTGATAAACTTCTATTGATCTCACCTGGGGTTCCAGAGGAAGGGCTGTCCTGGATGTTGATCTAAGTGGCTGTTGTGATTTGAAGTGATACTGAATCCCCTCCCCTTTTTTTGTGTTTCTTTCCCTCTATGCAGTCCATTGATGACTTGAACAAATGGGCCCTGTTTCTTGTTTCTCCTTTTATACTCGAAGCAGAACACATCGCATTTGTGACTGAAAGCATCTGGGTGCAAGGTGAGACTTTACAGAGACCATCTTCCTCTTCAGAAAGTGTGAGTAGCATGTTTTTCACTTGTGTCCCATAAGAAAACTATGTCTTAACCAAAAGTAAATTTGTTTTTTCTTTTTCATTTTCTTTAAAAAAATTATGTATTTTTTTTGAAAACAATTTTTTAATGTTTTATTTATTTTTGAGAGAGAGAGAGAGGGGAAGAGCGAGCGAGCAAGCAGGGGAGGGGCAGAGAGAGAGGGAGACACAGAATCCGAAGCAGGATCCAGGCTCTGAGCTGTCAGCTCAGAGCCCCACGCACGGCTCAAACTCACGAATGGTGAGATTATGACCTGAGCCGAAGTCGGACACTTAACTGACTGAGCCACCCAGGTGTTCCTAAAACAATGATTTCAGTGTATTACAGTTATAAATCACATGATCAATTAGTTTGAATCATGAAATTGCTAATACTTGGCTTTTTTTTTAAACCTATGAAGAACCCATTTGTGGTAACCTAAGTGTTCTACTGTGGGCTTTTAAGCCCTATTTTTTATTTTTTTAACGTTTATTTATTTTTGAGACAGAGAGAGACAGAGCATGAATGGGGAAGGGACAGAGAGAGAGGGAGACACAGAATCGGAAGCAGGCTCCAGGCTCTGAGCCATCAGCCCAGAGCCCGACGCAGGGCTCGAACTCGTGGACTGTGAGATCGTGACCTGAGCTGAAGTCGGACACTTAACCGACTGAGCCACCCAGGCGCCCCTTTTAAGCCGTATTTTACCACTCTTAGAAGTTCAGCAAAAGTTTGGGATCACTTTTTTTTTTTTTTAATTTCTTTAATGTTTATTTATTTTTGAGACAGAGAGAGACAGAGCATGAATGGGAGAGGGTCAGAGAGAGAGTGAGAAAGAATCCGAAACAGGCTCCAGGCTCTGAGCTGTCAGCACACAGCCTGACGCGGGGCTCAAACTCACGGACCAAGAGATCATGACCTGAGCCGTAGTCGGACGCTCAACCGACTGAGCCACCCAGGCGCCCCAGGGATCACTTTTAATGGCATTTCTGAATAATATTTATCCTGTTTACAAGCTCAAATGTCTTAGAATATTTTGTTTTATTTTTGGACTCTAGCTACCCAGACTTGGATTAATCCTAATCAAAATGTACTCTCGTTGTTGGTTCACACGTGGCCCTCGTTCACTCATGACTTTGAAATTTGTATGATTAATACCCACAAATTTACCACTCAATATGGAAATGGAACACGTACCTATGTGGTCCCCTGGAGTCTATCCACCTGTCTACCTGCCCTGCCCCTCCCTCCCCAGACCAGTTTCTTTTTAGATATGTAAGTCATCTAGGTGAACAAACACCATCTTTCTGAATACCCACATAATTCTTATAAATTACTATTTTTTATTTTTATTTATTTTTATTTTAGGGTGAGAGAGAGAGAGAGCGAGAAGGTGGGGGACAGGGGCAGAGGGAGAGAGGGAGAGAGAATCCCAAGTAGATTCCTTGCTCAGCACAGAGCCTAAGGTAGGGCTTGATCCCACAGCCCTGGGATTATGACTTGAGCCAAAATCAAGAGTTGGATGCTCAACCAATTGAGCTACCCAGGTGCCCCAATTTTATAAATTATCAAGCTTATAGTAAGCTTGATGTTTTCTTATATATGCTGATGTTTATATGTATATTTTGTAAGATTTCATCTTAAAACCAAGGCCAGCACAAAATATGACTGCTGTGCTGTTAACTTCCTAAATCGTTACTTAACTGTACTTTTTTTTTTTTAAGTTTATTTATATATTTTGAGAGCGAGAGGGAGAGCACACAAGCAGGGGAGGGGCGGAGAGAGAAGCAGATAAAATCCCAGGCAGGCTCTGCACTGTCAGCTCAGAGCGTTATATGGGGCTTGAACTCGCAAACTGTGAGATCCTGACCTGAGCCGAAAACGAGAGTCAGATGCTTAACCGACTGAGCTACCCAGGCACCCCTTACTTGTATTATCTTTATAGGGTTAAGAGATGTATAGCATCTGAAGGAACACAGTTACTGTGCCATGTAGGGTAGAGGCTAAGCTACTATATCAGAGACCCAGAAATGCAGCTATGCAAATAAGCTAGAATTTTCTTTCTTTCTCGGGAGGTGGTTCTGCTCTGTAAGACCATCCAGGGACCTAGTTCCCTTCTGTTTTATTGCTCTGTTATCTGCCCTCTGCCAGCCTTGTTCTCTCTCTTGGTAGAGACTGGTTCATACTGCCCCAGCCACCTCTGTTAACCTCATGCACATCTAGCCCTCAGGATGGGGGAATAGAGAAGGTGGGAGCCAGCCAGCTTCCTCTTTAAAAACTGTGACTCAGAAGTTTCACGGGTCACTTCTGCTCCTGTCCCGTCAGCTGCAGGGCAGGCTGAGAACCGCAGTCCTAGCTGGACAGCCACGGGTTGAAGGGAAGAAGACAGACTAGAAGATACTGGGAGATAATTAGCATTTCTCACAGTTACCATTTCATTTAATATATAGTCTAACAAAGATTTAATTAAGATCTTGCTTAATGGCGGGGTGCCTGGGTGGCTCAGTTGATTGGGCATCTGACTTCAGCTCAGGTCATGATCGCACGGTTCGTGGGTTCGAGCCCCGCGTCGGGCTCTGTGTGACAGCTCAGAGCCTGGAGCCTGTCTCCGATTCTGTGTCTCCCTCTCTCTCTGCCCCTCCCATGCTCATGCTCTCTCTCTTTCAAAAATAAACATTAAAAAAAACCCAAAAATTAAAAAAAAAAATCTTGCTTAATGGCAATACCTTACTTATTTCTTGATTTTCTGAGGTAGAAAGATGCCTGCCCACCAGGGAAGATAGCTACTATCCAGTTAATTCATTTATTTATGATTAGAGGCTTGGTTGGTAGGTCCTGCAACCAGAAGCTGGAGACATTTAAAGCTAATTTTTGGACCACCCTATTACACCGAATTCCATTTTATAAGTTGGTCCTTTGTAAGGAATTGATCTCGGGCCCCTGGCTGGCTCAGCCGGTAGAGCATGCAGCTCTTGATCTCAGGGTCATGAGTTCAAGCCCTGTGTTGGATATGGAGTCTACTTTAAAAAAAGGACTTGAGGGGAACCTGGGTGTCTCAGTTGGTTAACGTCTGACTCTTGATTTCAGCTCAGGTCATGATCTCTCCGTCCTGAATTTGAGCACTTGAGTGCCTTGCTGGGGCTTGGGATTTTCTCTTTCCCTCTTTCTCCTTGCACCTCCCCCACGTGCGCGCACGCGTGCACTCTCTCTCTCTCTCTCTCTCTCTCTCTCTCTCTCTCTAATAAACTTAAAAAAAAAAATAAAAAAGGAGTTGATCTTGTATCTCACTGTCCTCATTCAGGTTGATTGCTTAATGGGATTTCGCATGGGGGGCTGTTATCAATCTATTTTGCACTTAATTCTAAAGTCATTTGAGTTTAACAGGACCCTAAGATACTAAGTTGAAAATATAAATGTAAGAAAAGACTTTTGAACTTAATGAAAAGTTACATTCTTCCATATTCCTAGGATTATAGAACTCCTACAGATACTTAAAATATCTTTTTTTTCTTTTTTATTAAAAAAAATTTTTTTTTTTTTTAACATTTATTTATTTTTGAGACAGAGAGAGACAGAGCATGAACGGGGGAGGGTCAGAGAGAGGGAGACACAGAATCTGAAACAGGCTCCGGGCTCTGAACTGTCAGCACAAACTCACGGACCGTGAGATCATGACCTGAGCCGAAGTCGGCCGCTTAACCAACTGAGCCACCCAGGCGCCCCTTAAAATACCATTTTGAATTTGGGATAGCTCAAATGGTTTTCGTTTGTGGTCATTCTATAGACCGTAACAACAAATAAGTGAATCTTGGGAATTCAGTTTTTCAAAAAACAGCATTCATATATTCATATTTTCACTTACTTAGTCATTCATTAACCTGTTTATTGACCATCTACTATGTTCCAATTATTTTGCTAGGTGCTGTAACAAATACCAGTGGAGCATGATACATTCAGCTCAATTTTCAATATCTTCTGTACTGATATCAGCAGTCCTATTTAGTAAGAATTGATGACCCAAAAAACTTACATAATTCTTTGCTGCAGAAAATTCACTTATGTTCCTTGTACTCTTACCGAGGCATTCATTCACTCATCCAAGGTTTATCAAGTGCCTATTATATGCCGGCTTGTGTGCCAGAGCTGGAGTTATGTGTCATGTGGAGGTGACAGATGCATTCAGAGATGATGGTCCCTGTCATCTTAAGGAGCTCACAGTGTGGGAGGGAAGGCAGCTAAGTAAAGGAACAATTAAAGTTTCAACATGATAAGTGCAGTGAGAAGGCATGGATAGGGGTGGTGGGCAACCTGTCTACGTAGGGGTGAGGACAGGAAGGACCTTTCAGCAGAGGTCATGTCTGAGCCTTACAGGAAAAAACAGGAATTTGGTGCAGAGGAAGGAAGGGCTTCCCAGGCAGAACAGCAAGGGCACAAGCACACAGAAGTTTGCACCTGAGGCAACCACACATGGTCCAGTAAAATTGGAGTCTCTGGTGACATGAGTTGGGGGAGTGGTCCAAGATAAGGACAGAGGGGAAAGATGGGGCTGGACTGCTGTATGGGAAATTACCTGGGTGTAGCAGTAGCTTCTAGGAACATTGCCAAGGCAAGGGTGCCTGGCTGGCAGTCAGTGGAGCACACGACTCTCGATCTCAGGGTTGTGAGTTTGAGCCCCACATTGGGTGTGGAGATTACTTAAAAAATAAAATCTTAAACATTGCCGGGCAGGTTCTCTCAACAGTTACAGAGTCGAGAAGCTTGCAGATCAAGTTAAGATGCATAATTCACAGCTTATTAAATAATTTTGGAACATGCACAAGGAACACCTGGAGAGATTAGGGGTCAGTTAACACTTAGGATCAGGGGCCTGCAGTGTGGAAGGACTGTACACCTGAATCCTGGGCTGTGCAGTGTTCACACATCCTGCCTCTTTGCTGCACCAGCCTTCCTCACCAAAGGCGTAGGTACAGGAGCCAGAGATGAGGTTAAAACTGGGGGCTCAGCAGATGGAGGGTGCATGGGGCCAGCCACACTTGTTCTCTTGGAGAGACTCAGGACGTGTATGTGCGTGGGGCCAGCCACACTTGTTCTCTTGGAGAGACTCAGGACGTGTATGTGCGTGGGGCCAGCCACACTTGTTCTCTTGGAGAGACTCAGGACATGTGTGCCTGGAAGTGCTGTGCCATGCCACCTGTGCTTCTTATCTGTTTTTAGAGACTATACATGGGGCCCTAATGGGTGACTGATTTAGGGATGATATACTGCCAATCTGGAGGTGGTGTAATTTGTGTGTTAAATTTTTTTTTTAACGTTTGTTTTTGAGAGAGACAGAGCGTGAGCAGGGGAGGGGCGGAGAGAGAGGGAGACACAGAATCCGAAGCAGGCTTCAGGCTCCGAGCTGCCAGCGCAGAGCCCAACGTGGGACTCGAACCCATGAACTGTGAGATCGTGACCTGAGCTGAAGTCGAACTCTTAACTGAGCCCCCCAGGGACCCCTTAATATTTAAGATTTACTTGGTCCGTCCATGACTTTCTGCCTAGGGGTAATAAATACTCTCTGTTCTTTCCTTTTTATCTGGGTTCATTACAAATATTTTCCATTTGTTTCATCTGTCTTTAGGGTGTCTGACAAGTTCCTAACTTGATGTACAAGTCCCATCCATGCTGTTGGTTTTTCTTGTTTTCTGTGTAGCAGAACTGAATATCCTTCAGTCGTACAAACACGCATGTGCACAGATCACGAGAAGTTTATGTGTGCTAGTTAGGAACTTGGACTTCACCCAATGGGCAGTCGTTTTTGGTGGATGCTGGATCATTCGTGGAGATCGGGAATATGGCAGGGAGGGCTGGTGGAGGGACTGCTAAAAGCAATGCAATTTTGTGCGTTGTTTGGTCAGCTTTGCTGAAATAACACATGGCCCTAGCACCTCAATTGCTTCTAACAAATATTGGTTTCTTGCTCATGTTACAATATAGGCTCAGCAGGTTCGCTGTATTAAGCTGTGACTCTGCTCTGGGCTCTGCTCCATGCATCCGTCTTGTGCAGGGACCCAGACTGAAGGAGCATGTCCGTCTGGGGACATGCCATTCGCGTGCAGATGGCAGGAGTATGAGCTGGCAGAAACTCGGTGTAGTAGATGGTTTGTACACCCAGGGTTATGTGGTGGAATGACGTTCTGGGACTTCCAAGGCCAGGTCATAAGAAACTTTGCAGCTTCCGCCTGGGCTCTTGGAACTCAGCTCCCATGCTGCCAAGTGAGGAAGCTCCTGCTGGTGGGCAACCATCTTGGGGAACCATCTTGGATGGGGATCATCTGGGCCCAGTTGAGGCACCTTAGCCGCATGGAGCGGAGTTGAATTGTCCCTGCCAAGCCCTGCCCCTATTGAGATTGAGCAAAATGAACGATTAGCTTAAGCCACTAAATATGGGAGTTGTTTGTTGCCCAGCGATGGGTAACTGGAACACCTGGGCTATCTTTTAAATCTTCTGCTCTCAGCTTCCCAGGATCAGTGGGGTGGGCACGTAAAGTGGGCAGTGAGCACTTGGGGATGCTAATGCAGTATACCTTAGGGGGCCTCAGGTGCTTAGGGGACACATACGGAACCCAAGAAATAGAAAAAGGGTGTGTTAACAGGGGTATTTCTGTTATTTTCTGACTAACTCTCACCTACTCAGAAGATTAAGGTACCTGAACCCTCCTTTTCCTTGGGTGTCTGCTCAGTCCTGGTTTTCAAGTACCACTTGGTTTCATCCATCAGCTCATTACAGCTCCTGCTTGCTATGGAGTTGTGACGCCCCTTACACTGTCACTCGATTTTCCGGTACCCTTCTCCTAAAAGTGCCACAGGGCACGTTATCCTTGGAAGTAACAGAGCGTGAGAATGAAGTTTGTCGTGATCCTTTCCCTCTGTGTTTCCAAACCTGAAGTCTGCAGGGTTACCCTCACGTCAGAGGTAACCCCCTTCCTTCGCTCTCCCAGCGTCACACGCTTCCCATCTCTGCGTGCCTCACACTCCTCCATCCAGTTTGTCACTAGAAATTTTAAAAACCAGGTGCACCTGGGTACCTCGGTTGAGCGTCTGACTTCGGCTCCGGTCATGATCTCACAGTCGTGGGTTCAAGCCCCACGTCAGGCTCTGTGCTGATTGTTCAGAGCCGGGAGCCTGCTTTGGCTTCTGTGTCGCCCCTCTCTTTCTGCCCCTCCCCTGCTGACACTCTCTCTCAAAACTAAAATAAACATTAAAAAAATTATAAAAATCTAACGTGTGATTAAGTTGATTTGGAAGAAAGGAATAAGAGCCAGCTACATTAGCAACATCAATTATCTGACTGGAGAACTGATTGTAACTTGTTGTAGTCTGGGTTCTTCAGAGAAGCAGACCCAACAGGGAGTGTGTGTGTGTGTGCACCACAGTAGGTGTGGCTGTTGAGTCAGGAGGTCATCTGAGGGCAGAATTCCTTCTTCCTTGGGGGACCTCAGTCTTTTTCTCAGAAGGTCTTCAACTGATTGGGTGAGGCTCACCCACATTATGGTGGATAAACTGCTTGACTCAAAGTCCACTGACTTAAAATGCTAATCACATCTAAAAAACACCTTCAGGGTTACATCAGGATGGAAATTTGGCTACATGTCTGGGTACCGTGGCCTAGCTGAGTTGACGCATAAAATTAGTCATCACTTGGTTAACTATCAACTGGCTATTCCCACCTTTGCTGTAGAACTTCAGCCCACCGTGTGCTGCGGGCGGCCTTGGGAAGGACAGTTGGTTAGACAGCCACCCCTGAGAATTGAAGCGAGTGCCTCTTGGCCCTGGGCCTTCCTCATGGACGTGCGCTGAGTGGAGCAGGTGCACCACCGCTGCCTGCTGTCAATCAGGGTGACGACAAGTCAGGAGCTTTGGTTATGGAAGGGATTTCTGCCAGGAAATCCCTTTGTGCAGGGCTGACCAGGGCTTCCTTAGCTTTAATCTTTGGGAGTAAGCCTTGGGTTTGACTTCCCCTTTCTTTCTCGGTCCCTTTGTTTCCACCTTGAAGGGCAAAGTGGAAGTGCCCTGTTTGCTCTCAGACCAACGGCCCTGGATGCATCAGTGACAGTGTGGCTTTGCTTTGATGGAGCACACAGCGCTGCTTGAGGAGTTTGCACGGTCTGTGGCTCGTGGACCACGTTTCTAACAAAAAGGAAATGCACTTAGGTGAGGAAACAGCTGGCTGAGTTGAGAAACTTGATCAGGGACCTGTGTGTATTGTTCTCTGGCCGCTTCCTGTCCTTCCCCACGCTTCGTTTATCTCCCACTTCTCTCTTCCTGGGGGCGGGGGTGGGGGGAGAATTTAATTATTGGCTCCTTTTACACTAAATGCTTTCTTCAAGGCATAGTTCCCCAGCAGTGCCTGCTCCTGCAAGGTGCTAAATCTGCTTTTGAATGGCTAAACTCTGGGCTGGGTCTCCACTGGCTGAGTGTTTTTCCTCATTCTTTGATTGCCAGCCATAGCCCTGAGAACACCGGTGCTTTTAGCCTGATTCAGGACGTTGGTTATCCTGTTTCTTTTCACGTTTCCCATTCACCCTCATCTGCAAAGTCCTCTTGCCAAGACGATCGTTTATCTTCTTATCCTCCAGAGCTGACATCCTTCCTCTATTCTTAAAGCTGGAAATCAGCTAAATATGTGTCTGAACTGTAAGCTTCTGAGCTCTGCTCTCATCTTGGATCAGAGAGGTCAGATTTGAAATGCAGAGTCCTACTGAAACGCTGGTCAGGTGAACCCTACTCTGGCTGCACATCTGGTGGGAGGTAGAGAAGTTGGTGATCAAGTGGAAGGAAGGCCACATGTAGAGCCAGAAGGAAATTCTGAGGATTCTTTTTCCAAATATTCTAGACCCATTAGTGGGTTTCCACCTTTTTTTTTTTTTTTTTAACATTCATTCTTGAGAGAGAGCATGAGCAGGGGAGGGGCAGAGACACCACACACACACACACACACACACACACACACACACACACACAATCTCAAGTAGGCTTCAGACTCTGAGCTGTCAGCACAGAGCCCGATGAGGGTCTCGCACTCACGGACCGTGAGATCATGACCTGAGCCCAAGTTGGACGCTTAACCAGCTGAGTCACCCAGGCGCCCCAGTGGGTCTCCACCTTTTGACTGTGAAGGACTTGCATTTGTTATTTTTCCTTCTAAGACAGTGATTCCCATCTTTTAAAATGACTTCCTGAATTAGAAACATTAGATTCAATTTGGAATCTAAGGAGAGAAATGAAATACTAAGGAATAGGATTTTGTGGGGTGGAGTTCACCCTTGGAGGGCTACAAACTCTTGTGATATCTAGAACTTTTTCACTCTCCACCCCCACTCCCCTCCATCACCCTCAAACCAGTTTTTTCCCATTTGGCGGGTATACGGTCCCCACTGAGAATACCTGTTTTGAGGACTCCATGTTTAGAATAATATGACTGCCTCTCTGTGGACCAGGTACTTTGCGTATTACTCCCGTTGGTCTCTCCCAGTAACCTCCTGAGGTAGGTAGTCTTACCACTTCTGCCTTACAGACAGGAAACCCAAGCATGGGTTTGAGTGACTTGCTTGGGTCATTTGGGTCATATAGCTATTAGCCAGGGGAGCCAGGACTCAGTTCCGGAAGTTGGGCTCTGGAGTCCTCCCACTATCTAGACTGCCCTGGAACAGTGTGGAAATAAGTCAACTGCCTTGATTCTTTTCTTTTTTCTTTTTATTATTCTTTTTTTTTATTTAAAAAAATTTTTTTTAACGTTTATTTATTTTTGAGACAGAGAGAGACAGAGCATGAACGGGGGAAGGGCAGAG
Source organism: Puma concolor (assembly GCF_028749965.1). NCBI lineage: Eukaryota > Metazoa > Chordata > Mammalia > Carnivora > Felidae > Puma > Puma concolor. The sequence goes on along the minus strand of NC_141675.1, from coordinate 151,930,340 downwards.
AGAGAGGGAGAACTAGAAGCAGGCTCCAGGCTCTGAGCCATCAGCCCAGAGCCCGACGCGGGGCTTGAACTCACAGACCGCGAGATCGTGACCCGGGCTGAAGTCGGACACTTAATCGACTGAGCCACCCAGGCGCCCCTCTTTTTTCTTTTTAAAATGGAGATACAGTTCACATACCATAAACCTCATCCTTTTAAATTTTTTTTTTTTTTTTTTTTAACGTTTATTTATTTTTTTGGGACAGAGAGAGACAGAGCATGAACGGGGGAGGGGCAGAGAGAGAGGGAGACACAGAATCGGAAACAGGCTCCAGGCTCCGAGCCATTAGCCCAGAGCCCGACGCGGGGCTCGAACTCACGGACCGCGAGATCGTGACCTGGCTGAAGTCGGCCGCCCAACCGACTGCGCCACCCAGGCGCCCCAACCTCATCCTTTTAGAGTATACAGTTATAATTCATTAGCTGTGCGGTCACCACTGCTACCTAATGCCATTTTCATTGTGCCCCAAAGAAGCTACGTATCTACCAGCAGCTGCTCTCCACTCCCCCATCCCTGGCCTGGCCACCCCTAATCTACTTTCTAACTGTTTAGATTTGTCTGTTTTGGATAGTTCATACACATGGAATAGTGTAATATGTGACCTTTAGTTATCAGCTTCCTTCACTTGGCATCGTGTATTTAAGGTGCAGCCATGTTGTGACAAGTAGGTGTGTTGTGATGTAGTTGTGACATGTGACATTCATCTACATGTGACATTCATTCTTTATCATGGCTGAATAATACTCCACTGTATGGATATATGCACTTTGCTTATCCCTCCCTCTGCTGATGGACCTTTGGGTTGTTTCCACTCTTCGGTTATTGTGATTAATGCTGCTGTGAACACCTGTATACGACTTTTGTGTGTGGACGTACATTTTCAGTTCCTTTAGGTACATACTTAGGAGTGGAATTGCTTGGTCGTTTGGTAGTTCTATGTTTAACTTTTTGAAGAACTGTCAGGCCTTTTTTTTAATGTTTATTTTTTTATTAAAAAATTTTTTTTAATGATTATTCTTTTTTTTTTTTTTTAAATTTTTTTTTTCAACGTTTATTTATTTTTGGGACAGAGAGAGACAGAGCATGAACGGGGGAGGGTCAGAGAGAGAGGGAGACACAGAATCGGAAACAGGCTCCAGGCTCTGAGCCATCAGCCCAGAGCCCGACGCGGGGCTCGAACTCACTGACCGCGAGATCGTGACCTGGCTGAAGTCGGACGCTTAACCGACTGCGCCACCCAGGCGCCCCTTAATGATTATTCTTGAGAGAGAGAGAGAGAGAGACAGAGTGTGAGTGGGGGAGAGGCAGAGAGAGAGAGAGGGAGACACAGAAACTGAAGCAGGCTCCGGGATCTGAGCTGTCAGCACAGAGCCCGATGCGGGGCTTGAACTCAGCGAACCGCAAGATCATGACCTGAGCTGAAGTCGGAAGCTTAACCAACTGAGCCACCCAGGCGCCCCTAATGTTTGTTTATTTTTGAGAGGGGGAGAGAGAGACAGGGAGAGAGAGAGAGAGAGAGTGTGAGCAAAAGAGGGAGGGAGGGGGCAGAGAGAGAGAGGGAGACACAGAATCTAAAGTAGGCTCCAGGCTCTGAACTGTCAGCACAGAGCCCTGTGTGGGACTTGAACTCCTGAGCTGTGAGATCATGACCTGAGCCGAAGTTGGATGCTTAACTGACTGAGCCACCCAGGTGCCCCAAGCCTTTTCCAAAGAGGATGCGCCATTTTATATTTCTATCAGCAATGTAGTGGGCTTCTGATTGCTCAACATCCTCCGTAATACTTGTTAGTAGCCATCTTTTTGATTATATCCATCCCAGTAGGTTTTGATTTGTGTTTCCCTTAATGACTAATTAGGGATGTTGTGCATCTTTTCAAGTGCTTATTGCCACTTGTATCTTTTCTTTGGAGACATGTCTGTTCAGACCCTTTGTTTTCTAGTTCTTTATGTTGAAGATGCAAGTCTTTTATCACATATGTGATTTGCAAACATCTTCTTCCATTTTGTAGATTGTCTTTCTATTTCCTTGAAGCTGTTCTCTGAAGCATAAAGATTTTGATGAAGTCCAGTTTATCTGGTTTTTCTTTTGTCGCTTGTACTTTCGGTGTCCTATCTGAGAAACCATTGCCTGATCCAAGGTCATGACGATTTACGCCTGTTTTCTTCTAAGAATTTTGTAGTTGTAGCTCTTACATTGAGGATTTGATCCAGTTTGAGTTGATTTTTGTACCTGGTGTAAATAGTGCTAGGTAGGGGTCCGTTTTCATTCTTTTGCATATAGATACCCAGTTGTACTGGCACTGTCTTTGAAAAGTTTGTGGTTTCTCCGTCGCCTTTCTGGGCAACCTTGTCCAAAATCAGTTGTCTGTAGATAGGTGTGTTCATTTCTGTGCTCTCAATTCTGTTCCATTGATCTATATGTCAGACCTATGATGCCAATTGGACCTTGACTTTTGAACCCCACGTTTCCTGGATGAGCAGGTAATGTCACGGTTTGACTTGTGGCAATTCCCCTTACTTCTAGGGTTGGGATTTGCCCCAGCCTTGGGCCTGACAATACTTCATTATCTAGTTGTTTCTTCAGTGCTGTTAGGATGATGTTCTATTGATGTTACCCAGCGTGTTTTCACTGTTTTCAGCAAGAGTCACTTCTAAAAACCTAACCTATCAATATAAAAAAATGGAATTCAAAATCATTTATGTCTGTTTATGAAATTTGGGGCAGTGTATCGCGGAGACAATTTTGGGAAGCCGAGAAATGTTTCATGGCATCTTAACAAAAGACCACTCTGTTGCTTTTAAAACCAGCTTCATTAATAGCTAATAATAGTGGCTTTCACTAATTGAACACTTTTTCTGTCCCAGGCTTTCTGCTGGGGGCATTACATATATTCTTTAATCTCATTAACACAACAAACCTAAAAGATGACTGGAATGAGGAAGCTGGGACTCACGGGGTTCTGAGATTTGCCTGAGGACACACAGCCAAGATAAGCCCAGTCTGACCCTGACCCAGGTCCTTGACTCCAGAGCCAGGCTCCTGTCCCTTGGGGCACCCCTTCTTGTCCTAGTTTCACATTCTTCTTTTACAAAAACTGGAGCACATCAAGGACGGAGTTTTGAACCGGGACAGGCGGGAGCTCTCTGGAGTTTTCCAGTTTTAGGAATCGCTGGGAAGCCCCTTTAGAACTTCTGACTACAGAGTCCGGCACGCCAGACGGAGCCCGGAGCCCAGACGGGAGGTGTTCACAGGCCCCTGGGGAGTTCCGGTGCAGTTGGTCTTGGACCACACTTAGAGCAAAGCTGGTCTCCAGGTTACATTATAAATCACTGGATATTGTGGACCTGTTGCTTTCTCCTATTTCCTGTTATTGAAGGCAAATTGATGTGTTTCCATGTCTGGAGAATGGCCCTTTCCCCTTTCAGCTCCTTGAAAAGTGGTTGGGACCTCAATCGCTTTTATTTATTTATTTATTTATTTATTTATTTATTTATTTATTTATTTATTTATTTTTTAACGTTTATTTATTTTTGAGACAGAGAGAGACAGAGAATGAACGGGGGAGGGTCAGAGAGAGAGGGAGACACAGAATCTGAAACAGGCTCCAGGACAGAGCCCGACGCGGGGCTCGAAACTCACGGACTGCAAGATCATGACCTGAGCCGAACTCGGACGCTCAACCGACTGAGCCACCCAGGCACCCCCTCAATTGTTTTTAAAAGAGAGGATTGTATTTAGTACTTTGGAAGCCTTGTTGTCCGGTGGAAACAAGAATGTTCGAGCCCAAGCCACTTTGATGTTAATAAAATGCGATATCCAGTAACTCATTATGTTTGACTGTAATTTAGTGGTGGGAGTGGAAGGGAAAAGTAAAGTATCAGGTTATTTTAGAGAAGAACAATCTCACCCTCTCTTTGTCTTCCTCCTCCTTCACCCGTGTATTCTCAGATCGTGAAGTGGTCCGACTGTTGTTTGCCATTAGCTTGCAGACCTGGGGATCCTTACCAATTAATCGCTGAAGCAAGTGTGGACAACTTCAGCAAGCTGGGGGTGGCGTTCATGGAAGATAGACTCCAGATGGCTGATGGACTGGTACCCCAAAAGATCGTTTGTAAGTGACTTTAGAAATGTTTCCATCAGGGGTGCCTGGCTAGCTCAGTTTTAAGAGCATGATACTCTTGGTCTGTGGGTCATGAGTTCAAGCCTCAGGTTGGGCATAGAGATTACTTAAATAAACAAAAACTTAAAAAAAAATGTTTCCATCATAGCCATTGGTTATTAGCTTAAGGACTGTTGAGCACTCTTGTGCGGTGTGGCTTAAGGTCGATGCTTATCTTTAATGCATTAAATGGGTTGGATATAATTATAATAGAATGAGGTTCATACACGTGTCAGGTTTTTTGGAGGTGTCTTTAATTTTTTAAAATTGATTTTACTTAATTGTTTTTTAAATGTTTGTTTATTTTGAGAGAGAAAGCACGTGAGCCAGCATGGAAGCTAGCACACCGGGGAGGGGCAGAGAGAGTGGGGAGAGAGAGAATCCCAAGCAGGCTCCGTACTGTCTGTGCAGAGCCCGACGCAGGGCTTGATCCCATGAACCTCAAGATCATGACCCAAGCCGAAATTGAGAGTCACGCTCAACTGACTGAGCCACCCGCCACCCCCATTCTAAATTTTTAAACCAGGATTTCCCATAATTGCACTGTCCATGAGATGCTGTGCAAATGTAGAAGCCATATAATATTTGTTTCACACAATCTAAAAAATATAACTAGTTTCTAGACTGTAGTTCGACTGAATGGAAAGCATAGCCAGTGTTACTATAAAGATATAAATCTAGGAGTTTTTGACTTAAAAAATATATATATTACAATATATTACAATATATATTACAATATTACAAAGTCTTTTTTTAGGAAACATGCAAAATGTTTTTCCTTAATTGGGCTTAAAAATTGGGTTTCTATGTCCATGAAAGCCTTCATTTGTATCCTGAGCAAATGTGTATTATTAGCTCCGGAAATCTGTGTAAATTACTTAATTTTCCCATTTGGCATGTGCATGCGCCTGATACCATGTCAGATGTGTAACAAGTGCTCAATAAATGCTTAAAAATTCTTTTTAATATGTCTATTAATGTTTATTAATTTCTGAGAGAGAGAGAGAGAGAAGGAGGGGGAGGTGCAGAGACAGAGGGAGACACAGAATCCAAAGCGTGTTTCAGGCTCTGAGCTGTCGATACAGAGCCCCATGCGGGACTTGAACCCATGAGCTGTGAGATCATGGCCTGAGCTGAAGTTAGATGTTTAACTGACTGAGTCACCCAAGCACCGTTTTTTTTTTTTTAATGTTTAGTTTTGAGAGAGACCGCATGAAGTGCCGGGAGAGGGGAGGACAGAGGATCCGAAGTGGGCTCTTAGCTGACAGCAGCAAGCCCGACGCGGGCTTGAACTTATGAACTGCAGAGATCATGACCTGAGCCGAAGTTGGACTCTTAACCGATTGAGCCACCCAGGAGCCCCATCAATAAATGTTTTTTTTTTTTTTTAATTTTTTTTTAATGTTTGTTTATTTTTGACACAAAGACAGAGCGTGAGCAGGGGAGGGGCAGAGAGAGAGGGAGACACAGAATCAGAAGCAGGCTCCAGGCTCTGAGCTGTCAGGACAGAGCCTGACGTGGGGCTCGAACCCACGAACCTTGAGATCATGACCTGAGCCCAAGTCGGACGCTCAACCGACTGAGCCACCCAGGCGCCGCAATAAATGTTTTTTGAATCAGAGATTGTAAACTTCTATTTCAGTCCTGAGATAAGATACTGCAAAGACTCTTCTCCCCCATGGATCCTATGAAGTGTCCCAAGAGCACCTGCTGCCTGGGGTGTGCTTGGACCCACTAGATACAGACCTATTTTTGTTTCTTAGTTTCATTCTCTTACAGGAGATGGATGCCCAAGAAATTGAATCTGTAAGGAAGTAGGCCTGATGACCTCTCTGATTCACATGGGACAGGTGTTGTGGAAACGCGGGGTTTCACTGGGAGGGGGTCATCAGGCGCCACCCCCTCCCGCCCCCCCCCAGCAGCAGGAGCAGTGACTTGGATCCAGAGGATGCCACAGAGTTGTGGTGGGGACATAGGTGGGACTGGCAGGGGGCTGCCCTGAAGCGAGAGTCACAGAGTGAGGAGAGCACCATGCAGTCTTGAACTGAGCTCTGTGACAAACCAGAAGCGTTGATGGGCTGTGTGTTCTGTTTGTATTTTAGCAGTGCACTTGCAGGACTCCACTCTGAAGGCACTTAAGGATCAGGCCTCAAACAAGCAAGCTCAGATCCTACAGCAGAATCCTGAACCTTCCGTTGAGAGTAAGCCTGAGCCAGACGTTATGGAGCACGTTGGTGGAGATGACCTCAAGGTCCTTGGTGCACAACCCACAGAAGGGAAAGATGGTACCTCTGGCCGCGAGCCTGCTGGGGAGGGTGACGTAGGAGTGGGCTCCATCGAGCACTGTCACCTCCATCTGTCTAGTTGCCATGAGTGTTTGGAGCTTGAGAATAGCACCATTGAATCTGTCAAGTTTGCATCTGCGGAGAAAATTCCAGATCTCCCGTATGATCACAATGGCACTTTGGAGGATGTTGCTGATGACATCTGCCTGGACAGAGAAGGGAGGAAAGTCAACATCACGGGGAGGGCACCCAATATCCTCTTCTACATGGGTTCTGCCTCCCAGGAATCCCTGGGCAGGTTCCAGGAGGTCCGGTCCGTTCTGGCTGACTGTGTGGACACTGAGAGCTATACACTGTACCCCCTGTCAAGGGAAAGTGCTCTCAGAGACCCGTGGTCGGACAACTGTCTGTTGTTGGTCATTGCCACCAGGGAGGCGATTCCTGAAGATCTTTCCCAGAAATTCATGGCCTACCTTTCTCAGGGGGGGAAAGTGTTGGGCCTGTGTTCGCCCTTCACGCTTTCTGGCTTTCAGGTGACGAGCAAGAGTGTGCTGCGGGAGACAGTCCAGAACTTGGTTTTCTCCAAGGCTGACCAGACCCACGTGAAGCTCAGTGTCCTGAGCAGTGGCTATGTTTATGAGGAGGGCCCTGGGGGACAGCTCAGCCTGGGCAAGCTCCAGGGTCACCTGGAGAATGAGGACAAGGACAGGCTGATAGTGCAAGTGCCTTTTGGACCACGTGGAGGAGAAGCTGTTCTTTGCCAGGTATGGAGGCCGGCATCCATGTGATGACCTTTGGGGATCTCTGACTGAGAGCATGCTCTCTAAGGTCGCACACTGAAAGGCTCAGGAGTCTGTGTTCGTGGGGTGCTTTTTGATCCTTGCCTGGGAGTTTTTGCTGACGGGGAGTGGGTTTAGATGAGGGCTTTCCTGTCATTTGAATATCCCATTTCACCAAAATAGTCGTGATGGAGGGACATAGCAGCAGGTGTCATGGCCAGTTAGACTCCTGGTTAACGGAGGATTAGTCAGAAAATTCATTCCTGTTTTGATCTGTACTGGTATTACTCTTTCCAAAATATATTAGTTTATTCTTTTGTCTCAAAGCACAATATAATCGAACCTTTAGTTAATGTAGGGAGTTGAGTGCCTTGGGCTGGTGATTTTAAGTGTTAGTAACCATCACATTACAACATTATAGGTGATGCCAGGGACTACATGAATGAATGAATGCTCACCAACTTCTGGGGTAGTGAGTGTTGAAAACACTTCAAATCCTCAATTCTTTTATGATTCTGTCACTCTTAAAATCTAAGTGCTGAGAAAAGTTGCAAAGAGAATATTGAAGCGATTTAGTTTTGTGGCAAATTAATACAACCTACCCTCAAATAATACGGCTTTGGGGCGCCTGGGTGCGTAGTCGGTTAAGCGTCCGACTTCAGCCAGGTCACGATCTCGCGGTCCGTGAGTTCGAGCCCCGCGTCAGGCTCTGGGCTGATGGCTTGGAGCCTGGAGCCTGTTTCCGATTCTGTGTCTCCCTCTCTCTCTGCCCCTCCCCCGTTCATGCTCTGTCTCTCTCTGTCCCAAAAATAAAATAAAAAACGTTGAAAAAAAAATAAAAAAACAAACAAACAAATAATACGGCTTTAAACTGTGTGGGTCCACTTGTGTGGATATTTTTGGTTAAATACAGTACAGTACTATAAATGTATTTTCTGTTTCTTATGATTTTCTCTCTCTTTCTGTCTCTCTTTTTTTTTTTTTTTTGTGAGAGAGAGGGAGAGAGAGAGCTCACGTTGAGTGTATGCGAGTGGGGAAGGGGCAGAGAGAGAGAATCTTGAGCAGACTCTAAGCCCAGTGCAGAGCCCGATGTGGGGCTCAATCCCATGACTCTGACCTGAGATCATGAGCTAAGCCAAAATCAAGAGTCAGACGCTCAACTGACTGAGCCACCCAGATGCCCCATGTTCCTTATGCCTTTCTTAATAGTTTCCTTTTCTCTAGCTTACTTTATTGTAAGAATAGAGTATATAATACATGTAATATACAAAATACATGTTACTTGACTATTTTATTGGTAAGGCTTCTGGTCAACACTAGGCTATAGGTTAAGTTTTTGGAGAGTAAAAAGTTATATGAGCATTTTCAGCTGCGTGGTAAGATTGGCACGCGAGCCCCCACATTGGTGAAGGGTCAGCTGTATGTAGGGAAGGAGACAGCGGGAAGGAAGGACTTGCTGTTTCCCTTCCCAAACCTTCCCTTTGGCTCATCTGCTGTTTTTTTTTTCCCCACCTTCTTTTTCCTTTTAGTTTTTTGTTTGTTTAAGCAGATGGAAGCAGGAGAGACTATTTCAAAATCCCTGATCATTTACTGCAAACTTTTTAATGCTTCAGGGCAGAAGTTTTTGATAGAGTTAGATGAACACTTGTTCTTAAGGATTTTTTTTTCTTTTTTTGAATGTTTACTTACTTTTGAAAGAGAGAGACAGAGACAGAGTGTGAGTGGGGAAGGAGCAGAGAGAGAGGGAGACACATAATCCGATGCAGGCTCCAGGCTCTGAGCTGTCAGCACAGAGCCTGATGTGGGGCTCAAACTCACAAACTGCGAGATCATGACCTGAGCTGAATTGGGATGCTTACCCGACTGAGCCACCCAGGTGCCCCTTTAAGGATTTGTTACCTTAAATGAGAAAACTGAGTGATTGTAGGTATTTTTCCCAGAATAGTTCCCAGGATGAGTATAACAGATTTTGTTTCATTACAGGGATGTTTTTATTGAATTAGATAATCATTTCCTTTTTTTGTTGTTTATTTTCATTTCATATGTCGTCCTAGGAGCTAAGTCTTTTGGGGTTTTCTGACCAAATATTCTTCATGGAGGTATAAATTTGTCTCTTTACTATTCCAAAGCCCACTCATTTGTTCTTAAGCTAATGCTCAGGCAAAGATGCCTGCAGTGAAGAAATCTGGACATCAGGGTAGGTGAATGTGTGCAAGCCAAGCAGGTTTCACGGAGGCTGCAAAGCACATGAATTAGTTTGGAGGCCTAATAAATGTTCCTCTTATCTTTTTCTCTGCAAAGATGGTAACTATAGCAACTGTGCATTCTCAGAAAATCCACTTAAAAACCTGACTTCCTAGAGCCGTATTTCAGTTTTGAATAGTGACTTTTACCACCCCTGTGCACAGACTTGTACTAGAAAATTGATTCGGCACCGTTGCGATGCATTTCTGGGAGTTACATGGCAACTCTGTTGGCTGCACCATTTAAATTGACCCCGTTACTGTCATAAAATTTGAAACTGCATGCATCGCTCTAGAAAAAAAGGCAATATGATGCAGCTTCAAAAATCAGATTCAGAGGATTAGAATGTCATTTTTGATTTTAAATGACTTCCAGTCTCTGTGTGACAGGCTCACCGCTTTCTCCTTGGGCCTGTGTCACTACGGTACCTCGCCACCGAGATCAGCCAATAAATGTTACCACAGACTGGCCAGTTTCCTCTTTCCTTGGTCAATTTCACAGTCTTCATCTCTAATAAATGGAGTAATGATGTAACCCAGTAAGAGGGTGCAAAGCACTTCAAGGGCAAACCACAGCCGCACAGTAGGTGGTGGTCTCATGGCCTAGGAGCTGTGTGGGGATGCCTTTACCCTTCATCGTAATAATAAATGGAGTAATGATGTAACCCAGTAAGAGGGCTCGTAATAAAGAAAAAGGAAATTTTCGTGTGCTTCCTATAATGATCAGGTTTGCAGGGGAAATTTAAGGCTGTGGGTTCATGCTGACACTTGATTATCAAATGGACCAGGACCTTGGCACGGAGTTGCTCAAGTAAATGTCTCTCAAATGGATTTAAAAATATTTTATTTCCTTCTGTGGCTTAGCACATGGCAGCAGTGGTATGGCGTTTACAGTGGGGTTTCTCAACCATGGCACTGTTGACATTGGGGCTGATCCTACCTCGTTGTGGAGTCAGTCATTCGTGCATTGTAGGGTGTTAGCAGTATTTCCCAACAGATTCCTGTAGCAGCCCCCACCCCCAACCCCGCCCCGGTCCTCAATTTGTGACTGGAGATGTTTTAGTTCTGGCTTTTGGTCTGGTCAGAAAGCCTTAATTTTAGAAGAAGCCAAGTTATAAAAATGGACCCATCAGTATGGTAACAGTATTCCAGCCAGAGGATGTAACATTCGTCAGATGCCATAGAGAACCAGGAGTGCAAATCCAGAAGCACATGCTTTTCTGTCCTGGGAACTGAGGCACAGAGCCCCAAATCTGTCATAGAAGCGCTGACTCTTGAAGTCACAGAAGCACTCCTTGCACAATGTCTGTGTCACCTCCTGGAACCCTGGAGACCTGCCCGTGGGGCTAGCCCTCCTTGTCTTCCTCAGCGAGTTCAGCACACCTCACGTGTGTGCTTGGATCTTGTGTATATCACTCAGGCTGGGGTGTGCGTGTGTCATTCGTCACTCTCACGCCTTTCTCCTGGGCCCACTTTGCTCATTTTATTTCTGCACCTGTAAGGGGTAAGCTCCAGGAGAGCCGCGTGCTCACATGAGTTGAACGTGACCCACAGCTCTGCTCATTGCCCCAGCACTGGCTTTGTCCACTGGAGAGGAGAGGCCACATTTAAGGAGAGAACCCAGGGGAGAAGGAGACCCGGCAGGCTTTGGATACTTTGAAGGATTTTACTTTTCTCCCTCGTCTTCTCTCCAGGGCTCTTTGGAGGACAGACTCACCCCTGCTTCAGTGGCCAGCTCACCCGCTGTAGTGGCAGGACAGTCTCTACAAACCTTTTCAGATTGACATTGACTTTGAACAGTTGGACCATTTTGGACAGTATTTTTGACTTGGTGAAGGCTTGGGTGGGAATTGAGGGATTTTATATCGTCTGAAGGCTGGCACTTTGCTTTTTATTTTCATAATGCTCCTATAATATCAGGTCAGGAGCTCTGTGTACAACAGAAACCTACAGCGGACCCCTGTCAAAAGCAAAATAAAGCAAACATGCTTAGGTTGCTCAATGTTGTGGCACCCTCCAAGGCTCTAAGGGCCACTTAAAATCTGATCTCAAGAGGGCCAGAAGTTCGAGTCTGTTCCTTTATACCAAGGCACACGCCACTGCTAGGAAAGTTCTAGGTGAAGGGAGCTAGAAGATCTAGCATGTTCCTTCAGACCATGTTGATAGTTGGGACTGGTTTGATTTTAAGTGGACAACAAAGCCTGAACTAGACAGATGAAGTCCTGAATCGTAAATTCAATCAGAGGGTCGTGGGTTGGGCCTTTCTGGGGTCCCTCAAACCCCACTCCTATGTGAAGGCCTGCAGACACTCTTACAATGGTGAATAAGGCTATATTCCTCCCTGGTATTGTTCCCCAGTGGTTGTGACTAACAGGTAGAGTGAGAGTTTCAACATGAACATCACGCCTCCCTGAGTTCAGTAGGGACTTCACTTGGGTTCTCAGCCTGATGGGATTTCTTTCTTTTTTTTCTTTTTAATGTTTGTTTATTTTTTGAGAGAGAGAGAGTGAGCTTGCATGCACACGCCAGGGGGAGGGGCAGAAAGAAAGGGAGACAGAGAATCCAAAGCAGGCTCTACACTGTCAGCACAGAGCCAGATCCGGGGCTTGAACCCACGAACCATGAAATCACCACCTGAGCCAAAGTGGGAAGCTCCACCGTCTGAACCACCCAGGCGCCCCAGAACTATTGTATTTCTAAGCATTTCGGTCGAATGATCAAGTTAAGCGACTTGCCCAGGATCCACTGCCTGGTTAGTGATAAATGTCTGGACCTGGACAGAGTCTGATCACTATCCAGGCTCCTTTCCGGCATCGCTTTTCTGCCTGACAGCCACCGTGTCAGTTGTCTCCTTTGCATCTTTTTATTGCTTGTCATTACTCTCCAAATGTTCAAGTTCAACATTTACATGCTGTTGATAATTAGGATTCCTGTTTTAAGTTTTCAGAAGAGCCGGCGAGGATATTGTTTCTATTGAGGTCGGTAAGTGCCCCAGTTTACCAAGTAGTATCTTTTTCCCTCAGGCGCACTTAGAACTACCTCCCAGCTCTTCAGTGGTGCAAGCCCAGGAAGATTTTAATCTGCTCAAATCAAGCAATATGAGAAGATACGAAGTCCTTAGGGAGATCCTGACAACGCTCGGCCTGAACTGTGACCTAAAACGAGCTCCTGCCTTAACGCCTCTGTACTTACTGCCTGCTGCCGAGGTGAGTGTGTGCGCTCAGCCCAGAAGGGGGCGCCTTGGATGCCTTTCTTCCAGATGGTGACCCTTTTCCTCAGGGGTTCCGTTGCGGTGGGTTTATGGTGTTGATTTCTGTTTTTATTTTGACTTCAGATTTGGGAGCTGCCTTAAAGATATCCAAGTATAGCTGATATTTTTGGTGTTTGTTAAGGGAGGGAGGGAGAGAAGGGAGTTTAGAAGGTATTAAATCTTAAAGGTCACATCCTATCCATTTTATGGTTAAAAAAAAAGGGTCACTCTTTTATGTGTCAAGAGTGTATTTGGAAACCACACTTCATTCATTTGGGATTAAAAACCTCTGTTTTGATTTGGGCCTTTCTCAGTGAATATTTGGATGGGAAAACCCCAAGTTTTGTTTCATTTGTGCTGATGTCTGCCATCTTGTGGCGGAAGCGCTCTGGATTTCAGTTTAGATCTAGTTGTGTCTAAAAGGAAAATGCCCATGGAGCTGGGAATGTATTCAGGAATTTTCCCGGTCTTGTGTCTGCACTTGATGCCTGTGGTTGTTACCTGGTTTGGGCAGGTTGCCAGGTTCCCTAGGGGTGTCTCCTGCTAACCCCTTTGCTTTGTTTTGTCAAGCTGTCAATTTCTTGTTAATTGTGGCAAATGATTTTGCGGGTCTTTTTCTCATCTCCCGTAAATGGGGAAATTTATGAGTTTAGTGATGTAACCGTGCAGTTTTAGCAAATATCTGATAGTCCAGGTGACTCTAAACACCAAACTTACCTGCTTTCCCTTGTCCCCCATCTCTCTGTCCCCCCCCACCCCCCGCTGCTGTGTGTGTGTGTGCGTGCGCGCATGCACACGCTCTCTCTCTCTCTCTCTCTCTCAAAAACAAACATTAAAAAAAATAAAAAAAGAGGAGGAACTCCCTTTTAGGTTATACTCTGTCCCTTGCCAAACTTAGTTTTCAGAGGAGAACAGAGCTGTAGGCTATCTGGGTGGGATTTGCTCACTTGTAGAAGACGGGTATAAACTCTGAGGGTTCTAGTATTAAGATACCTTATAGGATTGGGGCGCCTGGGTGGCACAGTCAATTGACTGGCTGACTTTGGCTCAGGTTGTGATCTCGTGGTTCATGGCTTTGAGCACCGCTTCAGGCTCTGTTGACAGCTCAGAGCCTGGAGCCTGCTTCAGATTCCGTGTCTCCCTCCCTCTCTGCCCCTCCCCCACTTGCGTGTGTGCTCACTCTCTTTCTCTCAAAAATCAATAAACATAAAAAAAATTTAAAGAGATAGCTTATAGAATTGTATGAGGTCTATAAGGAAAAATTCCTACAAGAAATATGTGAGGGGTGCCTGGGTAGCTCCATCGGTTAAGTGTCCGACTCTTGGTTTCAGTTCAGGTCGTGGTCTCATGGGCATGGGATTGAGCCCTGTTTTGGGCTGCATGCTGATAGCACCGAGCCTGCAGCCTGCTTCAGATTCTGTGTCTCCCTCTCTCTCTCTCTGCCCTTCCTCCGCTTGTGCTCACTCTCTCTCTCTCAAAAATAAATAAATAAACTTAAAAAAAAGTCCAGTGATTAGTAGTATTATTATTAGATTGTTGAGAGTTTTGATAAATTACATGTGTATAATGTGCCCAAAAGTACCTGCTGCCCAGTCTAAAAATAGACTATAGATAATAATTTTAAATTTTAAAAATGAATAATATTGCAATGGATGATGTTTTTTTTCATTTAAGAGACATTCTTTTATTGCATTTTCATTATGGCCTTCAGCCAGTTTGCACTCTTTTTATTTTATTAAAAAAAATTTTTTTTAACGTTTATTTATTTTTGAGACAGAGAGAGACAGAGCATGAATGGGGGGAGGGTCAGAGAGAGAGGGAGACACAGAATCGGAAGCAGGCTCCAGGCTCCGAGCTGTCAGCACAGAGCCCAACGCGGGGCTCGAACTCGTGAACCATGAGATCATGACCTGAGCTGAAGTCGGACGCTTAACCGACTGAGCCACCCAAGCACCCCAGTTTGCACTCTTTTTAATGGGTGCTCTTAGGAATTAATGATATGAGTTTGGTTTTGTGCCTTCAACTTGGGAATTCAAAACTCCACGTCATTTGTCTCTGTGTATTCAGTTAATAGAAGGAAAAGCATCAGCTCTGTCTTGTGACTTTTATCAAAATAAAGTGGGTCCTCAGAGCTTCAGCTCCTTTAGATGACCCACGTGTGGTCCCTCCTGCTTTGGGGGATGGGGCAGAGCCTCGTGGATAAGGGTTACTGGTCCCAGGGGAGATGTGACTGTCACTCTCCTAAATCTTCTCTGTCCCCCCTTTCCTGATCGTGGAGGGCTAAGACTGGAAATGTGAGGAAGTGCCTGCTTATTCTGAGATCATGGAGCCTGAGAGACCAGGCCTGCCCGTGTCAGTGGTCTTTGACCTTTCTCAGGAATTCTGACTGCACTGGCCTTGGGACTCGCCCCTCTGGACTCTTTGACTCTCGCCCCTCTGGACTCCTCAGTGAAGAGGAAAACGTGTTCCCAAGGTTTGGGTTCTAGGCATTTCCTGTGTCTTTAGGATGGGTATAGCCCGAAATACCTAAGCAGAGGCTTTGTGTTGCATGTCTGCTTATATTAACATACCCAGTGGATGCTTTGTATTTTTGTCCTTTTGGTTCTTTAAACCGCCTGCGGGTGTGGGGTAACCCTCATTCACAAATCTTGGGAATGAATGAAATGTTTGAACAAAATGAAAACATGTACTTGTTCTACATACAGATTCACAAATACCCTATACAGGCACCAAACCGACCAAGTTCCTTATTACATAGTAACTTTGGGGAAGAGCAATTTTCAGAAATGTTCTCTTCTCATTTTGGGTCATCCAGTTGGTCTGCTAATCCTGTGCATTACATTTTCTCCTGATTGCCTTTCTCTGAGTTCCTTTTTACTTTAGGAGCCCAAGGAGCTGAGGGAGTGGGCATATGAGTGTTGTGTATATCCACATTTCTTAGTTTTATTACTCTTCTAGAAGACTTTGAATCTGCTGCTAAAAGAAATACAAGAATTCAGGATGTTAGAGTATGTTTTCCTGGGATACAAAATCTTTAAGGGATTATCATGCAAATGAATATGAAAGCAGAAGGATATTCACCGACTTTGATGGTCTTTCTGGAGGCAGGTGCTCATTTCCTCTGGCCATCCTCTTAATGTCTAGGTGGGGACATTTAGGAACATCTGGTCATTGTGCCGGTGATGGCTCAGCACTTTTAGCTTTTACAGATAGTTGGGAATGACAGATTGGGAACAGAGCTGGGTCGTACTTTCTATTTGATTTTCTTTCCCGCAGCCTTCCTACTAGATCTCATTGATCCCCATGTAATGAAGGTGCGTGAGAGGATGTTGGTATCCTGGCATCTGTAATACACGGCCCATCCTTAGATTCATCACCTGCCTTGCAGATTCGATGCCTGTGCGGGCCTCTGCTTCCTGCTCCCTGTAAAATACTCTGTGCTGTTGAGAATCAACCACCTCTCACCGCACGGTGTCGCTGCTGAGCTAGGCTGCCTGGTGGACAGACTCCCTGGAATCTGTTCAGAGATTTTTTTTTTTTTCTCTGCGTCAGCTTCACATACTGTAGTAGTTTTCCATTCTATTGGTGGCACTTTCTTTTGGATGTGTAGGAATTATTTCAGTGCCACAGTTAATAATATCCATCTTCCATTAAACATTTGCTGGATGCTAGGTCCTATTACAGGATGGAATATGAAAGAAGAAAATAAACACACTAGTTATCTGAATAGTTTTACTGCGTACCAGCTGTGTTTACACAGTTTGGTGCCTAGGCCCTCGCTCTTCATAGCAAATGGTACAGAAGATTTATGAGGCACCTATGAGCTTCCACATTACTATGATACAAATGGAAAAGAATAGCATGGTGATCCAGGTAGGGGGAAAAAAAAAACCACTCACCCAGAGTACAGTCGACTCTTGGTGTTTGCTAGGGATGTGTTCTGAACCTTCACCAACACCCACACGCCACAGCAGCATGTGATTTCCCCTATAAAATCCAGTCATGTATGGCCTCAGAAGCGTCACCATGCATGACACCTTGAGGAAGCAGGGCTCCGCTGAGGTGCATTCTCTGGGTGAGCGGGGCTTCCCATTTAATTGAAACTCCCAGGGGCAGGATTGAAATTCAGCCCTCGGCAAGATTATGCTCTGTCAAAGCAGACAAAACACATGAACACATGTACACCACACACACACGTCTACAGAAAAAAGACTGAAAGGAAATACAGTATGTATAGGGCGTATTTCTAGATGGTGGGCTTAATTAGGGCTCATTATACTAAACTTTTGTGTTTTTTATACTTTCTGTAATGTACCTGTATTATTTTTATTAGGAACAAACCTGGTTACTAAAAATACATACAAATTACTGTTACTAGACTTCGAAGACAGCCCAAAAATGGTCACCACTTGAGTGTTAATGCTCAAAAAGTGAGAAAAGCCATTAACCAGGGACTGGTTCAATACCAAAATGGAAACATGCTTATGCACTACCATAAGTAATCACTGGTCCCAGTACATATTGTCTATTCCTGTGCTTAAATAGCTCCTCTTTCAAACTATAGAAGATGCTTTTTATGCGTTGTCCTAAGGCTGCCATACCTCAGTCCAGGTAGATGAGGGGATGGGTTAAATAGATGATGGGGCTTAAGTGATGAGCACCGGGTGTTGTATGTGAAGTGTTGAATGACTAAATTGTATACCTGAAACTAGCATTACACTGAATGTTAACTAACTGGAATTAAAAAAAAATTTTTTTTTTAATGTTTATTTTTGAGAGAGAGACAGAGCACGAACAGGGCAGGGGCAGAGAGAGAGGGAGACACAGAATCTGAAGCAGGCTCCAGGCTCCGAGCTGTCAGCACAGAGCCTGACGCGGGGCTCGAACTCACGAACTGAGATCATGACCTGAGTCGAAGTCCGACGCTCTACCGACTGAGCCACCTAGGTGCCCCTTAACTAACTGGAATTTAAATAAGAACTTAAAAAAAAAAAAAAAAGTAAGGACTGTTGTGTAGATACGGATAACTTATTTAATATTTGACATCAATATTATTTTTTTTAAAAAATGTTTATGTTTTTGAGAGAGGGAGAGAGAATGCAAGTGGGGGAGGGGGGAGAGAGCAAGGGGGAAAGAGGATCTGAAGTGGGTTGTGCACTGACAGCAGAGAGCCCGATGTGGGGTCCAAACTCATGAACCATGAGGTCGTGACCTGAGCTGAAGTCGGACACTCAACCCCTGAGCCACCCAGGCGCCCCTATATTAATTACCTTAGAAGCGCTAGCTTTGTTAGTAATGACTTGACTCTGGTGAAAGGCTAGTTCCTGCTACACTGCTGGTTTAGCTGTGGCTCCCATGTTCCTGTGTGGGCACCATGGGCATCAGCAATCCGTTCATGCCTGTGGGTGGAAGGTACTACTGGGGGGCCTGTAGAAGTGCATAATTCGAGCACCCTTGTCCCCGCGTGGATGTTTCTTGACGGAGCCCCTCGAACTGTTCCTCAAAGAGGACCACACATGTGCTGACATCTACACAGTGAGTCCTTTCAAACAGATAACCTCCTTCCTGGAGGCGTGTGTTGAGTGAGAGAGTCAGAAGCTATGCGGTTGACCCTAGATTACTGGGTGGCTGCCGCATGGACCTCCCGCCACTGGTGCTGGTGGGAAGTTAGCAGGAATACACCTTTCCGTGGGGGAATCCATATGCGTTTGTGAGCGACCCCGATTGGATAGAAAACCACAGCTCTTTCCCTTGCACAACCTGAAGTCCCATGGAAAAACTCGCCTTTTTGTTTCTGTTTCTCTGGGCTCTGTTTCCATTTTTCTCTCCACCGGGGGAGGGCGTGGGGCAGAGCCCGAGGCTCCGAGCAGCAGCTGGTTGATGGGGACGAGCCGGGATGGGACCTCCGAGCCGGGATCGGACCTCCGTGCAGAGTGGGCTGCCAGTGGATCCCTTTGGATCCCCCAGCCAGCCAGGGGAGGGGGAGGAGGGTGGACTGTGCACAGCTCGCCCGGCACGCTCCCCTGCCCTGGGACATCCCTGTTTGAGGCCTGGGGCTTTCTGAAACTGCAAAGCTGGCATTCTCTTGGGCGTTCCTCATGGAACTTGGGCGTTCCTCATGGCTGATGGCTGATGGCACCGAGGTGTCCTGCGGGATGTTGGGGGTCCTGCCACGTGGAGGGGTCTGCGGTTCCTTTGCCTTGGGGTCGCAATGTCACCGTAACAAGAAGTGACAGCCAGAGTTGTTGTGAAAGCAGCTGGGCAGAAATCGTCCCGTTGTGTCTACGTGTGTGATTTGGGTAGTGTGTGGGTGTTGTGGGATGCGTCCTGCATGCTTTAAAACAAAAACTAGTATCACATTTCATTTTGATTCAACCCCAAATCATTTGCTGTGGAATGCCTCCTCTCCCACCCAAAAGGCAGGTGGGAGTACTTTCCGTATCTGTCAACGTATTAATATCTCCTAACACAGTCCCTTCCACCCTGGGGAGTTCCTCTTCTGATGTTGGTTGCTTTAGGGAGAAACTGAGACGAAATCATGCTACATGGTTCCTCCCTCCTCCTCTCACCAACCTCTGCACTTAGCAAACATCTGAGTGCCTACTGGGCGTGAGACGTTGCTGTGGAAGTTTCCGGCCGACAGAGACATTCCCATTTTGTGGCATGCGGCATAAGTAACTAGGTGCCTCCCCAGGCCTCACCTGGGTCTCACGGCGGCCCTGACAGGTTGGAAGGGCAGGGTGGGGGTCCTTCCCCCTTCGGAAGAGCAAGCCAGGTTGTGGAGCAGTGAAGCATCTCTTGGATTTTTCGGAGTTAATTAGAATTCTCCAATTTAAAAAAAACAAAAACAAAAACAAAAACCTTTGCTTTCCATGTTTTAGCGTAGGCAGTGCGTCCTCGCTCCTTCTGCCTTTCATCTTTGCTCTGAATCTCCAATAAGGGCGGTGAGATGGAAACTCCCCGTGTTACTTTAAAACACAGCTTAGAAAATAATTTTTAGGGGTCCAAATTAGAGAGAAACTCAGAATTCCAGGTGCGCCCTGAATAGCTTTTGACATGTGGCTGACGTGGTGTTGTGGTGACTCTTTTACAATACAGCGCCAGCTCAAGAGCAGCTGGCAGATTAAAGCAAACATTTAAAAGCTTTTATAGCTGCGAATGTTTCAGGGTCCTTCGTATACCTTTCTCTCCTTTTCTTTCTTCCTTCGCCCTTCACCTAAACTGGAAATGTTTTGTTCGTTTTAACTGACTTCCTGTTATCAAACATAATGCCTGTGTCAAAGGTGACGTGATGTGTTTTGATGTTGAAATGCTAAAGAGATAATAGCTGGGGTGTTTTCCTTAGCTGCCTTTTATTTTGGTCTATCTTTTGGCGGGGTGGGGGCGGGACGCTTTTCGGCTACTGTAGGTACCATATTGTTATTTGAATCTTATTTCCACAAGAGTGTTTCCAAGCGTCTCCTGCAGGAGTAGATACTTCTGGGCCACAGGGAAGGCAGGGACTGATAATTTGCTTGTAGGAAACACAGGCAGTCACGACTTTGGTTGTTTTCTATTTGTGATGGATGTTATTTTCGTTTAGTTCTAGTTTGGTTCTTGCTGGCTGGCGTGGGGCAGGGGTAGGCGAGAGCGAGCTTCTCTCTCCGCGGTTTCCTTCTGGGGGGTAGCACTCTATCTAGGAAGGGCGCTTTTATTTCCTCAGACTATTTATATCCACCGCTTATGCAGTCACAGATCCGTGGATGGGAAACAGGCCCTTTTGGAAGAAAAAGTCCTCTCAGTCCAAATGCTTTCTGTCTCCTACAGCAGCTCCCTAATAGCTGCCATGTGTGAGTGGGGACGGATTATGGCGTTGCCTCCTGGGGAAGTCGATTGAAGCTGTCTCTAGAAGTCTTGCAGCACTCTTAGGAGCAGATTTTGGTCTCCCGGGCGTAAAAAGTACATCCCAGGGAATGAGCCCATGCTGGCACCAGGCTGGAGGGCATGGCCCAAGGATCGAGCTCAGGTGCAGAGCCGAGATCCCCCCCCCCCCCCCCCCCCCCCCCCCCGTCAGTCCCGCAGTGCTGGGTGCTGAGACCTGAGCACCATCGAGAAATGTTCCGCTTAGTTTTCCGGTGTGTGAATTCCAGACAGGGAGCACATTTTGTTTCCATTCATGCTAAAAATTCGGGAACATTGCTCGGAGAATTGTGCCGTCTTGCAAAAATGTTTGATCCCGTTTCGGGGTTTCAAAACTGACAGGCAATTTGTGGCCCTGAAGGGTGTGTAATCTGGTATCCCCTGCCCGAGTGGGAAGGTAGAGACAACCCGAGGTGGTGGTGATCCTGTGTTGGACCGCAGCCGGGAGTACAGGCCAAGACCTCTCTGGCTACCGCTCCAGAGTGGGCAAACCCGGCTAAGGTTAGTCTGTCTGTCTGTCTCTTTTTCTCTCCGAGGTACGGGAATGCTATCATCCCTTTTTTAGTTTCTTCTGGTTCCGGTTCCTCGTAGCTGCCTGTGAGTGGATGCTTTTTCCCAGGCGCTGTTGGGCCAAGTTTGGCCACACACAGCCTTCCAGATACTGGATGTTTCTAGAAAAACTCTGTATTATTCTTCTGCTTGTGTTGTATTTTTTTTCTTGAAATGTCTGCAGGCTTCGGGTTAATAATAGAATCAGTGGAAGAAATCCTGGAGTATGGGCTGTTCTTTTAGTTCTTAATTGATTGTTAGAAATATTGCCCTTCGTAAAAAATTCTAGGGGTCAAACCCCATTTGATGACTTGGGGAACATGGATTTGTAATAGAACAATTAAGGGTCTTTAGAATATTTGTTTTAGGGGCACCTGGGTGGCTCAGGCGGTCAAGCGTCCGACTTCTGCTCAGGTCATGATCTCGTGGTTCGTGAGTTCAAGCCCTGCATTGGGCTCTGTGCTGACAACTTGGAGCCTGGAGCCTGCTTTGGATTCTGTGTCTCCCTCTCTCTGCCCTTCCATTACTCGTACTCTGTCTCTCTTTCTCTAAAAAATAAACATTAAAAAACATTTAGAATATTTGTTTTAACTGATAGTTTTTAGTGGTATTTGAACCTTTAAAATTTTAATATATGATTTAGCATAAATAATGAATGAATTATTAAATATATGTGTATTTTCCTCTGTTTGCTTTAACTAAAACTTGTAGAAAATGCTATACAATCGCTGAAATAGAACCTTCCTTTGTGGGGAGGTCTTTTTCCCCGAGGAAGAGAGATTTTGGTGAAAATATGTACAGATTTCTGCTAAAAAGGAAACATACTTTCCCATCGGTACATGGAGATTTACAGTTTAATCTTGTGACATGAGTGTCAAGTTCTCCTGTGTGTCTCCTGTTCCTGTGTCCGGGTGTGGGGAGATCGGGGTTCTGGGTGAAGAGAACAATTGTGTGGGCACTTGGCTCTTGCACCTCCAAGATTTAAATTCAGATTCTAAATAGAATGTCTTGCAAAGGTGGACTGACACCAGCCCTCCCTGGTCAGCGGGATCACTCGATTCTGAATGGGTGCCTCCCCGGGCTGTTTGCTGGTGTCAGAAACCACAAATCTCTCCTGAGTCCTGAGCTGTGAAAGCGTGTAGTTTAAACCTACTTGCTTCCTGCGGGCAAAGTAAAAGTTTGAAATGTAAAATTAAAGTAAAAAGTATTGTTCTAAGAAAACTTGCAAAGTTTTCCAAGTATTTGACAAGTTGGTTTCTTGTCTTTGAGCAGAAATGAATCCATACGGCAGTTTATTAATGACTAATTAGGTGATGGCACCACTAATCCCCCTTCCTGTTTTTAATCTCAGTAAATAAGGAAATATGTCTTTTAAAAGAAAACACTCAACTGTGGTTTCGTAAATTAAAAAATGATGGTCCGTTTTTTTTTGAGGGGAATGTCCAGACCCATTCTGCCTTAGAATTGTCTAGATTATTACTCCAGATCGTTGCTTTCCACAGGCAACCTTGATCTGCATGAATATTTAAGTTTTTCCTCTGGCTTTTTTGTCTGTAAAATGTTCTAAAGGTCAAAGGTCTGTGATTTTGAGGATTCCCCTTTTGGTGTGTACTTTCCTTCCGTGATGATGGGATCGCGTGTGCTCTGTCAGGTTGTCCAAGTGCGTTTGTCACGCAAGGTGGCTTTTTAAAGGACACCCACGGTCACCAAATTGTCATTACCAAACCCTCTCTGTTCTTCGTGGGAGGATAGATGAGATGATCTTTCACATTCTTTCTAGGACTCTGGTATTTATGCTGGTCCCAGCAAAGCAATCAGATGCACAAAAAAAAAAAAAAAAAAAAGAAAGAAAAGAAAAGAAAAAGTTACTACTATTTTCATCCTTATCCTGGCATAATTGAAGCAAAGTGAAAGAATGTTTTGCTCTCTGCTTTATTTTCTTTAGGCTCTTTCTCCAATGGATTTCCCTGTTAATTTATCAATGCAATATATAGGAGCCTCAAATTTGCAATCAAGTTATGTTTTCAGAATATGTGTGCTAAATTGGCTGTTGTAAAAACATGGTTATTTATGTCACTTGGGTTTCTGTACCAGCTCACATATGTTCTCATGCTCCATGATGCAGTTAAATACCATCCTGTGGTGCTGTTTCAGCCAGACCCTGGCCTGGTTGGCTCATGAACGCACTGGGAACGCACGGAACATCTCTCTCTGCTTCTCCAGGGTTTGACTTGGAATTCAACAGCTCTGTTTCAGACGTTGCCCCAAACAGTCCTATTGGACGCCTAGTAATTCTATAGTACATATATATCCTTACAGGGAGTCAGTGAATTTGTGTTGGTAGGTTAATACTTTCCTCATATTTAAGAAAATTTTTTTTTTTTTTTGAAGCTGTTCTTTTTCTTTTTTGTAGTAACTGTTGAATTGTATACACACATAAAAGGAAATGTTTTGGGGGCACCTGGGTGGCTCAGTTGGTAAGTGTCTGACTTCAGCTCAGGTCATGATCTCATGGTTCGTGGGTTCCAGCCCCGCGTCGGGTTCTCTGCTGGCAGCTCGGAGCCTGGAGCCTGCTTGGGATTCTGTGTCTCCCTCTGTCTCTGCCCCTCCCTTGCTCCTTCTCTGTCTCTGAAAAATAAATAAATGTTAAAAAAATTAAAAAAAAAAGGAAACGTTTTGTAGAAAATTTGAAATGTACAAAAGTAAATGGAAAATGTAATGAACTCATGAACTCGATCAGTCTGCTTCCTAGGTTTTTATTCTGGCCAGTCTTATTTTGTCTAATCCTACCCACTCCTCCATATTATTTCGAGGCAAATCCCAGATATTCTGTCAGCTCTCTCATTTTAGTATGTGTTTCTAAAAGATAAGAGCTCTGTTTAAAATCATAACCAGAATACCCCTGACACACCTAAAATAAATCAGTTCTTTTGTATAGTCTCATGGCCAGTGTTCCATTTTCTAATTAGACAAATATAAAGACTGGCTGTATTATCTGTGCATAGTGTGTAAGCGTGTTGGTTCCTTTATAAAACAAATGTAAGAAGAAAGCAACTAGATATAAGCCAGTATAACTTCTGGGCAAGTAATTTGGAAAGTAGATTTCCGTGTCTCTCGAAATGCTGTATTTTAGCTCTTGCTACTAGGGTGTTCTGAAAATAGCAGCAAATACTCATCTGTAATAGCATGCAAGACAGCCATGCGTTGAAACACGGGAGTTTTGTCTGACGCTCGTCCGTTCAGAGTGAGGTACGAGTCTCTCTCCCTCTCTTTTCTGCATGAGGAGTCCTGGCTTCTTCAGCGGGGACGGTATTGATTTTTGCTCCGTATGCTTTCGGTTCGGGTTGATGTTTAGCCTTTGACCCAGCCACTTTCTTACAATAAACAGTTTGTTGATGAGAGCAGCTGCCCACCAGATTGTTTCCAGATTGTTCTCTCCTGGCTGAGGACAGAGTGCACCTTACGAAGGAGTCGGCTCTAAGCTTGTGGCTTCCCCTTCTTACAGCTCTCCGCCTTTGAAGCCAACTGTCAACCTCTGAACATTCTAGTTGTATCCAGTAAAACGGTGAATCCGCGACACTGGAAATCAGGCCTCCCTTACATAAAATTTTGACTATTTTATTTCATTCTCTGAAGGAGTGATAGCATTTTCTAGAAGTTATCTGCCCTGTGGACCAGTTCCTTATATTACAGTAAGAATTCCCAGCATTTGGTATGTGGAAATTAGTGGTAGCGGGTGGATCTGCGTAGAGAAGTGGACGGAACACGCTTGATTTTGGGTAGGAATCTCTGCTCCTTGAATATTTAACTGTTTTCCACACAATTAAGAAACGAGGTAACCTTCAAAACGAAGGTAAGTATTACCTGCCTTGTGTTATGATCTTACCCCTTTAAAATAAATTCTCCTTTTTTTCTAAGTTCTGTCTTTTTTTCAAAAGACAGTACTACATTTTTTTTTTTTTTTAATGCAAGCGACAGGTAACCTAATGACCTGTCAATTTATGTGACTCAGAGGTGCACCTTGGTTTGAATTTTTGCTGCTTTCCCTAATCACCCCGCAGCTGTTACCTGGAGTGGACTGTCTGCTCGCAGCGACCTTCATTAAGACAAGGTTGGGACTTTCAAGCCTCAGAGCCAACACTTTTCGCTAAACTGGCCACCAGGGCCTGCTGTCAGAATGGCGAGACTGAGCTCACCTCCCTAGAGGCGAGTTTACTTTTTCTACAACCAGTAAATTTTGTTAAGCTACCAATCCTGGTTTCAAAACTCAGGTCTCACTACATAGCCTCCAGTCACCAAGCATGCTTACAGCTGTATCCCTTCCAGCCAGGTATTACGTACGGCCTGGACCCAATTCAAGACCTAAGATTAAGACTTGTGTGTTTTTCATTCAGTGCCAATAAGCTGTTATTAATACACTGATTCCACATATACTGAAAAGCTTCACGAACGTACTGGGGTTTGTGTTCAGGGGGAGTACGTCCTGCGTTTGGACCGTTCAAGATTCAGGCCTCTGGAGGAACGGCCCATGGCGATGGCAATCTGGATTTTCAGGAAGGTGTTCTTGCCCCAAGTGGCCATGGCCTCCCTGCCCCAATGCGGGGGTCATGCTGATTCAACTAAAACGTTGAAGATGTTCTTGGTGGTGGTTTGATTTTTTTTTTAATTTTTTTTATTTTTTATTTGAGAGAGAGAAAGAGCAAGACAGAGAGAGAGAGTACACCAATGGGGGAGAAGGGCAGAGAGAGAGAGAGAGAGAGAGATTGATTCTCAAGCAGACTGCGCTCAGCGCAAAGCTCGACCTCAGGGCTCGATCCCACAACCTTGGGATTGTGACCTGAGCCAAAATCCAGAATTGGACACTGAACTGACTGTCCCATCCAGGCATCCCTGATTTCTTTTGATTTTTAACTTTTTGTTATAAAGGCTGTGCCCATGATGATTCTAGGATTAAAAGCAGAACAGAAATACATAGTGAATGTTGGAGCTGGAGGGGCCTTAGAGCCTCTGGAACAAATCCCTTCATTTGTCCTAAACTTTCTATTTAAAAAAAAAAAAAGAAGAAGAAATCTAAGAAAGGTGAAAGAATAGTACATAAACCACATGTAGCCTTCACCTTGATTCACCCTTGTTAACGTTTTTGCTACATTTTCTTGATAAAGAGTGTTTGGGTTTTTTGGGAAGATTCCTACGTTACTGCCTTTAGGTAAAACATAAATAACTTGTAAGTTATTTATGAAAGCGTGACGCTTTGACATTGTTGCTTCTAGGAGTTGGCAAGAGAGTGGTGCTAGTCTGCATTTGGCCCTGGGCTGGTTTTCTTTATTTGAAGTAAAACCATAGCCTCCTGGCCTGTAGTGGTTCTGGGTGGCTGGTCATCGCCCTACGGGCACATCCCCTCCTCACATCGGCCAGCATGTATGAAATTCTTACATTTTAATGTGTCTTAAAATCCTGAATTATAAAACATAAAACATCTTGGAGCCACGTGTTAGGAAGACAACTAGTTGATCTTTTATGGCTAACAAAGGGTTTCTACCCCTGATCTAGGAAAATTCCACTGATGACCACGTCATGAGTATAGGATTTACAATTTTTCTTTCAACTTTCTAACTCAAGTATTGCGACTTGGGAACTTTAGATCTTATTGCTTGCTTCCATAAGAACTTTTTTTTTTTTTTTTTTGGTAAACTGTAAGTAGTGTACAAACGCTGTTGTATTATTTATGTGAATATCTGTCTGCCCCATTAAACTGTAATACAAGATCATTTGAAAGCAAGGACCATATGTTGTTAATCTTCCCAGTATTCGGCCTATAGTAGGCATTTAGTAAGAGCGTTTTGTTTGAACACTTAAGAAGCGTTTTGGCTTTTCCCACTAACGTATTGTGAAACGTTTCCCCTGCTCCTGTGTCTGGGACACCCGAGGGGCCTCAGGGGACAGGCTAGCAGCAAACAGCCCACCCAGCTCGGACTGGCTGCCCGTCCAATCTGGTTCTGTCACCGTTTATTCAGGTAGAATGGGAATTTCATAAACAACCATGTTAAACA
Source organism: Puma concolor (assembly GCF_028749965.1). Lineage (NCBI taxonomy): Eukaryota > Metazoa > Chordata > Mammalia > Carnivora > Felidae > Puma > Puma concolor. Next base: position 151,903,086 of record NC_141675.1, on the reverse strand, counting down.
GTTTAAAAGAATTGGCTGTTGACGTGCCCAAGGAACACCAACCAGGTGGAGTTGAGGAGAAAGGCGGAAGAGTTTTATCTGTTATTAACATGCTTTCCCGTTTAGAAATTTTAGCGTGTTCTCGCTGGTTGGTCAGCCGCTCGTTGCCGCGAACGAGGAGTTACCGTCTGAAGCACAGGCTTCTCCTGTGACTGTACCGAGGGCAGTGTCCTGTGCCCCTCCCCACCCCCCGCGGGTGTGGTGTGCCCCGGGATTTTCTGAGCTTTCCAGAGTGTTCTGGTGGCAGCCAAACACATGAACCTTTGCTAAAATAAGTGGACTGGAGTAGGAGGCACTTGGTCTTCTCTGAATGCACCCCCAGCCGGCTCGTAACACGTGTTTTTCAGTATTGGAATCCTAGAGTTGATGGTACAGTTAAAAAAAAAAAAATTTTTTTTAACGTTTTATTTATTTTTGAGACAGAGACAGAGCATGAGCAGGGGAGGGGCAGAGAGAGAGGGAGACACAGAATCCGAAGGAGGCTCCAGGCTCCGAGCTGTCAGCACAGAGCCCGACGCGGGGCCTAAACTCACAAACTGCGAGATCACGACCTGAGCCGAAGTCGGTCGCTCAACCGACTGAGCCACCCAGGTGCCCCGATGATGGTACAGTTTTAACTGAGCATTAAACATTTGGGACTAAACGTTGAATAAAAAAAAAAAAATTTTTTTTTTAATGTTTATTTTTGAGAGAGTGAGAAAAAGAGAGGGAGAATGAGTGGGAGAGGGGCAGAGAGAGACAGAGACACAGAATCTGAAGCAGGTTCCAGGCTCTGAGCTGTCAGCACACAGCCCGATGTGGGGCTTGAACCCACATACTGTGAGATCATGACCTGAGCCCAAGTCTGATGCTCAACCGACTGAGGCACCCAGGCGCCCCTAAAGGTTGAATCTTGAAGCTGAATCTTGAATGTCAAAACTGAAGGGGATGTTCTAATTTTCTTTTTTTTTTTTAATTTTTAATGTTTATTTTTGAGAGAGAAAGAGAGAGCATGAGCAGGGGAGGGGCAGAGAGAGAGGGAGACACAGAATCTGAAGCAGGCTCCAGGCTCTGAGCTGTCAGCACAGAGCCCATGTGGGGCTTGAACTCTTGAACCTTGAGATCATGAGTTGAAGTTGGACACTCAACTGGCTGAGCCACACAGGCACCCCCAATTTTCTTGGTTTAAAAATGAAACTGGGGCTCCTCCTGGCTGGCTCAGTCAGTTAAGCATCAGACTTGGGCTCAGGTCATGATCTCGGGGTTTGTGAGTTCGATCCTTGCATTGGGCTCTGTGCTGATGGTGCAGAGCCTGCTTGGGATTGTCTCTCTCTCCCCATCTCTCTGTGCCCCCCCTTTCCCCCCCCACCCCAGCTTCCACGTGTTCTCTCTCTCTCTCTGTTAAAAATAAATAAACATTAAAAAAAATATTTTTAAATGAAGAAACTGAGGCCCAGAACAGGCAGGGGCCTGCCCGCTGGTGGGGAGCAGAGCTGTGGACCCGATTCCGTGCTGGGTTCTGCTGCTTCCACGTACAACGACTAGAGGGCTGGAGGCCAGGCCCAGGGCTGCTGGGCCGGTGGCTCGAGGGGGGCCCTGGAAATCAGCCTGTGCCTGGCATCTTCCACATCCGCACACGTCAGCAGGACACGCTGTCTGGGGTGAGCGGGACAGGCCGCCCGTGGGCGCCCCCACTCGCGCAGGCCCACCTGCTCCGTCAGGCCTGCTTGTGTTGGCCCGGGACAAAGGGCGTTTCGTACAGGCAGGCTTAATGAAGGCCCTGGAGACTTCTCCGGATGTGGAGCCCGGACCCGCGAGTCCTGTCGGTGGAAGTTAGCGCCTCTCGTGTGGAAGTGCCGGTGGAGCTCCGGCCGCAAAGCCTCCCTTTCTTTTAGTGCCGTCCACGGCTCCCTTCTCCTCTGCGCCTCGCGGACTAGATTTCACCTCGAAAACGAGCCCATTTGGCCCCGCCAAGGTGTGATGCCTATAAAAGCAGCCTTGTTAGAAATGCCTCATTCATTACCCCTGTTTTACTGCTCCGCCCGTGCCTTTTGTGGTCTCCCCTAGTTGGCAGGTAACAAAAAAACGCAGTAAATCTGTGGCCTTTCGGAGCCCGAGCCTGAGTGATACTTTCACGCAATAAAAGGAATACAGCTTCACAGACGTTGGTTGGGGGCCTGCTGTGTCCCAGGCACGGGGACCTGGAGTGACCGCGGCGAGTTCAGCTCACGAGGGCCGCCTGTCGCCGGGATTTGGATATCTGATGCCATCCTGAGGCCTCTGGAGTTGCTGGGTTGAGGTCCCTGGTGTGGTCTCGACCGGTGAAGGATCAGCATGTGTGGAAGGTCAACTTACTGCAGGGCCCAAGTCGAACTTCTGGGCCGGTCTTTGAGAGACGGTCGGGTCAGAGAGAGCCACCCCGCGGGCTCCGAGCAGCTTTGGGTTCTCCCTCGGCAGTTGTGTGTCGGCCACTGTCCAGTGTGCCCTGTCCCCTTGTTCCCGGCCCTTCCTGGGCTCTGCTTGTTCTCGGCTACAGGGTTGCATGAGCAGGAGGGGAGCAAGGTGGGTGGATTTCCTCTGCCCTCTCGGCCTACGGCCCCAACGGGCAGCTCTGTCCTCCTCCTCCTGCAGGCCCGTCGCTGGCCCAGGTGTTCCCCATCACCGAGCTTTTAGCGTCTCTTAACTGCCCACAGTTCCGTAGGTGGCCCTTCTAGATACACCATCTATCCCTGGCTGAAAGCAGAGAGGATGAGTGATAACTCACTTAAATGGTAAAACTTTTGTTTCTTTGTGAAAATGTCCTGGGGACACCTGGGTGGCTCAGTCGGTTAAGCAGCCAACTCTTGGTTTTGGCTCAGGTCATGATCTCACAGTTCACGAGTCTAAGCCCCACATCCGGCTCTGCGCTGACCGTGTGGACCCTGCTTGGGATTCTCTCTTTCCCTCTCTCTCTGCCCCTCCCATGTGTGCTCTCCCTCCCTCCCCTCCCCACCAAAATAAATAAATAAACATTAAAAAAAAAAAAAAGTTGGACTTAACTGGAAAGCAGCGTCATCGAGGGCCCCATGGGAGATCTTGCTGCGCTGGGGCCAGACTTGATACAGGACCAAGATGAGTGGTTTCAAACCCAAATGCCTATGGGGCAGAAGGGATAGCACACCAGAGTCCAGCTGCAGAGTGTGTCCCCAGGTGATGAGGGCGGTGCTGCTTGGCCCCAGCCAATTACTACCGTGTGGGAAAGAGTTTCCATTTACTCCAAAGCCAACAGGATATTTGATGTGAAATGTCCTGGTTTGTGAGTGTTAGCAACTAGTTCGAAATGAGTGGGCCAAATAAGATACATCCCCTGTGGGGTCATTTTGGCCTGTGGGTAGGCTAACTTTTGGCGGTGGGTGACCTGGATGTGTGTGGGGGTGGGTAGGTTTCAGCTGTATGCCATTAAACTATCAGCCCCTCAGGTCCAGTCCATTCATTGTGGGGTAACAGTGCTTGGGACTGGTGGCTGAGCCTCTCTGGAGAACCAGTAAGGCAGGGGTCTTGGGAACTCAAACTGGGATGCAGTGCTGTCCAGAGTGGAATCTGGACAAGTTAGGTGAGGGATGATCAGACTGCAGCAGGGTCAGGAGGGCTGGGCCAGAGGCACCTGCATGGGGGGCCCACCGGGTGAGGAGGAGAACACGTATTTCAGACCCTGCCCTACTCTGTACTGGTGCTCAGAATAAAAGTCCACCCGGCAGTTGCCAAATGAGCAATCCCTACCTTAACTGAGGTCAGGACCAAAACTGGTCCTGCTCTTCCAGGAGTGACATCTTTTGATGATAAAGATCTGCTGCGCTGTGTGCTTTCATCACCTGCGTGAAGTCCACGTGAAATTGGCTCTGAATATTTTGTTTGGAAAATACTGCTAATAAGCATTGGGTTGCTTCATATAAATTCCATGAGAGTTAGAAGAATATCAGCTCCTGTTTCCTTGAGAGCATTTAACTGGGAATGGGACACCCATAAAAAAGAGCGTATAGTCCATGTCTTTGTAGACTCATTTTCTGATCTGCCCGCTTCCGGTTGCCTAGCAACGGACAGTGTTATGACTGAAGCACAACTAATTCGATTATTTACAATGAGGCACATGTTCTCTGAGATAGGAAACCTTTATAGGTTAAGATCAGTTATTTTCCTTGGGAAAAGGAGCACCAAAACACAAACAGATGACAATCAGTATTTTAATACATCCATCACTGAGTTTTCACCCGGTGGATCTTGTTAGGTGGGTAAATGTAGCAGATAAAGACGAGTGATGGGGTGAAGTGGCTGTACTGTGACGTGACACAGAATCCAGTATGCCTCTGATCTTCGTTGCACTTCCTGTAGCAGACGTTACAGTATGTTAACTAACCATACAGCAGCCACTCCTGTGTATTTACACTGAATATAAAAGTAAGCATTCATCTCTCCAGAAGTTGGGATACTGGTATTTTTTGGACATTAGTGAGTAATATTGAGTCTCATGGACTCTAGTTATTCTTTAGTGTTGCGAGGGCTGGTTACTATTTGCGTTTTTCAAAAAAAAATCAACTTTAGGTATAAGTTAGATTTAAGAAGATGCACTCATTTCAGTGTAAGGTTTGATACATATATATGCCTGAGTCACCATCATTACAATCATGCTATAGAGTGTTCCAGTGTCCTCCAAGATTCCCTTGTTCTCTTCCTCAGTCAGCCCTCATCCACTCCGCACTCCCGTACCCAGTGTCAGCAGTCACGGATCTGCTTTCTATCACTGTAGGTTAGATTGGTCTTTTTTGAAGTTCTACCTGAATAGAATCCTACAGTACATACTCTTCTCTGTCTTTTCTTTTTTAAAAATCAGAATTATGATTTGGCAGAATATAGCATCCATTCTTTTTTTTTTTTTTTTTTTTAATTTATTTTTGGGACAGAGAGAGACAGAGCATGAACGGGGGAGGGGCAGAGAGAGAGGGAGACACAGAATCGGAAACAGGTTCCAGGCTCCGAGCCATCAGCCCAGGGCCTGACGCGGGGCTCGAACTCACGGACCGCGAGATCGTGACCTGGCTGAAGTCGGACGCTTAACCGACTGCGCCACCCAGGCGCCCCTAGCATCCATTCTTGATAAAAACCCTCAACAAAGTAGGTATAGATGGGACATACCTCAACATCATAAAGGCCATATATGAAAGATTCACAGCTCATATCATCCTCAATGGGGAAAAACCGAGACCTTTTCCTCTATGACAGAAACAAGACAGGGATGTCCACTCTCATCATTGTTATTTAACATAGTACTGGAAGTCCTAGGCTCAGCAATCAGACAACAAAAAGAAAAGGTATCGAGGGGCGCCTGGGTGGTTCAGTCAGTTGAGCGTCCGACTTTGGCTCAGGTCACGAACTCACGGATCATGAGTTCGAGCCCCGTGTCAGGCTCTGTGCTAACAGCTCAGAGCCTGGAGCCTGCTTCGGATCCTGTGTCTCCTCTCTCTGTTGGCTCCCGCTTGCTCTCTCTCTCTCTCTCTCTCTCACTCAAAAATAAATAAAAGGCATCGAAATCGGGAAGGAAGAAGTCAGACTTCCACTGTTTACAGATGACATGGTACTCTATGTAGAAAACCCAAAAGACTCCACCAAAAAATTGCTAGAACTAATACATGAATTCAGCAAAGTTGCAGGATATAAAATCAATATATAGACATCTGTTGCATTTCTTCTATACAACAACAATGAAGCAGCAGAAAGAGAAATCTAGGAATTGATCCTATTCGCAATTGCACCCAAAACAATAAGATACCTAGGAATAAGCCTGGCCAAAGAAGTGAAAGATCTGTACTCTGGACACTATAGAACACTTATAAAAGAAATTGAAGAGGACACAAAGAAATGGAAAAGCATTCTATGCTCATGGATTGGAAGAACAAACATTATTAAAATATCTATACTACCCAAAGCAACCTACACATTTAATGCAATCCCTACCAAAATACCACCAGCATATTTTGCAGAGCTAGAACGTACAATCCTAGCATTTGTATGGAACCACAAAAGACCCCGAATAGCCAAAGCAATCCTGAAAAAGCAAAGCAAAGCTGGAGGCGTCACGATTCTGGACTTCAAGCTATATTACAGAGCTGTAATCATCAGGGCAGTATGGTACTGGCACAAAAACAGACACACAGATCAATGGAACAGAATAGGAAACCCAGAAATGGACCCACAACTATGTGGTCAACTAATCTTTAACAAAGCAGGAAAGAATATCCAATGGAAAAAAGACAGTCTCTTCAACAACTGGTATTGGGAAAACTGGACAGCAACATGCAGAAGTATGAAACTGGACCACTTTCTTACACCATACACAAAAATAAACTCAAAATGGTTGAAAGACCTGTGAGACAGGAAACCATCAAAATCCTAGAGGAGAACACAGTAACCTCTTTGAGCTTGGCTGTAGCAACTTCTTACTAGACACATCTCTGGAGGCAAGGGAAACAAAAGCAAAAATGAACTATCTACTGGGACTTCATCAAGATAAGAAGCTTCTGCATAGAGAAGGAAACCATCAACAAAACTAAAAGGCAGCCTATGAAATGGAAGAAGATATTTGCAAATGACATACCTGATAAAGGGTTAATATCCAAAATCTCTGAAGAACTTAATCAAACTCAACACCCAAAAAACAAATAATCTAGTTAAGAAATGGGCAAAGTACATGAACAGACATTTTTTTCCAAAGAAGACATACAGATGGCTAACAGATGCATGAAAAAATGCTCAATGTCACTCATCATCAGGGAAATATAAATCAAAACTACCATGAGCTAGCACCTCACACCTGTCAGAATGGTTAAAATTAACACAAGAAACAGCAGATGTTGGTGAGGATACGGAGAAAGGGGAACCATCTTACATTGTTGGTGGGAATGCAAATTGGTTCAGCCACCCAGGAAAACAGTATGGAGGTTCCTCAAACAGTTAAAAATAGAACTACCTGATGATCCAGCAATTGCACTACTAGGTATTTACCCAAAGGGTACAAGAACTCAGAGTCAAAGGGGCACATTCACCCCATTGTTTATAGCAGCATTATCAACAATAGCCAAACTATACAAAGAGCCCAAATGTCCCCATCAACTAATGAATGGATAAAGAAGGTGTGGGTATGCACACACACACACACACACACACACTGGAATATTACCCAGCCGTCAAAAATAATGAAATCTTGCCATTTGCAACGACATGGGTGGAGCTAGAGTGTATTATACTAAGTGAAATAAGTCAGTCACAGAAAGACAAATACCCCATGATTTCACTCATGTGTGGAATTTAAGAAACAATACAGATGAACATGTGGGAAGGAAGGAAAAAAAGAGAGGGAAACAAACCACAAGAGACTCTTAATGATAGAGAACAAACAGGGTTGCTGGAGGGAGATGAGTGGAGGATGGGCTAGATGGGTGATGGGCATTAAGGAGAGCACTTGTAATGGGCACTGGGTGTTATATGTAAGTGATGAATCACTAAATTATATGTATTAACCAGCTAGAATTTAAATAAAAACTTGAAAAAAAACCCCAGCGTTATGGTTTTGAGATTCATCCATGTTATTGCATATGTGACTAGTTCAATCCTTTTAATTGCCAAGTAGTGTTCCATTGTATGGATAAGCCTTAACTTACTTATTCATTCACCTGTTAGTAGACATTTGGGTTGTCTGTAATTTTTGGCTATTGACCATTCATGTACAAGTGTTTTTGTGGACACGTGTTTTTATTTCTCTTGGGTAAACACTTAGGAGTAGAATTGCTGAGTCATACGGTAAGTGTATGTTTAATTTGAAAATAAACTGCCAAATTGTTTTCCAGAATCATGGTACCATTTTATATTTGCATAAGCAATCTCTGAGAGTTCCCAGTTATTTCACTTCTTTGCCAAAACTAGATATTGTCAGAATTTAAAATTTAACCATTCTAGTGGGTGTGTAGTGGTAGTTCATTGTGGTTTTAATTTGCATTTCCCTGATGACAAACGATAGGAAGCAGTTTTTCATGTACTTATTGACCAACGGGTATTTTCTTTTGGGCAGTGTTCAAATCTTTTTGTTGATGTTGTATGTTGAATTTTTTTCTCTTGTAATTCTGATTTAAGAATGCTTATTTATAGATTCAAATTTTTTATCATATATATATACTGAGAAGAGTTTCTCTCAGTCTGTTGTTTACCTTTTCATTTTTTTAACATTATCTCTTAATGAGCAGCAGTTCTTAATTGGAATGAAGTCCAGTTTATTATTTTCTTCTTTTATGGTTCATGCTTTTGATTTATCTGAGAAGGGCTTTACTTTTCCCAAGGTCAGAAGTTTTTCTCATTCGTTTTATTTTGGAAGTTTCATATTTGGGTCTGCAGTTCATTTCAAGTTTTGGGTACTTGGAAGGTATAAGGGTCAAGGTTATTTTGTTTTGCATATGGATGTTCAATTTTTTCAGTACCATGTATTGAAAGATGATCCTTTTTCAGGTGAATTACCTTGGTGCTTTTGTCAAAAATCTATTGAATATGTATGTATGGCCTTACTTCTGGCCTCTATTCTGTTTTGATTATCTGTATCTGTAGGCTAATACCATACTGATTTGAATCCTGCAGTTTTAGAATAAGTCTTGAAATCACATAATGTAAGACTTCCAAGTCTTTTCTTTCCAAAATTGTTTTGGCCATTCTAGGTCTTTTCCATTTCTGTGCAAGTTTTAAAATCAGCTTATTAATTTCTACAGAAAAAAAAAAAAGATGGGATTTTGATGGGATTGTATTGCATCGATCAATTTGGAGAAGAATTGACATCTTAACAGTATTGTGTCTTCTGATCTATGAACATGGTATATCTCTTCAATTATTTAGGGCTTTAAAAATTTAATTTAGTAGTGTTTTGTAGTTCTGACACATATTTTAAATTATCCCTAAATGTTTCACATCTATTGACACCATTGAAAATGGTATTTGAAGGGGCGCCGGGGTGGCTCAGTCGGTTGAGCGTCCGACTTCAGCTCAGGTCACAATCTCACGGTTCATGAGTTCGAGCCCCGCTTTAGGCTCTGGGCTGATGGCTCAGAGCCTGGATTCTGTGTCTCCCTCTCTCTCTGCCCCTCCCCCATTCATGCTCTGTCTCTCTCTGTCTCAAAAAAATAAACATTAAAAAAAAATTAAAAAAAAAAAAGAAAATGGTATTTGAAAAAAAATTCGTATTCTCAGTACTAATTGCTAATATATAGAAATACACCCAAGTTTTGTGTATTGACCTTGTATTTTGCAACCTTGCTAAATGCGCTTACTAGTTTAGTACTTTTTTTTTAATAGGCTCCTTGGGGATTTCATGTTGTATGCAACATGTCCCAAAAAGAAAGAAAGCTATATTCACCTTCCTTGAGAATGGCTAGTGTTTCCCCACTGCTGTGGCTAATTCAAAGGGCCAAGCATATATGTAACTATAAAACATTCAGTTTTTGGTTTCACCTGAATTGCATTCATTTGGGTTGAAATCTTGGGAAAGGTAAGTACTAAATTCTTGTGGTTCAAATGTTAAAAGAATAATATTAATCAGAAGATTTTTATGAATTTCATTGTGGTGAAATTTGATAGCATTTGTTTTGTTTTCAATAGGACTGACTTGACTTTCAAAGATTTCAGATTTCTTTTTGAGGCTTGTGTATCCATATCAAGACCATCTCTTATCAGTGCTTTTTTTGCATTTTACCTCTTGGGATACAAACACACATTTATACATGTCTGCATCTATACGTATCTACATCTATATATCTATATCTATTTCTATATCTATCTGTAACTTGTGGAGTTTTGATAAGGACTTTAATGTGCGTTTATATGGTGAATGCTTACTAAGCATGGACTATTTGCCAGATCTCGTACTGGCTGCCATGGATACAGTTGGGAGCAAGACTGAAATGTATGTATGCTGTCTTTATGGAGCTTACATTCTAGCAAGACAGTGGGACGTTGAATAAATGGTTATACAAATTATGGAATTACAACTTGATAAGTGCTGTAAAGTCACTGTTTATGAATAAGAATTCTAGCCTAGATTGGGAGGATCTGTGGGTCGGAAAAGACTTCCCTAAAGAAGTGACATTTAGCTACACTCTGGTCATTGAATTCAAAAAGGTAGGTTTGGGGGTGGCATTTCCACACTGCCTTAGTGGTCATTAGTAGACTTAAGCCAAGAATCATGGATTAATTCTTTTTTCCTACGTGTGTTAGCAGCTACTTCCACAGCTCTTAAATCATGGTAACTTGAGTGCATCTGAGAGGATGTATCAGGCAGATTTGCACCCAACAGGTAGTAATTTTGATATGTCTTGTAACCAGAATTTTATTCTCCTGTCCAGGGATGATGGACTGTGTGTACTCAGTTTTACTTGATGGCGTAAAGTTGCATTTGTCTATCGTGAATATAAATATTTAGGAGATTTATAGGTAGTATACAGTTATCTTTCTTAAGATGGTACAGGTCTCATTTTGTATCTTTTAGATTATCTTTATTCTGAGTAATATATTTGGCTCTGAGTAAGTCCTGAAAGATTACATGAAAGAGGCATAAGAACAAAAACCCATGTTCCTTGCTTACGTCAATTTATTTTGCACATTTGTGCATCTCAAGTATTGGTTTCAGAAACAAATAATTTGGAATATCACTTTAGTAATTAGTAGACATAACAGTGATAATGTAATTCCTTGAGAATCTGGCTCCCAACTTGTAGGCAAATAAGAATAAGTGGTTAAATTTAATGAGCCACGTTGACCTACTTTGCCAAAGGTTATGTATATTTGAATAGTTTGAATGAATTTTTAAGCACGTGTCATACTAGGTTTTAGTTGTGTGTATGCATACCTGTATTTCCTCCTCTCTTTATTCTGTGGTACTATTTTTGAGGAATAGTGGGTGCTTGGGGCGCCTGGGTGGCTCAGTTGGTTAAGTGTCCAACTTCAGCCCTGGTCATGATCTCGCGGTTTGTGAGTTCAAGCCCTGCCTTGGATTCTGTGTCTCCCTCTCTGCTCCTGCCCCACTTGCGCTCTGTCTCTGTCTCTCTCTCAAAAATAAAAATAAACATTACAAAAATTAAAAAGAAATGGTGCTCCATACGTCTTTTTTTTTTTTTTGATAACTTTTTTTTTTTAAATTTACATCCAAATTAGTTAGCATATGGTGCAACAATGATTTCAGGAGTAGATTCCTTAGTGCCCCTTCCCCATTTAGTCCATCCCCCCTCCCACAACCCCTCCCGTAACCCTCAGTTTGTTCTCCATATTTATGAGTCTCTTCTGTTTTGTCCCCCTCCCTGTTTTCATATTATTTTTGTTTCCCTTCCCTTATGTTCATCTGTTTTGTCGCTTAAAGTCCTCATATGAGTGAAGTCATATGACTTTTGTCTTTCTCTGACTAATTTCGCTTAGCATAATACCCTCCAGTTCCATCCACGTAGTTGCAAATGGCAAGATTTGTTTCTTTTTGATTGCCGAGTAATACTCCATTGTGTATATATACCACATCTTCTTTATCCGTTCATCCATCGATGGACCTTTGGGCTCTTTCCATACTTTGGCTATTGTTGATAGTGCTGCTATAAACATACAAACATTGGGGTGCATGTGTCCCTTTGCAACAGCAGACCTGTGTCCCTTGGATAAATACCTAGTAGTGCAGTTGCTGGGTCGTAGGGTAGTTCTATTTTTAGTTTTTTGAGGAACGTCCATACTGTTTTCCAGAGTGGCTGCACAATGCAAAAGAGATCCTCTTTCTCCACATCCTCGCCGGAGTTGTTGCCTGAGTTGTTAATGTTAGCCATTCTGACAGGTGTAAGGTGGATGTTTGTTTGTTTTTTTAAATGTTTTATTTATTTTTGAGAGAGAGAGGAGCGAGGGGGAGACCTCATGTGTGCATGAGCATGAATGGGGGAGGGGCAGAGAGAGAAGGGGACAGAAGATCCGAAGGGGGCTCTTCGCTGACAGCAGCGAGCCCAATGTGGGGCTTGATCTCGCGAGTCATGAGATCTTGACCTGAGCTGAAGTTGGACGCTAAGTCAGCCGAGCCACCCAGGCACCCCTTTCCTCCTCTCTTTATTCTGTGGTACTATTTTTGAGAAATAGTGGGTGCTCCATATGTATTTCTTAGATGAATGATGTGTGGGTGGCCAGTTGAATAATTCACTCCAGAGAAGATTCCCTGCTTTGTTCCGTTCTAAGTGTTACCTGGTGCCAACCGTTTCTTTTTGGTTTCGTCGACTTTGAATGGAGATTTACGTTGCCTCCAGCTGCTGGATCACCACTTAACCCTCTGCTTGAATTAATGAAAACTGCAGTTAGTTAAGAAATACTTGTTTTCCAGATTATTTTCCCTTTATTTTTGTGACTTAACCTATTCACCCATACGTATGTTTAGCCTTTGTGGTGCACTTGTGACGTCCTGCTGACCTGGGGAATGTGAGGAAGGCAATACCTTAAGGGCGTTGACCAAAGTTTAAGGTGTTGGTCATAACTAATGAGGTTTGGAGCTATCTTAGTTCAGGCTGCTAAAACAGAAGTGCGTAGGCCAGGTGGCTTATAAACAACAGACATTTATTTCTGACACTTCTGGAGTCTCCACGTCTGAGATGAAGGTGACAGCATGGTTCGTTCTGGTGAGAACCTACTGTTGGGGTGCAGAGAGCTGTCTTTTTGCTGTGTCCGTGGTTGGTTGGAGTGGGTGAGCGATCTCTGGGGTTGCTTTATGTATATGTATGTATATGTATATGTATATGTATATGTATATGTATATGTATATGTATATGTATACATATGTATATACCTATGTAGTTTTTTAAGTTTATTAATTTAGTTTTGAGAGACAGAGAGAGTATATGTACAGGCGTGCAAATAGGGGAAGGGCAGATAGAGGTTGAGAGAGAGAATCCCAGGCAGGCTATGCACTGTTAGTGCAGAGCCTGATGCAGGGGTTGAACTCACAAACCATGACATCATGATCTGAGTGGAAATCAGATGCTTAACTGACTGAACCATAAGAGCCACTCCCGTAACCCATTCAGGAGGACTCCCCCCTCATGACCTAATCACCTCCCAAAGGCTGCCACCACCTGATGTCATCACCTTGGCGATTTCAATTTCAACATGAATTCTGGGGGGACGCAAATGTTTAGTCCATAACTGGGGGTTACCTTAGTATGTTTTTTATTCATTCATTCTGTCTTCTCTCTCTAGTAGAATTTGTACCAAAGAAATAATAGTGAACAGGGAATACTGTGTTTAAAATTTATCTTGGTTCTTTGTGCAGAGGTGGAAGGTCAGGGCTATCGCTTCTGGTAACTCACGTCAGCTTGCCCTCTTCCCACAACTTTTCTGGTGCTTGTTCGAACAGAATCACTTCCTGTTTTGCATTGCTCCTGGGCACATTGCTTTTCCCTCTGGAACTGTCCTCCGCTGTTCTGTACTCCTCTTGCTGTCCTTCCCCCTGGCTTGTGAACTCATAGGCCAGGATTATCCTGTTTTCCATCTTTATGTCTCCATAGGGGCCTCATTTGCAGGAGGTCAGTAACTTTATATGCCCCCTCAGCCTCCTCGGTACCTATTCCACATAGCTCTGTAGCTGAGTGTGGCTGGATAAAAGCACAAAATTGTGCCAACGGTTCACTCTAAATTGAGAAACACTAACCTGGAGTGGACCCTGAACACTTCCATTTGCTCATTCTATTTTCCCTGCTTCCTTCATTTTCTCCCTCTGCCTTCTCAAGCCTCCTTCTTCCTTTTCCCTCTTAGCTGATGATCTTGCTTGTTATTTATGAGAAAAATAGAAGGAATCCAAAGATGATGTCAACAGCTTTCAGCCCAGGACTCCTACCTGCCTCCCTGCAGACTGGGAGCAGAGTGCTGGCAGTGTAAATGAGTCCCAGGGCTGATCTGGATGGCTGTGTGGCAGGCAGGGGTGAGGGAGGGCTGCGACCCAGTGGGGGAGCAGGCTGGGTGTCTCCATTGGGGATGTGAGCCCTGTCCATCCCGGTGGGGGAGGGCTCTGCCCCCGAGGCCGACCCCTCTGCTTGAGCATTAGGATCCAGTCCTCACCTGTTCACCTGTTACCTTTCTGGATAGGACCATTCTCGTCATCATTAAAAAAACGTGCTGTTACTTCTCACATTTAACCAAACCATACCTGTTTGGGCCCCCTTCCTCCCTGCAGCCACTGCCCCAGTCTGCTTTTCCTCTTGAGGAAACTCCTTGCCAGAGTTTTGTTCTTGGAGTCTGCAGTCTCTTTCCTTCCCTTATTATTATTATTTTTTAATGTTTATTTATTTTTGAGAGAGAGAGAGAGAGAGCATGTGTGGCGGAGGTGGAGAGAGGGGGGATCAGAGGGTCCGACGTGGGCTCTGTGCTGACAGCCAAGAGCCCGATGCGGGACTCAGACCCACGAACCGTGAGATCATGACCTGAGCTGAAGTCGGATGCTCAACTGACTGAGCCGCCCAGATGCGCTTCTCTCCTTCCCTTATTAACATCAGGTGTTGCCTGCATCCAGTGGGCTCTGTCTTGAGGAGTCCAGTGGTTACGGCTCAGCCCTCTTCTTACCGCCCTAGCGTCATCTTCGTGCCTTCTTGCCACCTGTGAAACTGGGCCCCAGAACTCACAGGGCACCCCCGTCTACCTACACACACACATGGACACTTGCTTTTCCTTTGCCTTCTCGTCTCCCTGATATCTAAGCACTGACACCTGTTGTGGGTTGTATTTTGTCCCCCCCAAAAGGTACATTGACGTCCTAATCTCCAGAACCTGTGAATGTGACTGTATTTGGAAATAAGGTCTTTGCAGACGTAATCCAGTTAAGATGAGGTCACTAGGGCTGGCCCTAATTCAATATGGCTAGTGTCCTTATAAGAAGAGGACAAGAGAGATAGATGGACACATGGAGGGGGGCCAAGGATTGCCAGCAACACCAGAAGCTGGGAGAGCAGCCTAGAACAGATTCTCCCCTAGAGCTTTCGGAGGAGTGTGGCCCTGCCGACACTTGATTTTGGACTTCCAGCCTCCAGAATTCCGAGAGAATAAATTTCTGCTGTCTAAGCCCCCCCGGTTTGTGACACTTTGTAACGGCAGCCCCACGGGACCAGTGCAACCACTCTTCTCATCCACAGTAACTTCCTCATTGCTTTCAGCCTGTCTCCCGCCTTCAAATTATCATCCATAGTCTGGAGTTTCCCAAATTGATGTCCTCGATGTGGCCCTCTCCCCTAACCCCCTGACTCACGTGTCCCAGTGCATTTCCCAGTGCCTGTCTCAAACGTGCCGTGCCCGGAGCTGGCTCTTCCCTTCCAAACCTGTCCTTTCCTGCCCTTGCTATTTCCAGTGGTAGCTCTGTTCTTCCAGGTGGTCAGGCCGGAAATCTTGCAGAAATAAGCCTTTATTTCCTTGTTTTGCAAATAAAGCTGGCTGAATTGGTTGCTTGGGCTCATTTTTGACTCCCCATTTCTGCTGACATCCTAAATGTGATCTCTCTGCCAATCTTATAGCCGCTATCCCAGAGTCCCTTCTCACATGCCCACTGTCACACCTGTCTAGGGGTTGTCGTCACCCTCCCAGGAACTTGAGAGGTTTCCTGACTGGTGTCTGCTTCCATGTGTTTGTGTCCCTCAGGTTGCTGAGCGACTGCTCCTGCTGTGACTCTGCCGAGTGGGTTACCACGCACCCTTCTTCAAAGCCCCCAGGGCTCCTCGTTGGCCTCGGGCCCCATAGCGGCCCTGAAGCCTCTGCATGGCGTGGGTGCTGCTACCCTTTGCCCTCTGAGCTCCTTGCCCTCCTCCTGGCTTGTTCTGCGTCCCGTAGGCACTTCCCTACCCCCTCGTGCTCCCTTGGGGCCTTTGCTTCTCCTTGGAATCCTCTATATAAATAAAGGACAGCGGGGTGCCTGGGTGGCTCAGTTGGTTAAGCGTCTCAGCTCAGGTCATGATCTCTCAGTTCGTGGGTTCAAGCCCTGCGTCGGGCTCTGTGCTGACAGCTCAAAGCCTGGAGCCTGCTTCAGATTCTGGGTCTCCCTCCCTCTCTGATCTTTCCCCACTCATGCTCTGTCTTTCTCAAAAATAAACTAAAAAATAAGGAAAAATAGAGAAGAGTGTATACGTTAATAATATACAATTAATAGTATGTATATGTTGCATACAATTAGTAACATAATGTATGGGTTGTATATAATTAGTAATATAATGTATACATTGTATACAATTAGTAATGTAATTCCTTCCTCCCTCCCTTCCTGAAGTCCGTCCTGTGTTTGTCTGCCGTCCCTACGATGTCTTACCTCTGAACTACTTCTCTTTCTTCTCTCCTTGGCACTTAGGAGAATCTAGTGTTCTATGTCTTGTGCTGATGGATTTGAAAAATTAACTGGTTCCTGTTCTAGAATATAAATAAACCTTATGAGGATGGGAACTTTGGCCCCTTGGTTCACTGCCGAATCTTAGAACCTCGGAGAATGTCTGCCATGTGGTAGGCGCCCCGTAAGATCATAATATTTGTTGGATGAATGGATTGACAAAACATTTTAGTGGAATGTGCTATTTTTATAATAGTTAATGTTTATTTTACCATTTGTGTGTGTGTGTGTGTGTGTGTGTGTTTGCTTTCTTTTTTACTTTTAATTATGATAGTTTTAAAACCTGGAGAATAGAGAGGATAGTGTAACAAGTACCCCGCATATGCATGATCTAAATTTAACAGTTATTAGTATTTTGCCTTTTTTGCTTCATCTAATTTGGGGGTAAATTACAGACATTGTGACACAGGCACTTTTCTAACATTAAGGACGTACCATTAACATGCCTACTGAACCTGACAGTGAATCTTTGTTATTTGATACATTCTGTCCATATTCAAATTTCCTCATTGTCTCAAAATGTCTCTTCCAGCTGGATTGTTCAAACCAGACTCTGGTGAAGAGCCACTCATTGTATTTGATCATATCTTCTTCTTCTTCTTGTTATCTTTTTTTGAGAGAGAGAGCGTATGTGTGAGCACACGTATGGGCGGGAGGGGGGCAGAGGGAGAGACAGAGAATCCCAAACAGTCTCCACACCCAGTGCAGAGCCCAGTGCGGGTCTTGATCCCACGAACCGGGAGATCATGACCTGAGCTGAAATCAAGAGTCCCGACACCTAACAGACTGAGCCACTCAGGCGCCCCTCTTTTTTTTTAAATAATAAAAACCCACTGAGAATTCCTGGGATGGTGATTATCGCCCCCCATCCTGAAGGGAGGAACCAACACTGTAGGAAATCACTCAGAAGTCACACAGTCCCAACACCTCTGGCCAAAACAAGAAGGAGAAAAATCATTCCCCTGAGGATTGGTCGGGCTTTGTTCATCCAAGAAGGATTGGGAGGACAGACGCAGAAGGGACCCTCGCGTGACACTGGGGGTGGGATGGCGGTGTGCTGGACCCCAAGCTGGCTTCTTCACAAGCTGGGGGAGACACAGATCCACTTTTTCTCTGGGGTTGGAGTTCTTGGTCACCGGGCTCATTTCTTACCCTTGGTGAGACTGTCACTGCCCCAGGGAAAATTTCCATTCTGTAGGTCCAAGACAAGTTTGTCAGTAGTGAGGTAGATACAGTTCTATGATGAAGCCATCATCTGGGAGATGTTCTGGGCTGCCCAGACTTTGTGTGGTCTGATACAGCCAGGGTTCCTGCTCAGGGCTTCTTCAGGGTGAGCAGGTTGGGGTCAAGGGTTCACACAAGGTTTGGTCTCAACCCCTGTTCCCATCCTTACTCCTCTAGCCCTTCTTTGGGCTGTCAGATCCAAGGTTATGCTCAGATAGCTCATGCCCGGTCCCACTTTGGTCCCCACCTGTGGACCCGCTTGCAGGCAGCTGCTGTATTTGGTCGTATCTTCTACGTCTCTCTTCCTCCAGACGGGGTCTCCCCCTCTTCTCTCACCCCCTCTCTTGCCTTTTTGTGCCCTGTGACACTGACTTGCGGATCACTGTTTTGTGAAATGTCTCACCTTCTGGATTCTTCTGATTCCTTCCTTCCAAAGTTGTTGAACTTGTTCCTCTATCCTATGTATTTTCTGTAAACTCAAGTGAGTTTTAGTGGTCTGTTTGAATTGAGTTGAATAATATTTTATCTTTGAAGCTACTTCTCTGTGGCCACGTGCAGCTTTGGGACATACCCTCGTGTTAACAGAGGGGTATTTTTCCTCTTTTGAAAGGCCTAGCGTTTGCATGAAGGTAGCATAAGAGCCTGGATCTGTGTTTACTGTGACAATTTGATTTTAATACATTTGGTGTTGACCTCTTGGGGTGATGACTCCCTCGGCCCATAGTTCCCTGGTACCCCACCATGGAGGGAGGCCTGTGGGTCCTCCAGGGCCCAAGAGGAAGTTGCAGCCTCCTGGGAGGCTCTAGGGCCCCTGCTTGTTTCAGGGGTAGAACGGAGAGCTTTGTTCTGGGTTAGGCGGGGTTTCTGGTAGGCTCTACTTCACCCCCCCCCCCCCCCCCCCGCCCATCCCCACCCCCGAGACCCACATTTGGCAAAGAGAAAGCACGTGTTGAGTTTCCCATTATTTTCCCATGTGAAAGTCAGGTCTCCCCTGCTGGTGACCTGTCAGTGGCTGGTGGTGGTCAGCTTGTCCAGGAAGAGGAGTTGAAGGTTCTCCAGAGGCAGAGAGCAAATGCTGTTGTCTCCGTGCCTGGTCTTCTGTGACTGCTTTCACCTGGCTTTTTATGGTATTTCCCCAGCTAGGATAATGAATTTCCTTGAGGGGCAAAAGTAGAAAGCTGTAAATTTTCTGCAGAATGTATAGACTAGAGGATTACTAATGAATTCTAGAGCTGGAGAAGACATCGAAGGATTTAGGATATTATGTAGGATAGAAAATTTAATAATGAGCTGTATTTATTTCTCTGGGTCCTGGCTTCTAAACAGTTTACAGGTTACCCTTAAACAACATGGGGATTAGGGGAGCCACCTGCCCCCCAGTGCGGTCAAAAATCCACAGCATATACCTTTTGGCTCCCCCAAAACTTAACTACCGTAGCCTACTGTTGAAGCCTTACTGATCACATAAACAGCCAATTAGCATGTGTTTTGTGTGCTATATGTATTATATACAGTATCTTTACAATAGGGCAAGCTAGAGAAAAGGAAAAATTATTAAGGAAATCATAAGAAAGGGAAAATACATTTATAGCACCGTACTGCATTATTTTTTTAAAGTTTTATTTGTTTACATTTGTTTACACCCAACGTGGGGCTCTAATTCACAACCCTGAGATTGAGTCGTATGCTGTTCCGACAGAGCCAGCCAAGTACCCTAGCACTGTATTGTGTTTATCGAAAACAGCCCGCATGTGAGTGGACCCATGCGGTTCATAACTCACGTTGTTCAAGAATCCACTGTATTTTTATAGCGTAAACATACTTCGTGGACTTACTATCGATTGTGTGGTAGCACAGATGTTCGGAATATGTTACTTTAGCTCTTTCTGGTTGTGATTTAGGAAGTACTTCTATTACCAAAATGGCATTTTAAGGGAAAGCTACCCTCACCGAATGTAAGGCCAAATTATGACCTTTTCATCTCTTTCTTTGTAACACAGGAAATCTGGGATCCTCTTATGCAGTGGCTGGGGAAGCATGTGGATCCTGAAGGAGTAATCAAGTCCAGCAAGCTCTCCCTTAAGTTTGTTTCATCCTACACGTCCAACATAGAAATCACCCCATCTGCTCTACCCGTGGTGACTGACGTGGAGTCCTTCTTATCAGAGAATTTTAACTTACAGATCTACCGACAAAATCTGCAGACAAAGCGACTTGGAAAAGTAATTCTGTTTGCCGAAGTGACGCCCACCACGATGAACCTTCTGGACGGGTGAGTTCTGGCCAGACGTCGTGCACCGGCTCAGAGGAGTCTCATTATATCGATTGTTCTGTCTACCCAGTGCTGGGGGAGAAGGGGTAAAGATGACGAAGGAGAGTTCTCATCAGCCCATTAGCAAGGTGGGAATACCCTTGTCCTGTCCGAGGTAAAGCACAGGGAGAAAAATTAAATAATGATTTCCTTGACCACAGATTCGTATTTTAAAGCTAAAGCAGGGGATTTTGTACATTGTGACCCACCTCCTTTAGTATCAGGCCTTTCAGATGATCCTTGGCGAAAGAACTTTATGAAAAAACGTCTTTAACAGGTGGCATTAGTACTCAGGACATCATTTGATTTTTCGTATTGGTATAGCCAGTGTTAAACATTTAGTTGAAAATGTTTTGCGGGAGCACTAGGATAGCAAATCTGAACGACACGTATGCTGCGTTAGATGGAAACGCAGTGGAGATTTCGTACTTTTGGAAACCTGTTTTGATGTGTTCCCATCCAGCACATTTTGTCGGCACTCTGCTGTCCCATTCGGATGTTCAAGATTTATTCTTCCTGAGTTTTCCTTCTTATTTTTTCTGTCTTGTGGACTTTTTTAAAAAAAAGTTTTTATTTAAATTCCAGTTAGTTAACATACGGTTTTGGGTGTACAGTGTAGTGATTCAACACTTTCGTACCTTAATCCCCATCACCTATTTTCCCCACCCCCCACCCGACCACCCACATGTCCTCTGCAGTTAAGTGTCTGTTTCTTGGTTTGCCTCTCTCTTTGTTTTTTTCTCCCCTTTGCTCGTGTTTCATGGACGTTGGTTAAAGGTTAAAAAATGGCAAACAGATGAAAGGATTTTTTTTTTTAACTCTTAAATTAGTATTAATCGGTACTCTTCTATTGAGATAGTTTAAAACGTAGGCTTATAGAAGGAGTGAATAAGAAAGACATCTTCCCTCAACATGGGACTAAAATTTCAGGAATGTTAAGACTCTAAAAGAACCACTGGATTTACAGTTTCTAGGCATTTTCTTTCATAGGACTGCACAATTAGATGCATAATTCAATGCAGGGAAATATTTGGGGCTTTCTTAATAATTTCTGGAATTCGGTAATATGTTGATACGGTATGTTGAAATGATACAATACCTTAGTATTTTCTTGACTGTCCTGCTCACACCTATGCCCTTCTCATGGAACTGGCAGTTTTATGTGGGGATAGTATGTAGAGAAAGCACCAGTGTAGTGGAATTGGTAGAGTGAGGCAGGTGTAGTGGGAAGGGGAATATGAGCCATGGTCATGAACAGTTCTTGTTTGCTGTTTTTTCTTGTGTTGTCAGGTACTTTCATTTTTCAGCGTTCCCACCCTCTCCCGCCTCCCCTCCTTCCCAGTCCCCTGTTCTCAGATGAGCAGGAAAAAGCCTGTGTTGGTATATGGAACGATCATTACTTGCTTGTGTGAACTCTGTGATAATCCTTTGTTACTCAAGAGAACACTATATTGAAAATATTGAAAAGGTGACCTATTATTATTATATTTTCCAAATAAAAAATCAGACATAGTACTTAAGATAAGATTCGGAGAGATTAAATTTAAATAGAAAAATATTGGCACGTCTTGTCTGTTTTTGTTGGACAATCAGCGAAGAATATTTTATGTTGGGATGATCTTGAATTAGTGGAATGATGGCCTCTGAGCTTATATAGCGGGCAGTGCATTACTAAGAGGGCTCTGAGCCCTTTCGAGTGAATGGACTGTGTCTCCTGTGTAATCGGATGGTTGGGTTTCTTTATATCCTGGTGAGCATGTGTTTTAGGATAGAAGAAAAATGCCATGTAAATACACCTGCTTTAGTGCCCTTGGATCTTGGTAAGTTCCTTTTTGATATTGAACTTTTGTTTTTTGTTTTTGTTTTTTTTTAATTCTGTCTTAAGCAACTCGGGTCTGTAAAAATGTGTAGGTGAGCTCAACAGTAGTGGAGTCAGAACCTTCTGGAGGATAAAGAGTTTTTATTTTTACCAAGGAAAAAGAATATTTTGGCCTTTCCGAGGGCATTTGGGAAGCTTCTTTGTTTCTCTTCTTGTCTGGTCTCTGTAGAGCACAGAGAATGAAATGGCTTTGATGATTAATGATTAATCCCTCCGCCTGGCACAGAGCAGATATTGAATAAATAAATAGTGGCTGCTCCGTGTAACTTACAGATGTCTTCTTCCACTGCTCGTGTGGGTCCGTCCTAACACTAACAGATAAAGTTACTCACTGCAGCCTCGTGAGTCAGCAAGCCTGGTGAGAAGTTCCTGGGGGTGGGGTGGATGGACTGTAGCCTTTTTTAGGCGAAGGACTTTGAAGTGGTCACCTTGGTGCCAGAAACTCAGTTGTACACAAAGGGACCATGAGATAGATATGTGAAATATATGGCTTATCACTCTCTGAGAGTGAGACCGAGACCATTTCTGTAGCTGATACTCTATTTGTGGGCTGTCCTCATGGAGGCACAGTCTATGGTCGTGGTAATAATAATAATAGCAACTAACATGTATTAGAAGCTTTTATCTTCCAGCCACTGGTGCTGCGTATGTTACACATATCCATCAATTTCATACGTCATCTTTTAGTGCCTAGGGCCATCAGAGTCAAACTCTAGTATCACACCAGCATGTAGGAAGCTACGTATCACAATTTACTGTATGTGAATTGTTCCTGTGGACTGACCACATCAATAAGTCCAGGGCAAGAAGACTTTTCAAAACTGTGGCCTGGGTTTGAACTCTGTGTGTGCCTCTCTCTTTACATCTGTTACCTCTGTGGCTCTTTCCTTATAGTCTGGAATAGAAGTAAAATGTAAATTACATACTCTTTATTATAAGGTTTCTAAAATCCTTTTTCTGTGCCCCTCCTCACCCATGGCGACTTACAGCAGCTAAAAATTGGGAGTTCTCTTCCCGAGAAGGGAGGGGGAAAGTACGCAGTGGGGAACAGCCAGGAATTTCTGCCACAGTCCCAAATATCTGTGTTGCACCTTTTTCCCCGTTTCCAAAACTCTCGCCCCCTCCTCCAGGAAGATAGCCCTGCCAGTCTACTTGTTTATTTCCTCTCGAGCAGATTCAGGATCTCTGGGGATGGAGTCTTCTTACTCAGGGCTGGACGTGGCTCCCTGAGGTCTGGCGGTCTGCTGGTTAAAACAGACGTGTTCTCAAGGGCACCTGGCTCAGTTGATTAGGCTTTCGACTCTTGATTTCAGCTCAGGTCATAATCTCACAGTTTTGTGAGTTCGAGCCCCGCATTGAGCATGGAGCCTGCTTGGGATTCTCTCTCTCCCTCTCTCTCTCTGCCCCCTCCCCCGCTCACACCCTCTCTGTCTCTCTCTCTCTCTCAAAAAAAAATAAAATAAAAATAAAAACTAAACTACAAAACCCCCCAAACCACAAACGCAGCCTGTTCTGTGTCCCCAGCACTCCTGTGCACTGTGCTGCTGTGGGTGAAGTGGGGACCATGGAGTACCCTGGGCGGGGAGAGGAAAGACTCCCTGAGCTGGCGGTAGGCAGGTTTCCCGGCTGTGTCTGGCAGCCCTGGTTCTGTTCTCCAGGAAGGTCTCTCTCGCCTGGTGCGCGTGGGGTCATGGCTTTGCCTCTTGGGGAGGTCTCAACTGCACCACGTCTGAGATGTGCATCAGAGGGGCTGGGCGTATGACATCCACTGTCTATGAGGGTTTGGGGTCTGGGTATTGTTTGGAGGGTGAACAATCACAGCCTTTTCTAGGTCAGCCTTATGGTTTCCATGGAGATAGAAGTTTCTGAAGACTTTAGTAGGCCTCTGATGGTTCCGTGTGACTAGCCGTCAGTGATCTTATCAGGACAGAGTGTTTCAGTCTAAAAACTCTGGTCTTTCAAAGGCCTCGATACTCTGCTCATCCCCTTCTCTCCCAGTTAGATGGTGGCTCCCGTGGCTGAATGAAACGGTGGCTTGGATGAAAAAAGGCCAGGCCCTCCGTGACATCTTTGGCACAAGGCTCCAGGCTGTCTTTGCCGAAGCACCTGTCTTAGCACCTACTGGGGCTGGCGAGACAGCCCCATAGGCTCCGTCGTAGATTGCTGGTTGCCAACCGAGAGCCCCTCTTATCAGGTCTCTTTTCTTTTGCATCCTTTGAGGTCAGTTAGCTCTAGTGGAGATCATTTCTCTTTCGGTGAACTTTGCTGAGGGTGTCAGGAAGGACTGACAAACACTGACATTGTACGTTTTCAGAGTTCTTTATTGTAATGGTACAGCTTCTAACAGGTGCGTGGTCTTCTTCCCAAGCTATAGAAATCCAGGCCTCTATTGAATGCTTTTTCTTTTTAAGTTTATTTATTTTGAGAGAGAGAGAGAGGGAGAGCGCGAGAGGCAAGCAGGGAAGGGGCAGAGAGAGAGAGGGACAGAGAGAGAATCCCAAGCAAGCTCCGCACTGTCAACACAGAGCCTGAGGTGGGGCTCGAACCCATGAATCGTGAGATCATGACCTGAGCTGAAGTCAGACGCCCCTGTTTTGAGTGCTTTGCTACTGCGTGACGATAGTGGTCTCCAGTTATGAGCCCCTGAGACCCATATTCTCTCCAGCTGCTCCCTGCCTCGGTCCTGCACGTTAGACTGCAGTTTTAGGCCTTGTTTTTTGGGACAAGTGTAAGTCCGAACCCTGGGGCACACCCTATTCAGGTACCAATTTTTAGGTCACTTAGGATTAGACAGATATTTCCAAATTAAAGTGTTTCAAGCAGGATTGAAGTTTATTTCTCTGTCCTATAGGTGAGGTAGAC
Organism: Puma concolor; assembly: GCF_028749965.1. Classification (NCBI taxonomy): domain Eukaryota; kingdom Metazoa; phylum Chordata; class Mammalia; order Carnivora; family Felidae; genus Puma; species Puma concolor. The sequence continues at coordinate 151,878,357 of NC_141675.1, read as the reverse complement.
TAAGACAGGCAGTCCAGGGGTGGTCAGTGTGTGGCCCACAGTGTCAGGGACGCAAGTGAGTTGCACTGTCACCCTCAGCAAGTGGTCTAAGAGCAGCCCAGGCATTTATGTTCTTGTTCTAGCCAGTAAGCAGGAGGATGTGTATGGAGGGTGTGCCTCACTCTTTATGGACTCTTTCCAGAAATCGCTCATGACATTTTTGTTTATGCTCTAGGGCTAGGATCTAGGCACATGACCATATCTACCCGCAAAGAAGGTGAGGAAATAAATGTGGTCTTTATACTCAGTATCCGTGAATCCACTGCAAATCAGGGTCCTTGTGCTAGGGAGGAATGGAGACTAGATATCGGAGAACAATTAGAAGTCTTTGTCCCAGGCATGGACTTTTTATTTGTCAGCCTACTAAGAAAAATAGCTGGGGGCCTTTAAGTTGTATCCAGATGAGGATAGCCCCAGTGTCTATAAGGTTTGAAATCATTGGTGAAAATAATTTTTTTGAATAGTAACACTAGTTCTGTTTCATTGCTTACTCAATGCCATTAGAGGTATTTTTCTTATGTTACTAGTGTAAATCTAGGACGATTTGGAAATTTCTCTTCTGACAACTATTTTGGAGGGCATTGTGCTTTCTTCTTTGACTGCAAACCCAGTGAAATGACCGTGGCCCTGAGACAGACACTGAAAGCTTTCATTTGACCTCAGGTTATGAAATCAGGCTGGTCCAAAGGCCATGAACCCCTACCACCTTCACCTCCTTCCCGTAACCTGTGAAATTTATTTTATTTTATTTTATTTTATTTTATTTTATTTTATTTTATTTTATTTTATTTTATTTTATTCATTTCATTTATTTATTTTATTTTATTTATTTCATTTTATTAATTTAATTTAATTTAATTTGATCTTCTTTTATCTTTTTAAATGTCTATTTATTTTAAGAGGGAGAGAGAACAAGCGAGCAGGAGAAGGGCAGAGGGAGAGAGAAAGATCCCAAGCAGGCTGCATACTGTTAGTACAGAGCCCGACACGAGGCTTGAACCCACAAACCACAAGGTCGTGACCCGAGCCTAAACCAAGAGCTGGTCTCTTAACCGACTGAGCCACCCAGGAGCCCTTAACCTTTGAATTTTAAAGGTGTGTTATGGGACAGCTGGGTGGCTCAGTCGGTTGAGCATCTGACTTCGGCTCAGGTCGTGATCTTTAGGGTTCGTCGGTTAGAGCCCCGCATCGGGCTCTGTGCTGACAGCTCGGAGCCTGGAGCCTGCTTTGGATTCTGTGTCTCCCTCTCTCTCTGTCCTTCCCCACTAGTGCGCTCTCTCTCTCTCTCTCTCTCTCTCTCTGTCTTTCTCTCTCTCAAATAAACATTAAAAAAATAAGAAAAAATAAATAAAGGTATATTAGTAATTCAGTAGAGGGCGGGGGAGCTCTGGAGAAAGGGAGTAACCAGGGGAGATAAGGGGGCTGCTTGCTAATAATTAAATCAAGACAGTTGAAGGGCTTGTGGGCTTCCCTCTCCAAAAATAAAAAGTGAAAGCCATGTCCATGAGTGATGTTCCTCCAAAAGTCTGACTTGGCTGAGCTACCCATCCAGTCTGGTTAGAATAGACAATTTCACCCTGTATCCCCTGCTCCAGTCATTTTCTTGGGCATGTGTTTCTGACCATGACATGTATTTTCTACTCTATTGTCAGGGTAACCTTTTAGATGTGATGCTGGTGTTGATTGCCTTTAGACACCTTTCTTTTTCTTTCTGCCCTATTCCTGGTAGGTTTCCCTGTGACCAGTTAGCTCAGCTTGTTGGATAGAGTCCCCCGGGCGTGGATTCAGTACTCTGTCTGGCCCAGTGAACTTCATTGTGTCCCATAGTCACATCCTACAGCTACGCACCACAGAAGCCGTTTGCAAATGTGAGCTCTTGGTGGTGGTGGGGTCTACGCAAGGGGGTATGGCAGGCCACTGAATCCATCGCCACTGCTGGGAGAAACACTTCCAAGTGGCGTGGTCAGGGTGCCACACTCTGTCTAATCTGGTAAGTGATGATTGGCCCTCTGCTGTGGGGAAGGCGTTAGGCCTAGACCATGGAGCACAGAGCTTGGGGGTAACTGAGTTGTGATCATTTTGGAACTGTCACTTATTAGACTTTGACTGATGTCATCTTTTTTTTTTTTTTTTTTTTTTTTTAATTTTTTTTTCAACGTTTTTATTTTTTTTTATTTTTGGGACAGAGAGAGACAGAGCATGAACGGGGGAGGGGCAGAGAGAGAGGGAGACACAGAATCGGAAACAGGCTCCAGGCTCTGAGCCATCAGCCCAGAGCCCGACGCGGGGCTCGAACTCACGGACCGCGAGATCGTGACCTGGCTGAAGTCGGACGCTTAACCGACTGCGCCACCCAGGCGCCCCATGATGTCATCTTTTTGATGACTTTTACCAGGTCAGTTGAGATATTGAAATAACTCACGTGTGAAGCCACAGTTTATGGAGTGGTCGATGAGGACAGACTTGTTCATACTGATTTCCTCGGCATACTTCTATATCCTCAATAAACTGGTCAAGGGTGGGCTCTTTTATCTGCAAAGGATAATACGGATTTCCTTATTAAATAAGTTTATTTTCTTAGTATTGTTTTAGGCCCTTGATTTCTCAGAGGCATAAGTTTGCCTTCATCACGGATGGAATAAGCATTTATGGAGTGCCTTCTGTATGCCAGGCCCTCTGTTAGGCACCGGAGGGAGAATGATGGGGAAGGAACTACCCAGCCCTTCCAGGGCATCGGAAGAATCAGATGCCGGTGCTGTTCAGTTCACACAAGCCGCATGTGCCCTTCTTGTTCTGAGAGCTGGGAGTTTGGGCAGAGAGAGTTGGGTGCGGTAGATGATGTGATGTAGGGAAGGAAGCAGAGTGGTCACTGAATTGTTTTTGAGCAGGTACTATGTGTCAGGCATCATTCCTGCTACCATAGATCTCCGGGTCTGGTAGGGGAAGATGCTGGCACTGAAGATCTTGTCACCAGGTAGCTCTGTACCCTTGGCGGTGTTCCTGCCCTGGTTCTTGCTTTCCTCAGCTGTGAGGTCTAGGGCGCTGGACGCTCCTTCCATGTGAGCAGACTTGGTCGGGCCATCTTCCCGAGTCTGCCCTTTCCATCAGCCAGCCTTTCTGTCTTTCCATAACCTCCAGCGCCTTTAGAGGGCTGAAGTGGTTTTGTGAGTTGGGCTCCCGTCGTTTGAGAAAACTTTGTATGGGAGACCATTGCCTTTCTACGGGCAAAGGGAATGAAAAGGAAAAAGAATCCTATCACATAGTTTTTGCAGACATTTGGGGGAAATCGCATTGCGGAGAATGGCCACCATCATTTGAGAAGGTATTTTTGTTTCAGAGTTTGGGGCCAATCCCAGCTTTTTGCCTCTGTGCGTGTGTGTCTCCTCAGTCCCAAACGTCTCTTCCCCCTTTTCTGCTCTTCTGGTTCTGCTCCCCTAACTTGCTCTCCTGCACACCCTCCTCCCCTGAAGTCGAGGCCTGAGAGACAGAAATTGGGCTGGAACTAATTTAATGGCTGAGTGACCTCACAGTAGAGAAACAGCCGGATCCTAATAGGGGTCTTTGTCTACATTTCCACCCTGGCTGGTAGCATGCCCGTCAAGAGTCAAGCTAGAGACACAGGTGGAAGCGATTAGACCTGTCATAAGGTTTGAAAAATTGATTCTGGAGGCGAAGTGAATAGATTGAACTTGACAGTGTTGTCCTAAAGATTCTAAGGGAAAATTCTGTAGTTTAATTTGAAATCCCTTGATTATTCATTAGTTTTCCAGATGGCTTTTGTTGATGTTTTACATATTAATGCCTGTATTGTGTTATTGGTGTACTCTTAATGTGCACATAGGTAACGAGCAAAGAATAAATACATGGTAAGTGTCCCAAATTAATGGGATGTTGGTGTAATCGTGAAGTAAAGGGTTTTTAAAAAGTTGATTGCTTTGGAATAATTACTCTGAGCTCTTTTATGGGCCGGTTTGGTGCTTTTAAAGTGGAAATTATTGAGGAATTTTAAAGAAACCTTCATTTTAATGTTTACTTCTAAACTAAGGTTTAGAACAGAGCTCCAGCTTTTGACTCTGGAGGTCATGACTGAAGGGCTGTTCTGGCAAGTTCTCCATCAAATGCTCCCCCCACCCCACCGCCCCCAGTACAACACCTGAATAAGTTAACCTTTCATGTGCCAAGCTCCTGGAAGTGAACTATGAAGTGGCCTATTATTTTCCAGAGATGCCTCCACATCAATTTTTAGTGTTTGAGAATGTTTACTTTCACGTTCTGTAACTGATTTTTTCAGGCAGGGTAAACTTATTGTGAGGTTTGACATTTTACGGTGGTTACGGTGCATTCTGTGTAAATGGCGTTTTCATTAGAATTGGACCTTCTTTGACTCTCTCTCCTCGTTCAACCACATTTAACTGTCCGACGACCTGAAGCGTCCCAGGTCTTACTGTACGGGAGAGTGAGGGTGAGTGTAGCCGTCAGGCCAATGCCTTGTGAGCAGCCAACAAAGGACAGACTGCCCAGCCGTGACGGCGGTTCTGCTGTGCCCGGCACACGGGGGAGGTTCTTCCTCTGGAACCTTCTTCCAAACACACAGCACAGTCCTTTGCATGTTCTCAGTGGTAGTGGTCTCATTCTTTTGAGAGTATACCAGGCTTTTAGAAAAAACAAAACAAAACAAAAAACAACAAAACAAGGTATACCCCTTGTGCGCAGTATTTGCAAAAACAACTAGTTCCGTGGCTCACTCGTTCGTTCCTTCCTTCGTTCCTTCCTTCCTTCCTTCGTTCCTTCCTTCCTTCCTTCTTTTCTTGGGTATTTATTTATTTAAATTGATTTATTTTTAAGAGAGAGAGACAGAGCGTGAGAGGGGCAGAGAGAGAGGGAGACACAGAATCTGAAGCAGGCTTCAGGCTCTGAGCTGTCAGCACAGAGCGTGACGTGGGGCTCGAACAAACTGTGAGATCGTGACCTGAGCCTAAGTCAGATGCTTAACTGACTGAGCTACCCAGGCACCCCCCCCCCATTTTCCCCCCACTCATTTCTAGTTACTGAGGATAGACTCTTGGTTTGACCTAAGGGCTTAGATCTCGGGATGGGATATTACTGTCCTGGGTCGGGATTCCAGTTCTGCCTTTTACTATATGAGTGACCTTGGGTAAATCAGAGACCATTCAAGCCTCCACTTCCTTATCCATATGATGTAGCTGGTAATAGTCTCTGCTTTCTTCTTCTTCTTCTTCTTCTTCTTCTTCTTCTTCTTCTTCTTCTTCTCCTCCTCCTCCTCCTCCTCCTCCTCCTCCTCCTCCTCCTCCTTCTTCCTTCCTTCCTCCTCCTCCTTCTTCCTTCCCTCCTCCTCCTCCTCCTCCTCCTCCTCCTCCTCCTCCTCCTTCTTCTTCTTCTTCTTCTTCTTCTTCTTCTTCTTCTTCTTCAATTCAGTCGCTCAACTAATTTGTCTTCAGCACCAGCCGTGTGCAGGCCTTCGGGGTAGGCTCTGGGATCCAGTGGGGAGAGGCAGCAGACATGCGAGACCTTTCTTCCAGGAGCCTGCATCCACCCCAGTATCTGAGGAGGATGTACTGAGATATGTCTGCAAAGCTGTCTGTACAGAGCTTATAGTTTTGAAAAATTTTTAATGTTTATTTATTTTTGAGAGAGAGAGAGAGAGTGCGAGTGAGCAGGGGAGGGGCAGAGAGAAAGGGAGGCAGAATCTGAAGCAGGCTCCAGGCTCTGAGCTGTCAGCACAGAACCTGATGCGGGGCTCGAACTCACGAGCCATGAGATCATGACCTGAGCTGAAGTGAGCCACCCAGGTGCCCCATCAGCACAGAGCTTATATTGACTGCACTGTCACTATCATTTAAACTTCGGTGTAATCCTTTTTTTTTTCTTTTTTTGACCTTCATCAAGCCTTCTTCAATGGCAGTGTGTGCGTGTCCATGAAACAAATCAACACTGTCTTCACCCCAGATTGTAATACATGTTTTCTTGGGGTGGAGTTTTTGTTGAAGGTTTTGGCAGTTTTTTCTCGTCAGACAAGAAGCATGATGGCTCATCACGAGTTACTATTTTGCCAAAAACGTGTTATTTTAGTCCAGCTTTTCTTGAAAGATGAGAAAACATAGTCAGTTGTCCATATTTGTGTTGCCCTTAAAATATGCAGAACGAGTTCCCTTTCTTTCTTTTTTTTTTTTATCAAGCTTTCTCTATTTTAAAATCTTAACAATTTATCATTTTCTTAGGCAACAGCAATCATTTGGAAAAAGCTGGAACGTCTACCCTTTGAACATTTTCGTTGGTCCCACGGATATGCCTTGTGCGTAGCCATGATATGCGCGTATCTTCCTTGAGCCCCTGAACCTCTTGTACCAGTTAGAAGTGCTTGTGTTTGATGATGCTTCGCTATCTTCAGTTGCTTGAAACATCTCAGATACTTCTTACCCCACAGAGTTGCTCAACTGTATGCTGCACTTGATATTCATTTTGTCAGATGCCTCTGTTCCGTTCGAATGAGTAATAAAATAACACCAAGGGTAATAAAGCCAAGTTTGCGGTTGGGAAAGGCCTTCACTAAGATGGTGATAGGGAACTCCCTAGGCTTGTTTTTTCCCCAGTTCAGATACATCTTGGAGGGAAAGCCGAGGGTTAACTGCAGTTGAGAAGCGAGCCGCGTCCCGTGGTGGTTGGGACTGTTTTTTCTCTCAGTTATTGAGGGCAGAGGAGTTATTTCTTAGCGACAGGGCCGTGTACATGCCCTGGGCGGCCCAGAGTGGGCGGATGAGCCATCTGGCTTACACTGGCCAGGGCATCATGGGTACCGACAACACCTCAGGTCTCGGAGCGTCGTTGGCGAATTCCATCACTTCCCGTCTGAAAATGAGCAAATGTAGTGATATCCACTCATGGGAATGCTGCCCATGTTGAAAGGGTCAAAGGGAGTTAGTGAAATGCGGAGCCCTGTGCTCAGTCTCTGACATGAGTGGGTGGTGAGTGCTGGTTCCGTCTCCTCTTTGTCTGCCTTCTAACATGGGTGCTTTCTCCAGATGGAGACGGCTGATGCCCACCTGCTTGGAAACTGCAGAAATGAACCTTGAGAATATGTTCCAAGGTTCTGATGCAGTAAAAGTGTATGATAAGAAAACACCATTTTAATTTTTTTTAATGTTTATTTATTTTAGAGAGAGAGAGAGAGACCCCAAATGTGATTGGGGGAGGGGCAGAGAGAGAGGGAGACACAGAATCTGAAGCAGGCTCCAGGCTCTGAGCTGTCAGCAGAGAGCCCAACACGGGGCTTGAACTCACAAGCTATGAGATCATGACCTGAACCAAAGTCGGATGCTTAACTGACTGAGTCACCCAGGCGCCCCAGGAAACAGCATTTTAAAAACTTGGTTAGGTGACAACATGAATAAGGACATTGTGTTAAGGGAGAGAAGGGAGAAAAAGATCAGTACTGTGTGATATAACGTATATGTGGAATCTAAAAAAGTCAGACTCGTTAAAAACAGAGTTAAATGGTGGTTACCAAGGAATGAGGGGTGGGAGACTTGAACAGATGTTGTTTAAGGGACAAACTTGCAGGGCGTCTGGGTGGCTCAGTTGGTTGAGCATCTGGCTTTGGCTCAGGTCGTGATCTCGCATCTCAGTTCGTGGGTTTGTGCCCTGGGTTGGGCTCTGTGCTGACAGTTCAGAGTTTGGAGCCTGCTTTGGATTCTGTGTCTTCCTTTCTCTCTGCTCCTCCCCTGCTTGTACACTCTCTCTCTTTCTCTCTCAAAAATAAATAAACATTTAAAAAAAAGGTACAAATTTGCAACAAGTAGTCCCCAAGCCCTCAAATAAGTCCTCATGCTCTAATGCCTAGCACAGTGAATATCGACAACAGTATCACATAACCGCCAAACTTGCTTAGAGACTTAGAACCTAATTATTCCAACTGCTAAAAAGAAATGATAAGTAATGGGATAGAGGGGCCAATTATTGCTGCAATAGCCATCATATTACAATATCTAATTGTATCAAATTCACATCTACATGTTAAATTTATACAATAATAGGCTTCAATTAAAAAAGTAAAACTCTCAATGCAAAAAAAGGTAACTCTCAGTTTGTGAGTTAACATTAGTTTCTGAGTGGAAAAATTTTAAATCTTCTTAGAATTTGGTGTTCATGACGACCCAAGTATGGCCACTTGCCTGTATGTATACACGTGCGGAGGTAGAGGCTGAGCTGTGGATTAAAACGTTGGTTAAAATGTGTTAGGTGAGGGGCTCCTGGTTGGCTCAGTTGGTTGAACGTCCGACTGCGGCTCAGGTCACGATCTTGTGGTTTGTGAGTTCAAGCCCCGCGGTGGGCTCACTGCTGTCAGCCTGTCAGTGCAGAGCCCGTTTTAGATCCTCAGTCCTTCTCTCTGCCGTTCCCCTGCTCATTCTCTCTCTCTCTTTCTCTCTCTCTCTCAAAAATAAAAAATTAAAAAAAATTAAAACAAATGTGCTAGGTGATCAAGCAGATATTTTTCCTTTGCCTTGTTCTGCATCCCTCTCTATCATTTGCATTTCCATTTCTCCCCTGACGTTGCTTTGTGACTCACTTAGAAAAACTTTGGTTTTTCTTGCACGTAAAACACTTACCTGCTTTGGAGGGGAGGGTTGATTTGCTTTCATCCGCCCCTTGAAAATCCTTTACACACCCACCGTTTATCTGCACACACTCGGAGCTCTGCTATGCCTTTGTCTCTGCTTTTTGTTTTGGAGAGAAGCATGTTCTATTTCTGCATGAGGGGTATTCCGTCACTCTGAGACCCAGACGCCACATTTTTTCTGCATTGCACAAGGGGTCATTCATCATTTTCATTTTTTGTTTGGCTCTCCCACCAGAGTATTCAAATTAGCGAGAAGGAAAATGATGAAGTCATTGCCTGGCAGAGAAGTGTTTTCTCGGGATGTGGGAGGGGGTGGAGGAGACAAGAGAAGAGGAAGGGATTATGAGGAGGTCTGTACCTTACCTCTTTTTTCTGGCCTTTGGTTTCAGAGGTCACCTGGATGCTAATGTCATTTTCACAGTTTAAAACTGTGTAATATATAAACAGAATTTACCCCAAAATGCAACTACATGGTGGGATGGCAGTGTCAGTGACCTTGGAAACTTAGGCTGTCTTTTTTAAAATTTGCATCCAAGTTAGTTAGCATATAGTACAATAATGATTTCGGGAGTAGAATCCATATAAAACCCAGTGCTCATCCCAACAAGTGCCCTGCTTAATGCTCCTTACCCATTTGGCCCATCCCTCCACCCACAACCCCTCCAGCAACCCTCAGTTGGTTCTCTGTATTTAAGTCTCTTATGTTTTGTCCCCCTTCCAGTTTTTATATTATATTACTTCCCTTCCCCTTATGTTCAATCTATTTTGTATCTTAAATTCCACATTGAGTGAAGTCATATGATGTTCGTCTTTCTCTGACTAATTTTGCTTAGCATAATACCCCCTAGTTCCATCCACGTAGTTGCAAATAGCAAGATTTCATTCTTTTTGATTGCCGAGTAATACTCCATTGTGTGTGTGTGTGTGTGTGTGTGTGTGTGTGTGTGTGTGTGTGTACCACATCTTCTTTATCCATTCATCCGTCAGTGGACATTTGGGCTCTTTCCATGCTTTGGCTATTGTCGATAGGGCTGCTATAAACATGGGGGTGCATGTGCCCCTTGGAAACAGCACACCTGTACCCCTTGGGAAAATACCTAGTGGTACAATTGCTGGGTTGTAGGGTAGTTCTATTTTTAACTTTTTGAGGAAGCTCCATACTGTTTTCCAGAGTGGCTGCCCCAGTTTGCATTCCCACCAACAGTGCAAAAGAGATCCCCTTTCTCCGCATCGTCGCCAACATCTGTTGTTTAGGCAGTAATTTTATCTGTGTCGTTCTCACACACCAGCTGTGTGATGTTGGGTGAACCACCCAAATTCCCTGGATGTGTTTCCTTATCTGTAACTTGAGAAGGCTGTACTAGATTGGTGGCTTAATTATATATACATTTTTTAAGCAGTAAAGCCCCTTTTTACATAAACTACCCCACTGTACAGATGAGGCTAGGAAGCCTTCTCAGAGCCCAAGCTCCTCAGGGCATGGGTGTCAAGACCACTGGCCAAGAAAGTGCCCAAGGTCTTGCCATCTGGACACTCAGCACAGCTGACTGGGAGGGTTGTATCTTAATAGCAGGCTGAGTGGTTGACTGGATTATTTCTTTTTATACTCTGCCTTGTTCCAAGAGGATTTAAGGTAATGGGGATTTAAGGTTATCTGTTATGAGATAAGTTCTTTCTCCTCCTGTGGGTGTGCTGTATAACCCAAATGGATTACACGGTGTTTCTGTGGTTGTTATTATATGACACGTCAAAGCTGTATGCATATTATTCATAAACCTCAGCACCATTTGGAATTTCCCCGACTTCCCCAGACTAACAATGAGGACTGAGTAACTGTGGTTCCCTTCTGGAACCCAGGGAAACCTGTGTGGGTCCCCTGCCCCTGTTAAGCTGAATAGCTATCATCTTCAGGAGTGATTATCCAGTGGTTACTCAGATGTCTCTAGTTACAGAGGAGTGATGTCTGAGAGGAAAAATTTCTGCTGGTGTAGCTTGGGTTTCAAACACCCAGACGCCGAGAGGGGATGACACCATGGTGTAAAGATCTCAGCTTTGGTAGGGAGTGCCCCTCAGTTCCCAAACCCTTTAGGGAGTGTTCTGGGAGGGGATGTAGGGGATGTGGATTGGGGAGAGCTGTGGTGGAAATATGGGTGGGGGAGTTGGGGTGGGTGCATGGTTGTCTTGTATGAGGTCTTAGTCAACATCTCATCTCCTCTCCTCTCCTCTCATCTTATTGTTTATTCATTTTTGAGAGACAGAGAGACACAGAGCATGAGCTGGGGAGGGGCAGAGAGAGAGAGGAGGACACAGAATCTGAAGAGGGCTCCAGGCTCTGAGCTGTCAGCACAGAACCTGACACGGGGCTCGAACCCATGAACCATGAGATCATGACCTTAGCCGAAGTCGGACCCTCAACTGACTGAGCCACCCAGATGCCCCTTGGTCAACGTTTTAGATTTTGAAGTTTCATTAAAGCTTGCTTGACTCATTAACATAGAGTAGAATTTGCCCTGGAATCTGGGTATAGGTTGTGTGTACTTGAACAGTGGTGCAAAGTTTGGGGTGCGGGATTTATACAAGTGGCTCTCATCCTGGTTTCCTGGAGTTCTTATTTTTAAACTTTCGGTATCCTTCTTACCACTGACAGTACTCTAGGGCACCTGCTCTTTTCTGAACTTCAACCAAATGAAATGTAATTTGATTTTTAACATTCTGTGCTTATCCATGAAGATAACTTAAGAAACTTGCATGGTGCCTGTCAGGATTGTAAGTCCCTGATGAAAAGCTCATCTTACAAAAAGTTGTTTTTGTTTTTGTTCTGAAGCTCAGGTAAATGCTTCCTGTAGCTTTGAGTTTAGGTGTTTTTCTATTCCGTTCCCTTCCCTTCTTTCTCCTTCCCTTCTTTCTGTTGCAAAGTGTAGTGCCTCCCAACTGTTGAAGGTCAACGGAGGCCCTCTTGGGCTTGTCCTGCAGGCCAGTGGAGATAGAGCCCCAAGGGTAAGATTGTGGGCACTTTTACTTTTTTGCTGTGGCACCTGGAAAACTATCGTAAAACAGACCAAATCTGTTCGGCGCAATGTTGTTATAGTTGGGATAGAATGATTTGACATCTCGTAAACTCGAGATCAAACCAGTGGTATATGCGAAAATGGTCATGATCTCTCAGATCTGGGGAGGGAGGGTACCCAAACGGCCAGTCACCCCCTGCTGCCTGAATGCCCTTTGCACTGCTTCTGGTGTGTCTGAGTCCTTGATGGTGAGAAGCTTTCTGGCATTTGTTCAATTAACAAATATTTATTGAGCTGTTATACCTTTAGGCAGCTCATTCCAGCATCTTAGGCCAGTGCTGTCTCCTGGGATGGGTCCTTTGAAACCCCTCCCATTCCAAAAAAGAAATCTGTCTTATGGATCCAAGTAGAGAAAATTTAACTTTCTCCCAAATGATCGTTAAAAGATCTGTTAATTAGCTCAGATAGTTTAAGATATTTGAAGATAGTTATTGGCCTTTTTAATCCCCATATCACCTTTTTTTCTAAGCATCTCCTGTAATGAACATTTAGTCACATCCCTATGGTGGAGATGAAAATTTTAGGTCCAAAGATCAACAGCTTTGCATAAAGCCAGTCAGGGTACATAAAACTAATTATTTTTTCTGGAAATGTTTTTTAGTTATAAAGAGAATTCTTGGACATTGTAGAACACTAGGCAATGTGGTAATATATGGTAAGGAAATGAAAATCATCTGTAACCCCACCACCTGTAAATGATCGTATTAATCTTTTGGTATATTTTCTTCTAGTCTGTTTTCCTCCTACACAATGTATGTAAAACTGTGATTATGTTGTTTATGAAATAATCACTTCCCATGCAGTCAGTCTGTTGAAAACACATTCTTTTTTTTACAGTGCATACAGCTTGACCATGATTTATTTAAGCAATCTCCAGCGAATGCTTTTCTGTCATTTCCAGCGTTTTCCGATTCTACATAATAAGCATATTTCTTTTTGAGCCAACAGTTCTGTATAATTCTTTAGTGACCCCATTACAATATTTCTTTTCCAGAAGGTAATTGGAAAATTATGAAACAAAAGCAGACATTGATAGAATTGAACAGGATGAGGCTAATAATACTTGTTGTTGATAATATTTCTTACTATTTCGTCACTGTCATACAATTATCTCACATTATTTCATCTTTTGTCCATGGACATGTCATGCCTTAATAATAGCTAACATTGACTTGGCATTTACTTTGTGGAAGGTATTGTGTGCATTTTTCCTATTCAGTCTTGACCAGAATCCCATGAGATAGATATCATTTTAAGTTAAAAAAAAATTTTTTTTTAATGTTTACTCTTAGACACAGAGTGTGAGCAGGGGAGGGGCAGAGAAAAAGAGAGAGACACAGAATCCAAAGCAGGCTCCAGGCTCTGAGCTGTCAGCACAGAGCCTGACGCAGGGCTTGAACTCACGAACCATGAGATCATGATCTGAGCTAAAGTCGGATGCTTAACCGTCTGAGCCACCCAGGCCCCCAGATTTCCCGTGTTAAGAAATGAGGGAGCTATTGCTTAAAGGGTTAAAATGGCTTGGACCAGAGCCACATGAAGAGTTAAATGGTAGAACCAGCATTTAAAAGATTTGTCTTGAGAGCCTTAATTCTTAGCCCCTAATACTATATTACTACAGGTGCTTTGCTGAAATCCTAATACACTATATCCCCCCTACTTCCAACATCTATGTGTGTATACACATACATACATACATACATACTAATTTGTTGTAAAAGGAAATCAGGTTAGGTGACATATCTAATTCTTGGTGACTTTCTTAAATTTTTTAGGAATTTTTTTTTTGTTGAAATGGATATGATGGGAATCATAAGTGAAATTCTCAGCTCTGGAACTTACTAGTGGGACATCTTATGGAACTTGTTTTTTCTTCTGTACCATTATCTGTAAAACATGGACAGTAACGTCTGTATTAATGGGCTGTAATCTGGGTTAAATAGAAGTGTTTATATAAAAGTCCCAGTTCAGTCCCTGTACTGTACTTTTACTCAAGTAGTACTGGGTACTCAGTAGTAGTAATTTCCTAATTTCCTTGAATTCCAGTAGGGATAGGACATCTCTAGTTAGTGTAATTTCCTCTGAAAATTAGAATGGCATGTTTCTTTTAGCTTGTCTAGTTCACAGTAACCCTTCAAAGATCAGCCATCTGAATTTAATTATATCTTCCTCATGTTCTCAAGTTCTGTAGACTTGAAAATAGAATAATAATAATTACCCAATTTGAAGAAGAGAGAAAAAAACTGAAAAAAATTTAAGGAACCTGGGGGAGAATCTAAAAATGTCCAGTGTATTATAATTGGAGTCCTTTGGGAAGAGAGACATAATGAGGCAGAAAAACATATTTGAGGAAACAGTGGCCAAATGATCGCCCTAGTTGGTAAAACACATCAATTGGCTGGTTCAATATGTTCAGCAAACCCTGAGCAGGATAAATCTGATGAAAATACACCTGCGCACATTAGAGTAAAACTGCCGAAGACAAAGATAAAGGGGAAATACTGAAAGCAGCCTGAGGAAACATCACTTCGCAGGCCAAGGAATGATGAATTGAATGTGCACAGTTTCTCATCAGAAATCATGGAGGCCCGAGGAGAGCGGAATAGTATTTTTAAAGGGCTCAAAGAAAAAAAAAAAAAAAAACCCATCAACTCAGAATTCTACACCCGACAAAAATAGGCTTCAACAATGAAGGCAAAATACATTTGCAGATAAAAGAACACAAAGACAATTTGTTATAGTGCAGATCTTCTGGATAGATTGCCAACGGGAGTCCCAGAGGGTAGAGGGGAATACACCAGAGGAAAACTTAGCTCCTTCAAGAAGGAATAAAATGGCATGTAACTGAGTAAATTTAAAACACTTCCCCCACTTAATTTCTTTAAAACATATATGACTGTTTAAAGCAAAAATTACAACATCATCTTGCATAATCTCCTGTATGCTGATGTCCTACATATGACAACTGTAGAATAAAGGACAATAGAAGGGGGGGTAAGTGGAGAGGCACCTGGGTGGCTCAGTCGGTTGAGTGTTAGACTCTTGATTTCGGCTCAGGTCATGATCTCATGGTTCATGGGATTGAGCCCCATGGAGGATCTATGCTGACAGTATGGAGCCTGTTTGGGATTCTCTCTCTCCCTCTCTCTCTGCCCCTCCCCTGCTTATTCTCTCTTTCTCTCACTCTGTCCCTCCCAAAATAAATAAATACATAAACATTAAAAAAAAGAAGGAGGATAAGTGGAATTACATAATGGCAGTATTTCTTGTTTTTTTTTTTTTTATTTTTTTACTTAAAAAAAATTTTTTTTTCAACGTTTTTATTTATTTTTGGGACAGAGAGAGACAGAGCATGAACGGGGGAGGGGCAGAGAGAGAGGGAGACACAGAATCGGAAACAGGCTCCAGGCTCCGAGCCATCAGCCCAGAGCCTGACGCGGGGCTCGAACTCACGGACCGCGAGATCGTGACCTGGCTGAAGTCGGACGCTTAACCGACTTCGCCACCCAGGCGCCCCTGATGGCAGTATTTCTACATGTGATGTGAAATGGTATAAACTCAGTAGATGTGCAGATTAAGCATTTATATTGTAGTCCCTGGAGTAACCACTAAAAACATAAGGCAAAGAGGTATAGCTAAAAAGCCAACAGATAAAATATCTGAAGAATCCAACAGAAGGCAGCAAGAAAAGGAATCCTGGAACCAAAAAACTGAAGAAAAAACCAAAAACGAACAAAATGGTAGACCTAATTCAGCTTTATCAATAATTATCTTAAATGATAATGGACTAAGCACTGTGGTTAAAAGTCAGAGAGCGTCAGAATGGATACAAAAAAAGAAAGCAAGACCTGAGTATGTGTTCTCTCTAAGACATAATTATAGAGACACAGGTTACAAGCAAAAGGATGGAAAAAGGCGTATCACATAAATAGCAAGCTTAGGAAGGCCAGAGTGACTTTATTAACATCCAATAAAACAGACTTCTGGACACAGAATGAGGAAAGATAAAGATATTCTTAGTGATAAAAGGGTCGATTCATTGAGAAGACATAACAACCATAGATGTGCATTTACCTGATAACAGAGCTTCAAAAAAATGGACAGGATTAAAGAGAAAAATCGAGAAGTCCACAACGAAGGCTGGAGATTTTAATACTACTGTCTTAACAGGGGGTGGAGTAAGTAACCAGAAATAGTGAAAAACATAGAGGATCTGACACTATCAACCACTATCACCTAATTGGTGTTTATAGAACATGATATCCAGCTGAATCCACATTCTCTTCAAGTGCACATGATCTGTTCATCATGGTAGATTATGTGCTGGGCCATAAAATATATCTCCTTAAAAGTAAAGTGATGGAAATCACATAGAGTGAGTACCTTCGCTGTCCACGATGGAATTAAATTAGAAGTCAGTAACAAAAATGTATCTTGGAAAATGACAAATATTTTAAAATTAAGCCACACACATCTAAATAATCCATGGCTCGAGAGAGAAATCAAAATAGAAATTAGAAATTTGGGGCACCTTGGTGGCTCAGTTGGCTAAGCTTCTGACTCTTGATCTCAGCTCAGGTTCTTAATCTAAGGGTTGTAAGTTCAAGCCCTGTATTGTGCTCCATGCTGGGTGTGGAGCCTACTAAAAAATTTAAAAAAAGAGAGAAGAGAAAAGAAAAGAAAAGAAAGAGAAAAGAAAGAAGTTAGAGAGGCGCCTGGGCAACTCAGTCCGTTAAACATCCGACTTTGGCTCAGGTCATGATATCACAGTTCGTGGGTTTGAGCCCCCACATCGAGCTCTGTGCTGACAGCTCAGAGCCTGGAGCCTGATTCGGATTCTGTGTCTCCCTCTGTCTCTGTCCCTTCTCTGCTCACACTCTGTCTCTCTCTCTCAAAAATAAATAAGCATTAAAGAAATTTAAAAAAAAAATTTATTCTTTTTAATGTTTATTTTTGAGAGAGAGAGACAGAGCATGAGCAGGGAAGGGGCAGAGAGAGAGGAAGACACAGAATCTGAAGCAGGCTCCAGGCTCTGAGCTGTCAGCACAGAGCCTCATGTGGGGCTTGAACTCATAAACCGTGAGACCATGACCTGAGCCGAAGTTGGATGCTTAACCCACTGAGCCACCCAGGTGCCCTAAGAAACTTTTGAAGTTAAGGAATAATTAAATAAATAGAGATACCATGATTATGAAAGAAAAGACTCAATATTGTTATGATGCCAGTTTTCTTTAAACTGATTTATGGATTCAGCATAAGCTTAATCAAAATCACAGGAGGAGTTTTAGTAGAAATGTATAAGCTGATTTTAAAATTTACATATAATTTACATAGGATTGCAAGAACCCTACAATAGGGAAAATAATTTCGAACAAGAACAAAATTGGAGAAGTCATATGCTCTGACTTTAAGACTTACTGTAAAATTGTGATAATCAAAGCACATGGTATTGGCATTAACAAGAAATAGATCAATGGAACAGATGGAAGATTTCAGAAATAGACCTGCCCTTGATTGGCCATTTGATTTTTGACACAGGTGTCAAAACAATCCGACAGAGAAAGGAGTGTCTTTTCAAGAAATGGTACTGGCATAACCTGATACATACTCCATATAGGAAAATAAATGAATGTTTTTAAAAACTTTTTTTTAATGTTTTATTAATTTTTGAGAGAGAGAGAGAGTACGAACAGGGGAGGGGCAGACAGAAGAGGAGACACAGAATTCAAAGCAGGCTCCAGGCTCTGAGCTGTCAGCACAGAGCCTGATGTAGGGCTTCAACTTGTGAATTGTGAGATCATGACCTGAGCCAAAGTTGGATGCTTAACTGACTGAGCCACCCAGGCGCCCCGAAAATAAATGAATCTTAACCCCTATCTCACATCATACACTAAGATTGATTTGAGATAGATCATAGACCTTCATCCAGGAGCTAAAAATATAATGCTTCTAAAGGTAAATAGAATATCTTCATGACTTGGTGGTAGTCAGAGATTTCATAAAATGGTTACAGAAAGCAACAACTACAGAAGAAAAAAAAAATTGACAAATTAGTCTTCCTAAAAATGAAGACATAATGCTCTTCAAAAGATAGTGATAAAATGAATAGACAAGCCACACGCTGGGAGATATTTGCAAAAACCTAATTGACGAAAACTAGTATCTGTGAGACATAAAGAATGTCTACAAGTCAATAATCAAATGACAAACAGCTCAGTTAAAACATTTGAACACTTGACAAAATAGGAGTGTCGGCGGCCAAGTAAGCACACAAAAAGATCCTTAACATTTTCTGCCTTCAGGAAAATGTAAATCAAAACCAGAATGAGGTACCATTACACGCCCACCACACCCACCAGATAAGCTCAAAATAAAAAACACCGATCATGGGGCGCCTGGGTGGCGCAGTCGGTTAAGCGTCCGACTTCAGCCAGGTCAGGATCTCGCGGTCCGTGAGTTCGAGCCCCGCGTCGGGCTCTGGGCTGATGGCTCAGAGCCTGGAGCCTGCTTCCCATTCTGTGTCTCCCTCTCTCTCTGCCCCTTCCCTGTTCATGCTCTGTCTCTCTCTGTCCCAAAAATAAATAAAAAACGTTGAAAAAAAAATTAAAAAAAAAAAAAAAAAAAGACCACACCAAATATTGGTGAGGATGTGGAACAACCACAATTCCTAGACATCACGTTGTTGGCGGGAATAGAAACTGATAGAGCCACCTTGAAAAAATGATGTGGCAGTTTTCTCATAAAAATAAACATATACTTCCCTTCTGACCCAATAGCACTATGCTTTCCTAGTTATTCACCCAGGATAAGTGAAAATGTGTCTATACAGTATCTTGTATGTCAATTGTTCATAGCACTTAATTTTTAATAGCCAAAACCTGGAAACAACCCAAATGTCTATCAACAGATGAATGGAGACACTGTAGCATATTCATACACTTGAACATCACTCCGCGATAAAAAGGGATGACCCCCGATGCACGTGTCAACTTGTATGAATCTGAAAAACTTTACGCACAGCAAAAGAAGCCTTCCACAAAATAGTACCTAGTGTTTTACTCCCATTTTATGAAGTTTTGGAGCAGGCAAATCTAGTCTGTGGTGGGGGATCAGAAGAGGTGTGGTCTCTAGGGGCTGGGTGTGGAGATCAGCCTGGATGGACAGGAGGAACCTTTTGAGTGACGGTAAAGTTTCTTGTTTTGATAGACCTTTTAGTAAGACGATGTATGCATTTATCAGAACCCAGAAGATCTTATGATATCACTGCAGGTAAATTTTACATACAAAGTAAAATATTGAACACTAGTTACATGCATGCTTAAGTATTAAGAGGGGGATGTCTGAGGGGTGCCCCGGTGACTCAGTTAAGTGTCCAACTTTGGCTTAGGGCATGATCTCATAGTTCCTGCATTGGGATCCTGTGTCCGAGCTCGCTTTGGATCCTGTGTCTCCCTGTCTCTCTGCCCCTTCTCTGCTCATGTTCTCTCTCCTCTCTCAGAGATCAATAAAAACATTAAAAAAATTTTTTTTCAAGTTAAAAAAAAGAGGGAGATATCTGAAATTTATGTTGTTGTTTTTTTTAATTCGTTTTTGAGAGAGACAGAGACAGCATGAGTCGGGGAGAGGCAGAGAGAGGGAGAGAGAGAGAATCCTAAGCAAGCTCTGCACTGTCAGCACAGAGCCCGGCGTGGGGCTCAAACCCACGAAAGCATGAGATCGTGACCTGAGCTGAAACCAAGAGTTGGATGCTTAACAGACTGAGCCACCCAGGCGCCCCTGAAATTTATGTTGAAACGCGAAAAACGGAAGTGGATGCCTCCACTCGTTTACCGATATGTACTAAGGCTGGTGTAATAGCATATTAATGGGAGAGTCTAGCTGGGGGGTACATGAGTGTTCACTCCAAAATTCACCCTTGCTATAATGTGTCCTTAATTTTTGTAGTAAGTGAATCACTGTGGAAGAATTTTAAATAGTCATGATGGTATACTTAAAATAAATTTACAAAAATTGGAGTTGTGTTAAACACTTGGTCCCGTCACTTCCATACGAAAGCCACATCATAAAAGGAAAAGCGTGTTGTTTCCTACGTTCAGACATTTTTCTCCCTCGTCTTCTTTCTTTTACTTAAATGTCCACAACTTGCTCCCCCTTCCTTGAACACAGTAACTTAAAGTACATGAAAAGCATGAAGTTAACGCTGAAGTGTTACTTCTGGTGGCTTGCTGGATTATTTACTCCTTAGGTATTAGGTATTCTGAGTACTAAAATTTAAAAAAATAAAATCACAGTCTGTATTCTCGTTTTCTGAAATCCCAGTGGCCTAATTTCGCTTTATTTATGCCCCTAGTGAAAATATTTTAAAAATCTAAATTTGTCTGCACATAAAGTTTTCATTTCTCACACCTCATATTGTCCAGCCTGCTGTCATGGCCTTTACAAGGGCGTGCTGGATAGAGGCTCCCTGCTGGGCACGCGGTGAGTCTCAGAGTTGCCGTAAAGTGTTCAACTTCGTGTGAAAAAGAGAAGATATAATTAGCAGCGTTCTCGTTATTTAAAATATTCTCATTAATGTACATTCTGATGTAATTTTACTCCACAGTCGCTCAGAAGAGCCTCTCCAAGGCTCTAGCCGGAGGAGGGGCGGGGGGTGTAGGGGGTGGGTAGGTGCTGAATTCTCTTCTTCCTAAGATGCTGTTTTCCAGGCCCTTCTGCCGAGGGTGGACCGGTGAGGAGTTGGCCGCCTTCTCTTAGCGTTTGGGTTTTAGTCGGATATCTAGCTCATAATATTATTGGGAATTCTTCTGATAACTAGTCTTTAAGATATGTTTTCTAATGTGATGTTTTGTCATGAAACAATGTCCCCCCTTCCCCATCCTTAAGACTTTAAGGGGCACTTTAAACTATGATCCCTCAGCAGTGACCCCTGGGAGGAGAATGAGATGAAAATCCTCATTATTTCCAAACTTAGCAAATTTGCCAATAACTAATGGAATGGTGACGCAGTTAGAAATACAGCTTCTTTCTTTTTATTGATAATCTAGTGGTTTTTTAAAAAAATTTATTTCCAGAGAGACAGAGACAGCACAAGTGGGGGGGGGGGGAGAGAGAGAGAGAGAGAGAGAGAGAGAGAGAGAGAGAGAGAATCCCAAGCAGGCTCCGTGCTGCCAGCACAGAGCCCGATGCGGGGCTTGAACTCATGAAACCGTGAGATCATGACCTGAGCTGAAACCAAGAGTCAAGTACGTCTGTAGTCAAGCCTTAAGTACATCTGAGGAGAGACAGAGGTCGGATGGAGCTTTTTTGCGGGCTGCTGGTGGTCCTAACAACATGAAAGCAGCCAGATCTTGTCAGTGACAGTCCTTCAGAATCAGTTTCTAAAGTCCCTTAAATGAAAAGCACCCATGCTTTGGTGGGGAATTAATTTTAAAATAGCGGCAACCAACTTTGACTCTTGAGATTCTTTGCAGTTTGGGGTGGCGATAGCTAACGAGGGCACAAAACTTTTATTTGAAGGGTGGGTGTCCACTGCTCCTATCCCTGTTCTATTCCTCTAGAAATTAAGCTCCCTTACTGTTCATAAAATAATTCTAGGTGGAAAGGCTTCCATTCTTTTTTGGGGGGGGGGCGGTTTTTTATTTATTTTTGAGAGAGAGTGAGAGCAAGCAGGAGAGGGGCAGAGGGAGAAAGAGAGAGAATCCAGAGCAGGCTCTGCACTGTCAGCATGGAGCCCATTGTGGGGCTGGAACTCGAAAACCGTGACGTTACGATCTGAGCCGAAATCAGGAGTCAGACGCTGAACCAGCTGAGCCACCCTGGCGCCCCCGCCCCAGCCTTTTTTTTTTTTTTTTTTTTTTTTTTTCTTTTTTTAGGGCATTGGATTTGAGGCACTACCTTGAGGTAGCACTGAAGTTCGCAGTCTGCGGTTTCAACTCAGCTGATATAAACAGGAGATTATGGATGTCAGCAAATTTAAAGGGAAGGCTTAACAAAATAAGGCTCCAGTATCAGAAAGAGACTTTGGTACGGGGTCAGTAATTTAACAGGTCTAAGTGAAGCCGGTAAAGACGAGAACTTTTGGAGGTAGTGTGCTCTGGGCACCATAAAACGTCTGAAGCGTGCCTGCTCCTTCTCATGCCTTTTAAGGCAAAGGCCATTTTGAAAACGCAAAATGCAGTTTACATGGGTAATCTACAGAAAAGAAATGCGATTTGAAACTGAAAATTTCTTTTCTGGCACATCATGAAATAGCTGGAAGCAACTTGTCTAAAATTAAACCTCTTTCCCCTAAAAAAAATTTGACACATGTCATTAAAAAAAAAAAAAAGTTGTAATTTTGCCTTTAAACGTTCCAGCTGAGGCGTGAATCCAAGGAGTCAGAGCTCAGACAGTCTCTCCAGTCTGTCCATTTTTCATGGGAAGAAAAGTGCAGCTTGCTGGGAGGAGGGGCTGCTATAAAACCTCTCTGAGCCTCTACCCCAGCTCCTGGCCAAGCCCAGGGCGCCCCTGGCCTGGGGGGGATGGGCAGCTCCCAGGGTCTGGAGATCACACTCCAGACCACACTCCATGGAGACAAGAGTTCTCTGCTTGTGCCGGGCAGTTCCGCGTCTTTCCAAGGGTGTGTGTGGCAGGCAGACTTTGTTCTCTTGGTACTTTTCTCCAGTACAGTTTTTATTTTGGTTGTCATTTTCCTTCTGCTTGGCAGAAAGATGTATTTGCTAGAGTTCCATCGGGACCAAAATACCAACCCCGGGGAGCGTTTAAGGGAAAGATGGCATTGGTACCGAAAATCACAAAATTATATAGATTGTTTTCACTTTTTAAGTTATAGATGTGACACACAAATTTATTTTGCTTCTAGAAGAGTAAAAATTGCAACTGATGTTAAAGGTCACCCCAATCCTGTTGCTCCTATTTGCCCCATTCCCACCTTGGGAGGTTGATCTGTCTTTTTCAATGATTTTTCTCTATAGTATTATATAACAGGTGTTTGGCTGTATGTTTCTATATCGAGATAAAAAGCTAAATTGCTAAGTCACAGGAGACCCAACAGTAATTTGGCTTTAAAAGAAAGGCATTAAGTTTTGCCTCGTGAGAGAGTCCAGGGTAAGTAGCCTAGATCATTGGGCTGCCGTGTTCCTCGCAGTCAGTCATTCGGGGACCCAGGCTGACAGTGGCTCTGCTCTGTGTCTTTAACACTTGGCTTTCTAGGTCAGTCTGGTCATTGCTGTTCTAGCCAGCGGGAAGGGCAAAAGGGTGAAAATAGAGGGCCAGAGATTTCCTCTTAAAACAACGAGTGTTAAGTGTGGCACAGTGTGGCACACGCTGACTGTCGTTGGCAGGAGCCTGGTCCCTGGCAGCTTGGCTGAAAAGATATGTGGGAGATCCACAGGGCAGCCCGGGAGGAAGGGAAGGGAGGATAGATTTGGGTGCCCTGTGCTCTGTCTTTGCTCCTGCGATATCCTGTCATTCACCAGGCATCTTGGAGACTCACCTGTTACAGTGTATCAACCCAGCCCGTTGCCTTTCACTGCTCCACGATCTTCCACAGCAAGAACAGACCACTGTTTGTTCAGTCATTTCCTGCTAATGCATAGTTCGCTGATTTCCACCACTTGCTCTTAGAATTGCAGCACCCAGGGCATTACACGGATGGTTACGGACATGTGCCATGTTTCTCTCCTGTGGGAACGGGTCATCAGGGATGTATCTTTAGTCTGGGTAGCTTTTCTTAAACTGCCTACCAAGCCGGGTGGATATGCCCGCTTTGGCTCTTGGGAGTCGAAAGAACCTGTTTTCCTACAATGGCCTGTCAGCTGATTCTTGCATTTTAATTCTGACAATAAGGGAGGTTGACCGCCACCCGCCCAAAAAGAAAAAATGAAACACTAATATGAAAGTTCTTTGGAGAAATATTTATGACTGAGTAGATTCATTAGAACAGAACACTTTTTTTTTTTAAACTACTCAACTTTTTGGCTTTGTTTTATAGCCAGCATCTAATACTAATTTATTTCTACTTAGTTACCCAATTTAGTAATAATTTAAAAATTTGTGGTTGAAGATGATAAAGATGAAACGAAATTATTTAAAGGAAATGAAAGTTACCTTTTGATTTAGAACCAGCTGCCTTTAGAGCAAGATTGCTTTTGAGGAATTTATGATCGAAGGAATGTGATCCCCGTGTTTCCGCTGTGGATTTGCTCAAATCATGAGAACAGTCATGTAGATTAGAGGAACTGCGTCTTTCATAGACCAGAGCGGGATACATGGTGCTGGCACAGCCACTGAGATCCAGGTGGCTACGTGGACCTGAGTTTGAGCTTGCACAAATCTGTACCGTTTCTGGTAGACGGGCTTGCACACCACCCTCGTGGAAGCACGGGGACAGAGTCGAAATGGTTATTTAATCAGAAAATCATGTTTATGATCATCTGCGCGTTTGCTGATGTCTTTATTTCCTGGCGTGTATCTTCCTTTGTGCTTTTTAGTTTCATTTTGAAAAGAAGATTAATTTTTCCAAGTCTCACGTTATCGATCTGATTCCATTTTCAACATTCCTGCCTTCTCTCTTTCCCCGTCCCTTCCCCCTGCTGCTATCCAGAAACTTCAGTGCCTTATTACTCTGCGGTACTAACCAAACTAATTTTGTACAGATTGAAAGGTTATAAAATTTATACAATTCAGGCTCACAAAAGTAAGATAACACATGTGAATTCAAGAAGCTGTTAGTTATGAAGCTCTTTTCCTTTCTGAAAGGAAAGTAGTTTTAAGCTCCATTGAACGGATCTATGAAAAAGGTTGAGTATTATTTTACAATAATTTTAGACTTTCATGACTGGAAATTAAATACAGCAGTTTTAGAGGTATATTTTACTTGAACTTTTACAAG
This sequence comes from Puma concolor, assembly GCF_028749965.1. Taxonomy (NCBI): domain Eukaryota; kingdom Metazoa; phylum Chordata; class Mammalia; order Carnivora; family Felidae; genus Puma; species Puma concolor. The sequence goes on along the minus strand of NC_141675.1, from coordinate 151,853,723 downwards.
CTCAGGCCATGTTTTTATTAAAAAATAGGACTCAGCACCTTATATGGAGTACAATACCAGATGTGAGATATAAGGGAAGTTCCTGGGGCCATCTGCTGACTGTGTATTAAAAACTTGTGTGGTAACTGATGTCATATAAAGTGCACATGATAGGGAATAATTTTGAGTTCTGGGACCGTATCAGCATGGTGGAGATGGAATGGTCAGAACGCTCTGTCACATTCACTATTCATTTGGAAAAACTGGGGTGCAACGATGGCTCTTTGCTTTCAAAACCACAACAGCAAGCACCTTGTGCAAAGAAGGAAGAGATTCTGTGAGCGCAGTCAGGGAGAGACGGGCTGGCCAGGAGACAGTCGAGGAGGGCGGACGCCTTCATTTCACGCACTTCCTTGGGGCAGGTGGCAGAGTGCTCAGTTTTTTTTAAAAGCCCTTCCTGGTCTTTTTAGCTTTTCACCCTTTTCTGACTTTGCTTTATTCTGGCTTCCCTGGCCTTTCTTGGACAAAAGCTTCCTTTCCAGGGTGAACCAGAGTGGTAGACCCTGCAGTCTGCAAAATGTGTGGAGTGGGGGGTCTTTTTTTTTTAATTTTTATTAAAAAAATTTTTTTATGTTCATTTTTTATTTTTGAAAGAGAGAGAGAGAGAGAGAGGAAGGGGCAGAGAGAGAGAGAGAGAGACATAGAATCCGAAGCAGGCTCCAGGCTCTGAGGTGTCAGCACAGGGCCTGATGCGGGGCTGAAACCCACAAACCGTGAGATCATGACCTGAGCCGAAGTCGAACCCTTAACTGTCTGAGCCACCCAGGTGTCCCCCCCCAACTTTTTTTCCCATGTATTTTTTTTAAGTTTATTTATTTTGAGAGAAAGCATGAACAGGGGAGGGGCAGAGAGAGAGAGAGAGAGAAAGAGAAAGAGAGAGGGAGGGAGAGAATCCCAAGCAGGTTCCATGCTCTGTGCTGAACCTGACATGGGATCAATGTCATGGCTGTGAGATCATGACCTGAGCCAAGATCATGACCTGAGCCAAGATCAAGAGTTGGATGCTTAACTGACTGAGCCACCCAGACACCTCTGTTCATGTACTTTTTAAATAGATGGTGCTGGGCAACACGTTTTTGTGGTACTTTGATTTCTCTGAATACATTTAAAAGAGTGATGTAATGGTTTTATTTAAAATATCAATGTCAGGGTGCCTGGGTGGCGCAGTTGGTTAAGCGTCCGACTTCAGCCAGGTCACGATCTCGCGGTTTGTGAGTTCGAGCCCCGCGTCAGGCTCTGGGCTGATGGCTCGGAGCCTGGAGCCTGTTTCCGATTCTGTGTCTCCCTCTCTCTCTGCCCCTCCCCCGTTCATGCTCTGTCTCTCTCTGTCCCAAAAATAAAAAAATAAAAAATGTTGAAAAAAAAATTTTTAAATATCAATGTCTACCCTAAGTCAAATTCTATTCTTGGCAACTATCAAGCTTAGATTGAAAACCTTTATGTGTCAACTTAAAAATATGCAAGACACAGTTTTTTGTAACTTTTTAAGGTGATACGCGAGCTGATGTTTAGAAGGGCACTGTTTTGGGACATACAGCAGGGTTCATCAAGTCATAGTAGCATTTCTTAAGCCCCTGGTAGGGGGTTGAAATGAGCTGTTTGGTCTTGAGCGGCAAAACTTCTCCAAGAAGAAGTAATACAAAGAGAATCTTGAACAAGTTTATGTGTTGTTTTATAGCAATTTTTAATTTTCATAACTCTGCTGAAGAAAAACCTGTATGATGTTCTGGGATTCAGTCACTGGAGTGATCTCTTTTTTTTTTTTAATTTTAATTTTTAAATGTTTATTTATTTTTGAGACAGAGAGATACAGAGCACGAGCGGGGGAGGGACAGAGAGAGGGAGACACAGAATCTGAAACAGGCTCCAGGCTCCGAGCTGTCAGCACAGAGCCTGATGCAGGGCTCGAACCCATGAACCTCAAGAACATAACCTGAGCTGAAGCCGACGGAGCCACCCAAGTGCCCCTGGAGTGATCTCTTTAAGTGCACATCTGATCACTTCCCTTCCTTCCTCAAAAACTCGCAAGGTCTGCGTTTCCTGATCCACAAAAGCCCAGCCCATAGCATGACCGTAGCATGACCATAGCATGACTGTAGCATGACCGGAAAGACTCCACCACTTGGCTCCAACCTTTCTTTTCAGCCTTGGGTCTGCCTTCGACCCTGCCGGTGACCCTGCTACTTCTTTCAGCTTCACTAAAACACCTGCTCTGTCCTGAACCTGGATCTTTGAATGTGCTGTTCCCACTGCCTGAATGTCTTCCCCACTATTTCCTGTCTGATCCGAGCCCACTGGGCAGGGTCTGTCAGCTCTCTACTCTGGACGCCTGGTCTGCCTCTCCGGGTAGAGTGAGCAGCTCTGTCCTTAGACCCTTCTGCGTGTCCACATCACGCCGGCGCCCGTGTGCCACGTCTCCGCACTGACTGTGCACACCCAGGGACGGGCTTAGTGTTCTGCTGGTGCCACATCAGGGCCGGGGGAATAACGAGCACTCGTATTATGGTTGCATGAACGTTTTTGGCTCCTGGGGTTTCGGGAATTTGCGGCAGTTAAGAAATGGCAAGTGTTGACTTAGGGGTGTGGCTTGGCTTGGTGGAAAGAATAGTCCAGAGACCTGGGGGCTTCACTTCATCCATCACTGAGTTGCTTTTGCTTTGGCAAGCCACCCGGCCCTGCCTCTGCTTCCTTCTCTTGTCTGTCAAATGTGTAAGTGTTTGATTAGAGCTTCTTTCATCCCCTTCCAGGACTGAAAGCTGAGATTGCAGGTTCTGTGAGGCTCCCAGGCTGTGGCGGTGAGGCGCAGAAGCACAGGGAACCAGGAGAGCGAGGGACACAGGTGCCGAACGTTTGGCAGGATGTGCAATTTGAAAGAATACATAAAATCTTAGAAAGTCTGGTGAGGGAAGACAGATCTGTTCATAAACACACGAAAAGAGGCTCAACATCATTAGCCATCAGGGACCTGCCAACCAAAACCACAAGGAGACACAGCCTCACACCCACCATTGTAGATGGCTATGGTAAAAAAGACACACCGTAACAAGTGCGGGTGGGGATGTGGAGAAATTGGAACCCTCCTACACTGCTGATGGGAACGGAACATGGTACAGTGGCTTTGGAACACAGACTGGCAGTTCCTCAAATAATTAGTTACCATGGGACCCAGCATTTGGACCGCTAGATATCTACCCAAGGGACATGAAACATAGGTCTGCATGAAAACTTGCACTGTGGATATTTATAGCAATATTATTCATAATAACCAATTGGTGGAACCAACCCTGTGCCCATGAGTAGATGAATGCATTAATGAAATGTGGTCTATCCATACAATGGAATATCATTCGGCCCTAAAACGAAATGAAGCACTGATCCATGCTACAGCATGGATGGACTTGAAACATTACCTGAGTGAAGGAAGCCAGTCACCAAAGACTGTACATTGTATGATCCCATGTATATGAAATGTCCAGAATAGGCCAGTCCGTAGAAACAGAAAGTAGGATTAGTAGTTGCCAGAGGTTGGCAGTTGGGGGATGGGATACAGGGATTGAATGCTAATGGGTATGGGATTATTTTGAGGGCAGTTTATAAAAATATTCTGGGATTAGGGGCGCCAGGGTGGCTCAGCCGGTTGAGCGTCTGACTCTTGATTTTGACTCAGGTTGTGATCTTGTGGTTCGTGAGACAGAGCCCCGTGTTGGGCTCTTTGCGACGGCATGGAGCCTCTTGGGATTCTCTCTCCTTCTCTGTCTGCTCCCCGCTCAAAATAAATAAATAAACTTCAAAATAAATTCTGGAATTATGTAGTGATGGTGGTTGTGTAACGTTGAGGATATGCTAAAAACCATTGAATTGTATACACACACACACACACACACACACACACACACACACACACACACACACGCTCTTAATGAAACTTACCAAAGTTATTTCCTAAATGCTTAACTGCATTTGTTGGTTTTAGTTTTGCCTTCCAGCAGTCTTCCTGTAGGCTGCTGCACCATTGTTATTGGGAGACGTCCCCTTTGCCACCACCCTAGCACTGTACTTTGTGTCTCTTCTGTTGGGTCCCCTCTTGCACGGATCCCAGGGCATCCTCCTTTTTTGGCCTGCTTCCCAGTTTTGCAAATGAAGTTTTGCAAATGGAGTCAGCAAATGAAGACATCTTGAGTGAGCGCTTAGATGTACTGAGGGGCTTTCCGGCACCTCCCTCTCCCTTTTACTGTACCCGTGGGGAAAATGAGGCCAGAGAAGGTAGGCAGCTTCATCGCTTACAAGTAACTATGCCTCCCTCGCCCCTACCCTCCTGCCTGAGGGTGCACAGTCCGTCTGGTGATGCAGGTCTCAGTCACAGGCGTCTCCAGACCGGGGCCTCCCTGCTGGTCCGGAGGAATGATGGCCGTGCCGCTCTCTCCTTCTGCTAGTGTCCATGTCTCCTCCCGGATGGCCAGTGTGGCTTTTGCCAGCAGCTGGTGCTGGCCTCTCAAGGCGGGAGCCCCATGCCTTCTCATCCCTTTTGTCTTTGACACTTTTTTTTTTTTTTTTTTTGAGAGAGAGACAGAGACAGAGAGAGAGAACAAGCACGAGCAGGTGAGGGGCAGAGGGAGAGAGAGAAGCCCAAGCAGACTCCACGTTCAGTGCAGAGCCCAACATGGGGCTTGATCTCACAACCTTGGGACCATCGTCCTGAGCCAAAATCAAGAGTCAGACGCTCAACTGACTGAGCCACTCAGGTGCCCCCGACAATTTTTTAAAAGTTTTTATTTAAATTCTAGTTAGTTAAGGGGTGCCCGGGTGGCTCAGTCAGTTGAGCGTCCAACTTCAGCTCAGGTCATGATCTCGCAGTTTGTGGGTTCAAGTCCTGTGGGCGTCAGGCTCTGTGCTGACAGCTCAGAGCCTGGGGCCTGCTTCAGATTCTGTGTCTCCCTCTCTCTCTGCCCTTCCCCTGCTCACACTCTCTTTTTCTCAAGAATAAATAAAATTTTTTAAAAAAGTAAACATTAAAAAAAAATTAAAATTCCAGTTAGTTAACATGCAGTTGTACTTGATGCTTACGATTCTCCATCGTGTGGCTCCGTGCTGTACCCAGTGCCCAGCCCTGTCTGGCAGGCTGCTCCATCCCCCTGTGCTGCCGCCGTGCTCCTGTGCAGGGATGTGGTGTGGCTGCAGGGTCTCCTGTGACCTTCTTGAGGACCTCCTTGCTTTGCATTTGCATTTTGCGATGCTTGTGGGAGTCCTTTAACCTTTACATTTTGAAATAAAGATAAGCATAAAGATTCACCAGTTGCTAGCATTTGGCCACGTTTGCTTTCCCTTTTTCACTCAGTGAATAAATAAGTACACATCTGTTGTGTGTGTGTGTGTGTATCCTGAGCCATCTTGTCCTCCTGCCCCTAAATGCTAAGAACAGCACTTTCTCTTATGTAACAACAGCACAGTCGTAGAACTCTGGGCATTTAATGTTGGTACAATGCTGTTACCTAACAGTGTGCCTTCACATGGTGCCCCTTGTCCCAGTCACGTCGTCTGTGGTCCTCCCCCCCCCCCCCCCCCTTTTCAGGATCACTCATTCCATTTTTTGCTGTGTCTCTGGCATCTCCTGTAATCTGGAGCATTACCCCAGTCTGCCTTTGTCTTCCTGGTGTGGACGTTGCGAAGAATATGGGATTTGATTCAGGCATGTTGGGACGGCCACACAGCCTATGCGATGTGTGTCCTCAGAGCAGCCCATCAGCGGGCTCAGAACACCAGCTGCCTTGCACCGGTGAGGCTCATTTTCATCCCTCGCTGAGGCTGCGAACACAGATCCCCATTTTCCTTTTGTAATAAATAAATACATAACCCGTGAGGGAGATGCTTTGAGGCTGTTCTAAACTTTCACTCCACACTTTTATTATGATTCTTGGAGGAATCAGGTGGCAAAATGGCGAGTTCCTCTTTCATTCCTTGGGTGTTTGTTGATATTCTGTATAAGAAATAGCTTTTCCTGGGGCGCCTGGGTGGCGCAGTCGGTTAAGCGTCCGACTTCAGCCAGGTCACGATCTCGCGGTCCGTGAGTTCGAGCCCCGCGTCGGGCTCTGGGCTGACGGCTCGGAGCCTGGAGCCGGTTTCCGATTCTGTGTCTCCCTCTCTCTCTGCCCCTCCCCCGTTCATGCTCTGTCTCTCTCTGTCTCAAAAATAAATAAACGTTGAAAAAAAAAAAAAAAAAAGAAATAGCTTTTCTTGTTCTTCGTTCATTTATTCATGTCTGTACAAATGTGCAGATTTTTACTTTGTTCAAGGGCTTATAATGCCTTAGATGTCATTATTTCGGTGCACAAAGTGTCCCAGATTTGCCCAGTGGCCTCCCCGTCAAGATAATTCCTCTGTCCTTTGACAGAGCTGTACCAGGTCTTGAGACTTGTTTTCTGGCACAAGAATCAACTTAAAAAAAATGTTGTTTTATGTTACTACCTACCCCAGTTTGCTGTAGCATCTTTATATGTATGCTCTGCTGGTTTACATTTCATTTTTCCATCATGAATTTCAGACAAAATTTTTATTGGTAAAAGGAGGGGGTCAGGTTATTATCCACAGCTGAAGTGTGTTGTCTGAAGCTGGTGAGACCCATCAAATTTGACTAAGTTTTACTAAAACCTGTTTGCGCATAGCCATCGCTGGAGTGTCACCCCAAACTATTTCTCCGTGGCCTTCTGGGGATGGCGATTGGTGGAGGAGAAATCCATTAGCGGAAGGGTCGTTGTTGTTTTTATAATTGACGGTTTTTCTTGGAAAGGGAGGATTCTTAGGGATTTTTGTTTTATTCTTTACGCTCTCCTGAATTTTCCAAATTTTGTCTCATAGCCATGAATTACTGGTGGAGTAAGAAAAAGTATAATTAATTTTTTTAACCACTTGTTTTTTGAGATAATTATGGATTATGCAAAACCAGAATTCCTCTAAAGTTTTCACCTGTCTAACCCCTTATGTTAAGATCTGATAAAACCACAGTATCTTCGTCAAAAGCAAGAGCGGCGCTTGGGTGGCTCAGTTGGTTGGGCTGTTGACTCCGGCTCAGGTCATGATCTCACGGTTCGTGGGTTTGAGGCCCAGCGTCGGGCTCTGTGCTGACAGCTCAGAGCCTGGAGCCTGCTTTGGATTCTGTGTCTCCCTCTCTCTCTGCTCCTCCCCTGCTCGCACTCTCTTTTTCAAAAATAAATAAACCATTTTTTTTTTTAAAGCCAAGAAATTCAGTTATTATGTTGGGGGGGGTTCCCAGGACCACTCCCACTGATTTACTAGGAGAACCCACAGGACACGCAGGCCTACTCATGGGTATTGCTTATTCCGGCAGAAGCACACCAAGCAGAATCCGCAAAAAGGAAAGCTGTGGGCGCAGCCTGTGTGCAGACTTCCGAGCGTCTCCTCCCATAGACTCACACAGGACACACTGAGTTCCCCCAGCAGGGAGCAGTGACGACAGATACAAAATGTTGTCTACCAGGGAAGTTCACTAGAGACTCAGTGCCCAGGGTTTTTATTGGGGGCGGGTCGTGTAGATACCCTTGGCCTGGCTCTTTTGAAAATTTTAGATTCCCAGAAGGAAAGAAAATGTTCAGCATAAACCATATTGTTGGAATAGACAGTGTAGGCACCGTAAGCCACCCTATCAGTTAGGAAATGGTAAGAATATTCCCCAAACCCAAGTTCCCAGAGCCAGTCCAGGACCCCCTGGTAGCATAAGATCTTTCTGAGGAGAGCATAAGAGGCAGCGTTAGCTCCGTTCTGCACAACTGTTAACCGGTGTTGCAGAACTTACTTGTCTTCACTGGTCTTTCCACTGATGTCTTTCTTCTGTTTAAGATCCAATCCTGGATGTCACCTTGCATTTATTTGTCATGTCTCTTTGGTCTCTTCCGATTTGTGACAATTCCTCTGTGGTCCCTTGTCATTCATGACGTTGACACTTCTGAAGACTACTGGTCAGGTATTTTGTACAGTGTCGCTCAGTTTGGGTCTGTCTGATGTTTTCTCATGGTTAGATGGAGCTTGTGCGTTCTGGGGATGAGTATCACAGGTGATAGCCTCTTTTTGGTGCATCATCTGGGTACGTGATGTCTGTTACATGATGCTAACCTTGACCACCAGGCTAGGGTGGTGGCTGCCAATGTTCTGTGCTGTAGGCTTACTCTTTTTCCCTTTGTGATTCATAAGTATTTCAAGGGAGATATTTTGAGACTATAATTTACTTTTTAGCATAGACCATCTCAAACATATACAGAAGCAGACAGAACATCCTAGTGAACACCAGTGTATTTATCACTCACCATGTGGCTGACTTTATTTCACCTCTATTCTTACCCCTTTCCAACCTCCATCCTGTAGGGGTTTTTTTTCATTTTTTTAATGTTTATTGATTTTTGAGTGACAGAGAGAGACAGAGTACGAGCAGGGGAAGAGCAGAGAGAGAGGGAGACACAGAATCTGAAACAGGCTCCAGGCTCCAAGCTGTCAGCACAGAGCCTGACGCAGGGCTCGAACTCACGATCCTTGAGATCATGACCTGAAGCTGAAATCAGACGCTTAACTGACTGAACCACCCAGGTACCCCCATCCTGTAGTTTTTTGAAGGAAGGCCCAAACAAGATGAGCTTTTTGGATATCAGGAAAGGGTTGGAGAATTACCCCATTCTGTGCATCCCGCATTTTCACTCTCTTATGCGCCTGTTTCTGGCTCTTGAATTGCACAGTTACATCTGCCCGTGGAATTAGCAGTGAGAGTCAGTGGCTCATTGTCATTTCTTGGGGCTGTGGAGGTGGGCTGTCCAGGACCCGACACCCGACTTCACTCCCCGGGTGACTGAGGCAGGGTGAGCAATGTCTAACTTCTCTGTTTCACTTTCTGGATTGTAAATTAGAGAAAGAATATCTACCTTACGGTAGTCATAAGAGTGCTTCAGAACAGTGCCTGGCACGCTGCCTGTGCTCAGCTTACGTGTTACATAGAAGGCACCAGGGGGTGGGGGAGAAATTTAGTCTTCACCTGATGGGAAGATCACAACAATATTTCAAATTGTTTAAAATACCTAACTGAACACATACACATCTTTATTCCTTTAAACAACCAGAGACAATGGTTGCTTTGGTGGGATAGTAATTGACCAGAGTTGGGAGGCTGGGCACAAGCTTTTGGAGCTTGGAGGGAGAGACCTCTCACCCTCCAGCAAGACAGACATTCCTTTCTCCACTCCACAAGAACATGATATTGACTGCCTTAGAGATGAGTGGTCCCACAGGGGGATGTCACTTCAGTTACACTAGGACAGCTAAACCAAAAAAAGGCAGACCGTGAGAGGTGCAGAATTTGGAACCCTCGTACGTTGCTGGTGGGAATGTAACATAGGACAGCTGTCTGGGAGACAGTCAGTCTCCAAAGATTAAACACGGAGTTACCACTGATCCAGCCAGTCTACTGCTATGTATCCATCCAAGAAAATGAAACATAAAAACTTGTGCACACACAAAAATTGGGCACACACATCACTATTCACAATAGCCAAACAACCCAGATCCGTATCAATGGATGAATCAATGAACAAGATGTGGTCTATCTGTACAGTGGAATATTATTGAGCCATAAAAAAAAACGAAGTTCTGATGCGTGATACAACATGGATGAACCATGAAAATGTTATGCTAAGTGGAAGAAGCCAGACACAAAAAATCATGTTTTGTATGGTTTTATTTATATGAAATGTCCAGAAGAGACAAGTCCATAGAGACACAAAGTAAATGGGGAGTTGCCAGGGGATGAGGTGAGGGATTGGGGAGCAGTTGCTAATCAGTAGGGAATTTCTTTTTGGGGTGATGTAAATATTCTGGAATTACATAGCAGTGGTGATTGCACAACTCTGAATATATTAATACCACCGAATCTTACAGTTTAAAAGGGTTGAATTGATGGTATTTGAATTATATCTCAGTGAAGCTGTTATTTAAAAGAAATAAGTGGTGTACAAATTCAGAAGCATAAGTCAGAAGTGACTAACAGGTAGGTACTCTTTAAAAATAAAATCTAGGGGCACCTGAGTGGTTCAGTCGGTTAAGTATCTGACTCTGGATTTTGACTCAGGTCTTGATCTCATGGTTCATGAGATCGAGCTCTGCGTGGGGCTCTGTGATGACAGTGCAGAGGCTGCTTGGGATTTTCTCTCTCTTGCCCTCTCTCTGCCCTTCCCCCACTCATGCACACGCTTTCTCTCTCTCTCTCTCTCTTTCTCAGGAATAAATAAAAAAATAAAATACAATCCAGTAAACACCTCTTGATGAAAAAGTATTTCTGTATCTGAAAGTAGCTGTAAGCAGTGTGCCAGGTATATAATAACCACTCACTGGGAGATTATCTGGGCAGAGCACAGAGGGTTTGGGTTTGTGGAGGTACAGGGGCCTCTGTTGAGGTTGTTGGGTCCAGAATTTCCTTGCCTTTGCCTCCATTTGGGCTGTGGAGGCACAGCCACATTACAAGGTAGGTTATATGCACTCCTGAGCGACGGGGGACCACATTTCATTCCTCTTTGTCATATCCTGTCTCCAAGCCCTTAGCACAGAACCTGGTCAGCATTCCATAAATGTCTGCTGAAATAAAATGAAGTAATTTTTCTGTCAACATATCCACCATTGGGAGAGGTGAAAAATTGAGAAAATGAATAGAATGTGTTTAACTTATTTTCACACTCATTTTATTGAAGCTCTCTGTAAAAATAAACCCATGTGGATGGTAATTGATTGAGTGATAATTTCTAAGTAGCAAAGTGTTAAAGTAGATAAGTACTTCCCACTGTGGAGAAATTGCCTGGCCAGAATCTGAGCCGCTGAGGTGTTTATTTTAACACTGGGAAACATTTATTACTCTAAACTTGTTTCCATTCATACACAGCATCTATCATTCCACATGTGCCGTGTCTAAAGTAGACATGGTTTAAAAAATGCAACAATCCCTGTATCAGGTGAATTTCTAAGAGAAATCATTTTCCTTTTTCTTTATTGCCTGTTTCTTCAGCCACTTTTCCTTTTAAAATAAAGTGAAAGTTGCAATTTGGCTTTTTTTGGACTTACATAATAACTGAATGAGCATTATGGCGTATTTTCCTCAATTAAAAATAGCTAGCAAATCGAATTCTACAGTATATTGAAAGAATTATTCACCACAATCAAGTGGGATTCATTCCTGGGCTGCAGGACTGGTTCAATATTCGCAAATCAATGTGATACATTAATAGAAGAAATTGACGATCCTGTCAATAGATGCAGAAAAAACATTTGACAAAATACAGCATCTTTTCTTAATAAAATCCCTCAAGAAAGTCGGGATAGAAAGAACATACCTTAACATCATAAAAGCCATATATGGAAAGCCCACAGCTAATATCATCCACGATGGGGGAAAAACTGAGGTCCCTAAGGTCAGGAACATGACAGGGATGTCCACTCTCATCACTGTTGTTTAGCATACTGTTGGAAGTCCTAGCTTAAATTAAAATTTGAACGTCTCCAAAGAAAAGTTGGGCTCGGGGATCTTCATAACAAAGAAACGTCAGCAGTTTTCCCTGTATCTTGGTCTGACTAGGCCTCCCCACTTCATTAATTCAAACCTTGTCTTACGTGGCCTGTTTGGGGAAGGAGCATTGCGTCTGGGAGGGGCGTGGCTCCCAGAGGGGTGTGGCTTTAGAGTCTGATGAACCTGGTTTGAGTCCAGCTCCACCGCTTACTACCTGGGTGACCTTGGGGAAGTTACATGACTTCTCTCTGTTCAGTTTCCTCATCTGAAAAATCAGAAATAATAATGCCTACTCGGACAGAATAAGATGAAATCAAACAGTAAATTTGATACTAGGGACAGAGCAGGTGTCAATGAAAATTAGCCCCTCCCCCAACACATACTACCTACAGGGTACCTGTGTGCCCGCATGCAAGGATACCTGTGCATTCTTGTCCTGCTAATTCTGACCTGTATCCTGCCATGTACTGGGCTCTGGATAAATATTGGTTCAATAAGTATGTGACCTGTAAGGAACAATTCTAGGATAAGATGAGGGTCAGTGTTGTCCCCAAGGCAGCCATTAGCCTCCATGGCATGACTGAAGATTGCTAGACCACCTTCCCCATCTCCCTATCACTGTGCTAGAACACCAGCATTTAAGCAACGGTCCTGATAGAGACTTCCCCAGGAACACATCTGGGAAAGGTGGTTTCAAGAAGCCCAACTTGGATACTACACATTCCTTGTTCAAAATCTTTACAATTTCAAAACAAAACAAAACAAAACAAAACAAAACAAAATCCTTACAATTTCAGTATAAACTGTATTCAGAAGGTTGAAGGATAATGTTGGGTTTGTAGTTGGTTGCTCTTCACACACAAGGCAACCTGTATTAAAGACAGTTAATGAGGGGCGCCTGGGTGGCGCAGTCGGTTAAGCGTCCGACTTCAGCCAGGTCACGATCTCGCGGTCCGTGAGTTCGAGCCCCGCGTCGGGCTCTGGGCTGATGGCTCAGAGCCTGGAGCCTGTTTCCGATTCTGTGTCTCCCTCTCTCTCTGCCCCTCCCCCGTTCATGCTCTGTCTCTCTCTGTCCCAAAAATAAATAAACCTTGAAAAAAAAAAAAATTAAAAAAAAAAAAAAAAAAAAAAGACAGTTAATGAAATGCAAAGGGTGTTAGGCAGTTACACAGGGAAGTCATTGCACTGTGCAGTAATGCCCTGCCAACTGCAGTTTCGAGATGAACATTCGAGATCAAAAGGTAAAAATAAAATCCTCAGTCCTGGGACACCTGGGTGGCTCAGTCACTTGAGTGTGCAATTTGGGCTTGGTCGTGATCTTATGGCTTGTGGGTTGGAGCCCCGCATCAGGCTTTCTGCTGTCAACTCGGAGCCCACTTCAGATCCTCTGTTCCCCCTCTCTCTGCCACTCCTCTGCTTGCACTCTCTCTCTCTCTCTCTCTCTCTCAAAAATAAATAAACACGAAAAAAGAAAATCCTCAGTCCTGCTGATGTGAAGTTTCAATCCGCTTGAGCAAAAGAGCAAGATGGCAGCTGTCCCCTTGTTACCCTGCATTTGTGGACCATGTGTGTGTCTGTAGGGAATCTGAGGGGGCAGTTGTGGGTTCAAGGCCAGGCCCCGAAACTGTGAAAAGCCAGAGTTTCATGGGAGGAGGAATGCAAGAGACAGTGAAGTTCAAGGCCAACAAGGGGTGATTTAAGGGTGTGGGAAGATCACAAAGCCTGCTGCGGACATCCTGAGCCTGGAGAGGGTCAGAGAGGAGGGTTGGTGAGGGGGTTCACTTGGGAAGTGGGCATTAGATGGCTGGTGTGTGGTTCACATGCTGTCGTCCACTGGAAGCTCTGCCTGCACATGGACATGGCCTGCTCTGACTCCCTTTGACTCTCTGCTCGGATGTCCCCAAGCCACCCTGATGACAGCAGGTGCCAACCCACCCCAGGGACCCCTGTCTACCCTTCCTTTCTTCCTAACCCCCTGCCCTGGTTTATCTTCTCTCTTTCCCTCCAAAACTTAAACCTCTCAAGGTCAGGGAGTTTACTGCTGTATTCCTCGAGTCCGGGTAAGGGAGGGCCTCAGCAAATGTTTGTTGAATGAGCGGATGCATTGAGAAAACACATTTGAGGCTGTTTTGATGGTTTCCCCTCAGTCCCGTGTTGTTTTCTTTTGTTTTGTTTTTTCAAAAAGAGATTGATCTTCCCAACCTCAATCTTACCAATAGTGGTTCCTCTTAGAAACAAGTCCTGGTGGTTAGGGAGACAGTCCCAACTTTATATTTCAAGTAATGTTTAGCCAGTAGCTACTTTTGGAATTCTCTGATTTGGGGAGATACATCAAAATAGACTCCAGATGGATTAACTGGAATTAATAGAATTGACTATTAAAAAAACCCGAGGAAAGAGAAGACAATAAACAGGATATTTAGTCATGCTCATGATGAAATAAGGCTTCTTAAGTTGAGGGGCAACAAATGAGATTTTAAAAAATAAATTTAAAGAAAAAAAATTTTTTTAATGTTTATTTTTGAGACAGAGAGAGACAGAGCATGAACAGGGGAGGGTCGGAGAGAGAGGGAAGCACAGAATTCGAAGCAGGCTCCAGGCTCTGAGCTGTCAGCACAGAGCCTGATGCAGAGCTCGAACTCACGGACTATGAGATCATGACCTGAGCCGAAGTCGGATGCTTAATTGACTGAGCCACCCAGGCGCCCCCAAAATAAATTTTTTTTAATTAGAGGGAGAGCGTGCGAGTGGGGGCAAGGGGCAGAGGACGAGAGAATCCCAAGCAGGCTCCACCCTCAGCATGGAGCCCGACACAGGGCTCGATCCCACAACCCTGGGATCATGACCTGAGCTGAAATCAAGAGTTGACGCTGAACTGATGGAGCCACCCAGGCGCCCCAACAAATGGGATTTTTAATAGAAACTTTTGATGACTTGAAATATTTAGTGAAAATGTTTAAAATATAATAAGATTTTAAAAAAGAAACAGGGCCCCAAGCTACATCATGGCAAGCCAAGAACTGGGCTTTTGTGGAGAAATCAGGGCCATTCTGCTTTGACAAGGGGAGCTTGTAGAAGCAAGCAGAACATGGTCCCTGAGATGCCAACATGGAGCCAGCTCTGAGAATCTGGGGAGCCCCAGGGAGGGCCCTAGAGGTTCGGGGTGGGTGAGCAAAGGGGGTCAAGGCCAGGGCCTTGGCACTATAGCTCACTGTTTCTATGAGGCCTTGCCCCGACTGGCTGGTCTCATAGCTGGGCCAGCCTCCCTCATGAACGTACAGATACAACACAAACATGAATCTTTATGGGCCTCTTGGGAACAGGACTAGTGATGAGGGGGTGTAGCAAGGAGACAGAAATACAGAGGGTCTCTGTATTTCTCCTACCCCTCTCCTGCCTTCTGCCTTACTGTCTCCAGCTCTGGGATAGGGTCAGACAGACAGAAAGGGAAGGACAAAGCATCTAAAGGTTGTTCATTTTCTTGTTGCTGAAGCAACTAACGTAGAACTGGCATACGTTGGGTGCCTGAGTGGGAAATGGTCGCGCTGAACAAGAGACAGGCCATCCCGAGACAAGTTGTTACGTGAGTTTACGCGGTAGCAAAGGCTTAAAAACATCAGCCAACCTATTTCAGTTGACCTGTTTCGTTCCTGACTTTGCACGGCACCGTGTTACCTGAAACCTGTGTATGTTGGAGCAGTGACCTTGTGGTTTGTGAGGACACGGTTCCCATATGCATGCGGTTCAGTTCACATGTACCGCGCAGAGTGAGAACTGCCTGTATCAGTGAATAAATACATTTAAGGTAATCACAGTATGACACTACCAGGAAGAAGTACGTGGTGTGTGTGTGTGTGTGTGTGTGTGTGTGTGTGTGTGTGTGTGTGTGGTTTCACGTGCTAGTAAATCTTAGTTCCTTTGAGCTAGTTTTCTGATTTCAAAATACATTAGCCATTTCATGCTCTGGCTCATACCCACCTCGTAACTAGAGGTGAGGGAACGTGATCTCTAGATGTGGTTTTCTCTTAACTAGGTGATTATTGGTGGTGGGTGCTATTTGGGCATTCACATATTTTTTTTTCCTTCTATTTTTCCTTTTGTTGCTGTGGGGGCTGTATTACGTTGCCTGACGATATACTTCCTACAGCAGGTTATGTTTTAATGCTTTTTCAGAGTGTTAATTGGCTCTGGAGGGTTTCAAAGGACCACTTTCAGTATGGTATGTGTTAGTTATGTCTTTCTGAACCAGAGAAGCCGTGGTATTTCCTTCTAATCTGAGACGGATTCTATTTTGGAAAGTCTCACCTATGATTATAGCCGTTTGTATGTCCTTTAAAACTAAAGCCGTCCACCGTTGAAATACCAGCAGTGCTCTGTACCTTCAGGCATGGTTTTAACACTGCAGGAATCCCAGCGCGCTGTTCTGGTCTGCCTTTTCTCCAGCGGCTCTTTGCTGTGTGAGTAGCTCTAAATAGATTAGTGGTTTCCAACCAAATTAGACCCATACCAGAGTTTTTTTTAACCAGCTTTTTTGAGATAATAGGATGTGAATTATACAATTCAGCCATTTAAAGTATACAATTCAGTGGTTTTTAGGATATTCACACGTGTGTAGCCATCACCATGGTCAATTTTAGAACATTTTCATCACCCCAAAGAGAAACCCCATCCCCATTAGCAGTCCTCCCCCACCCCTTCCCAGCCCTAGGCAACCTCTAAAGATTTGCCTAATCTAGATGTTTCATATAAATGGAATCATATAACACTTGGCTGTTTGTGTCTGACTTCTTTCACTCAGCCTAAGTGAAAGGGTCATTCTTGCCCATTCCTCTTTTTATAATAAATATTTTGTATTGCTATTGTTTAACCTCTTAAAGTTAAATTCTTAGACTATATTACCAATCTACATATGTAACTTAGGAAATTAATACAATATTCTGGGGGCGCCTGGCTGGTTCAGTCGGTAGAGCACGTGACTCTTGATCTCAGGATTGTGAGGTCGAGCTCCACATTATGTGCAGAAATTACTTAAAAAAAAAAAAAATATATATATATATAATCTAAATATAATAAAACAGAGAAGTAAAGTAAAATACCATGCATTTTAATATGTGTTCATATATGAGTGTTAGAGAAGACACAATGAGGTAGTTAGATGCACCTGTATGTAAAATCATGCATGTGATGGTGCCCAACAGACTCATAAGGGTGTGTTGCACTTGGCAATTAAGACACCGCGAATGGTGTTGCCTCAGATGATGTGATTTTACATAATGGGAAACATCTCAGTACTTTGTTTGGACTTTACCCCGTCTCCCCTTGATTTATATGCTGGTAACATCCTTGGGAAAGTAAGAGTATGATAAAACTATACAGAAAGTGCTTTTTGTTTGTAAGTAAACATAAAATCAGGTTCTCATGGCAGATCACTATGAAAAAGTTTTTCATCTGTGTGCGTGACCGGTAGGACGTTAACAATTTGTTTCAGCAGGTGGGAGAATCTGATTGTGCACTGTCCTCAGGGCAGTGGGAGTGCCCAGCCCTCTGAACACTAAATTCTAGTCACTGTGACAATCCAAAAAAATTGCATTCTGAAACGTCCCCTAGGGGGCAGTCCTGCATCCATAGAGGACCTCTTCTGTGGGGTCGACTTTCTGAGGAGGGCTTCATCAGCTAGTATCTCATATTAAGCTTTTTCCTCCCTGAACTGTTGAAATTATTGGCTATCCTCTTAGAAACAGGAGGAAAGCTGGTAACTTCTTCAGACATGATCAAAGGGATAAATACTCTTTGTCTGATTTTCCCTGCCCCCCACGGCCCCAGGAGCCTGCTGAAGCTCCACTTCTAAAATGTTGCGTTGTCAGAGCAATACCAAAAAGTCACTCCTGCAGAGCTCTGAGGAGCCATACGGTCTGCACCTCCTTTTGATGTTTACTGCGACTGTGGCATGTTATAAATTATCTTTTGATGGGGACATCTTCTAAACGTCCCTCGCTGTGCCTGGGGCCTGTCTGCCTCGGGTGGGAGGGAGCCAGAGAGCATATGTCTGTGTGGTGGGGGAATGAATGGGATGCTGTGATACCTCGGTTGTTAAATTCTCACTTGGGCACCCCTAAAATAATTTTGAAAATCTATAAATCCCCTTACTCATGGTTAACTTTGACATCTAACAATTTTCATCCAAAGTTTTTTTTTTTTTAATTTCTTAAAAATTGATTTATTTATTTTGAGAGAGAGAGAACGAATGAGGCAGAGTCGGGGAGAGAGAGTCCCAAGCAGGCTCCGCACTGTCAGCACAGAGCCCGACGTGGAGCTTGAACTCATGAGCCGTGAGATTGTGACCTGAGCCGAAATCAAGAGTTGGAGGTGTAACCAACTGAGTCACCCAGGCGTTCGTCATCCAAAGTTTAAATCATTGCGAAGGATATAATTTTCAACGTAGGATGAATGTTGATGTTCAAGAGAGTAGAGTCTCTTGATAAGATTTGTCTGTGAATCTAAATGCTGTACCTATTTCTGGCCTAAAACTCTGTGAAGCTCTTTACTAGTCAGACTTTTTATGTTATTTTATCTCCTAGAACTCATATTGCCATTCCAGTTGCCCCTTAGAATTTTATACTAACGTAACACATTTATATGCTTGAAAGTCTTTTATCGATCACCCTGATATATTTCTCTGCCACAAAAATGTGGAATTTTCTGTGATCATAAGGCTTTAAAGATGAAGAAAAATTCTTCTGGATTGAATTCTCCTTATGATGATTAATGGTCTACAATATATGAAAGACAAATACATTGTAAATTTTGACAAATACATATCAAACATAGTAAATTTTTATTGGAAATAGAGTTCTGAATGAAATGGTCATTTGTTTCAATCAGTTTTTTGTGAATGGACTTGACTTTTTGATAGAATGAGACAGCATTAATTTTCTTCTTTTTAATGTGTGTAACCAAGGAGCAACTTTCTTCAAATAAAAAAGTAGATGGGGGGTGGGGGTGCCTGGGTAGCTCAGTGGGTTGAGGGTTCGGCTTTGGCTTAGGTCATGATCTCACAGTTTGTGAGTTCGAGTCCCGCGTCGGGCTGTGTGCTGACAGCTCAGAGCCTGGATCCTGCTTCGGATTCTGTGTCTCCCTCTCTCTCTGCCCCTCCCCCACTCACGTTCTGACTCTCTCACGAATAAATAAACATTAAAAATTTTTTTTTTTTAAAGTAGATGGGAATGGGTTTTATTTTTTTTCTTTTTGTATAGCATTGTCACTCAGCATTTTGAAATGTCTTAAAGTTATATGCTAAAAATTACATTGCCTTCTCCTCAATAGTTTTTACTCACCTGTTAGTTGAAAACTCAGGTCCTTCGTCAGTTTTGTCGAGTGCAAAAAACTGGAAACCACCTGATTTATCAAAGGTACCTGAGAGACTCTATTATGACTTACCAAATTGTTATTATTGTACTGATTATTGCATCATTTAGAGACACCTAGCTTAATCCACTTAAAAATAGATGAGAAAGTGGAAATACTTTTACTACATCCTCATGAACATAGTATATATTTTTAAAGAAAATGCTTTTATTTTTATCTCATGTTTTAAATGTACTTTTTTTTTTTTTTTTTTTTAAAGAGAGAGACAGTGTGGGCTAGGGAGAGGGGCCGAGGGAGGGAGAGAGGGAGAATCCCAAGCAGGCTCCACGCTCAATGCAGAGCCCCATATGGGACTCCATCTCACAACCCTGGGATCATGACCCGAACCAGAATCAAGAGTCAGACACTTAACTGCTTGAGCCATCCAGGCTCCCCTTAAATAAACTTTCATAAACACCTTGGAGCTACAGACTTATTTCTTCCAGTTTTGGGAAAGTACCTAACCTAATTGGCAGAGCAAATCCTCATTGACAAACCACTCAGCCAAATAAGACTTTCATCACAATGGGTCTCTGCTTTGTGGTGTTTGATTAAAGGGTCTTTTTTACAGCCATCAGTATTTCGCATTACCCCTTTGTTACCCCTCTACATCCCAGGCTGTGCCTTGGTTAGATCCAGGGAGGGTGACAGAGAGGTGGTCCTTTCCTTATCATATGGCGGGGGAGGGAGTAGTTTAAAAGGAGGTTGAAAAGCAGAGCTTACGTGTGCCTGGACTCCAAGCTCGTTCTGAAATAGACTTGTGTTAGGGGAGAATGCATATAGCACGTTGAGGCTCTGGGGGTATCTTCCCTTAAGGCTGATCTGCCTGCGTGCCCTCTTGGAAAGATATTTGGCTTCAGTTTGAAGATGACTGTATTTAAGGACATTTCCATCCCTCATTAATCGTGAGGGATCTTGCTATTGTATGCACCGAGTCCTAGAAAGACAAGAACATGTGAAAAGTTGCGCTTGCATTTGGAAGTTAGAGAACTTGTGTTTTTTCTTCCTCTTCCCTTCTTTCCCTTCCTTTTCCTACCCCGCTCTTTCCTGGAAATTATTTAAGGCAATTTATAAGGATGCTAAAATCTATCAGATCCTAATTAAAATTGGGAGGCAGAAAGGAGAAGCAATCGTAGAGACATACGGTGGTTGGGGAAACACCTACGGCAATAGTAGGAATGCATAAAAGGAGCACAAAATAAAGACTCTCTGTACCCAAGGTTCTTGTCAGGCAGACTGGTCTCTGTGCACTGGGATGTGGATGGGGTCTCAAGGCCACAGGGTATGGCTTAAGAAACAGGTTGTAGGGGCACCTGGGCGGCTCAGTTGGTTAAGCATCTGACTTCGGCTCAGATCATGATCTCACAGTTCGTGAGTTCTAGCCTTGCGTCATCGGGCTCTGTGCTGTCAGCTTGGAGCCTACTTTGGTTCCTCCGTTGTTCCCCTCCCTCCCTGCCCCTCCCCCACTTCTCTCTCTCTCTCTCTCTTTCTCTCTCAAAAACAAACATTAAAAAAAAAAAAGAGGGGCAGCTGGGTGGCTCGGTTGGTTAATTGTAAGCATCTAACTCTTGATTTCGGCTCAGGTCATGATCTCACAATTCATGAGTGTGAGCCCCACTGGCAGCTCAGAGCTTGCTTGGGATTCTCTCTTTCCTCTCTCTCCGCCCCCCCCTCCCTCACTCACGCTCTCTCTCTTTCAAAATAAATAAACGTTTAGAAAAAATAAGAATAAAAAAGAGAAGACATAGGTTGTAGAGGGAGATTTGTCAGCCAAGGATCAGATCCGAGATCCTTCTGGTCCCCAGGGGAGTGGTGTACCGGCACGTGCTGGAATGAAGTGGGTGTACATCCTGGGGAAGGACTCTGTTCCCCTCCTGCTCTCACTTCATACGGGACAAGTAAGAGCCCCCTTGTCACTGGGACAGCAGGTGGCAGCAAGCAGTAGGATCCTAGGTGACAGCCATGCACTGGAGCCACCTTGCACATGGAGGCTTGGGGTCCACAAGAGGCAGGGGTGGCCCTTTCTGCCAGGAGAGGAGGCCTCTGGTCTCACGGGAAGCCGAGAGGAGGGATGAGCCCCCAGTCCCATGTGGCCTGTTGTCTTGGGAACCCGGAGGGAACCTATAGGATCATCCTACCTATCTTATCGGAGTTACACCTTTTTTTTTCTTTAAATTTGCTAACAGGTAATGTAAAGGGCAAAGTCTGGTCTGTTGGACATGTCACAGATTAAAATAAAGAGACGGTCAGATGAAAATAGAATTCTCAGAGGTGAGACCGGGCAGGGATTTCTTCCAGATGGTCCTAACAGAATGCTAAGGAAAAAGAAGAGCTCCTCAGAAGCATCTTCACAGTAGGAACAACAGTGAGGTTCGTGGGGTAGCACTGGAGCTAGAGTGTTAGCTTAGAAATCACTTCAGGGGCACCTGGGTGGCTCAGTCGGCTAAGCGTCCCACTCTTGATGTTGGCTCAGGTCATGAACTCGTGGCTCATGAGTGTGAGCCCCACATCGGGCTCTTCACACTCTCCACAGCGTGGAGCCTGTCTGGGGTTCTCTCTCTCTCTCTCTCTCTCTCTCTCTCAAAATAAACAAGTAAACTAAAAAAAAAAAAAATTTAAAAATGCTTTAAAATTTGCTTAGGAATAAATAGCCAGTCATGTGATAAATTTGGTTCTACTTTTTGTAATTTACAATTTTCAAATATGTGTTTCGGAAAAGGAGAAAGCTCCTAATTGTTGAACATTTTTCTTTACTCCATAGCCTTGTGTTTGGAGGAGGGTAGGGGTGAGGCTGTACAAAAAAGCTTCTGCTGGGAGAAAATACAGCCGGTTTAGGACTGAATGGTTCCTGGCCCACCCTGTCATTCCGTGGCCACAGGACTGCCCCTTCCCCCCAGCCTGCCTTCGGGGGCTTTGGAGCTGCCAACGCCCGAATATTCAGGGTGGGGTGTCCCAGATAGTCACCTTCTCCCCCTCCCCCTGCATCCTGGCCCACTTGGGGAATCGGTCCCAGGATAGGCAGCTCCTCATTGGAGTCGGGGCGGGGGGGCGGTGAAGGGACACAGAAAATGCAAGACTTCAACCAGGACTTTAGTACTTGTTGGCCGATGCCACCCTGCTGTCTCCCAGTCCCAGAATCTCCAGGGGTGGCCACAGTGCAGTTCCTTTCCCCCCACCCCCATGGTGCCTCCCCCTTCCCTTTGCCCTTCCATGGGGCTCAGCGCACTGACAAGGCGTGTGCAGGGTCCAGTCTCCTGTGTAGCATGTGGTGGCACCTTCCTGAGGCTGGGCTCGGTCTCTGTGCTGACTCAGGGCGGGCCTCCAAGAGCCAGGACGTCCCTGCGAGCCTGGGGAGGGACGAGAGCTCCAAGGTGCAGGGTGGGAGTGCAGTCTCTCCTGCTTTCCCCAACTCGCCAGCCAGGGAGGAAGTCCAGCAGGCCTGGGCACACACCTGTTCTGCAGAGCAGACCCTACGCAGGGGTGCTGAGGCCCGGTTGGTGAGCTGCCCTGAGGTTACCGCCACATGTGCCCCCTGCCCACTCTCCATTCCAAGCCCTTCATTGCATGCAGAGTGAATGCATATGTATCAAGGTGCAAATCCACATCTGGCACACTCTAGTATATTTATAGAAAAGGAAGAGGTAAAGTCTCTAACAGTGATAGCTACAAGAAGCTGCTGCAGCCATAGAGATATTTGATGAAAAGGAATGGAAAGTGACTGACTTCCCTTTTCCCTCTGTCTCTGCTCTCTCTGCTCCCCTCTCCTACCAGACCCATTTTAGGGAGGGGGTGGAGCATGAAGAAAAGACAGCAAAAGGAACAAAATCGAGTATAAAACCCTGTAAGATGTACAGGGGGGAAAAAAAGAGCTGAAGCAAGGTAGCTGTTTATTTATTTTATTTTTTAAAGTTTGTTTATTTAAGTAGTCCCTGTACCTGACGTGAGGCTCGAACTCAGGACCCTGAGATTGATCAAGAGTTGCCTGCTCTTCCGATTGAGCCAGCAGGTGCGCCCCTAAGGTAGCCTTTTTTTTTTTTTAAGTTTGTTCATTTATTTATTTTTGAGAGAGAGAGCGAGTGGGTTAAGGGCAGAGAAAGAGGGAGAGAGAGAATCCCAAGCAGGCTCCGCTCTGTCAGCAGCAGAGCCCGATGCGGGGCTCAAACTCATGAACCAAGAGATCATGACCTGAGCCAAAATCAAGAATCAGATACTTAACCAACTGAGCCACCCAGGCACCCCTACCCAAGGTGGCTTTTTAATAGAGTATGCATACTTCAGGGCTGAGGATGTTTTGCATCAAAGTAGGTTTTAATTTGTGTCAGAAACGACTTTCAGAGTTTGTACAAGCTGGGGTTGGTGATTGCAGACAACAGAAATTGACTTGTGTCTCATGACCAGAAAAGGAATGGGTTGGAGGCTGGACCTTGGGTAGCTCACAAAAGCAAGGGGAAGTTCGGAGGCTGAGGCTGAGAGAGCCACAATGACAGCATCTCTGGTGGGGCCGGAGGATGCTAGGCCCTCCTGCCCATGTCTCCCCACTGGGGTCTAGGCTGTGTGGGCTCTCTAGCCAAAGAGAGTCTGGACCAGAGGGTGTCTGGTCTCTGTGGCCTCCTCCCTCCCTGACTCTCCCAGGACCTCCTCTGCCCACACGAAGGAGGTGCAGGGACTTGGCCGAAAACTGCCAAAGTCATTGTTTTCTGTTGGACTCTGATGAGATTATGATTATGTTGAACAGCTGGATAAAATGATGAAGTTTCATAGATCTTTTACCTTCTGACATGGTGAAATTTATATGTATCTGCACATAGATTTGTGTATAGTCTCTTTATAAACAATAACGAGGGAGCGCACCGGCACACAATTATTGATTAACTGATTGCAGACAAAGAGGCCTTTTCCAGGTACATTACTGAGAACCTGTGGTTTTCTAAGTGGGTTTTATCCTCCCCAAACTGGGCATGTAACAAACTACTTTAGTTCAACGTTTTCTGGGTCATTGTTAAAATAACATAGCTTAAATGGAATTTATTCACAGTGCTGTTATATCAATATATTCTGTATTATTTTAGGGTTAGATTTCCGTGTATAACAAGAATGTTGTTATTGTCTTCAGAGGGGATTTTATTATTACCATTCTAGAATGGGCCTTTTATTCCTTCACCATCTCCATTTTCTCCTTCATTAACTAAGAAGCAAATTAGACTTGCATTTAGTCGATGTCTGCCAAATGTTATTTTTAGAAGCCTTCTCACCTCTTTCTCACTCCTCTGGGATTTCTTCTTTCTTTCCTTAACTCTGCTTTGCCCTCTGAGTCATTGCAATCAAAATCAGTGCCCTCCCGATATTAGTTCAATATGTAAAACAGATTGTTTATTTGCTCTTGGGATAGGAGAGCTCTTTTGAAGCTTAAAAAATCCAAGGAAAAATGATAAAAGGAAAGGTTGGTAGGTTTCTCTATAGTAGTAAATTTCTGTATGTCAAGTAACACTATGCAATAGGTGACCGATGGAGAAAACATATTTGGAACACAGAAAGTAATCAGAGGGTTAATGTTTTCATGGGGCGCCTGGGTGGCGCAGTCGGTTGAGCGTCCGACTTCAGCCAGGTCACGATCTCGCGGTCCGTGGGTTCGAGCCCCGCGTCAGGCTCTGGGCTGATGGCTCAGAGCCTGGAGCCTGTTTCCGATTCTGTGTCTCCCTCTCTCTCTGCCCCTCCCCCGTTCATGCTCTGTCTCTCTCTGTCCCAAAAATAAATAAACGTTGAAAAAAAAAATTAAAAAAAAAAAAAAGAACACAAAAAAAGTTGCACAATTGAGAAAGGGGTAGAAGAAGTAAGCAGTCAGTTCCCAATGGACGCAATCAGGTGAGTGGTGAAAGTTCGGAAAAGCATCTGAATATCATTATCAATAAAAACGGAAAACCTTTTGCATGTTAAACTGTGAAGAGTAAAAGGTATTTGGGCAAAGGTGTAGGAATATGGGTATTTCACACCGTGTTGGTGCAGAGTTAACACAGCCTTTCCGGTGTGCCCGGTGTAACACACGTCTTAAAATGTGCATGTATTTTGACATGACAATTCGGTTTGTTGAATTTAACCCAAGAATGTGTTCACATCCATGAGAGACGTGGACACATTTCATTGCTCCTGTCTTTAGTAAACACAAACACAGAGACAGCCTCATGCTTAGGAACAGGAGGTTAAATTTCATATCGATGTAACTGTTGTATAACAGGTAAAAAGCATAAAATCAGATAAAAAACCAATAGCCATAGTATGACCCAACTTACTTAAAAAAGGAAAGAAATAAAAAGGTTTGTGCATGTATCTAAAGAAGAGAATAGTTGACTGGAGTGTACTAAAGGCAATTTTTGGGGGGAGTGATGGAATTATGGGAGACATCCCCACCTTCTCTGTGATTCTTCTGAAGTTTCTAAAATTTCTTCTGTGACTATGTATTGCTGCTATAAAACAGGAAGGGGACACAGTAAATCCTGTTGACGGAAATAGAAAGCCAGTGTTCTTGCAACATAAAATATTAGGAAGGTGCTGGTCTTGTCCTTCTAGCTCAGTGATATCCTGGCTCTTTGGAGTTTTGACCCAAATATTACTTTGGTTTTTGCAATTTTACCATATGCGATATTTTAAATAAAAATGACTTTTGAGAATTTATATAGAGGTAACTTGGATATCAGTTACTTAGTCTATTTGCAGTTCTAGCGAACTGAGACCAATTATTTGGATAGTAAATAAGATGCTAGTATTTATGTCTGCTCTTCATGCTGACTAGAACTTTCTGCGCTGATGCTGTTGGCACTATGAAATTCCTTTTAAACGATTCATAGACGTGCGTCTTTACTGGAACTCAGATGATCGTGATTTATTGTGCTGTGACTACCAGCTCTTTTTTATCCAATCCATCACTTTTTACACCGGGTCCTGTACTGCACTTGATTTTTTTTTTTAAAGGCAATTTTGCCCTCCAGGCTTTCATTTCAGTGTTAAAAAGAATGGCAGCATCTGGTGCCATTGGTATATTCTGAACCCCAGGTAGTTTTGCCCACCCCTGAGGTTCCAGCCCGAAGCTTTTCACTTACAAGACTGTGGTAATTTGTTGGAAAAGAGAAAAATACAATCATTTTATATTGTGGCAGTGGTGGTGTTCCGACCATCACTATTTTAAAAGGGGAGGGGGAGTGATTTTAAAATTAGTTTAAGCTGGATGGCCGAAACAGTGAGCCACATGAAGTAGATTTTTGTGTTTTTGAAAAGGCTACAGAAGTTGCAAGAGCTGTTCTTGGAATGGCCTTGTGAAAATCCCCTGGCATGCTGGACAGAGGATGAGCGGACAGCTCTAAGTCTGGCATTGTCGGACCAACTGAGCAAAGACGGGGTTTATTGACAGGAATGTTGCTGAAGAAACGCATGGAGTTGAGCTGTTTGCTTTCAGATTTAGCTGTTGTTTAGACAAGCACGGCTCTTTATTCTTGCTCAGACCTGAGCCTGCCGAGCCTCAAGGTTGAAAAGTAAAAAGGGAACTTAAGAAGAGAAAGTTCTTTCTCAACTTAGGTTTCTCTGAGTTATAATGACTTTCCTTCAGCATTTGTTGTTGTTGTTCTTAATGCTGTTTCTTCCCATCCTACTAACTGAAGGATTCTTTTTTTTAGAACTTACTTCATGTTTGCATAATCCAGTCTCTTTTTCATTACATCAAAAACAAAACATATAATAATCATAACATGGACAACAGAAAAAATGGAATAGACTTTCCCCCAAAGAAGCACATAGAAACTCAAGAGAACCGTCTCCCTGGTTGGGCATGCGGGTTCAGGCCACATACAAGTGCTTGGTATAGGTCCTGAAGGTCTCAGAAGGAGGACAGAAACCAACATATATTGAATGCTTCCTGTGTACAGCCTTGAGAAACGAACACTTATTGAGTGCCTACTGTGTATCAACCTGTAATGTTCTAGAAGGTGGCAGTACTCCCATTTTGTAGGTGAGGAAACAAACTTTGAGGTCACTTAGCTTGAATGTGCAGCATTTAGGTTTGTCTAACCTTGCTTTTTTTCTTTCTCTGTAAAGAGAATAATTCAGTGGTCTGGGTCACCAAAAAAAAAATGGGGGGCGGGGGGCAGGGGGCAACTATGCCCAGTGGCAATCACTCTGAGCTCATGGGAAAGAAGGTGGGTCAGGCTTCTTTCTTATCCCTGTCAAAGCAAGCTATTTTGATGCCTGGGGTACTTGGACATTTATACCTGCTTAGTGATCCTAAAAATCAAACTGTTAACCTTTCAGCTTTAAGAAAAATTACGTAGTAGAGTTTGAGGTAGACACCCCTCCCCTTTGCTGACCTGCCCCACCCCTGGGGGCAGCTGTTGAACACAGGAGTCTTGAGTCTTTGGAGCACTGGCCTAGAATTTCCTAGAAGCGTAGTCCCAGTAGTACCTCTGATGTGTGTGAACTTGTCATACTGTAGGGCAGTTTTAGTTTTTGCATACTTAGATTAGGGAGAATAACATTTGCCACCGTTTCGCTGGTCATAAACTTGATGATTTTCCCTCTAAGGCTGGAGAGGATGCCTACGGTAGAAATAGCAAATGCTCCCCCTTGCCAGGTCAGCACATCTAAGAGTGCTAAGTTGCATGTCACAGTACTGACTTTTCTGGAAGTGACGCCTGCCCATGTTCATTTTGCTTATTCCTCACCTCCCTGGGAACTTGTAACAGCAGACCCCCCCCCTCCCCCGACCCCAGGCACTGAGCAGCAGCTGTGAGGGTGGAAGGAAAGGGGAAGCAAAGTGGAATTATCATCCAGGCATCATGGCGGAGAAAAAGGTGTGCAGTTAATGTCTGGAACAGAAAGTTTGTTGCTATTTTTGTTGCCATTTGTTGCTATTTGTCTACAATCAAAACAGACAGAAGTTGTTATTAAACCCATTTCCTGTGCTTTAAAAAAAATTTTGTGGTTGAAGAAAATAGAAGCATAAAAAATCAAGTTCACCTAAGCTTGAAAAGAAACTTGCAGTGGTGGATTTGCACGTTGGCCTTAATTGGCCCAATTGACCTTCTCTGCTGTATTTACAATTGCCTTAAAATTGTAAGCAGATGTTTGAAACCCCTTCTTTAATAGGTCTGCAACATCTGTTTCACCAAGGCTGCTGCCCACCAAAGCAGTCGTAATTAGGGAGCACCTAATGCATACATCTTTTCTTATGGACCCAATCGATCGGATTTCTCCCTCGGGTATTAAAGTCGACCCTTATTCTTGCTTTTATTTGAATACGTTTTGCATTATATTTTCTTGCACAGGAGAACAGTATGCCAGCCCAGCGCGCGCGCACACACACACACACACACACACACACACACACACACCCAAGATAGTCATTCTATATAATGAATTTTTTAAATGGTGTTTGTGAAATCATTAACAATGGGTGAAAGATGTTTGTGTGTACAATTGTAAATGCTTGAAGATGTGTGAAGCCTTTTTTGTTTTTTTCCTTTTGTGCTCTAAATGAGGGATTTCCTGAAAAACCAGCAAGGTAAAAACGTGGAAATCTTAAAAGCTGGGGTGGACCATTTATTTTATTTTTAATTAATAGGCTTCATTTCTGAGAGCAGTTTTAGGTTTATAGAAAGATTAATAGGGTGTTCCCCTGTATTCCCTCCCTTCTCTCTCTCTCTGCCTCTAATTTCCTGTTATTAACATCCTGCATTACTGTGGTACATTTGTTACAATTGATGGACCTACATTGATACATTGTTATTAATTGTAAGTATCATTTACATTACAGTTCCCTCTTTGTGTTGTACATTCTGGGGGTTTGGACAGATAATGACATGGATCCATCACTACAGTTTCACACAGAGGAGTTCCATTGCCCTAAAGAATTCCCTTTGTTCCACCTGTGGGAGGGAGCATTATTGACAGAAGTATTCTTGAGGATGTGTTTACTTTAAAAAGAACTTATTTCTCAGCATAATGGTCTGAAGAAATAGTCATTTTGATGTTTTAGAACTAACTGCACAGAACTTCAGAGGACTTCATTTTTTCACATGCTTTGCATTTTAAACGAACTGTGCGTATGTTGTATAAATTTTGCTAAGGTTGATATGGAATGGTATGATGTATGCCTAATAATTAGAAATTTCTATAAATTGCTAGCATTCGTTTCAGTTGCTTACAAATAAATTAATCTTTTAAGGATTCATTTCTTTACAATTGTATTTTCAGGGGCACCTTGGTGGCTCAGTCGGTCAAGCGTCTGACTCCTGAATTCAGCTCAGGTCATGATCCTAGGGTCATGGGAACGAGCCCTGCGTTGAGCTCCATGCAGAGCATGGAGTCCGATTAATATTTTCTCCCTCTCTCCCTCTGCCCCCTCCCTCTCTCGCATGCTCTCTCTCTAAAATGAAAAATAAAAAAAGAAAGAGATCATGGGCAGGAGAATGCATTGCATCTGGCATCTGTGCCCTCTCCACAGGTGGTTACCCTGAGGTAGGGCAGTGGCATTCAGGGCTGGGAGTAGGGTGGTATGGGCTGCCCTTGGTACATGGCACTGAGTGGGCACAGACTTTTTATCAGCAGTGGAGGCAGATGTTAAAAATTTTTTTTTGAAAGTATAATATGCATACAGAAAAATACACATATCCTAAGGGTGCAGCATTTGAGTTTTTGCATACTGAACTCATTGTGTAACTAGATAAAGAAATAGAAAGGCCTAGCATCCCAGAGGCACCTGTCATGGTCCCTTCTGGTCATTGTCCCCTTTGAGAGGCACTACACTACCACTGTCTTAGTTTTGCACATGATAGGAATGGAAGCATATAGCACGGACTCTTTCCTGTCAGTACATGTGCTCACTTGGTTCATTGTCACTGCTGTTCTATACTCCACTGGGTGTGGGTGAATATTCCACAGTTGTTTACACGTTCTACTATTGGTGGGCTTTCA
Source organism: Puma concolor (assembly GCF_028749965.1). Classification (NCBI taxonomy): domain Eukaryota; kingdom Metazoa; phylum Chordata; class Mammalia; order Carnivora; family Felidae; genus Puma; species Puma concolor. The sequence continues at coordinate 151,823,779 of NC_141675.1, read as the reverse complement.
GGTGGTTTATGGTTTGGGGCTATTACCAGTAGTGCTGTTACGAACAATCTGGTTCCTTTGGTGAACATATGTAACCATGTCTGCAGAGAATATATACCCAGGAGCAGAACTGTGGGGCTGTAAGGTAGGCACTCGTCAGCCTAAGTGTTTTCTACTCAGCCTGCAAAACAGTTTTCCATCCAGCCGTGTATGAGAGCACAGGGTCATTAGACTGTCAAGGTCAGCACTAGCATTCTTACTTGATGACCCTGTGTTATCAACAAAAGGATTTCTAGGATGACTGGCCTAACTTGTGGCTGTGGAGCAGAGCCACGTCAACCACGGACACAGCTAGCATTTGTAATTGCTGTGAGCCAGGCTTCATGCCTCGTACTTCCACATGCATTAGATCACAAGAGTGGTAAATTGTATTATGCCCATTTCCAAGATCAGAAGACTTGGAACAAAGATGATCTAGTTTGTCCAAGCTCATATGTGACTGAGGACAGACCCAAATCCCAGCCTACGCCCTTGACTCAGGTGCTCTTAGCTACCATATTGGGCAGCCCTCGCCTTTCCTATACTCAGGGGCTGAGGACATCCTCTTGCCTTCCAAGGAGGCTGCATTATGGGACTTCTGGATAACACAGGGAGGCCATTATTGTTATTCTTTATTCAGGCCTCAAACGTACATAGCGTTTTACTGTTACAGTGGTGATCGTGAACAATGTGCCGATGGCCCAGGGCTATTTATTGTCATGTTTTGTGAACTGTAGATCTTCATACACACTGTAAGTTGTTCCTAATATTCAGACAGTGGCTTGTTTTGTTGTTGATTTTGTTTGCAGATGGAACAATTACTTAAGTATAAGCCAGCTGAGTTTAAATATTTTTGGCAAATTAAGAAACCCCTTTAATTTATAGCACTTAGATGGAAAAGAAGTATCCTCTGAGCATTTTATGTATGTATTTATGTGCCTAAGCTTTTCTCATTTTTTTTACATTTAAACAACTTTTTTTTTTAATTTTATTTTTTATTTTTTAAAAATTTACATCCAAATTAGTTAGCATATAGTGAAACAATGATTTCAGGAGTAGATTCCTTAATGCCCCTTACCCATTTAGCCCATCCCCTCTCCCACAACCCCTCCAGCAACCCTGTTTGTTCCTCATATTTATGAGTCTCTTAGGTTTTGTCCCCCTCCCTGTCTTTACATTATTTTTGTTTCCCTTCCCTATGTTCACCTGTTTTGTCCCTTAAAGTCCTCATATGAGTGAAGTCATATATTTGTCTTTCTCTGACTAATTTCACTTAGCATAATACCCTCCAGTTCCATCCACATAGTTGCAAATGGCAAGATTTCATTCTTTTTGATTGCCAAGTAATACTCCACTGTATATATATACCACATCTTCTTTATCCATTCATCCATCGATGGACATTTGGGCTCTTGCCATACTTTGGCTATTGTCGATAGTGCTGCTATAAACATGGGGGTGCATGTGCCCCTTCGAAACAGCACACCTGTATCCCTTGGATAAATGCCTAGTAGTGCAATTGCTAGGTCATAGGGTAGTTCTATTTTTAGTTTTTTGAGGGACCTCCATACTGTTTTCCAGAGTGGCTGCACCAGCTTGCATTCCCACCAACAATGCAAAAGAGATCCTCTTTCTCCGCATCCTTGCCAACATCTGTTGTTGCCTAAGTTGTTAATGTTAGCCATTCTGACAGGTGTCAGGTGGTATCTCATTGTGGTTTTGATCTGTATTTCCCTGATGATGAGTGATGTTGAGCATTTTTTCATGTGTCAGTTGGCCATCTGGATGTCTTCCTTAGAGAAGTGTCTATTCATGTCTTTTGCCCATTTCTTCACTGGATTATTTGTTTTTTGGGTGTTGAGTTTGATAAGTTCTTCATAGATTTTGGATACTAACCCTTTATCTGATATGTCTTTTGCAAATATCTTCTCCCATTCTGTCAGTTGCCATTTAGTTTTGCTGATTGTTTCCTTTGCTGTGCAGAAGCTTTTTATTTTGATGAGGTCCCAGTAGTTCATTTTTGCTTTTGTTTCCCTTGCCTCCAGAGATGTGTTGAGTAAGAAGTTGCTGCGGGAAAGATCAAAGAGGTTTTTGCCTGCTTTCTCCTCGAGGATTCTGATGGCTTCCTGTCTTACATTGAGGTCTTTCATCCATTCTGAGTTTATTTTTGTGTGTGGTGTAAGAAAGTGGTCCAGGTTCATTTTTCTGCATGTTGCTGTCCAGTTTTCCCAGCACCACTTGCTGAAGAGACTGTCTTTATTCCATTGAATATTCTTTCCTGCTCTGTCAAAGATCAGTTGGCCGTACGTTTGTGGTTCCATTTCTGGGCTCTCTATTCTGTTCCATTGATCTAAGTGTCTGTTTTTGTGCCAGTACCATACTGTCTTGATGATTACAGCTTGAAGTCTGGGATTGTGATGCCTGCTGCTTTGGTTTTCCCTTTCAAGATTGCTTTGGCTATTCGGGGTCTTTTCTGGTTCCAGCTTTTCTCATTTTTTAATTGAGATATGATTCATATACTGTAAATTTCACGCTCCCTAAAGTATGCTTAGCTTCATATCACTTCCCCATCCTTCTAAGAAAAATGAAAATCTTAATGGATTTTTTTTTAAAGATTACAAACTTAATCTAAAAGCAATATTATTTATGATATATATTTCTTTCTCATCCTTTAGGAACATTATTTTATAATCTCCATGTATCTTTACCTTGGTGAATGGTATTTTAAAATATGGGAGAAATCTTTGCATCTTTGCATATCATAATTTCACTATAAGCAATTTAAAAATACTTCAAATGAAATAATTAATTTATCAGTTTTAATCAATAATAATTTTCTTTTTAGATACTTGAATATTTTCCTATGGAGAGTGGTTTTAGAGTTCTATCCATAGCTGTGGAAGCAAAACTGCTTCAATAGTAGAGGTAGATGGAATTAAAAACAACGCCCTTTTCCTAGAGATAGGTGATTTTTATATTTGGGACTACTAATTTTTGCCTTAAACCAAATTTAAGCGTTAGGCAATGTGCCCGTCTCAGTTCTGTGATTATGTAAAAATTAGCAGTGAAATTTCTACCAGGATAAGTAAATCTCTAATGTGTGGTATGTTTCTTAAATCAAGCCACAGATACTTTTTCTGTTTATGAGCTATTTCAGATCCTTCCTTAACCTTTATTGTGAGTAATGGGTCTTACTAAGTATTAGAGTTTGTTTATATTTTGAGGGTTCTTCTTCCTCCGTTGGAAAGCACTTGTGCTAACAAATTACAAGGCTACCATTTAGAAGCTAAATAACCCACTTTTGTTATTCGGTAGTTTTGGCACCCGGGAACTAAATGGTAGTTTTAGCGTTTATCATTAAGGTAATAGGCAGTATTGTGCTATCTTGAGCTTTACTTGTGTTAATGCAGTTGGGTTGGAAAACACCCAAATAACATTATTTCAGATCCATATTTAGGTTTGAGGAGTCTTCCTGTATCTTAAAACACTGTGAAATTTTCAAAACCATGCATGTAAGATGTTAATAGTGAGTTGAGCCATCTTCCTATGAAGTTTTTGGCCACTTGGGTTTTTTTCTGTGATGAGCCTGTTAATTTCCTTTGCCCTTATCTTGAGTGTTGGCTTTGAAGTTCTCCTCTCTTGTGTACATCTCCTCCTTTGCAGTGTGTTCTCCCAGTGTCCTTTCCTCCCTCGGCATGTACCTGTCTCTTCTACCTCCTTCCAAGAAGCATCCCCTAATTGAATTGCACTGTAGTGCAGTTGAAGTGCACTGTATAAACAGCAGTGTCCCTTGCCTTATCCACGGGGAGATGTTCGAAGACCTCCAGTGTATGGATAGTACCAAACCTTACATACTTGACCCTTAAGCAGTGCAGAGATTGGGGCACCGATGCCTACAACATCAAAAAAAAAAAATCCATGCATGACTTTTGACTCCTCCAAAACTTAACTACTCATAACCTGGTGTTGACTGACACCTTACCGATAGCATAGTCAATAACACGTATTTTGTGTGTTATATTATATATAAGTATCCTTATAATAAGTAAGCTAGAGAAAAGAAAGTGTTATTAAGAAAATTATAAGGAAGAATAAAAAACTAGAAGGAAGAGAAAATACATTTATAGTGCTGCTCTGTAAAAAGTCCACACATAAGTGGACCCATGCAGTTCAAGCCCATGTTGTTCAAGGCTCAACTGTAGCTACTGTGATTTTCCTATACATACATACATACATACATATATAAAGTTTAATTTATAAATTAGACACAGGAAGGGATTGACAACAACAATAATACAATAGAACACTTATAACAATACTGTGTAATGAGAGTTAGGTGAATGTGGTCTCTCTTGTCAAAATCTCTTATTGCACAATATTCCACTTACTGTGCTGATGGGGGATGATAATGTTACAAGATGAAGTGAGGTGAGTGACGCAAGCATTGTGACTTACTGTTAGGTTCCTGCTGACCTGATGATATGTCAGAAGGGGGATCACCTGCTTCTAGACTCTGGTGGACCGTGGCTAACTGAAACCAGGTACAGCGAAACTGTGGATATGGCGTGGACTGCTGTAGAAAGAAAAGCAAATTCTTACAAAATAATGAGTAATTGCAACGTGCGTGAGAGGGATTTTAGTGCTGGGCACTTTCCTGCCTACCTCCTAACATGCGAATCAAAGGATGATGGTCAACAATTTCAGACTCCTTTCTGCAAGATAGCCATCCATGTGTGACTGAAACAAGCTTCTCTGCCTTTTAGTCCCGTATTTCCTAAAAAGCAACACTGGAAAATGTGTCATTGTTTTTTATGAAGTGACCTGCTAATGCTGTCCATTGACCTCCTGTGTCTTTTCAATCATGGGTATTTGCACAGCGGTTGACTCTGTGAAGCAGTGTTCATATCATTCCCATTTAATTTTAGAGACCAAATGCTTAGGTTGCTGCAAACATGAGAAGTTGGTTCCAGTTACTGGTGAAGTGATGTTTCTTGGCTGCTCAGAAATGAGAATAGTTTATCTGTGTATCTGGAATGTATTAGTTTCTTGGGGCTGCTGAAACAAATTACCATAACTGGGTGGCTTAAAACAACAGAAAATTCTTCTCTCATAGTCTGAAATCAAGATGTTGGCAGGGCCACACTCCCTCTGAAAGCTCTCGGGGAGTATCTGTTATTTGCATCTTCTAGCTTCTTCTGGGAGCTCCTGGAATTCTATGGCTTGTAGATTCATCATCCCAGTCTCTGCCTTGGTCTTCATGTGGGCTTCTCCTTTGTGTGTCTCTGTCTTTTCCTCTTCTGTCTCTTGTAAGGACGTGTGTCATTGGATTTAGAGCCCATCTCAGGATTCAGGATACCCTCACCTCAAGATCTTTAATTACATCTGCGAAGACCTTTTTTCCAAATGAGGAAATGCTTACAGGGTCTGGGTATCAGGACATAAGCATATATTAAGGAGGGAAGGGGGTACCACCATTCACCCCACGGAAGATGGAAAGACATTACTAAGAAACTGGTGGCAGGAAGGGCGATGAAGTGCCACTGGGAGAATGGAGCCTTGCACCCTGGTGCGGGTTAAGCTCAGGCAGGCCCTCTTTAGCTGTTTTGAGATCCAACTGCCACCTAGCTTACACTAGTCCACTAAAAGTAGGATGAAATGACCTAAAAATAGTTCCTAAGTATCCTCTGGCTTGAAAAATTGGCCCAGATTCCCATGTTACTTAAGAAGTGGGGAAAGAAAAACTTGGGAAACTATCAACTGCATAAATGGTCATTACCTAAGGATTATTCAGATTTTGGCTTTGTTTCAGGAAACATATTCATTTTGTTTTCAACTTACATTTTGTTCCGTTCCCCACCCTCCCAGCCCAACCCCCAGTGTAAGAACTTGGTTATTAGCTCTACAGCATATCAGGGTTTTAGCAGGGGCTGGGCCGGACTGAGCCCACCAAGACAAAAGTGGCTTTCATTATTGAGCTTGATACGAAGTTCGTGATTGCAGCTGACTCGCACATTTTTCTAAAATTATACTTTTATGAAAAACCAACACTTGCAATGTGTAAAAATTACCACTCATTTCTTCGTGTTTGACCACTGTGGATCTTAGTAATGTTTGTTCTTCTATGGACTAGCCTTACTGGGAAGATAGTTTTTTTTTAAATTATCATTCCATTCCTGCTGATAGTTTTGTGAGCTTGATATTAAGAAGCTGTGGTAATAGCACCCACTAGATAAATTAAATGTTAATTCCCTCTTGATTAATAAAATGTTTTCTCTGGGATTCAGCCACTTTCATTCTATTTGGACTTCCCTTTGGCAGGGACGTAGCCAAGATGTTGCCTTTTTAAATGTTAAAAACTTGTCAGAGTGTGTATTTAAGGAGATTTTGAGCTGCCTGATTAGTAGAGGTTTCTATGTAAAAGGATCTCCAGATTATAAAAACCCATAGAGCATAGTGACAGTTTTCATTACACTTCAGGTCTTCACAAAACCTTTATAAAATACCTTTCTGAACAGTAAGATCAGATCCCAATACTAAGAACGTCAAGGGCCAGTTTGCATATGTTGATCGTTGTTCAGCAGACATCTTTGGTACAGTGCTTACATGAGAAACTTAGAAGAACATTCCTTGACACTTACCGCCCCCCCCCCTTTTTTTTTTTTAACATTTAAGATTTCTTCACAGTGGTCCTGTCATAGCCTCAGGGTGAGCCTGGTTTTGGTTCCTGCTTTACAGTAGAAAAAGCAGATTAACTCGCTTGGATAGAAGGGTTGACGGTGGAGAGCTGTCAGCCCTTCTGATTATGGAGCAGGGCTGTTCCAGAACAGCCTTATGATAGTGGCTGGGAACAGTGGTGGATCCACTTGGGAAATTTTTGGGGGCTATCTCACCAATCAAAGCAAACCATAATAAGGCTGAGATTCAGACGGCGGCATTGGGCATAGGGATTGGGCAGAGGCCATGGGCATATCTGCGTGTGACAGTATTGAGTAAGAAGATGAGTTGGATGTGGGTAGGGCTAGCTAGAGGATGAATATAAGCCAGGTGACTCCTGGTTGGATTTAAAAAAATGGCAATCAGCTCTTTGTAGCTGTGACTGAAGCACAAAGAGGCCCACACAATGCTGCAGAAAGAGGGCACCTCTCTGACATGCCTGAACGGATATTTTTGTGTCTAAAAATGTCCTGGTACTCATTACTGCTTGCAGAACAGGACATCTATAGTGGCTAAGGAGACCACTGAAGCAGCATGCCTGCCTGGGGACAGCTGATCCAGGGTGTGCAGGAGCCCTGTACTCCTGTGACACCTGATCTCAGCCCTGGAGTGGGAGACCCGCCCAGGTCCATAAACAAGCAAGGAGCCCTGGCATGGCCTCGCTGAGGGGAGTGAGGCCCCGCAGAGAGGAGCACCTTCCCTGGCTCTTGCACTGAGCAGGGATAGCGCCCTGCAGTCCAGAGTAGCTGTCTGAACTATATTTGGATTTACAGGCTAGGGAGGGGCAGTTATAAAATTACTGCTTCCAACTGTAATCTAGAGAAATTGTGACTTCATATTACAGCTTTGACATATGCTCTGCATTTAATCTTACTGCTAATAAAATACACTTTAGTTGTCAGTTGGTTTTAATCAGAATTTTGACCCCAAAGGTGATAGTTATGATTGCTGCTTTTGCCGCCTGATTTCTGTGGGATTCATACAGGAGTGTTCAGTACTGGAAAGTTTCTTGGCTCCATAAAACTCCTGACATAATGTGAAATTAAAGTCTTTGTCACAACATTTACAAAAGACAAAACCGTAATTTGCTTTACTGATAATCTGAGTCAGGCTCCTTGGAATCCCTTGGTTTTCAATCTTGGAAGCAGTTGCCCTGCTCTGCTGGAAAACAGCTTCTCCCCAGCGCTTGGGTGCCAAGCGGGGCTCTGTACGTCCAGGACACTGGGAATGGAGACACGAGGCTGAAACCTGAATCGGGGCATCGAGGAGGATAGCCCTCTCCTTGAGAAGTCTTCCAGCGGGCAAGGCAGCGCTCCGCCTGTTCCCGATCCCTTGCAACTCCCGACTGATGACTGCTCGGTTCTTAACAACTTGTTCTTGTTTCTCAACCCTGCCTTAGAAGTACGTACTGGAGGAGTCTCCTTGTACAGCCGCGAGGTGCCAAGCCACCTACAGCACGTAGACCTGCTCGCACAGTCTTGCCTCCGCTGGGTCCCGCACGTGGTAGTTTCACCGTAGGTTACTGGTGCTCAGTCTTTCTCGCGATACGTCACCTTCGCTTTTTCTCGCGATAAGTTACCGATGGTCCGTCTTTCTCGCGATAGGTCTCCGGTTGGCCTTGGCTGCTGCTGCAGTCGGCCTCGCGTGTTCCTGTGTGGTGTTCGCTGGATGTCCTCTGGCCCTCAGCCTGTCTCAGCCACGCTCTTATCTGGGGACCCCCGTGCTGAGTTACTCTCTCTTTTTTCAGTTTCACACATCTGCTCACAACTAGAGAGGAAAATGCACTTGCACTTTCAGAATCAGGTAACCTCAGTGTGAAGGCGCTAGGCGGCTCCTGGACTATCAAGTATTGATGAAGAGCCGCCATGTGCCCGGTGATAACTGCTGAACACTAGCGAATCAAGTAAGTCAAGGAGGACCTTCCCTCTCAAACCTTAGGGCCATGCTTTCTGAGCTAATTTTGATGGCTGGAAACACTTTCAAAGGGCAATTATTTTAGTGATAATTCTGGTGTGGGAGTCTATTGGGTCTTCTACCACTTTCTTACTTTGAAACTTTTTCCTTTGTTTTATCTGATTCATCCTTCTCTGGCTTGGATGCTGTTCTTTCCTCTCCTTCCCCCGCCCTCCTCCCCCTGCCCTCCTCCCCCTTCGCCCCCTCCCCTTCTCCCCCTTCCCCCTCCCCCTCCTCCTTCCCCTCCTCCTCCCCTTCTCCCCCCCTTCTCCCCTCCCCTTCTCTCTTCCCCTCCCCCCTCCTCCCCCTGCCCCTCCTTCCTTTTAGGTGATGTGTTTCCATATCCTATCCTTACTATGAATAGCATATTATCATATTCACGAATGTGAATATCATATTTCATAATATTGAAATCATGTGGAATCAGATACAAATCAAATGTTTTTATTATGTTTGTTTGAAAAAAATTTGTTTAAACTGTTACTACTTTTGGGGTTCTGCTCTATCTCTGTGTCTTATGATGGCCTCCAAGGAGAGAAAGTTCACTTCTTTGGCCTTTCTAGAAACTGGAAAATAAAGAGCAAACTCCTCTACTTCCCTTAATCATCCAAACAGTGAAACCAAAAGTCAAGTGCTAAACAAGGAGGCTGTGGATGTAGCAATTGTCCACAGTTCTTACAACATTCACGCTGCAGTGAGGGCTGCTTCTTGAGGGAACATATTTTGGTTTTTTTTTTTTTTTTTTCCTCCTGCCTGCCTTTGAGGATGCATTTTGCTGAGTCAAGTTAGCACAATATTCATTGTTCACGTGAGAAAAAACAATTTAATAATTAAAATTTTTTTCATGTTTATTTATTTTGAGAGAGAGAGAGTGTGTGCACAAGTAGGGGAGGGGCAGAAAGAGAGAGAAAGAAAGAATCCCAAGCAGGCTCCATGCTGTCAGTGCAGAGCCCAATGCAAGGCTCAGACTTGTGAACTGTGGGATCGTGACCTGAGCCGAAATCAAGGGTTGGACATTTAACTGACTGAGCCACCCCGGGGCCCTCATGGGAGAAAGCTATTTAAAGGTAATGGTTAAAGCAAATAATGAGCAAGGAGTTAGGGAATGACTGTCAATATTAGGTCTGAGGATCTGCTGCTTACTGGCTGTGTGACTTAACTAACTTACTAGCTTACCAGTTAAGTTACTTAACCTCTCTGTGCCTCATTTTCCTTGTCTGTAGAGCAGAGATGATGTGAGTATTAAATGAGCAGTGGCTGTAAAGTGCTCAGCCGTGCCTGGCGTATGCCAGTCTCCCTACCTATGGCCACAGGAAGCCTTGTCTAGGCTGCAAGTGAGGTCAGGAGCTCTGGCGCCACTAACTTTATTGTTTCGTTTCGAACCAACTCTGTTCAGGTGTTAACTGGGTCACATGTTAAAGGAGAGAAGCTTCCTACTTGTGTGATCTCCGTTAGCTCCTTCATGGAGATTTTCTAGTATGAAATTCTGCCCGTTGGGGTTCCCAATCAGGTAGACAGTAGGATAAATCCTTGTGTTCCTTTCCTTCCATCCCCTTCTTCCTCTTGAGGCATTTCTTTGACCTTTTTGTCCTTTCATTAGGTTCTGATCACATAGAAGCCAGAAGGCCACTTACCAAGCAGTAGGCAGGGCATGTGTGAGAGGTGCTGACACATAAATGGTGGCTGGGACTTTCTTGCTTGGCTTCAAAGGACCAAGCCTTTGGTGTCTAACTGGGCCTGAATGTCAATTCATGTGCAAGAACACATCCCTTGGGGGAATTGAGAGTTCCCCCCCCCCCCCCCCCCCGCCTTCCACCATGGTGGTAGAAAGGCTGAAAATCCGAGCTGTAGAGCTTAACTGTGTTCTGTATCTCAGGCTGCTTGTCTTACAGCTGCTGAATTATCTTGATGCTCGTGGATGAAGGCAAGTCATTGCGGAGCATTACTAGTGAACTTCCTGAGAGGCACTGACTCAGAACCCAGTTCTGGAACCAAGGATATAAGAAACTGTGTTTTTTGTTTTTTTTTTTTATTTAAAATTATTTCCTTCTATCTATAAAAAACACCTAACTCCAAAAAAATTCCATACCTAAATGCTAATATATATATAATAATTTTCAGTTTCCAGACAAAATAACTCTTTTGGCGGAAGAACCTTATTTCCATATCAAAGATTTCTGTCACTCCCGTTTTTTGTTTTGAAAATTTTCAATATCGCTTGAAAAAATTGTTTTGTATGACATGTCACATGTCCATTTGGCTGTTTGAGAAGGTTAATTGTAGTTAAGATGATGGGGCCCATGATTTGATTTAATATCGGGAAACGATATTTAAGTAAAACTATTGGCACTTCCAGTTCAAGACAGCAATCTGCACACACGTTTATTTTCTCTCCTACTGGATCCCCACTGAAATGACTAGTAAAACATCTACATCATCAAAGAAAGGAAGAGGCGGTTATCAGCAGATGGGATTTAAACCGATTTCTGGAGGAGGGAAAGCAGATGGAAAATGGTGCCGACGAAGCCTGGGGTGCACGTGGAGACCTGCAGCTGAGGAGGGGGTGACCTGCCTGGCAGAGCCCCCGTGAGCTCTGAACTTGGGGAGCGTCTGCTGCAGAGGGCTGCCAACAGGGTCCCGTTGTATGTCAGTACCCTCTCTTCTCTGCCCCCAGCACAGAACGGCAGGTAGTTTTACCCCAAGCAAAATACTCATCTCATTCTTACTTTTAAAAAAGTGGAATGACTCTCTGATGGGCAGTTAGTGTGACATTGGTACCACAGAGTAAAGCCCTCCTGATCCTGGAGCTTAGGGGTCCCCAGTGTCCATTTTTGGTAAAGTGAAGCTTGTCTGTTGATTAGCCCTGTACATCACACAGAGCTCTCTGCTGTTGAGCATGTGTGTGCATGTGCACGCATAGATAGAACGATTTTTAAAAATTTTTAAATGTTTATTTATTTGAGAGAGAGAGAGAGAAAGAGAGCACACAGGGGAGGGGCAGAGAGAGGGAGACACAGAATCCAAAACAGGCTCCAGGCTCTGAGCTGTCAGCACACAGCCCAACGTGGGGCTTGAACCCACAGACCGCGAGATCACGACCTCAGCCAAAGCCGTGCCTAACTGACTGAACCACCCAGGCATCCCATAGATAGATCTATTTTGACAAGAAACATGAGACTTCTGAATCCGAGGGCAGACCTTGTCACACAGAGCTTCTTGGTGTCCAGTCTCCATAGGACGACACAGTAAAAGGGTGATGTTACCTTGTGTATGTTTTCTAGGTTTGCTGTAACAAAGAACCACAGATTAAGTGGCGTAATAGCAGAAGTTTATTTGCTTACAGTTCTGGAAGAACTGAGATCAAGGTGTCAGTTGGATTGTTTCCTTCCAAGGACCACAAGTGGAGGCCTGTCTCCTTGGCTTGTTGGTGGCCATCTTTTCCCTGTGTCTTCACAGTGTTTTCTGTCTGTACATGTCTGTTCCTAAATTTTTTATTATGGATTGGGGGTGGACACCAGTCATATTTGATTAAGGCCCGCCTTAATGACCTCTTTTAACTGAGTCAACTGTATAAAGACCCCATAGTCAAACAAAGTCACATTCTGAGATATTAGGGGTCAGGACTTCCACACATGAATTTGGGTGGGTGTGGGGGATACAGTTAGGTCCGTAGTACCCTGCATGTGCAGCTGGGTTGTACCCCAGGAAATGAACCCCAGAATTATGAGACTTGGAACCTCTATAGAGTAGTTGACATGTCCACCCCTCCTTCCCTATGGGGAAAGAGAGAGAGACAGAGACTTTACTCTAGAAGATAAGCAAGTTTTCTCTCAGAAGAGGAGGGAAGAGGAGAAGGAGGAAGAGAGTGGAAGGTCCATAAGTTTTTACTACCCTGGAATGGAAACAGATGGCTCCAAGGGAGATTTATTTAAATCCCTCTGGAGCATTATACTATCTACAGCTTACAAGGAATGTTTTCTATTCAATCATGTTGGCCAGTGCTCTTAGATATGAATGCCTGGACTATGCAGAAATATGAAAATATCTTTGGAAAATTGACTTCTAACATCCATCAGTCTTTTTTATTACTACAGGTTTGAAGATTAATGGAAAGCCAAGTATTACCAAGCATGTTGTTAAAACTTAAAATGAAGAAGACCAAGATAAACAGGAAAACTGACTACTGATGAAAGAGCTAATTGAATAAAATGCATAGAATTAAAAAAAAACTCTCAGGGTATGAATGTGCAGTTAAGAATATTTCATCCTTAAAACAAGAATAAGATTCTATTAAAGAGTTACTATATTGGAAATGTATGGCAGTTGCCAGACAGAGTAAAGATATAGTCCAGAAAATGTTCTAGGTAAAAACTAAAACTGACTGCTTGTGGCCATTTAAATTTAAATTAATAACTACCAAATTTAAAATTCAGTTCCTTAGTTCCTTAGCCTCATTTCAGTTGCTCAGTAACCTATATGTCATTAGCAGCTATATTATCAGACAGTGGAGACTTACAGAGAATTTCTATTTCAGAAAGTTCTGTTGGATAGCATTGGCAACCAAATAAAAGAGAGAGAGACTAGAGAAAAAGGTCAGAAGTGGGGATTACTTTTTATTTTATTTTTATTTATTTATTTATTTTTTGCTTTTTTTGGTGCCAAAACCTGGAAACGAACCAAATACTTTTTAGATAAATAATGCAGGAAGGCATGACTCTTCATGTTGAGAGGCCCTACAAAAAGCCAAGCAGAGTAGTTTTTATTATTTAAAAAAAAAAACTTTTTAAAATTTATTTTAAGAGACAGAGACAGCTCAAGTTGGGGAGGGGCAGGGGGGGTGGTGTGGAGAGAGAATCCCAAGCCGACTCTGCACTGCCAGCATAGAGCCCAAAGCGGGGCTTGAACCCATAAAGCCATGAGATCATGACCTGAACTGAAACCAATAGTCAGACACCAACTGAGCCACCCAGGTGCCCCAAGCAGAGTGGATTTTAAAAAGACATACCTGGACATATCAGTGTGAAATTTCAGGGAACCCAGGATAAAGGGAGTATTCTAAAAACTTTCAGAGAAGGATAAGTACAAATATCCATAAAGGGATGAGAATTAGTAGTGTTAATATTCCAAAGGAAAATACTTTTGAGTCTAGAATTTTTTCCAATAGTTTCAGCCAACAACGTAGTGATTGGACAAGTTTATACATTATACTGTCCACCACAAATGTAGTTACCGTCTGTCCCCATACAATGCTATTACAATACCATTGATTATATTCTTATGCTGTGCCTTTTATTCCCATGACTTATTCATCCCATAACTGGAAGCCTGTATCTCCCATTCCTGTTCACCCATTTTACCTAACCCCTTCCCTCCTCCCCTCTGGCAGCCATCAGTTCTCTGTATTTATAGGTATGATTCTGCTTTCTGTTTGTTTATTCATTTGTTGTGTGTGTGTATTAAATTCCACAATGAGTGAAATCGTATGATATTTGTCTTTTTCAGTCTTGACTTATTTCACTTAGCATGGTACACTCTAGGTCTTGGGTTTAGAGTTTTGTTCCCATCCAAATACTCATTTGAATTTGAACACAGGTAAAGAGATTTGGGGATGCGCAAAGGCTCAGAAAGTTCGCTTAATTTATATCCTTTCTTAGCAGTTACTTGAGGATGTGTTGTGGCAAAACAAAAAAGGAAAGTAAGAAAGATGAAAGCATGAGGTTCAGGAAACAGTGAGTACAGGGATCCCACCATGAAAGCACTGAAGTAAGTCCTGGGGAGACAGTCATACAGGAGGCCTCAATCAGCCCATTCAGAATGGAATAGCACAGAGCACTCCAGGAGGGAAGTCTCTGGAACAAAAAGGAAATTGATGGTGTGAGTATGTACGTACTGTAATTGGTAGTTTAGTAAAACCTGGATATATATACTAGTTTCCTACAGCTGCTGTAACTAATTCCCACAAACTGGGTGGTTTAAAACAACAGACATTTATTCTCTCACAGTTCCAGAGGCCAAAGTTCTGAAATCAAGGTCTTGTCAAGGGCTCTGTTCTCTCTGGAGGCTCTATGGGGAGAACCCAGTCTTTGCCTCTTTCAGCTTCTGGTGGTTGCCGGTTTCCTTGGCTTTTGGCCCCATCATTCCAGTGTTTGTCTTCATCTTCCTCTGTGTGTCTGTGTCTTTTCCTCTTCTGTCATTGGGTTTGGCGCCCACGTGGGTAATCCAGCATGATCTCATTGGCAAAGAAACTTTTTATTTGTTTTTTTTTTTAAGTTTATTTATTTATTTTGAGAGAGGCAGAGACAGCACAAGTGGGGGAAGGGCAGAAAGAGGGAGAGAGAGAATCCCAAGCAGGCTCTGCGCTGCCAGTGCAGAGCCTGATGCAGGAGTCGATCCATGAAACCGTGAGGTCATGACCTGAGCCGGAACCAAGAGTCGAAGTTTTAATTGACTGAGCCACCCAGGCACCCCAAAATTTTTTAAAAATAAGGTAACATTCACAGATTCCAGGTATTAGGACACAGGACACGTTTTTTTGGGGGGCCCCACCATTCTCAATCCACTATATAGCAGTATCTGTTAGAATACAAAAAAGGTATCTTTTTTACTTTGAAACGGGAAACATTCTCCATTAGGTGGCACAGTGAGCCCATTTAGGGAAATGTAAACCTAGCATACTGTTTGGGTCTGTAACAAATAATATCTATATAGTTAATAATGTAGATAATGTGTCATAAAAAGCTGGTGTATGTCAACTTGTAGAATCGACTTCTAGACAGATAACAAAAGACCCAGTGGTTGCCATGGAACGGAGAGTACCTGTCGGGAGATTTGGGAATGTCATGGGCAGCAGAGTCGGAGGAGTACAGTGGGAAGTTGAGCACTGATGTGCCTTTCTCACAACTGCGTAGCAAGACATGGTGTGTGGCAGGTCAACAGTAAGTGGGGTTTGGTATGTTATCTGAAGTTTTATAGGAGTTTAGTCCAAGAACTGTCAACAGATGCAAAACAGTTAAGGGGAGAAGAGAGGATGCCAGGTGAGTTAAGTCCTCATCACACAAAGCCAAAGGACAACCTGTAACTTTGCCAAACCATGAAAACCAGGAAGGGTCTGTTGGAACCAGTTAAATAGAGCACACTGCGTTTTTTAGAGCATTTATTATATTAGTTTAGGAGCTCAGCTAGACCTCAAGGGGCTTTTTAATCATACATTTTCCAAGATTAGCATCATGGTCTGATAATCACACATTTGTTTTCTGTGAATGGTTCAAAATGTAAAAATGGGTATCTTGTAATTTTCTGAATACTCAGTTCTGCAGCAATATTTTTATTACATTTTCTTTTCCAGTAAGTGAGATCAAAGGAGCGATCCTGAAAATTATGCTTATGGTGGACTTAAGTAAAAAGGATTTATGCAATCGAATTTACAGATTGTTTTTTATTGATCACAACTTTTTACACAAGGGATCAATTGTAATCTACTTGGCATCTTTAATTGCTTATCCACTTAAAAAATTAACTCTGGTGGATGGAAGAACCCCTTCTAATGTGAATTGTTATTGCTGTTAGTGAAAATATGGTATTATGTTATCTGTTACAGTCAGGGGGAAAAACACAAAGAATAGCTGAATAGGCCATTACTCCTTTGTAAAAAAGGAAGACTGAAGGAAAGAAAAGTCTCCCTTGAGCAGTTTCATTCGGCACATCCCTTAACATTCCAGGGTGTTGGACTTGGTTGCTCTAGCAGGATGCAACCACCCATTCATTCCATACACGTCTGAATACCGTCTGTGTACCAACTACTGAACTCTGGGGAGACACAAGTATGAATATTCGTTCAAGAAATTTAGTCCTATTAGAAATACTTCACCCCTTTGTCAGTGTGCTCTATCTTGGTGTCCGGTGTTTTTTTTTTTGTTTTTTTTTTTTTTTTTTTTTAAGTTTATTTATTTATTTTGAGAGAGGGTGAGAGAAAGAGAGAACAAGCAGGGGAGGGGCAGAGAGAGGGGGAGAGAAAGAATCCTGAGCAAGTTCCGCACTGTCAGCACAGAGCCTGATGCGGGGCTTAAACTCATGAACCGTGAGATCATGACGTGAGCCAAAATCAAGAGTCAGGCGCTTAACCAACTGAGCCACCCAGGTGCCCCTGGAACTTATTCAGTTCCTTCTGAACCTCCTGAATCAGACCTCAGCCTGCACTGACAACAAAATGTAGTATCTTTCTTCGGTGCTCAGAACATGGGAACACTGTAGAAATATGCTCATCGATTGAGTTTCTTTCTACTGGGGGAATTAGTTGCTGATATTTTCCAGCTCAGCAGTATTTTTCACTTGCCAGTTGAATGTGCTCACCGAAGAATTCTGGGTGACCTCTAGTACTTTTCTTAGCTTTTGGCCTCTTGTCCTTTTTTTTACCCTCAAAACAAGAGTTTGAGTGTAAGCTCCTTGTGGGTTTTACTAGGCACCTGCCTCCTAGCCTGCCACTGAATGTCTGCATCCTCCTGTCTCTTACATTGTCCTTGATGCATCTTCCCTTCTCAGTTACTAGCTGTACTCTTAGCACTCTTTTTTTTTATGTTTATATTTTTTCTTTTCTTTTTAAAATTTTTTATTTAATTTATTATTTTAATTTACATCCAAGTTAGTTAGCATATACTGCAACAATGATTTCAGGAGTAGATTCCTTAATGCCCCTTCCCCATTTAGCCCATCCCCCCTCCCACAACCCCTCCAGTAACCCTCTGTTTGTTCTCCATATTTAAGAGTCTCTCATGTTTTGTCCCCTCCACGTTTTTATATTCTTTTTGCTTCCCTTATGTTCATCTGTTTTGTATCTTAAAGTCCTCATACGAGTGGAGTCATATGATATTTGTCTTTCTCTAACTAATTGTGCTTAGCATAATACCCTCTAGTTCCATCCGTGTAGTTGCAAATGGCAAGATTTCATTCTTTTTGATTGCCTAGTAATACTCCATTGTGTGTGTGTGTGTGTGTGTGTGTGTGTGTGTGTGTGTGTGTGTGTACACACCACATCTTCTTTATCCATTCATCCATTGATAGACATTTGGGCTCTTTCCATACTTTGGCTATTGTTGATAGTGCTACTATAAACATGGGGGTGTTAGCACTCTTTTTACCCACACATTTGACTATCCATTTCCTGTTCTTCTTTATTCCTTTTGCCTATAAACGTGCTCAGTCTGTGTTCATACTTATTAAGCCAATACTGGGCCTTCTGTCACCTTCATTACTTGCCTTTCTCTCATGTGACTATTTGTTCTGTATTCACTGTGAAAGCTTTGGGAGGCAGTGTAACGATGAAATCTCAGTTCCATTACTAACCGTGTAAACTTGGACAAGCTTTCTTGTTTGTAAAAAGGAATTAATGATAATAAGTATTTCATTAATGCTGTTCTAAAAGGGTTACTAACAGTACGTGGCATGATGTAAAACTTGATGTAACCATTTTAGAAAATGTCATGTGATAGAACTTTACTCTTTTCCCAGTTGGAGATGAAGGAGGACACATTGTGGACGTGTTAGTCAGGCTTGGTTCCAGGTCTCCTGAGCAGGAAGGGACTGGATGCAGGTGATTGGGTACTTGGGGGAGTCAATGAGAAGGCTTGAGGCACTGACTCTGAGCTGGCTCCAGGAATGACCTAGAAAACAGCCCCTGAAGTGGCCCACTCTGAGGAAGGGGAGAAGTCCGGGGAAGCACCAGAACTGCTGATCTCACGAGCATAGCACATGGCTGAGACCAGGGGACAGGTACCCACTGCCAGTGCACCTGCTTGCAACACCCAGGAAGCTTATAGCCCTGGGATACTTGATCTGGCTGCTCTCACTGGGCTGCGGATGGGATGCACAACAGCCAAAGTGGCAGGAGGAGGGCGTGTCTCTGCCTCTTTTCCCCCTTCCAGATCTTGTGTGAGCACATGTAACTGCAGATCTGTCAGTTGCCTCCAAAGCCTTACCCGTAGGGAGTCTGGGAATGCCATTTTTAAATGTTTTTTTCAGCCTCTGTGGGACAGGAAGGCAGCCTGAAGGAAGATGGAAGGATTTGGGGTACCGGGTCTCCTTATCTATCCTAGGGGTTAGCAAAGGCTTCTTAGAGAAGGAGGGCTTTGGCTTGGTCTTTAGGGATAAGTGGGATTTGGCTCAATGGCACGTATTCTGGGTTGGCTGTACTTCATCCACCCGTTTCCCTACGTGTCATTGGGTGATCAAGTCCTTCTTCCTCTTCTAGCTTCTCCTCTCTGGCCTTGAAGTTCATTTTCAGAAAAGGCTTCTCCTGTTCGCCTCACTTCCATCCTCAACCCTTCTCCTGAGGTACTTCCTTTGTAAAGTGCCACAGAGATCCTCATCAACTCTGGACCAAACCCAAGCTCCTCTTTGTGTTTAAAGACTCCTTACAGAGGCACCGGACATCTGTCGCTTCCTCTGCTCCTTCCTTTGCGCACTTAGCCCGGCTCTTCCTTTCATCTCAGACCCAAGTGCCTGATGCCTCTTTCATGTGCCTGTTCCCTCTTGCCTTTGTGTCCTCGTCAAAACAGCAGCATCACATGCCTGGGATTGTCTTTCCTTATCACCTCCCCAAGCAGCTTTGCGGCTCCTGAGACCCCTTTCCTGGGGACGCCTTCCACATGAGCACCAGTGTGTGCTTTGTCTCATGCGGAGGGTTATGCTCCAGTATGTATATATTCTGACTTACATGTTAGTGGAGATTTTCATGCTAAATTATAAACACAAATGCATAGGATTAATTTGTCACCTAGAAAGTTAAAATTGACGTCTGGCATATGCCTTTAATGTATTTGGAAAAAAACAACTCACTAGCAACATAGTGGGATGGAAATTAGGGGAATTGACAAAACAACACCAAATCTTAAAGATCAAGAAGTAAAAAAGAAACACCGTGTGATCATTGGAGAAGCTCTTCCTGTCAGGTGGACAGCTCCTCTTATGGGAAACCTCAATTTCTGGAACTCTCAAGCACATGAGAAAAATAAAGAATGGGATGGGAGAGGGAGGGAGAAAGATTAAAAGAGTGGTAAAAGGTGATTATGTATTTTAAGTATTGGCTTGGGGCACCTGGGTGGCTCAGTTGGTTGAACATCTGACTCTTGATTTTGGCTTGGGTCATGATCCCAGGGTTGTGGGATCAAGCTCCACATTGGGCTCCGTGCTGAGTGTGGAGACTGCTTGAAGATTCTCCCTCTCTCTCCCTCTCTCCCCTTCTGCCCTTCTCCCGTTCATGCACGTGCTCTCTCTCTCTCCCTCTAAAATAAATTTTTTTTTAAATTTAAATATTAGCTTAAAAGAACTTAAATTCATCTAGTCTTGTCAGGAATCGTTTCACAGGGTATGTAAAACCACAATTTTTGATATATTTCTCATCACTGTCACTCTTACATTAAAATCATAGTGTACAGAATGGAAGTAGGTAGGATTCTATTTTCTTAATATTTTTGTATCACTTTTTATTCTAACCCCTTGTAGTGGGTGAAAAAACTCCCATCTCCCTTCCCAGTAATTCCAGTCTTCAGTTGTGTGGAGAGGATGTCCCTCACTTTATTGTCCCTGCTCTTTGCTCCCTCTGCCCTCCGAGGTGTGGCTCAGCAGAATGCCAGAATTCTAGTTCTGTCTTCATTGTTTAGAGCTGTATCTCGTCTGTAGGCATCTATTATCCTTGAAATGGTTCTAATTCCCAGCTTGCCACTTGTTCCATGGTAGCCAAATCCCCATAGTTGTCCTGTGGTGTCACTGATGTTATGTTGCAATCTGTGGATGATGGTCACGGTCATCAATCTGTGCTCCCAGTTATGCTAGTTCTGTTCACAGAGCTGTGGAATCCTGGGACTGGGAGGGACGTGGGGATCCACAAGATCCCAAGCAGCACTGACAAGAACCAAAACCACCTCCTGAATTTTAACTGGATCAAGAAGTCTAATTGATTTGCAAAATGAATGAAGTTCACCTTTTAAAAATCACTTACAACAATATAGATGCACATGTTTGCACACACACATCAGAACCAAACCAGTCTCAACAACCGGTTGACACGCAGGCTATAATTATTTTTTAATCCCTATTAAAAAATGGTGGCCGGCAGTTCTGGGCATCTGTTGTCTTGTGGCTCTGTCACTCCAGGAAAATGACCCTTCTTTCTGTTCTTCACATCATTTTCCCTGTGTGTGTGTGTCTGTCACTATGTCCAGATCTCCCCTTTTTATAAGGATATCAGTCCAATTGGATTTGGGTCTACCCTAGTGACCTCATTTTAACTTATCTCTGTGAAGACCCCACTTCCCAAAGTAGGGTCATGTTTATGAGCTACTGGGGGGTTAGGACTCTAATGTTTTTTTTTAGGAGGGGGACACAATTCCACCTATAATCACCCCATAGAATCAGCACAAGCCCAAACTCTAGTAGGTGGCTCCCAACTCCCTCTTACTGGGATGTTCCATGGTCCCACTGTGAACTCCCTTCTGTTCCGTGGTCCCACTGTGAACTTCCTCCCACTGTGAACAGTCTCCACTCTGACTTCAGATGGGTTCCTGGTGGCCTCTGACAGCTGGACGTCAGAAGTTCTAATGTCGTTTCAGATTGCCCTATATACCACCGTGGTATATACACCATGTTTCAATAAGCTCTTCTCTACCTGGGCCAGTCTGAGCTCAGTATTAACCACATAGACCGCCACACTTACCGTGAGTTACATAATATAATGGTTGAGAACTTTAACAGAACCACCTAACGAGCATTCAGATGGAAGCACCTGTGTTTACTAGCTCTAAGTTATTGATTCTTTCTAAACCATACTTATCTTCTCTGTAAAACAAAGGCTCAATGATAGTATTTACTTCACTTGAAATGAGGATTAAATGTAATAATGCATACAAAGGGCTCACTCAGCCCAGCCTGGGCACATGCTAATTATTCCGTAAATGCTGGCAGTAATGATAAGCAGGGATGTCCGCTACTAGATTAAAATTGTTGGGAGGTGATCAGCAGCACTCATTTTGGGGAGACTTACCAGCATCCATACAATTTCAGAATCAGTGAGCTAGACAAGTTCTTAGAGATCCTGGTTGGTTGAATTTTAAGGTTTCATATTTATTACATAAACTGAAGTGAAATAACGTAAAAGAAAAAAAATCCCGTGATCACGCTAAGGTAGTAGATCAGTTGCTTTCGTTTTTCCAAAAGCTCTTCTAGGTTAAGTTCATAAGCAAACATCAGTTTATGGTATTACAGTTTTGTGTGAACAGAATTTTGTGGTGTTTATTTTTCACCAAGTTTTATACTAGAAACACGGTTCAGTGTCAGTACCCCATCATCGTAGCTAAAAGTCACAGCAAAGGTCTCCCTGGCCCCACTCATCTTCACTTTCCAGAACAGAACACCTGCACTGAAGCCTTTGCTGCAGGGCTCCTTTCTGAGGAGAGCGGAGGCTAAGACGGTCAGCCGAGTGGCCTGCCCAGTTGTTCATAGTCTCATGTCCTGAGTGATGTCTGTGCTGTTGGACGTTTGGGCAATTTCAAATTTCTGTGGTTCTGAAGCTGGGTTGAACATTTTTGTGCCAAAGTCTTTTCTTTCGTTCAAAAAGATAAACTCAGGGAGCCAGGGTGCTGAGTTAAAGACCACACACCTGTTCGTGATGGGCTGTGCATTGTCATGGGCTGTGCATTGTCACTGCCAACTCGCTTCCCCAAAGGGTTCATTAACTTAAAGCACCACCAACATGTGAGCATAACCATTCAGCGGCCATCTCCCCCGTGATTTAAGTCTGGTCCCAGGAACACGAGGAAAATGCTGCCTTTACTGTTAATGCTTGTGTTCCTTTCATGGTTGGGAGGAACGTACACGTGTCTGTATTCCGTTCCCTGTGTTTGTATCTCTCACCCACGTTGTGTCTTTGGTTCTGGCTCTCGGTAAGTCCCCAGAGGACAGAGTCTCTGTGTAGCGTGGATATTTCTTCCAGAAGCAGAAATTCTGCACAAGATAGCAGAGGTGGCATCAGGTTTGGCCTTGACCGTTCCAGACGGTGTCCAGTAGTGTGGCAGAGAAGCCAGGGGAGGAGGCCAGCTGTCCATGGGTTGTTTCCTGAGATGCCTTTTGATGGCTTGTTAATGGACTTTCACCCATAACTTACACTATAAGATTTCTCTCTCCGTGTGTGCTACCAGGCACCCTGCAGGTGTAGTGGCCTGTTAATAAGTTTCTAATACCCTGATTTTTTTCTCCCATTTTTTTTCTGTTGAGAATTGACAGTATCTTAGTACTTATTATAATTATTTTCATTGCCCTCCATCTTCCTTATTGGTGTTCGGCAGATACGGCATCAGCCTTCTCTTCCGTTTCTGTCGATGTCGCGGTGTTAGGTACACAGAGGACTTCTGAGGACAACAAATTGAGTTCTGTCCTCTGTGGACAGGAGGGGGAAATAGTGAAATAGGCCTGGTCTATATAGTTCAAATGTAGAGAAAAATATTTATCTAGATAATGCAAACACAGAAACCCAGTTGGATTTAATTTACACAGGTGACCCTGACTCTGTGCATCTGGTGGTAGGAGACCTATGAAGTGAATTACGTAGCACATGCTTGGCCCTGCAGCACGTGGGTGTGTACTTGCACGCACACTGTCTTCCTGCTCCATGAAGAAATGCAGAAAGACAGAGGCAGAAGAGGAGCACATCCCGTACACACCTGTACACTAATAGTCCATTTACCAGCCTTGTCATAGACCAAGTTCACACATGCACATATTTGCAAGCCCAGAGGACATGAAAGGATTTGATGAGCTTCTTGAATCCTTGAAGAAAGTTCATAAATTAGTATTTGTAGTTTTCGTGGAAATTATCACATAGAGTGGAGAGGTATCCATAACATTGACCTAATTGTTCTTTATAATGAAGCAGATGGGAGAGGTGTGTCCCAGGCATAGGCAAGTTCAGAGGGGAGACAAGATGGTGTGTCAGCAAAATGCAAGTAATTCTGTATTAACAGATGAGTATTACCTCCCAGACCATCCATTGATTCAGTCAATATTTACCTAGCTTCCACTCTCTGCCTGGCATCGTGCATTATTATCCAAGTAAATAGGAGACGTCGTTTTGGTTGGCTTGAGCTTAATTTGATTACTGTTTTACCGGTTCTAACATATACATTTTAACACTTCTGAAATTGGGATGTATGCTACAGTCAACGGGGACTTAGAATAAAAAGCTATTAGTTACTATTATATTTATATAAAGCACTATTGGCAGTGCTTTAAAAGGAAAGAAAGCAAAAAAACAAAACAAAAGAAAACAGAAAGATCCAGGCTTACAGGTCAAGGAAACCTGAGTAGTTATGCCCTTGACCTAAAGAACAGGTAGATGCACGAGTGATACATTAACTTTTACTTGCGTGTTTTCATTTCTTTTAGCCTTGCTGTGAGTTAAATGTTAGATTTATTGATAGTTTAAAAAATACTTGCTTTTTTTTTTTTTTTTTTTTTTCAACGTTTATTTATTTTTGGGACAGAGAGAGACAGAGCATGAACGGGGCAGGGGCAGAGAGAGAGGGAGACACAGAATCGGAAACAGGCTCCAGGCTCTGAGCCATCAGCCCAGAGCCCGACGCGGGGCTCGAACTCACGGACCGCGAGATCGTGACCTGGCTGAAGTCAGACGCTTAACCGACTGCGCCACCCAGGCGCCCCAATACTTGCTTTTTAAATCATGATCCTGCTATGACTAAACATAAATACTTAGATCTTGTCCTTTGTTTTGTTTTGTTTTGTTTTGTTTTGTTCTTCCATTTTCTGGGCCTTTGCCAGGCATGGATAATTTGCCTATATAACCATATGTATTTTTTTACATTTTTATTCATTTGTTTATTTTTGAGAGAGAGCACGAGCAGGGGAGAGGCAGAGAGGGAGAGAGACACAGAATCCGAAGCAGGCTCCAGGCTCCTAGATGTCAGCACAGAGCCCGACTGCGGGGCTGTCTAGCCCACGAACCGTGAGATCATGACGTGAGCCGAAGTCAGACGCTTAACCGACTGAGCCACCCAGGCGCCTCTATGTAACCATATTTTTAAAATACCATGTGTGGTAAAATTCATGGTAAGGATTATGTAGATCCTACATCCATAGCTACATCTCTGTATTCCTGAACAAGTTGTTGATTGATTGGGCAAGCACGTGTATATGTGCTGGTGGCTGTCACACACACTAAGCCCATCACAAAGAAAACCACTGAAGTTGCCATTTCATGAAAAACAATGTAAATATAGGGGCACCTGAGTGGCTCAGTTGATTAAGCGTATGACTTTGGCTTAGGTCATGATTTCTCAGTCCATGGGTTTGAGCCCCGTGTCAGGCTCTGTGCTAACAGCTTAGAGCCTGGAGCCTGCTTTGGATTCTGTGTCTCCCTCTCCCTCTGCCCCTCCCCAGCTCACACTCTGTCTCTCCCTCAAAAATAAATAAACATTAAAAAAAATCTTAAAACACCAATGTAAATATAAAATTATTCCAACATCAAAAGTTTATTAAAAAAAAAAAAAAATCAGGGGCACCTGGCTGGCTCAGTCAGAAGAGCATGTGACTCTTGAGCTCAGGGTCATGAGTTCGAGCCTCATATATTGGGTGTAGAGATTATTTAAATTAAAACTTTCTAGGGGTACCTGGGTGGCTCAGTCAGTTAAGCGTCTGACTTCGGCTCAGGTCATGATCACACGGTCCATGAGTTTGAGCCCCGCGTGGGGCTCTGTGCTGACAGCTCAGAGCCTAGACCATGCTTCGGATTCTGTGTCTCCCTCTCTCCCTGTCCTTCCCAGCTCATGCTCACTCTCTCACTCTATCTTTCTCAAAAATAAATAAACATTAAAAATATGTAAAAAAAAAAAAAAAAAAAAAACACTTAAAAAAAATCCCATCAGGTCTGATGGATATGCTTTGTTAAGTCTGC
This sequence comes from Puma concolor, assembly GCF_028749965.1. Classification (NCBI taxonomy): domain Eukaryota; kingdom Metazoa; phylum Chordata; class Mammalia; order Carnivora; family Felidae; genus Puma; species Puma concolor. The sequence continues at coordinate 151,798,140 of NC_141675.1, read as the reverse complement.
TTCACCTCTTAGATGAGATCGACGCTGTATCACCACATAGGGTATATAAGATACATCAGCAGTAAATTACTGGCACAGTGTGACAGTAGCTCATTGGTGGGCGTGGGAAGGTGAGGACAACCAGCTTCAGCTGTCTGTGCTCGTCAGGGCCACCGGCTAATGGTTCCGCTTTCTTACAGCCTGGACTTTGTGTCTTAAACCTTGTGTCAGTTTTAGGATAATCTCTGACTTTCTTTGTAGTGAAAACCCAGCAGCAAGCCTTCTATCTATTGAGACCACATTCTTGAAGTTTAAAAACAAAAAACAGAAACAAGCACAAATGCTTGAATATCATAGAAGTCATTAGCAAGGTGTCCAGGAGGTGACGGCATGGGCATCCGGATTAGAGAAGTGCAGAAACCTTGTTTTAATACCGTAACATTGAGGTCACGCGAGAGCAAAATGCAAAACACAACATTTGGGAAGGAAGGTTCTGCAGAGTTGGCCAAGGCCGAATCTCCCCATCTTTATTCTTTGGTCAATGTGACAATGGTCATTTTAGCCTGTTAACCGAGTGAATGAATGCGTGCATGCCTGCAGGAGTGTCTGGCTGTTTCTCACTTTTACAAGTCTTTGTGGCAGTGGTTCAGCAAAACCGGTGAAGTACGGTTGTTAGATTCTCTGTTCTTCCTCCTCCGCACTCACTCTATGTGCAAAAGGCAGATGGAAAGGAAGGCGAATCTGCAGAAGGAAAAATGTGTCCGGCCTGCCGCTCATGATGCCCACCTTCCCTGGGCGATGTAAGAGGGGGTGAAATAAACCTACCAATGCCCAGGTGGACTGCGTCCCAGCTCATAGCCTTTTATGCTGAAAAGTGCTGTGCTCCGTGGTTTGTTTCACCCGTTCTTATGCGGGGACCAGGCCTCCCTGAGTGCTACTTGGTTTATCTTTTTACACCCTTGCTGGAGCACCCTCACATCCCAGGCACCAGGGCTGGCCCCAGTCCAGGCCACGAGGTCACCTCCCAGTCACACAGTCCTCAGGCTATTTTTTCTGGTGTAGCTCCCCCCTCCCCCCAACTGGGAAGCCATCTGCAGGGCTACTTGTGGTTCCTCAGCTCTTTTTTGGGGCCACCTCTCTCAGGGCAATCTAAAAGACAAAAGCAGGGCTTTATAGAGAAGTGGAAAGAGCTTGGAGTTTGGAGTTTGTATCCCAGTTCACTCCTGGTCTCTGGCTCTTGCTAGCTGTGTGACCTTAAACATCCAACTTGCCTTCTCTGAGCTTCAGATGTTTCATGTGTAATACCAAGAGCTTCCTGAAGTACCGTGAAGATTAGAGAGAATATATATAAAATAGATGCTGTATCAGAAGCACTCCATCAATGGCTCTGTTAGTATTGTTACCGGGATTATTATTATGTTCCGGTGCAACGTAGTCTAGACTGATAAACGGATTATAATGGTTTTGAATCAGTTCTGAAGAGGTGATGGATGCTGATGTGAAAATGAAAGGTCAGAGGGAATGACAATTATTTTCAGTGTAATGTTTGATTCAAACAAGAGAATAAATGTGCACGTATGTCAGTTGTGAAGCACAGGAACAAAGGACACAGTCACACCTCCATCTCTGCTGTTCTCCCTTCTCCTGTGCTTCCTCTCCCTGACCCCCCTCCCCAGGGAGCCCCTGTGCCGAACCACGTGTTTCATGTTGAGGATGAACTTTTGCAAAACCTGAGCCAGTTGAGTTGCTATAACTGTCCTGAGCCCAGCAGCCAAGTCCAACTCTGTCCATTCATTCATTCATTCATTCATTCAGCAGATACTCTGCATGGGGCTCCTCAGGTCTCTAGGGGTGCTCCCCGCTCTGCAGTTTTGTCTTGCGGATCTCCCCTCCCCCCACTGCTTCCTGTCCTGTCCGTTCCATGGTGCCTTGAGTGTTTCATTCTCGGCATGTCTGGGTTTAGGATCGGCACTGCTTTCTAATTGGCTGTAGCCATTCTTGAGGCTAGCCCAACCTGTCCCCGTGCCTGTAGACAGTGACCAAAACCTAACTCATCAAAATGTAATTTCCAGGCACCGTTAGGCCCACCACTATTGACTGTCTTCTAGCGATGGTCATAGGTTTCTGCCTGTGAGTAGAGCTGTACTAAGTGCCTGTATAAATGCTCAGCCCCAACTACGTCGTGACAAATGGCTAAATTATGTCTTAATTGAGTACAAGCAGAGTACAATGGGAGAAAAAGAGAAGTGTTCAAACACTGCAGCTTCTTCAAGGGAAATTGAATAAGCAACTCTTTCATGTCTGATTTTTTGAAAGTGGGTTTAATGACACTGTTGTGTGGCTAACCCTGTGGAAACAGCCTTCCCTGAGCGTAGGCGCAGAATAATGGTATTTAAGCCAGCTCACAGAAAAGGGCCTTCTTCCCTTGCCGTTTCATGTAGCGTTTCTCATGTGATTACTTGGACAACCTAATGTAAAAATATTTTGGCTGCAGGTGTCACAAGTGACACGCTGGATCCTCTCTCTCCAGTATGTAGGGACAAAAGCGATTTCTTTAAGACCTGCACTTTTAATGAACCGTCTTATTGTAGACACTCGGAATCTAATAGTGTGCCTTTTGGTGAAGTTGTTGAGAATTTTAATGCATTTTAGTTCTCATTCATCACGGCCTATGTGCCCCTGGCGGGATGGTCTTTAGAAATAGGATTAACTTCTAGAGGAATGCATTAGCCATGCCACAGAAATAGGCAATGCGCTAACTAGTCTGATAGATTGCTCTAGCCTTCAAATCCTTCTGGCCGTCCCCCCTCCCCGACTTTTCTCCCTTTATTGACAGCTTCTCATTGAATGGCCAGAAGCATTAGTGTGTTTAGGAGTTAGATGTTTTGTATGATCCTAGGCTGATCTCATATTCCCTTTCTGAAATTAATTCGACACTGCTTTACATGTTAATCCGCAAAGGATTGATTTGGAGAAGGTCAGAGCAGTGCAGCTTCAGAAAATGGAAGAAAAGCCCCACTTAGAACAGCTCATTTCAGTTCCCAGACCTAAGCCTAGCTGCCTTTTCATTGTGGCACTTAGACAGCTGTGGGCGGCTTGGACACCTCGCAGAATACATCAAACAGTGGGGTTTGATGTGGGCTGTAGGATCGTTGGACTAATTAAGTTTAGCTTGGTTAACCAATTGCAGTTTGCAAATTGAACAATTGCACTTTGAAAGCTTCTGACACAATAGAACACAGAATCTTCTTTTTAGGCATAAACATTCCCAATAATGGAGTAGTACTTTTTGAAAGAAGCTTATAGCAAATCCACCCAATTTGGATGTCTCTAATGTAAAGTTCGTTTCATTGGTAACAAAACTGCAGTCTCCTTTATTCACGGACCTGCATGATGTCAAAGATAAGAAGCCCCAGTGCAGTGGGTGGGGAAGGAGGTGGAGAAGCCGGGTGAGCGAGAGCACCCCGTGGGTGCAGAGTAGGTGAGTGTTTGAGAATTAAGAGATTTAAATTCTTCTTCTTTTTAAAAAATTTTAAATCTTGAGCCATGGGCAAACAAATGTTGGAGGACTGAGCGCAACTAAGGCCCAAGATAAGTAACGGTTCTTAGAAGATGAAAACCCGGTAAACCCAGAAAATCAAATTAAGGCGAATTCAGGGTCATTTGGTGAAAAGACTCAATTTTAGAGGGAAGGGCAGAGAAACCAATTAAGTCCAGACTGAGCAAAGGCACAAATGGTAAGACCAGAATAATTCCACATTTGAGTAAAAGGGAAAGTATCAAGGTTTATAATCTACCTTTACATTGAAGGATTCCACAGTAGTAGTTTTTTTCATTTTGAAAATAATATGGCATGTAATGCATCCTGTTATCTAATGCTTAGTCATTTGTTTTAATCTAATCTTAATCTTTATCAAATGCTTACTCTTTGCTCTGGAAAGTTCCTACAACAGCCATGGTGTATCAGAGCCAAACAAGGTTGCTCTGAATGATTGCCAGGAAGGAGGAAAGCCAGCTTTAATTTTTGCTAATGGAAGTCTTACTGGGATCTGAGCAGTAGCAACAGCTGACTTATCTGATCCTTTGCCTAAGTAATTAGTATCACTGTCAGGCTTTAAAAAAAGAAAAGGTTACTAGTCATGGAAAAAGAAATATTACCACCTAGTTCTTTACATCTGTGGGTATAAAGCATGAAAGAGGAGGGAGTGCTTGGATTATTCGCGGCCATGGCGTTTCTGCCTTTGGCAACATCGTTGTCGTTCATGAGAATGCAGTAATGTTCTGGGGTGCCTGGGTGGCTCAGTTGGTCAAGCGTCCGACTTCAGCTCAGTTCGTGATCTCACGGTGCGTGGGTTTGAGCCCCGCGTCAGGCTCTGCGCTGACAGCTCGGAACCTGGAACCTGCTTCGGATTCTGTGTCTCCCTCGCTCTCTGCCTCTCCCCTGCTTGTGCTCTGTCTCTCTTTGTCTCTCAAAAATAAGTAAACAACAATGACAAAAAGAATGCAGTGATGTTCTGACCCTTATCTGGGGTCAGCTAAGGTCCTAGTGCCTTGAGCCAATGTGCTAGGCTGTCCCTTATATCAGTACAGCCCTTCCTCAACTTATGATGGGGCCACATTCTGATAAACCCTGCTCTTCCTTGATTTACAATGGAGTTATGTTCTTTTTTTTTTTTTTTTTTTTTTAACATTTATTTATTTTTGGGACAGAGAGAGACAGAGCATGAACGGGGGAGGGGCAGAGAGAGAGGGAGACACAGAATCAGAAACAGGCTCCAGGCTTTGAGCCATCAGCCCAGAGCCTGACGCGGGGCTCGAACTCACGGACCGTGAGATTGTGACCTGGCTGAAGTCGGACGCTTAACCGACTGCGCCACCCAGGCGCCCCCAATGGAGTTATGTTCTGATAAACCCATCGTAGGTTGAAAATATGCTAAGTCAAAAATGCCTGTGAGACACCTAACCTGCTAAACATGATAGCTTAGCCTAGCCTCCCCAAAAGGTGCTCAGAACACTTATATTAACCCACATTTGGGCAAAATTTCTTAACTCAAAGCCCATTTTATAATGAAGGGTTGACCGTGACATGTAATTTATTGAAAATACCAAAGTAAAAAACAGAATCATTGTATGGATTCAGAATGGTGGTTAGTGTATGGGTTAGTTACCCTTGTGACTTTGTGGCTGGGAGCTATGGGTCCCTGCCACTGCCTGCTCCCATCACAAGGGAGGATCCTATGCCCTATCACTAGCCCAGGAAAAGATACAAGTTCAAAATTCAAAGTATCGTTCTCACTGGATGCACATGGCTTTCGCATTGTCGTAAAACAGAGCCACAGTTAAGACAGTCTTTTGAGAAAGAAACTTTGGGAACTGTTTCTGGCTACTCTTACATGTGGGTATGACAATGAGAAAACAAGTGTGTGTCTCTTGCCTTCTTTTCTTCTTGGGACATGATCTCCTGTGTGCTAGTGAGAGAGGTGTCCGTCATCTGGAAAAAAGTAATTTCCATTTCTGAAATTAGTTAGGTAGGTCATCAGTTGCACCATGAACAATGAATTCTAACGAGTAGAAAGATAGGATGTATGTTCATAATAAAACAAATGCATGTGTGTGCATTTAGGATTTGTTGGACCAGGAGTCTGCAGGCACCAACCAGAGCTGTGTATCTCCACTTCCCAAAATAAATATTTGAGATAGGTTACTATCTCTATCAACACCCTTCAGTGGCCGCATCGACTTACATATAATCTCTGTGTCCTTGGACCTTGCTAGAGACTTGGCTTTTGACTAGAGAAGCTGAATAGGAGGAGGTGATCTAAGGTGACTAGTCCATGGTTTACCCAGATTCCCAATGGCTTTTTTTATTCTGTTCTGAGTCAGAGGCATCAAGGATGCCCTAAGAATCTCATACATCTATGCCCCTGGATATAGATGTCCACCCCTGGCCCGTATAATAAAGCCACTGAACCAGAAGGGAAATTTTTCTCCAAATAACTCTTAGAAAGTGACATGTATGCACTCTTGCCTCCCTACATATTCTAACAGTCCTGGAGCACCCTCGATTTTCCATATTCTCTATTAACTGCCTCCAAAACAGCAGCAGCCTTGCTCCCTCGCCCCCAGGAAACCAAATAAATATAGACCCTTTTGAACAATGCCCAAATCTGCAAAAAGTGCCAGGGTGGTAAGAATGCTCACCTTTGTCTAGCTACACCATGAGAAATTTACGTGTTGGGGTGTTTTTCCCAGTTAAGACCTAAAGAGAATTTAAAGAATGTCTGCCCCTTTTCTGGCCACTTGTCTGTGTGTACTGATTCTGCATTTATATGTGGCCACAGCTCTGGGCGGCCAGGGCACAGGGCCATGCAGTCCTTGCCTGCTGAGAGTTCACATGGGCACAGCGTCGTCTGGAATATAGACCCAAACCATCGGCGACAAGAGATGTTCTTTGGAGAGCCAGGCCTCTCCTGTCTTCCAGCAGGCAAAGGAGAAACAGGAGGTGGTATCTGCAGCAAGTATGTGCAGGGAGAGACCCGGACAGCTTTCCCCAAGGGCCAGACCGTGGCCAGAGCCCCAGGTCTCAGGTGGGCCTTTAAGAGCACTGATTTGAGGCATTCTGCACAGCCCATACCCTCTTTTTACTGGGTCGTTTAAATGTGGCAAGGCTTTTGTGCTGGATTCTTAAATGTGTGGCTTTGTTTCTCAGCAATAATATGAAAAGGATGCATGTCTAGAATTCTTTGATGCTTTTGCTTTTGGTGTGTTTGCCTTTTTATTTTATTTTATTTTTTGCTTAGAACCTGTTTCTCAGTTTGTATGATGATGGTGGTGATGATGATAGTGGTTATGTCTCACAGTGGGGAATTAGAAGGAAATTTGGAAGAGAACAGATCTTTGTATTTAACCTTAGCTGCCAGAAAAGCTCCTTTAATCGCTAGCCTCCTTCTTCCTCCCCAGCCACTCAGCCACACTGTTTGCACGGCCCCCACCTCATCTAGCTAGCAGGGCGTCCAAGGGCATGGGCTTTGTACCGGCAGCACCAGCCAGCATCACCTGGGCAAAGATGGAAACTGGAGCCTCTGGGCCTACTGAGTCAGAGTCCAAGATCTCTGGGTGATTTGTGTGCACGTTGAAGTTTGAGGAGCACCACATGGAATTCTACGAAAGCCTTTATTTTCTCTTTATACTTTCTGTTCCTTCACGGCCACGTCGCCCTCCTCATAGCTGCCTTTCTCTAATTCTCGAGCTGTCAGAAAGAGGTAAAGGTGTTAATTTCTCTTTCTCAGGATTATGAATCTTCTGTGTGGGTTTGCCAGAGAAAACACAGTCTTTTTGACATACTTAAACTACTCAAGTATCTGTTTTTTATCTAACATTCACACTGAACCGGGTATTCTGTATTTTTATTTGCAAAATCTGGCAACCCTCGTTGGAAGAGAACAGAATGATCTCCCTTTTGGGAGAAAGTGATAGTATATAATAAGGTACCCAGGCGGGATCAGAGGGAAAGCCTGGAGAGTCCTCCATTCACTCCCTGCCTTTGGCCTGGCTCGTACTTTGAAAGGGATGGGATTTGGGGTTCGGAACGAGATGTCGGTGGCATGTTGCCTCTGACGGTGGTTGTAGCTGTATTTGGGCAGGGGGTGAGGACAGGACATAGGGAGAGAAACTTCTATATGTTCTTTCTGAGCCTCCAAAGACTATTGAATAAATCAAGCCATCCTCCGGCAAAACCCACGCCGATCTAGAATTGGGGACACATTTTTTTCCACCAGGTGGCTTTAGGTAAGGGAGCTGGCAGAGTTGAACCACAAAATTTGGAAGAGAAAATGCCCTCCACGTGAGTATTTTCATTTATACAGGGTTCGAGTTTGAGCCCTATTATGTCCGATTTAACTATGAGGTTTCCTTGTTTGATGGGGAACATGAAGCTCTCATTTATTCACCTCATTAGGTATAGGTACTGCAGGTGTTCATGTTCCTAAAACAGCTCGTGACCTAATATTTCTTATTGTTAGGTATTTCCAGATGATGGAGTTTGACTCAAATGCCCCAAAGCAATGAAATTCAGATTTAGGGTTTCGACATTTGCCATGACTCTTTGCTTTTTATGCCACTTAATAAGTTGTACATACACATTCTAAGGGAAATTATGAGCTGCCTTATTCATTACACATTTTTCCAACTTGTAATTGTGTTGGCATCAAATGTTGGCAACATTTGAAAGAAATTGACATATTACTTGATCATTGTAAATCTCCTGGTGCTTTTAACTGAAAATGGCATTAGAACCATTTTCTTAAAATTTTGCTTTTTTACATTATCCCTCTTCAGGAAATATGCAGTGTTAGTAGAATTCTTTCAGGACTCACTCGAAAAGCTCAACCTTTCAAGAACGAGTCTCCTTGCTATTGGCACACTGACCCGATAGGCATAAGTAAGAATGCCTTTGGACCTCAGACACGAATGAGATTCTTACAGGAAATTATGTGGTAGAAGAAATGGGAGCTTGAATATTAAAACATTGGTTGTTTGGCAGTGTGTTTGCGTTGCTTAGTATCACAAAGTAGCTTGCATGGGGGCGCGCAGATTCAGTTTATAATCCGGTAAAGAGATAGATATCCCTGGTTGCAGCAGAATTATCCATGTAGTTTACATATTTGCAAATACATGTAGCATATTTGTATCGCCAGAATTGTATTTGTATTGCCAGAAAACAGGAATTCAAGATTCCTTGTGTATCTGATTGTTTTTGAGAGGAGAAAATCAGAGATGAAAAATTTAATAACTTTTCTTTCTCCATCTTTTTTGGTATATGGTCTCTGGCTTGCTCTTTCATATATAATTTCTTATTTTAAACTCACTAAATTTGATGAATAGCGTTTATTTCTTGAGGAAATGATTTTCTTAGCAATTTAAACAAACAGTTGCAGTCAAGAGAAGGAGAGCTGCATTTGGGGGCTTATGAAGCCTCATGTAACAGTTACTTTTATTTTTTTTTAATTTTTTTAATGTTTATTTTATTATTTTTGAGACAGAGAGAGACAGAGCATGAATGGGGGAGGGGCAGAGAGAGAGGGAGACACAGAATCGGAAGCAGGCTCCAGGCTCTGAGCCATCAGCCCAGAGCCCGACGCGGGGCTCGAACTCACGGACCGCGAGATCGTGACCTGAGCCGAAGTCGGACGCTCAACTGACTGAGCCACCCAGGCGCCCCTAACAGTTACTTTTAAATTATTATTATCTTCTTTAATTTTAGAGATAGAGAGCCCATGATGGGGAGAGGGGCCAAGGGAGAGAGAGAGAGAGAGAGAGAGAGAGAGAGAGAGAGAGAGAATTAAAATTCTAAGACATAATTTGGTAGATTAGGCAATCATATCCTGCAACTAACAGTTGATCAGAGGTCAGTGGATAAAATACAACATGAGTGGTACAAAGGATATATGGAACTTTAAAATGATGCTTATTATTAACATACTCTGTGTGTTATAAAAATTATAAATAATACCATAGAAGGTAGATATTTTCCATTGGGAATCCATTATCTCCCAGTTCGATCAGACTCTACAATGGTTAGTAAGGAGGACACATTTACTAAGTAGAGTTTAGATGCAGAGTCGATTCCATAAAACGTCTAGTTTTCACCTTGACCTGGCTGTTGTCCTTGTACTTTGTAGAACACCTTCCCTTGTGTTCATGAGGCTAGTGTGTGTCTCCTACAGTTTCCTACTTAAGCAGAGTGATCATGGTAGGGTAGAAGGAGCTGTCCAGTGTTCCAGGTACCCCAACCATTCCTAGAACAATAAAGAATCACAGAATTTCAGAGGAGGAAGAGACTTAGCAAGGTATTCCCCGGCCTTCTGTTATTCCAGGTTAAGAAATGAGGGGTGCCTGGCTCAGTTGGTGGAGCACGTGAATCCTGACCTCAGGGTTGTGAGTTTGAGCCCCATATTGTGTGTAGAGATTACTTAAAAAAATAAAAGAAAATCTCTAAAAAGAAACCAAGACAGAGAGGCTGGCTTGTCTCTCCATTCACCTGGTCAGCGGCCTGTCCACACTGGCTGCTGTGGCTCCCAACTCTCATCCTGGTCCTTTCTGCTATCTCACACCATCTCGTGCTACTGGCCTTCTTCAGGCATCACATTCAGCAGCATGTGGGGGCATGAAAAGCAGGTATTTTTGAAAGTTTAGAGATTATTCACCTATTGATACATTGGTGTCATAAGTGGGAAGACATCTTTGTAAATTATTTGATTTTTGAACCACATTTCTCTACGGATCACTACCAAATGAAACTTATTTTCATACTTAGTTTCCTAAAAGGCAAACCATGTCATCTCCCAATTTCTAGATTGTGAAGCTCAGATTCTACTTCTGCTATGCTCATTATAGTGGCAGTGGGAAGGCTGTTCTGGCTCATAAACAGCGTGGTGGTTGGGCCCTCCTTGAGGCACAGATCCAGCCTACTGAAGGCAGAGGTTTCTGCTTCTCTGGCCTCAACTGTCCTGCACTGGGTTATAGTTTTTGAAGATCAGTTTCTAACAAAGAGATGCATACTGTGCATAGTCCTGAAAGATAAGCAGGTCATTACTAGCTTGAACTGTGATATACTAGAATAATAAAATGTCTAAGGGCATGGCAGTTATATCACTAAACAGATGAAAGTATGCCCTCTGGGTAGAATCCAATAAATCAGGGACTAGATGCTTGGCAGTTAAAACTATAAAAACTAGAAAATACTATGAATGGTATTTACGGGATAATTTATTAAAATGTAATGAAGTTACATTGCATACTCTATGAAATGTATTGCTTTAGACAAACTGAAACAGGAGCTAATCTTTGCCCATAGCTATCAGGAGTAGGTCAGCTGTGAAAAAAAATACTCTGTTCATAGTCCCTCTGTGATTACATTTTTGTTTTTTGCATCCATTTAACCAAAGTTATTAGTTTCAAGGCTAAAATCTGTTTTGGTTATTTACTGCTGCAATTCAAATCCCCCCAAACCTTAATGGCTTATACTAAGCCTTAATGGCAACAATTTTATTTTATTATATCTTAGGATTTTCTGGGTAAGAAATTTGGTCAAGGCTGAGCTGGATGATTCACCTCTGCGCAGTGTGGGCTAAGGTCACATGGGGATACTTACTGGTGGAGGAACTAAGATGCCTTTACTTGCTACACAACTGGACTCTCTTCTCGGTGGGAAGGCTTGAAGGCTGTGGTCCTGTGTTGGAACTGTTGGCCCCTCCAGTGTGACCATCACAAGGCTTTCAGACTTTTTACATGGTGGCTCAGGACTCCCAGAGAATGTTGAGAGCTACCAGTCTCTTAAGGCCTGGGTGGGAGATTATTCCACTGTATTCTATTGATCAGAACATTTACAGAGCCCACCCACGTGCAAGGAAAGGGGACATAGACCCCCCACCTTTCAACGGGGCAGATGTCAAGGCATCTATGGCCATTCTTAATCTTCAACAAAGCCTTTAAACACTTTAAGTGACAGAGTTGGTGGAGGTCTGACAGAGAGATAGAATTAAGGGAAGTCACAAAAATAAAGTACTTTAAATCTTTAGGAGTAAAATCTTTAGCCTTTGACTTGTTCTGATGATTACAATAATTCTTTAGGATATTATTCTCCTTGTTGATTTGTAGAATCAACCAAAGTTCCTGGGTAGTAATTGGGGTGCCTGGGTGGCTCAGTCAGTTAAGTGTCTGACTTCAGCTCAGGTCATGATCTCATAGTGCGTGAGTTTGAGCCCCACATCAGGCTCTGTGCTGACAGCCCAGAGCCTGGAACCTGATTCAGATTCTGTGTCTCCCTCTCTCTCTGCCCCTCCCCTGCTTGCACTCTGTCTCTCTCTGTCTCTCAACAATAAATAAATGTTTAAAAAAAAAAAAAAAAAAAGGTCCTGGGTAGTAAGTAACCTCAGGAGCACATGAATGTCAATTTCTAGCTGGGTGTTATTTTGATATTTGAGCCAAATGTAATTTAGGGGCAGGCAGTGAGATGTTAATACTCTGAGCTGGTTTCAGGTCTGTAACTGGAAGATGACAAGGCCAGGGTGAGGAATTGGAAAAGGCCAGAGCTACTCTTAGGTAGGCATAAAGATGGGGTTTATACCTCATACATACATTTATTATTTTAGCCAGTAGATTTTTAACATTTTTATATACTGTATAAATTGTCATTTTCCAAGTTATATTGACTTTGTTAGGGATGTATAATTTATTATTTCAAGGTTTATTTGAGAGAGAGAGAGAGAGAGAGAGAGAGAGAGAGAGAGAGAGAGAACACAAGCAGGGGAGGGGCAGAGAAAAAAGGAGACACAGAATCCGAAGGAGGCTCCAGGCTCTGAGCTGTCAGCACAGAGCTTGACGTGGGACTTGAACCCATGAACCGACCTAGCCGAAGTCAGATGCTTAACCGACTGAGCCACCCAAGCACCCCAACAAGTGGCTTCCTTAATGCCCATCACCTATTTACCACCCCACCCTTCTTCCCTCCAGTAACCCTCAGTTTGTTGTCTGTCTTTAAGAGTCTCCTGTGGTTTGCCTCCCTCTCTGTTACTGTGTATTTCTAACCAGAATCCAGTCATCACTGTGCATTGCACTGTTTGTTATGTTTCTCCTTAAGAAAATGACATCAAGTTTTTGGGGAGACCAGGGCAGTTATCTTAAAGAATACCCCACAATCTGGATTTGGCCATTTCCTTATGGTGATGTTTCTGTTCCTCTAGCCCCTGAGTTCTTGTAAACTGGAAGTTAGGTCTAAAAATTTGATCTGATTCAAGTTAAATATTTGGGGCAAGAAAGCTTCCTAGGTGATACTGTATACTTCGTATCGTGTCGCATCACATTGTTCCGTTCGCATCAGTACTAAGTTTGATCACTTGGTGAGGGGTTTTACTACCTGTTCTCTCTGCAGTTAAGGTCTCTTTCTGTGAGTAGTCTATGAAGTATCACTTTGGCACACCAGACAATAATCTGTCCTGTAATCTTAGCGATCCTTGCTTGAACTATTTCTGTAGGTTTGCAAAATGGGGAATTTTCTTATCTGTTTTTCCTTCTTCATTTGTTAACTGATATTATTCTGTAAAGAATCATTTTCAGAGTAGGAAGTTGATGTCCTAGTCAGTTGCTCCAGAAGCAGCAAATGAATGATTTACTTCTCTTTTATTCTCTGTCTTGGCTCTCTCTCTCAGCTAGTGCTATGGACTTACGAATTATTACTTTATAATCCATCACACGTCCTTATTCTTTACTGAATTGATCCAGATTAGGCCAATTTGGTTCTTTTCCATAGTGAATAATACTTACAAATTGGGATCTTTAACTTCTCCTTCTAAAAATGTTGGACCAAGAGCTTAACAGGGCTCTTTTCCCTCCCCCCACCCCAAATAATTGTGCAAACTGAACATAATACAAATGGCAGTTACCCTAAGATGCTGAAGAGTGAACAGAAGCAGGCAGGCTCTGGTGGGGCTCCCTCCTTGGAAAGGGAGGGACTGGAGCCATCCAAAGTAAGCCCAGGCCAAATGCTTTCAGTGCAGAGAGGGAGCTACCAGAAGGGAAAGGGTCGGAGAGGGCATCTCGGAATTCTGTCTACGCACATCTTCAACCGTGGAACCACACATGCGCAGAATAGACTGAAAGCACCTGGGATAATGACAGAGGATTGGAACGGGGACCAAAGCTGCTGTCCACAGGAACAGAGTTTGCAGTTCCAGTTCAGCTAAAGTCGTTGCCGACCAAAGCAAAAGAAACAACGTTCCGCAAAGAAAAAAAAAAATCCAGAATCTATGCAGTTTAACATTTGTCACGTGTAGACTATGAAGCTAAAATACTCCATAATTGAAGAACCAAGAGAATGGAACATTCTCTCAGCAGAAAGGAAAACCAACAGAGTCCAACAAGATGAAGCAAGTATGGGGAAGGAGCAGAAGAGGATTTTGCTGTGACCATTATATTGTGCTTAAATGAAGTAAAACAGTATATGCTCACCATGAAGGAAAAGACACGATATTTCAGCAGAGAAATGGAAATGATAAAAAAAAATGTTTTAAAAAGAACCAAATGGAAATTCTAGAACTGTGAAACTACAGTACCTGAAATAAAATATCTACAGGGTGGACTTCACAGTTGAATGGAAATGACAGAGAGAGAGAGCAAAGATGGGGCAGCAAAAAATGTTAGAATAAATAATGGCTTAAACTTTTCCAAATGTTATGAAAAGTGGAAATTTATAGATAGAAGGTGATCGAGCGGTGTGGAGAAGAGGAAATACAAAGAGGCCCATGCCGACTCTTTCAGATAAAACGCAAGGGAACTATAATCCGATTAACGGATGACTTCAGCACCCACAGAGACCAGAAGAGATGGAGCCACATCTTTAAAGTGCTGAAGGAAAACAATTTTCGCCTCAGAATTCTTTGTCCAGTAAAACATCCTTCAAGAATGAAGGGATCAGGGGCGCCTGGGTGGCTCAGTTGGTTGAGCACCCGACTTCGGCTCGGGTCATGATCTCACGGTTCGTGGGTTCGAGACCCACGTCGGGCTCTGTGCTGACAGCTCAGAGCCTGGAGCCCGCTTCGGATTCTGTGTCTCCCTCTCTCTGCCCCTCCCCTACTTGTGCTCTGTCTTGCTCTGTCTCAAAAATACATGAACATTAAAAAAAAAAAAAGAATGAAGGGATCGGGAAGATCAAAAAGTTCAGAGGTGGATGGCGGTGATGGTTGTACAACAGTGTTGAATGTTTCTTATGTTGCTGAATTTTACCTTCAACAGTGGATGGAATAGTAAATTTTGTGTTATGTGTATTTTGCTACCATACATTAAAAAAAAAAAAATGAAGGGGAAATCGGGACATTTTCAGATAAAGAAACTGATGAGAATTCATCCTGAGCAGATCTGCACTTCAAGAAGTGCTAGAGAAACTTCCTGACGCTGGAAGGAGATGACCCCACAAGGGAATGTGGACCCTTGGGGAAAATGAGGAACACTGGAAATGGTAAATATTTGGGAGGATACAAAATGCTGCTTTTTTTCTTTGTGCTTTTCTCTCTCAATTTCTTTCGTGATCACGTAACTACTAAAAGCAAAAATCATAACTGTCTTGAGGGGCTTATAACATTTGCAGATATGGTACCTATAACAACCATAAGGGTAGGTATGGACCTCTGTCAGTGCAGGAAGTGGTATGATATTGACTCTAAGTGGGCTATGAAAAGTTATGACCTATATTGTAATCCCTGATGCAGCCACTTAAAAATGCAAAGAAATATAGCTAAAAAGCCAAAGAAGAATTGAAATGGATATTCAAATAATTTTTGTTTAAGGCAGGAAATGAGAAACAGGAACAAAATTTTTATTTATGTTGTGACCCATTAAACGAGTAAAAGGAAATAGTTTTTAAAATTAGTTATGATAATACAGTAGCCATAAATCGAATTTTTTGAAGAACATTTTTTTAAGATATTTATTTTGCCCCCGTTCTTTTCTTTCTTTCTTTCTTCTTTTTTTTTTTTTTTTTTTTTTTTAAGTAGGCTCTGGACCCAGTGTGGGGCTTGAGCTCACAACCCTGATATCAACAGTTGCATGCTCTACTGACTGAGCCAGCCAGGCGCCCTGAAGAACGTTTATTAATATGAGTAAAATGCTCCCAATGCTTTGCTAAGTGAAAAAAGGATACTCAGCCACTGTAGGATGACAATTAAAAAATATATTCACATACTCACAGAATATAGAAAAAGTTGTAAGGAAATATACCAAAGTGTCTTTTAGTGGTAGAACCCTAGGTGACATAATGGCCTCATCTTTGCTACATTTTCCATATTTTTTACAGTGAGCCTAGGTTATCACAAAATTTATTTTTAAATTTTTTTTAAGTTCATTTATTTTGAGAGAGATTGAGAGGGAGAGAACATGCACGTGAACACACGAGTAGGTGAGGGGCAGAGAGAGAAGGAGAGAATCCCAAGCAAGCTCCTCACTGTCAGTGTGGAGCCCACTGTGGGGCCTGAAGTCATGAACCATGAGATCATGACCTGAGCTGAAATCAAGAGTCAGACACTTAACTGAATAAGCTACCCAGATGCCCCACAAAATTTATTTTTTAGCTAATACTAGTATATTGTTATATAATAATGCTTGGTTTTTCTACATTCTCTGTTTTGATTCTCTACTAAATTTATTTTTATTCTAACAGCTTTTCCCTGATTCCATTAGATTTTCTAAGCATACAGTTGTGCAGTGGACATAAAATGAAACTATTCAGTCCCGAGGTCTCTTAGTCTCTAGCTGCTTACCTTAACACAACAGAGAATGCCCAGGAGCTAATCTGCACTGTTCACATTAATTGGTGGATCCTAGGCAGTGGGACATTATGTGTCCTGGTACATCCTGCTTCCTCCTCTATGGAGAGGGCTCATGGTAAGGATTAAAAGTGTTGATGGATGCAGAGTCTTGACTTGGTACTTGGCCATCACATGATCTTGACAAATGTTAGTGTTATTACTGTGAGGATGTATCTCTTGCACATACTTTCCTTCTGGAAGGGTGCGGAGCTGAGCCCTGGAAAGCAGCTACACCAGTTTGTGGGTAGATCATGTGAAAGGAGGAACCATGAACAGTCGGTCCTCGGGGTGCCAGCTCTGGGCACCCGTGCCTAAAAATGACATCAGTCTGTCATGTGTGTTATGTTTTACGAATATTTAAAACCTTCACCTTGGGTGACGATGTTCTCACTTATGTGAGGAAGGATATGGAATGTGAAAATGATGTGTACCCTAGGTATAGTCTTGAAGAGGCTCACTGTAGAAGAATCAATCTCAAGGTTTAATCCAATGAATGAGGAATCCCTCTGGTAAGCCGCCTTTGAGATGGTCCCAGTGATGTCTGCCTTTGGGCATGTATGCTCCTCTGTAAGCCCCTCAAGCCCCTCCCCTTGAGTGTGGGCTGGACCTAATGACTCACTTTTTTAAAAATGTTTGTTTAGGGATGCCTGGGTGGCTCAGTCAGTTAAGCGTCCGACTTCGGCTCCGGTCATGATCTCGCGGTCCGTGGGTTCGAGCCTTGCGTTGGGCTCTGTGCTGACAGCTCAGAGCCTGGAGCCTGTTTCAGATTCTGTGTCTCCCTCTTTCTCTGACCCTCCCCTGTTCATGCTCTCTCTTTGTCTCAAAAATAAATGCTAAAAAAAAATTTTTTTTAAAGTTTATTTATAATTAATTTGTTTTTAAATTTACATCCAAGTTAGCATATAGTGCCACAATGATTTCAGTAGATTCTTTAATGCCCCTTACCCCTTTAGCCCATACCCCCTCCCACAACCCCTCCAGTAATCCTCAGTTTGTTCTCTATATTTAAGAGTTTCTTATGTTTTGTCTGCCTCCCTATTTTTATCTTATTTTTGCTTCCCTTCCCTTATGTTCATCTGTTTTGTATCTTAAATTCCTCATATGAGTGAAGTCATACGATATTTGTCTTTCTCTGACTAATTTTGCTTAGCATAATACCCTCAAGTTCCATCCACGTAGTTGCAAATGGCAAGATTTCATTCTTTTTGATTACCGAGTAATACTCCATTGTGTGTATGTATATATATATATATATACCACATCTTCTTTATCCATTCATCCATCGATGGACATTTGGGCTCTTCCCATACTTGGGCTATTGTCAGTAGCGCTGCTATAAATATTGGGGTGCATGTTCCCCTTTGAAACAGCATACCTGTATCCCTTGGATAAATACCTAGTAGTGCAATTGCTGGGTCATAGGGTAGTTCTATTTTTAATTTTTTGAGGAACCTCCATATTGTTCTCCAGAGTGGCCGCGCCAGTTTGCATTCCCACCAGCAGTGCAAAAGAGATCCTCTTTCTCTGCATCCTCCCCAACATCTGTTGTGCCTGAGTTGTTAATGTTAGCCATTCTGACAGGCATGAGGTGTTATCTCACTGTGGTTTTGATTTGTATTTCCCTGGTGATGAGTGATGTTGAGCATCTTTTCATGTGTCTGTCAGCCATCTGGATGTCTTCTTTGGAGAAGCGTCTATTCATGTCTTTTGCCCATTTCTTCACTGGATTATTTGTTTTTTTGGGTGTTGAGTTTGATAAGTTCTTTATAGATTTTGGATACTAACCCTTTATCTGATAAATTATTTGAAAATATCTTCCCCTAATCCACTGGTTGCCTTTTAGTTTTGCTGATAGTTTCCTTCGCTGTGCTTTTTATTTTGATGAGGTCTGAATAATGTATTTTTGCTTTTGTTTCCCTTGCCTCTGGAGATGTGTTGAGTAAGAAATTGCTGTAGCCAAGGTCAAAGAGGTTTTTGCCTGCTTTCTCGAGGATTTTGATGGCTTCCTATCTTACGTTTAGGTCTTTCACCCATTGTGAGTTTATTTTTGTGTATGGTATAAGAAAGTGGTCCAGGTTCATTCTTCTGCATGTTGCTGTCCAGTTTTCCCAGCACCACTTGCTGAAGAGACTGTCTTTATTCCATTGAATATTCTTTCCTGCTCTGTCAAAGATTAGTTGGCCGTATGTTTGTGGTTCCATTTCTGGGCTCTCTATTCTGTTCCATTGATCTGAATGTCTGTTTTTGTGCCAGTACCGTGCTATCGTGATGATTACAGCTTTGTAATACAGCTTGAAGTCTGGGATTGTGATGCCTCTAGCTTTGGTTTTCTTTTTCAAGAAACCAATTGCTTTGGCTACTTGGGGTCTTTTCTGGTTCCATACAAATTTTAGGATTGTTTGTTCTAGCTCTGTGAAGAATGCTGGTGTTCTTTTGATAGGGATTGCTCTGTTTGTTTTTGCTATATTTATTTTTGAAGGAAGGAGAGAGAGAGAGCGAGAGAGCGAGCATGTGGGGGGGAGGGGCAGAGAGTGAGGGAGACACAGAATCCAAAGCAGGTTCCAGGCTCTGAGCGGTGAGCATAGAGCCCAGCGTAGGGCTCGAACTCACGAGCTGTGAGATCATGACCTGAGCCAAAGTTGGAGGCTTAACTGACTGAGCCACCCACGTGCTCCTCTAATGGCTCACTTCTGACATAGAATATGGCAGAAGTAATGGGTTGTTACTTCTGAGATTAGGTTACGAGAAGCACTGTGACTTCTGTCCACCCTAGTGGACACCTTCCTGTAACCCGTGGGAGATATAGAGCCAGAGGCACCCAGCCGAGCAACCCTGTCTCCTGACCCTCTGAAACTAGGAGACAATAAAATGTGTCTTCAGCTGCCAAGTTTTGGGTAAATTTGTTACACAGCAGTTGGTAGCTAATACACTTTGTAAAGCAATTAGGTATCTTCACAGACTTTCCCTGCCTCATTCCATCCCCTCCACGTTGGTCCTTCAGGAATTGTGGCAGTTCTCCATGGCATCCTTTTATTTTTTTAATTTCGCATCAAAGCATCAAATGCCTTTCCTGCCCATTCCTTCATCTTTCCATCTTGCTTCTGGCCCAGTCACCACTTTTTTGCTGTGTTAACAAAAGAGCATATTGACTATTGCTGTCCTTTCATCTGTCACTTTGGAGATCTCCCTTGCTCCTTTCAGAAGTCATGGGGAGATGGGGCCTCAGTGTGATCTAGAGCCCAGAGCAGTAGTTCACAGCCTGCTCTTTGGCCCTTTGTCACATCTCAAGGAGGATGTCACACACAGGGGCCACACTCAGCATAGGTCACCGTGGGCCAGTGCACTAGGGCTGCCAGTGACCACGCGTGGTCCCCTGTGTCCTAGCTCCAAACCCTCCCATCACCACCCGCCAAATATTGACTTACTGAGATAAAAGGGTGGGGGAATTCTCTAACCTACAGGGCCCTGAACTGAGTGGCTAGACCCCTGGATTCTAGTTCCATCTCTGCTGCAGCTTTGCTGTGTGAACCAGAACACATCTTTCTCTCTAGTTTCTATAACTGGAAGGCCTGGACAATAATAACCGCCATCTCCCTCTTCTTAAGCAGAGCTTTAGGGAAGGATTTCCTCTAAAGTGATAGGAAATGAATGTTTAATATTTTAAACCTGAGCGCAAGGATTATACAATTTGTAAACTGTAATAAAAGCCACCAGTGTCCCTGGACCCATGAAGAGTTACGGGGGAAATACAGCTCATCTCACTCAATGAAAATACTTGCCAATTGAAAATTAGTTTCTCATGCATTGCCTCTTTATTCTTTTTGCTCATACTTAATAAAGTGGACATTTGGTGATGGACTTCTCAATGCTGTCCCTGTGGCCATCAGCCTATTCACACCATTCCTGGCTGCATTAAGTATCCCCAGTGCAGAGAATTAAGTCACTGTAAAAGTATACTCTGGATTTTACCAAGAGGTCACGGAGAGCCCTCCTTGCCTGGGCAGTCAGCAGCATTCTTATTACACTTCATTTATCTATTTGGGAGGACTCAGGAGGACCAGCTGGGCCCCTGTCTGCACTCATCAAGAGTTAATTTCTGAGCGAGGTGCTGTGGTCATGAACAAGTGCAGAAGGTACCCTGGTGGTCCTGCCAGACGAGAGGGGCCCTCAATTAGCAGCAACGTTCAATCAGGCTGCTTAACCCGCCACGGAGCCGAGATGGTCATGTCCTTCCTGCTGCCCTCCCATAAACACGGAGCCACCGTCAGCCTTGGGTGTCTGTGTGGCCCGGGATGAGGAAGACTGCACAGATCTGAGCCTGACACACATTCAGGGGCTACCTGAACATTGCTTTTATTTTCAACAGAGTAGTGAGGGTTAACCATGAGGGATTTTTTTTTTAACCTTTTGAAATTTGGAAGCATCTTTCTGTCTTTGCCAACTGCATATTTCCCAAGCTGGGTATCACACTGGCTTTGTTTCTTTGCTGTTAAACACAATGTCATGTTGTCTTGTTTCCGGCATGGCGTAGTGTGTGTTGAGACAGCTTGTTGTGGTAGAAAGTCAATGCGTAACTCACCGCTGTAAAGCCTCGTTCCCTCTTTCCGCATCACGGTTCATGCCGTGGCTAAATGGAGGTGATTGTCTCTGCCCTGCCTACCTGGCAGAACTGTTAGGAAGGTAAAATATAGAAACAGTTTGGAAACTGTCAAACATCATACAAATCTGAGGTAAATTATTGAATACCATGGTTGCATTGCTTCTAGTTGGCTCATCAGTAGGGCCGAGAGAGGTTAAAAATTTTTTTTAACATTTTTTTCATTTTTGAGAGACAGAGTGTGAATTGGGGAGGGACAGAGAGAGAGGGAGTCACAGAATCCAAAGGAGGCTCCAGGCTTCGAGCTGTCAGCACAGAGCCCAACACGGGGCTCGAACCCATGAACCACAAGATCACAACCTGAGCTGAAGTCAGATGCTTAGCCAACTGAGCCACGCGGGCGCTTCCAGAAGTGTTTATTTTAATGATCATGTAAAGAACACCAGAACCTGGTGTTCTTGCTAGGTATCTTGTATTTTATTAGAGATGCTATCTAATGTTGCCACATTTAATCAATAAAAACCAAATATAAACGCTTCCTCAAGTTCTGGCCAAGCAGCTCTCACACATTTTGAGGACCATGGTGGACAGAGGGACCAGTATGGTAGGAGGAGGGTGGGTGAGAGTTTCTTACCTCAGTGTGACGTCTTGCTGAGTCACGAGACCCACTTACCTAGGGAAGCTATAGGTGGGTGTGGTGATTTCGTCAGTTCCTAGCCCAGGGCGGGTGATTTTGAGGACAGTCCACTGTGGCGTCATTGAGCAGGTCCCTTGGTTATCTCTGGTCAAGCACCTGTCCCAGATGAGTAACTGGATTTACTTACTCCTGGTGGCTTGAAATTCTTCTGGTCATCAAATAGCCCACAAAATAGAAGTGGAGGCATGGCCCCCATGCCCTTGTTAGCACCTGAGGGTATGATCGGGGGTTTGATTGTGTGGCATCTGCTGGGAGCATGGCATTGAGCCTGGGGGACTGGCTTGGAACCAAGGGGCCTCCCGGAAGGCAAGTTGCACCTCAGCCACGGGAAGAATCAAACAAAGACCGAGAAGGTGTTGGTAGAACACATTCACGTTAGATGGAAAGGCTTAGCACTTTAAAGGTTACTGTAAATTTTAAGCTTCTTTCTTTACTTACCTGGCAGATCGGAGAGTGCTATGTCTTGGTGTAATGAAGCATTATGTTGGTATAGCAAAAAGGAAACTGCCCTCCTACAGGAATTCAGTCTCACTAGAAGCTCATGGTCTGGTGTGGGGCTCGCCTGGGAATGGATGTGTGTATACATGTGCACGTAGGCGTTTTTCCTGATGGGGAAGTCGAGACCAAATTGCCCATTACATTGCCGGATTTTACCTGATGGTTTCCTAAAATGGACATTGGATAGAAAATCCACTCCTGTTTGCAGGCTTTTTTTTTTTTTTTTTAACCTTGGAGTTTTGTTTTGTTTTTTTTAACCTATGGCTTTTTGTTTTTCCTGCTTTTGCCTTGGAAGCATGGAAATGATTCGTGTAGAATTATTTTGATGGAGGAAAAAAAGAGTAGAAATTGAGGAGTAAATCAGTCACCAGGTAGTTCTTGCAGCCAAAACCCGTCAGAGCCAAAAGCTGCCGCCATATCCGGAACTTCGCTCCAGACCTCGTGGGCATAAACTGGAACCTTGGCAATAAAGTTTGGGACACAGAGTTGTCCTATGCCAGGGCTTCTGGAATCCAGATTCGATACTGCACATTTCTCTTTGTTTTTAAAGGAGAAAATCACTACTGTAAACGTTAGGTAGATCTGTTTCATCCCGAACATGGAAATATTGATGCTGGACAGAAAACATGGGGAAGGAAGCTGGGGGAAAGTACATCTGTCCTGCTCCTGGCCAACAAGTACAGACCTCATTCTCCAAGATCGCGCCCTGAACCTCTGCCCATCTTGTCAATGGAGGATGGTGTGCCAAACAGCTACTCCTCTGATCGGCCTGGATCGCCTTGAGCCTCAGGTCCCCAGCTGCGTGTTCTGTCCTCTCTTCAGGCTCTAGTCATCTCGTTGTGACCATGACCATGAGCTTAACACCTGAGATTCATTTACATTTCAGGGTGTAGGGCTGGGAATTGGACTCCCATTGCACAGAGTTCCTTTTCACGTCATTGATTTTCAGTTGAATCATGCTTGTCTACATTTGTTCCTTTGTCTCTGACTTCCAGAATAAGAATCAGAGGTCATATTTTGGAATTGTCACTGTAGTCCTTCCTATTTCATTTTTGAAACACTCCCTGAAATGGTTGACACACAGCTGCTTCCTAGTAAAAGGAACACCTTGCACTGTTCTGTTTGTTTACTCCATCCAGGATGGTACTTTTTTTATGGAATCTCACTGCACTAAATTACACTGAGAGTGAAAAGGCAACTCTAGGTCTGTGGTAAGTCTTGTCTATGACAGAAACTCCAGTGTTCTTGATGTTCAGTACAGTGCAGAGAACGGCAAGGGCTTGAGATCTGGACCCAGAGGGCAGGGACAGAGGTCTTAGCCACGTCACTCATCTGCTTGGATGCGAAGTGACTTCTCCAAGCCTTAGTTTCTTCTTCTGTAAAATGGTGCTAACGAGAGCAGCTTTAGAGCTTTTACTAATGATAAGTAAATAAGACACGATTGAAAAGTGCCATGTAAACATTTGTAAGCTACAAGGCAAACGTTGATTGTATATGTAGAGAATGTGTGTGGCAGAGAAACTATTAACATGATTCCCGACTTGCTTCATTTTCCTCCTGGGCACATAGCTACCCTCTCAGCTGGGCTGGTGCTACATGGATGGCCAGTGGACAGGAGGAACATGAAGTATGTATGCATCTTCCAGGCGTGGCTCAGTAGATCCAGAAAAATGGCAGTGTTACCAGTGGGAAGAGGCCTGTCCCTGGGTCACCACTTGGAGGAGAGCTGTCTAACTAGCCTTGGACTTGGGCCACTGCCCTTGGGCCCCTGCCGTTGGGGCTGTTTCACCCAATGTTAGCCTACGCCAAATAATCACAGTTTTGGAAAAGAATATTATTTGCCACTGTGTTAGCATATAAAGTGCTTGGGGTTGTTTTGTTTTTTTAGAGCACAAGTAGGGGAGAGTGGCAGAGGGAAAGAGAGAGAATCTTAGCTTAGTGTGGAACCCAACATGGGGCTCAATCCTGTGACTCTGGGATCATGACCTGAGCTGAAATCAAGAGCTGTATGCTTAACTGAGTCACCCAGGCAGCCCAGTGCTTGTATTTTTATATACATCATAAATACAACGTACTGTCATTTAAGGGTATTTTTATCATGTTATATATAATATTGTTGCTAAAAGTACAAATGAAAATCAACCTGTTTGCAGTTTTTATAAATAAAACCTAATTGCTGACAATGAGCCAGATCCATATTTTAAGATTTAGTAAAGTTTTGTACATATCTTGACCAAAAATACAAGTTAATGTTGACTTGCTTAGAGGGGAGTTCCTGCTATAAACATTAATAATTACAAGAGAAGATTAACTGTCATTGATCAAGCACTTAGCGTGTGCCCTACGCACTACACTGAGAACCTCGCAGACATGACAGGCATGCACCCGAAGTGAGACATTTGCTTTTTCTTTCAAAATTGTTTTATGCCCATTAACACTGAATTATGAGACTAAAGCTTAGTATTCCTTTTCTAGATTGCCATGCTCCCTTCCCCATTGTTATAATAGAATGTGGCACCCATGAATTAAGCTGAGTTACTAATTCTATAAGAGAACCTTATTTCTAAAATGTCATAGGGCCAGCAACTACTAAAATCAATTTCTAGCCGACCATTGCAGGTTGAAAATTTACACGGGTCTCTATTGTGAACTGGGTTTGTTTTGGCTGGTGTTAGTAACAAGGACAATTATTCAGGGGGCATTTGTGGCTTACCAGTGATTCACCAGTCTGTTCTTTAATTTTCTTATGTAAATATGTGCAGCCAAATACGGTTTCCTGCATGTTTCATCCATCTGCTTGAAAGCATCCAAGCACCAGATCCTCAGTCATTCCCACAGAGTCAAATGCTGCCATTGATGGGACAGTCCCAGCAGCCACAGATGCATTCTAATGAGTTGACCTCGGGTTTGTAATATTACCTCTTCCCTTCAACACCACTCTCCTACCCCCAAAACTAAGTGGACAGAATTCACACCCCAGGGGAAAGAATTGCAGCCAACAGTAAACTTACTAGAGGGTTCTTGAACAGCTGGGCTTGTGTCCTCAAGTTGTGTGAGTTAGGGTATGTTAAGACAACAAATGATGGAAAAGGGATGTTCAGATACAGCCTTTATGCTTGTGGTAAAGGAAATGCTGGGAAGACAAGCCTGGTGGCTGAAACATAGGCTGGGGAAACCCCACAGCTGGACCTCCCAGACCGGCCCTGGTTTTAGTTTCCTTTCCTTTCCCTTCTCCTTTCTCCTTTCTCCTTTCTCCTTTCTCCTTTCTCCTTTCTCCTTTCTCCTTTCTCCTTTCTCCTTTCTCCTTTCCTTTCCTTTCCATCCTTCTTTTCTTCCCTTCTTCCCTCCTCCCTTCCCTTCTCTCTTACCTTGCCTTCCTTCATTTTAGTGTTTATTTTTGAGAGAGAGAGTATGAGCAGCAAGGGATATAGAGAGGGAGACACAGAATCTGAAGCAGGCTCCAGGTTCTCTGAGCTGTCAGCACAGAGTCTGACACAGGGCTTGAACCCACAAACCGCGAGATCGTGACCTGAGCCAAAGTCGGACGCTTAACCGACTGAACCATGCAGGCACCTGTGGTTTTAGTTTTCTTATCTGTCAAGAATCATGGTACCTTCCTGCCTGTTTCCTCACCAGTAAGATGGAGCTAATGATGGTACTACCTGCCAAGATTACGGAGTCATTTGGTGTGAAATGCTGGTACGGGGACCCACAGGGATAGAGGGATTGGCTGCTCTTGTCATTGTTATCACTATGATGACATCCGTTCACTTGTACTGGTGATGTCCACATTCCTGGGAAGCCTGATGACAGATTCTCTGTTTCTGAGCTTGCTGTACACCAAGTATGTGTGAAGTACCTGCTGCATGCGAAACAGTGTGCCAGCAGCGTATTCCAAGTATGTCCACGTCCATTTTGTCTGTTCTCAGTAGGGAGCGCCCTGCGGTGCTGACCTCTGTGCATCAGCATGGAGTCTAGTTTGCACTTGAGGTGCTCCCCATGATCCCCGGATGATGCAGAGTCTGCAGGGTCTTGTAGGCTCAAGATGAACTGTCCAGAAATTGTTTGCAGGTGTGCTCTGCAGCTGATATTAAGCACCGTTAGTAAATGTGCAAGGGCGCCTGGGTGGCTCAGTTGGTCAAGCATCTGATTCTTGATCTCAGCTCAGGTCATGATCTGACAGTTCATGAGTTCAAGCCCCACATTGGGCTCTGTGCTGACAGCGTGGAGCCTGCTTGGGATTCTCTCTCCCTCTCTGTCTGCCCCTCCCCTGCTCGCTCTCTCTCTCTCTCTCAAAATAAATAAACATTTAAAAAATAATTATAACGGGTGCCTGGTGGCTCAGTTGGCTGAGCGTCTGACTTCAGCTCAGGTCATGATCTCTCGGTTTGTGAGTTCGAGCCTCATGTGGGGCTCTATGCTGACAGCTCAGAGCCTGGAGCCTGCTTCGGATTCTGTGACTCCCTCTCTCCTCCTGTCCCTCCCCCACTTGTGCTCTGTCTCTCAAAAATAAATGTTAAAAAAAATAAAAAAATTAAAATATGGAAATGAATTCTGTGAAACTCAGACACCCTTCAGTAGAAAGAAAGATGGCTGGATTTTCCTCATGAGGCTGTTTCTAAATGTTTACGTGTTACTGTTACTAATTGTTCACTCGTAACCCTGGTAATTTTGGCTTGTTACTGAATTCCTGGTTTCTCAAATTGGAGAAGTGAGGCTTGGAATCCTGGAGTGACTTCCTGAACATCCAGGCTGACTCTGGGATTCAGTTTGGTCCAGTTTTCTGCTCTGTGGAAATCTGGTGGATCCAAATTCGATAGTACTGCATTGGACCCCGCTGGCTGTGCTGGGAATGGCAGCCTAAGTGCTCATGGATCACGGAGGCTGTGTGCTTTCTTAGCACGAGTAGATCAAAGTGTGATAAATGGGCTTGTGTGTGGGCATCGTTGCCTTGGGAAGTGTCCCCTGCTTTAAATATCCTTTCCGAACTGGTGGCTTCCAGTCCAATCTCTCCCCTGATCTTCAGATTCTCACGTTTATTCACTAACTGGATAGGTAAGTAAATTATAATTATACTTAGCTAATTTTTACATATCCAAGAGACAGCTTAAAATGAACTTACCCCAGTTATCAAGACATATGTAATTGTCAATTAGCATAGAGGAAAATGGAAGAGAGTAGAGATCCCAGAAATAGACATTTACATGGCCAATTGATTTTTGGTAAAGATGCCAAGATCATTCAATGGGGAAAAGATAGTCATTTCAGTACATGGCTCTCCTACAACTGGTTGTCTATATGGGGAAAAAAAAAAGAATTTCAACCTTTACCTTGGCACCACATGGAAAAATTAACTCCAAATGGACCATAGGTCTAAATAAGAGAGCTAAACTATTAAACTTATAGAAGAAAACGTTAGTGAAAATCTTTGTGACATTGGACTAGGGAAAAAATTGTTAAATAAGACAGAACATGAATTGTAAAAGAAAACAGTGATTAATGTTTAAAAATCCTTGTTTTTATGACACAATTAAGAAAACAAAAAGGCAAGCCACGAGTTGGGAGAAAATATTTGCAAAACTTGTATCTGACAAAGAAGTTGTGGCTAGAATATATAAAAAGCCTTCCAACTCAGTATTAAGAAGACAACCCAATTTTTAAAAAAGGCAGAAGAATGGAATGGAAGCTTCACCAAAGAAAACAGGAATGCCAGAAAGTACGTGAGAAGATGGCTCAGTATCGCTAGTCTTCAGGGAAATGCCAGATTATGAGATACCATTAGGCATCCATTCACAGGGCTAACATAGCGGCTGACAATGTTGACAGGGATGCAGAGAAAGGGCAATTCTCCTGTTGCTGGCCAGAATGAAAAATGATACAGCCAGTTCTGAAAACATTCTGGTGATATCTTACGAAATTAAAGATACACTCGCTGTATGATCTAGCAGTGCCACTCCTAGGGATTTACCCAAAGATGAATGAAAACGTATGTCTACACAAAGACCTGCTATGTAGATGTTCACGGCAGACTGGAAACAACCCAGCTATTCTTCAGTAAATGGATAAACGAATTGCTGGATACAAAGGAACAAAATCTTAGCACCTGCAGTAACATGGGTGCATCTCAGAAATGTTATGCTAAGTGGAAATCCATGGATCCTACCTGCCTGGAAGCCCTAGGTGATTGAGCCCCACCCCGACTCCCGCCTCACAGACCTACGTGTTCGCGCACTTTTGCACACACACATGCGTATTGAGGCCTCAGTCATGGCGCGCACCCACTCCCTACGTCGGCTTCTTTGTGTTTGTTCTTCCCCTGCCTGGACCCTTCCTCTCCCAGATATTCCTCCTGTTCTCACTTCCTTGGGGACCCTGCTCGCATGTTAGCTCAGGAGAGAGGCCTTCCTTAATTGTCTTTAAAAAATCTCAAACAGGCTCCACTCACCCTTGGGTAACTTACCCCTTTACCTAATATAGAATGTATTTACTTGCATATTTGCTTAGTATTTGCCTCCTCCTGCCAGAGTGTAAGCCTGTTTTGTCTACTGCTGCATTTCTCGCTTTCTGCAACACTATTACATGGTAAGTGCCCAGTCAAAAATTGTTAGGTAAATAATGTGAATGCATAACGTTAGGAATGCGGAGAGCGGGATGGGATGAGACCTCGGGTATGGTGTGCCGGGTCAAGATATAGGCTCTTGCATTCTGTGTTAGCAGCTTCTCCTTAGCCTTTCCATTCACTCATGTGCTGAGCAGGCTCTGACCGTGTTTGGCTTTGAGAAACCGAACTGAGGAAATACACACCGGAAATGAGCGCCAGTACATTTAATATGTTCAAGTGGGGAATTCTCAACATTTTTGCAAAGGTATTAAAAGAGAGCTTTTTGCATAGGGAACTTCTCAGTCTATATATAGCCTACCGATTATTAGTCTTCCTCACCACACCCGTTCCCCATTTATAAAAACAAAAATATAAGGCAAAACTAGGAGAAAAGAATTGTAACAATATTTATGAAATGTCGGACTTAAATGCTATTGAAACAACTGTGGACATACGCTGTTTTCTGACATTACCAGTCTATTCTGTTGCTAAAGATTTGTTCGTCTTAAAGCCGGATTGGAAGATTTTACACGGAGCGCAAATTACTGGCTTTAGATGGCATCACCATGAGTTATGTAGGGATAGTGTTAAGAGAGACTGTGATCGGAAGTCACTTTTACAGAGTAAACTTGCTAATTTAGGTTCGATGATCTTTTCTGTAGATGCTGCATTATTTCCTTTCCCCATTTCTGAATTCTTCCTTCTGGAAGTTACTGCTCATTAGCATGGATGCACATGTGTCCTCTGGAAAAAGAGCCAAAGGAGGCAATGACCTTGAAGTAGTTTTTTTTCCCTGTTTGTGAGTGGCCCAAGTCAGTGTGGTGGGTTCTGTGGGAAGACTGAAGGGATACAGTGGTGCTTGGGATTATTTGCCAGTTTTGGAGAGTGGTGGCCTTTTTGTTTTCCAGTGTCCCAGATTATCTTAGTCCTGGTCCCCTGCCATTCTCATAGGCCTGCTGATACATCTAATACAAATCATTGTACTATTTCATTTTTAAAGTTTATTTGTTTTGAGAGAGAGAGAGAGAGAGAGAGAGAGAGAGAGATAGCATGAGTGGAGGAAGGGCAGATGGGGTGCAGAGAATCCAAAGCAGGCTCCTCTGACAGCAGGGAACCCAATGAGGGGCTCAAACCCATGGACCGTAAGATCATGACTTGAGCTGAAGCTGAACCCTCAACTGACTGAACCACCCAGGTGCCTCTGCACTATTTTAAATAGTAAACAGAAACATGCTTTTGGGAATCAAAAAACTTGGTAAATTTGGGAAATCAGTCATCTGACTAATAGGTCTTTGGAGAACTGACCTAGATTCACTGACGTGTATCATATATCTT
The DNA here is from genome assembly GCF_028749965.1 of Puma concolor. Classification (NCBI taxonomy): domain Eukaryota; kingdom Metazoa; phylum Chordata; class Mammalia; order Carnivora; family Felidae; genus Puma; species Puma concolor. The sequence continues at coordinate 151,768,075 of NC_141675.1, read as the reverse complement.
TTCTGCATTTGCTGACACAATCATGTGATTTTACACATTTTGCCCTCCTGATGGGTTCCACTGATACGTTTTTCTGTTGTTAAACCATCCTTGCATTTCTAGGGTACACGCTACTTGATTATAACGTATTGTACATAAGATGCACAATTAAATTAATATAGCTAGCATTTCATTCGGGATTTTCACATTTCTGTTCATAAGTGAAGAGGGCCCATTATTTTGTTTTCTTACTTACCTAACTTAGAATTGAGATTAATTGTACTGGAACCATAAAATGAGTCAGGCAGCTTTTCCTCTTTTTCTAATTTGTGGAACATAATGGAATGTTTTCAAAGTTACAAAATTGCAGCTGTTTAGAACCCCAGTTGTGTTTGGTTTACTTAAGCCACCAAAATATTTTTTTTAACTTTATCCTTAATTAACCTTTTAAATTAAAAAGATACTTTTCTAGTTTCACTGTTTTTCTTTTTTCCAGTGAGTGACTTAAATTAACTGTCCAGTTAATTTTTAATGAATATTTATTCACTCATTCATTGGACATTCATTACGATTTACTGGGCATTTGCTCTGCACAGGGCATTATCCCAGGCACTGGGGGAGAAATGAATGGCAAGAGTTCTTCCCTCATTTTTTTCTGGAAGGGAAACAGAGCTCATTTACCTAAGGCAGCATGTTTCATTATGAAAGAGGGGGTTTGGATCCCCTGAGACCTTCAGCCATTTGTCTCTCACGGAATAGTCATGTTGCATGTTTATTGAGCTGTAAAGGATTCATAATCCCAACTTTTCTAGTTTCGGTTAGAAATGTACATAATTCTTCATTCATCACGTATTTATAAAGTACCTACTATGTGCTAGGCAACGTGTATGGCACAGAAACTCTGAATGTAGTTTGTGTCAGAGGTCATCATTATTTTTGGAAGATGCATGTTTTCATCATTTACTCCTGTTCTTAACATAATTAAAAAGTGTTTGAAGGCAGGAGCATCTCAGTAGGGGCCCCCTGTGTTCCGTGTCGCTCCTGCTCTGCACGCGTGCGCAAGAACAACTTGTTAATGAGCGCCATCCATGGCTCTTCACAGAGGAGCAGGTGCATTTCCACCTTTTCTCCGGGTTGGCAGTTCAGGTGTGCTGACCTGGTGTGGTCACCATGCTTTGTGTTTCTGAGAAAGAAATCAAAACCAAAGTCAAGTTGATCAGACATCTTCCCTCTGTAGTCAGACTCATTCCCTAACTTACCTGGTCCCATGGCTCTGAGTACCATCTCCACGATGATGGTTCCCAATGAATAGCCTTGTCCAGATTTCTCCATTCCAACCTCACACTACCTTATAGATCCACTGGACCATCCCATAGGCCTCTCATACTTGCTGCGTCCAAATCCAGTGCCTGATCCACCTTCCACCTGTTCAGCAGCCGGCTTCCTCCTTTCAGCAAATGGCATGTCCCCTTTTTACCAGTTGTGTGGGCCAGAAGTCTTGGACTCATTCTTGACCCCTTCCTCCCTTCCTTTCTTCCCCTTCCTTTCTTCTTTCCTTCTTTCCCTCCCTCCTTCTTTCCTTCCCTCCTTCCTTCTTCCTTCCTTCTTCCTTCCCCCTTTCCTTTCCTTTCTTCCGTCCTTCCTCCTCTCTCCTCCCTTCCTTTCCTCCTCCTTCCCTCCTCCTTCCTTCCTTCCTTCCTTCCTTCCTTCTTCCCTTCCTTCCTTCCTCTTCCCTTCCCTCCTTCCCTCTTCCTTCCCTCCTTCCTTCTTTCCTTCTTTCTTCCTTCTCCCTTTCCTTTCGTTTCCTTTCCTTCCTTCCCTCCTTCCTCCTCCCTCCTCCCTTCCTTCCCTCTTTCCTTCCCTCCTCCTTCCCTCTTCCTTCCTTCCTTCCTTCTTTCTTTCCTTCCTTCCTTCCTTCCTTCCTTCCTTCCTTCCTTCCTTCCCTCCTTCCCTCCTTTCTCTTCCTTTCCTTCCCTCCTTCTTCCTTCCCTCCTCCTTCCTTCCCTCCTCTTTCCTTCCTTCCTTCCTTCCTTCCTTCCTTCCTTCCTTCCTTCCTTCCTCTTCCCTTCCCTCCTTCCCTCTTCCTTCCTTCCCTCCTTCCTTCTTTCCTTCTTTCTTCCTTCTCCCTTTCCTTTCGTTTCCTTTCCTTCCTTCCCTCCTTCCTCCTCCCTCCTCCCTTCCCTCTTTCCTTCCCTCCTCCTTCCCTCTTCCTTCCTTCCTTCCTTCCTTCCTTCCTTCCTTCCTTCCTTCTCTCCTTCCTTCCTTCCTTCCTTCCTTCCTTCCCTCCTTCCCTCCTTCCTCTTCCTTTCTTTCCCTCCTTCTTCCTTCCCTCCTTCTTCCTTCCCTCCTCCTTCCCTCTTCCTTCCCTCTTCCTTCCCTCTTCCTTCCTCCCTCCCTCCCTCCCTCCTTTCCTCTCTCTTTTTTTTCTTTCAGGAACTCAACCTATCATCAAATCCAATTGGCCCCACTTTCGAAATACCTAGAATACTGACCCCTCCCCCACTTAGGCTGTTTCTTGTACAGCAGCCAGCTGCATCTTTTTTAAGAAGTCACACTATACCGTCCTTCTGCTTAGAATGGCTCAGCATTGCTTATTTCATTTAGTATAAAATCTAGAATCCAGACCTTCAAAGCCCTAAACCTGCCCCCCCAACCCACATTCCTATAGCCGTCCCTGCTGCCCCCTACACCCCTACACACATTCACAACATACCTTGCTCTTCCCCATACCCACTTTAGGGCCTTTGGCCGTGCTGTGTCCACTGCCTGGAACATTCCTCTCTCAGATACATACCTTCACGGCATATTCTCTTGCTTCCTTGTTCTCCCTGAACAGATGTCTTACCAGACGGGCCCTTCCTGACCATTCCTCACGCAGTTGACACCCATCCCTCGTCCCTCTTCATCCCCTTTACTCTGTTTTGTTTTCACCATATTGCTGCCTTACGTATTTACCTGCTCTGTATATATTTCTACTCCATAATCCTGGTGCATATTTTTTTAACTTAAAAGTGATATTTTAACCTGTCAGCTTACTAGCATTTTTGCTTCATAGAATAAAGCTGATGCATTGGTAAGAACATACCCTGTTACCCTTTGTTTTCATGAGTCGTCCTGTGGGCACAAGTCTCTGCATGTCCTTCAAGCTCTTGGGAGAAGCAGGGGCCTAGAGTAATGTGCTTGTACTAAGAAAACATCCAGAAATGAACGGGACATTAGAAAGGCTACTAAAGATCTCAAGAGCCTTAACTTTTTGTCTCAAGAAAGCGAGGGTTTCTTCTCTTTGTAGAAACTACCTGAGGTCATTTCATCAGTGATAAAGTACGTTAGGGGCCTCGAGTTCAACCGTGAACATGTCCGTGAGATTGGGAAGCAAGTGCAAAGCTCAGCAAGAGGGAATGGAGAGGAATTGCCAGTTTCCCTCCACGTCCGTCCGTCTGTCTGGTGTGGTTAAGCAGACTCATGTTCTGGATCATCTCAGAGGCGGTTCCCACAATGGACGTGGTACCATGTGATTTCACAAGTAAATAAAAGGGAAGTGAAACCAAACCAGCAGGCTGGCCGTCATAGTTCAGGTGGAGATGGCGCTTGGGTCTCTGTCATTCCCGTAGGGAATGGATGGCACAACCTTCCTTCCCCAGAGCCTCCCTGCACCTTCCTCCGGCCTCAGGTCCAAGTGTGCCACCCGTCCTAATAGCTCTGCGGTTCTGAGATGCGACGTTGGCTGCTGGCTTCGTTGTTTGGGAACAGTTATCTGTGGTGGGTACCGGACTTGTCACTTACTAGCTGTGTGGTCCTGGGTCAGTCACTTAAGTTGCCTGCTCCACAAATGGGGTTGAAGATCCCCACCTAGGAGCACTGTCCCAAGGGTTAAACAGAATCACAAGCAGCAGTTCACTCAGGGGCTGACGTCACCAAATCAGCTGATGGCGACTCTCCTCCTCCTTAGTGTGAGTCACCGGAAAGTGCCATTTTTGCAGACCTGAAACAGCGGAGGCTCAGCCACACTTCACACGGTTCTGCCCGATGCTTCTCCTCCGGCCCGTCTACAGTGGATGGTTTGTAGGCAGATGGCAGCTGTCCCTGGTCACACAAATGCCAAAGTGAGCTCGTTCTCCTGCCGTGTGACCGAAGAAAAGGCTGCCTGTCCCCAGGGATTAGCGCTGGGAGCCTGTTGAGCAGCCGCCAGGTGATTTAACTGGGGTCCTGTTGTAGGCTTCACTGTTGGCACCTGGTTAATGGGATGGGGATTTAGGGACGCGGTACTGAGATTGTCTTTTCCTGTCCTGTGCAGCAAAGTCCCGAGTGCCTTGACGGGCAGTGCTTCCCCGGCTGGGTTTTCCTGTGTTCGTGCTCCTGTTTCTGTGGCTGGCCCGTGCCGTTCCAGAACACTGGTTGCATTCCGCTGCTTTTCCTGGGGGGCTCACAGTGTGAAACTTGCTCACGCCATCCCAACCAGCCCTTGCTTTTTAGGTGGTGGGAGGACACCCATTCTAACCTGGTTTCTCTAACCCCCTCCCCTTTTTTTCCCTCCCTTCCTCTTTCCTTTCCCTTTGCAAAGAGTGTTTGGTGGCGTTTTGGGGGTGGGGGGATGTTGCACACAAGGTTTCTGAAGCCACAGAAACATGATCCTTGTGTCCTTGTGCGTCTAGCAGACGGGCCTCTTTGAAATGACCGCATTCCACGTGGCCCTCCCCCGCTTATGTGACCCCCTACTTATGTGGCCCTGGCCCCCTGCTTATGTGGTTGGTGAGGGCCTGCCTTCCAGGGCGCTCTCGGCTGGTGGCAGCTGCCCTTGGGCATTTTTCCTATCACTCTCTATTTCTCTCACGTGGTACAAACCCACCTCGAGTAGGTTACGTTTAATGGGGTGAGAAAAACCCACACTGGAAGAGAAAAGTTACAGGTGAGGTCAAGCCTCTTCCTCCCGGGAGGGAGAATGATTTTCTCTCCTCTGGCTCCCACACCAAAAATTCATACAAAAGAGCTCTTTTTATGTTTGATGTATTGCTTTTAAAAAACAAATCCTTCGTGTTTTTTCATTTTTGGTTCATACCTCTTGGCCGACCCAGCAGGAATTTGGCAGCTGACGGTGCTGCTTCTCGAAAATGCTAAAAGCTGCCTCGCAGAGTCACTGGCTTCTGGGAAGGCTGGATGCAGGGCAGGGACCCCGGGAGGGTGGGGCACCTCCTTCCAGTCTGCGTGTATTAAAGGGCTTTTTGGTTGTTGACAATGATTGTGCCAATGGAGGCTCCTTACGCCATTCTTTTTGCTTACTATATGTTGGAAATATTTTTTATGATGGAGAGTGTTTTTTAGGCTTACCCAGGGCCCAGCAAGATGTGTGTCTGTTTTGTTTTAGATACACGCACTGCTATTTTTCCCCCTGTGCAGAATCTTTTCTATTACGATTTATATTCCAGAAGATCTTTGATAAGGCATATTTAATAACCCACTGTAAGTATAAGCAAGCTCAAACCTCAAAACAAAGGCACACCTTAGTTGTTTCATTTTATTCTGTTTACAAAGCACATTGTCCAGCACCTGAAATCTTTGCTTTAAAAAGCATCAGAAGTGAGACGCCTGGGTGGCTCAGTCGGTTGAGTGTGCGACTTTGGCTCTGGTCATGATCTTGTGGTTCGTGAGTTCAAGCCCCGAGTCAGGCTCTGTGCTGACAGCTCAGAGCCTGGAATCTGCTTCGGATTCTGTGTCTCTCCACGCCCCACCCCCCCCCCCCGCCCCTCCCCTGCTCACGCTCTGTCTCTCTCAATCTTTCAAAAATAAATAAAGCTTAAAAAAGTTTTTTTAATAAGTAAATAAATAAATAAATAAAGCACCAGAAGCCACATCAGTACCAAATCAGCACAGACAGGCAATGATGGTGTGAACAAAACAACAGAAGAAAATTCTGCCGACTTCATAGTTTTTCTAAATGGAGAGAACACCAGAATTCTGCCATCTCCTCCTTCCGGAAACTAAAGTGCTCTGCAGGCTGAATGAAACGATGCCCTGCCAGAACAGTAATCTAGCATAGCCCGGCCTGCCTTCTAGTGCAGACAGCCCCCCTTGCTGTCTGAGTCTTGACAGACCAGATTGGAGCATTCCTGCTGCCTTCTGGACCTTTCTCTGCAGATGAGCAGAAACATAAGACTCTTAGAATGGGAGCCAAATACAGAATATGTCTTTGTGATTATTTTTATGCCTTTACTCTGGAATATAGGAGCTGAAATAACATCATGGAATCCTACTTCACAACCCTTCATAATTCACTGAACATGCTTGTCACCCACTAAATTTAAGCCAAAAAACAAACGAACAAAAACATGGATTTTTTTTTTTTTTAGTGATACTGTCCAAGATAGGCAAGGATATAACGAAATAGGTACTCTTAAACCAAGTTTAAACCTTGATGGGAGTGTAAGTGGGAACAATCTTTTGAAAAGCATTTTGGTGGGGCGCCTGGGTGGCGCAGTCGGTTAAGCGTCCAACTTCAGCCAGGTCACGATCTTGCGGTCTGTGAGTTCAAGCCCCGCGTCGGGCTCTGGGCTGATGGCTCAGAGCCTGGAGCCTGTTTCCGATTCTGTGTCTCCCTCTCTCTCTGCCCCTCCCCCGTTCATGCTCTGTCTCTCTCTGTCCCAAAAAATAAATAAATGTTGAAAAAAAAGAAAAAAAGAAAAGCATTTTGGTAGTGGGCATTAGGGATCCTGAGAAGTTCCTACTCTTTGATCCAGTAACCCTGCTTTGTCGTAATCTACACAAGAAATACATGGGAAAATATATGGGAATATCCTTCAGGAAACTCGTACTTATGAAACACGTTGTATATAGTCACTCGATGGGATATTACCCATCAACAGAAAGACTAACAATATAGAGCAATGCTCAGATCAATTAAAAAGTAGGTTAAAATAAGTTGTTAGATTAAAATCTTAAAACAGACATCTGAAAAAGGACCAGGAAATGTGGAGAAGTGGTTATGTTGTGTTTGGATGATTGTATCTTTTATTTCTGTTTTCCAAACTATCTGTGGCGTGATTACTTTCATAAATTAAATATCCTACATCCTTCTGACCACGGTAAAGGAAAATGTTATTGAGCCTGCACTAATTTAGAATTTATGATTATCCGGTCGGAGATTAAATTGGAATTTCCTTGGTTTATGGGCACAGACAAAACTGTAGGGAAATTGTTTAAACTACTTGAGGAGTTCAAGCCCAAAGTCATACTGCAGCATATTTTTAATTAATTGAATGCATTTGAAAGAAGTAGAACTGCATGAAAAACATTTTTTTTTCCTTCACCGTATCAGACTACAGTCATCTATCTGACCCAGTGATTTCATTCTGTCTGTGGTATTAAATGGATGAGGTGGTGCGTAGTGTTTGAGAAGTAAGAACAAATGTTGTCAGGTGGCTTGTGTGGCTGTGGGGATGGGTCTTTTTGTTGACTTTTCCTAACAGGATAACCGAGGTACTCATTTGCTAACCGGTAGGGTTCTCTCAGACCAACTTTCTTAAAGATTTTGTTCCTGATCTTTCCAGAATTAAAGTGCTGTACAAAAACAACGAAATCCAACTATTGGCGATTGAAGATCTCTGTCACAGGGCTGCACCCCCGTCTATAGAAAATGGGGTGACTGCTTTCGGGACTCCCCTGTGCAACAGAGCATTATAATACAGGTTATTCATTTTGACCAAAGAAGTTATTCATCCTCGCTAAAAATTCCTTTGACTTTTTATGACTTCAGGATCCTTTTAATAACACACTCATTTTATATAATAATCTCCCACTGTAATGCAGTGCACACACCTCTCTTCCAGACCCCGCCCCTCAGGCCTCCGCCCCCGCCCCCATTACAGACCAGAGTCTGTAGCAGGAACTCCCATCTTTCCCCTTTGCATTTTAATGCTTATCGTAAAAAGCGTTATGAGAAGTTCCAGGCAGTTTCATTTTGTGAAAGCACACCCAGCAATGTCGATTTCATTAGAACGTTAAGCTCCGTTTACTGTTCTTGGCTTTATGAGGGTCATTTGCTGGGACCCGGTTTAGCAGTAGGTCTAGAGGTGTGTCCGTCCTTGGGTTCTGCAGGAGAAGCCATTTGGCCCCCTCTGTGGACACAGGGTGGCTGTGCTGTGTTGAGTGCGTGACAGGCGGGCCCAACGCATCGTGAGCTCAGCATGCCCTCAGTTCTATCCCTTCTGCGTGTTCCTTGGGGGATGTGCTGCTGGATGCTTCTCGAAGCCTGGAGCGTGGGTGCAGACGGGTGTGCACGGTACAGCGGCAGGAAGACAAAGTATCACAGTCTCCAGGAAGTGCCACAGTTTGACTTTTCTGGGGAGTGGTCACCCAGGAGTTTACTGGGGGCTTGAGGGAATTGGGTGAATCTAGCAAAATAAAAACAGAATCTTCCTGTGATCAGAACTGAGCCAAGCAAGGGATGAAAGCAAAAAAGAAGCACAAGGCAGTGGCATTTGCCCAAGGAGTCCTGTCGGCCCCCCCCGAACCGTGGATGGGCCAAGGACAGAGACCAAGGGCAGCCCCCAGCTTGCTCACCATCACAGGTGAACTGTGTGTTTACCACCTGGCAGACAGCTTCATCAGGTGTTTTCACAGGCCTTTCCTTGATTTCTTTTTAAAAAATTTTAATGTTTTACTTATTTTTGACAGAGAGAGAGAGAGAGAGAGACAGAGCGTGAGCAGGGGGAGGGACAGACAGGGAGACACAGAATCTGAAACAGGCTCCAGGCTCCAAGCTGTCAGCACAGAGTCCGATGGGGGCTCGAACCCACAAACTGTGAGATCATGACCTGAGTCGAAGTCTGGTGCTCAACCAACTGAGCCACCCAGATGCCCTGTCATGGGGCCTTTTAATCTAACTGCGGGAAGACAAGATGATTCCTCTTTCTCCAGAATATCCTGAGCACCTCAGACAAGGGTGACATGTGGCCTATTGTAAAATGGCCCAGAACATAGGAGCTGCCCCTTCTCCTAGAAGAGATGCTGCCAAGGAGCCTTCTCTCCCTTCCATCGTGTCAGCTTGACAGCGGGAGGGATCCGACGTTAGCTGAATGCCCACAGTGTGCCCGGGGCTCTGCTCAGGGTACCTGTGCAGTGTGACACATTTATTATTGGAGGGTTATAGGGAAGGGTCTGGGCTTATCTGTGAGGAGTCTGGGGCTCAGCATAGACAGGTGACCCCCATGAGTGCCCCCAGCAAAGCACCTGCACCAGGTTTTCTGTGACGCTGGGTGTGACAGAGGATCCTGCACCAGCTGACCCTCCACAGGGACAGATCAAGTGCTGTTCGGTGGTGGCTGGAGTCCCAATTGCTCAGAACTCCCCAAGAGACTGGCGCTTAATTGCCAGTTTCCGCATAAGATTAAAGTGGCGCCTTATCCCACCGCTCCCCAGGGGGCACTTTTGGAAGAGCATCCCAGACTGAGTTATACCAGGACTTGGAGTGGAGGTGACAGTGTCCTAGGCAAACCAGCATGTACACACACGCCCGTGTGCCTGCGCACGTGCGCGCGCGCACACACACACACACAGCCAGCTGAAAAATCTAAGTCTATATTCTTGCAATTTGTTCAGTACTTCGTGGCCTTGATAAGTTCCAGCTTTGGGCCATGGCCGAAGCCAGAGCTGTGCATATGAAATAATTACCTACAAAGGCGAGCTTATTTCCTACACGTGTTCACATCTTTAAGTGCAATCTGGGTTTGCCGCGCTTTGACCTGCCCCCACCACGAAGCCAGCCGTCTCCCCTTGAACTCTGGCCCCTTGTGTTGTCCTTCCCTCGTAGGTGGTCCACACCGCCTCATGTCACTGATTATCCTTCCCGGTGAAGTCTTTTCTCCCCAGTTTGATTATACATTCAGTGAGAAAGGCAACTTCACTTGAGATTCTTTTGCATTCCTCCATATATCTAAAGTGGCATTTTAAGTATTAGGAACCCAGTAAACAAATATTTGTTATTAAAAACTCCACTCCATTGACTTACCCTGTCATTGTTTCTGATGGTTCAGGATGCCTTTAAAGTTGTTGTCATTGTTGGGGCGCCTGGGTGGCGCAGTCGGTTGAGCGTCAGACTTCAGCCAGGTCACGATCTCACGGTCCGTGAGTTCGAGCCCCGCGTCAGGCTCTGGGCTGATGGCTCAGAGCCTAGAGCCTGTTTCCGATTCTGTGTCTCCCTCTCTCTCTGCCCCTCCCCCGTTCATGCTCTGTCTCTCTCTGTCCCCCCAAAAAAAAAAAGTTGTTGTCATTGTTGTTGTTGTTTAAGAAAAATGAAACAAAATGCATGGAAAAGATTTATGTATTTGGTTGGGGGAGGGGGAAATTAAACTTCTCATAATAGTTTTTAAATGAAATTTCGTACTTGTCCAAATCCTTTCCTTCTCCACCCCTTCCTCTGATATTCCCTCACTCATTAAAGCCTAGGATTTTGATGGTATTCACAGGGAAGCTGATTTACTGGAATAAAGAAGTTCTTTAAGTTTTGAATTTTGGAACATTCCCAGTGTGTCTGAACCCGGGTTTCAGATTTTACTGGCATTTTGTTGGCAGGGCGGTCTTTGGAGCCCGTCCTTATTTTGAGCGTGTTTCCTGACACCTTTGGCGGTATGGTACTATGTTTTTTAGATTTAAAAAAAAAAAAGTTTAAATCGAAAAGCATATATAAACATATACAGAAGATTGATTATAAAATGTCAAGCAAAATAAAAGGGTGGTTAAAAACTCTCTAAAATTAACAAACGGGAAGCACTTTCTTTTTAAAGGGGCAGTTGAAGGCAGGATGAGGTAGTTATCCGGAGAGAAGATTTCCAGGAAACCCCAGGAAAAGCTGACTTTTCCTTTCTGTTCATTCTCCTCTCCATGCACGAGTGTCTTGTTGAAATAAGGTCAAGGAGACTGTACCTCCTGCTGTGCTGGGCACATGGTCGCTACCTGCAGTCATCAGGGAGACAGACGTTACCCAGCTGAGATGTGGGGAGACTGACAGAGGGAAGGACAAGGGGACAGGACCCTCCTCGGGTTGAGGGTGTCTCCAGAGACCAGCCACACAGGGAACCCCGTGCCACTCGGGGCCTGAAACAGTATTTCCCAGAGCCCGTGGGAAGATCTGTGAGAGGAGAGGCCGAGGCCCGGTGTTGGGAGAAAGTGAGTGAGACCCTCTGAATCCTAAAGCCGACGTCCCATTTCGTGAGGACACCTGAAGAGTATTTCCATGAAGACCAGGAGGCCCACTGTCTCCACTTCTACTTAACATCATCCTAGGGATTTATTAGCCACTTTGGGTAGACAAGTGAAGTCAAATAGAGGTGTACAAATTGAAAAGGAAGTGAAGCTGTCTCTGTTTGCAGCCGATGCGATAGCATGCCTGGGAAATCTTAGAGAATCGACGGTAAAATTCGCTGCAACAATAAAGGAATTCAGCAAGAGAACAGGATATTACATGGCCTGCCAGCGCGGAGCCTCCCCAGAAGCCGGCCTCAAGGGGCCAACAGAGTTGGGTAGAAAATGGAATTGGGGAGAGGGGGTGGTTGGAAAATAACCATTTGAACAAAAATCTGTTCTAGAATTGAATTGTGAACCAGGTTTAGTTCATGGGGGCCGTAAACCCAGCATATCATGGAGCAAAGCCGTGCATTAAAGAAAGAGGCCCCTTGTCCCAGTGAATGAAGAGTTAAGCCGGTGCTAAGCTTCCTCGTGGAACGAGCTGGGGCATGTTGCTTGATCTCTGGCAGGGTGGGGAGCAAGGAGGGCTCTGGAGAGAGGCCTGAGCCACCAGAGGGAAAGAGGAAGGGTGATACTCAGGGCAGCAAGGTGGTGAAAGAAGCAATGTTCTTGAGGCCAGCTGGCAGGGGCAGGAAATTCTTGCTCATAATTATCCTTGAAGCAGCGATGGCATTGGGGTGGAAAAAGGGGCCCAGCGAGGGCCTGAGTGGCAGGGTGAAGCCTCTCTTTCTAGAGGAAGAAATTCATTACCTTCATGTTGCTTTGTCTGCCCAGCTGTTTCAACAGCCCCTTGGCTCTGTAGGTGGAGAAACTATTTGAGTTTTTATGTAAATTGGTGAAGAGAGACTGGCATTTTTGAAACAAGAATGCATACAGAGTAGGGAAAACACCTACTCAGACAGGCAAGGCCGAGCTAATGAACTGTGGCACAAGCGTGGTAGCTCTATTTCAGTCTTAACAATGCCAAGAACCCCATTCTGATACTACACTCTGGATGTACATTTTCATAACTTTCCAGAAAAACTTGCAACCCCCAGGACCGTCGAAGTTATACAACTAGAAAGCATGTGTTAAGAGACCGGTGGCATTTCCGCCTTCAGATTTTGTTTTGATAGTAGAAGAGATTTTTTGGTAGTGACTCAGGGAGTGGGCCTCTGAGCCAAGCAAACCTGGTTAACTGTTCTGGGACCTCACCAGGCCATTAACCTGGGCAGCCTCCACTTCCTCGTGAGTGAAATGAGACCACATGGTGATGACCGTCACAGGAGTGTTTAAGTGAGAAAAATCGCCCATGCTAAGGACCCAAGAGCACGGTTGGGTGCTCGGGAAATGGGACCATTGGATAATGCGGTAATCTTGTACTTTCTTTTTTTTTTTTTTTTTTTTAACGTTTATTTATTTTTGGGACAGAGAGAGACAGAGCATGAACGGGGGAGGGGCAGAGAGAGAGGGAGACACAGAATCGGAAACAGGCTCCAGGCTCTGAGCCATCAGCCCAGAGCCCGACGCGGGGCTCGAACTCACGGACCGCGAGATCACGACCTGAGCTGGAGTCGGACGCTTAACCGACTGCGCCACCCAGGCGCCCCTCTTGTTGTACTTTCTGAGGACCTGAAGATCCCATTCTTTACCTGTGGTTGAAGATGTGTGACTTGTTAATCAATTTGCTTACGAGGCCCTGGAGAAGTTCTTGAGGTCAGTGGGAAAATGATGCTGTGTTGGCTGGTGTACTTACTGTTGGAAGCCTGTCAGAATGAGGTAGGCTCTAGAGTGCATGGGTGAGAGAGAGGGAGGGAGAGAGAGAGACTGGCTGACCGAGCCCTTAACATGCTTGGTGGAGCTGAAAACTAGTCAGGCCTGACATCTGGTGACCGTGAATGATGCCAGTCTAGGGGAACAGAACACTAACAAGGAACTCAGACATTTTCAGTTCACAGCCTTGTATACAGTGGCGCTCTCTGGCGCACACTTTCTGTCTGACTGCCAATGCCTTATGCCTTTACCCTGGCCCCTTGTCCTCAACTGTGAATCACCACCTTAGCTCTAGAAGATAAAACCTCTTCATTTGTGGGCATGTTTCTGTGTTATCTCAGAGGGTAGAAAAAGAATGCAATACTTTATTTCACTAGTTGTGATGGCCAGAGGAGAGAGGGGAGTCTTTTATGTTGTAGCTCTGGGGATTTTTCAGGAAACACAGTTGGGGTTTTTTTTGTTTGTTTTTGTTTTTGTTTTTTGTTTTTTAAAGTCATTGAGAAATACCTTTTGGTGCACTGGGTTTCAGGACACCAGGCTTTGGACCAGCTGCGTCCTGATTACCTAGAGCATACCCAAGCTTTGGCCCTGGAGATTGGGATTTGATGCACCTAAGATGAAGCCTTAGCATCTATTTGTTTTGTTTTGTTTTGTTTTAACTCTGCAGGTGGTACCATGTGCAACTTTGTTAGAAGACCGAGCTGTAGAGGCGACTTTGATTCCAATGACCTTGATTCTCTGGGCAGATCCCACATTTGTTGAGCTTGGTGGTTTCTAGCAAAGACGGAGTCATCTGTTAAAATCGAGTGAAAAGTATAGCACAAAACATCTAAATAGGATCTCAGTTTTTTGTAAAGTTTCTAATGGAGATGATTGACAGTCTCAAAATGGTTTCCTTTTTGACCTCTGGCTCATTACACATGAGGAATGCTCTGTGGAATGTCAGGGGACTTGGTCATTCTGGCTGATGTCTACCAGACCTGGTCCGTACCTTCCTGAGAAAGTCCAGTGTCTGTCTAGCCTGACCAGGGTGAGGTGAAAGCCTCCGTTCAAGGTTCGTAGGCTTAAATTCCTTAACCTAGTCCATGTTAATGGGACTCATTGCCTTGATCCCCACGTGTTGCAAATGACCCACACAGAGCTACAGGTGCAAAGAGATTTGATGCAGACTAGAAGTACTAAAGCCATTTCAAGAACAAATAGAAAAGGCTTCCCTAGGAATTGTTCTATAGGATCATTAGCCAAAACTGTTTAGTCTTGTTGATAGGCAGGACTCCAGTAGAGAAATTCAAGAAAAAAAATTCAGAATCTCTTTAATGGAGTAAATGTTGCTACTTAAATCTGTTAAAGACAACACAAAAAATTACAGACCAGTATCACTTCTGAGCATCGATGCAGACATAATAAATATTAACAAGACAGAATCCAACACTACGTTAAGAAAGTAATACCCCATGATTAAGTATCTTTTCCAGGAATGCAAGGTTGGTTCAATACTGGAAAAAAATAAATTGATATATTTATAGATATATTTGTTCATTAATGTGTCAGTAGAGTGAAGGAGAAAAAGCATATTGTTATCTCCATAGATGCTGAAAAAGCGTTTCATAAAACTCAGCATCCTGTCTTGATAAATACATTCCCAAATGGGAATTAGTGGGTATTTTCTTAATATGATTGTATGTGTGTTTGAGTACTAAAGATAGTGTCTTCTTTAGTGGGGGAACCCTAAAAACTGAGGGTTCCACTAAGGACAGAAACAAGGCAAGAATACTATCTCTACTTGTACTTAACGTAGTACTAAAGGTATTAGTCAATCCAAATAGACAACAGACGTCAATTAGAGGCATAATTGAAAAGAAAGAAAAGCTATGTCTGTTTGCAGATGTCATTATAGTATGCCTGGGAAGGCTTAGAGAATCAATAATTCTTTAACTCACACAATAAAAGATTTCAATGACAGAACAAGATATAAAATTAGCATGCAGAAATTGCTAGTCTTTGTATATGCAAACAATAATTGGCGAAGGATAGGTGTGCCATTACAATAGCAACAAACAAAATAATTAGTGAGCTTAAAAATGTGTAAAATTTACATGAGATAACTTTAAAACATGCCTGAAATACACAAAAGTAAGCTGGAAAAAATGTAAGACATCGCCTGTTGATAGGACAATTTGACATCATGAAGTATCAGTTCTCCCCAAGTTAATTTATAAATTTAATGCACTTGTACTAAAAATACCATGTTTTTACCCATTAAGCTAGACAAGTAGATGCTAATGTTCATTTAGAAATGTATGCAGTAATGGGAAAACAATGATAAAGAAAAACCATAAAGTGCTACTAGCCTTGCTAGATTTTAAAACATGCTATAAAGCCTCTGTGATTAAAACAGTGTGATACTGGCACATGAATAAATGGAGAGACCAGCAGAATGGAATAGAAAGTCCAGAAATAGACCAAACTAGGTGTAGAAAAATGGTCTATGATAAAGGTGACCTCTCAAATTCCTAGGCCAAAGAAAGACTTTTTTTAAGTGTTTATTTTTGAGAGAGAGACAGAGCATGAGCAGAGGAGGGGCAGAGAGAGAGGGAGACAGAATCCAGAGCAGGCTCCAGGCTCTGAGCTGTCAGCACAGAGCCCCACGTGGGGCTGGAACCCACAAACCACAAGATCGTGACCTGAGCCGAAGTCGGATGCTCAACTGACTGAGCCACCCAGGCGCCCCAAGAAGGACTTTTTTTTTTTTTTTGAGAGGGAGGGAGGGAGGGAGAGAGAGAGAGAGAGAGAGAGAGAGAGAGAATCCCAAGCAGGCTCCACGTTGTCAGTGTAGAACCCAGCATGTGGCTTGATCTCATGAACCGTGAGATCATGACCCGAACCAAAATCAAGAGTTGAATGCTTAACTGACTGAGCCACCTAGGTGCCCCCAAAGATAGATTTTTTTTTTAACAAATGATCCTGAGACAATTTGATAGATATTTGGGGAAAAAGATAAAATCAGACCCATCCCTGTCACCATACATAAAAATAAACTCCAAATGGATCAGGGATCTCAACTTAAAGTGAAATCTTACAAATATTAGACACAAGTGGATGAGTTCCTATAGAATTTGGGTGTAGGGAAAGGCTCAGAAGACACAAAAGCAAGAGGCAGTAAAAGGTTGATATAACTGACTACTACATAGATATAAAAAATCAAACAGTTTTCCATGGTAAAAAAACACCATAAACAAAATTAAAAGATAACAAAGTGGTAGAGAATATTGGTAAGATGCCACAGATAAAGCACTATTATTCCCTGATATATAATGAACTCTTAAAAATAGGCAAAAGACAGGGCGCCTGGGTGGTTCAGTTGGTTAAGCATCCAACTCTTGATTTTGGCTCAGGTCATGATATCAAGGTTCCTGGGATGGAGCCCCATGTCGAGCCCCGCTGTCAGCACAGAGACTACTTGGGATATTCCCTCTCTCTCTCTCTCTCTCTCTCTGTCCCTCCTCTCCTCAAAAATAAATAAATAAAACTTTAAAAAAAATAGGTGAAAGATATGAACAGGTAGTTCACATACACTATATATACATGGCTCTTAAACATATGGAAACCTCACGTGTAAGAGACATGCAAATTACAACTACACTGAAACCCATCTCACCTGGCAAAAATGAAAGCATGGGACATCATACTATACTGGTGAGGCTGTGAGGGAACAGGTATGCAATCTGTGGCTGGTTCATTAGTAATGCAGGGGAGTCTGGCAGCATCTAACAAAGCTACATGTGCATTTTCCTTATGATCTAGCATCCCTCTCCTAGGAACTTATCGTGAAGATACACTTAAACAACACAAAAATACGTGAGAACAAGGGTATTCGTTATACTGTCTTTTGGAGACAACCTAAATGCCTGTTTGTAAGAGAGTGGTTGAATAAGCGATGCTACATCCACACAGTGGTGTGCCCCTCAGTTTAGAAAAGAATGAAGAAAAGCTCTGTGAACTTAGAAAGCATATTTCCTGGTTATAGTAAGTGGAAGAAAAAAAAGGGCAAAGAAGTATCTACAAAATGGTAACTTTCTAAAAGGGAATAAAGGGGGGGGGCAGAAAATATGCATGCATCAGTTTATTTGTGCAGAAGGAAACACGGGAAGAATAAACCAGAAACTAGTGACGTTAGTTGAATTGTTATTTACAGAAAGGAGTTAGGAGAGATCCAGGTAGATGAGGTGAGTCAGGAGTGGGACACTTCTCAGTATACGTCTCTATATAATTCTGATTCTTGGAACCGAGTTAAAAAAATAAGAAACAAAGATTGGAGGAGGGGGCCCATAATAGGATACATAAGTACAATTAAACCTAACCTCATTTCAGATGAATAACAACCGCACTATAGTGAAAGCAACAAAGAACAAGCCCAGGGAATGTTTAAACACAATATTTGACTATATACCCTCAGGCTAAAGACAAAAAAGAACTATAGATAAATAGTGAAGGCTAGTTAGTAAGTTTGTTTTTCACAGTAGCATGGGTCAGCAATTCTGAAACCACTTTCTGTGTGTTACAGCATTGAGCAAATAAGTAAATATATTTGAGATAATGGGAGCCAGATTTCTCCTTATTGGAGAAGGAAGTTACAGATATAGAAAGGGGGAAAACAGAATGGACCTTGTGGTGTTGAATTGGAATTTGAGTTTTCAGTGGACTTCAATGGTTTTTAAGATGGATGGATGGATGGATGGATGGATGGATGGATGGATGGATGGATGGATGTTTGAATGGATGGATGGGTGGATGGGTAGGTGGATGGTCAGATAGATGGATGGATGGATGAGATGGGAGGAGGGGAGGAAGGAAGGAAGGAAACACACTTTCTAGCTATTTCCTCATACCCAGATCTGTTTTATAAATGTCATTTTTTGCTAAAAGGAACCAGAGCTCCATGGAGAAAAGGCTAATTCCAGGGCTAAGACTGAGAAAGTGAGCCTGGAACCTCATCTTATGACAGAAAGTAAGGAAATGCTGAAAGATGACAGGGACGTGTCAGTAGGACACAGGAGCCAGCCTGAAGGAGCTGCCACTTGCCAAATCTGGGGTAATTTGAGCATCAAAGTAAATAGTGATAGGAAAATATGTAGTCTGTTAAATAAAATATGAATCTACAAATCCATTCTGATATAAATAAATAAATAAATAAAGAAAGAAAGAAAGAAAGAAAGAAAGAAAGAAATAAGTGGGGAGACAAAAAAAACCTCTTCCTTATAATAGCATCCCATCAAGTACGTACGGAATCAGAAAATCATTATTTGGCAACCATCAAATAAATAATCTATTCAAGCAAGATTCATCCACAGATGCTGAAACCAGTAGGTTAAATCTGATAAGAAACAAGATATTTATCTCCCCACAAATACTTATTAACTAACAGTGGAAAAACAGTAACTTTACATGGAAAACCTGGCACACACCGCTTAACCAAGTGGATCAGAGTTAACTCACCAACACTGGGACAAGGGGACTCCATGTGCCTCCTGATGTGGTGCACCAAGAAGGACACAGCCTCACTAAGAACTCTGTCCCTGCCCCCAAGTGCTGGCCTGAATCTCACTGTGAGGAGATTTCAGATCATCTGAATCAAGAGACATTTTACAAAATAACTGTAATGTCTTTCTTCCACTCTTCAAAAACGTCTAGATCATGAAAGACAAAAGTGAGACCAAAGAACTGAACCCAATTGAAGGTAGCCAAGGAGACATGGTAACGAAATGCAACAAATGATCTGGATTTACCCTAAACCGGAAAGAAGACCATGCTTTACTGCCAAGGTCATTGTTAGCACAGTGGGTAAAACTTGAATAAATTCTGTAGATGAGATCAGGAGTTGGCAGACTACGGTCCTCAGGCCAAATCCGGCTTGCTGCCAGTTTTTGTACCACTTGAGAGCTCAGAATGGTTTTTCACAGTTTTAAATGATTGGGAAAAAAAAATTAAATGAATAAAATCTATATGACATTCTGGAAAAGGCAAAATGGTAGAGGCAATAAAAAGATCAGTGATTGCCAGGGTCGGGAGGAGGAAAGGAGGGATGAATAGGTGGGGTGCAAAGGATTCTTAGGGCAGTGAAACTATTCTATATGGTACTGTAATGGCGGATGGAGGGCATTACACATTTGTCCAAACCTATAAAACTGTACAGTACAGAGAGGGAACTTAATATTAAACTGTGGCCTTTAGGGACACCTAGGTGGCTCAGTCAGTCAGCGTTTGACTCTTGATTTTGGCTCAGGTCACGATCTCCACTGAGTGTGGAGCCTGCTTAAGATTCTCTCTCTCTCCCTCTACCCATCCCCTGCTCATGCATGTGCTCTCTCACTCTCTTTCTCTGTCTCTCTCAAAAAATATTTAAAACTGTGGCCTTTAGTTAATAATAATGTATCAGTGTTGGTACATCTGTTTTAACGACCATACTACACTAAGACAAGGTGGTAGTAATAAGGAAGCAAGTGCAGGGAGTGAAGGTGCCTAAGGGAATTCTGTACATTCTGCTTAGTTTTCTGTAAACCCATAGCTGCTCAAAAAATAAAGTCGACGATTTTGTTTTAAATACTATATTGTGATGCATGAGCAGTATATGAAAGTTAAATTTCTGTGTCTATAAAGTTGTGTTGAAATAAGTAAGCCACACTTAACTTATTTACAGGTTGTCTACACCTGCTTTTTGTGCCTGGATAGCAGAGTTGAACAGTTGCAACAGAAACCCAGTGGCTCCCAAAGACTAAAATATTTACTATCTGGCTTTTCACAGGAGTTTGCTGACCCCCAGATTAGATAATAGTATTGTATCAGACTTTAAATTCCCAAGTTTGATCATTGTACTCTGATTACATAAAATCCTTGATTTTTAGGAAAGATACACTGACATATAGAGAAATAAAGAGATGTTATGACTGCAACTTGCACGTAATTCAGGGAAAAAATTATGGACGGAAAGACAGATGGAACAGGCTCTGTGCTTAAAAAGCTAACATTTAGGAAATCTGGGTGCTGGGTGAAAGTCATGTAGGAGTTCCTCCTACTGTCCTGCAGCTTTTCTGCTAGTCTGATATTATTTCAAAGAGAAAGGTTCAAAACAAAAGCAAAATAGCATGAGCCTTAGAACCAGCCAGAACTTGATTTGAGTTCCTGCCTGACCTGCTGGCTCTGTGGCCCTACAGAAATGGTTTCACTTTTCCAACACCGTATCTTTGTCTGACTTGTGAAGCTTAGATGAGATACTGTGTGTGAAGTGCCACTCATAGCATAAAAATTCGGCATCAGTTCTGGACAAGTTGAAAGTCTACCCAGTGCCTGCAGGGAAACGGGTCCCAGATGTCTGCTCACCATGTGGTCAAGATGCGTCAGCGCCTGTCTTCTGAAACAGCAGCCACGTCTCGCAGCAGAAGGCCCTCTCTTGGGGTAGATGACTCATGGTAATGGCTGTGGACGCGCTCCCTGAGGAGCCCCCCACCTTCAGCCACAGATGATGGACTCTGATTGGCTTGAGCCATGGGTTGAGAGCCTATAATCTGGTGACCTGTAGCGGAGGGGCTTAGCACGTGGTCTGAGTGCCCGTGTGTGGTTGTACAGCAAAGGCTCACGTCCAGAAGGTGAGGAGCTAGGATCAGGACCACCGTTGAGGCTGGTCATAGAGGTCGCAGTGGGTGCCATGACGATCTCCATCTACACAAGCCTGGTTGTCCATCTGCAAATTCTGTAACTGCACTGGTCTAAAGTGGAAGGAGGTGATGCCCAGACATCCATTATTTATGTTACAGTGTCACGGGTGAGAAACCGTGGTTTGTGTTCATCTTGATTGAATAATACGGGCCAACAGCAATAAATCTTGGTCTAACTAGACAGGTGCCTCGTTCTGAAAGCTGAATCCACAGGACCCCTTCCCTGTGAACAATGAAGTGATTTAGCAGTAGCGTAGATGCTATTATGATGTTGGAGATGGGGAAGATTAGCCGGAAACCTATGAGTGGTGGTTATGTTAGGAGATACAGAAATTAAACAGCATTTCCAGGAGAGGGTCTGACCCACAGCATCCTTCAACAGAGGTACAGGTGGGGCTTCTGCTTCTGGGGAGTGCTGGAGGGGGGTTGCGATGTGGTGTTCTTGAACAGTCCAAATTCCCATTTCACCTATAATTAAAATACTCATCCAGTTATACACTGAAAGAGAGAAAAGGGTATATAATGTAAAGTTTACTTACAGTATTCTAGGGGTTGACTGAGAACAGGTTGTTATAGCTTTAAATGTCAAAGCCAGAAAGTAATGAAAATATGTTAATAAAACTGTTGTGTGCCTGTGTGCATGAGTGGCTGAAATTATTCACGAGTAATAATAACCTGAAGAAAGTGCTGCCTTTAAAAAGTCAATCAAATAGTTAGTTCACCCAACTGTTTATAGCTTTGCTAAGTGGGTTCAGAGACCCAAGATCTAAAAGGGAATATTTTGCAACCCCAGTTACTGGTGTTAATCTAAATGCTTTGTAGCCCTATGTTTAGATGATAGTGCTTTGTAGATAGAAGCGGGAGAGGGGGTGAGAGGTACAGAGGAGAGGCATTATCTAGAATTTTTGAGGAGTGCTAAAACACACATTTGGGGAGTCTGGGTGGCTCAGTCGGTTGTGCACTGAGAATCTGCTTGGGATTCTCTCCCCTCGCCCCCGCCCCTTCCTCTCTCTGTCAAAATAAATAAATAAACTTTAAACACACGCACGCACACACTCACTCACTCACTCACTCACTCACTCACTCCACTGATCCTCCCTCTCCCTGACCACCCTCTTTATCCCCAAGAGGGGGTCATGGGACAGTGGGAAGCTGTAGGATCCATGCAACAAAGAGGAAGTGCTCTATTTAAATACCCACCCAGTGTCAAACCACCATGTGTGTTCTGTCTCCTTCCTACCCTAACCAGATTTCCTGGGTGACTGGAGAGATTTAGAGAGACGAAGCCCCTCACCTGATGGTTAGTTCTGTCAACACTGGGATTTGAATTTGAATCTTGATCTGATTCCCTTGGTCTGACTCTGCTGCACTGTGGTGTTTTCAGAGTTTCCTCAGGAACCTTGCCTTTCCTGTCCTGCCAGGAGCAGTAGCCACCCCACGCCCCAGTTCCTGGATGGCACTGTGCATCTTTGAGACTGTCAATCTCAGCTTTGCACCCACATGCCTAGCCACTTGTTCAGAAGTCACCAGGGTGTCCCCAGGCATCACAGAGCCCTCTGGACCGACCCCTTACTCCATGTGTTGTTGTTAAAAAAAAATAGTTAAGCAGTTTTTCTAAAAAAAAAAAAAAAAAAAAAAAAAAAGCGGGCACCTGGGTGGCTTAGTAGGTTAAGCGTCTGACTTCAGCTCAGGTCATGATCTTGCAGTTTGTGAATTTGAGCCCTGTGTTGGGCTCTGTGTTGACAGCTCAGAGCCTGGAGCTTGCTTCAGATTCTGTGTCTCCCTCTCTCTCTGCCCCTCCCCAGCTTGTGCTCTGTCTGCCCCTCTCTCTCCAAAATAAATAAAAACATTTAAAAATTTTTTTTAAAATGCATGTTCTTACATTGAAGACAACTTTAAAAAAATTAAGAAAATTGACTCCTAGAGTCAGACTTTTTCAAAATGAAAATATCTTGATATTTTAGCTTTTTAACTTAAAAAAAAGTCTTCCTGAACTAATGGTTGGTGTTTGCAATGTAATACATTAAAAAAAAAATTTTTTTTTAAGTTTCTGAAGTGAAGTTTAGCGCCGTTTCCTTTGAACTATGCAGACGTCCGCAGGGTTGTGCGTAGTGGGAGTATCTCTTCCAGTAAAGCTTTTAAAAATCAGAAACGGTGACTGAATGAATGTCTGGCTTCCTGGGTCCTCCTCCCCCTGCCTCATCCCTACCCCATTAATTGGGTTATTTTTTACGTATAGAAAACGGAAGGGGGACTATCTGAGAATGCGTGTTTCCGAAAGCCAAGTAAAGGGAGGGGTCAGAACTGAGAATACGAGGGGGAAGACAGCAAAGAAAAGACACAGCATGTGCACCAGGAGCAAGAGTTGATGAAGGCCCCCCATGCTCCGAAGATGCCGGTGGCCACACGCATGCCACCTCCCGAGCCCAGCGGCAATCTGTGCAGGGACAGGAGGCAGATTCAGCCTGCCCGTTGCACGGGGCACATGCTTCCCAGGGAAGGACGGCAAGGGACCGGCACAGCCGTACGTGCAGCGTTCGAGTTATGGGGGATCCTTACAGGGAGCCTGCTACCGCTCAGTCGGTTGGCAGTCTACCGTCTCTGGAAAGGAAGAGAGTGCTCCCCAGCTAGTGAGCTGGCAGATGCATGCTTCACCTAAGGAAGCAAAGTTGAGTTTCAATAAATCTTCTTTTAAATAGCATTTTTTCCTGATTGTACAATGAATGCACTCCCAGTGCAGAAACACTGGAAAATTCAGAGAAGTATAAAGAAGGAATTCAAAACCACGTGAAATCTTACCACCCAGAGACCACATGAGACAGCATGGAGGAGTTAACATCACCACGTATTGGTTCCACCTCCACCTTCTGGAGGTAACAGCCACTGTTGATGCGTGTCCTGTATTTTTCTCTAAATGCACACAGGAATGGACAGCTTACATAGAAGGGGATCACACGTGCTGTTTTCACGCATTCCCTTTTTTATTGTCTGTAAGATTAAAATATCAGTAAGATATCAATCAAATAAGGTATCAATAAGATGTCCATAACTATACATCCGCAACATCCTTTTAATAGTTCCACAGTCAGGAATTTCTCCAATCATCAGAAAACCTATTTTGTAAAATATATCTATGTGTATTTGTTTAAAAGGGGGGAAAGTCTAAGAGACTATGCACTTTTAATGAGAAGAGGGACTTATTTTCTGCTCTGCACTTTTCTGTATTTTTTTTAAAATGAATACACTCATCAGAATAACCAGAGCTAATATTGTGGTATATTTCTTAACAATTTCAAAAAGGGTATTTTAAAACATCTTTTAGAATAATGCTGTATATAGGGTTTTGTGTCATAATTTAATCACCTGAAGGAGTCCAGTTGACATTTGCGTGTATCACAGGTGGCTACATGATAGGTTTTCATGTGAGGATGCTATGATTTTTTTCATTCCTTTATTCATAGACTGTTCATATTGTTTCTGATTTTCACATTGTAAAGCTGTGATGAATAGTTGTGCCCCTGAATTATTTTGTTTCTCTCTCTGAATACTCCTTAGGATTTACACCTAGAAGGACAGTCACCAGGTCAGAAAGCATAAAGTTTTTAAGGCTGATTGCTTATGAACAGACTGGTTTCAAGAATTTCTACTTCTTAATACTATCAAATAAGCTTTTGCTCATAATAAAACGGGTGCTGTAGATAACTCTGTCTTATTTAATTTTAAAGCAGATCTTTTAGTTCTTTTCTTGGAAATATTGATGAGGAATTAATTACAAATATTATATCTAAACATAAAAGCCATGCTTTTTTTGCCAGAATTTTTCAGCATAATTTTTTTAATGTTTATTCTTGAGAGAGAGAGACAGAGCATGAGCGGGGGAGGGGCAGAGAGAGAGGGAAACACAGAATCCAAAGCAGGCTCCAGGCTCTGAGCTGTCAGCGCAGAGCCTGACGTAGGGCTCGAACCCACAAGCAGTGAGATCATGACCTGAGTATAAGTCAGATGCTTAACCAATTGAGCCACCCAAGTGCGCCAAATTTCAGCATAATTTTTAAAGGTAACCAGTCATCTTAAAGGAAAGTTTTAAAATAAAAAATCATCCTATAATGCCTAATAAGTAATAAAGCCTGAATAAATCTCACTCCGTTTTCTATGAATTTTACATAGTTGGAATAAAAGTATATGTAGGTTTTTGTATACTGCTTTTTCAAGTTTTTATTTATTTTGAGAGAGAGAGCAAGTGTGTAAGCATGTGCTCAAGCTGGGGAGCGGCAGAGAGAGAGGGAGAAGAGAATCACAAGAAAGCTCTGTGTTGTGAGCACAAAGTCCGACATGGGGCTCAGCCTCACAAACCATGGGATCATGACCTGAGCCGAAATCAAGAGTCAGAGGCTTAACTGACTGAGCCACCCAGGTGCCCCTGTATACTGCTTTTTTATTTAGCGGCGTGTTGTAAGCATTTCTTTCATGTTGCCACATACTCTTCATAACCACCCTATTTAATGGGAGTTATTCCATTGACTTCATGTACCACAGTGTACTCAACATTTCCCTATTGAACACATGGGCTATTCCCACAGTTGTATAGCTCTTGGTGAATGTGGACTGACTGTTTCCTTAGGTTTGAATCCCCAAAATGGATTGAATGGGTCTGAATTTAATTTAATTTTTATTCCTTAAGGATTTTCACACAGGTTCATACCGGCCTGTCCTCTAGATCAGTCTTAATTATTGAAGCTTCATTCCAACGGTGAAATTCGGGACATTCCCGTTGGCCGAGCACCCACGAGGTGCTGTGATGTCCTTAGGAACCGAAGTGGTCACATTTGCAAAGTGGCCTTTTGAGGTCTGGATGTTGGAGACTCCAGAGAAGAGTAGAAAAACAAAGCGCTTTTCCGGCATGCCCCGTCAGTACCGAAGTGAGTGCATTCAG
Organism: Puma concolor; assembly: GCF_028749965.1. Lineage (NCBI taxonomy): Eukaryota > Metazoa > Chordata > Mammalia > Carnivora > Felidae > Puma > Puma concolor. Next base: position 151,742,464 of record NC_141675.1, on the reverse strand, counting down.
CTACCACTCACAGAAACCTTTTATTCCACAGCCTTCGCAAACAAGGACAGAAAATATACAGCAGCAGGGGCATAATCATTATGTAACCTCATCCTTTTTTTTTTTTTCTTTCTTTCTCTGTTTCCTTTTGTGAGAACATCATCAACTCAGGATGGAAATGCATTTATGGTGCCTCCTTTCTGCTAAAGCAAACCCTAGCGGCTTCATTTTCTGAAATGCAAAATTCGCGAAGTTCATAAATGCTTCTTTGTTGACCGTAAGTCGTGTGGTTTGGCCCCCAGAGTTATCTCAGATAGCACAAATAAATCTGGCGGCCCCTGGTTGTCTCAGACCGCGTATTACCTCCTTCCCTCGTTGTCTCCCTCTTGCAGAATTTCCTCCTGGCCTTCAGCTGCACAAACTCCGTCTTCTCATCAATATGCCCTGTTAACTGCTGCCAAACCTCCAGCAGTTGAGTGCATATGTTCCCTTAATCATTTCTCTTTGTTCTAGAAGTCTGTGTTTGGTTTCTAAACCTCCCCCACCCCCTCGCCTAATTCCACCATCACCAGCACTGGCTATCGACAGGACCGTGTTCTGTCTACATGTTTATTTAAAGAACATCCTAGATTGCCTGCCATTGAGAGAGCTTTTGCAGTCTGCTCACAGCGTGCTAAATCATCCCCCCCGCCTACTCCCCTAGAAAAGGTTGTTAGCTGCCCCCCACCGCCACCAGAACCTGTGGCCTTTGGAGCCTCGGTGAGGGGTTGCCGGAACTTTCTGGAAAGCGTGAAGTCCTGAGAAGACAGTGTTACCTCCCTGCATGGACAGAGATCCCTTCTCTGTTTTCCGCTGGTCCGACCCAAGAAAAGGACGCTTTATTCTTGGAGCCCAACATTGCATAGGAACAGTTGGTCTCAATGGGTTATTCATGGTGTCCAAGAGAAATACTTCTGGAGCTGTGTTTCATGTAAGATGGAAGGTGGGCTTGGCACGTCGACGCAGGCCGCCTGCTCTCTGGGAGTGCCCTGTGCCTGTCAGACCAGCCAGCCCCCACCCGGTGTGGCCAGGCTCTTCTTAGCAAGGAAAAGGGGTTTTCCGGGCCCCTTGCTACTGGGGTCCGTGCGCATCAATGCCAAAGTCTGCCGGCCATGGTGCACAGAGAGACACTGTGCCGTTTCTCTACACTTTTAAGTGTGTTTCTTCTCTTACCATCTGTGGAGGCCCACCCCCTTCCCTGAGCCCCGATCGTGGTCTTTCTTCAGGGCCCTTTCTCCTCAGCAACTGGGGAGCAGGGTGCTATGGAACCTTGGAAACTATTATTGGAAACTTCATACAAATACCATCTCTCCATCATCCCTCCTCTCACCTCTTCCCTCTCCCAAAAGTACTTCACAGAGCCAGCAGCTGCACCCGCAGTGGGCAAACCTGATTTTTGCTTGGTTTAATAAATTCTACCATGAGCCTTGCCCACTCGGTACCTGGTCAGCAACTCCTGGGAATGCAGAGGAAAGTCTTCCTCACGCAGAGTTAAAATATGTAGAAAGTGGCTGGGAGGAAATTCTCAGTGTGAGGGATTTTTTTTTTTCCTCCTTTCCTTTTCTGGGGGAAAAAAAGGTTAATATTGACTCATTTGGTGGAGATATAAGGCACTTTTCTACCTATCCCCAAAGGGAAGTTTGTATTCTTTTAAATGAAACCATTTTAAAAGCAGAACTCAAGCCTAAAATGATCCAAGGTTCTCCGGAGTTCTCAGAAGGTGTAGATTTATTTACTATAGTTAAAACATAATTAGTTCTCAGGGGATAGTGTATCTTTTAAACGGCTTTATTGCCACCATATTGGTTTTCTGAATAATCAGAAACTTCTGTTATGATTATGTTCTAGTGTTCGGACAGAAACGCACCGTAAGTAGAAACAAATGTCAGGAACTGCTAGTTGTCACCCAAAGAAGGGACACCACATCAGAGTGGGGAAGAAAGAACTTGGTAGGATATTCCGAAGAAATAGAATCGAGCAATGTCTTAAATAAACTAAGAGCTCAGGCAGGTACATAGCCTTTCCCCACCCCAATCTTGTTTGATTAAATGGTGTTTTCTTGGCTCTTCCTTGTTCCCACTGCAGAGGCTGGGAAGGGGGTCATTATCCCTCGAGACCTGGAAAATGGCCCTTTCTTCCCCCACATGCTCGCAAATGAGTGCCAACAGGGTCCCTCCTTGTGTGTGAGCTGTGGGCTGCCCTATCATGTCCCCGTTCTGGCTGACCAGTCTTTCCCACCGTTTGCAGGTTGATGTTTGAGATCCCGCAGGAAATGGGGTTAATAGCCATCGCAGTCCGCCAAACACAGGGCAAAGGTCAGTCATCTTTTGTTATCGTTTCTGCTGTTTTGTTTTCTAAAATCTGTGACTCCTGTGTCCAGATTGCCAATGGATCGTGTGTGCTGATTGTGGAGGAGACGCACATTAGAAGTGCTTGTGTTCACACCCCCTAAAATGGAGGAAGAGGGCGGGAAATTGATCAGAAGATTGAGCCTTTTGGTACAATTAAAAGCATTGTCTCAAACTGAGATGGTTATTAATCACTGGATGTTCTACTGGGAATTTTTGTTTGTTTGTTTATTTATTTTTGAGGGAGTGTGAGAAGGGGTGGGGCAGAGAGAGAAGGAGACACAGACTTCCAAGCAGGCTTCAGGCTCTGAGTGTCAGCACAGAGCCCGACAGAGGGCTGGAACTCACAGACTGCCAGATCATGACCTGAGTGGAAGTCAGACGCTTGACCGACTGAGCCACCCAGGCGCCCCTGGGGATGGTTTTAACATTCAGTCATCTACATCTTGTAAATTCCTCTTTCTGACACATTCTAGGCATTGCAGTGTGTGAATCATGACTGTGTTATAGAGACATTTATTTGCCTGAAGGTTCTCTGGGAGGTGCCTTCTGTGTCCCTATTGAGTGTCACACAGGGGAGGCCTTCCGTCTGCCAGCCCCCACCCCGGCTGCCCTGGAAATTCCATGCAGCGGGCGCTTGATCAGTGGTCAATGCCCGTTCACAGAGTGATCACAGAGAAGCCAAGGGCTGCTCAGAGCTTCCGCCACCTGCTGACCCTCGGAAACCAGAGCCCGCATCCTCCCAGAATCCACTTGGGGTCCAACCACAAGCAGATTCCATGCTCGGTGGTCATGCAGGAGGCACTTGGCCCTCGCCCCTGCTCCAGACAGCGCCAGGCCAACCCAAACGTGCTTGTAACTCTCAAGAGAGGCTCCTTACGCCTTTCTCAGAAGGAGCAATGAAATAAATCCACTGTTTCCCACTTCTTTCCTTTGAATATGTCTTTTGAACATAACTCAAAGAGAAAATTCATTTTATCCAAAGCCGGGGGGCTCAATATGGTGGTTTAAATAAAGGACATAGAAGGACTTTGATTATACCTCTCATTTTGATCACTTTATTTTCTTGGCTTCTGTTTTAGGAAAAAATAGTTCAGAGAGTTAATGCTAGGGCTTACTTTTTAAATTCAACTTCCTTTTCCCCCCCTTATAACAGTGAGATGTAATTCACATGCCATACAGTTCCCTCATTTAAAGTGTACAATTTTGGGTTTTTTTAAATATGTTCACAGGTTGTGAGACTATCACCACAATATGGGTCACTTCTAAAATGTGGCTCCCAGGACTTCTCCTGGACAGGACACACGCGGCTCATTTTCCCCACTGTTTCTGTTTTTGCCTGCATGGCCGTATGGAGAAAATTAAGCTGACAGTCACGTTCAGACACTGTAAGACTTTGAATCATCAAAGCCTAAATGATATGCTCACTGAGGCTGAACATTCTGCTACTTATCAGAAACTTGTTCAGCAACACAGCATCAGATTTTAAAAAGCTTCTCTGTTCTGGAGTTAACCCTAGAATCTCCAAGCATCGTAATCAGTCTGGGTTGATTGCGCACGTGGCTGCTCGGCCCATTTGCTGCCGCTGTGTGCATCTGACTCTGTTCGCATGGCAACGTGGCCACTTTCCTGATGGGGCCTGTGTTCCAGGGCGGGGATCGAATGCTTGGCTGAGCCCCATGGGATGCGCCGTGTCCACCCTGCTCGTCTCCATCCCGCTGAGGTCCCAGCTGGGACAGAGGATCCCATTTGTCCAGCATCTGATGTCCCTGGCCGTTGTGGAGGCGGTAAGGTCCATTCCTGAGTACCAGGTACGTGCAGCTCCTCTGTCTAACATCCCCGCCCTGCGCGTACATCCCAGCTGATAAAGTCGGTATATGGAGGATGTGTCCGGACGATAGCTGCATATAGAGTTGCAGACTGCTCTTTGCAAAGCTGGGCAACAGAGTGTTCTTGGAGCTTTGAGAGTTTGGAAAGCACCAGCAGCTTTTACAGCGGCGTGAGGCTCGCCAGATGTGTTTCTTTCCCAGAGTTTCCTTTCTGTGCTGTTGTCCAATTTATCAAGTATCTTAGGGCAAACCTCTTTTTATTTATTTTTTCCTTTAATTGAAGCCCATTGGACGGGATGGGCCACTTGTGTTTTCTGGTGAAAAGCCTTATTTTATAGACCTAAACAACCTTCTCATTTCCCACCTTCATTTTGCACAGTCACTGTTGGGCAGAGCAATCCTTTGTCTGTGGCCGCCCAGGTTTAACGTGCAGGTTCATTTTGGGGTGTTGCTCCCAGCTCTATGGCAGGGGTGCCTGCTTCGTCATTACCATTGGATACTTTAGTGTCACTTATTAAGGAGACAAGAGACCAGTGCACACAGTCACTGTATATCCTCTTCCTCAGTGTTCCTGGAAGAATTTCACATGAGTGTAAAAAGGGAGTTCCCAGGGCACCTAGGTGGCTCAGTCCATTAAACATCCCACTTCGTCTCAGGTCATGATCTCACGGTTCTTGAATTCGAGCCCCTCATCGGGCTCTGTGCTGACAGCTCGGAGCCTGGATCCGGCTTCGGATTCTGTGTCTCCTTCTCTCTCTGCCATTTCCCTGCTTGTGTCTGTCTGTCTGTCTCTCTAAAATAAACTTAAAAAAAATTTTTTTTCAAGGGCGTTCATCCCCAGGCTCCCTCCCACCTACAGCTCTTATGTCAGGCTGAAAACAATTATTATAGAGGCTAAGATCATGACTTTCAGTGGGGCCTGTCCTCATGTTCAACAGGGAAGCCATCATCGCCAGCGCCCCTTAACCCCCTCTAATGTGGTCACTGTGTGTAGGGCTGGGGTATGTGTTTCCCAGGCATGCACACTGAAGTCCCAGGCATGCACACTGAAATATGACATTTATTACCAGGAATTCAGCACACTTGCTGTCTGTATCTGAAGGGCTTGGGCTTAAGCTACAGATTTTCCACACCAGCGTTTCTCGCCGTCGGCACTGTTGACATTTGGGCCCCACATCTCAGGTGGGAGGCCTTCCTCTGCAGGAGGTGGGACGGCATCTCTGGCTGCTCCCACTAGGTGCCAGCAGGATTCCCCGCAACCTTCACAGGTTCAGCCTGCAGCCCCCTGAGCCAGACGTCTACCCCCTCGTAGAAGGCAGTTGAGAAGATAAAGTTCTGTTGGGAGGTCGGGGGGTGGGGCGGGGGGGGGGGGGAGGCGGTATTTTTAACCCTAGCAACAGGTTTGTTGGTCTTAGGAAAATAAATGAAAATTTAAATTTTAAATTAGCCTGGTTAGCTTTTTCTTGGCTTTGATTTTGACCTTGTAGCCTCACCTGTTAACTTAGCGAGCATTCTTTGAGTGCCTGCCTTACGGGAAGGGCTGGGGGCAGCGGGATGTGAGGTGGGCAGCCCGCCCTCAACAGCACACCTGATGGGTGTTGTCCCTCACGCTCCTCCTTCTGTCCTGTTTCTGTAGTGACGCAGCCCAGTCTCACCTGTGTGATGTGACTTTGGTTTGGGGTTGGATGTATTCTTCCGTTATTTCATTTTCAGTTTTTACTGAGATAGAATTGACCATGTAAGTTTGAGGCGCACAGTACAATGACCTGACCTACTTGTGAAGTGGTTACCACAGGAACTTAACACCCATCACCTCCTATAGTTCCTAGAAAACATTTTTTTCCCCTTGTGATAAGAACTTTTAGGATTTACTTTCTCAGGATTTATTTATTTAAAAAAGAGTTTTTTTTACAGTTTATTTATTTTGAGAGAGAGAGAGTGCAAGTGAGGAAGGGGCAGAGAGAAGGGGGAGGGAGAGAATCCCAAGTAGGCTCCATGCTGTCAGTGCAGAGCCTGACACAGGGCTTGAACCTACAAACTGAGATCATGACCTGAGCCCAATTAGGATGCTTAACTGACTGAGATCAACTCAGGTGCCTCTCCGTATTTATTTATTTATTTATTTATTTTTTTATTTTTTCTTTTAATTTTTTTTTTCAACGTCTATTTATTTTTGGGACAGAGAGAGACAGAGCATGAACGGGGGAGGGGCAGAGAGAGAGGGAGACACAGAATCGGAAACAGGCTCCAGGCTCTGAGCCATCAGCCCAGAGCCCGACGCGGGGCTCGAACTCACGGACCGCGAGATCTTGACCTGGTTGAAGTCGGACGCTTAACCGACTGCGCCACCCAGGCGCCCCTCAGTATTTATTTTTAACAGAGTCCATTTAGCTTACACAGTACAAATCCAGGATGGTTGAAATAGGCCCCAGTTACGTAGAGTTTGCCTTTTTTTTATATAAAAATTTTAATGTTTATTTTTTGGCGGGGGGAAACAGCGTGAGCAGGGGAGGGTCAGAGAGAGGGAGACACAGAATCGGAAGCAGGCTCCAGGCTCTGAGCTGTCAGCACAGAGCCCAATGTGGGGCTCGAACCCACGAACTGTGAGATCATGACCTGAGCTGAAGGCGGACACTTAACTGACTGAGCCACCCAGGCGCTCCGTACAGTTGGCCTTTCTTACATCTTTGGTCAGATGTCACCATCAGCACACAGATGGTGCCTGTCTCCCTGGACCAGAGGGAGTGTCATGGAAATGCCCATTACTCCTTCCAGAGCTTGCAATCCACTGCCTACCATCCCTCCCACTGTTTTCTTCTGTTTGCGAGGTCCCCGCCATGCCAGGTGCCTGTAGCCCTCCACCCTCCCCTCCCCTCCCCTCCCCTCTCCTCCTCTCCCCTCCCTTCCCCTCCTGTCCCCTCCTGTCCCCTCCCTGTACCTGGAAGTTCTGTTTGCCCTGGGAGGCCCTGCTCCGATGCCATTCCCGGAAGCTTCTAGCTACAAACTCCCTCTTCTAACCTTTTGGTGTTTGGAAGGTCTGAGCCACTTTTATGGTTTCTCCCGTGGCTCGCTCTGGAGCAGTGTTATTTGTGCTTCTGGTTCCATCTCCTGTAAAGGAACCAGCTCTGTGGATGAAGGGGTAGTTTTATTTTGATCCCAAAGAGCCTAACATAGCACTTTGTACCCGGGAGGCCCGCGGCAGCTGTTTGAATACGTGGTTGAGATAGTATAAAAATAAGCACGCGGCCTTTCTCTTCGTTGAAATAGATGCCATAGTTTCCCCACAGGAGAAGCCACGGTTCTGTAAGCCGCCATTGACCAACTAGACCTGAACATGTGAAGTAAATCAGGAACCCGGGAATGGGGCCAGCACGGAAGAAAGCCGCTGCCCACCTACCGCAGGAGCCGAGTTTGGGCAGGGACCGTGTTGGGTACATGGGGGCCTGGGAAGGCGAGAGAGGACAAAGAAGGGGACCTGCGAGAGTGACCACGGCCAAAGTCTCCAAGCTACAGATTTTCCACACCAGCGTTTCTCACCGTTGGCACTGTTGACATTTGGGCCCCACATCTCAGGTGGGAGGCCTTCCTCTGCAGGAGGTGGGACAGCGTCTCTGGCTGCTCCCTCTAGGTGCCAGTGGGATTCCCTCAAGCTGTGACAACCAGAGATGTCTCCAGCATTGCCCAGTGTCCCCTGGGGCAGGGTAGCAGAATGGCACCCTTGCTCCGGCCGCCATGGAGATCCCTGTTCTAGACACGAAGGATTATGAAGCTCCCTCCCTGTCAGTTACAGGTCCCGGTGCTCATCCCCACGTCTTCTTTATGCTTTTGTTCCTTTGTGCTTTTGCATTTCTCCTCTCTGCCTAGAGTGCCCTGCGGGGCAGAACAGAAATGTATTCCGCTGGCTGAGATGCAAAGAAGGCCTTGTTGAAGGGAGAGAAGGAAATTTCTTGGAAGCAGCAGGCTCTGTAGCACAGTATTAAGCTCCCTGGGGGCTTGGTGTCAGAAAGCCCTGGGTTTGGGGTCACCTGAGTGCCTTGGT